>NC_060119.1:927759082-930159082 GCF_021461395.2 Schistocerca americana | reverse complement strand
CGTCCGGTGGATTCATTCCAGAAGTGGAACAGGTCCTTCCAGACGCCATGAAGAGCACAGGGTACAGCCAACTGCGGGTGGTGGCTCATGTCGGTACCAATTATGCTTTGGACCGAAAGAAATTCTCTCTTGTTTCGAGCAGCTATCAGAAATAGTAAAGGCTGCAAGTCTTACTTGTGAGATGAAAGCAGAGCTCACCATTTGCGACACAGTTGACAGGACCAATTGTGGACCTCTGGTACAGAGCCAAGTGGAGGGTCTGAATCAGAGGCTAAGACAGTTCTGCAACAATACAGGCTGCAGATTCCTCAACTTGCATCATAGGGTGGTGGGGTGTTTGGGTTTTGCTACATAAGTGAGCAGCCCAGCCCATTACACACAGGAGGTGACTACATGGGGTAGCAGGAGCTGTGTGGCGTGGACTGGTTAGTTTTTTAGGTTAGAGGATATGAGGGAAGGACTTCAGTTTCAAAAGGTGCAGGTCGAACACAGGAAGAATGTACATCTAGCAACCATCAGTATAACATTTGTAAATTGTCGTATCTGTGTTGGGAGAGTACCAGTGCTCCGAGTCTTAAGAGAAAGCACTGATGCTCAAATTGTTACAGGCACTGAAAGCTGGCTAAAGCCAAAGATAAGATCAGGCTAAATTTGAGAGAAGACCTAATAGTGTTCAGAAAGGATAGGCTAAATCCAGTTAGCAGTGTCATGTTTGTTATAGTAAGAAGTTGTTTATCTTGTAGCGAAACTGAAGTAGATAGTTCCAGTGAGTTGGTATGTGTGGGGGTCATTCTTGGCAACTGGAATAAAATAATAATTGAATCCTTATACATACCTCCCAACTCAGATCATACAATTGCTGAAAGATTCAAAGAAAATTAGAGTCTAATTTCAAAGACGTACCCAACTCATAAACTTATAGTTGACGGTGACTTCAATTTACTCTTGAAATGTTGGCAAAAATACACATTTAAATCCTGAGGTACATATAAAACATCATTCAAAATTGTGCTGAATGCATTCTCTGAAAATTATTTCAAGCAATTAGTTCATGAACCGACTCAAATAGTAAATGGTTGTGAAAACACACTTGATCTTTTAGCAACGATTAATCCTGAGCTAATAACTAGCATCAAAATGGATAAAGGGATTAGTGAACACAGGGTGTCATAGTGGAACTGAACACTGTAACCCCAAAATCCTTCAAAAATAAACAAAAATTATACCTACTCAAAAAGCAGACAAAAATTCGCTTGAATCCTCCATGACAGACTCTCCATTCCTTTCAAATTAACAATTTAATTGTAGACCACGTGTGGCTTGAATTCAAAGCAATAGTATTCACAGCAACTGAGAACTTTATGCCAAAACTGATCCCCCTTGGTACACAGATCAGAACACTACTGCAGGGGGAAAAAAGAAAAAAGGGGACCAAATTTAAATGAGCAGGAAAGGAAATGAATAGTACTGGTACAGTGTACCCTCTGCCACACAACATATGGTGACATGCTGAGTATGCATGTAGAAGTAGATATAAACTATTTTTATCTACTGGGTACAAATGCTGGATCACTAACACAAAGCATTTATGATTTCGCAACTCACTCCTGTATACAAATGTATGATTCTTCCACTGCCAATTCATTGTAAAATCTAGCATGTAGTATGCTTTCATAGGTTAATATCTACTCTGACAATAAATTTGTTTCTGCTTCTCTGAAGTGACAGGCTCCAACAATTCTAGACACTTATAAAAACATCCAACTGAGTTAGATGGCAAAGTGGTTAAGGCACTAACTCCATATTTGGGAGGACCAACTTTAAGTTTTCCATCATTTCCCTTACATGGCACCAGGATGGTTCCCTCGAATGGGTATGGTCAGTATCTTCCCCATTCTCATCCAATGCAGGCTTGTGCAGCACCTAATGACCTCAGCAATGACAGGATGTTAAACTCTAATCATCCTACTTTCCTTTTGTAAGATCACAAATTTCCACTATTTCTGAGTCTGTTAGATAAGTAAGTGAGCATAACATCAACAAAACAACAGTCCCACACCAAAGTTCCAACTGGGAATAATGAAATTTTATCCCTCCTTTTTCTCCTATCATAACAGAATCTTAATTTCTCCAATATTAATCACCACACTTACACCAAAGTTACTGCAAATACTATCCCATCTTGTGTTTCACATGTTATAAGTAGGTCTAAGGTTTTATACAACGGAGGCAGGGAATAAGGAGAACAGGGTACTACACTTATTCCTCTTACCCAAAAGTCTGAGCTCCTGTGTCCAACTGAAACTGAAGCATGTAATATGATACTCTTACCTCTAGGGAATCCTGCTGTGTCCCGTGCCAGATAGAAGCAAACACATGTAAATAATGGAACCTCTTTAAGAAAATTTCAACACAGATAAGAAGGATCACCTTGTGCACTCAGTGTTTAATGCTTCTGAGGACCTCATTCACTGTGATGAAGAAGCATTTCCACAGCCACCACCCCCAGCAACTGGCAGAGCTAGTTGAGAGGATCAGTACTGTTCATAGACTTTCACGATGCTCACAATCAGCAATGTTGGCCCCAGAACTGATTGCAGTCCCACAGTTCTGCATAAGGTGAAAGACTTCAAAGGTTTTGTACCACACTAGGTTGTGACTTTCTGAACTTGCACCACAGGGTTGAGAACTTTAGCATCCCTCTGAGTAACTCAGGAGTTCAAAGCTAAAGCTCTGTCTAGCAGGCCCACCGAGCCACTCAGTACGCCCATCGAGCCACTCAGTAACAGTCTGCCACCGCATTACCTTCTGCCAATGGTGTCATTAGAAGCAGTATGGAGAGGCATGGGGTCAGCACAACACTCTCATCTTCCCAGGCCTTGGAGCTACTAATTCTCTCTCAAGTAGCTCCTCAACTGGCATCACAAGGCTGAGTACACCCGATTCAAGTCCTCTCACCAAGAAAAAGCCCCTGGCAGTACCGTGAATCAAACCCGGGTTCTTCAAATAGCAAGTACAAACTGACCTCTCGGCAACGGAGGCAGACATGACTCAGGAGTGCACTAAATATAAGGAGCTGCTGTCCAGGTAGCTGACTGTGTTCAGGTCCATCCAACACAGAAGATGATAACTCTTCGAGACCCCAATGATTTACAGCAAGATCCAAATAAATGCTTCCAACAGATGAGAATATTATAGTCACACCGATCAACGGCCAAAAAATTCTGAACGAAGTGCTCTTGTGGAAAATCAGTCAGCCTGTATACTGAACGGATAGGCTCCTAGTGAGGAAGGAAATAGTGTATCTACCTTGTTAGAGGGAGAGAAAAAAATTCACTGTGGTAGAAGCTGCAAGAGAGAGAGTTTGAGCAAGACTGTATCAAGGATGAGTACAAACTTCTAATTGCATCCTTCTATTGACCACCAGACTCCAGCACAAATGTAACGGAAAACTTTAGAGAAAACCTCAGTTAATTAATACACCTGCAGAAATTCCTCAATCACACTTCCTGCAATGGAGGAGACTAATCAGTTAATAACTAACTGGGATGTTTTGTAAGTAGCGGGAATGATAAGACATGCTGTGAAAAAATACTAAAAGCTTTCTTTGAAAGCAACAAACATACCTAACTTCTTTCGAATGTCAGCACTGAAATTGGAATTGGTGACATGGAACAGCTGTAGCAACAATGACTGCCACAGTGTGAGGGGAACTAAAATGAATAGAGATATTTACATTTTCAATAAAATAGATAAAAAGGCTGGAGGATATGGATTTTGCAGACGACATAGTTTTATTAGCTCCAAGGCTGACTGATATGCAAGCTAAATTAAACTTGCTGAAAGAAGAAGCAGAGACTGCTGGCCTCAAGATAAATACAGGCAAAACAAAGGAAATGAGAGTAAATTCAGGGAACATGGAGGTGCCACTGTTAATAGGTGAGCAGCGGGTGGAGACTGTCAACTCATTCCTGTACCTGGGTAGTATAGTGGCGGAAGATGGTGGAGCTGGAGATGACGTGAAAAACCACATTAAAAAGGCAAATGCTGCCTTCATACAATTGTATCCAATATGGAAAAATAGAAATATCATGTACAAAATCTGTATTTTTAAAACAAATGTGAAGGCTGTCCTTCTGTACACCAGTGAAAGCTGGAAAATGAATAAAAAGATAACATCCCAGTTACAAAGATTCATAAATAGATGTCTTCGACGCATCATGAATATCTGGTGGCCAGGAAAAATACGTAATGAGGACCTCTGGCGAGTAACAAACCAGATACCTATAGAAGACCAGATACGAGAGAGAAAGTGGGGCTGGATGGGGCACACCTTGAGAAAACCAGATGGAGCCATCGAGAAAAAAAGCATTTGAATGGAATCCCCAGGGAACAAGGAAGAGAGGAAGACCAAGGGGCACATGAAAGAGGACAGTGGAAGGGGAAGCAAAGAGAGTTGGCAACACCTGGGCAGAATTGAGGCAAATCGTCAAAGACAGAGACAGATGGCGAGTTCTCCTGGATGCCCTATGTCCCCATAGGGGCCAAAGGAATTAAGTCAAGTAAGTCACCATATTGCTACTACAAATAAAAAGGAAAATGTGGTTGACTGCCCACGCAATGTTCACTAAAACGGCAAACACAAATGAGAACATCAGTGGTTAAAAAAGGGCATTCCCTCAGGAAACAGCCGATCGTCAAAGGTTGAGCACAATGAGTACAAAGTGGTGGGGGAGCATCACTTAACAAATGGCGATGGCTAAAAAGACAGTGCCTGATATACAACCTAGCTACAACGTTCTTCTCATAGCAAGAGGGCCGAGAGGAGGTAATCCAAGCTGCTGGGAGAGATTTAATGTCCCCAAGTTTGGTTGGTTACTTGGCTGGTTGGCTGGTTTAAGTAGGGGAGGGGGGGCGCCAAGGGACCACACTGTGAGGTCATCAGTCCCTTGTTCCCATTAAAATAATCACACAAGGGAAAGAAGAAAAAAAGGAGACATACAGCACAATAACAGGAGAATGGAAGAACCGGCCTATGTGTACACCATGGAGGTGTACATGAATGGGCCTCAAGTATTGGTGGTAAAAGCGAGGACTCCAGTTCGGATAGAAGGGATCAGACACGAACTGCAACTGGACGCCTTGACATGAACCGCCGATGCGGGAGATTAACCGCCATGGGTGGGAAAAGGAGACAGTGATTCGGATGTGCAGGAGTACGACAAACGTTGGTTGGTTGGTTTGGAGGGATTAAAGGGACCAGACTGCTACGGTCATCGGTCCCTTGTTCCAAATACAAAGAACACCCACAGAGAATAAAAAAGAGGAACAGAAGAGATCACAGACGATACAGAACAAGAGAAACTGAGACAAGGACAAGACAAAACGAACTAAAACCACACAGAGTGTGACGGTGGTTTGCCGACCATAGAAATAAATAAGGAAAAGCCAACCACTTAGAAACACATTAAAAAATCAGTGTAAAATCATAGGCCAAAGGCCAGAATCAACACAAAACGATAAAATAAAACAGAAACACTCAGAGTAAATGATAAAATCCCCCTGCCCGAATAAAACGTAAAACTAAGTCAGCCATAGTGTAGTCGTCTGTTAAAAGGGCAGGGAGCGTGGCAGGCAGCGCAAATGTCTGCCTGACCACAGCTAAAAGGGGGCAGGCCAGCAAAATGTGGGCCACTGTCAAAGCTGCCCCACAGCGACATAGAGGAGGGTCCTCCCGGCGCAGTAAATAACTGTGTGTCAGCCGGGAGTGGCCAATGCGGAGCCGGCAAAGAACTACTGAGTCCCTGCGAGTGGCTCGCAGGGATGACCGCCACACAGCCGTCGTCTCCTTGACAGCACGGAGTTTATTGGACATTGTCAGTGCGCGCCATTCATCGTCCCATAGCGCCAAGATTTTGCGGCGGAAGACTGCCCGCAAATCAGTCTCTGGGAGGCCAAGGTCCAGAGATGGCTTGCTGGTGGCCTCTTTCGCCAGGCGGTCAACATGTTCGTTACCCGGGATACCGACATGACCGGGGCTCCACACAAAGACCACAGAGCGGCCGCAACAGGCAAGAGTATGCAGAGACTCGTGGATAGCCATCACCAGACGAGAACGAGGGAAACACTGGTCGAGAGCTCGTAAACCGCTCAGGGAATCGCTACAGATAACGAAGGACTCACCTGAGCAGGAGCGGATATACTCTAGGGCACGAAAGATGGCGACCAATTCAGCAGTGTAAACGCTGCAGCCATCCTGCAAGGAACGTTGTTCGGAACGGTCCCCTAGAGTGAGCGCATACCCGACACGACCAGCAACCATCGAACCGTCAGTGTAGACAATACCAGAGCCCTGATATGTGGCCAGGATAGAATAAAAGCGGCGGCGGAAGGCCTCTGGAGGGACTGAGTCCTTCGGGCCCTGTGCCAGGTCCAGCCGAAGGCAAGGGCGACGAACACACCATGGGAGTGTATGAAAAGTAGCCCGGAAAGTAGGTGGAACAGTGAAAACCTGAAGCCCAGAGAGAAGCTCTTTGACGCGGACCGCTATTGTACAACCAGACCGGGGCCGACGATCTGGCAGATGGACGACCGATCGCGGGAACAGGAGACGATAATTTGGATGCCCGGGCGAGCTTAGAACATGGGCAGCATAAGCGGCCAGCAAACGTTGGCGTCGGAACCGCAGGGGAGGTACACCTGCCTCCACTAGTACGCTGTCCACAGGGCTGGTGCGGAAAGCACCAGTGGCAAGGCGTATCCCGCTGTGGAGAATTGGGTCCAGCACCTGTAACGCAGATGGGGATGCTGAGCCATAAGCCAGGCTCCCATAATCCAGACGGGACTGGATTAACGCCTGGTAGAGCCGCAACAGGGTAAAGCGGTCGGCGCCCCAGCGGGTGTGGCTCAAGCATCTCAGAGCGTTTAGATGCCGCCAACACGTCTGTTTAAGCTGCCGGATATGAGGCAGCCAAGTCAACCGGGCATCGAAAACCACCCCCAAAAACCTGTGGGTCTCCACCACAGCAAGGAGTTCGTCGGCAAGATAAAGCCGCGGCTCAGGATGGACTGTTCGGCGCCGGCAGAAATGCATAACGCGGGTCTTGGCTGCCGAAAACTGAAACCCATGGGCTACAGCCCAAGACTGCGCCTTTCGGATAGCGCCCTGTAGCTGACGTTCAACAGCTGCAATGCCAGTAGAGCTGTAATAAAGGCAGAAGTCGTCAGCATACAGGGAAGCAGAGACAGAATTACCCACGGCCGCAGCAAGCCCGTTAATGGCTATTAAAAACAGACAGACACTTAAAACAGAGCCCTGTGGCACACCGTTCTCCTGGACGTGGGAGGAACTATACGAGGCCGCGACTTGCACGCGGAAGGTACGACACAACAGAAAATTGCGGATAAAAATCGGCAGAGGACCCCGAAGACCCCATCCATGAAGCGTAGAAAGAATGTGATGACGCCATGTCGTATCGTACGCCTTCCGCATGTCGAAAAAGACAGCGACCAGGTGCTGACGGCGGGCAAAAGCAGTACGGATGGCCGACTCCAGACTCACCAGATTGTCGGTGGCGGAGCGGCCTTTACGGAACCCACCCTGAGACGGAGCCAGAAGGCCCCGAGACTCTAGTACCCAATGCAAGCGCCGGCTCACCATCCGTTCAAGCAACTTACAAAGAACGTTGGTGAGGCTAATGGGACGGTAGCTGTCCACCTCCAGAGGGGTCTTCCCAGGTTTCAAAACGGGGATGACAACGCCTTCCCGCCATTGCGACGGAAACTCCCCCTCGACCCAAAGACAGTTGTAAAGATCGAGAAGGCGCTGCTGCCAGTCCACTGAAAGGTGTTTCAGCATCTGACAGTGGATGCCATCTGGCCCAGGAGCGCTATCAGGGCAAGCAGCTAGGGCACTGCGAAATTCCCACTCACTGAATGGAGCATTGTAAGATTCCGGGTGGTTGGTGCGAAACGAAAGGCTCCGACGTTCCAGCCGCTCTTTAATGGAGCAGAAGGCCTGGGGGTAATTCGCAGAAGCGGAACTCAGAGCAAAATGCTCTGCTAAGCGATTTGCAATGACGTCGGAGTCGGTACAAACGGCTCCATTCAGTGAGAGCGCAGGGACGCTGGCAGGGGTCCGATAGCCGTAGACGCGTCGAATCTTGGCCCAGACCTGCGAGGGAGTGACATGGAGGCCAATGGTGGACACATACCGCTCCCAGCACACCTTCTTGCCTTGGCGGATAAGGAGGCGGGCCCGCGCACGCAGCCGTTTGAAGGCGATAAGGTGGGCTAAGGAGGGATGTCGCTTGTGACGCTGGAGCGCCCGCCGGCGATCTTTAATCGCTTCAGCGATCTCAGGCGACCACCAAGGCACAGCCTTCCGCCGAGCGGACCAGGAAGAACGGGGAATGGCAGATTCGGCGGCAGTAATGATGCCGGTGGTGACAGATTGAACCACCGCATCAATGTCATCAGTAGAGAGAGGCTCAAAAGCGGCAGTGGAGGAGAACAAATCCCAGTCAGCCTTATTCATAGCCCATCTGCTAGGGCGCCCAGAAGAGTGACGCTGTGGTAGTGACAAAAAGAGCGGAAAGTGGTCACTACCACACAGGTCGTCATGCACACTCCATTGGACAGACGGTAAGAGGCTATGGCTACAGATGGAAAGGTCAATGGCGGAGTAGGTGCCATGCGCCACACTGAAGTGTGTGAAGGCGCCATCATTTAACAACGAGAGATCGAGCTGCGACAACAAATGTTCAACGATGGCGCCTCGACCTGTGGCCACTGACCCACCCCACAGAGGGTTATGGGCGTTGAAGTCGCCCAATAGCAAGAAAGGTGGCGGCAATTGGGCGACCAGTGCAGCCAGGACATGCTGCGAGACATCACCATCCGGTGGAATGTAAAGACTGCAGACGGTAACAGCCTGTGGCATCCATACGCGTACAGCGACAGCCTCTAAAGGCGTCTGGAGAGGGACAGACTCGCTGTGCAGAGTGTGAAGG
Source organism: Schistocerca americana (assembly GCF_021461395.2). NCBI lineage: Eukaryota > Metazoa > Arthropoda > Insecta > Orthoptera > Acrididae > Schistocerca > Schistocerca americana. The sequence goes on along the minus strand of NC_060119.1, from coordinate 930,150,071 downwards.
ACATATATGCAGACGCCACCAGACACCCTTTCATAAGCTGCTCGGTTCTTGTAATAACCCCGATAGCCACAGAGGGCGGGGGTTCGCATCGCTGGAAACCAAGTTTCCTGGAGAGCAATGCAGAAGAAAGGGCGAAGGCTGAGAAGTTGGCGGAGCTCAGCTAAATGGTGGAAAAAACCGCCGCAGTTCCACTGGAGGATGGTATTGTCCATGGCTGAGAAAGGCGTGAAAGGACTGGGAAGGCAATTTACGCCGCTTGTTCACTCACTGCCACCGATTCAGTACCCGTACGAGAGGCATCCATGGCGTCTGAGGGACCAGCGAGATCAAGGTCCTCAGCGGACGCTAGAATCTCGACTTCATCCTCAGACGCAGAGCGCGAAAGGTGCGGTGGGGTTGGTGCCACCGCAAGTTCTTTGGCCTTAGAGGTCTTTCTCTTGGACTTCTCTCGCTGAACCTTGGGTTTCACCGGCTGGGAAGGCTTCACCGATTCAGTCTCCGGGACAGAGGAGGATCGTGAAGCCCTACGCCCGGCCGCTGGTGAGGACTTATGCCACTGGTGGCAGTCATCCTTCCCGCTGGTGGAACCCTGGGAAGGGAGGGTCCCAAGGGAACTCTTACGGGCGAGAGTAGCCGAAGAAGTGAGACGCTTCTCCGGCTGAGAAGCGGGGACGGACGTCCCCGACGGGTGGGAGGAGGTTGCTCCTGAGGTAGGTGGTGCAGGAGCAACCGGTTGGGTAGAGCCCCCCACGGGCAAGGGGGCAGGAGGAGTCTTACTGCTTATCGAGCTGGCTGGAAGTCTCGAAACTGGTGGAGCTAGCACAGTTGTTGTAGCAGCTGCATAAGTAGATGTCATTCTCACAGGATGGAGTCTATCATATTTCCGTTTGGCCTCAGTATAGGTCAGCCGGTCCAGGGTCTTATATTCCATGATTTTGCGCTCTTTCTGAAAGACTTTGCAGTCAGGCGAGCAAGGTGAATGGTGCTCCCCGCAGTTGACGCAGATGGGAGGCGGGGCACATGGAGTATCGGGATGAGATGGGCATCCGCAATAGCGACATGTGAGGCTGGAAGTGCAGCGGGAAGACATATGGCCGAACTTCCAGCACTTGAAGCACCGCATCGGGGGAGGGATATAGGGCTTGACGTCACATCGGTAGACCATCACCTTGACCTTTTCCGGTAACGTATCACCCTCGAAGGCCAAGATGAAGGCACCGGTAGCAACCTGATTGTCCCTCGGACCCCGATGAACGCGCCGGACGAAATGAACACCTCTACGTTCTAAGTTGGCGCGCAGCTCGTCATCAGACTGCAAAAGGAGATCCCTATGGAAAATAACACCCTGGACCATATTTAAACTCTTATGTGGTGTAATAGAAACGTTAACATCCCCCAACTTGTCACAAGCAAGTAACCTGCGGGACTGGGCGGAGGATGCCGTTTGTATCAGTACTGACCCAGAGCGCATTTTAGACAAGCCCTCCACCTCCCCAAACTTGTCCTCTAAATGCTCGACGAAGAACTGAGGCTTTGTGGAGAGAAAAGACTCCCCATCAGCTCTCGTGCAAACTAAGAATCGGGGCGAATAACTGTTACCTCCATCCTGAGACTTACGCTCTTCCCACGGCGTGGCCAGGGAGGGGAACGTTTTCGGATCGTACTTCTGAGCATTAAATTGAGCCCGAGAACGCTTAGAGACTGCTGGCGGCTGGCCGCCAGCGAGAGATGATGTACCACGCTTCATTGCGGGTCATCCGCCCTGATGCCACCTACTCCGACCAAGGGCCCTCCCCACGGGCGCCACCCAGCCACAGCAATAGCCACCTGGCAGGATGGCCATTGCCGGGAGTCCTGATGCCCCAGGGAGATGGGCATCTACTCCTTGGCATACGTGGGGAGTGAACGGCGCAGGCATCAGTAGAGCGATCCCTGTGTTGTCAGGGGGCTACAACCAAGAGGGTACATGGCGACCCCACCACAACGGACTGGCTACCGTGCTGGATCTTAGGTGCAAAAATGGCCAAGGTCGTCGTCACAGTTAAAAGAAACACTGCAGAGTGCAGCGTGGTAATCGCCCAAGAGATCGAAAACGAGCGCGACACCATGGCAACGACGAGAAAGACGGCTATAGGTCTAATTGCACGAAGGATACAGTGCACCATGTAAGGTGCCCTTCCCCAATTGGCTCGCTCTTCGGAATAATTTAGATAGATGGAGGTCAAACCCGAGAGGGGACCATCACGTAAGGCCGAAACGTTTGAGACTCCTTTTAGTCGCCTCTTACGACAGGCAGGAATACCGCGGGCCTATTCTAACCCCCGAACCCGCAGGGGGTACGACAAACGTGTGCAACGTAACTGGCCAGTAGTTGTGCACACCTAACCTGCAATGGAGGGACTCCGGCCTCCACCAGGACACTGATCACTGGACTCGTTCTGAAAGCTCCTGTCGCTTGGAGAATGCCACAGTGGTGCACTGGGTCAAGTAAATGCAACACTGAGGGCGCCGCTGAACCATAAACCAGAGTCCCATAGCCAAGGCGAGATTGAACAAGGGCTCTGTAGAGCTGCAGCAGCATAGAGCGATCTGCACCCCAGTTGGTGTTGCTCAGGCAGTGGAGGGCATAGAGGTGCCACCAGCAATTCCACTTAAGCTGACAACTTGAGGAAGCCAAGTCAATCAGGTGTTGAAAACCAGTCCTAAGAATCGATATGTCTCCACTACGGTAAGTGGATTATCATTAAGGTAAAGTTCTGGTTCCGGATGAACGGTACGTCGCCTACAGAAGTGCTTCCCCAACACATGACTTTGCTGCCAGAAAATGGAAACTGTGACTGCACCTTGTGGATGGCTCCCTGTAGGTGCCGCTCAGCAACATCAGTATTGGTGGAGCAGTATGAAATGCGGAAGTCATCTGCATACAGAGAAGGTGAGACGGACGGCCCTACAGCTGCTGCTAGACCATTAATGGCCACTAAAAATAGAGATACACTCAATACAGAGCCCTGCGGGACTCCAATATCCTGGATATGGGAATAACTATGGGAGGCATCAACTTGGACATGGAAAGTATGAAGCAAAAGGAAAATTTTGGATAAAAATTAGGAGTGGTCCTCGGAGACCCCACTCGTATAATGTGGCAAGGATATGATGTCACCAGGTCGTGTGATGCGCTTTTCATAAATCAAAAAAGATGGCAACCAGGTGTTGGCATCTGGAAAAGGCAGTTTGGATGGCAGACTCGAGGGACAGAAGATCATCAGTGGTAGAGTGACCCAGGAGGAAGCCGCCTTGACATGGAGCCAGTACACCGTGTGACTCCAGGACCCAAACCAACCGCTGACACACCATATGTTCCAGCAGCTTACAAAGAACATTGGTGAGGCTGATGGGCCGATAGCTATCCACATCAAGCAGGTTTTTAATGGGCTTGAGCACCGGAATGATGGTGCTCTCCCGCCATTGTGATGTAAAGACGCCATCGCATAATATCCAGTTTAAGATGATGAGGAGATATCGCTTGTAGTCAGATGAGAGATGTTTAATCATCTGACTGTGGATCCAATCTAGCCTAGTATCAGTGTCAGGGGAATGTGTAAGGGCACTGAGGAGTTCCCACTCTGTAAATTGGGTGTTATAGGATTCACTGTGGTGTGTAGCGGACTTTCCCTCTCGGCCGCTGTTTGAGAGTGAGAAAGGCTGATGAACACACAGAGCTGTTTAAATGCTATGAGGCGCTACAGGGAAGGGTGCTGCTTATGTCACTGTAGAGATTGCCAATGCTCCTTAATTGCTTCAGCAACTTCCAGCTACCTCCAAGGGACTGCCTTTCGCCAGTGGCACCCTAAAGAGCGAGGGATCACATTTCTGCCACAGAAAGGATTGTTGTAGTCACCTGCTCAACCATCACATTGATGTTCCCGTGTGGGGGAGATTTAATGGAGATAGCAGAGATAAAAGTTTCCCAGTCCGCCTTCTTTAAAGCCCACCTGGGCAGGCATCCATGGGCCTGATACCGGGGCATGACAGGAAGATGGCGAAGTGGTCACTACCACACAGGTCATCATATGTTCTCCAGTGGATAGATGGGAAAAGTCCTGGGCTGCAAATTGATAAATCAATGGCCGAGTAACTATCATGAGCCACAATGAAATGTTTGGCAGCCCCAGTATTTAAGAGGCAGAGGTCGGACTAAGACAGTAAAGTTTCGACAACTCTGCCTCGGCCAGTAAGCATGGTGCCACCCCGCAAGCGGATTATGGGTGTTAAAATCTCCCGTAAGTAGGAAAGGTTTAGGGAGTTGTTCAACCAGTGCAGCTAATACATTCAGGGATTCTGCACCATCTGAAGGAAGATATACATCGCAGACAGTTATTTGCTGTGTCGTCCTTATTGTGACAGCCACAGCTTCAAGATGGTTTGGAAGGGGCACAGTTTCACTACAGACTACCGAGTTTAGGACATAAACACAAACTCCACCCGACACTCGATTATAGTTGCATCAGTTCCTGTAATATCCCTTATAGCTGCAGAGAGCAGGGGTCCGCACTGCCGGGAACCAGGTTTCCTGGAGGGCAATGCAGAAATCAGGTGTCAAGTTTGACAGCTGCCATAGCTCAGCCAGGCAGTGGGAAAAACCACCGCAGTTCCGCTGGAACATTCTATAGGGAAGTTTACGTCTCAGGGTCACATGCTGCCACTGACTTATTGCCTGAGCAGTCTATATCCATTGTGTTTCAGTGTGCGGCGAGATCTAGGTCCTCAGTGGACACCAGAATCTCCACCTCATCCGCAGATGCAGAGCTTGTAGGTAGTGGTGGCGTGGGTGCCACCGCAACTCGCTTGGTCTTGGGAATCTTCTTTTTGGTTTTCTCTTGCTTCTCCTTGGGTTTCCCTGGCTGGGAGAACTTCACTGATTCAGTCTCCGGGACTGAGGATGAGTGCGAAGACCTACAACCAGCTGCTTTTGGGCTCTTCAGCCACTGGCGGGTGTCATCTTTACCACTAGCAGAAACCTGGGAAGGGAGTGACCCAAGGGACCCCTTTGTAGTGAAAGGAGCTGAAGAAGTCTTACGCTTCTCCAGCACAGAAGTGTGGGGACTGATATCCCCAATGGTTGGGGGGGGGGGGGGGGGGGGGGTTTGCTCCTGAAGTAGGTGGCACAGGAGCAACAGTGAGGGAAGTGTCCCCCTCCATCATGGGGGCAGATGTACCCTACCGGCTCTGAGAGGTGACTGGGGTTGGCAGAGCTGATGGGGCTAGAACTGTTGTAACGGCGGCAAAAGACGATGTCATATGTACAAGATGTAGCTGTTCAAATTTCCTCTTAGCCTCAGTGTAGGTCGGTCAGTCCAGAATCCTGCAGTCAGGCGAGCAAGGCACATGGTGGTTTTCGCAATTGACATAGATGGGAGGTGAGGCACATGGATTATTGGGATGTGATGGTCGTCTGCAATCCCGACATGTCTCGCTGGAACTACAGTGGGAAGACATATGGCTGAACTTCCAGCATTTAATGCACCACATTGGGGAGGGATATAGGGCTTTACATCACAGCGGTAGACCACCACCTTGACCTTCTCGGGTGCTGTATCACCCCCGAAGGCCAAGATGAAGGCACCAGTGGCAACCTGATTATCCCTCTGACCCCGGCAGAGACGCCGGTCGAAATATACACCTCGCCGCACTAAACTGGCGCACTGCTCATCGTCAGACTGGAAAAGATGATCCCTGTGAAAGATGATATCCTGGACCATATTTAAGTTCTTAGAGGGTGTGACAGTTACAGAAACATCCCCCAGGTTGTCGCAAGTGAGTAACGTCCGTGACTGGGCAGAGGATGCTGTTTTGATCGAGACTGACACAGATCTCACTTTGGACAAGCCCTCCACCTCCCCAAACTTGTTCTCTAAATGCTCCACAAAAAACTGAGGCTTCATTGTCAAAGATTCCCCATCAGCTCTCGAACATACAAGGTACTCGGGTGAATAAGAGCCACTGCCATCCTTAGCCTGACGTTCCTCCCATGGTGTAGCCAGGGAGGGGAACAATTTGGGGTCGTACTTCTGTGCCTTGAATTGAGCCCACGACACTTGGAGACTGTTGGTGTTTGACCACCAGCAAGAGATGATGTACTACGCTTCATTGCATGTCATCCACCCTGATGCCACCCATTCCGACCATGGGCCCTCCCGACTGGTGCCACCCAGCCACAGCAAAGGCCACCTGGCAGGATGGGCATTGCCAGGAGTCCCAAAGCCCCATGGTGATGGGTATCTACTCCTTGGCATACATGGGGAGTTAACGGATCAGGCACCAGCAGAGCTATCCCTGTGTGGTCAGGGGGCTACAACCAACAGGGTACATGGTGGCCCCACCACAATGGACTGGCTACCGTGCTGGATATGAGATGCAACCAAGCAAACAAGTCCATTATCATCATCAGCGTAGAAAAGGATACTACACAGTTGATGGAAAAATACATGCCCAGGAGGGTGACCTCGCCCAACAGTTGGAGAATGAGCAGAAGTGCAGATCCACGTTGACGAAGGATGCAATAGGTCTCGGCGCATGATGGACATGATGCACCATGTAAGGCACCCTTCCACAATTGGCTCGCTCTTCGGGAAAATTTTGAAAAATTGAGGTCAAACCCTACAGGGCACCATCACAAAGGCCAAAATGTGAGAGACTCCTTTTAGTCACCTCTTATGACAGGCAGGAATACCTCAGGCCTATTCTAACCCCCGGACCTGCAGGGGGTAACACGAAGCTTGTTCCAATCACGGGAGGACCGACAGACAGCAACAAAGTGATCAGAGGGAATGTAAGAACTAGCGGGCTGCGGTACAAGGACTGCAGCCTTGGCAGCAGCTGTCAGACCGATGTGACCAGAAACCCACATAAACATCACAGTGGCTGTATCGAGAGTGAGCAAGTGACAGCTTTCCCGGACCTGTTGCACTAAGGGATAGACGGTGTACAACACACAGAGGCTTTGAAGGGCACTGATAGTTGGAGCAGAGGACACAATTGAAAAGCCTGTGCCACTGGATGTACTGCGTGGCCTGATGCAGAGCAAAGAGCTCTGCTGTAAATACTGAGAAGTGTTCCAGAAGCCAATACTGAAAAACGTTGGTGCCAATGACAAAGGCGCACCCAACACCACGGTCAGTCAGAGAGCCATCAGTGTACACAAAGCTAATACCGTGAAAGCCATAAAACTGTAGGTGACAGAGCAAGGCTGGAGTAGTGTCCTCAGGAAGCAAATGAAGGCCAGGGTGAACACGAGCCGCCGCACGAAGCCAGGGTGGTGAAGGGTTTACACTCACTGGGAAAGTTGCAGGTAGTGTGAAGTTGAGCTGCATGAGGAGGAGCCGAAAGAAAATGCCAGAAAGTAACAGAGAATAGGAACACCACCATACTGGCAATCAAAGGAGTCATAAAAGGAGGTGGCATAGGATGGGTGGCTACGCTTGGCAGCCAAATGGCATGCATATCTGCTGAGGGGGAAGTCACAGTGGTAGGGCCACTGTAGTTTGGCAGTTTCTGAGTACAGACGCTCAACCAGGCTAGTGCAAAAGGTGCCAATGGCCAAACAGATGCCACAATGGTGGATAGTATTGAGGTGGCGTAAAAGGGTAGTACGTGCAGATGCATAAAAGAAACACCCATAGTCTAGTTTCGAACAGACAAGGGACCGATACAGATGGAGGAGGGTGGTTTGGTCTGCTCCCCAGGAAATTCCACAAAGGACTGAAACAACACTGAGGGACTGTATACAGAGGGCGGCCAGGTAAGACATGTGGGAGGACCAAGGAAGTTTCCTGTTGAGCCTGAGTCCCAGAAACTTCGTAGATTCAACGAATGTAAGAGTAATAGGCCCACGATGTAAAGGTGGTGGAAGAAACCAATTGCGCCACCTGTAATTCAAACAAATGGTTTATCAGTGGAAAAACAAAATCAACTGTCTATGCTCCATAAGTAAAGATGATCGAGACATCATTGAAGATGTCACTCAGTAAGACAGGTCCCTGGCGAACTGCAATAGATGGCAAAAAAGGGTGCTGGAGATGTCCAGTGGAAGACAGGCCATAATAGGGTTAATGGCAATAGCAAACAGGCAACGCTCAGGACAGAACCCTGTGGCACACCATTTTCCTGGATTAAGGTGTCCAGCAAGACAGAACCCACACATACCTTGAAAAATCAACCTTATAAAAATTCCTGAAGGAAACGGGGCAGGTTGCCACAGAAGTGCCACGTGTAGAGAGTACAGAGGACACCAGTCCTCCAGCAGGTGTTGTAGGCTTTCTCCAAATCGAAAAACAGGGACACAGTCTGGGATTTTTGCAGAAAACCATTCATGACATGGGAGGACAAAATGACAAGATAGTCAACTGCAGAATGGCACACTCAAGACCCACACTGTGCAGTGGCTAGTAAATTGCGAGACTCATGCTACCACACCAACCAGGCATGAATCATAGGTTCCCTCACCTTGCAAACACAGCTGGTGACAGAAATGGGAAAGTACCGCAAAGGAAGGTGTTTGTCCTTACCGGACTTAGGTATGGGTATGACAGTGGCTTCACATCAGTGCCTGGGAAACATGCCCAGATGCGGTTGTACGTATGAATCAGAAAGTGCTTGCCCACAAGAGAAAGGTGCTGCAACATCTGAGTGCGAACATCGTCTGGCCCTGGGGCAGAGGATCAGGATGAAGGGAGAACTTGATCTCGCTCCCTCACGGTAAAGGCGGCATTGTAGCACTCACAATTCTGACAAGATAAAGGTATCGCCTGAGTCTCTTCTACTCGTTTCCAATGGAGGAGAGGGGGTTGATAATGGGAGGAGCTCAAAATCTCCTCAAAATGGTGGCCCAAGGTGTTGGAGATAGCAACAGGGTCCACGATGACATTGTTTGTTACTGTCAGGCCGGAAATTAGAGAATGGATCTTGGTTCCAGAGAGCCATCAGAGGTTGATCCACACAATGGAAGAGGAAGTGGAACTGTTAGAACAACTAGTGAATGAAATCTAGCCAGGTTTTTTGCTATCCCGAAGAATGTGATGACACTGTGTACATGACCGTGTATAATAAATGCAGTTGACCATTGCAGGATGACTAATAAAAGTGCGGAGAGCACGTCTCCACACACTAATTGCATTGTGGCACACCTCAGGCCACCAAGGGACCAGGACATGGTGTGGTATAGAGGAAGTGTGAGGAATGGAATGTTCTGCGGCAGTAAGGATAACATTTGTAAGATATTCTACCTGGTCATCAGAACTAGGGAAATAATTTTCATCAAAGATTGCCAGGGAGGAGTAAATCCTCCAGTCAGCCTTAGTAAGCTGCCATTTGGGTGGGCAGATAGGTGGGATAAGAGTCAGCATACAGATAGCACATGGGAAATGGTCACTGAAGTATGTGTCAGAGAGAATAGACCACTCGAAACAATTGGCAAGCTGGGCAGTGCAGAAGGATAGGTCCAATCAGGAACGGGTGTGCATGGAGTCTGTAAGGGGCGTGGGTGCTCCTGTGTTAAGGTAGAAGAGGTTAAGTTGATTGAAAAGGCCAGCCAAGAGGGCACTACTTGGACAGGTTCTGGGAGAACCCCAAAGGGGACAGTGCACATTACAGTCACCAAGCAGCAGAAAGGTTGTGAGGTAGCTGCCCAATAAGCTTAAGGAAGTCTGCCATGGTGACATCAAAAGACTGAGGGATACAAAGGGCACAAAGGAAGAAGGTCAAGTGAGGAAGGAAAAGGTGAACTGCAACAGCTTGAAGGTGGGTAGTCAGAGAGATGGGGGTTGACTATTATCATCATCCCGTGTGAGCAGCATGACTCCCGCATGAGATGGAATGATGTCCTTGGCGGAGAGAGGGGGGGGGGGGGGGGGAGGTCAAAATGGACCGGGAAGAAATGTGAGAGCTCAAAGTAGTTGTGAGGACACAATTTTGTTTCCTGAAGGCAGGGAACAAGTGGAGACCGGAATTCTAACAGCAGCTGTAAATCCTCCTTGTTGGAGCGAAGATCACAAACATTCCACTAGAGGAGAGTCAGGATGAGGAAGAAAAGAAGAATGTCACCTCAGTGGCTGCCTAATGCCAGCCTTTGAATACTCGCTGCTACAGGGCACACAGGCTGGAGAAACCTGCTCCATGACGTCTTCAGAAGCATCAGCATTCTCCTTCTGTCGGCCTGCGGAGTCCAGGTCAAAAAAACGGTTGGTGGCGAGCACCGGAGACACGGAAGTCAGCTGAGCAAGGGTGTCATGTGGTGATACCATTGAAGAGGACCGCTGAGTTGGTGAAGGAGAAGACTGTTTGCCTTTGTTTGACTTCTTGGAGCCTTTCCGGTTGGTGGAGGAAGACTCAGATGTTGGTCGGCTGGAGGGACATAGGAACTATTCTACCCCATCAGAGGAGAGCCACTTATGAAAGTGGTCATGTCATATACCAGTTCTGCACTAACTTCTCTACAGCACTTTATGTGGACATGACCATCAGTCATCCGCCAACCGAAACAAATAACCACCGCCAAACTGTGGCCGAAAGCAAACTTTACCACCGAATGGCACTACCTGCTTGAGTTCAGTGGCTTATTCACAACTTGCAGTGCTCGCAAAATGTAGTCAACCAGGACAATGTAGCATACAGGTGTGTGTGGCGTGTGTAAATTATTTAACATTTAAAGACTATATAATACGAACAGAAATCTTCTCACTATGAATTACATAATACTATTGTATAATGCTACTGTAAGCTAGTTATATCTGGTGTTTTCAGAATTGCTACAGCTATGGGTGTGTCACAGTCAGATCAAAGCTACTGGAGACACACACATATCTCAGCTTATAAAAGTTAATTGATGTAACAACACTCTGTAAGCATTTTATAACTGACTGCAATCTCATTAAGCATGGTTCTGACCTAGCTGATTTTACCTTGCTGGTTTATTCACTTTTTTATTGAGAGTGTTTCTCATAAGCACAAGCTCCCAGCTATACAGACACTACAGCGTTTTTGATATACTAGCAACTATTTTACCAAGACTGACCTGAAGGCGGTTGCTTAGCCAACTGTAACTAGTTAGCACATTTTAGTGTCTTAAGATCTTATAGTGTATGCGATCTAGACAATTATAAATGTATGGGGTTGGTTTCTTTTCTTTCTTTTAAAATAAATAAATAAAAAAAGAAAGAGACAGAACAGTTTTATTTACCAAAGTTGGCTCTTGTCAGGGATGACTCATCTTCTATTGATACCTCTCCACACTGTTCTTCCACAAGAAGTGGTAATTTATTTTATAATGGATATACCTTACAGTGACAAATGTATGTGGCATGGGAGGGGTGGCGGGGGGGGGGGGGGGGGGGTGGCAAGGAGAGGAGGGGGAGGTGGTGTTTTGAAGTATGGTTGTGCAAGGTACTTGTAGAGATTGGACTTGAACTACCACGTTGATGACACTACCAACAGCAGCAACCAGTTAAGCAACACATGCTGTAGAATGCTTTTTGTAGTGTGTTGCTCAGTTTTCTTTTCTTATTATGAAATGAGTGGAGACCTGCCAGAATCACCACACTTGTTAAAGTCCTCCTCCTGGAACAGGGAGGTTGTGCACCAGCCCTGAATCGAACACATCGGCTGGATTAACTATGAGGGTCAGTGTGTTGGTCGGCTGGATGTAGTTTTCAGGCTGTTTTCCACATATCATTACGGGAATATAAGGCTCTACCCAAGTTCCACCTCAGTTACACAATTCACAAACAGTTTAAAAAATTTTGCTCACTTTCATGCGAATAGCACTACATGCAGGCAGTTGTGGTACACATATTGCGCCTGGTGGGGGGATTACAATTTAACATCCAGTTGGCATCGAGGTCATTTGAGGACAAGCACAAGCTCGTATTGTTTCAAAGATGAGGAAGGAAAGGAGCTGTGACCTTTCAAAAGAAGCATCCTGGCATTTGCCTGGAGCAATATCCAGGAAGGGGTTTGAACAGCTGTCCCTGGAACATGAACTCTGTGTGCTGCCACTGCACCACCTCACTGAGAGAGAGAGAGAGAGAGAGAGAGAGAGAGAGAGAGAGAGAGAGAGAGAGGGGGCAACAGAAAGGGCATCTGGTCACCTCAAATTAACTTTTACAAATCCATAAATAACCATCCCAACCCTGTGTCAATGTATGACAAAGGAACAAGAAAAATAAGATTTTTGAAATGAGTGAAGAGACTAATAATAGTAACTGATAAGCAGTGTGAGTACTGCCGTCAAAACACCAGAAGGAATTAGCAAGCCTTATGAGCATTGTGTCAGGTCTGCTGTCGCATTAGCACAGAGCAGAGAGACAGGCCGACAAGCAGGAGGGAGTAGGGCTTGTTCCTCTATCTCCTCTGCCCTTGATCATACAAGTTCTTGGGGCTGTTGTTGTTCCCCCCCCCCCCCTCATGGCCAACTGCCACATCATGTAGTACCTACATAGCACTTGCAAGAGTTCCAACATGGAAAAATAATTCACACAGACAGATTCCAACCAAAATCAAGTATATAAATCCATTTCAATTTCAAATTTCATCTGCCCACAATATTCTACCTACCTACTCCCCTCATATGTAACAGATCCATTATTTCTTTTCTTTTTTTTTTACACACTGTTAATATGTTAGCTATCTTCATCCTCACTGTTCATTAGTGCACATGAGCCAAACTTTCTGCTCAAGTGCAGATGCCCATTACAAACTCTGACAGAATTACACTTCTCTGATAATATGCGATAAGATAGTCTACATCTCATTCGTCCAGTACACTTGTGGTTATTAAACCGGCAACTCTTCTTTTGGTAGAATGGGTTCCTGGGTACGACCACGCCACATCACAAATCCCATGTCAGGTTCGTTCACTTGTGGGTGTTTCTGGCAGCCTCACCCACCAGTATTCGGTGGCAATAGATGGTCACTGTCCAGCTGCGAACTCATATTTACATAAGGGAGGAGTAGTTCTTCCCACCATTCTCCGTAGCTCTCAGTGTTCATTAGACCACAAGAGCAAACTTTTCACTCTAGTGCAGCAGTTTATTCCTAACTCTGATAGAATCACATTGTAGGTGGTCCATGCCTTGGAAATGCAAGCAATCTGTGAATTATCTTACAATTTCCTCAAAAGTACTAGCAATTCTATTCATACACGTTAATTCATTTCAAGCAGTTATCACACAATGTAAAACATCCACTCGTCATCTGGTTATAGAAAAACATTCGATATGAGTTGTCGGCTTTAACCAGTGACATGGGAAACACTAAACAAGCACAGTAAACAATATGGCAACTACTGTGTTAGTGGACATTTTCATCAAACGGGCTATGCTACAGATCAGTCTGTGACAGCAATCTTTAACATTATGTCACTGGCCAAAGCCAAACACTTCTATCTAGCATTTATCTAGCATTCCTCTTGACACTGTTGTCCAACCAACAGATCCTTCAGCCCCACTCAACAGTACTAGATCATTCTCATTATTCTTTTCATCCTAAATGTCACTAGGCATTTTACTACACACGAAACAAGAGCAACCAGCAAACAAACTTATTTGATGGTCTCGAGTTCACATGTTACAAATATACCTGCCAGATAAAATGCGACACCACAATACACTAGGCAACAAAGCCACAAACAAAAAGGTATGAATGACATGAACTATTGTCTGCATCATCCAGTAAGAAAACATCATCATCAAAATAAACAGAATTCATGTTGGGTCACAGAACAAATTATCAAAGCTAAGAGTAGACATGTTAAAATATGTTATAACTGTGACTGGATTAAACAATAAAAAGAGAAGTTATTACATTATTTCAAAAGGTGTATCTCTTTCTTTCTGTAGCCTAGATCCAAGAGTCATTCATCAAACAGCCTATTATATTAATCATCAAAACTACCACTCATGAATGGCAAGGAAGGAATTTCTGAAAATGGTAATTTTATCATAAAGTAATACAAATTTAAGTGTTAGGATGTATTTTCTGAAAGTATTGGGCTGGAGGATAGCCTTACATAGAAGTGAACTGTGACTGATAAGCAGTATAACAAGAACGAATAGGTAAAAAAAAAAGAAAAACACTGAAGATTAGAGTGCAGATAGAGTAATTAACGACGTAGTAGTGAAGCGATCTGGAAAAGAAAAACAGATTTATGGCACAACTTAACTAAAGGAAGAGCTCATTTGATGCACACATCCCGCGGCATCAATGAATAATCCATTTCGTTATGGAGAAAAGTGTAGGGCGATAAAATGTTAGGAGACAAGGCCTCACAATATGGAAACGCTTAAACTAAAAGCGGTGAAGAAATACATTAGGAAATAGTTCACATTTATTTCACATAGGCCTACAAAATTATAAGATTCTGAATAACCCAATACAAGGTTGCAACTGAAACGATTATTGGTAAACAATGACATGCAATACTTTTGGGAAAATGCCATATTCCTTCACTATTATAAAATAATGACAGCATAAATTCTTAATATAATAGGCCTACTGTTTGCTGAGGCGAGCTATCAGTAATTTTCCTATTACAAACAACCGGGCAGATCGTGCCTCAACTCCAAGTACAGATTGAATACAAATGAACATTCCAGAAAAATCTGATTTTAATAGAAGATAGTACTTTAAAACAATCCTCTCTCAAATCACTATCTAGCGGGGAAAAAAAAAAAAAAAAAACACCTTAAGCATTGTGCTAAGCAATATCTGAGTTACACCAGGAATGGACCGATTCGCGGTGCACAAGTAGAATAAAATCCACATTTAATTTCTTCTTTATATGTCTGTAAATTAACAGTTCTAGCACAAATAACTTTGTTCAGCGTTGACCAGTTGTTCTGGTTGATTACGAAGGCAAGTTTCCAAATAAACTTATACACACAATCATATGGCTCAAAGCGGAACTTTCTCTCAGTTTTTCCACAACATACGTTGATTAAATGAAGTTTATATCAACACAGTCTATCAGTCAATGTCATATCTGCAAAAACGAAGACATACCTTCGTTTGACAAGACGTCAACTACATCGTCAATGGTTGTTTTCCGTTCTTTCCGGCTTGCTGTTTGTATTCGAATGTGTAGATCTTTCAACGCTTTTGCCAACTGCAAGAGAAATGTGGAACTTGAGACATACCGCTCTTGTTTACAATACAACACAAATCCACGTGACAACACTATACCTCTGTATCAGCCATTTTACTATAAACTGAATGCTTTGTTTTAATCACAAGATGATTTACAAATCGTATCTAAAGGTAAGAACGCCTTTTCTGTCATAGAAGCGAACTTTAATTTGAAAACACTCGCACACGAAACACGACGGAGAAATCACTGTACCAGAGATGTAACGGTATGTTACATTCAATATCTTTGAAACATGTATTCGGGAAAGATGTCTGTCTTCACATCATCAAAGATCACATGATCGAGACCATGCAGTTAACCGCTGGGCATGGACGTCCGCGAAAATTTATGCTCTGGGAGAGGGGAATGGGGGGGGGGGGGGGGGGGGAGGACAAGACTCTGATGTTAATGAGTTGATTAGTTCCAACCTCAATGAATAAAGAGAATTTTATTGTCGTTCAACTGTTACAGCAATACACAACGTCAAATTACAATTGTATGTAAACATACAGTACTGTAGCAAGAGCACACATTAAGAGATTATTTTATAAAAGATAAAACAGTGATAAGTTAATATAAGTTTTCAATGAAGTGTACTATTTAAGGTAAAAACAAATTTGAACAAAATGTCTTAGATTAACAACAAAAATTGCGGTACGCTCTCCAACCAATTACCAGTATGCTGTCACATTTTCACACTCATAAAATTCATTAATAGACTAAAAAAGGATTAATGGTTAACCAACTGCACAATCTGTGCTCAAATAAGTCGAGTGGAGCTTCTACCATTCCTTGTTCGTTGAACATTGCAATACTGACAACTTCATAGCTGTTCAGTCATTTAGGTAATCTACAGTAAGGTATGTTAATATACATATGATTACTAGTGCCATGAGAGTGTTCACTTTTCTACAAAGAATAATTTATCAGAATACCAGCTTTGACAGGATTGTCTAAGCTGGTATTCATTCCTTCAGGTCATTAGTTCAAATCCAGATTGACACTTGCGATGGGCTGTCGATAATCATGGTTTGAAGGTTATCAAAATGTGAAGTGACAGTGAAAAAAGTGGTACCATTAGTGTAGAGTGTGGAAAGAGAATTTATGTAAAATGGCAAATTCTTTATCATTAGAATAAATAACAAAGGTCCCAAAACCAAACCCTACGTCACGCCACGAGAACTAACTTTTGTAGGTTGCTCAAAAGAGAAGTGATGGTTATCCACTCACTTCTAAAGGTGTATGAGAATTCTATAATGAATAAAAACTCTGCAATTCAGATTCGATTGAGTGAAGTGCTCTGTCTTGCTCTTCCTGCCCCCCCCCCCTCACCCCCTGCACCCTCCCTACTCTACACAAGCTAGGGTCGTAAGAAGTGGGAGATGGTCTACTAAATTGATGCAGTCCTCTATTATGAGAACTACAGATCGTGAATGTTTGAGCTTTGGTTACTACAAGGTTTGCTATGTTTGTTAAACTTTTTTTTTTTTGAGACTTCCAAGGAGCTTTGGTCTCTTTATAAAGGTGTTTTTTTTTTACTGCTATGTGGCTATAAAAACAAAGTTTAAATATAACAGAAGAGAGTGAAGTCAGAAAGGATACTATAGAAATTAACTTGTTAGTAATGAGTAGTGTATTATCTACAGTAAATGTGTATTACTATTAATTCAATGAACTTTTTCAAATGCCAGGCAACTGCTGAGTCCAAGAATGTTCAAGGCATTATCGTTCCAATGGCGATGAAAGTTAGATCATGATGCTCCACTTCCCAACCAATACAGACAAGCATGTGAATGCTTCAAGAAAACTCCAAGAGAAGACAGGTTCCATCCAAGAGGATTGTGGTCTTTGATAAGAATTTTGGAGGAGAATGTGTAATGAACTGTGACACAATTCAGTATATGCTAGGAAATGAGCAGATATGTTCACAAGCTCGAGCTACTACACAGTGCAATACAAGAATTACCATCAATCTACCTCATTATTTAAGTGAATCATCTAAATGTGACACTAGGAAAGATCCCAATGAAAGAAGACTGCAGTGACAGGAAGAAAAACACAGTGAGGCTTGACCAAGTAGCCTGGGCCATCAACAACGAACACCAAGTGTAAACAGAAAGAGAAAAACTGAGAAAATGGACAAGTGATGATGGCACTACAGGTACACAAAGTCTAATGAGTAATCCAGAGAGAAAAAACTGGAGACATAGTGAAAGCAGAGACCAAGAACCAAGAGCGGATTTTGATGCAAGAGCAAAGGGAATATACCACTGAGTTCATTGTCACTGTGCGGTGGAACTTATAGTGCAGCCACGAGTTCTGACTGGCTTACCGAATGATGAGTAGCACTGCAACTGACTACACTAGCGCTTGAGATGTGACAGCTCTGTATAACCACCAAGGTCTGATTCCACGCTCCCTGGTGGGGTTTCAAAGATGCCCATCTGGGATACAAGGTCCTTCCCCGTGAAATCATCATGTATGGTCGCCTAGTTAGAAGAACTGGGGACATCCAGCAGTATGCAGAGACATGGCAATGTAAAGGTTGTTGGCTGTGGTGGCAGAGGTAGTGTGGAGAGCTCTGTGGTCCCTAAACACACCACTGCATTTGTATGGTGAAACAACGTGAGTAGTGCTTGTCTGCTCATCACTCGCTTTGTACACTCTTCTGGAAGCATGTATCCTGTATTAACCTTGCTCAATATCATCCATCTTCACTCAGTATTATGCAGCACTCACTCACTGAGTGTGGGGTAACAGGTGCGTGGTCTTGCCACATGGTCAAGGAAATGTGTAGAGCTTCATCACAATGTAGCAGCGCTAATGAACTCGGTAAAAGGTCCAATGCAATTAGAATTAAAATTTCTTTTTGGCTTTCAATTTCCCACGTTTTCTACTGTGAACGTGTATGCTGCATACCCAAGATTCACCAAATATTACCACTGTGAGTAAATATGACGATGTACAAAAAACGTAGAGTGATAATCGAATATTCCGTGTTTCTGAAGGTAATAGATTTATCTGTGGAACTCTAAATATGCTTGAATGAAAGCTGCTGAAATAATGCTTACATTAAATCTGCAGCTTAAATCACACTGACACTGGGACATATTTTGTGCAGAACAAATGGAAAAGATTTAAATAACGAATAATGTAGAGTACCACCTTATTTTCTTTGTTTACATGTTCTATAGAATTCTATAACTAGTTTAAATGGTTCAAATGGCTCTGAGCACTGTGGGACTTAACATCTGAGGTCATCAATCCCTTAGACTTAGAACTAGTTAAACCTAACTGACCTGAGGACATCACACACATCCATGCCCGAGGCAGGACCGTAGTGGTCGCGCGGTTCCAGACTGAAGGGCCTAGAACTGCTCGGCCACATCGGCCGGCTCTATAACTAGTGTTTGTTTCCTTGGCATTTTCTGTTTGATAAATAATGTACTAATGGCTTGTACAGATATCTGCGTCAGTGGCTCTGTTGATTAAGTTCCAGACTACAAAACTGAACGTTTGGGATTTGACCCCGCATTGGACCTACGATTTTCTCTGTTACTTACCACTTCTTTCATCTCTGACAATGAGAAAAATTCCAAGTCAAGTTGTACTGTGTTTCACGATACATGTTGAAATGTACATCTACATCTACATCTACATTGATACTCCGCAAGCCACCCAACGGTGTGTGGCGGAGGGCACTTTACGTGCCACTGTCATTACCTCCCTTTCCTGTTCCAGTCGCGTATGGTTCGCGGGAAGAACGACTGTCTGAAAGCCTCCGTGCGCGCTCTAATCTCTCTAATTTTACATTCGTGATCTCCTCGGGAAGTATAAGTAGGGGGAAGCAATATATTCGATACCTCATCCAGAAACGCACCCTCTCGAAACCTGCCGAGCAAGCTACACCGCGATGCAGAGCGCCTCTCTTGCAGAGTCTGCCACTTGAGTTTATTAAACATCTCCGTAACGCTATCACGGTTACCAAATAACCCAGTGACGAAACGCGCCGCTCTTCTTTGGATCTTCTCTATCTCCTCCGTCAACCCGACCTGGTACGGATCCCACACTGATGAGCAATACTCAAGTATAGGTCGAACGAGTGTTTTGTAAGCCACCTCCTTTGTTGACGGACTACATTTTCTAAGCACTCTCCCAATGAATCTCAACCTGGTACCCGCCTTACCACAATTAGTTTTATATGATCATTCCACTTAAAATCGTTCCGTACGCATACTCCCAGATATTTTACAGAAGTAACTGCTACCAGTGTTTGTTCCGCTATCATATAATCATACAATAAAGGATCCTCTCTAACTGCCTGCAGAAGTCGGTTCAGAAGAGGGAGGAAGTCAAGGGCTCACAACAATGCATTGTAAAGCACTGCAGTGTTCAAACGAACTTTGGACTGAACACAACTTTCTTTGCATTACAGCATAACAAATACTACATAAGAATACTTATAAGCCAACAATCTTAGCAGTTACACTATTGATATAGCCCAATTCAATGGGCTTCTCACCTGCAAGTACTTCCACGACCTCTCCTCCTGATAACACTTGTAAGAACTATGTGTAAATACCCAAACATGAGAAGCAGCCAACAAAAATACTTATTCTGCAACACCCTTCTTAGATTGCTAACACTGTCGAACGTGGGTATCTCCTTGAGATAACTACACAGCTTTGTTCGTCTTTGTAATGCTACAAAATGAGTGGACCAAGCAAGAACATAGAGGTTGCTAACGACTAACATCAGCAGACTTTAAAGTCTCCTAAAACATTTATGAAATGCTCCTGAACGTCTGAAGTCATTCAAAAATGTTTTAGAATTAACTTAGAGTAAACTTAACGCTACAAGATGGAACAGTCTGTCTATGTGATTGTATCAATAAAGTTACATAGAGCTTTTAGACTGAACAATTCTGGAAGGGATATTGTTTTATATTGAATTTCAGTACATAAAAGAGTCATAATATTGTGGGATATGGCAACTTTTTAATCGAAAAATTTTTAAGAGGTAATTGGAAGACTTTTTCGCCTTTCTACACCAACTGCAGTTATTGTGGCATTGTCTTACTCATGATTCAAAAACCAATAGTTCATCTGCACTGTTGTTCACGACCAAGGGAGGCGTACAACAAACTACAGACCTATAAAAGACAAAGAAATGTCACAGAAATTGGGTCACCGTTTCAATGATGTTATATTGTAAACAGATAATTTTATTTTGAACTTGATTTGGAAGGCGAAGCTAAAGTGGAATCACAATAGGCTACTTGCAAAAAAAAAAAAAGACAAAACTACTGAGTAATTGACAATCTCTCAGTTTCTGGAGAAGACGATTGTGATGAGAAGGTCTTCTATCATTATTCTGAAATAAAGGAGATATAAAGCATCAAAAATCAACCAAAACAGCCTTGTGCTGGTACTGCAAACACCTAAAAGCAAGGGGAAATTACAGCCATAATTTTTCTTGAGGGCATAAAGTTCTACTGTATGATTAAATATGATGGCGTCCGCTTGGACAAAATATTCCCGAGGAAAATTTTAAGCCATTGGGGCCTATTGGCAGGGATTACTCAGGAGTCCATCTTCAAAAGGGAAACAAGGCTGGCATTCTGCAGATCAGAGAATTGAATGTTAGATCCCTTCATCAGGCAGATTCGAAAATTTAAAAAAGGAAATGGATAGGTTGATGTTAGATATAATGGTAATGAGTGAAGTCTGGTGGCAGGAGGAACTGGACTTCTGGTCAAGTGAATACAGAAGTGAATACAAGTGAATACAGAATATAAATGCAAAGTCAGACTGGGGTAATGCAGATTTGGCCTTAAAAGTGAAAAACAAAATAGGAATGAAGGAAAGCTACTACAAACAGTATAGTGAGTGCACTATTGCAGACGAGAGAGACATGAACCTCAAGCCCATCGCAGTAGGAGAACATTATATGCCAACTAGCTCCTCAGATTATGAAGAGATTGAAGAAATGTATGATATCATAATAGAAATTATTCACATAGTTATGGTAAATGAAAATTTAACTATGGTGGTGAACTGGAATTCGATACTAGGAAAAGAAAGAGAAGGAAGAATAGTAGTCGATATGGATTGGGGGAAAGAAATGAAAGAGGAAGTAGAATTTTGCACAGAGCGTAATTTAAATATAGCTAACACTTGGTTTAAGAATCTTGAAAGAAGGTTGAATACCTAGAAGAGACCTGGAGATACCAAAAGATTTCAGATTGATTATGTAATGGTTAGACAGAGATATTGAAAAATATTTTAAATTGTAATACATTTCCAGCAGCAGATAAGGACTCCGCAGTGAATTAGTTATGAACTGAAGATTAAAAGTGAAGAAACTGCAAAAAGATAGGAAATCAAGGAGACTGGACCTAGATAAATTAAAAGAACTAAAAGTAACTGAGAGCTTCAGAGAGACCATTAGGCAATAGTTGACTGGAACAGGAAAAATAAATACAGTAGAAGATGAATGGGTACCCTTAAGAGATGAAAGAGTGAAGACAGAAGAGGATCAAATAGGTAAAAAGTCGAGGCCTAGTAGAAATCCAGGGATAACACAGGAGATATTGAATTTAATTGATGAAAGGAGAAAATATAGAGATTCAACAAATAAAGCATGTGGCATGAAATATAGACCTCTAAAAAATGATATTGATGGCAAGTGCAAAATGGATAAGCATGAATCGTTGGAGGGCAACTGTAAGGGTTTAGAAGCGTTTTCCACTAGGGGAATGATAGATACCACCTACAGGAAAATTAAAGAGGTCTTTGGAAATCATAAATTTGTGGTAAGTTCCTATGGGGCCAAACTGCTGAGGTCATCGGTCACTAGGCTTACACACTACTTAGTCTAGTGTAAGATAACTAAGCGCAACACACGTGCCCAAGCCTGAAGGAGAACTTGAACCTCCAACAGGAGGAGCCGCATGAACCATGGCAAGGCACCTAAGACTCCATAGTTCCCCGCACAGCAGAGGTCTTTGGAGAAAAGAGAAGCAGCTGTAGGAATATCAAGAGTTCAGATTGAAAACCAGTCCTAAGTAAAGATTGGAGAGCTGAAAGTTGGAAGGAATATATAGAAGGTCAATACAAAGGAGATGAACTTGAAGGCAATATCATAGAAATGGAAGAGGACGCAGCTGAAGATGAAATGGGAGATATGATACACAGAGAAGAATTTGATAGAGCACTGAAAGAACCAAATCGATATTCTGTCAGAACGACTGATAGCCTTGGTAAAGCAGCCATGACGAAACTCTTATATCTGGTGTGCATGAAGTATGAGACAGGCGACATACACTCAGGCTTCAAGAAGAATGTACTAATTACTATTACAAAGAAAGCAGTTTCTGACAGCTGCAAAAATTACTGAACTATTAGTTTAATAAGTCATGGCTGCAAAACATTAACACAGATTATTTACAGAACAACGGAAAAACTATTAGAAACCATTCTTGGGGAAGAGCAGTTTAGGTTCTGGAGAAGTGTGGTAACACGTGACACAATACTGAATGTATGACTTGTTGTAGAAGATAGGTTGAGGAAAGACAAATTTACTTTTATAGCACTTGCTGACTTAGAGAAATCTTTTGATAATGTTGACTAGAACACACTCTTTAAAATTCTGAAAGTAGTAGAGGTAAAATAGAGGGAGAAAAAGTTAATTTACAACTTGCACAGGCAACAGGTGACAATTATATGAGTCAAGGGATATAAAAAAGAAAGCAATGGTTGAGAATAGAGTGAGACCGATTGTAGCCTATCCCCAACGTTATTCAGTCCGAACATTGAGCAAGCAGTAGAGGAAACCAAAGAAAAATTTAGAGTAGACATTAAAGTTCAGGGTGAAGAAATAAAAAACTTTGAGGTTTGTCGATGAATTTGTAATTCTGACAGAGACAGGACAAAGGACTTGGGAGGAGAAGCTGAATTGAATGGACTTGCGTTGAAAGAAGGGTATAAGATGAACATCAACAATAGCAAAACACAGTGAGGAGAAACAAGTGCTGTATCAATGTAAGAGGTACAGAGGTGAGTGAATGTGCCAGGGCTCACTCCAGTTTACTACTGCCAACACCATATCATCAAGACGCACCTGTGCTTAACATGGAAAGGATTGCACCAAAATCTAATAGTGCAATTAAAAATTAAAATAACTTTTCCAAATTCATGCTTCAGTATATTAATGTTAACAGCATAAGAGCTCAAAACGATCAAATGTATAGGTTACAAAAGATATACAACCGTAAGAAAAAATGAGTGGCGCTTAATAATGAGCCTACAAAGCTATAAACCGGCCAGATAAGCAAATGTAGGTCACAATTAAAAGTTAGAAGTCTCAACTTGATCAGAGCAATATTGTGGTTAAAATCGACGTTTTTATGAAGAGCTGAAGGTGCTAAGCGTTAGAATCAGAAATATGACATTAATTTTGACGATATAGTATATGAAGGCAGCGATCTGATGTTATATTTATGTTGAAATGAAAGATGGCAATTCGTATGTAGCCTCAGTTTCATATTAAAACATTAACTATGTGACAACAATAAGCAACCTCTATTAATTTTCTAGTTATTTCCTAAAAACCAAATTTGAATTAAAAAGTCCTTATTCATGTTAGATTAAACATCATTTGTATTTGTAACAGAAAGTTATAATTACAACAGTCAACTAGAATGTTGTAATAACACTGCTGCACCAAGTTTATTGTTATTTACCAATAATTATGAATACAAGGAATCTTACAGAAGCAGGTCAGAGATCATGTTCTGTTGTTGGTTCCATTACAAAGGTTCTAGCCAGCAGGGTTTAAATGCAGTCAAGCTAAAACTTTTTCTGAAACTACAGCAAACTTACTCCATTTCCACAAAAATTAAGAAGACTGTAAATTGTTAAACGACAGAGGTATTAATTAATATGTGTTTCAGAAAGAGGCCTTTTAGATGCTGCTGCCTGTGCCTAGGGCTGTTGATAGCAGATGTTCCGTTTGGTGGTCCACTGTGCCCATCTATATATACAGTCAGAGACTCATTTGAAAGAGACACTTCACACTGAGATACCAATCTGTCCATGTCAGTCAGACGTCTGAATGTGCTGTACCTCTGATGATGTCAGAGCTATAATCGCACCACACAGAAATAAGGGTAGTAGTAAAGAACTAAAGGATGAAATGACCTCAACAGCAAATGTGTTAAATTATAAGATTGATTTAACCACCATGATCAGCAAGTCAAAGTAGGGAAACCTCTACCTAAAATGCATAGAATTTTCAAAACCGAAATTGGTTAAGTCTGCAGATATTTCAAAGATGCAGATGATCTTATGGAAGAACTGTTGTCAGAAAGAATAGGCAGTGAATCCAAGCTTTCCTCTAACTGCTTTGAGAAAGTAACTAATAAAGTAAACGCTTGTCACAAGGATATTAAGAAACTGAAATCTGATTGTGTGAAATTATGTGAGGATATTGATAAAAACTGTCTGATATAGTGGAGGCAGTAGAACTACAACTATAAGAACTCAATATTAGTATTATTAACATAGAAAGGAGAGTAACCTCTGGTAGCTCTTTGAATACTACTGTACAGCAGGATGCTTCAGCTGACGCCACTTTCATCACATGACGTCAGTTTCTACATTTAGACTCAGGCAAACAAATTCATCTGCTTGAGGATGTTTTAGCAAAGGCATGGTCAGATAGTGAGAAAATTTCTTTTATTAGAAGTTATCTGGCAGGACATGCTTTGTAATGGTCAGCTGACGTAATGACTAAGTGCAAATCACTTTTCGAATTTAAAGCTGTTTCTAAATGAGTACTGGTCACACAATGTCTTGAGAGAATTTTGGAGTGATAAAAAGTTCACTCCAGGTCGTAAATCAATAAAAGAGCTTCCAGAATGAGATTTTCACTCTGCAGCGGAGTGTGCACTGATATGAAACTTCCTGGCAGATTAAAACTGTGTGCCCGACCGAGACTCGAACTCGGGACCTTTGCCTTTCGCGGGCAAGTGCTCTACCAACTGAGCTACCGAAGCACGACTCACGTCCGGTACTTACAGCTTTACTTCTGCCAGTACCTCGTCTCCTACCTTCCAAACTTTACAGAAGCACGCAGGAGAGCTTCTGTAAAGTTTGGAAGGTAGGAGACGAGGTACTGGCAGAAGTAAAGCTGTGAGTACCGGACGTGAGTCGTGCTTCGGTAGCTCAGTTGGTAGAGCACTTTCCCGCGAAAGGCAAAGGTCCCGAGTTCGAGTCTCGGTCGGGCACACAGTTTTAATCTGCCAGGAAGTTTCAGTAAAAGAGCTCTCTAGAAAGTGGATTTGTTGGTGTCGCTGAAGTACTTCTTTCTCTTCTGCTGCTTCGTGCAGATAGCGGTGTGGGAACTGCGGGGGTACGTGGTAGACTCGTCGTAATATCTTGTTCTGCAGCGTCTAGAGTGGCTGTATGTACGTTCTCGCTGCACCACCCCACACTTCACAGGCGTAGTCAAACAGTGGTTTCAGGTACAATCGGTATATCAGCAGGCCGTTTTCGACTGATAGGGCAGAGTGTTCATTGATAATGGGGTAGAGTGCCCCCCATGTGCTGGTTTATCTTCTGCCAGACTTCTTCAATGTGTTGTCTCCGGGTGAGTTTCCTGTCCATCAGGACTCCTAAGTAGCACGCAGTCTCTTGCCACTGGAGTTCCTTGTCGTAGATGCGGAGTCGGCGTTGAGGCATCGTGCGTTTCCATGTGAAGATTACGGCTTTTGTTGTTGCTGGGTTAAAGCTGATGCACCACTTTGCTGCCCAGTCTTGTAGTGCATTGCAGGCACTTTGTAGGCGTGGCACAAGTACTTCTTTCCAGCGGCTGCAGGTAAAGATCATTGTGTCGTCTGCATAAATGGCACGTTCGACTCGTGAAATTGCAGGCAGGTCGGAGGTATAGATGGTATATAACACAGGTCCAAGGACGGATCCCTGTGGTACACCTGCCTTGATTTGTTTTGCAGCAGAGGTTGGGTCTTCAACTCTAACAGCGAAGGTAAGATCTAGGTAGGAGGCAATGAGCTTCACGTACTTGGCTGAGAAGCAGAATCGGTGAAGCTTCCAGATGAGGCCTGAGTGCCAGACACTGTCAAAAGCTTTAGTAACATCGAGCAGCACAACTCCGCAGTATTCTCGATGATTGAATGCAGTGGTGATGTACTGCACTGCCCTGAGTATCTGTTGGGTGGTTGAGTGTCCACTTTTAAAACCAAACTGTTCCGGCAGCTGAATCTCCTCTTGTGCGATGATTCGTTGCAGCTGGCTGAGAAGTAGTCGCACGAAGAGCTTACTAATGTGTGGCAGCAGGCTAATTGGACGATAGCTGGAGGGTTGCTTGCGTTTCTTCCCAGGTTTGGGCACTGCAACTACAATGGAGTGCTTCCAAGGGAATGTAGCTGTTCGATGTATCCAGTTAAAGATGGCCGTCAGGTGAACGATGGCTGACCTTGGTAGTTGCTTTATGATGCGTCTAGGGATAGCATCCACTCCAGGGGCTTTGTTGGCTGGTAACTGCTTAATTTCTTCTTGCACTTCTTCTGGTGTAATGGGTGGAATTGGGTCATCCTCTTCGTCTGCAGCCTGTAGAAGGGTGGCGACGTCCCTCTCAATGGTTTCCACCCTCCGCTGGTCTACACGGTCTTGGAGTGGCTGGAAGTTTGCAGCGAAGGTGTTAGCCAACATGTCAGCTTTCTCCAGTGGTCTTCAGAGGTGAGCGGTGGAATTCGCGATCTTCTATTAGTGAGGAAGCGGACCGATTGCCATCCAAGCGGGTCAGAGGTGAAGGATCGTAATTTATCGGCCCATAGACGGTTCTTCTGCTCAGTGACACCTGCCCGTATGTCGCGTCGTAGCTGGTTGATTCTCCGCTTGCGGGCAGCGTCCCTGGTGATTCTTCATTCACGGCAGAGCCTGTTGCGGGTACGGATAGCGGCGAGAATGTGTGGCGGAAGGTCCGGCGTCCGTAAAGTGGTGGGTGTGGATGGGGGTGTTGTAGCATGAAGTGCTTCAGTGATATTCTCGGTGAAGCGGTCTACGGAGGCTTTGGTGACATTCTTTGCTGCGTCTATGACAGTGACCAAGAAGTCAACGTGAGCCCGGAACCTCTACCAGTTTGTCCTCTTCAGGTTAAGACGTCCGGGGTAGTAGTCCGGGGTGATGTTCAGCCGAAAGAGGACCGGAAGGTGATCAGAATTTAGTTCATGTTGCACTTCTGCATCAATGAATTGTGGGATACCCTTGGTGACGGCGATGTCTATGATGTCTGGTCGGCCGTTGGATGGATAACATGTGGGTTCCTCGCGTCCACAAGCAAAGGCATGAACGTCTTCCATAGCCTGTAGGAGACGTCGTCCGCTCTCATTGGTGGCGAGAGAATTCCACACAGCATGCTTGATCTCCAGCTACAAACAGTTTGCCGGGGTGTTGCAGCAGCATGCGGGCGTCATCCAGTTCCAACACTCTCCGTGGGCTGTGGTACACTGCAACGAAGGTAATAGGTCCAGTCTGGGTTTCAACTAGAATTGCAGTTGCTTCTGTGTAGCGTGTGATTGGCAGTTGAGCTTCGAAGTGACGGATGGAGTTTCGGATGCATATGGCTGTTCCCCCTCCATGTGTTGGCCTGTCTGTCCTGTAGCAGCGGTAATTTGGTATATTACTGCGGACGCTGGGCTTCAGAAAAGTTTCATTGCCCTTGCAAATATCTACATTTCGGTCGATGAGAAACTGCTGCAGCTCTCGTAGATCGTGCGTGACATTGTTGGCATTGTAAACTACAATGCGGAGTTCTTCCAGATGTGGAATTCTTGCCATGTTGGGGTACTGTAGAAACTTCTGTTACTGCCTGGACGGCTCTGCTGACCGCCGATTCGACGGTGGTGGCGATGATTCCTGGAAGTTGTGAGAGTTGTCTTGTGACTTCTGCCAAGGATGATGTAACTTGCTTCAGAAGTTGTACGATGGCTGAGAAGTCCTGTTGTGGTGCGTGTTGAGGAGGTGGAGGCGTCTGTTGTTGTGGTTTCAGTGGTAAGGCTCGCTGACTCACTGCAGGTGGTGGTGTAGGAGGCTGAGATCCTCGTCTCACTGTGTCAGCGACACTGAGTTCCGCTCGAATTCTGGCTGCTCGTCGGTCCATCAGTGTCGGCCATGCTTTTTCTTCGGTGGTCGGTGGGGCTCGTGGCTGTCGGTGGTGATGTCGAGCACTGGTAGCGGTGTTCTTGTGAAGAGGAGGGAGGCCTCGTTGCCGCCTGCTCTCCTGCTTGTGTTTGATGCATGACCGGAAATTTGCCGGATGCGATCCGCCACAAAGTCCACCATAGGCCGTGTGTGGGAAACTATGTACCATTTATGAGGAAACTGGCTCTCACCAGGCGGAAATAGTAACACAGCCAGTAACAAAAAGACAGACCACAGTTAATCAGCACACGCAAACCGATAACAGGGATGATGAAATATATAGGAACAGACATTAACAGTAATGTGCTGAACCATTCTAATTATCTAGTGGACAACATTCTGGACACAGAAAAATGGGACAAGAAGAAGAATGAAAATGCTACAGATAATAGGGAAGAACAAATTAACTGGTTTAAATCAGATGAGAATGAAGATCTACAACTATATGTACGTAGATACTTCCCAAGCTACCGTCGGTGCGCGGCGGAGGGTACCCTGTACCACAAATAGTCATTTCCTTTCCCGTTACACTCGGAAATAGAGTGAGGTAAAAACGACTCTCTATATGCCTCCATAATTGCCCTAATTTCTCGTATTTATCTTCGTGGTCCTTACGCGCAATGTATGTTGGCGGCAGCAGACTCGTTCAGAAGTCAGCTTCAAATGCCGGTTCTCTAAATTTTCTCAACAGAGTTTCTCGAAAAGAATGTCGCCTTCCATCCAGGGATTCCCATTTGAGTTCCTGAAGCTTCTCCGTAACACTTATGTGTTTTTCGAACCAACGGGTAACAAATCTAGCAGCGCACCTCTGAATTGCTTCGATTTCTTCCTTAAACCTGACCTGGTATGGATCCCAATACTAGAACAGTACTCAGCTATAGGTCACACCAGTGCCCTATATGCGGTCTCCTTCGCAGGTGAACCAGACTTTTCTAAAATTCTCCCAATAAACCGAAGTCGACCATTCGCCTTCCCTACCACAATTTTCACATGCTCATACCAGATTAATTAAAGGCTTATGTCTTCGACAATAGTGTCAATCTGAAGGCTGCAGTTTCAGTGGAGTGAATTTTGCAAGGTTTTGAGGAAGAGGATTGTTAGATGAAGGGGGTAGCCATAATAATAATATCAAGCAACCTATTAGCTGTAATAACTTTCCATAAACTGTGAAAGCAGACAACAGTATTAGAGACATCAATGTTGCACAGAGACGCAGTAGCTCAGAGGTAGAGAGTAATATACCTGATGTGTAGGAAACGAAAGTAGAAGAAGCTGGCAAGTTCTTTGATTTAAAATTGGCGGACATGTTGGAAAAGGCAGCTGCAGGTGTAGAGGTTGATGACCCCATGAATCTAAGCGTAAATGTACTTGCAACTGAACGAAATTACTTCAGCTGGAAACAGAATGAAAAAGACTTATTAGAAGGCTTTCATGAGGAACCAGTTCAGACTAGCAAACCTCACCCTATTATAAAAACTAACATCTCAGGAATAACAGTGCATTGCCTTCTTGATAGTGGCAGAGAACAAGTTCTTTGTCCCAAGCATTCTTCGATCTCTTCCCAATAAGAATGAGTTAACTGCCATGAAAGTAATTAGTTTCAGAGTAATAGGTGCTACTGGAAAAGTTTCTAGACTAGCACAGCATGAAGCTTTGATACCAATTGGTATACGTAACGTAATAATAGATCATCCATGTTTAGCCATGTTTGGGTGTTAAGGAAAAATTGAATTTGATTAGTGTTAACTTTACCAGATTCTCGAGTGATCACAGAGCTTTTCGTTGGAAATTATGTGGGCAATTATGATGAAGCCAGGTAACTGCCTATTAGAGTAATAACTGAATTCAAGAATAATCTGCAGGATCCTAATGCAGAAGAGAACCATGTCCCAGAAGAAATAGATCAAGGACCATTCAGGATAATAGGTAAGCCTCATGCAAATGCATACCGACTGGATTACTTGAAAAGTAAGAGAGAACTAGGTCTACAAAACGTTATAGATCTGAAATCTTTCAAAATGTACAGTAATTAGATTTTGTAGGAAGTCTGCCACTC
The DNA here is from genome assembly GCF_021461395.2 of Schistocerca americana. NCBI lineage: Eukaryota > Metazoa > Arthropoda > Insecta > Orthoptera > Acrididae > Schistocerca > Schistocerca americana. Next base: position 930,119,617 of record NC_060119.1, on the reverse strand, counting down.
TTTGGCAGACACAAAGTTTTGTATGCTCTGCAATTCCATCTGGATGAAACTTTATTTCCCTTTCAAGTCTCATTCTCTTCTTGTATTCTATCTGTAGAGAATAAGGAACATATGCCTTCATGTTGTACGTTTGATATTAGTTTGTAATATCTTCCTAGTAAGTTAGAATGATTCCCAGAAATGACAATACTCAGTTGATGACTTATAAGAGAATATGAAAGATAGTTTGCAATAGTAAATTCTAAATATTAAAATAACAATGGATAACTTATGAGCACCAATCACAGAAAAAAGTAAACAAATTATAAATAAGATCCACAAGAAGGATTAGTGACAAGAAAGAAAAGTAATTGAAGCTGAAAATTCCTAAAGTCTGAAAGAACAAACTCTGCATAAATTAATAATTTTCCTGTTTGAAGCAAGATTCCTGTAGGTAAGAGACAGTGATAATATGGTGCCAACAGAGGCAAGACAAAGCATTTTGATATTAATTAAAGAAATTGTGTGAAGCTAATGTGAGGATCACACCAAAAAATGTGTAAACAATAAGGTCAGTGGGCTCACAAAACTAAAAGGGAGAAAGAAGTGTCGAAATATGTAGGAAAACGAAATACACGGATAAATGAAAATATGAAGAAGCAGGAGAAATGAGGTCAGTAGGCTGACATGCAAGGTACAATGGAGGAAAACTGGTGTGCAGTCCTCTCATATCTTGCAAAAAAGTACTGAGAAAAGCATAATCTTGCTTAAGGCAGATGGTCAATTAACAGATAAATATTGACACATACTGACATCAATACAGACAAAAGAATGTGTTAAGAAATGCAGACTGTAAGCTACTGGTAGGTTATAATGATAGCAGCTTTTTAATTATGTGTGTAACAAAGCAAAGAAGCTGCTGTCAAACAAATAACTTCTTCAGTATACTAATCTGTATGATAACTGAGGTGTATGAAGATAGAGCTTACAAAGATTACTCAGTTTTCTATATAAAGCAACGTCCAAGGTAGTGAAGTAAATTGCAAACTAGCCCAAAATGTGACTATTTTAAAAACTCATGCTGACATTCAGAGCACAATAGCTATGGTTAAAAAACTGCAACGTTCATGATTCAAGCTTCATAATGAGCTATCTAGTAAAAATTAACTAGAGTAATGAAATGAAATGTCGTGTGGCTAGGGCCTCCTGTCGGGTAGGCCGTTCGCTTGGTGCAGGTCTTTCGATTTGACGCCACTTCGGCGACCTGCGCGTCGATGGGGATGAAATGATGATGATTAGGACAACACAACACCCAGTCCCTGAGCGGAGAAAATCTCCAACCCAGCTGGGAATCGAACCCGGGCCCTTAGGATTGACATTCTGTCACGCTGACCACTCAGCTACCGGGAGCGGACAACTAGAGTAATGTAATGATTATATGAAGTGGCGTATTGCCAATAATCTTTTAGAAAGCAGTAATAGTTTTCCACATAATAAATATGTAAAAGAATAATTCTTTCTGATAACTTTTCAATTGTATACTAAAATTATTGTAAAGAAAACATAGCGCAGAATGTGTTTTGTCCTACCTTAGTTATAAGTTGAGAACAAATGCATAGGCTATGTTATATTCTGTTTCTCAGGGATCTGGAGCCTTCATGAAAGGCAGCCATAAGCTGTATGGAGGAAGAAGTGATTTGTAAAAGTCTTCAATATCATGTTTTTATATAAATAAATTTTTCACAAAGATAAATAGGAGCTGATGAGGTGAAACAAGTGCTGTATCATCGTAAGAGGTACAGCGGCAAGTGAATGTGTGGGTGCTTATCCCAGTTCACGACTACTATCACCACATCATCATAATGTACCTCTCTGCTTAATGTACAAAGGATTGTATTACAATCTAAGAGCGAAATTAAAAATTAAAATAATTTTTCCAAATTTGTAAGCTTCAATATATTAATGTTAATATTGTATGGTCTCAAAATGATTAAATGAATACGTAACACAAAATATACAATCTTAAGAAACATGAGTGGCACTGAATAAAAAGACTACAAAGCTTAAAAATCGATCACAATATGCATATGTAAGTCACAATTAAAAATTACAAGTCTCAACTCCATCAGAGGCAATATTTTGATCAAAATCAGCATTTTTACGAAAAATTAAAGGCGGTCAATATTAGAATCACAAAAATGAAGTTTTGTATGTAGCCTCAGATTCATACTAAAACAGTAACAATGTGACACTAATAAGCTACGTCTATTAGTTTTCAAGTTATTTGCTAGAAACCAAATTTGGATTGAAAATGTCCTTATTAATGATAGATTAAGTATCATTTGTATTTGTAACAGAAAGTTCTAATTACAGCAGTCGATTAGAATAATGTAATAATACAGCTGCACCAAGTTTCAAGACTATATTGTAAATAACTATGAATACAAGAAATCTTAAAGAAGCAGTTCGGAGATCATGTTCTACTGTTGTTTCCATTCTCAAAATTCTAGCCAGCCTGGTTAAATGCAGTCGAGCTAAAACTTTTTCAATAGCTACAGCAAACGTATTCTATTTATACAATAATTAAGAAGATCGTAAATTGTTAAACGATAGAGCAATCAATTAATATGTGTCTGAGAAAGGACCATTTAGATGCTGCTACCTGTGCCTAGGGCAGTTGACAGCAGATGTTCCTTTGGCAGTCCGCTGTGCCCGCATATAAATACAGCCAGAGAGGCAGTTGGAAGACATACTTTGCACTGTGATATCAATCTGTTCGTGTCAGTCAAACCCCTGCATGCACTGAGCCTCGGATGATGTTGGAGATGGCAGCTACCAAAGGCGTTTTGGTAAAAGTTGGAAGTGAACTCATGAGGACTGTACACCATTCTGGATTGCTTAGACTTCCACAGAAGTAACTGTTTGTGTGCCACCCACAAAAACCATGTGGCAAATGGGGAGATTATTTTTCTACTTTTAAGGCGAGAAATTAACTTTTGGTGATTAGAAGCCAGGGCAGTAGACAATTTTACTTGGAACTTACCAAAGAGGTTGCTGCCCAACTGTTAATAGTGCTATTTCCAAAAGGTATGTTATTACTGTTATTAGGGATATTATTATATTTAGTGCATGTCAATTTTTACAGAATATATCGATCAGTTAAGACTCAAAACTATTATTTATAGTCATAATTCCTGATCCTGCTGAATAAATAGCTAGTAGGAACATTTCCTTTCAGTGAGCACAAAGAGTAATGTGGACTTGTAGACTGGAAATTATGCTCAGCATGTTCTCCATCGCTTTCTGGCTGACTACAAAAATAATTTTCAGGCTTTAGTAAACGGCGAAGTTAGGTGTAAGGCACTCACCGGCAATTTAAGTGCCTTTTCATAAGGGAATTGAATTAGAAAATGAGATATTAAAAGCAGAAGATGAATTTTGCTATTTCGGTAGCAAGACAACTGAAGATGGCCGAAGTAGATATGATATAAAATGTAGCTGGCAGTGGCAAGAAAAGTGTTTCTGAAGAAGTTAAATGTGTTAACATCTTTTATAGACTTACATGTTAGGAAGTCTTTTCTGAAGGTATTTGTCTGTAGTATAATCATGTATTGGAAGTAAAACATGGATAATAAACATTTTAAATGAGAAGAGAATATAAGGTTTTGAAATGTGGTGCTACAGTACAATGCTGAAGATTAGGTGTGTAGATCATGTAACTAATGAGGAGGTACTGAATGGAACTGGGGAGAAAAGAAATTTGCGGCACAACCTGACTAGAACAAGTGATTGGTTGATAGTACACATTCTGAGACATCAAGGGTTATCAGTTTGGTATTGGAGGGAAGTGTAGAGACTAAAAATCGTAAAGTGAGACCAAGAGTTGAATACAGAAAGTAGATTCAGAACAATGGAGTTTTCAGTAGTTATGTGGAGAGGAAGAGCCTTAAGCCCGGTCCACACGCAATGATCTGTCCGCGCAGACATCGGCGCAGATGTCTGTACATGCAAAAGATCGCTGCAAATGTGGTGTGTTCACACGACACAAACCCCAATCTACTAATCGTCCGCCATCTGTCGGTGTAGAAGAGAAATATTAGTGGCAAGCGACTACGCTCCCCGTAAACGTCAAAAATTTAATTCAGTTATTTTGAAATATAGAAATGTAGGAAGTTCTGTTGTGGTCTGTGTTCGCAACTTGTGTTGCAAAAAACATTCAGACCAACCGCAGGAAACAGAGAAAGCGGTCAAAATGATGTAGACAGTGGCTGCTAAAGCAAAAGCAGTTTTCTCATGTAAATTTACTGCGAGATTTGCAGGGCGAAGCTTAAGAAAGCCAAGCAGATCAAAATACCATAACGTTGGCTGGTATACTTGATCTACTCCTACACCAGATCTTCTAGATTTCTGAACTTTGGATAACTCTTTTCGTTAAACAGTTCGCAACGAATTTTTTTTTTTTTATTACTGTTTCTCTGTTTGCCGAGACGCCAACTGCCTGCAATTTTTCAATTAGAGCATTGTATGGTGTTGTCTTTTTGTCTCGGTCACTATATTCTTTACTTTTAATCTTCCACAAACATGGGTGGTTTCTATATATTTCAATTAATTCACTAACAAACTCTCGAGAACACTGACGAGTATCAGCCATTTTAATGCCCTGTGCGCACAAATACAAACACTAGACTGAGCAAACAGCTGTTTCGCGACAGATTTGCGGCGATCTCCTGTCCACACGCTCCAACGTGTCTGCGCAGATGTGGTTTGAACCCACAGATTTGAGAGGTTTCGCTCAAACCTCCAACTCCAACTTCCACGTTTGCACACACCTCAGGTTGGTGCAAATCTTCTGTCCACACGCAACGATCTGTCTGCGCAGATGTGATGTGCGCAGACATTTGCGCAGACGGATCGTTTCGTGTGGACGGGCCTTTACACAGGATAAAGTAGCATGGAGAGCTGCAAAAAACCAGCCCTTGGGCTGAAAACCACTGCAACAAAAACAATGCAACAATATCCTTTGTACATGTGTAGGAAGTATTTTCTTCAGTGTGTCAGAGTAGCAAATCTTCACAAATGCGATAAATTTCTGTGAGATATTTGAAAAATGGGTTGCTTGAAAACTAATTTAAGAGCAACAAAAACTTATTTAATAAATGACAGAGAATTGGAGCAGTAAATACCATTGGATTTCGTATTTATCTGTTATTCGGAACTTTTTTATTTACACATAGCGAATAAATGTTTTTATTCGTGTTAATGAATAATATTTCTAATAAATATTTTTATTTGTTATTCACAAATAATTTTTAATCTGTATTTGTCATTCGTCATTTGAATAAACGTAGCTCAATTCAGGTTGTAAGCAAAGTGCATCGTGCATATTGGCAGCCTATCTGCAAGTGAGTGCAAGTGTGTAACATCTGTGCGGCTGTGAATAAGTGCGTAACATCTGCTGAGTTGTGGGCAAACGTTTACTTGCTTGTGTTGCTAGAAGAAGCAACATTGGGAGCCTTTGGCAACTTCTGTGGACGTTCATGAAGTGTATTCGCGCTCTCCCTCATGCACCATAGTTGTGTACAGACCATATGAATGGGTCCTGCACTTGCAAGGCTCTAGTTCACAGGGCTCCAGGACCAGTAGATGGAGGAGAGTTCACAGTTTTCTTCCATGGGGGAGTCCCATCAGGCTATGGTCTTGAATGACAGTGGTCCTGTATGTGCTAAGAAAATTCGTGAGTACTGCTGTTGTGGTTCTGGTTCCCTCCACTTTCAACATTTGTTGCATACAGTCCACACCATATGTTTTGCTTTGCCATTGGAGGATGGATGAAATGGTGGACTAAAATGATGTTTTATGCCATTTGATGCGCAAAATTGTTTGAAAGCCATTGGCGTGAACTGTATATCATTATCCGATATTGTAGTTGAGGGAACCATTCAATGGCTAGAATCAGGACCAACACATTTATTGTGGATGCTGTTGTAGTAGATGCCATTCTTACAACATATAGGTATTTATGTAGGTGTCCACAACTATTAGCCACGTAAAACCAGAAATGAGCCTGGAAAACCCAAATGAATATCGTCCCAAGGACAACAAAGGGTGGGCTGTAGGGTGAAAGATTGGGCTGGTGGTGCCCAATGCTGGATGCAAGCTGAACAGCTGCAAGTCATAGCTTACACATCCTTGCTTAAACCTGGCCAGTAAGCATACCGCTTTGCTACAGTTTTCATCCGTGATATTACCGAGTGCCCATGGTGGAGTAATTGTAAAATCCGAGTTTGCAGGTGGCCAGGACGATGACGGTGTGTATCTGCCTCAGAATCTATTAGCAGATATGATTAATGACTAACAGATGGTAGTATATACTGCACCAGACCTGGAACACTTGATTTCTGTTCTTGAAAATATATGTGGGGCGCCCATGGAACATGTAGTGCATGACTTGTTCTAAGGTCTGAAACTTTCCTGGCAGATTAAAATTGTGTCCCGGTTTCATATCAGCGCACACTCCGCTGCAGAGTGAAAATCTCATTCTGGAAACATCCCCTAGGCTGTGGCTAAGCCATGTCTCCGCAATATCCTTTCTTTCAGAAGTACTAGTCCTGCAAGGTTTCCAGGAGAGCTTCTGTAAAGTTTGGAAGGTAGGAGACGAGGTACTGGCGGAACTAAAGCTGTGAGGACGGGGCGTGAGTCGTGCTTGGGTAGCTCATTTGGTAGAGCACTTGCCCACGAAAGGCAAAGGTCCCGAGTTCGAGTCTCGGTCCGGCACAGTTTTAATCTGCCAGGAAAGTTTCATATCAGCGGACACTCCGCTGCAGAGTGAAAATCTCATTCTTGTTCTAAGGTCATTGCAGCATATAGCGGAAATTATTTGTGTAGCTTTTATGGACAATCCTTCCAATATCTGTCTCCATTATGCATCCATTTGGAAACATGAGATTTCCTGCTGGTCAAAGGCTGGGTCTTGTGCAGAGGGAAGGTGAGATAGAGCATAGGCGTTTGCGAGTAGCAAAAAATGGTTCAAATGGCTCTGAGCACTATGGGACTCAACTGCTGTGGTCATCAGTCCCCTAGAACTTAGAACTACTTAAACCTAACTAACCCAAGGACATCACACACACCCATGCCCAAGGCAGGATTCGAACCTGCGACCGTAGCAGCAGCGCGGCTCCGGACTGGAGCGCCTAGAACCGCACGGCCAGCGCGGCCGGCTGCGAGTTGCACTGTTGGCTTGTGCTTAATGGCACAAGTACACAAGGTGAGGAAAAGTGCCCAATGTTGGAGCCGTTTCACTGTCATTTCTGAGCATATGCTTTTAACCATGCGAAGGCGCGATCGTAAGGAGCTGTCCACCAGTACAGAATGCCTTTCTTTCGCAAATAGCATAACGGACGCATATAAGGGCAGCCTGTGGGAGAATATTTGAATAATATATCATCTTTCCCAAAAAATCTTGTAGTGCCCGTAAGTTTCAGAGGCGTGGTTGAGAGTCAATAGCTGAGACCCTGCGATCAGTAGGCTGCATCCCTTCTTTGTACAGGAAGTGTGCGCTTGGAAAAACTGGCATTTGTTTAACTAGCGCTTTAGCTGTGCATCATACAATATTGTGAGTAGTGCGCAAAGGTTTTACAGGTGTTCCTGATGCATAGCATGACTCTCATTTTAGTTAGTGCAGGCAGGATTGGGCATAGTTCACCATTCCAGGTATCTCTGGAAGATTACAAGAGCAGATGAGATCCGAAATGGCAAACGCTTGTTTTTCTATAAGCCGGAGACAGTCTTGATAACTATGATGTTTTGTAATTGTATATTTGCGTCACAGATCGATCTTAGAAAAAATAATCTCCCCCAACAAACTTTGTGAGGAAGTCTTCTGGACGTAGCACAGGCCAGTTTCCCAACTGTCCCTGGGCACTGACTGTAGATTTAAAATCGCTACTTAGCTGGATATAGCCATTCTACTTCATGACTACTACCAGGGGCGTGGCCCAAGCTCTTGTTTAACTGGTTCTATCACCTAAGCCTCGTGCAGTCGGTCGAGTTTCTGCTTAACAGCTGTCTATAAAGAGGCTAGAATGTGTCACACTCGGCAGAAACGGAGCACAGCGTTTAGTCGCAAGGAGATATGTTCATGGGAATCTGTGGCACACCCCAAGCCAGGTTTCTGCTTAACGGCTGTCTATAAAGAGACTAGAATGTGTCACACCGGGCAGAAACGGAGCACCGCGTTAGTTGCGAGGAGATGTGAGCATGGGAATCTGTGGCACACCCCAAGCCAGTTTCAGATATATGTGCAAATGCAGTGCAAATGTCGTCAAGTTCCTGGAAGAGAACTGTGTCAGAGACGACCTGCACTTCGTCATTATTCGAGAATCCAAAAAATAAGAAGGCACTCATACCGAAAATGTTCCTAGCTGAGCGACTTTCAACAACAAACAGCGTTATGAGCCATGTGACCTCCTAGTAGGCTGTCGCAATTGTGAAGTGAACATGGAGGGGAATGTAGCTGTCACCATGTGATAACAATGTATGAGAGGGCGAGACTAATTCTGAGGAATCTGAACGAGCCTAAATTTTTAGGTTTATCAAGGAAACGGCAGCTCCTGTGTGCACCTGGTAGCGGGTGACTTAGGGTCGCAATTTTGAGGTTTATACATAACTTGTTAGCACAAGGGTCGCCTTTGGGAAGTATTGCCTGAAGTTCACGTACCATTCCTTGACGCATGCAGGGAACTAGATCTGAGTGCTCTGACATTTTACAGCAGACCGAGCGGCGGTGTGCATCATTTCCGTGATGGTTGCGGTGTGCCTAGTGATGTGGACACTTCGTATGCGTGTGTGCTGTGAAATTCTCTGTAAATTACGGCAGGGGTATGAATGGCTGTTCAGATGACATAGATTAATCTGATATTGATTGAACAGCACCTTAGTAGTTGTTTATGGATATTTCGTGTCCCTGGGGTGCGATTTGGCGTCTGGACCGTTGCTACTTACGCTCACATCATAAGGAACTCATTTGCTGACTGCGCGATTTCAAAAGAGTGCACGTTTGTCAAAATACCTCCAAATGATGGATTATCTAGATTGAGGGGTGGACAGTGTACGTTCAGATCAGGAGCCAAATGTACAACCACCTATTTACTTAAAGAGTCAGAAAATGAGGTTTAGTGTGCTAGGTGCATACAAGTGGAATCGTGTCAGTGACTTAATCTATTTAAATCAGTTACCTAGAAGCGCTGCAATTGGCCGGATTGTTTGTCATACTGATGAAATTCTAGCCGCAATGCGTTAACATGGATCAGTAAGAATGATAATTTGTAGGTTACGTGCACTCATCCTCGAATATGAGAACGACTGGATTCTTATGTAAGATAAACGTCTCTGGAGAAGCTCATGACAAAAACAGCAACTGTTGGAAACTGTCACCAATGACTTGAAAGAAGATGAAATGCTGTAAAAGCGTGTCCCAGTCCTCTTTAGCATCATTAATGGCGAAAACGCGAGTGGGCATCTCTCCACCTGTGTTGAGTGGGTACCCTGAGTCTGTAGCTGAGCCTTCACAAGCAGAATTTGTTGGTGGAGCAACTCATTTTGCTGCTGCTGTTGTTGCTGCTGTTCTTGAAACCGCTGATAGAACCGCAACTGCAATTGCTGCTGAAGTAGACGCTGCTACAGTTGTTCTTCCAGGAGTAAGCTTTGCATCTATGATACTTCGTCAACCTTTCACCTAGTAGTCAATTCTTGTGACCAGGGTTCGACTGAATGACCGAATGCAAGGAACAACACAAAAGAAACCTGATGAGGTTGGACCAACTGGCCTGGGCCAAAAATAGAGAATTGTTGAGTGTAAACATAAAGACAAACAAAGAAGAAACGGACAAGTAGAAACGCTACTATAGATACACTATGCCAAATGAATAATTCAGAGAGAGCAAACGAAAGACATAGCAAAAAAGAAGATCAAGAACCAACAGTACATTACAACAAGGTGGTGTCCAGTGCCGCTGCAGAGCGGAACTTAGAGGGTAGTCAAGAGCTCTAACCAGCCTATGGTATGGTGACTGGCGCCAGGGCTAGCTATGCTACCATTTTGAACATAACAACTCGTTGCAGCTCCATGCTCACAGCTATAGAACATTCTGCAGTGGCATCTACCCACTGAAACACTCCCTGAGAGTTCTGAGCATGATTGCATCAGAAAACTAAAAGACTGTGTTGCATATCTTGAGCAAAATTTTATTAAAAACAATGGAAACAGCACTTATGTCAATTTCTTGTGTGAACAAATTATGTTATGCAGTATGAAAAAGGAAAGTTACTCTGGCAATATGCTGCACTCTTTACTAATGTCTGAACAGTCCAGTGCAGGATATGTTCTTCATTCAAACTGTCTTCCATATCTGTTACATCTATAGCTAATATAAAAACTTACTGCTTTCTTATACATTTCAGCAAAAAATAATCCAAGTAGCTGTCATTTTCATGAAACTGTAGCAACCACATTCGCTGAAGAGGAAAGAATATGTACACTCCTGGAAATGGAAAAAAGAACACATTGACACCGGTGTGTCAGACCCACCATACTTGCTCCGGACACTGCGAGAGGGCTGTACAAGCAATGATCACACGCACGGCACAGCGGACACACCAGGAACCGCGGTGTTGGCCGTCGAATGGCGCTAGCTGCGCAGCATTTGTGCACCGCCGCCGTCAGTGTCAGCCAGTTTGCCGTGGCATACGGAGCTCCATCGCAGTCTTTAACACTGGTAGCATGCCGCGACAGCGTGGACGTGAACCGTATGTGCAGTTGACGGACTTTGAGCGAGGGCGTATAGTGGGCATGCGGGAGGCCGGGTGGACGTACCGCCGAATTGCTCAACACGTGGGGCGTGAGGTCTCCACAGTACATCGATGTTGTCGCCAGTGGTCGGCGGAAGGTGCACGTGCCCGTCGACCTGGGACCGGACCGCAGCGACGCACGGATGAGCGCCAAGACCGTAGGATCCTACGCAGTGCCGTAGGGGACCGCACCGCCACTTCCCAGCAAATTGGGGACACTGTTGTTCCTGGGGTATCGGCGAGGACCATTCGCAACCGTCTCCATGAAGCTGGGCTACGGTCCCGCACACCGTTAGGCCGTCTTCCGCTCACGCCCCAACATCGTGCAGCCCACCTCCAGTGGTGTCGCGACAGGCGAGAATGGAGGGACGAATGGAGACGTGTCGTCTTCAGCGATGAGAGTCGCTTCTGCCTTGGTGCCAATGATGGTCGTATGCGTGTTTGGCGCCGTGCAGGTGAGTGCCATAATCAGGACTGCATACGACGGAGGCACACAGGGCCAACACCCGGCATCATGGTGTGAGGAGCGATCTCCTACACTGGCCGTACACCACTGGTGATCGTCGAGGGGACACTGAATAGTGCACGGTACATCCAAACCGTCATCGAACCCATCGTTCTACCATTCTTAGACCGGCAAGGGAACTTGCTGTTCCAACAGGACAATGCACGTCCGCATGTATCCCGTGCCACCCAATGTGCTCTAGAAGGTGTAAGTCAACTACTCTGGCCAGCAAGATCTCCGGATCTGTCCCCCATTGAGCATGTTTGGGACTGGATGAAGCGTCGTCTCACGTGGTCTGCACGTCCAGCACGAACGCTGGTCCAACTGAGGCGCCAGGTGGAAATGGCATGGCAAGCCGTTCCACAGGACTACATCCAGCATCTCTACGATCGTCTCCATGGGAGAATAGCAGCCTGCATTGCTGCGAAAGGTGCATATACACTGTACTAGTGCCGACATTGTGCATGCTCTGTTGCCTGTGTCTATGTGCCTGTGGGTCTGTCAGTGTGATCATGTGATGTATCTGACCCCAGGAATGTGTCAATAAAGTTTCCCCTTCCTGGGACAATGAATTCACGGTGTTCTTATTTCAATTTCCAGGAGTGTATTTTACATTGGGATGAGACATATATTAACCCAAAATTTCAGTTCAAGAGAGGTGTTATAAAACATGTTGTTGAGAGTTCATTAAGAACTGAACATATAACAGCTCTAGCTTTTCTAGTGGCTCCCACATTAGGCAGCATGAAAGAAGTTTTTTATTGCATGTAGCGAAAATATTGTGTGGGCAGCAATTATATGAAAGAAACACTAGCATTTGTAACATTACTAACTAGTAGTGCCACAATAGAAATTATAATATGCAATTTTGTATCTTGCTTCTTTAAAACATGGAAAATGAAGTGTACCATAGATTCGAAGAAAGCACTAGTTGGGTGCTACTAAAATAAAGAATAATACTGATCCACCATCTTCATTATCACATCATCAATGGAGATTGTAATCACTTCTCTGCAGTCCATGTATCTCGGTTTTAAATGTGTGAAATACAATGGTGGAATTCTAAATAAATACAAGAACTCAGCACTTTTGATTGTGATTAAAATTTAATGAAAGACTAAGTACATTTCCAAAAAATAGTGTGAACTTAAATTGTACTCTCTCAAATGAGTTGTCTACATGCACTTCCATGAACTGGTGAATGACAGTCAACTGGTTTGGTGGATGCAGCTGCTGATTTATTAATATATTTTTAAGATTCAAAACTAGACCACTCATTGTTGAATTACAATTTTAATAAACTCATAATTAGTTAAATTAATTCAAAATCAAATAAGTTGCACCATGGTGCCAAATAAAGCACAAATCCTTATAGACAATTCAAGAGAATAAGAAGGTTGAAACATGAAATTGATAGCAGTAGATTTTTGGGAAAAATTTAAGTGTATATCGAAAGGATAGGCAAATGGGAAATGAAGGTGGTGTATTTGTTGCAGTAGACAAGAAATTCAAACCCCCTGTGGTAGAAATTGAAACTGCATTTGCGATCGTTTGGGCAAGATTCAGCATCAGGGGTGGACATAAAAGGATAATTCTGTCACCCACCAGACTCGTTTCCTGATGTAACCAAAAACTTTAGAGAAAAGCTTTGTTCACTCATACATAAGTTCACGAATTATACTGTAATAATTAGTTGTGAGTTTAACCATTGAATGCCTTCTGTGATAACTAACTAGAAGAGATAGTTAGAAACCCCACCATTTATGGAAATTTATTGGACCTAATGGCAACAAATAGACCGCAGCTCTTTGAGAATGTCGACATTGAAGTATCAGTGACCATAACGCATTTGTGGCAACAATGATTACCAAAGTACAAAGGACAACGAAAACAAGCAGATAGATATGTATGTCTAGTAAACTAGATAAAAAATCAGTAGCATCATATCTCAATGAGGAAATAGAAACTTTTGGCACCAGGCAGAAGCATGCAGAGGATCTCCGGCTCAAGTTTAAAAGAATAATTGACCATGCAGTGGATAAATATGCACCCAGCTGAACACTTCATAATGGGAGCGAACCTCTATGGTATACAGTCATTATAAAGAAACAGAGATTACTACATAATAGGTGCAAAACAAAGTGTAGGGCTATAGATAGAGAGAGTGAAACGCATTTGGCTGTCTAGAGAGCAACACGTGAGGCCTTCAGTGGCTTCCATAGCAGAATATTGTCAAGTGATCTTTTACAGAACCCAAATAAATTCATGTTATTTACATAAAGGCTGATAGTGACACCAAAGTTAGTGTCCAGGCCCTGGTGAATGAGACAAGAACTGAAATCGAGGGTAGAAAGGCAAAAGCTGAAAAAATTAACTCCATTTTCAAACGTCCCTTTGTAAAGGGAGAAGCAGGAGAATTGCCTTGATTTAATCCTAGAACCACAGAAAAGATCCATGAAATATTTATTACTGTCAAGTGTCAGTGGTGTTGAGAAACAGCTGAAATTGTTGAAATTGAACAAAGCTCCAGGGCCTGATGGAATCTCTGTCAGATTCTTGACTAATTTTGCGCCTATGTTAACCTCTCTTCTAACAATGACATATCGTAAATTTCTCAAAGAAAAAACTATGCCCAGTTCTTGGAAAATAGCAAAGGTCACACCAGTCTACAACAAGGATAGTAGAAGTGATACACAAAACAACCGTCCAATATCCTCAACATCGATTTGTTGTAGAATCTTAGAACATATTCTGAGCTCAAACATAATGAGTTACCTTGAACAGAATGACCGCCTCAATGTCAACTAATATGGACTTTGAACACTGATCATGTGAATCCCAACTCACACTTTTCTCTCCTGACATGCTGAACGCTTTGGATCAAGGCAAGTAGGCAGATGCAGTATTTATTGATTTCCAAAAATCATTTGAGTCAGTACCACATTTACACATATTGTCAAAAGTATGATCACCACATGAGGTATCATGTGAAATATGTGACCGATCAGAGGACTTTTCAGTAAGGAGGATGCAACATGTTACCTTGGATGGAGAGTCATTAACATGGATTTTACAATCAGGCTTTTTGCAGATGAACTTATTTATAATGTAGTACTATCTGAAAGCTGCAAAAATATTCAATCAGAGCTTGATAAGATTTCAAATTGGTACAGAGATTGCTAACTTACTTTAAATGTTCATTAATGTAAAATTTTGCACTTCACAAAACAAAATAAACTTTGTATCCTATGACTATAATATCAGTGAGTCACTGTTTAACTGGCCAGCTCTTACAGATACCTGAGTGTAACTCTTTGTAGGGATATGAAATGGAATGATCACATACGTTCAGTCATGGGTAAATCATGTGGTAGATACTGGTTTATTGGTAGAATACTGGGGAAGCTCAATCCATCTACAAAGGAAAATGCTTACTAATCACTTGTATGACTGACTCTAGAACATAGCTCAAGTCTGTGAGACCTGCAACAGATAGCCCTCACAGGGGACATTTAATGTATACACAGAAGGGCAGCATGAATGATCATGCATTTGTTTAATCTGTAGGAGAGTGTCACAGAGCTACTGAAGGAACTGAACTTTTGAAGATGGACTTAAACTATCCTGAGAAAGTCTATTATCAAAGTCTCAAGAATAGGCTTTAAATGATTACTCTAGGAATATATTACAACCCCCTAAGTATAGCACACACAGGAATTGTGAAGATAAGACTACAATAATTATTGCAAATTCAGAGGCATTCAAATAATAATTCTTCGTATGCTCCACACCTGCTGGAACAGGAAGAAACCCTAATAACTGGTACAATAGGATGTACCCACTGCCATGCACCTCATGGTGGCTTGCAGATTATAGATGTAGAAATTAGTATTTTAGTTTGAAATTTACAATATGAATATTGTGAACAAACTGAAGTTAGTAATTCTTAAATTAACACTTAATTACTTCTTCAAATTATTTACTATCAATTCCAGCATAACACAAGCTTGCATATTTTCATGTGGTGACATGTTTTTTGTATGAAACTGGAGGTAGTTTGGTAATATGATAATGTTTACATTGGAAACTGATATAAGTCTTGTATAATTGACTAATACTAGTGTTGCTAGTATTCAAGCTTCAGAAATTAGCTTGAACAAATAGCTTGAACAAATATTTACAATCATGACAAAATGCGGCACACTTGGTACACTCAGTGTGGCATCACATATTTCAGTATGTGCTTCTTTGTTTGTTACAGTGTGCAGTTTACTTCATGATTCTTATTTCTGTGGTGATGCTCTATGTGACATGTATGACGGTGTATCCATAACAGTTCCAGATGTTCTGCAGAATAATTACATAAAAAGCCAACAGTGTACAATAAAAAACGTAGCAAATTAGGAAAATAAAAACTTAACTACATTGTTATGTGTTTTTATTTGTGCCGCAAACCTGTATACAGGTAGTTTCATGCTTTATTCTTATATATGTGATTCTGATTTTTGTCTGTTTATTCTCCTGATTTAGTAAAATTGTTATTGTGATGATAAGATAATTGTAAAATTTATATCAATGTCAAACCACAACACAAAGTTTTCCTGTCACAGAGCTTCTGTGTCAGTTACTTAAAGGAAATTTATATTCATAGGACCCTTTTTCCTTGCATTCCCTAATTTTTGTGCCTTTGCACTGAGTTATTGCAAACGGATTTACAGACATCAGGAAGTCTATCAAAACAGCTCATCATAAACACGTTGTTATCTTCTTCTAAAAAACAGACATCTTACTGCATCCTACAATATACAGTGGGGAGAGTTTCATTAAAATTCTTCTGAATTAAGCAACTGTGTAACAACATTACAAACACCTTGGTGTGTATTACATTTAATACATAAATGCAAGTTACTGACATGTTTTAGATTTACTGGCACAGAAAACTTTTTTTATAATGTGTGATGTAAGTGTGCACCTTTCATGCTATCCTATACTTTATAGTTGCACAATATTTCATCTTTGTGTATAATAATTTTTATTCGTTACAATTTCACTGTTGGCGAATATAATGGGAAGAGTAATAGTGATTCGTTCTTGTACAGATCTGTTAACCATGGAACTGCATTAATGAATACATATTTACACATCATATCATATACCTACACTTGACTTCTCACTATATCCCATTTTCGTATTATAATTTTCTAAACCTGTTAAAATTCCATTTGCGGCTATTTAAATTGTAATAATATTAGCGATTTATTCTTCTGTGAATGTAATAATCGTGTAATTGTACTTATTACAAAGTAAAACTGTTTTCTTTTTAATGTGCAACAGAACATGAATTTTATTTTACTGATACCCTATGTTGCCAAATTGCAGATTCTGGCTTGTGTAAAGTCGACTGTGTCTCTTCTTTGGGACCACTGTTTGGAATTAGAGGAGAACCTTCGTTTTTTTTATAGTGTGTTAATGCCAACACAAATTTACTGGTTTCACTAATCAGAAATAAATTTCTATCAGCATTTCTTTCCATAATTTTATTCGAACATTTGATGTACTTTTCCTTTAAACAAATAAAATACCGTATCCAGGATGAAATTTTCACTCTATAGCAGAGTGTGCACTGACATGAAACTTCATGGCAGATTAAAACTGCGTGCTGGACCAAGACTGAAAACCAGTATCTTTGTATTTCATGAGCAACTATTCGACCAACTGTGGTCTCCGACCTTGGCCTCACAGCTACACTTCCGCCAGTATCTCTTCTTGTACCTTCCAGACTTCACAAAATCCTCCTGACAGGGGTACGTTTGTGAAACTTGGAATCTAGGAGACCAGGAACTGGTGGAAGTAAACCTGTGGGGACATATCGTGAGTCATACTCAGGTAGCTCAGTTATTGGAGCACTCACTTGTGAAAGGCAAAGGTCTCAGGATCGAGTCACGGCTCAAAGCACACTTTTAATCCGCCGGCAAGTCCCAAAATGTATTTTGATCTAAGGCAAAAATAACAGTCGTCCTGTGACAATAATGACAAAGCAGAGACAAATTTAGGCCTTCATTTTACTACAGACCAATTAGACACCAACGGAACAGAATGAAACATCAGGTGGTAAAACTGTCAAACAGTGAAGGGTCAACACGATGTCAGTTCACTTGACCCAGAATTGAACTGTGAAAGTGAGCTTATGGGATTTCATCTGAGATACAAAAGTCAGAAATTAGTGCCATAATTAAGAAACTATGACTAATTACATTCATCCACAAAGCTATTAGGCATTTTTCATCAATTTTGTACTGTAAATTGATGAGAAGTGAAACGACATCGAGATTTATATGCTATGGAAAATACATAAAGAAAAACACCTCAAACAATGTTTACAAGAGAATGTATAGACCCTGTTTACCTTATTCATCAGATAATTAGCTTCTGTTCTTTTATAATGAATGCACTTTTTGTTTTGTGTCCTTATACATATACTATGATCCACATGGCTAGAGTACTATGCTGCATACACTAGCTTATTTTTGATGCAATAATTGTAATATTCTGAGGAAGGCACTAGGTGCCTGAAACTGGTAAACAAATAAATTTTTTTTTGTGCAACTGATAGGTAATTTTTTCATCAAATATATTTACAGTCACTGAAGATAGATAAAGTAATAAATTCTACCGTTATGAAGTAATTTCTGAAGGTATTTGTCTGGACTGCAGCCTTGCGTGTAAGTGAAATGTGGACAATAAACAGTTCAGACAAGAAGAGAGCAGAAGGTTTCGAAACGTGGTGCTAGAGAAGAATGCCAAAAATTAGATTCGTGGATTGAATAACAAATGAGGAGGTACTGGTACTGAATCCGACTGGGAAAAAGACAAATTTATGGTCCAACTTAAATAAAAGAGCCTACTGGTTGATAGGACACATCCTGACATGTCTAGAAATTGTCTAGTGTGAACAGAAGGAAGTGTGGAGTGTAAAAATCGCAGAGGAAGATTAACTCTTGACTACAGCAAACAATGGAAATGGATGTAGCTTGCAGTACTGGAAATTATGCAGAGATAAGCATTCTTGCTCGGGATAGACTAGTGTGGAGAGCTGCTTCAAACCAGCCTTCCAGCTAAAAACCACAACAACAACATATGGTAACAATTGAGATTTGTTTTTTAGGAACAAAACTTTCAGCATATGTTTGAAACCACAATTAGTTGCAAATTTCTCTTTTATAGATTAAATGTCTGTTGGCTTGACTTGGTTTGGCATACCTTTCTAGCCACTTAAGCCCTAAGCCACACAATGTTGTACAGGAAATATCTGTCTTTGGGAAATGACAATATCAGACTGTAAAAACTACACCAAAGATACGATTCAATGGGAACATAGAGATTAATGAAAGAACTTGTATCACTAACACATTGTGTCACAAGTATACTACACTCATTTGATAACATTTTTTAAAGATTTTTATGATAAAAATTTGTAAATTATTATGTAAACGAAAATATGTAGAAAATGCTCAATGTCATGTTGATATATAGTATATTTTTGTAGTAAGAAACTGGATGTTTATTTTATAACATTGATTGATAGTAAACGTGACACAATGATAGATAGGTAATAGCAGATGACAAGACTCTCTGTGTTAGGGGGGCTGGAATATTCTGAAGGAAATGGTGGAAGGAATGAGGTCTATTTGCACCAATCCTGTGTGTATACTGTAGGACAGAAGTCAGCATCTACTTTACATACTATCATAGAGAGGCAAACTTGATGCAATTAGAATGATGATAAAGCTTCAGACGTCCATTATAATTGTGTCAAGGACATAAGTGGTTGAAATACCAAGCTCCATTTTACGTATACCAGGATGAAGAGTGGAAAATCATTTCCAAAAGTGCTATAAGTGAGCCATAAATGGAAAGAGGCTGCACAGACTAGAATATCCATCTAAGCACCTCATCTCATTGCCTCTAGGCAAAGTCTCAATAAACTGAATATACTGCAATATATGTGTTACTTCAGATATATGTATAGACAGTGACTCTTCAGTTTCATATGGCCTCAGATGCACCCATACCTTACTCATATATTAAATTTTGTGGTGACTGCCATCAGCAGTCGTGTGACACAGCCAGCATCAGAACCTGTCGCCCAGACTGTGAGCTTACAGTGTCAACAACATCGTGTGTCTACTAGCACCTGGACTGGCCACTGATCAGTCCACTTAAAAACAATGATGACAGCACTCTAAAGCCGGGTTCACACATCTAAAAATGTGACGCCACAACTTGTGGCATTCTGTAGTGACACCATGAGCTACCATTCACACAGGATGCCAAAAATTCCAGGTAGCTGCTCAGCTATCAGTATGGCGTCGGATAAAATCATATGGGGGGTTGGGGGTACTTAATGTCGTAATGCAGGTTATGACATCAGAGCTGTGACAAAAGACAAATTCAAGAAAGATGAAATCCAAATGTTGAATCTGAAAATATATTTCAGGAAATGTTCCTCTCGAAAATCACCTCATCACTAGCCTCTAAATGAGGGCCACACGATGGTTTCTTCACCAGAGGACGGAGAAAGAAGTCACTGGGAGGCACATGAGGAGAATATGGGGGAAAACATAAAATTTGATCACCCAGAGCAAGAAAACTTTGTCAGGAGATTTGAAAAGTATACTCCTGCGATGATTTGTCCCCCTATGAGCATAATCTGTTACCACTACGCCATGGTAGCCCTGTAAAACACTCAGTATCACCTTGCCCTGTGACAGTTTGGTCTTCGCTTGTTTCGGTGGTAGCGCATCCATGTGTTTTCACTGCTTGCTTTGCTCCTTTGCCTTGGGGGTCATAGTCTACATCTACATGATTACTCTGCAATTCACATTTAAGTGCTTGGCAGAGGGCTCATCGAACCACAATAATACTATCTGTCTATCATTCCACTCCCGAACAGTGCATGGGAAAAACGAACACCTAAACCTTTCTGTTCGAGCTCTGATTTCTCTTATTTTATTTTGATGATCATTCCTACCTATGTAGGTTGGGCTCAACAAAATATTTTCGCATTCAGAAGATAAATTTGGTGACTGAAATTTCGTAAATAGATCTCGCCGCGACGAAAAACGTCTTTGCTTTAATGTCTTCCATCCCAACTCGCGTATCATGTCTGCCACATTCTCTCCCCTATTACGTGATAATACAAAACGAGCTGCCCTTTTTTGCACCCTTTCGATGTCCTCCGTCAATCCCACCTGGTAGGGATCCCACACCGTGCAGCAATATTCTAACAGTGGACGAACGAGTGTAGTGTAAGCTGTCTCTTTAGTGGACTTGTTGCGCCTTCAAAGTGTCCTGACAATGAAACGCAACCTTTGGCTCGCCTTCCCCACAATATTATCTACGTGGTCTTTCCAACTGAAGTTGTTCGTAATTTTAACACCCAGGTACTTAGTTGAATTGACAGCCTTGAGAATTATACTATTTATCGAGTAATCGAGTTCCAACGGATTTCTTTTGGAACTCATGTGGATCACCTCACACCTTTCGCTATTTAGCGTCAACTGCCTCCTGCCACACAATACAGCAATCTTTTCTAAATCGCTTTGCAACTGATACTGGTCTTCGGATGACCTTACTAGACGGTAAATTACAGCATCATCTGCGAACAACGTAAGAGAATTGCTCAGATTGTCACCCAGGTCATTTATATAGATCAGGAACAGCAGAGGTCCCAGGACGCTTCCCTGGGGAACACCTGATATCACTTCAGTTTTACTCGATGATTTGTCGTCTATTACTACGAACTGCGACCTTCCTGACAGAAATCACGAATCCAGTCGCACAATTGAGACGATACCCCATAGGCCCGCAGCTTGATTAGAAGTCGCTTGTGAGGAACGGTGTCAAAAGCTTTCCGGATATCTAGAAATACGAAATCAACTTGAGATCCCCTGTCGATAGCGGCTATTATTTCGTGCAAATAAAGAGCTAGCTGCGTTGCACAAGAACGATGTTTTCTGAAACCATGTTGATTATGTATCAATAGATCGTTCCCTTCGAGGTGATTCAAAATGTTTGAATACAGTATATGCTCCAAAACCCTACTGCAAACCGACGTCAATGATATAGGCCTGTAGTTCGATGGATTACTCTTACTACCCTTCTTAAACACTGGTGCGACCTGCGCAATTTTCCAATCTGTAGGTACAGATCTATCGGTGAGCGAGTGGTTGTATATAATTGCCAAGTAGGGAGCTATTGTATCAGCATAATCTGAAAGGAACCTAATCAGTATACAATCTGGACCTGAAGACTTGCCCGTATCAAGCAATTTGAGTTGCTTCGCAACCCCTAAGGTATCTACTTCTAAGAAACTCATGCTATCAGCTGTTCGTGTTTCAAATTCTGGAATATTCCATTCATCTTCCCTAGTGAAGGAATTTCGGAAAACTGCGTTCAATAACTCCGCTTTAGCGGCACAGTCATCGGTAACA
Source organism: Schistocerca americana (assembly GCF_021461395.2). NCBI lineage: Eukaryota > Metazoa > Arthropoda > Insecta > Orthoptera > Acrididae > Schistocerca > Schistocerca americana. The sequence goes on along the minus strand of NC_060119.1, from coordinate 930,097,795 downwards.
GTACCATCGACACTGCGCAGCGAAGGGCGTCTTGCCGCTTGTGTACTTTACATATGACCAGAATTTCTTCGGATTTTCTACCAAATTTCGAGACAATGTTTCGTTGTGGAACCTATTAAAGGCATCTCGCATTGAAGACCGTGCCGAATTTCGCGTGTCTGTAAATTTTTGCCAATCTTCGGGATTTCGCGTTCTTCTGAACTTCGCATGCTTTTTCCGTTGCCTCTGCAACAGCGTTCGGACCTGTTTTGTGTACCATGGGGATCAGTTCCATCTCTTACCAGTTTATGAGGTATGAATCTTTCAATTGCTGTTGCTACTATATCTTTACATTTGAGCCACATCTCGTCTACATTGCAGAGTCAGTTCGGAAGGAATGGAGATTGTCTCTTAGGAAGGCTTCTAGTGACACTTTATCCACTTTTTTAAATAAAAATATTTTGTGTTTGTTTCTGATGGATTTGGAAGAAACGGTATTGAGCCTAGCTACAACGACCTTGTGATCACTAATCCCTGTATCAGTCATGATGCTCTCTACTAGCTCTGGATTGTTTGTGGCTAAGAGGTCAGGCGTGTTTTCGCAACCATTTACAATTCGTGTGGGTTCATGGACTAACTGCTCGAAATAATTTTCGGAGAAAGCATTTAGGACAATCTCGGAAGCTGTTTTCTGCCTACCACTGGTTTTGAACAAGTATTTTTGCCAACATATCGAGGGAAGGTTGAAGTCCCCACCAACTATAACCGTATGAGTGGGGTATTTATTTGTTACGAGACTCAAATTTTCTCTGAACTGTTCAGCAACCATATCATCGGAGTCTGGGGGTCGGTAGAAGGAGCCAATCATTAACTTAGTTCGGCTGTTAAGTATAACCTCCACCCATACCAATTCGCACGGAGTATCTACTTCGACTTCACTACAAGATAAACCACTACTGACAGACACAAACACTCCACCACCAATTCTGCCTAATCTATCTTTCCTGAACACCGTCTGAGACTTCGTAAAAATTTCTGCAGAACTTATTTCAGGCTTTAGGCAGCTTTCTGTGCCTATAACGATTTCAGCTTCCACCCAACACTCATCTATGGTGATGAGGTGGCTAAATAAGTCATCTGGATTGGTCTGACACATTTGCAACATCCCTACATCCCGCCAGACTCAGTGGGCGGTGACCTTTGTCTTCAACAATCGCTCTCTCTTCGACTGTGATATGTCAGTCTTTGAACACCGGTACCTCCAATTCTCATACTATTCTTGGTTCTTCCAGAGCTGGTTGACGACATTGGGAGCGTCAGTGGCACCTGATCACAGTATCACATGATGTTCCATTGTTTCTGTACGCTTCCACCAACTCAGTATGGTGTGTTGCAGCGCTGTGCCCTTTCAAATACAGAAAACTAATGCCACATGTACTACACTTAACCAGAGAGCTGCGTCATTTTGTTTTGTCTACTCGAATAGTGTGCTAGGGTACTGTAATGCAGGCATTTGAATGTGTTCAGGGAGTGCAGACATGTACCTGCAAACAAACAAACAAACAAACAAACAAATAGTTACGTGACTTTACTTTTTGAGGTTATAAATAAAACTTTACGATGCCCTTGTATGTGAATCAGCTCATGAGGGGAAACGATTTCTCTCATTCATAATAAGCCTACTGTTCTATATTGCTGCAGTTAGTACATTTGGCCTTGACTAGATTTCATATACCACTTATGCAATAGAAACAGTTATCAATAAGACAACAATGTTGCTATAATTGACGAAAGGGCTACACAGTGATTAGAGTAAATGGAAGCTTTAGATACTGGTCATCCACAAGTGCATCGTACACACTCCACAAACCATCACCACATTGTATTTGGGGGAGTGAAATGGGGCAATTCAGCTGCCCCTACCTATACGTTTTATGCAATGTACAATGTCTTTAAAAAATCCTGTGGGAGTTTCTCATGTTCTCCCACTCGCTACATGCAAACTTTTAGTCCTATAGAAAAGATGAACAGGTCCTTTTTGTAGGAAATTTAATGTAGTTAAGCTTTGTACCTTCAAACGCATCAAAAGGTCAGTTTCGTATGTTTTTCTTGAATAATTCGAAAACTACGGCCTCTACCATAAATGCATCCCTGGACATAATTGAACTACATTAAATTTCATATAAAAAGGTCTTGTTCATTGTTATGTAGAACTATCAGTTTGCGCATAACGAGGAGAGAGAATATAAAAATCTTGCAAATGATATTTGAAGGCGTTGTGGATTGCATAAAACTCGAGGGTAGGAGCAGCTGAATCACCCTGTATAAAATACCAGGGTTACTTTTTACCACCATCCTGTTCCATTTGCTGAAGTGCGATGTATTTCATTTAGCATCCCCAACCTGTGTTTGTTGAGCATTTTCAGGATGATCTCGCACTGATTAAAAAACCTGTAACGAATAGTGCAGTTTCGGCATCGCCTCTTCTCCAAGTTATTGACGACATCAAACCGATAAGTAATACTCAGGCAGATGCGCCCTCCATTTAGGATTAAATGTCTTCCTTAACATTCTTTCAATATTGGTTCTACCTTACATCAGATTGTTGGACAGCAGGTCAAATCCACAATCGGTCATCCAGATTTAGATTTTTCATGGTTTCCCTAAATCATAATTATGTTTATACATATTTGGATTTATTTGTACTCCACACTGTTTTAACCCAAATAAAGGAAGTGAATAATAAATTACTGTATACCTCTCTAAACTGTTACAGTTCAGCAAAAGCCTTAAACATTTGATTAAAATATGCTGTTGCGATTAATAAACTAGATCAACTAAAATGATTTACATGTTCAATAATATAGATAAAGAGGCAGTTGAGTCACATATCTGGTCATATCACAAGGGGGAACTGGAAACATTTGTCTACAGGTAGGATGCAGGAGCATCTAGATAACTGTAGCTCAAGTTTAAATGAATAGTTGTCCATTACACAATGTGTGAATATCTAGTCGCACAGTTCTTGATGTGAGGGGCCATCCCATAATAGGCGTACAGGCATAAAATTGTACCTAGAGAGAGAGAGAGAGAGAGCGAGACTTTACACACTCCACTTGTTGCTATGTCGAAAAGACTTAACACATTTTACATGGGATGAAACTTAACGGTTCAGCTGCTGCAACGTCAGAAACAGTGAGCCTTAACAGTTCATACATTATCAGCTGTTGTTGGACTTAGCAGTGCCGTTATTAGGAGAGTCAAAATGTTTATAGTCATTATAACCCAGACAATTTTTTAGGGGAATGGTAACCCATTTTTAGGGTGTTAGCTAGTTGCATATACTGTACATCATCTGAATGATTCTTCTATCAAAATGTTGTGGAATGAGGTAGTTTACAGGATTGTCCATGTGCTTAGTGTTAAAATTTATGTACATATAACTTTTAGTCCTAATCATGCAACTACACTTAAGCCAGATATTTTAAAGCTACCAGTTTTTGTATAAAGATTCATCCATTGAATAGAAGGAGTTGTGGAAGAGCGATTATTTTAGATTAAAGTTGAATTTGCTTTACTGCATGTCAGACTTTGTATGGCACTGGGAAAATGTTAAAAAACATTTTTTCTGCGTATTTAACTCCTTTCTGAGCTACTGACAGCTTTAATTATTGGAAATAGAGTTCATTTTCTCCTGTATTAATCTATTTGAATCAGTTATGTCAGGTGGGTGAGCTATAATAAAAGTAACCAACTTTTTGCTTATGAATCTATCACCTTACTGAGAGCTACAACTCCCACATGTCTTTATGATTTTATATGACAGCATTTTCTCTTCATAGATGGACTGTGATTTAATAAAAACGCGATTACTATACAATTATCAGTTTCGAGTTTCTGTATTCACTCTTCACCCTCTTGGGGTAGGTAACCAGAAACAGTCAGCACTGACAGCAAGAATACAGGTGCTCAAAATTAAAGCTGTGCAGATGGACGGTACACTATATCTGTAGGACAACTGGGGTAGATGCGCGGCTTTGGAGTTTTGAATTTCCCGCCATTTTTCACGTAGCAGAATTATGCTGTTTCCCACATCCGCCATTTCATCGACCTCCTGCCATTTGGCACATAGGGCAGTTGGCCCATGGCTTCATAGAAGTGGAGGAAAACATGTAGTATAGTTAGACTGTTGTGAATTTTCCACCATTTTTGAATTTGTACATAGGGCGACTGGTAAACCTGTAATGCACTTTGGACTGTCCTCGGAGCGACACAGTTGCGCTACTCATTGTACAAAGGGTGTTTACTGAGTAAACCAACACTTTTGTTCTCGGCCAATTTCAGTTGAAAAATAGGGAATTTAATGTGGGACATAATGGAATCATCCTGCGTCAGCCCCTATAGTTTCATGAAGTTGCGATAGGTGGCGGCGCTATTCGTAGCTTTCAAAATGGCGTCTGTAATGGAGATGCGTTCCAAGCAGAGATCAGCATCGCATTGTTTCACGTTCAATTCCTGGCCGTGTCGGGCATTTTTTCCACTCGGGGACTGGGTATTTGCGTTGTCCTCATTATTTCATCATCATTCACGAAAATGCCGAGACTGGACAGTGAAAAGGCTGGGAATTAGTACTGGTGCTGATAACTACCCGTTGAGTGCCCCACAATCTGAAATCATCATCATTACGAAGCAGATAGCTTTCATTGCCTTTCTTTTGGCGGAAAACCAGAGCATCGCAGTTATTCAGAGGCGCTTGTAGAATGTCTACGAAGATCTGGCAGAGAACAAAAGCATGGTAAGGCGCGGCGTCTGCCATCATCACAAGAAGTTCGTGAAAACTGCCCTACCTCCTGTGCACCAGCCGGCCGCACACACCTGGGGCTCCTGCAATGTTGAAATGTGCATACACTCTCATTCTAGGTGAGGCATGTATCACAGTCAAATACCTCCCTGCACCTCAGGACATCTCTGTTGGTAGTACTAACACACTCGTCCACCAGTTGGGGTTCTCAAAGGAGTGTGTTTGCTGTTTTCCTCGCCGCCTAATTGAAGATGACAAAGAGCAACGAATGGACATCTATGCGGAATTGCTTCGCGTTACGAAGCTGATCGTGACAGTTTTTCTCGAACATCGGCACAGGCGATGAAACATGGGTTAATCAGTTGTAACCAGAAACAGTCCATAGAGTGGTTCCACACCATCTTTCTTTGGAAGAAAAATTTCAAAGCAGCACGCTCAGCAGTGAAGTCATGGCGACGGTCTCCTAGGACTCTGGAGGGGTTAGTCTGTCCTTCTTCATTTTCCAACGATCAACTCTGAAATACACTGAGTTACCCTCAGGGAATTGAAGAAACGATTTCAGCGCGTTCGTCGGCACAAAAATGCAAACGAACTTCTGCTTGTCCATGGCAATGCAAGGTCTCACACAAGTATACAAAATCGAGTGGAGCTCACAAAACTTCATTGGACTTTTCTCCCTCATCCATCCTTCAGTGTGGATCTCGCTCCTTCGGACTTCCATTTGTTTCGCCCCATGAAGAATGTACTCCATGGGAAGCAGTTTTTGGATGATGAGGACGTTACTGTTGCAACAAGATGTTGGCTCCGACATCGACCATTGGAATGCTAAAGTGTGGCATACAAGCCCTCCCAGCCCGTAACGTGGCGTAAGGCCATCGCATTGAACGGAGTTTATGTTGAAAAATATGGTTTTGTAGACAAAGGAGTGCAGAATAATATGGTGCACTGGAATTCTGACTACAACCAACCTGTTTTCAGACAAATATGTGATGATTTACTTACCGAACGCCCCTCATACACTGTTACCTATGCAACATTCACTCATAAAATGATTGAAATGGATCTGTATTCAATGACAGAGCAATTGCTATCCAGTTTTATACTAATCGTCTTTCTAAAAGCTTGACACTCACCTCCAATCCATGTCTACTGGGGTCTTCTTACAACTGTTATCCTTACACCATGTTATGTACCTGCGAGTGGGACTCCATTGCTAGTAGACACATTAGATAGTTTGTGCATTCGCGCTGTGGTCAAGAGCTGTTCCAAACACGATAGCTGTTTCTGCTATTGTCACGCCACCATGTCGGCACACCTTACTGCATTGATTCCGTACACCACTCTGTCACATACACACTACTTTATTGCCATGACTTAATGTCAGTTATGGACGGTCATATAACAGCCTGATACCAATTCTACACCGTCTTACAGTCCTCCAGACCAACCAGTGTCTACTTAGGTGGTGACTAACAGGTGAGCTTATGAACTGAGTCATGAAACCTAATAGATAAAAATGATTGTGCGACTCTGATTATTTAAACTGACCTCTAATAGCAAGATTGTCTATGATAATGTTCCTAAAACAATTTACCCTGCAGCTGTCATGTTTGCATCACTCTCTTCCTTGTGTCACAAATCTGCATCTATAGGTGGGCTGTACGTTTTTGTATCTTTGATAACATTATCCAGATCCTGAATCTTTGTCTCTAAATCAGAATCATATTGCTGAACATCAGTCACCTTCATTTCTATGAGCCGATACTGTTCTTTGGCTTCACATTTAGAGTCATTAATCGGACATTTGATTTCCTTTAACTCTTTGGTATGATTCCTAATATTGGTTTATTGTTTGAACAATTTCTCCCATCACCCAACTTTCACACATCATTGCTGCCCTCATTGGCTGTCTTTTTGCCCTTGCTTGCAGCAGATGTTACTTTATTGTGTTTTTAACTACATAACCGAAGCTTGTTTGTGCGTACTGGAATTTAGGTTCAAACCTTCACGTGCAGTTAAATTTGTAACTTCGTTATTAGTAAGGCCCACAGAATTCAAATTTGAGTCACTTTTTCAAAAAATCATGCTGTCATTGGAGTTAGGCATTTTAGACTCGCTAGTCTCGCGCCCATATCAAACATTAACGTTGCTTGGTTCCTATTACACACCACTGCCACGTTATTCCATTGGGTTATGAAGTGCTGTGGAAAATTTTGAAATACACTCATAATATCTTTGCTATGGTGGTAAGACTGCTTCTTTCAAGACTGTTGCAGGTGGGATATTTGTCTCGATTTCGCCATGGACAATTTCCCTTTTGAAAGGGAGTAGTATTTAGCTTCCTGTTGCTTGATGTCAAATCAATGACTGTTCCTTAATGGCATGATTAGTAAATGTTGTAACAAAAGAACTCTAACATTTAGAATTCCTTACGATAGTTGATTAGTTTTTGGCCTGTTTTGATTAGAATAAATAACACTCAATCGATGTAGGTTACGGAGATTGAAAGGAACTTTATTTTGCAAGTAGACAAGCTACTACAGAATGCCCTTATACATAGTGGAAGTAAAACGACCCAGAGAGAGAGAGGGAATAAGCTTGGACTGTGTAATGTAGCAACTACGTTACATAGTACTTTATACATATACCCACTCTATTTTTCAATGTTATTTAAAGGCTTCAGTAGGAATTTTAATAATAATGATAACGTATGGGTTTCATCCAAATTTAAACCAAAGTTATTCACACCACCCATAAGGCGACGTGAATTAATATATTGTTGTTATTCATCAAAGAAATTGTAAATGAGAGTATGCAGAAGGCAGTGGGCAGACATACGTCGAACGATCGATATAGAAGGCTCTGAATCATCTCGAGCAGGAAGGCACACTTGTTGACGTGGCTGGATGTAAATGGGAGTGCCAGTTACGAGGGAAAATGATAGGTTTCTAGTGCCTTCTACAACAATTTCACCGTAGTAATACTGTTCCGGTATCAGAATGCACGCGGGATTGTGAATGTTGAGGGGAACCCCTGCTGTAGAATTTCGATGGCGATATTGCGAGAGATCGGCGTAGAGAGAAAATATTCCCACTTGTTTTTAACCCTTCAGGTTAGCAAAAATATATTTTCAATGAAACCAAAAGCCCGTAATTGAGGATAGGGATTAAGAAAATGACCTCCTCTTTACATGCTATTTTCATTCTTTAGTTTCTAAAATGGGTAACGGCGTGGTTACTCTTCAGTGCGGAGGTACGAATAAAGCAGAGGGGAGTGCTGGTTTTTGGCATTGGTGCTTTCGCTCTGGAAAGCCACTCTGGGTCCTTCTTGATGGGCTGACCCGTATCTGGCTGCCCCGATGAAACGCTAACATTATTCAGTCAGTAAGTACTTTTACAGTACGAATGGCTTTCCAGGCACTACTCCAAGTGTCTGGAACAGCAGTTGAGTAGCGACAAGTTATTCTGCAATTTAATATGCCAGTAAAAGTGTATGGGAGGCAGTGATTTTGATTATGTGATACAGATTCTCACTGGTACTGTGATGAACTTCAGAACAACAGAAGAACTGTGTATCGCAATCAAGATGCAGTATCATCACCATGAGTAAGAGATTTCTTGCATGACTCGATGTTTGTCAGAATTTCCGATAAGTCTTCAAGGTTTTGCTGCACGCAAGATGGCCGTAGAGTCGAGTGAAGTTAAACGAATCTACATTTATAGTGTAATGTGTAATGTTCAGGCGAGCAAGTGTCTGTTGTAGTTGCATCATTAGAAGTCCCACATGGTAGTGCAAAATTAATTGTTTAACTCTAAGTGAAACTGATATCTAAATTATATGTACGTAAAGAGAAGGCAGATTTTTCTAGAAGGGGCTAATGTATATAGCATTGTTCTGAAAGATAGAGCCTGATTCATTGTGAAGATAATTTATGAACATAAATGAGAGGTGCATCATCATAAGGCGGGTAAGTGAAGATGTTAGTGAGATACTCTGTCATTTGTGTGTTCTCGGATTAACTACAAGTGCCAAACATTACTGTAATAGCCATCCCTTGCGGTTGTAATATGTGTTTTTTTCGAGGACACTGCGCCTTTGAATTATATTTTATTTATCATGGTATGTCCATATTTTTATTTGCTCCAACACCCTTTTCCCTTACAATATTACTTGGTTGATTTATTGTTTCACAGGATTGCTTACGGTGAGTATCATCGAGAGCAGGAGAGCAGGACTATCTTTGAGAGCCAAACATCTTCGAGAAATATAAAGGTCCTGGTCAGTGGTGCTCATGATACGTAACAAATGTTTGGTGGACGTTGGCCCACTGCACGCCCGATTTAATACAATCTATGTGGCACCAAGGCTCCCAAGTAACTAAGCATTGGCACCAATACATTAATAATAGTATGCAGCCCATGTTATATCACATTCCAGCATTCGGTTTCTGTCATAATGGTTGTCAGGTGGAATAAATGTCAGAGTAATAAACTGCGCCACCGTCCCTGCTAACTTCCAACTGTGTACCCGTAACTAAGCTATACAATGAGGAAACGTGAATGACAATTCTCTAACAGTGTAGACTTAGAGAAAGCGTAACATTACTTAATAAAAAGATTAAATAAGTGTGGTAATGATGGAGAGACACAGAGCTCCAGGCGACTGGCGCAGGAACTGAGCTGTCGGCGCAAAATCGAAAATTGCGGCACAACACACACGGCAAAGTCTCGTGCACTGCACTGCACAGAACTACACTGGTAGTGCCACGGTCGCTACAAGTTCACCATCCAGTACCCCATAAAGAGTTATAAAACACAAAATACTGTGTGCCACATCCTATTAACAGACTTTTCACACTGCAGCTCTAGATTGTACTTCAGTTCCTGACATGGACACCAAATGACTATTTCCAGAATATTAAATAAACAACCATTGGATCTATACCATCCATAGAAGATAAATGCACTGCACCAAAGTTACCATCCCTGTATGGTGGAAGGAAGGAAGGAAATTAAGGTTTAATCGCCTGTCGACATCGAAGACATTAGAGGCGAAACACAAGCTGGGATTGTTACAAGGATGGGGAAGGAAATCGACTGTACCCTTCCAAAGGAACCATCCCAAACGTTGTCTGTAATAATTTAAGGGGCCCTATATCTGAATGCGAGACAGGGATTTGAGCTATCACTTTCCTGAATGTGAGTCCAGTGTGCTAACCACTGAGCTACCCTGCTTGGTACCTAGTGGAGTTGTCAGGTAAGTTTCTGAAGCATACATATGGAAACAGAAGAATTGGTGAACGATGTTATTAAAAGTATCATTGAATGGTTTTCTGCGAATGGTCTCACCCTCAATTTTAAAAAGAAGCAACCACTGCACAACGAATTCGTACAGGCATGGACTTGGGAATTCTTGTAAGTTTTGCACAGCTATGTCTGGAGGGTAGTAGTTAATGGGCCGATTTTCACATTGGATGGCAGGCACTGCCAATGTTGACAATTAGCGAACAATTCTGCAAAGGATACAAGGGATGCAAGGGATACAATACCATTTGCAGGTGAAAAGGCGTGGTCCGGCAGACACTGTAAACAAGCGTGAAGCAATCAGGACAGCATAGGGCACTGACATGCTGTGAAGAACCCGTACATTGCGATTACAACAGCACCTAGTGACCTGTGTGTGGGGACCAAAGCTGGCTTAGGAAAGCTGACGTAGTAATTATTAAAGAGCACTGCACTTGTCCCCTCCAGAGGAGCTTTGTCAAAGGATAGGGGAAAGACATATAAATAAGCGAGTCCAGAGGCTCAAATGGGAGCAGTCATGTCGCCATTGTGTCCACATCTAGAGCCGAAGGGAATGACAACTATTTAAGTTGCAGGCCAACCATGACACCCTTCTGGTGATGAATATCAGCGGCCAACCAGCCTACTGAAACTACCATCAACCTCCCATTCATGGACACACCGTAGCTGTTGTGGGGCAGGCCACATCTCGAAGCTGCACCAGCACAAGGAGCGAGAGGGCTGCTAGCTTCCACTCTGTGGGTGACATCGTCCATCAGACTGCAAGTTGCCATCTGTAGTGGCAGGGGTGGGCGCGATCTCACGGCCTCACAGGTGCAGATCTGTCAACGCTCACTGACTCAGTTGCCATGGGCAGACTACCAGAGCCTCTAAGACCCACTACAATGATGGCGGTTGGCTGTTTCCCTTTGGCGCTCTACATGGGGTCCACAATTTGCACTTGATGGATCAACCAGCCGTGCCCCGGGTTACCAGCATAGCCAACGTGTGTGGCGGCCACTTAGCTGTGGCATGACTGGGAGTGCTGTGTCTGCAAGACTGGGTGGCCAGATGTCGACACATTGTCGTTGGCACTGACCCACCCATGGCGCCATCACCAGTATCAGCAGAAGGCCCATTGTGTATACCTTCGATGCAATAAAGTCAATGACATTTGCCAATGTTTGTCTGCACAGTTTGGCAAAGTGAACCACCCTTCTCAACATGCATGTCTCAGTCATTCAGATATATTACAAACCCTGAGCCTGGGATAGAGGAGGGGGGATTGTAACACAACATATTGTGTTCTGTACATCTAGGGGTGAAAGTTCAAATTTTTAGGTGTCTACATTCACGAGAAATTAAACGGGCAAAAGCATATTTTGGACCTCCTACAACAACTTACTTCACCCACATTTGCACTTACAATCAATGCAAATCTTGGGAGTGGCAAATCAGTAAGTTGGCATATTTTCGTTAAATAATGTCATATGGATAATGTTCTGGGGTAACTCATTTTTAGAAAAGAAAGTCTTCCTTGCTCAAAAACGTGCTGTAAGAATAATATGTGGTGCACATCCACAATCATCTTGTAGACATCTGTTTCAGAAATTGGGCATTCTGATTACTGCTTCAAAGCATATTTCCTCATGAAGTTTATTGTAAATAATCCATTACAGTTCAAAAGGAAGAATGATGTACGTAATTACAATATGAGAAGGAAAAATGACATTCGTTACTCCACATTAAGGTTATCTTTATCACAAAAAGAGGTTCACAATGTAGCAACTAAAATTTTTGATCACTCTACTAGGTGATATAAAATGTGTGTGACAGACGGCAAACTAAAATTTAAAAACAAATTAAAAATATTTGTCCTTGACAACTCCTATTCTGTAAAAGAATTTCGAGTATCATGAAGTGTAAAAAGGTGGTGGACAGAAATTACTAACTCACATCTGCAATACGTATGTAAAAAAACCTTATAAATATTTAGCACATAGCCATATGTACAAATTAATTTATGATGTGAAAGTAAAATTACTCATTCCACATCATTACGATTTATAATGCAATTTGGTCCTCAGAACAAAAAACTAACTAACTAGCGCTGTGTAGTATTTTCAACAGCAGGAATAGCCAAGTATGTTGAAGGAAAACACATAAATCGGCGTTTCAAGCCTTCGACAGTAATTTCTTACAAATCTATTGGCTGGCGTTGTCAATGGTATTTTGCTCCCATACCCTGGACTTCTGACACACTAAAATTACTTGCCTATGGAACCACATGCCACTGAAAATTTTTCAGGTTATGTGGATTTAAAATATCGTTGTCAATGGTTTTTTACTTCCACAACCTGGACGTCTGACTCACTATACTGATTTGCCTATGGAACCATGTGTCACTGAAAATTTGTCAGCTTACGTGGATTTAAAATGCCAAGACACTGACGTACATTGCTACCGATGATAGTACTGACATTGATTTACAGTTTGGGCAACAATGTATAGGTCATGCTGGCACTACTACATGTCCATCTTCGTTACTGAACATAAAACTAATGTTCTCACTCTTGTGAGGTCATGTGAATAGCCTAGTTTAGAAGACTCCAGTCGATACTGGGATAGGTCTGTTGTATACTATCGCTGTAGCCACCAAAGTAGTACACCAAGCTTCTAGGATTCTTGTATAAGCATGACAGGCCATGATATATTGCTGCACCCTTTATTGTGCTCATGATGGGTGACATTTTGATCAGACACTATACAGAATGAGTTCTGTACCGCTATGTCCTGTAATGTGTAGCAAAAGGCTTGTTTTATTTCTCTTTGTCGTGTAAATTCTAGCTGTTTTATGTTATGGACACAATAATGTCCTACCATTGTCAGAGTCCAAATATGGAGGCAGAAGGGCGCGAGGGCATTTATTTAACTGTGTTGTCAGCAGTGGGTCAAAGGAAACATATTTGCAAAGACGTTACGCATTCGCTGTTAGACGGCACAACACTGGAGTGCAATAGCCGCGTTCACTGTAGATGGACACGACGCAGAGCAGTGCATAACGTCTCAGACGAGGGCTGAATGGAGCACAGTGTTCGTAGGTGCGCAGTAAAGTTCCAATGACGTGGATGATCGTCAATGAAAATGGAAAATGAGTAACGCCATCCGAACAAAGTAATGATATTCTTAGACGTCAAGGGCGCTTTCGACAGTATCTGGCATCCAGGACTCTTGAGCAAGCTTTACGGATAGGGAATGACTGGCTCATTGCTGAAGTTACTCGTGTTAAGCTCGAAGACAGGAAATTCGACATGAGGACCACTCACGCTCAATCAACTCCCTAAGAAGTACGTGCAGGAGAACTACAGGTGTCTGTAATAGGCCCTGTCTTGTATAATGTCTATACCGCCGACTTCCCTACGTCGTCCGTGCCACCAGATACGTTTACGCCGATGCCACTGCGCTCATCTGCTGGAGCCGGTGGCTGGTAGCTGTCCAGAGAAGGTGACAAACTGCTTGCACTGAGATCAATGCACGGGTTTTAGTGCTAGAAAAAGTCAAGCTCTGCTAATGGCTAGGAGGTGTCTGCCAAGCATCCCAAACATTATGCTCTTCAACTTGCCGATCCATGGACACCAACTGTAAAGTATATTGGTGTGACTTTGGTCTAACGGCTTCTACAGAAGCACCATGTCGATGAATTCCACAAGAAGACGACCAACACCCTGGGCGACCTTTATCCGCTCGTCAATGAGCCTTCAGCTCTCTCCACTGCATGTGGACTTCAGATTTACACATCTTACATCTGGTCCCTAATGGATTACGACTGCCCCGTCTGGGTAACAGCTGCGAAAACTCCAATGCCTCCAGAGCAAAGCTCTACGATGAATACAGGGTGTTACAAAAAGGTACGGCCAAACTTTCAGGAAACATTCCTCACACACAAATAAAGAAAAGATGTTATATGGACATGTGTCCGGAAATGCTTAATTTCCGTGTTAGAGCTCATTTTAGTTTCGTCAGTATGTACTGTACTTCCTCGATTCACCGCCAGTTGGCCCAACTGAAGGAAGGTAATGTTGACTTCGGTGCTTGTGTTGACATGCGACTCACTGCTCTACAGTACTAGCATCAAGTACATCAGTACGTAGCATCAACAGGTTAGTGTTCATCACGAACGTGGTTTTGCAGTCAGTGCAATGTTTACAAATGCGGAGTTGGCAGATGCCCATTTGATGTATGGATTAGCACGGGGCAATAGCCGTGGCGCGGTACGTTTGTATCGAGACAGATTTCCAGAACGAAGGTGTCCCGACAGGAAGACATTCGAAGCAACTGATCGGCGTCTTAGGGAGCAGGGAACATTCCAGCCTATGACTCGCGACTGGGGAAGACCTAGAACGACGAGGACACCTGCAATGGACGAGGCAATTCTTCGTGCAGTTGACGATAACCCTAATGTCAGCGTCAGAGAAGTTGCTGCTGTACAAGGTAACGTTGACCACGTCACTGTATGGAGAGTGCTACGGGAGAACCAATTGTTTCCGTACCGTGTACAGCGTGTGCAGCCACTATCAGCAGCTGATTGGCCTCCACGGGTACACTTCTGCGAATGGTACATCCAACAATGTGTCAATCCTCATTTCAGTGCAAATGTTCTCTTTACGGATGAGGCTTCATTCCAACGAGATCAAATTGTAAATTTTCACAATCAACATGTGTGGTCTGACGAGAATCCGCACGCAATTGTGCAATCACGTCATCAACAGAGTCTGTGAACGTTTGGGCAGGCATTGTTGGTGATGTCTTGATTGGGCCCCATGTTCTTCCACCTACGCTCAATGGAGCACGTTATCATGATTTCATACGGGATACTCTACCTGTGCTGCTAGAATACGTTCCTTTACAAGTACGACACAACATGTGGTTCATGCACAATGGAGCTCCTGCACATTTCAGTCGAAGTGTTCGTACGCTTCTCAACAACAGATTCGGTGACCGATGGATTGGTAGAGGCGGACCAATTTCATGGCCTCCACGCTCTCCTGACCTCAACCCTCTTGGCTTTCATTTATGGGGGCATTTGAAAGCTCTTGTCTACGCAACCCCGGTACCAAATGTAGAGACTCTTCGTGATCATATTGTGGACAGCTGTGATACAATACGCCATTCTCCAGGGCTGCATCAGCGCATCAGGGATTCCATGCGATGGAGGGTGGATGCATGCATCCTCGCTAACGGAGGACATTTTGAACATTTCCTGTAACTAAGTGTTTGAAGTCACGCTGGTACGTTCTGTTGCTGTGTGTTTCCATTCCATGATTAATGTGGTTTGAAGAGAAGTAATAAAATGAGCTCTAACATGGAAAGTAAGCGTTTCCGGACACATGTCCACATAACATATTTTCTTTCTTTGTGTGTGAGGAATGTTTCCTGAAAGTTTGGCCGTACCTTTTTGTAACACCCTGTATATCATGTCCTGAGAAACTTCCCAGTGACGTACCTGTACGACACATCTGATAAGAAACTTGTGCTTGACTGATTTAAAGAACATGCATGAAGTTTTACAGGAAGGTGAGAACTTCCCACGATCCTTGGAAGGCGCAGCGAGATTGCCGGCCGCTAAAAGTGGCCCATGGCCCAGTTTGACACGCTGTAGGGCCATGGGAGACCGACCACCCAATCAAACCTAATTCCTGGCACCATGCAGACACATGCAAACACGAGAAACAATAAATAAACAATATGACACTGAATAGCAGGCAGTATCAACCCCTTAAACACTGCACAATGAGTACAGGGCAGTTCCACTAGATATGATGCTTGCTCAGCTGTCGAATCAGAGAACGCATGAATGAGCCATTTTCTTTGACTTAGCAATACAGCGCGGAACTTGTGCTTTAGTGTAAGCCTACATCTACATAGATACTCTGCAAATCACATTCAAGTACCTGGCAGAGCGTGACATAGCCACAAAACTACTTCGAGTGACAAAGGTGTTGACCTCTTGTGCAGCGAGCTACTAGAGATCAGGGGGCATCTTCCATGCAACAAAAAGTGCACGGCATATCAATTTCTGAAAGTTTGTCAACTGATTTCAGAGTAACATTATATATTCTGCGCAAAATACTTAGACAAGTGTATTTCATATTGGAATGTATCTTTCTGGCGGTTTTACGTTTTCATTTCAAAACTACTGCCCGCCAGAAACTACCTGCATAGGATATCTCAGAGTAGCAGGGAAACTGTCAACATCTGGAGAAATAAATGGGTCTGATAGTTACCTCTTAGTCATTCAGAGAAATGGACAACGTGGAAGGCTCTCAATAGACGACACTCTTGTACCGTGAGATGCAAGCTCAGCCTGCAGGGGTAGGGCCTTCCTATTGAGTCAGTTTCTCGAAAGAGTGGTACTGTGCAGATTAACAACCATCTACTACAATGTTCCTCATCTCCAGTCACGTGCAACATGAGTGACGTGATCAGGGCGATACCAAAAGCGTTCGACATGGCTAATTTCTGGTCAACCAATGTATAAACTGATGTCAGCGATCGATTTCCTTTTGTTGATTATATGTTATGTACTTCTGACTTGATAATAAATAAAATGTGTGGCGGCGCTCGATTCGAAGGTAGCTGCTTCGAATCCTGATGGTGGAAGAAGTATTAAACCTTAGTAAGCAGCCGGCACGGGGACAAGATGTGATGGCATAAGGTTCTTGATTTTTTTTATTTTTTTAAAATCTTTATTAATAGAATGTACAATATAATGACACAACAAATCACCTTAACTAATTTGTAGGTCTATATGTGATACAACATGAAGCAAAGCAGCATTGTTACAAAAACTTTCAAATACTGGCATAACTATGAGCAAGGTTAATCTATTTTATTCTAATCTAATCTACTCTGCAGCGATTACAGTTGTGCCAGTTCATATATAAACCTACTGCTGTGGCCTGCTCACCGAGCTAATCCCAGTGGGTGTGCCCCTGGCACTGGGCTGGCCAAGTTAGTTTGAGTCGCTTCAGTCCCTACTTGGTTAGTGTTGTTAGTGTTCTAATTCTACCTAATACTACTACAAATACTGTAACTTCCCCACCGAAATTTAAAAGAAAAAGACAAAACTTAATACAAATGGGAGCCAAGTGTAACCTCCCCTAGCAATTAAATTTAATGACAATAAAAGTGAGAATCGCAATCTGACTTAAGTATAAGTTTTTCATAAAAAAAATTAAAGTCCATTCAGTGACAAGAAAATTCAATTAAACCGAAATATCGGTCTTTGGCCCTGTGCAAAACAATCAGAATTAAAGTCTTACCTCAGAATAAATGGATGTCACATTTCTGCTCTTATCTTTCCGCACGGCTTGGAGGAACTGCATTGCAAATCATAATATTCCTTTTTTTTTTTTATTTTACTGAAATTTTTCTTTAACGGAAGTGGAATGAAGGGGGAAGTGCAATTAAATCTTTAGTTCAATAAACAATAAAATTTAAAAAAAAATGCTTTTGAAATCAAAATTATTATTGGCGCATTTGTTGGAAATTAATTACAATAATTAAACTTTACATTATCCGGTGATTATCTTAATTAACAGTATACCTCATTCAGCATCTTGACCAGTGTTGTCGCCAGACCACATCACGCAATCCCACTGGACTGCTACTGCTGACCGACTGCTCTGCATGACGACTACTAGCGTACTGCACGCGACGACTACTGACAGAGTACTGCCCTCAACTAGACAGAGCTACAGACTCGCAACGACTAACTCACAGACTGAGAACCGCTCGCAACACTCTCGCGGTCAAGCGCAAACTCTCTGGTCACAGATGCTACAATGCCTCGCCATCGCTGCTCTGTTACATACGTGTTTCATAACCCTCCACTGGGGGGGCAAAAATTTGGCAGCGATGGTGAGTCATTTGGACTTGCCAAGTGCGGCAAAATTTTTCTTTAATTAACAAAATTCTACAACTTACAGAATATTTAAATGTTGTGCACACGCACTAAGTACAAAATATATCAGACAAAGACAAAATGTGAGTACAAAACATAGTAGCAAATCAGAAAAATGTATATACAAATTATTTGACAGAAAACAAAGAGCACAGGCACTGAAAAAAATTCTTTAGCATATTCAGAACAAATAAACAGACTGGCAAAAAATATTACATTGACAAGTGACATAAGTGCACATGCACTGCAGTTGAGAACATATCAGTAAATGATGAAATGTATATACAATTAGTGACAAATGACATAAGTGCATACGCATTGAAGTATTGAATATACAGTATAGTACAAATCATATTGAAAAATGAGAAAAGTGCACAGGCACTGAAGTTCAATAGAAAACATATTAACCTAACAGAAGTGCACATGCACTGTGGTTCAGAACATATCATTAAAATAAAAATGTATATACAATATAAAAGACAAAGGTGTACATATACTGTACTTCAGAACAAATCAAAAAATGTCTTTACCATTTTGGCAATAAATAAACATAATAGCAAAAAAAATCATGTCGACCAGTGACATAAGTGTACTCGCACTGGAGTTTAGCGAATTGAAAAAATGTATAGCCATGAACATAAATAATGTTAGCCAAAAAAATTTTTTCCTTATGTGACAAGAATCAGGATAGGAAAGGGAAGGATTGCATCATGGTTGTAGCACTTTAGATTGCACATAGCTGTTCTGAAAGTCCATATCTTTCCACAGTAGTACAACACCAAGTGACACAACTTGAAGTTCTTTTCCCATCAGAATTTATCAGTGTAGCCAAGACACTGAACTGTCGTAGTAATGTTCCATGTTTTCATTTTGGCAGTACATTACGTACACCAAACAGTGGGACCATAATAATGTCTTCATCGCTCACGGTGGTGGACAGCATGTCGTGTCAACACCACGCTCTTACAAGGCACACCCACGTAGAATTAGTGCAAAACCAAAGATAGTGCTCCATGATCACTAGGATAAACAGGACAAATGGACATTGCAGTAATTCAGGGTAGTCAGCTTATGAGGTGAAGGACATCAAGTCACATAATATTGACAATTACAGTCTTCATGAGTAGTTTGTGGCATTCATAGCCTAGTTATTGAACATTTCTGTACCAAGTATGTAGTATTACAGAAAAATGTTCATTAATTGTTTTACATAGAATCAGTAGCCTTCTTTTCCTGGTTACAAAGCATTATGAAATAATCGCATTCTTTTCAGTTACAGAGTATAATTAAGAATCATTAACCTTCTCCTAATTACAGTTAATTAATCATTTGTCATTCCAATAATAATCATTATCCTTTTCCTAATTACAGTTAATTAATCATTTGTCATTCCAATAATAATCATTAGCCTTTTCCTAATTACAGTTAATTAATCATTTGTCGTTAATTAATCATTTGTCTAATTACAGTTAATTAATCATTTGTCATTCCAATAGTAAGAATCATTAGTCTTCTCCTAATTACAAAGCATTATTAAACAGTCACATTCTTTTCTGGTTACAAAGTATGAACATTGAAAACAAGAGCTAATTAATGGCATAATTAATAACAATTCATCGAGTGACATTAATTATTGGCACTCAGTGGCCAGCAAGTATTGAACAGAATAAAACATAGTTCATCATTCAGTATTATTCAGATCATTACGAAGTCATTATTAAAAATCAGTTAATTAGTCATAGCATTAATAATCATGGGCATTATAAGTAGTCTCATTACAATAAACAGTGTTCCTCATTCAGTAGTATTCAGATCATTACAAAGTCATTATTAAAAATCAGCTAATTACAATCAAAGCATTAATAATCACAGGCACTATAAGTAGTCTCATTACAATAAACAGTGGCAGTTATTAGCTAGTGACAAAGCATTATTTTAAATATATACTTTTTTTGTCTCATTAAGAAGTCATTACTCAAGTGACATACTATTCAGAGCTAATCAGTATTATTCAGAATTTTCTCAAACTGGTATCACTACTTGGGACTGGTAATACATTTTTTTTTTGTTAGCAATGCATTGCGTTGGGATCGTTAGTTAATTGCTGAGACATAACACTATTTGCTTTTGACCTGTTGCTGCAAATGAGGATAAGTAACGTCATTCGTCATGAGTCAGCTGTAGCAAGGTCATGCAACAAGGCAGTATATGTGATCACATTTATAAATGATAAACACAAATGGGTAAAAAAATAAAATGCAAGTACTAGAACAGGTATAATAAGTAACAGGTTTAGTAAGTATCATGAAAGGCTTCTCCTGGAAAAAATACAAAATGGATTATTGACCTGAAAGAAGAAACGCACACTATGCTGAAAAGTAGTGAACTTCGAATTAACAGGTAGTGAAATGTGTATAAAAAATGTGTTCCATAGCTGTCCTTTCCAAAACTTTCTGTCATCCTACTATGCAATGTAACACCTGCTGTCAAAGCAAACTGCAACAAATACTTAAATAACTACATAGCATAAATATATAACTTCAACACTATCCTCATCTGTAAAGAAAAAACTTCATTATCAATACCATCATAACTTCACTATTATCATCACCTGTAAAGAAAAACTTCAATATTCATAATACCATTTCCTTCATCATTATTCATCAGTATTCATTATCATCTGCAAAATCACTTCATTACTCATTATACAACTATTCCTTATCTCTAGCATATTTCATCACTAAAACTAAGATGTGTAGTTCTGTCTGACAGCCTGCATCAATCACCTTGTATTCTGAAAGAAAAAATTAGTTAAGACTGCTATTCTACGATGAGTATAGTATATTCTTGTTAATGCCTGCCAATCCTGATCCATTTACTCTTCCTCATAAAGTTATTGCATCTCCTTTCGTTTATTCCGTAGGTGAAATTCCCGTTTCTGTTGAATTTATTTCTTACATACATCATTTCTTTCTGAAATTGATGAACAAAGATTAATGTCTTGCATTTAAATCATATACCCACTAAATAATAACTGGTTTATGGTAACATACTTAAGCATACAGCCTAACATGACAGAAAACGTAATATGTCAAAGACATTGACAGTGTTCAGATACGAAAATGTACACAGAATAATACAATGCAGCAGCAAAAAATGTAAAACAGTCACGATGTTGACATGTCATAAGGCAAAAAAATGTCAAAGTCAACTGGTGTGTGTTATACCTTAACTATTTCACAATACATACAAATAAAACTGGAGTATAATCATACACAAAAAAGTGGAAAATGTGCACGGTCTGATGTGTAACGACAAGAAAAGCGACCTGCTAACCTTATCCTTGCCGGGCACTTGCCAAGAAAAAATACGATAATCATCAGTAATTAGTCAGGTGAATATAATTGCATTAGTAAATGGCATCATAGTGTGTTGAATCATAAAGTGTCTTCATTCAATAAACGGTTTAATGTTTGAGATATGGTGATTGCCTTTCGATTTTCTGGTTCTCAAAGTTTCGACGTGTACAACATTGGGGTGAGGGATGCTGCGAATCCGATATGGACCTGCGTATAGAAGTTCAAATTTACTGCACTTACCTTTTAATTTACTGGATAAATAGTGTGTACGTACTAGTATCTTCTGTCCAACGTGAAAATCACGGCGTGTACAAACCTGTTTTTGCTGTCTTCTCCGGCGCTCTGCGGCACGTTTGATGTTGTTCAGCGCAATGTCAATTATTTCGTGGTGTCGTAATCGACGAGATGTAGGAAATGTTATTAATTCTTTAATTTTGTTAGGTGGTTCAGCATTTTTCAGTATAACAGACGGAGATAACATAGTGGATTCATTTGGAATGGAATTAATTACATCTTGGAATGAGAATATGTGTGTGTCCCAATCAATATGTCTTTTGTGGCAGTATATTCGGCACAGTTTACCAATTTCTTTCATTAATCTTTCACAAGGGTTCGAAGAAGCGTGGTACTTGGATATATAGATCGGAGAAATGTTTCTGGCTCGTAACATGCGTGTCCATACGCTACTACGAAATTGAGATCCATTGTCAGAAATTACTTTCATTACATGCCCTACATGAAATAGAAAATGTTTTACAAATGCTTTCGAAACAGTTTTAGCAGTAGCTTTGCGTAATGGAGTGAAAGTAACAAATTTTGAAGTGAGCTCAACAGCGACAAATACACTCCTGGAAATTGAAATAAGAACACCGTGAATTCATTGTCCCAGGAAGGGGAAACTTTATTGACACATTCCTGGGGTCAGATACATCACATGATCACACTGACAGAACCACAGGCACATAGACACAGGCAACAGAGCATGCACAATGTCGGCACTAGTACAGTGTATATGCACCTTTCGCAGCAATGCAGGCTGCTATTCTCCCATGGAGACGATCGTAGAGATGCTGGATGTAGTCCTGTGGAACGGCTTGCCATGCCATTTCCACCTGGCGCCTCAGTTGGACCAGCGTTCGTGCTGGACGTGCAGACCGTGTGAGACGACGCTTCATCCAGTCCCAAACATGCTCAATGGGGGACAGATCCGGAGATCTTGCTGGCCAGGGTAGTTGACTTACACCTTCTAGAGCACGTTGGGTGGCACGGGATACATGCGGACGTGCATTGTCCTGTTGGAACAGCAAGTTCCCTTGACGGTCTAGGAATGGTAGAACGATGGGTTCGATGACGGTTTGGATGTACCGTGCACTATTCAGTGTCCCCTCGACGATCACCAGTGGTGTACGGCCAGTGTAGGAGATCGCTCCCCACACCATGATGCCGGGTGTTGGCCCTGTGTGCCTCGGTCGTATGCAGTCCTGATTGTGGCGCTCACCTACACGGCGCCAAACACGCATACGACCATCATTGGCACCAAGCCAGAAGCGACTCTCATCGCTGAAGACGACACGTCTCCATTCGTCCCTCCATTCACGCCTGTCGCGACACCACTGGAGGCGGGCTGCACGATGTTGGGGCGTGAGCGGAAGACGGCCTAACGGTGTGCGGGACCGTAGCCCAGCTTCATGGAGACGGTTGCGAATGGTCCTCGCCGATACCCCAGGAGCAACAGTGTCCCTAATTTGCTGGGAAGTGGCGGTGCGGTCCCCTACGGCACTGCGTAGGATCCTACGGTCTTGGCGTGCATCCGTGCGTCGCTGCGGTCCGGTCCCAGGTCGACGGGCACGTGCACCTTCCGCCGACCACTGGCGACAACATCGATGTACTGTGGAGACCTCACGCCCCACGTGTTGAGCAATTCGGCGGTACGTCCACCCGGCCTCCCGCATGCCCACTATACGCCCTCGCTCAAAGTCCGTCAACTGCACATACGATTCACGTCCACGCTGTCGCGGCATGCTACCAGTGTTAAAGACTGCGATGGAGCTCCGTATGCCACGGCAAACTGGCTGACACTGACGGCGGCGGTGCACAAATGCTGCGCAGCTAGCTCCATTCGACGGCCAACACCGCGGTTCCTGGTGTGTCCGCTGTGCCGTGCGTGTGATCATTGCTTGTACAGCCCTCTCGCAGTGTCCGGAGCAAGAATGGTGGGTCTGACACACCGGTGTCAATGTGTTCTTTTTTCCATTTCCAGGAGTGTATGTAGCAAAAACCTCTGTTAGTTCTGGGAATCGGACCAAAAATATCTACAGCGGCCATATGTCTTAATTTAACAGGTACAATGGGATATAATGGAGGAATATGTGAAGTGGTGTCTGATTTAGCTTTCTGGCAAATTTTACAAGACGCTAAAACTCGTCGTATACGTTTCTCCATGTTAGTAAAATAACAGTTCTGTCTCAATACAAGAAAACATTTTCGTGCTCCGTAATGTGCGTAACTTAAATGAGTGTACCAAATTAGTTTGTTAACCAGTTCGTCAGGAATGCATAATAACCAATTGTTGCTGTCAGGATGAGAGCGGCGAAACAAAATGTCATTGCGTACGGTGTAGTGGTTCCTAATCGTAACATTATTCTTATCTTGCCAAAGGTGTTTAATTTCTTTCCACACATTGTCTTTATTTTGTTCTTGTGCTATGTCCTGTAACGACGATGAAATAAAGTTTTCAAATGCAACTTGTTGAATGTACATGACACTGAAATTTGTTTTGCAGAAGTTGGTTGCTACGTCTTGCTGATTGTTGCTGAGAGAACGCGATAGTGCGTCTGCTATAACATTTTGTGTACCGGGAATGTGAACTATTGTAAAATTAAATTCTTGTAAATATAGTTTCCATCTGCTTAACCTGTCGTGAGTAAATTTAGCCGAAAGCAAAAATTGTATTGCTCTGTGGTCTGTGTAGACGGTGGTATGTCTGCCATAAAGAAAGTGCCTAAATCTCGTAAAAGCCCATACAACACATAATGTTTCCAATTCTGTAACAGAATAATTTCGTTCAGCAGGTGACAAAATGCGACTTGCAAATGCGATGTTTTTAATTACTGTTGAACCATCCTTTTCAATTTCCTGGAAAATATGTACGCCTAAAGCGGTGTTGGAACTGTCGGTGGCAATGGAAAAATTTCTGGTAAGATCTGGGTGCGATAAAAGTGGTGCATTCAACAAAGCATGTTTCAGGTTCACAAATTCAGAGTGTGCTTGCTTATCCCAAGACCAAATAGTGTTTTTACCTGTTAATTGGCATAATCTAGGTGTGTCTAAAGCAGAGTGATGAATAAATTTGCGTAATAAGTTAATTAAGCCCAAAAAACTGCGTAATTGTTTTTGTGTTGTAGGAATAGTAATGTCACGTAGAGCTTGAAGTTTTTCTGGATCAGGCGCAATGCCTTCTGCTGAAATTACGTGTCCAAGAAATTTTATAGAAGTTTTGCCAAAATGCGATTTACTGATGTTAACTGTAAGTCCTTGTGCACGAAAAGTTTGTAACAGTTGTTCAAGAATCAGATTGTGTTCAGACCAGTTAGCTTCTGCGATAAGAATATCGTCTACATACGTCGTAATTCTGTATTTAATGCAAACGTGTGTCGGATGGCGTCAAAATTAATAACATTTTCGTGAAGAGGATTCTGCGTGTCAAAATTATTGCTTACGTTACTGGAATATGAAACCTGTACTGTATATGGTCAAATTCTATCGTACGTGCTGTTATTTACGGGAGAATATTGTGGCACATCCACTATATGAACTGTTCTGTTATTTCTTACTGACGTGTTACGCTATGGATGACACCTATTGTCTGTTTCATTCATCATAATACGAGGGTTATTCCTAAAGTAAGGTCCGGTTATAAAAAAAAAAATCAAAACTAAAATGTTTTTTCAAAACAATTGTTTTATTTACATTCCTTACATCTTTATCTATTTTTCTACATAACTTCCATACTTATTTAAACATTTGTCACATCGTTCAACAAGCTTTTGAATGCCCATGTTATAGAAAACGGCCGCCTGTGACGATAACCAGTCCTTAACTGCTTCTTTCACTTCATCATCTGTGTCGAAGGGCTTGCCGCCGATAAACTCCTTTAAGTAACGGAACAGGTGGAAATCACTTGGCGGCAGGTCCGGACTGTAAGGAGGATGGTCCATCTGTTCCCATCCAAATTTCTTGATCAGAGCTTGCGTTTCATTTGCAGTGTGGGGTCTGGCATTGTCATGCAACAACAAGATTCCAGACGACAAAAGACCACGTCGCTTATTCTGGATTGCACGTCGAAGTTTAGTCAGGGTAGCGCAGTAGGCGGCTTTATTAATCGTTGTTCCTCTCTCCATAAAGTCGACTAACAATACTCCACGTCTATCCCAGAACACAGTCGCCATAACCTTACGTGTTGAGATTGTCTGCTTTGCCTTGACCTTGACTGGCGATGACGTGTGACGCCATTGCATTGACTGACGTTTAGACTCTGGAGTGATGTGAGAAACCCATGTCTCATCCCCTGTGACAACATTGTCTAAAAGACTGTCACCTTCCTTATGATATCGCTCCAAAAAATCAAGAGCAAAAGCCATTCTTTTCATTCGTTGGGGCTCAGTAAGCAGCCTGGGAACCCAACGGGCACACAATTTATGAAACTTCAAATGTTCAGACACAATTCGGTACAAAGTTGTTCTACTCACATTCGGAAAATGCATGTCTACGTCTGTAATAGTGAATCGGCGATCTTCACGAATTTTTTTGTCAACCGCATTGACCAAATCGTCTGAAATCACTGATGGTCGGCCACACCGTGGTTCATCGTGCACATTATCCCGTCCTTCATTAAAAGCTCGCACCCACTTGCGCACTTTACTGTCGCTCATTATGTTAGGACCGTACACTTCAGTAATCTGCCGATGGATTTCCGCCGCTGAATTGTTTCTTGCAGACAAAAACCGTATCACTGCCCTTACTTCACAATCGGCGGGCTGATCAATTGTCTTAAACATTGTAAAGTGACACTGTGAACTACACTCAGCAACAGTAACAAAGCGAATGGCGGCGTTTGACGCGCAAGGCTTGCCGGGAGTCGGCGCGCATGCGTGTTTTGTCATTGGCGCCAAATTTCAATAGTTACGGCGAATCGGACCTTACTTTTGGAATAACCCTCGTATGTTGTTGCTGCTAATAAGATCGACTGTTATTAAATGTACGCTGAAAATTGTGCTCGTTATTTTTACGTCTGTCATGATAGTAATTTCTATACGGCGCATTGCGATAGGAATTGAAATGGTGTGTTGTCTGTACGTAGTTATTTCTTTGCTGCCATGCGTTACTATTTGTTGGAGCTGGGACTATACGTGCACGCGGCTGAACATTAAAGCCTGGTTGACCTTGTGCATTACATTGTTGGTTACGTATGTTAACCGGTTGACTTTCATGCTGTTGCGGTGGAAAACTTCTATTGTTACCAAAATGTGCTTCCTGTTGTTGAAAATTTTGTACATACTGATGATTACGATTTTATCTGTAATTAAAATTACGCTGGTTTTGGAGTGCCTTAAGAATGTTGTCACTTTCAGTAAAAATTTGTCACATCGGGTTTTCTTTAGTTATTTTTCTTAATTCTAGGTAGAGCAATAGTTAAAGAGCAGTTTGAATAGATATAAAGGATAGTAGAAGAAAAGGCAGCAGTGCAGAAAACTAAAGATGAAACAGCACTACTACAGCTCGGGGCCCTATGCTCGCTACGGCACATATTCATTAAAGCGTAATGAATCCCCTGAGGTCAATTACGCACTGCAACTAAATTTTAGCTTTTGCGTTGCACGCAATAGCGGTAAAATTCCAAAAGCAAATCGCTGAATTCTTGCTAATTCTAATTTCTGCATTATAGGCAATGCTGATAAAAATGCAATACCAAATTGTCGCATCAGGTTCAAAGCTAGCTTCTGCATTACAGGTAATAGCGGTGAAAGTACAAAAATAAATTGTCGTATACAATGCAAATCATGTATCTGTGTTCTGCCATTATTAAATTCCTTACATTTTCTCACAAATGCAAATTCCTTATAATCAACGTTCTCGTCACTGAATTTGATAACACGTTCAGGTTTGTGTGTGAATTTGTTTGTCTGTGTCATTTCGTACTTCAAGTTACGTAGTTTTTCAGATTTTAAGTCGCGTGGCTTTTCGGATTTTAAGTCGCGTAGTTGCTGTAAATTGCTCACATTATACACGCTGCGTAAGTCTGACAAATGTTCATAAAGTGGCGTCTGTTGTGATGTGTTATTGGTGACTGAAATAGTTTTTAATTCTGTTACTTCTTGTTGTAAATTCGACAATTTTCTATGCAACGTGTTATTAGACGAATCGATCTCATTAATTGTCTGCTGTAAATTTTGAAATTCAGGTGTTTGGTTAAATGAAATCGGTGCAGTATCGTCTGATTTATTATCATTAGCACTTTCGATAGCATCAATACGACTGGCCAATTCATCATATTTTTCAGTCAGTATTTTTGCCTGATCGTCAGTTTTAGTGTCAGTAGCATTAATCTGTTTTTGCAATTTACGCGTAGTTTCATTCAGTTTTTTAACGTCAGATTTGACGACATCGCAATCCTGTGTTAGTTCTAATTGTTCGAATCTGTCTGTCACTGTTTGAATATCTACTGTGTGTGTATCTGTTTTTGATTTAAGACTGGAAATTTCGTCACGTAATTCTGTGTTCGACTGTTTGATGGAATTAATTTCGTCGGACACTGAGGCAATATTGTTGTCTACATACGTCTTCGCTTTCGCGAACATTTTACGTTTGTCTTCTTGTCTTTGTGCAGTGATTGTTTCCATAACCTGACGTTTGACTTTATTTTGATCTTGAATAAATTTGCGGAAACGCGTATCACTGTTCTGTATGTGCTGATTAAAGCGCTCGTTAATCTGAGTGTTCTGCTGTTCGAATTTCGCGTCTATCTTTGCGTCCATTGTGCGCGAAAGTTCTACCGTTATTGCTCTAAACTCGTCCCGTAATTGTGTAGCTTTTTCAGAGCATTGTTTAGCGACTTCGCTAATTTCCACTCTAAGTGTTTCTGTTGCGGCTGTTTGCATTTCCCTTAATTCTTGCGCAACAGACTTAATTTCTTCGCTATTTTTTTGTGAACAAGCCTCAATTTCCGTGCGCAACTGTTCCTTAGTGTCATGACACTGCGCGGCAACGGCTCTAATTTGTTCACTAAGCTGTCTGGAATTTTCGTCTAATTTTTCATTTAACTGTCTGGAATTGTCGTCTAATTTTTTATTAAGCTGTTTGTTCTGTTCCCTAAGTTGTTTGAAATTTTCGTCATTATTGTCAAGTTTTTCATTAATTTTATTAAATTTTTTGTCCTGTTCACTAAGTTGTTTGGAATTGTTATCAAATCTTTCATTAAACTGCTTAGTCATTTGTATCAACAATGCCATAATTGGATTCGACTCAAAGTCAGCATTTCTATTCTCAGCGCTGTTTAATGGTGGATCTGGAATTGTTTCACTTTCTGTAACCATTTGGTCATTTTGAGATTTACAAAAAGGTTTGTCAGTCAAATGTATACTATCAGTCATTGTTTCGGAATTAAATAAATCTGTCTAACTTTGTGTGATCTGTTCATTTTCATTAGACAAATTTGTCTGCTCGTCACGTGAATTTTCCAAATCGGCTGTGTTAAGCTCGGCAGCGCTCATTACTATAGACCGCTCCGCGTCATCAATTGTCGTTAAGTTAACACACGAGACAATTGAGTTCGTTTGTTCATCATTAAGGTAAAAGTCATCATTAGTGGTTGGAATGCACTGATTGTTAGTGAACGCAGGATTGTCATCATTACACTGCGTGTCACATGTCCTATCGGTAAAGTTGTTTGTGTCGGTAATTTCATTCATAATACCTCGCGATACACTATTCACAGTCCTTCGCGGCATTTTAACAATAGTCAAAATTATTCACAAAATAAATAAGCACAATGCAAAAGCAACACACAAATACAACAAAGCAACAAATTGCCGTTGACCTGTAGAAAGAAAGTCACAATATTATTAAAAGCGTTGCGCTAAATCCTAATTATATCTAAGCAAATAAGAGCAGATATCTGACTGTCGCTCAAAAGACTCTCAACGAAATACGATCCTGGACTGGGTGTCGCCAAGTGTAACTTCCCCACCGAAATTTAAAAGAAAAAGACAAAACTTAATACAAATGGGAGCCAAGTGTAACCTCCCCTAGCAATTAAATTTAATGACAATAAAAGTGAGAATCGCAATCTGACTTAAGTATAAGTTTTTCATAAAAAAAATTAAAGTCCATTCAGTGACAAGAAAATTCAATTAAACCGAAATATCGGTCTTTGGCCCTGTGCAAAACAATCAGAATTAAAGTCTTACCTCAGAATAAATGGATGTCACATTTCTGCTCTTATCTTTCCGCACGGCTTGGAGGAACTGCATTGCAAATCATAATATTCCTTTTTTTTTTGATTTTACTGAAATTTTTCTTTAACGGAAGTGGAATGAAAGGGGAAGTGCAATTAAATCTTTAGTTCAATAAACAATAAAAATTTTTAAAAAAATGCTTTTGAAATCAAAATTATTATTGGCGCATTTGTTGGAAATTAATTACAATAATTAAACTTTACATTATCCGGTGATTATCTTAATTAACAGTATACCTCATTCAGCATCTTGACCAGTGTTGTCGCCAGACCACATCACGCAATCCCACTGGACTGCTACTACTGACCGACTGCTCTGCATGACGACTACTAGCGTACTGCACGCGACGACTACTGACAGAGTACTGCCCTCAACTAGACAGAGCTACAGACTCGCAACGACTAACTCACAGACTGAGAACCGCTCGCAACACTCGCGCGGTCAAGCGCAAACTCTCTGGTCACAGATGCTACAATGCCTCGCCATCGCTGCTATGTTACATACGTGTTTCAATACCTAGTACTTAAAATGAGAGTGCATTTGTTTTTTGTCTGTGAGATGATGCACCCGCTGGCCTAATCCAGTAGCAAGGCGGATTCCAGTCATAGGAGCGACTGGCCAGTTCCGCACCTGACGGTATGGGTGGGTGTACCTCAGTCTTTATCGGTTTCGCTATTAACCATTTTGGTTACTAATGAAATCCCTCAAGATCTTCTGTGATACCTCGTTAGCCAGAATGTTGAGGACATTGAAGGTATCAGCTCGTCGTATTAGGGCGTAAGTGTCATTGTTCGGTAGTTGAATTCTTAAATCATGCGCCACGTCATCGTATAACAAGCAGTCGTAGATGATGTGCTCAGGTGCACCGTCTTGAGCGCCACAGCCACAGGTTGGTGTAGCTCGTTTTCCAAATCGACACAGATATGTCGGATATAGCCCACGTCCTGTGAGAAAGTGCAGCATTCCCCTACTTGGCTCGAAATAACTCATCCTCTTTCGTTAATGTTGGGCAACAGTTGGAAGACCCTTCTGCCTGTATCTTCGTTTTCCCAGGATTGTTGCCATAACTCCTTCTTTTAACAGCAAACTTGACCCCTACCTGCACCCCCAAGATGTCTCTAGTCATGTCTATTTTTCCTTTGGTAACCCAATCCCATGCTGCCTGCTCTCGTATCTTTATGTCTAGTGGACATAATCCCATTAGCACCAGTAGAGCCCCCCCCCCCCCCCAGGAGTTGCTCTATATGCCCCAGCAGATCGTAATATCATGTTTCGCTGCACCCTTCTCACAGTCGTAGCAGGCATTACCCTCGTGAGCCTGTATGCCCAGACCCCACACGTATATCCTACTATTGATGACAAAATGGTGTTGTAACAGAACTTGATTAATTCAGGTGGCAGATGAAATCTCTTGTGTCCTATGTTGATGAGATTATTTAAGACTTCTAGGGCTCATTGCGTTGTGATTTCTATGTGAGATGTATATTTCCATTTTTCATCAATAACGACTCCTAGATATCGTGCCTCGCTGCGCCGAAGAACTGGTGTTCCTTCTATTCTAACTGTAGGATTCCTGGTCAGACTGCTTTTCAGTAAAAGATATGTAGACTTATGTGGTGCAACCTTCACCTTGGCTTCTTGGTACCACTCAGTGAGAAGCGTTACTGCACGTTCTACTTTTGGTTCGGCCGCCAACCACCAGGAGGAGGTCGTCAGCGTAGGCCAACACGTCTAGCACTTCCTCGCTGAGTTGTAGTTTCTCCAGTAGCGGTTCTATATTGACGTCTCAAAAGAGTGGCCCCAGAACGGAGCCCTGAGGACTCCCCTTCATGATGGTTTTGCTTATTTTCTCGCTAGGCGATGATAGCCAAACCTCCCTGTCAATACAATAGCTTCTCAGACAGCCATAGAAGGGGCTCTGGACACTCCTTCTTATGCAAAGTGGGAGAAGAGCTAGGGCCACCACAGGTTGTCAAAGGTGCCACTGATGTCCACCGTGATGCTCACCACATACTAATGCGGGGCTGAGCTGCAGACCTCAGCCGCCAGGGCAATTGCGTCAGACGCCGATCGCCCCAGCCAAAACCGAACTGCCTGTCGCTCATCCCGTACAGTGTCCTGTGTGCTGTCAGTCTGTCAGCTAATAGCTTCTCCAACAGTTTCCCCATGATGTCCAGGAGACATATTGGCCTGTAGGACTTTGGCTCCATGGGATCCTTGTCCTTCCCCTTTTTTTCTAATAACCACGTTTGCTCTTTTCCAAATCTTTGGAAATTTACTGGTCCTAAGACATTCATTAAACAACCATGTGAGAGGTGCTATTAGCTGTGGGGCGAGGAACTGTACAACCTCCACTACTATACTGTCTGGCCCTGGTGCCTTTCCCCGTTTTAGTGACCTAATGTGTGCAGAAACTTCTTCCTCAGAGAAGGGGTACACCATGGTGTCATTAGTGTACTCCTCCTGATCTGCTGTGCGGATTTGCTGTTGGAGCTCCGATTCTCCATTGTCCTTGTCATCTGGCAGCAGAGTCCGCAGGAGGACCTGAGCACTCTCTCCCCACGACTCTGTTGTTCAGCCGCCATCTCTGACTGTGGAGAGAACCGCAGGAGAGTTTATCTTTTCCGTGACCAACTTGTAGGGGACTCCCCAAGGGTCAGTTGCTAGTTGCCTCAGTACTTATCCCTCCCAGCTTTTGATTCTTACCTCCTTCTCTATATTGCTGCTACCAATACTGTTTTTCTTGCCAGACGGCACTTCGCCGGTAGTACTTCCTCGCCCGTCCCACAGACTGGCGCAAACGTGCGAGGTCGGCAGTCCATGGTGATGGGGAGGCCGGTCGGCACAGCAGCTTTTACCGTCCTAAGTACCGACTCCACCAGTTCTTCGGCGTATCTCTCCACGTCTATGTCACCCTCAGGCAAGGTAGGAACGTCACACTCTCGAGCTAGGCACTCCCAATCTGTTTTGTTGAAGTTATATTGGATTTCCCACCCCAGGTCCCAGCGGCACTCCTCGTCACTAAGACGAAAAACGATCAGGTTATGGTCACTTGTGGTTACTTGACATTTAACTTCCCAATTTTTAATGTTGCTGATTACATTAGGTGTGGCCAAGGTGACATCTATGTTGGTCCCTGATGCCCCTCCAACCCTATAGGTGGGGGGATTTTCCTGTTTATTAGCTACAACAAGCTGTGAGGCCATGATCAGCTCCTCAGCCATCTCACCATTTACATCTCTAGTGCCGCTATACCACAGGGAGGATTTTGCATTCATTTCAGCCGTAACAATGACCCTCCGTCCGTGTAACGCCATGGTGACTCTTGTAAGGTGGTCCAGGAAGTCTTCGAAGTTCCCTTCATACTGAAAATGCATATTTATGACGTATATCGTTCCCACAGGTGTCTGTAACTCTACGACGTGGCAGTGGCTATTGGATGGCTGCATTATTATTGTGGCCTTTAACCCCTTGTTGGCTATAATTAGGACTGCCTTGGGTTCTTCTCTAATGGAGATTACCTGCCACAAGGCACACATGAAAGGAATTTGCCCAGCCCGAGAATATGGCTCCTGCATGCAGATTACGTCCAGTCTCCATTCCTCCACTATCCTTCGCAGCTCCTGCATGACTAGTCGACTATTGTGAGTGTTGATTTGTCCTATCGTGATTCCAGTTGTCACTATGGGAAATATATATGAAAGTTGCAGTCGGGCCAGGCCTTGTTCCAGTCTGACGCAATTCGCCCATTAGCCATAACAGACTGTATATAGATTTCCTCCATATCGAATTTCTCTCCTCTTCTTTCAAAGACTTTCTTGAGCAGGTCACGCAGGGCTCCGAATTCGGTGGGGAGATTCATTGACCTTAACAGTATCCTGTCTACAGCCTCCATTGTTGAGTAGGTGACCTTCCTTCCGTATTTATGCCCTACACGTACGACGTGCCTAAGTGATTCTTGATTATGAAACTTGGCGCCAGTAGTCTGGGTTAAATTTCAAACCTCTCCGCAGAATCTCTTGAAGTGGAGGCACATGACACTGTTGATCGCGGATGATCATTGGGTGGGAGAAGTCGTTAAGCCTGGCGGTCCACTCGATGCTATCCAAGAGGGGTAGGCTACTTGCTGGCACCTGGTTTCACTTACTCCCCTCTGTCACTATAATGCAACATAAACAGGATGTCAGACCATACCCACTCTCATCACAATCAGCCATACTCAACAGATGTACTTAATAAACAATCGTCATACGTCGCATGGAAAGGGACCATTGTGAGCGGAGAAACAAAGGGCAGCTGAACAACCCCTAGGGATGTATGGGATAAGACGTTCTTTCTTTGTACATTTAGACTGTGTATCTCTCCCCCTCCCCCCCTCTCTCTCTCCCTGTGTGTGTGTGAGAGAGAGAGAGACAGAGAGAGAGAGAGAGAGAGACAGGGAAATTACCTTGTGCTGCGAGAATGTTTCACCAAATAGCAAAATCTACATTTACATCCGTGCTCTGCAAACGACTCTGAGGTGCGTGGCAGAGGCTAATTCCTATTGAATCACGCATTAGGTAGTCTTCCCATTACTTTAGAGTGTGGAGCGCATGAAAAATGACTAAGGTAATAGCGTGTATTTCAATAGATAAGACGATAGTTGAAATATAAGAAAAGAGGCACCCAAAATCGGGGTCGTCTTGTATGACAGATATAAAACATAGACTGAAATTTATATAAATTAAAACCATAATAAAATAAAATAAATCACTCACCAGTGCATTTGAAATACTGCAGAATCCTCACAATCATCATCTAAGGAAAGCAGCTCCTCAGTACATCCTGATTTTCGTTGTTGAGAAAGTCACCTTGTCAAACGATTTTCGGTTCGTCATCGATATACCATAACAAATTGTCCTCAGTGCTATCCATAACATTCGAAATCCTACACTTCTTGCAGGATTTGGTCGCTGTTTCCCCTTTCACGTTTCCCGTAATTTAATCACGAAATCACATAAGACATCAAATGACGCAGCCTGCATATTCTGATGCAACCTGTATATTCTGCATTTCGCACGCGAGTTCTCGCCACTCATCATCCAATTGTTCCACTGTTAACGCATGTGGTCTTTGAATGCTGTACTCAGAGAGACGTGTAAAGGTCGTAGCATCGCAGTTAAACCGCTCGGTATTCAGCAGTCTCGATATTGCTTCGTGCTACGTGGTTTTTGGTATTCCCACATCCTGCGAAACATACCCCACACCAACGTAGTTGGTTGATTTAGTAGAACGCCTGGTCGCCTCTACCACAAATTTTCCATCCACAATCTCACACCATTCTTGTGCATCCACCCCTTTTCGTGAAAATGTACAAAAATGCCCGGTGGAAATTTTACTTTAGGAATGGCCTGTACTTCTGACTTCAACGGTTTTTATGCCTTTTGTTTCCACAGTTCTTTTATTTATGATATCGAAGTTCACCGGTATTTCATCCAAATTTCGAATGTGAGACAGTGGAAAGTTGTATTTTTGCCTCATACGAATAATAAACTTATGAAAACTCGTAACTTTGTGGTTAAGATCTTTCGATAATTTCCGAGCAATTTTTTTTTCTGCCGTGTTACCAGATTTTTTTCCGCTCATGAAACGACTGCACCAACCTATAGTTTTAAATTCCTTGTCGCGCCCTGGATTGGCTAGTGCCCATTTCAGTCCTTAAGCGCCAGTCAAATTCCTTGTATCAACGTAACAATACTGCCTCAGTTCTTGTACCCATTCCGCAACGCTATTTTCTAAATCTGCCCAGCAAGCTATTACTCTCCTCATAGAATACTTTGTCATTGGCATTTTTTAAATAGCATTTTCATTCTTTCGCCGGTCTCTTACCATCTTCTCTGTTCTATTGGAAGTCCTTGCTGCAGCACAGTTCGATTCTGTAGCCTGCTTTATGACCTTAAACTTGAATCTAGCATCGAATTTCCTTCATTTCGTTGGGTCCATCACTAGGCAAACACTTTACAGGTTCTATGCCGATTACACTTACAGCATAAATTGTTTGAACACACAAAATGTCTGCAACAATACTTGACGACTGTACATATGAGTTCGTTATTAGGCATGTGCTTCTGCTGGCAAAACCTAACGACGTTGAAGGAGGCTTTTTGTTTTATGACGTGTGCAACCGCACCAGTTATTTAGTAGTACAGAGCGGGTATGTCCGCAAAAATAAGTAGCTAATATGATGCTTTGAAAAGTACTCAAGGTCATTACCCGAATTAGTGCGCGTATTATTATCCAGATGATATGGTTCTAAACTAAATTTGTAGTTCGGGGATCGCCTTACAGGACGGGCATACGGTAAAACTATATATCTCCGACGAAAATTTATATTTCGTCTTATCTGAAGGTCGTCTTATCTGCCGAAGTATACAGTAATTGCTTCTGTGCACGTTGAAGTTAATCTAATCTGGTCTTTGAGGTCTGTGAGGGGCTGATACATAGAGGACTGTAGAACGTTCCTGGATTTCTCAGTATTGGTTTCTGAAACTTTGAGTAGGCCATCGTGCAACAGTTGGCGTCTATCTTCAGACACGTTCTAGTTCAGCGTTTTCAGATTTCCCATGACACTCTCCCGTGAGACAGCAAACATGTGATCATTTGAGCTGTGTTTTGTAATCAGTCTCTTTGAAGACTCACTGCTGTTTCGCAGCACTCTGTATAAGTGAACCGAGTCTTCCCACCCGTTTTACCACTGAGAGTAATTTTATGCACCGGTACCTCTGTGCGGCCTTTTTGCCTTCATTTTCTCATATAGCCGTTTTTCTTGGTTCGAATGTTTTAATATAAATTTCATAGCACTCCAGCTTATTCCAGTATAGACTACTATCCCAACTGCTGCAAACTACAGTACCACAGTACCGGCAGTTATTCACGATGTAGGGAGCAGTAAGATCCTTCGAATCTCCTCGGGGTATGGTTGCAGTAGCTGGCGCTCCCAGCGGCAGCGACGGGAAGCTCTTGCACAGGCCCAAGTACGTAGATTTGACTAGCTCACTCTAGGTAGCGCAGCTGGCATTATGTTGAGCGAACAACGAACTGCTGTTGAGTGCCAGCGGCAATTACACAAGCTACGCACCAGATGGCTTTTAATCGCACTCGAGACATATTATTCAACGCTTTCATAAACAGATTGCCAGATGGGAACTCTTGTCCATCTGGTAGATTCTAAATATATTTAGGTAATCTAGCTGAAGCCAGACTTGTACTTCTCTTAATTTCATCGGATCTATTCTTTCAATGTACTGTTTTACTACGGCACATTCTCTTGTCACAGACTCCTCGTGCATGCAGTAGTGCGGGTCATGCTACATCTGCCTAATGACGTGGAATGCACCAATAGTAAAAAGTTATCGATAACTCCAGGTAATCAGTAGCTTGTATCTCTCCGAAATGCACTGAGTGCCCTATACGCATAATTTGATCTCGTAATAGAGTTCTATCCAATAAAACAGCAGGAAATTGTCTTAAGAAAAGCAACGCAGTTGCACGTTGGGTTCAAGTGCATAAAACTGCTGAGAGTAGACTTTAAACCAGGGCCGGCCAAACGCTGCACAGTGTGCAGACGTGCGGAAGTGCTGCACATGTGCGCACGTGTGCGACACCGACATCTGTTATTAGGCATGTGTCCTAAATGAACGGCGGCGGCTCCTCTTCCCCTTTTGTGTGGTACAAGCAAGAGCGCAACATACCCAGTCTCGTTTACCCCTGGTGACCGTAACTTTAACAGAGAAGTACTGAGAAATGGCAGGTACTGTGAAAAAGCAAAGAACGGAAGATCTATGTTCTCAGTCGTTTTGATCAAGCATCAGTGATGAAAATCTCCCGCAACTGCTTGCGTTTGTCAATGAGCCGTGCTTTTGCGCCCGATATTAGCTATATCATTTCTCATGACCAGTGATAAACGTGTTTAGATTTATTCCTTTCATAATTAAAAATTATTGTTTACTAACTGTGCACTATTGCCTCATTCTGCTCCATGTTTCATTATTATAAGGAAAATTCGTCATTAAACCGATTGTTGTATACTTACATTTAGGTTCTTTTAAAAAAAAAAAAATGTGTGAAGGGCTACGCTCAGCTGAAGTCGATAAAACATAACATTCATCTAATTGTCGGTTATTGTGCAGATTTCAGACGGAACTGATTAAAGATATAGCAATAATGGTACAGGTCATCATCGAGAGGTCTGCGGTTGTCATTCTGTTCAGAGGTCAGTGAGACAGAAATTATGTGGATATAACTCAGGGCACCGAGAATTAGTTATAGGAAACCTTGCATTAGTTTAATGTTATTTGAAATCATGACTAAGGTTTGTTGGAAGTCGCTAAGTGCTCTCTTTCTTAAATACTAGATCAAAAACACTAAGCGTATTTACGTGCGGTCAGTCAAGCTGCCTTAATAAAAACCCACGGTTGTTAACTGTATTACTTGTCTTACTGGGTTAAACTGTTAACATAAAAAACATAAAAGTAGACCGTCTCAATGAGTAGAATGTGACAGTATTTTAAATGTTTAATACGCGAAATACCTTCCCATGGTTGGCATGCAAGCTGTGGAAAGAGCACTAGAATGCGCCGGTACAGAGTATCTCAGCAAGTGGATAAAGCGACATCTGGGCGTAGAAACATGCACTACATGAACGCTGACGGCTGCGGCGTGCACGCTGTGAGCCGGAAGTTGCACATGTGCAGGAGCACCGCACGCGTGCAGAATTTCTGGCCGGCCCTGCTTTAAACGAAACATTCTACGATACCAGGACAATGTACAAATGATGAATAACTGTTACAGTGAAATGTTATCGCAGACCTCTTCCAAAACGGCAAGAAATTTTGATAGTCTGTTTAAGGGTGTCATTGGCATAAACATTACTGTACACGTATTGGTATGTGCAGATGACACAGGGTCTGGTACATACAACTGCAACCCAAAAGCAACTCTATCTTCAAATGTGCCTTCGTCAAGGAAAAGCAGGGGATTATGTCACTCAGTTACAGAACTACTGCAAAGACGAATGCTACAGATATCAGCACCATGGAAGTTGAAAACTTGCTGAATCCTTAGCAAGAAGCATGCCAGGGTTCATAGTAAGTTCTACACCAAAAATATGAGAGATTTAGCAACCTGCTTGATCATAAATTACTGCAGATTTCTCGAAAAGAAAATTGTTCGCAGTTGTTAGAAGAGACCACAGGTGATGTTCTTCTACAGAAAAGGCAACAGAATTGAACCACAGATCTGTCGTCATGTATCACTCACATCTATTTGTGGTAATGTTTTCGATTATATTCGAGCTCAAATGTAGTAACCATCACACAGAAAAATGACCTTTCCCTTGGAAACCATGTAGAAAACCTGTCCCACTAAACCCCTCTGCAACTCTTCTAACGTGATACCGGTACCCTAAGAGTCATAAATATTAGCATTTATTATCGTATTTTAACCACTCAGCAGTCGTTAGTGGACACATTGCGTTAGAATTACGGTACAGGTATAGGCTACGTATAATCTGTAATATACATACAATGAAACTGAGATACATTAGCGATATATATAACGATGAGCTACAATATTATGATGAACTGCTCAATAGCGTGTTGGTCCACCTTTCGTACGCAGTACATCAGCGATTCTGCATGGCATGGATTCGACAAGTCATTGGTGGATTTCCGATGGTATGTAGCACAAGACAGGGTAAACTGGGACAGGCGCAGCATGCGGTGTAGACTGTGCACCCTTCGCAGTTCAGGTAAACACCGACTGAGTGTGCGTGTCGGCACTGCAGTTGCTCGGTGAGCGACAGGCTATAATAAAGAGTGTTTACGTTCCGATCTTGTAAGTTTTACATAAGGTTTGGGGGAATAACTGAAGTAAGTGTATCAATAACCGTTCAAAACCTTCTATAGAGTCACGATTAATTAATACTTACTGTATGCTAAATAGTTAAGTACTTCCAAATGATGAGTAGTTGTTTTAAAAGTAAGTTTTATTGCGCGTGTTTTGATTTAGTGCGGCCATCTTGGCTATCAAGGTCATGAATTTATAATTTGTGGCGTCTCGACCCTACAGATCGGGATACATGCCGCAATAAAATTCGGTACATATGCCACACATTTTTTCGTTAGGGATACTTTCTGCAAAAACCAAATCATATTTAAAAATAAGTGAAAACATTTCTGTGTTGTTCGCATTTTCGTTCAGATGGATAAGCATGCACAACGTTTCAGATCCCAATGCCCCAGATGACGCCACAAAAATCAAAAAAAGTATCCGTAGATCTACGTAAGGATGATGACGATGGTTGGTTTGCGGGGCGCTCAAGTGCGCGTCATCAGCGCCCGTACGAAGTCCCACTTTTTACACAGTCCAATTTCTTTACCCAATCCAATATAGCCACTGTCGCGAATGATGATGATGAAAGGATGAGGACAACACAAACACCCAGTCCCTGGGCAGAAAAAAAATCCCCCACCTGACCGGGAATCGAACACGGGATCCCGTGATCCAGAGGCAGTAACGCTCGTCAAAAAAAAAAAAAAAAAAAAAAAAAAAAAAAAAAAAAAAAAAAAAAATGATTATGTTGCGCGACTTGCAAGTTTTGGTTACACGAAGACTGCACAACTTTTGGTATGTTTGTGTTGATTGTGTCAGAGAAAATAGAAACAAAATCAAATGAACTAAGTTTGTAAATCTTACTTTTGTTTTTGTTTTAATATTTCATCAGGTTTTATTGAACGTGTTAACTAAAAATAAATGGATTATATGTCTTAGTTTTAATGTTTTCATCTATCAGTAAGTTAACAAGTTATCTAAACTAGTGAACTGCTTAGGTATATAACTAAGCTGTTAAAAAAAACTATTGTTAACACTTCATAGTTTTTTCTTCACCTCAGAACACATTTGTAACAGGTTTTGACTTAAAAAACAGGGTAGTTTTGCGGTTTTTAGCATGCGGCATATCACCCACAGCATAAAAGATAGACGCCGCAATGTAAAGATGTTTTCATGGTCAAATATTATGTTTAAATGTTACAATGAAAAATTTTAAAAAAAAGTATGTCATAGACAACTGGTGTGTTTAGTTGCACAAAAGAATAGTTTTAGAAAAGTCGATCTTGGCACTGAACCTATGTGATTTCGAAAATGTGCACCATCTCTCCCGGGTTTACCCTGTCCACACATGTCACCGTTGTTGTTTGTTGTTGTGGGCTTCAGTCCTGAGACTGGTTTGATGCAGCTCTCCATGCTACTCTATCCTGTGTAAGCTTCTTCATCTCCCAGTAACTACTGCAACCTACATCCTTCTGAATCTGCTTAGTGTATTCATCTCTTGGTCTCCCTCTACGATTTTTACCCTCCATGCTGCCCTCCAATACTAAATTGGTGATCCCTTGATGCCTCAGAACACGTCCTACCAACCGATCCCTTCTTCTAGTCATGTTGTGCCACAAATTTCTCTTCCCCCCAATCCTATTCAATACCTCCTCATTAGTTATGTGATCTCCTCATCTAATCTTCAGCATTCCTCTGTAGCACCACATTTCAAAAGCTTCTGTTCTCTTCTTGTCCAAACTATTTATCGTCCATGTTTCACTTCCATACATGGCTACACTCCATACAAATACTTTCAAGAAACGACTTCCTGACACTTAAATCTATAGTCGATGTTAGCAAATTTCTCTTCTTCAGAAACGCTTTCCTTGCCATTGCCAGATTACATTTTATATCACCGCGCGACTGCTACGGTTGCAGGCTCGAATCCTGCCTCGGGCATGGATGTGTGTGATGTCCTTAGGTTAGTTAGGTTTAAGTAGTTCTAAGTTTCGTCGCATATCTATTTGGAACTTAGTGCGTGGTGGGACATCACGTGGCCACGTGCAGCCCTGCGGCATCTTACTGAGAGGACATAGGGAGTTGTACGTGGAGCAATTGTTTTATCATATCCAGATATGGAATGCAAATAAGGAAGCAGTTCTTGGCGTAATGTTCATTTCAAAACTAGACTCTAAGCTCAAAGTACCCTAACATTTTGTTACTTGGTGACTTTAACATAGATTTTTTTTTATTAGAACTCTGCAATATTGTTATGTAGCATTTCAAATCAGGTTTACATTTACACAGCACTGCAAAAAACTAGTAAGAAGGATTACAAATTTCTTGCAAAAATAGAAGAAACAGTTCCTTGTGTAGCTTACACCACAATAAAAGACAGTAAATTATTTCATGACTATTTCAAAATGCGTAAAAAATCAACAAGGTTGTCTGTGAGCCAAAGAAACTGCCCAACTGACAGTTTATATTCTACTCTAGGAATAAATATAAAGCCACGTGGGGATTTAAAATGATAAAACACGATATGCTGCCAGTCTCCAATTTAGCATAGAATGGCATTTTATAAATTTAAGATGTAAACAACATAAATTAAGAAATAACTTCAACCCTAGAGGAAGTACTAGACAAGTGTCTTGTGATCGAAAAACATTGTGTTTCACGGAAGGCAGATTTGTAAAATTCTGCTAAAGCTGTCAATACATTTGAAACACAATATTTAATACAAAACTACTAACCAAATTTATATGCTTAGTCAGCTTCAAGTGAATATTTACGTATGTTAGTACATATATAAGATTAAGTAATCTTACAGTGTCATGAAAGAAACAGGACATCAGAAGCTACTCCAAGAACATCTTTGTGTTCTGCCTTACGGCAGGTCTTGTCATGGGAGAAGCCTCGTCAGAGAGGTTCACCGCATGAGCGTCTAAGGAAGTGATTCCAGTGGTGATTTCCCGTTGCCTTCCACTGATGATGATGAAATCATAATGAGGACAACGCAACACCCAGTCCCTGAGCGGAGAAAATCTCCGACCTAGCTGGGAATCGAACCCGGGCCCCTTAGCGTGACAGACCGCTGCGCTGACGACTCAGCTACAGAGGCGGACCCAAGAACATCGGAATTTCGTAAACCATACTAAAATGTTTAATTCCGTTTAAAGTGCACATTTGTACGTCCAGATCCACACTGAAGCACCTGATATTCAGCTTTTCTATGTGGTTTTCGGGATACCAATTTTCTTGGAGTACCAGTAATGTATTACTTCATGTTTGGATTGTTATTATGGTATAATGCCATTGGTGCCAGAAAATGAAAATGTGCACTTGAAACTGAACGAAGTTGAAACCAGCCAATAGTGTGGAATGAAACACTTCGTTTCAATTAAATTGACTGCCTCAGCGGAAAAGATTAATAGAGGCAAATTTCTCTAGCAAACCGACCAAAATAACTCCATTAAGACCATTAATGGTTGATTGCTAATAACGTGGACATACTATAAAATCAGAAAATTGAAACTACTAAATTATTTTAGTATTTCATGGTTATGGGAATGTATATTAATTTACTTGATGATGACTCCCGGCCATAGAAATCTGTTTTGTTTTTATTAGACGTGGGAGCTGTAAACGGAGAGAGAACAGCAATAATATCACGAAACATATACACGGGTCACGTGGGGAATGACCCTCCCCCTCCCTTCCCCCTCCCCACTATAGCTCAGATTGCTCTGCGAATGCACGAATCTGGCAGCTTGGGCGTGCCAGAAGAAATTTTCTTTTGTGGCGGCGTTCGTAGGGACAAACAATTCGCTGTAGAAACGGCTTACGAAGTCACCGCCACACTTTTAATAGCGGGCCGACCGGTCCGCTGGAACAGTGAACAGAAAGATGAAAACCCAAACACTCTGATTAAATAAAAGTCGGTACTTATCTTTATTAACGAAGATACAGAAACACAGTAGTGAACTCCGTGTCTACAGAGATCTGTCTAGTTCGAGTCGGAGCGGCTAG
Source organism: Schistocerca americana (assembly GCF_021461395.2). Lineage (NCBI taxonomy): Eukaryota > Metazoa > Arthropoda > Insecta > Orthoptera > Acrididae > Schistocerca > Schistocerca americana. The sequence goes on along the minus strand of NC_060119.1, from coordinate 930,054,017 downwards.
GTCAGCGTCGGCTGACGACAAACAACAACTCTGCTGCGATGAACACACAACTGACTAGCAAGTACACAATTTGGTGGCGAGTATACAACTGAGCGGCGAATACAGAACTGTCCTAGCGCTCGCGACTCCTGTCTCGCTGGCGCTGCTTATGCGGACAGCGTCCGGACTTTGATGCTGCCAACCTTTTGGCAGCGGGCTCGGGTGGCATTACTGGCTAGGATATAACATTTTCCGATTGGCATCTAGCTACTTGCTGCTACTGCTCATATGGCAAACAGCCCTCTTCAAGTAGCCAGAAGAGGGAGAAGGCACTGCTCATACGCGAATTCAGCTCAGCGCATGCTCGCGACCCGCTGGCAACTGCTCTAACGAACCTCTTGTTGCGATGATGACAGGCCCCTCGCCTACCCACTCACCGTGCCTTTTTTTCAGTGCCATGTCTCCATAGAGATTCTGAAAACGCCTATGAATACCTGCGATCCTCTGTTTTCCACCAAAAGAAATTCAGTGACAGCTGTCCGCTAGAAGCGCACCTCTTGCGGGCACCACTTTGAAAGCTGCGTATAGCGGCGTCGTCTATCAGAACTTCATGAAACTGTAGGGGCTTTAAGCGGTAATATTCCACGATGTACCACAAAAATTCCCCATTTTTTCAACCGAAATTGGCCAAGGAAAAAATTATTGCATTCCTTATTGAATGCCCTACGTATTTTCTATCGACTATGGCTCGTGGACACAGTCCAAACCAGGATAAGTTATTTGAGATCAACACATCATGTGCAACGAATTTCACTGTTGCCACGGCAGATGCTGGTAAAAAATTTTCGTTACGCACCTCTTGGATACACACAGCTCCATCAGCCTCACATTGTGTACTTCTTTCTTTCTTTCTTTTGCTTGTGCCAGTTTCCCGCAAGGACGCAGGGTTGGCATGGTTAATCGGATTTGGCAAGGTTACTTTAATGGGTGGCTGGATGCCCTTCCTGCCGCCACCCCATACCCCCCAGGACGGAAGTAGTGTACCCCAACTGTTTGTGTCTAGTGTAATCCATGGAATAGTGTGAATGTGTTCAGATGTCTGCGAGCCGTGTAACTGAGGCGGGACGTGGGGACCAGCCCGGTATTCACCTAGTGGGATGTGGAAAACCGCCTAAAAACCACATCCAGGCCGGCTGGCACACCGATCTCCGCCGTTACGCCGCCGGGCGGATTCGAACCGGGGCCGACGCGCCTACCCGAGTCCAGGAAGCAGCACATTAGCGCTCTTTTTTTTTTTTTTTTTTTTTTTTAAATCTCATTTTCTTCGTTTTCGTTCGTTGTATCTGCTCGGGGTGGACGTCGTAAGACACCAGTTTCAGTTCGTCGTTGATCCATTAACTCAGTTTTTTTATTACAGAGGGCAGCTAACCCTCTGACCGAACACGCTGAGTTACCGTGCCAGCTATATCTCGACTAACCTGGCGGTCTAGCCTCACATCGTGTACACATCATACCAAATAACCGCCGACCGTATATAAGAGTAGAAAGTGGCGCAAGAGTTGCACTCTGAACTTTGATTTAGAAGGATAGCAGTTCCAGTCTTTGCACGGCCAGTCAGGTTTAAGTTTTCTGCGACTTCCCTAAAGGCTCACGTAAATGACTGAACTGTGCCTTTGAAACGGCAAGGCCTACTTCTTTCCGCTATCCTAGATTGTGCTTCTAATGGTCTCGTCGTCGATAAAACATTAAACCCTAGTATATCTTCTTTTCCTAACAATCTTTTTTCACTTTCTTGCAGACCGTGCAATCGTTTTTTTCACCAGTTTATCGACGTTGCGCATGTATTCATTTGATCAGTGGTTTCTGAACAGCTGCACGACCGCGACAACCGCCACATCGCTTTCAACAGTGGACAGAGACACAGAACGATTCGTACGTGCAGTACACTTTCGAGTTCAGCGTTGCTGTCAGTTAATTTCTACGACCTGCTCGGTGTGTATGAATATGAAGTCTTACTCGAGCAATGCCACTTGCAAATGTAACACATTTGCCTCGGTTCACGTTTTCGGAACACTGCATTGCCATCGCATCGCAACAAATATGTCATTGTTAGAACTTCGCATGAGACGTTACCAGTGATTAATCGATACGGAACTCCTGTTTCTTCTCCTCAGTGTGGGAGCCTTGATACTCGGCGCTGAGGTGGATTCAAAATGATTATAAGTGTCCAACGTACTCGTAAACTTATAGTCTGTATTTTCTCCATAAATTTCCACTCATTATTCCTTCTATTTTTCATATACTTCTTTAGTTTTCACATTATTTCTAAAATTAGTATTTTATTTCATAAAGTAGAATCTTTGTACACATTTTTACGTGATTCCTCGCTTGAGCTGAGAATAGGATTATTTGTGTACGGGTTACGGTCAGCAGAATTTTCACTGTCACCTTGCTTTTCCCGTCTGGTTATTAGTGTGTGTCATGAAACGAGGAGAGGGGAGCAGCCTCTCGCCTTTCCAGTCAGTGTAAAAAAAAAAAATTAAAAAAAGAATTCGTATCAGATTTAAACACATGAATACGCTCATTTCGAGCATTTCGCGGAAGTCGAATTAACGAAGCCGTTTAATGTACTCACCAAATTATTTAATTATGCATATAAATGGCTGCGAATTTTGGCTTTAAATTCAAATTCTATAACACTGTACCTGCAAGGAAAATGTATGCTGTGTGCCCACAGAAGTCTCCAAGTAGTCAAATAAGTTATTCTTATTAAGCCATTGTTTATGTAGAAGCGCACCGACTCCTGCTGTGTTGCTGAGTTATAAATAAAGGCGCTTTGGAGAGGCTCCAAGCCCTCAAACTCGACTGATGAGGTTGGACAGCATTAGTTATGTCGCACCTCGCATTGCTGGGGACATAAAGTTAGCTGTTAACAAATGAAGGAGAGAGGCGATTGTTATCTCATTGCACTTTATAGCAGGGATGCGCAAGCTCAAGGTTCCATATCAAATGTTGTGTGCGATTTTTCCAGTATTCTTTATTTACCACTGGAAAGGCTGTGAATGACGTAAATGACACCAATCGGTCACGGTTACCAAGGTCATGGTAAAGCCAAATCAGATAAAGGCGAGCTGAAGTGCTGCTAATATGGACCACACCGAGCGAGGAGGTTTCGGTACAGCTCAGAGAACCCACCTGTAAACAGAGAGCATACACACTAGTACAAGGAAACATAAAAGGTCACAGCAGTAAGCCTGAAACTCATATGTCAATTTATAAACTCTAGATTTCATTGCCCAAAACAAACTTTATAAACACGCTACTCACCAAAAATGAGAACCAGTTTAAATATATATGTGCTGCAACAGAATTATCATACAGAAAATTACAGACATTTTATTTCATGCATGCGCACCACAGTTCAAGAATTTGCACGTACTGTAAAAGGAAGGCGTAACAATCGAGCAGAGGCACAGCGATAATTGAGTCACGCACAGCATACAGGGCGTACCAATAGGAATGAATGTACAATATTCAGGGATATGATAGAATGATCATTCGAAGCAAAATGTCTAGTAAACATGGGCCCTAAAATGCATAGTTTAAAGAGCTGTGAGCACATCTTTATCTTCGCTAATGTGGAGCACGTCTTTTCCGCTTAACAAGTGCGCATAACTCTTAAAGTACGCACTTTAGACTCCATGTTTACTGGACTTTTTTTCTTGCTTTGGTCCATACTACCACCTCTCAAAATACGGGAAGCTAAGAGCTTGCAGTAGAAGAGATTTGTTTTACAGTATCTAACAAGGGAACCTCCCCATCGCACCCCTCTCAGATTTAGTTATAAGTTGGCACAGTGGATAGGCCTTGAAAAACTAAACACTTGGAACTATAAAAAAAATAAGCAAAATATACACTGATTAGTCCATGTGCAAGATATACTTCATCAAGGAGGAATATGGTTGAGGAACACGGTGGTCCCGTGGTTAGCGTGAGCAGTTACGGAACGAGAGGTCCATGGTTCGAGTCTCCACTCGAGCGAAAAATTTTTCTTTGCAGAGTTGTGATCTGTCCGTTCGTTCATTGACGTCTCTGTTCACAGTAATAAGTTTAGTGTGTGTGTTTTGCGACCGCATCGCAAAACCGTGCGATTAGTAGACGAAAGGACGCGCCTCTCCAATGGGAACCGAAAACATTTGATCGCAAGGTCATAGGTCAACCGATTCCTCCACAGGAAAACACGTCTGTATATTCTATACGACACTGGTGAGGGCATGTGCATCACATGACAGGTATATGTTGTCGACCCATCTAACTTGTACACTTGGCGAATGGGTAAAAAGATTCATCTACGTTGCCCGATTTAGGGTTTCTTGTGGAGGTGATAATTACTCCCAAAAAGTGATGAAAACATCAGAGTTTGTCACATAAACTGCAACAAATGAATCCAAAAGTCTCACAGTCGCACACTTTTCCCTGTGCTCTGTCAAAACATATCTTTTTAACTTTTTCAAATTTTTCCGTGTGTAGACCGCCAAATCCTGCATATGTCCAAGCAAATCTGAATATGCCCTGGAATTTTGGAGAGCGAAGTTGATTTATGTGTGAGTGCCTGAACTTTGATAATTGTCTGAAAATAAAAAATTAGTATTTTCGCTGGAAGGAAGCCTTGAACCAAGGACCTCCCGTTCCATAGCTGATCACGCTAACCACGGGACCACGGCTCTCCTCAGTTCTGGCTCTCCTTGATGGAGCATATCTTACACATGGACTAATCAGTTTGTATATTTTGCTTATTTTTTTCATAGTTCCACACAACTTCTTCCTGTTTTCTCGATTGATCTGTGTTTAGTTTTTCAGGGTCTATCCACTGTGGCAACTTATAACTAAATCTGAGGGGGGTGCGATGGGGAGGTTCCCTTGTAAGATGAATAAGTACTCATAGCTCTTAAAGAAAACACTTCTTTTTTCCTTCGGATGGTCATTCCTGTCATAGCCCTGTATACTGACAATTCCTCCCGCGATGCCTTAGTACATAACACAAAAAATGGTTCAAATGGCTCTGAGCACTATGGGACTTAACATATGTGGTCATCAGTCCCCTAGAACTTAGAACTACTTAAACCTAACTAACCTAAGGACATCACACACATCCATGCCCGAGGCAGGATTCGGACCTGCGACCGTAGCAGTCACGCGGTTCCAGACTGAAGCGCCTAGAACCGCAAGGCCACACCGGCCGGCTACATAACACAACTGGGTATCAAAAAGCTAATACATGTAGGAATAAAACGAAGTGAAATGAACAAGCCACTCTTATGTTAAGAAAGGTGTCAAAGGGCTTATTACTTATATGTTATGAGTCAAAAAAGCAGCGCAGAACGCAAAAACAAAAATCGTAATAGAATTAGAAACCCCGGGAGACAGATACCAGACGTTACAGTTCTTTGATAAAAACGTGGGGAAAACTTACACTGACGGGAAAAAAATCGCAACACTGAGAAGGAGTTGTATGTATGACATAAATGAAAGTTGGTACTCGTGTTCCTAAATCTGGAAGATGATGTCTATTCAAATTTCGCGCCAATCGCATAAGAATAGCGCTAGCGGAGCCACTACTGAGGATGCAAATCAGGTTGCGAGCATGAGCGTGAGCGTTAGTTACCTTAGAAACCGGAACGTGGTGAGTTGATGTTAGTCAAGAATGCCTTTAAGGCGACAAAGACGCCATTATCAACACCTCACTCAGTTTCAACGAGATCGTGTAATAGGGCTACGAGAAGCTGGGTGTTGCTTCTGCGATATTGCTGAGAGACTTGGCAGGAACGTAGTCACTGTAAGTGATTGCTGGCAGCGGTGGTCACAAGAACGGTCGGTAGCCAGAAGACCGGGCGCCAGACGACCACGTGACACTAATGAGAGGGAAGACCGTCGAGTTCGGTGTGTGACGCTGGCTCATAGTACCGCATCTGTAGCAGCAGTTTGAGAAGAAGCTGGCATCACAGTGACACAACGAACTGTTACAAATCGGTTAGTTCAAGGACAGCTCAGATCCAGACGGCTTGTAGCGTGCATTCCACTGACTCCCAAACCACCACATTTGCGACTTCGGTGGTATCAAGCGAGAGCTCATTGGTGGGCAGGGTGAAACTCCGTTGCATTTTCTGATGAAAGATTGTTGTGCCTCGTTGTCAGCGACGGCCGTGTGTTTGATAGAAGGAGGCCAGTTGAGGGCCTGCAATCAACCTGCCTGCGTGTTAGACACACTACACCTGGAGTTACGGTCTCGGGTTCACAGGAGCACTCTTGTGGTTATCGCACGCACTCTGACTGCAAAATTATACATCAGTCTACTGATTCGATCTGTCGTGCTGCCATTCATGAGCAGCACTCCAGGGGATTTTTTCCAACAGGATAACGCTTGCCCACATAGTGCTGTTGTAACCCAACACGTTCTACAGAGTGTTGACATGTTGCCTTGGCCTGCTCGAACACAGTATCTGTCTCCAATCGAACACGTATAGAACATCACTGGAAGACAACTCCAGCGTCATACGCAAACAGCATTAACCGTCCCTGTATTGACCGATGAAGTGAGAGAGGTATTGATTTCCATCCCACAAACTAACATCCGGCATCTGTACAACACAATGCATGCACGTTTGCATTCTTGTATTCAACATTCCGGCTGTTGCACCGGATATTAATGTACCGGCATTTCACATTTGCAATGGCTTATGTCGCACTTACATTAACCAGTGATCTTGCAATGTTAATCACCTACATACGTATACAACATAGACAAACAAATTCCCGAAATACGAGGCGTGGGGGAGGGGGGAGTGGAGAGGGGGTTGTGGATCGTGTTTGCGTAGCTTAGTCGGTAGAACGCCTGCCTACGAAAGGCAATGGTCCCAGATTCGAGTCACAGAGTATTAATCCGCCAGGAGGTATCAAATCAGCGCACTTTCCACTGCAGAGTGAAAATACGTTCTGGGAACGGGGAGACCACTTTGAAAAGAACACAGCCGATTTGCTTCGCGTCTGTTTCCAATCCTGGCTTGATTCCCGTCTCTAACTATCTTGTGAAACCTAATACTCCTTCCTTCATAGGAAGCTGCCTGAATTCTGATGTTGGAAGAGACGACAATGTAGGAAATATATTCTGAGTTACAGTTGAAACAAAATTCGGGAAAATTGTTACAGTGGAATACATTAGTATGAAATAACTTTAGAGTAGACCACACATCTGCGTAGATACGGAACAACATTAATTTGCTCCCTAGAAAACGACTTGAGTAGCTGTGCATTCCTTCTTTGCAAGGCATGACCTACCTGTTATGAAAGCAGACATGAGTGAAAGCAATAGGACTTTTATGGGTCACGGAAACTGATTTGCGCACACAGAACACCGGGTATGGTAGTGCAGTACAGTATCTGCGGTACTCACATCGGTGGGCGAAGCGCCAGCTAGTTAGCGTCAGCAGAGGCGTCAGGGCCGTAGACGAAATCCTTAAGGTCGTTCATCAGTTGCAGCACTGTAACGCAACGAAACGCAGTGATGCAGACGCATTAAATATTCCTCTCCACCCACAATACAGCGTACATAGCGCAGAATCGTTACGCCTCATTATACTATTATTATTTGTACAGCGATCATGAACGCCATGAAGTAAGAGGACAGCTATAATACAAAGAAATATTCGGCAACAAGTTGAGGATTATCATGAATCTCTACTCAAAGAACAAAATAATACATGATACTATCATCGAATATCAGAGCGGTCCAATCCGCCGAATATTCGTCCAAAGATGCGAAGACAACGAGAAATTGTCAATTTTGCACGACTGTATATAATAATATGTATATAATCTTAGAAGGTTTCTCCTTGTGCCATCCTTTTTTGAATAACTCAATGAAAAATTTATCATGTCAATGTAGTTTATTTTTCCCTCGCTGCTTAGTAGAACACTCTCATATGCACGATAGAATGAAGGTCAGCATCGATAGTAATATCATCTGTATTTTATTGCAGATCTAGATACAAGCTAACAGTGCAGCTACCGTCAGTGCGTTGCAGGTAATTATGTAAACTCAGCTTAGTTACGGCACATATCACAATAGAACTTTGACATGTGCAAGTTTCTGTCACTGAGAACTACATAGAAGAAGTATTTTCTCATTTATCGATGAGTACACGAACCTGCTCATTGTACTCAATCCTAGGGCTCCCTCTACAATTCCATCTCCCGCCCACATAAAGAGTTGCTTGCATTACCAAACTGACAGTTCCTTGATGTCTCAGGAATTTCCTATCAACCGATCCCTTCTTACAGTCAATGCTTCTACAGGTATACACCGCTGGTCTGGGAGCTATTCAGTAGACTTTTTAATAGAATTAATCTTAAGAAAAGGCAGACCAAGGCAAACTAAAGTTACTCACTCGGTTTCAAATTATCGCTAGCGCAGCTACGTAAGCTCTGAAGGAACTCGAGGACCTCTGGTGAAACCTGAGGGTCACCGCTGGAATCGAGGCCGTTGCCCTGGGCGGCCACAGCCACAACCGTGACACCAGCCAGCAGTATCAGCACCAGCCACGAGCAGAGCACCGTCTCTGTAACACCAACATCGGTGTGTCTAAGAGGGGTTCCGACAACTGGCGAAACCAAATGCTCAGTTATCTAGGCTTCCAGGTATTTCGACAGAGAGACGTTCTCCATAGCAACCAGCTTGGATTCCTCAAACAACGGTCATGCGAAACTCCACTCAAGCTTTTCTCACATGATGCTCTGAAATACGTGGATCAAGCCAGTCAGCTAGTTGCATTGTTTGTTGACTTCCGAAAAGTGTTTCACTCAGCACCATATCTACGTTTATAAAGGGATATCAAACGAAGTTTGTGACTGGATTGAGAATTTCTTAGTATGGCGAATGCAGTTTATTTTGGATGGAGGGCCATCGACAGACTTTAAACTACGAGGGCAGTTCAGTAAGTAATGGAACAAATTTTTTTTCTCGGCCAATTTTGGTTGAAAAAACCGGAAATTTCTTGTGGAATATTTTCAAACATTCCCGCTTCGTCTCGTATAGTTTCATTGACTTCCGACAGGTGGCAGCGCTGTACAGAGCTGTTAAAATGGCGTCTGTAACGGATGTGCGTTGCAAACAACAGGCAGTGATCGAGTTTCTTTTGGCGGAAAACCAGGGCATCTCAGATATTCATAGGCGCTTGTAGAATGTCTACGGTGATCTGGCAGTGGACAAGAGTACGGTGAGTCGTTGGGCAAAGCGTGTGTCATCATCGCCGCAAGGTCAAGCAAGACTGTCTGATCTCCCGCGTGCGGGCCGGCCGTGCACAGCTGTGACTCCTGCAATGGCGGAGCGTGCGAACACACTCGTTCGAGATGATCGACGGATCACCATCAAACATCTCAGTGCTCAACTTGACATCTCTGTTGGTAGTGCTGTCACAATTGTTCACCAGTTGGGATATTCAAAGGTTTGTTCCCGCTGGGTCCCTCGTTGTCTAACCAAACACCATAAAGAGCAAAGGAGAACCATTTGTGCGGAATTGCTTGCTCGTCATGTGGCTGAGGGTGACAATTTCTTGTCAAAGATTGTTACAGGCGCTGAAACATGGGTTCATCACTTCGAACCTGAAACAAGCCATTTACAAAGCAGACTGTTTACAAATTACTTGTGCTAGCCACCATAGAATATTGATCAGATGTGGAGATTCACGCGAAATTGGGCTAGTAGGGGATATAAAGCGTATACAAAGAATGGCAACACTGATAGTCATAGGTTTGTTTGATCCACGGAAGAGTGACTCGAAGATGCTGAAAAACCTGAACTGTGTGATGGAACCGCTTAATGGTTGTACTTTCGTTACTTTTTGTTTTTACCGACGTAGTTGGAGAATTAGACAATCCTATACGTAAACAGTTTTCAGAAGCTACGTAAATTTGAGTTTTCGAATGATCAAATAGTAATGTAATACTGTATTAAATACAACGTAAAAATGTATGCTTCTGGAGTTAACACATAGCATGGTGCGAGTTGGTACTAGTATTGGTATGGAGAAATATGGCGCTAGTATTTGTCTGTAATGGCATGGAGAGTGATTTTCGATGCTAAATGGAAATATGAAATGAAGAAAATAAAACATCGGATGGATGGAACCGAAACAAGCGGTGTGTGAATTTAAATTTATCAAACCCAATCAAATTCCTAGACATGATATTTAACCTTACACTGAACCATGTTTTTCAGCAAGCCGCATTATCGACTAGGAGGTACAAGAATGAAATGAGTAAACTGTTTTTACTATTGATCGTTCTTCTTGCTTATAGTGGTTGCGCTAAACTAGCGTACATTGCTAAAAAGTGCACTTGGTAACAGTTATTCGTAATAATAGAGGAGAAGTCTGTAATAAATATCTGACGCTTGAATTTCTTATAGGCAATGTGCAGGCAGAAAAATTCGCTTTTTCTCTTGCCGCAAATCGTCGAGTGTTTGAGCAAGGCGACTCACGCCGCACTGAGACGTTGATGTTTGGAGTGTGGTGCGCTCAACTGCGCGGTTATCAGCGCCCATACAAATTCCCAACCTTTGCTCAGTCCAATCTCGCCACTTGCAGATATGATGATGAAATGATGAGGACACCACAAACACCCAGTCATCTCGAGGCAGTTGGAAATCCCTGACCCCGCCGGGAATCGAACCCGGGACCCCGTGCTCCGGACGCGAGAACGTGACCGCTGGACCACGAGCTGCGGACCGCACTGAGACGATTGTGAGATTAATTATGTGAACACTTGTTCATTGGCTGATCTTAACTCTTAAGGAGTTAAACTGCAAAGTTTCCTAGTATGCAGAATTGCACCGAGCACTGACTTAACGCTTGCAAGCGATTTGATGGCAACGATGTATGGGCTATTCCAGGCAAATAGCGTGTACCATGCCAATTAACGTAAGCTAGAGAATGACAAGGAGTCTCGGCTTCACTGAAGACGCAGGAAATGTATCAGAGTGCTGTTTAACAGTCGAGAGGGATTTAAAATAGATTGTCAGGTTCGCAGCTCCCGCCGACGAAAGGTAAACACGCACGCTCGAGCTACGCCAGCAAGTGACATTCAGTTGACACTCAGAACTGCGGTCGTTTCCGTGTCTTCTATTCTTTCGCACATTCAACCAAGACCTGTAGTTAAATATATTCACGATTGTAGGGCTTAATTGAAGCAGAAACGCAAGATATCCGATCTAACAAAAAGGACTGATCAGTCATTGTAGAGTGCTTTATACTCTGAAGTTGTTAAACTGTTTTAAAAAAAATGGCTCTGAGCACTATGGGACTTAACTTCTGAGGTCATCAGTCCCCTAGAACTTAGAACTACTTAAACCTAACTAACCTAAGGACATCACACACACCCATGCCCGAGGCAGGATTCGAATCTGCGACCGTAGCGGTCGCTCGGTTCCAGACTGAAGCGGCTAGAACTGCTCGGCCTCCCCAGCCGGCTAAACCGTTTTAATTGTGCATTTATATTTGCAGTGATGTTTACTTACCCTATAGAGACCCCATTCATTTTTGAGTATTTTCTTTGTGCATTTTTAGCTTAATTGATTCTCTGGCCCAATTGTATTTAATTTGTTCGTATTTTATCGACCCAGAGATATGGTAATGGAAGTGCCGTGTTGCTAGAGCCTCCCGTCGGTTTGCCCGTTCGCCTGGTGCAAGTCTTTCGAGTTAACGTCACTTCGACGACTTGCGTGTTGATTGGGGATGAAATGATGACGATAAGGACAACACAACACCCAGTCCCTGAGCGAAGAAAATCTCCGACCCAGCCGGGAATCGAACCCGGGCCGTTAGATATGACATTCCGTCGCGCTGTCCACTCAGCTACCAGGGGCGGACTCAGACATGGTCATCAACCATCTTACAATTAAAGAACCTTAGAATAGTTTGGAATTTCGCTTCACAGTTGTGAACACCCAATATCAATATTTTACTACCCTGTACGTATTGCAATTATGATTGATGTGTCATAAAGTCATTCTTAGAGTAAAATATAAACATTAATAGCGAAAATCTAAGATTTTCATAACATATAGTTAGGTCTGAACCCGTACAATAATTTCTGTTAGCGATGACGTTTCCTTGATAGGGAGTGTAGTGGAAATGGCACTGAGATCATTGGCTGATTACATCACTGTCCATACTGCTGCACTCTTCTGAACTCTGCATGGTGAGCTGTTGTCTTCCTACCTTGCAGGCCGTAGGTTCAACACAAATTCTTAAAACACTCACAGAGTGTCCTTGTGCAATTGCGGTAGGAAGATAGAGCAGAACCAGTCTCACACATGTTAGATGTTCTCACGTCATCTCCTTCCCTCTTGTGTTCTCCACTGGCACCTTCTCTTCGCATCAGCCCTTTCCAGAGCAATCACGCCACATCCATCAGCACCTCCAGTGACACAAGCATCTCCAGTGGCACTATCACCTCTAGTGGCACATCACCTTAATTTGTACCATCACCTACAGTGGTCCCATTACCTCCATCAGCATCATTGCTTCCAGAGACACCAATTCCTCCAGCAACATCTTAGCCTTCAGCAGCACCATCACCTCCAGTGGCTCCATCACGTCGAGTGGTACCATCTCCTTCAGTGGTTCCTTTGTCTTCAGTGACACCATCACCTGCAATGGCGCCCTCACCTCCAGTTGGTATCTTCGCCTCCATGACACCTTCGCCTCCAGTGGTACCATCAGCCCCCAGGGACACCATCGCCTCTGCAGCATGCTGCAGACCCTAAATACTGCCGGCCTGCCTCTCGCATGTCATCCACCTATTGTTATGTGTGCCCATGATCCATCCTTGTGAAGCCCTTTCTGTACCATTCCACTGGATCTCACATACTTCTCCTATGTCCTTCCTTTCAGACACATCAAACATCTCACTCTTTTGCTCTGTTTACAGATGACAACACTGCACGATGCGACGCACATTCTGATAATCCACGCCCTGTGCTGCCCCTGCGTGGTCACCTCCAGGACTCCTCACACCAGTGGTATCTAGTGCTGCCTCAGGATCTTCTTGCGTTGCACAGAGCTGCGGCTGTTTCTCATCTGGACACTCCAATTAGGCCCTCAGTAAGACGTTCCTGGCCCTCAGTTATGCATTGAGATGCAAGCATGGTCTACGCTGTGTCCTGCCACCATTGCTGTGTTCAGTGGCCAGTTCAGCCTTCCAACCCACCGAGACTACTCGTCTCTCATTTTGAGGTTTGCTCCTACCGGCTCTCATCCAACCCAGACTCATTCGTCATGGTCACATTAGCGTACCTGCCTTTGGCCAATGCTACCTATGTACAACGCCTCCACAGTCATGAGCATCCATCCTAGGGATGGCTACGTCTTCGAGATGGCCACGTTGCAGCAAGAGATGCTATATCCCCCACTGACACAGGCACTAACAATATAGCTGTGTACCTGGGTGGCCATAGTTCTGGTCCGCTAATGACACTTCCTCAGGAGCTCAGATGAAAACAATCTTCAGCAACACAGATACGTCAGGATGTTTACAACAGAACCTCCAGCAGCCGCCACGGTACTATAAGGCACCAGCCTCGCCACCAGAGGCATAGACCTTTCTGCAAACAGCACTGTTATCGAAGCGGTGCCTCGTTTCTGAGAATCACGTGCCTCTGACAGTATCCTTCCGCCGGACGAGTGTTTAGGTCGCCGCCCAACCGCTCTGCAGTCACACCAGAGGAAGACCCTTCTCAATCTGCGTCATAGTCAAACACAGGAAAGGCTTATGCTTGCGACTGCTCTGTAGTCGCATCACACTCCGGGTTTACGCCGACTGCGCCAACAGCTCCTCAGTCGGAGTTCTTTTGCCGAGCGCCCTCTACACTCCATGTTCTACGCTGGCCACACCTTACAGTCCATCATTTGAAGTCCACCGCAGCAGAGCACCTAACGGGATCTTGTCTATGACTTGTCTCAGAGCTGACTGATTCACTTGACACTGTCACCAAGTATTTTATCCTCACACAAACATCCTCATGCGGTGTCAAAGATTACCCGTATCCAACATTCCAGTGCAACGTCAGTACTTACATGTTAGAACATTCCTGTGCTTCAGTGACTAACTTTCAGACTGAACTAAGCAGAATCGACTCAGGTTCCAGGAAACAGTTATTATATTTTTTTATTAGTCTCAATAAAGTTCCATTGTTATTGGCTACCTGGATAAATCAAAGGTAGTGTGTTCTCCCCATCAATCACAAACACTACACGTTCTTCCTATTATATTATATGTGCACAATTAGTAAAAATTTCAGTGTTTCCTACGATTTTTGGTGCTGGAATTCTAATCACCAGCAGTTCTTTTATGCAAATTAGTTAAATGTTGCCAGTACCACAATTTTTTTTTTGTTATTTTAATTGGTGAATAAGAACAATAGGACTACTCAATATACTTAGAAGCGGGAATTTGCCTTCTATTGCGTCCATATTTATTACATTGTCTTCCTGTGGTGTCCCTTTCTCTCTTCAGACCATTTCATTTCATTTTTGTTTGGTTTTTCCTCTCAGTCCGCTTGCCATTTGTGAATTTTGCACCTGAAGATTCTGCAGTTTTGGACATCTTCTGTTGTAATTCAGGCCAGTTTCAGACCAAGTTTGATCACAGCAATCCATTTCATCGTGTCCTTTTTGGCTTATTTCTGTTGTCAGAGAAAGTGACTATTTGTTTCTCTGGGTTCACTCTTTTACTGTGTCCATAGAATCTTGACCAGTGTTTTCTAAGGTCACTATGTGTATTGCTTAATTTCCTATTTGCGTCTGAGTCGGTATTGTTCATGTACAAGTTTTGGGCCTAGTTTTATTCTTACCAGGTAATGGTCTGAATCTATGTCTGTGTCCTTTCAGACTTAGACGTTCATAATTTCTCTATGGTTTGAATGAGAGTGAATTTAGATTGTTTGGGCCTTCAGCCTGATTAATATATTGTTTTAAGATAAAGCCTTTGGCCTTCTGAAAATTATTTTAGTTGTGTTTTAAGTCATGGGCCTTCAGCCGTTAAAAAATTAAAGTTCCTTGCTTGTTAAGCATTATATTGTTTGGGAACTTCAGCATAATTTAAGATAAGGCTTTTTTATTTAAATTTATTTTACTTTGAATTTTAAGTCATAGGGCCTTCAGCCGTTTTTAAATTAAGGATCTTTGTCTTTCGAGCATCAGACTGTTTCAGCCTAATTGATGATAAGGCCTTCTGCCTCGTGTTTTTTTTTAATTTAATTTTACCTTGAGCCTTAAATCATCGGCCTTCGGCCGTCTTTAAATTAAGGTTGTTGCTTTTCAAATGATAGATTTTGGGTCTCAGCCAAATTGTAGAGCTTACTTAACGTGAGGCCTTCTGCCCTCTAAATATTCTCTTTGGGCGTCTGAATTTTGAGTTAATGGCTGTTAGCCGTTTTTTTTTATTATTATTAAAGTGGTTGTGCCCTAAAGGCATAAGATAGTGTGGCGTATTCCGCCGATAACTAATTTCAAAAATTTGTACTGTAATGTTTGGTCAAATAAATAAAGTTATATGTGTTCGAGTGTAACTGACAGCCGCTCATTTTGGCCCCTTTTCACAATTCAAACTACCTGTCCCGTACTGCGGGTTTAGCAGGGCGTTTTAAAAGAACCCTACTTTTTCAGTGGGACCGGAGAATATTTTTGTAAATGCTCGAAAGTAGCTGTACAAGCGAGAAGAACCGTATTGAATGCGATCTATTCTACCAGCCAATCCGCTGTGGCGCGAACGTGGTTAGCATATACTACTGCGTCGGGGTAGAATAGTCTATTCACCGAGAGCTGGGACGAAACATAAACAGTGTCACGTGAGCGACTGCGCTCGTTTCCAGAGAAAGCATTCAGTGTTCACGTGATACGTAGGGGTGTGGAAAATCCTTGGCGCACGCTTTGCAGCTGGCGGCGTTCGGCTGGCTGCCGAGCTGTCACAGCGGCCCGTGAGAAACCTGGGCAACAACGTACGAAGTAAGTTTAACAATAATGTTAAAATAATGTTAAACTGAGTTCATTCTGTCGAAGCAGATTTATTTTCATTCAGGTTACTAACAAAACGCTCCATTCAAACACAATTAATTGTTAATTTTAATAACAATACCAGTAATAATAATGATGTACGAAGTAAGTTAAACAATAATGTGAAATAATGTTAAACTGAGTTCATTCTGTCGAAGCAGATTTATTTTCATTCAGGTTACTAACAAAACGCTCCATTCAAACACAATTAATTGTTAATTTTAATAACAATACCAGTAATAATAATGATAAAGGACGAAACAAGGTTCACTCTGTCGAACTTGAACTGTTTTCATTGAGGTTTATAACAAACCGCTCCTCTCTCTCCTCTATAATGCAGTCTAATTTCCACATTTAAGTTCCCACTTTTTCTACGACATGGAGGACGCACTTGTTCCAATCCTCTGCAGTCACTGTTCTTACTGCTTCTTCTAGCAGAACTTTAACTTCCCGGCATTTTGTATGTTTTGTTTTTCGCTGCAACATAGCCTTTGATTCTGGCCCACAGTAACTCGATGGCGTTTAATTCACAGTGGTACGGAGGAATTCTGAGAACAGTTTTCCCTGCATTCTTCGCCATTTCATCTATTGCGTATTCGTTGTGCGCTGTTCTGTGATTTTTAACTATATCTAAAAGTTCTTTCTTCAACATATCGTCTTCGAAATCGATGTTTTTAGATTTAAGCCACTTTGATATTTCGTGCTTTTTGGAATTCGCATTGGGAACTTTTTCTTTTCTCCGAGAATGGTACGGCGCGTTATCAAGAACAATAGCTGCATTTTCCTGAAGCCGAGGAAGAACATCTTGAAACCACTTCTCGAAGGTTTTGGCGCACATCTCCTCAAGATAATCTCCACTTTTCTGGGATTCGAAAGTCCACAAACATCCTTCAACGAACCCTGCTTTGCTGCCAATGTGTGTGATAATCAGACGTTTCCCTTTACCTGATGGGCCCTTGCTTCCGGTGGATAATCCGGACAGAAACGCTTGTTTTGAGGAATTTATAGTGTCATGTACCCAGACGTAACTTCGGGCATGTCCTGCGTTCACCCACGTCTCGTCCAAATAGTAAATGGGTCTGCCTTCATCTCTCAACCGTTTAATGGTTCGAAGATAACGCCGCCTCCATAAAATGATGTCATCCCTTTCTATTAGTATGCTATCGCGCCTACGTCGGACATATTTGAAATTCATTTCTCTCAATAACTCATAAAATGTAGTTCTCCGAAAATTGCCCAGATCTGCATCTTCGTTCACGACTGGAAGTACTTTGTCTATTGTTGGCAACTCGTTACGAAAAAAAAATTCGTGTACCTTCCTTCGTATCGCATTTCTATCGAAGTCATCAACACTTCCAGAAAGTTTCTGTCGTAATTTTCCTTTCTTGGGAGACTTCAAAGAGTGTGTGGCCTTGTACTCACTTATCACACGATACACTGAAGAACGTCCAACACCTGTAGCTGCAGATGTTTTCGAAACAATGTCAGTCATCGAGTGATCTGGATGTAACAGTTCAGTTTTATACACATTAAGCACCATGTGCTTCTCAGAAGAACTTAATGATGTCTTCTTTGCTCGCTTCTTTGGTGGACTCAGAACTGACACGTCGACCTCACTCGCTGAATTCGTGGATGACATAATGAGGACAGCCGTTATGTGATGCTAATGAAATAAGTGAATATATAAAATAAGAAACCATGCGATGCTATGGGATGCGCACATAAACAGTGAATGCTCAGCGTGACTACAAACACATATACTTACTCTAATAATCAACAACTAGTCTTCCAAGCGTCTTTACAGATGAACTTAAGCTATCTTGAAATCGCCGCTGTACAACACCCACTAACGAGCTCACACCTGCAACTGAGACGGCCACACTGACTGAGCGCCGCGCCTGCGAACCGCACAATGCATCTCTCATAATAAAATGCTGTAATAATGTGAACGCAAGTAAACAGAAAGTAGGCGTGTGATAGTCACAGTCGATAACTCCGAAATGTCAACCTTCAGATACATTCCACATGTAATTCACTGGCAACAGTGGCAAACTTGTATCAACGCCAGATGCCATCTAGTTCGGCGAGCTGGGCAATGTTACTGAACCTCCCGGGGCTTCATTGTCACGCGAGCTTTTAAGCTAATGAAAAAATGAAAAAGGACCATCATTCCTAATAGAAGTTACGCAGCTAAGCAAAACATTGTGGCGATGGAGATATAGCTTATAGACACGAGAACCTTAGTTCAGACTTGTACCGTTCGTACAGGAATTCTCGCTGATGTACGAACTCCAGCTATGGTAAGGGGTGTAATACTGCAGCGAGTATCTGCTACCCAATAAAATTTGAAATAATCTGTGTGCTATTATTGGCCTTAAGAGTTTATCTTCATTAATCAGTATTTCGAGCACAGATACTATGGCTATTATAGGGCAATATAGATAGAGATAGATAGACAGATAAAGAGACAAATAAATTTCCTGTTGCCTCTTACATGTTATCTAATTATAAAAGTTGCATAAATATGTAATGTGCTACTTAAAAGCGCCAAAATATATCTCTAAATAGAATTTTACTGCAGCTACACTTAATTAACTGACATCAATTGGATGTCTTTGCGCTAGCCCTTCAGGGACTGTATGTTTCGCCGATGACCACCAATAAAAATTAATAATAAATATTCCCCGCGATAGTCATGTGATACAACTCCCCCTTCATCCTGTTAGGATGCCCACCCATTTTCAAACAAATTATGTAACGCAGTAATCACAACCACAAGCAGTCACGCTTAGGAAGGATATATGCAGTAGCAGCTGATATGTCGGTAGTTTTATTACAATAACTAGCGAAGCCTAAAATGCTACACAGCTGCTAAATACATACGGGAAACGAATGTGTCCTAATCTGGGGCATCCCTGGGAATTGTGTACGGATGCAAATATCGGCTCCTCCTTGCGGCTCATTCCACTTTGAAGATGTGGAACTCGAAACTGCAATAAATCATTAAAAAATGGATGAGAAAGACTCCTTTGTTTTCGTTTTTTATTTCTATTATTTTTCAGTTTTTTTAAAAGAAGTGTACTCAATACAATGGCAAAACTTCAGAATATACGTTTTTTTTTCTATACTGTTTGGTAAGGATATGAAATGGTTTTCTGAACTGCCAGTTCGTGTAAGTACAACATACAACTGACCAGGCGAAGAACACTCTGATCGTGAATCACTTCCAACGTATCTGAATGTCTGCCTTCTTTACTGTTACTGCAAACGAAACCTTGTATGGGTTACTGGGCTACACTATGCGAAGGAAGATGAAAGTAATGAAGAGTAGCTGAAATCAGATTAGCAAATAAAGTTGCTGCTCCTATCTAATAAATCGTTTTCATTTCGTGAGAAAATTAGGTTAAATTTCAGGAGCTTTTGCTGCAACCACAAACGTTTTTTGACGGTAAACCTCTATGGAAACAAGTTTACACAGTCACTTACAATAGCGAACAAACGTGACGCCTGTTTCGCGGCAAAGTACCTATATTGATCTCAGTTTCAGTCTCATTACGAAAAAAAAGGAGGTGAAAAGAAAGACTAGCGTTTAGCGTGCCGTCGTCGATGAAACCTTCAGAAACTGGGGACACACTCACAGAGGGCGAGGGTATGGAAGGAAATCGACCGTGTCCTTTTCCAGGAAACCTTCGTGGAACTTGCCTTAAGCGGCACTCGCCTTAAGCGATTTAAGGCAACCTAAATCAGGGTGACCAGATATGAATTTGAACCACTGAATTTGAACCATGTCCGCCAAGAATGAGAGTCCAGTGCGTTAACCACTGACTGCACCTTGTCGCTCAGTTTCGGTATGTGCACCAACTCATTTTCCTACAGTATGTGTCCAGAACGTCAAGTACTTATATTATTGTTTAATACGACGTTTCGTGGTTAATATTCTCTTTTGATGATTCTTCTCTCTAGCCATAGTTCACGTCTGAAGCATCAGTACTGTGACTGGTTGTGTCTACTTCCCTCTATACTACCCTATTCCGAGGAAATTCAAAGCAACGTGTGTCACAAAGAGGTGACGAGTAGTGTCGCATTGGGAAGTATGACTTGCCATTATGACAAACATCAACCTACAGTCTCCGAACTCTACTGCTAATACAATTAATTTCGTTGCTCACCTATTTTTCTCCCGTTAAGTGTATGAATAAGTTTCCTGTAGCCTCTTTAAAGATCTTCATGATGACAGTGCAGAGTAGATAAAAATGCTGTGGAGATCAGACATGAGGCAGTATTCTCTGTGCTATCCACACTAAAACATTCACACAAGACTTTACGACTCGAATCAATGTGGTGGACGTTCGCTAGGGCGCTGGATTCATATTCAAAGGAAGAGGCTTCAAGTACCCGACCGGAGAACGCAATGGTGGTTGCTCGAACGAGGTCCCAGCCGATTTCCTTCGGCATGCGTATCCAGTTGGGGATGTCATTGAGATGGTCTGTGGTCACATACCGTAGGAAAATTCCAGAGATTGTTTTGTTTTCCTCGCGCGATGTTTCGCTCGCCGCTAGGTGAAGGACACTGCGTGCCGAAAGCACGAATAAACGAGACACATTTCGTGTAGAGGGAGTGCACTTCTGGACGTTCAAACGAATATCACGGTTGGGAGACCAAGTAGTTCGCTGTGCCCCGCTCTGTTATTGGTTTATGGACGGGCACTCGATACTGTGGCGCGGAAGAGTGCCCCAATGATTGTGGTAGACAGCAGCCTAGGTCGAGGAATGTGTATATGATGGTAGCTGTGTTGGCAGTGTGATGTGTGAAAGGTGTACCAGGCGAAGTGTTAAAATGCTTCAAATGGCTCTGAGCACTATGGGACTTAACATCAGAGGTCATCAGTCCCCTATAACTGAGAACTACTTAAACCTAACTAACCTAAGGACATCACACACATCCACGCCCGTGGCAGGATTCGAACCTGCGACCGTAGAAGCAGCGCGGTTCCGGACTGAAGCGCCTAGAACCGCACGGCCACCGCGGCTGGCCGCCGAAGTGTTATTTGCCCGTCTTGCAAGGGCTTGCATTGGGATCATAAAGCGGTTACTGCATCGATGATTTATCCCGTAAATGGAAATATTAAAAAAGGTAGGAAGATTTTTCTGTTTAGCAAAAGTGACAAAAAGCAGATTTCAGAGTACTTGACGGCTCAAAACAAAAGTTTTGCCTCAAGTACAGATAGTGTTGAGGATCAGTGGACAAAATTCAAAACCATCGCACAATATCCATTAGATGAGTATGTGCCAAGCAAGATCGTAAGAGGTGGAAAAGAGCCACCGTGGTACAACAACCGAGTTAGAAAACTGCTGCGGAAGCAAAGGGAACTTCACAGCAAACATAAAAATAGCCAAAGCCTTGCAGACAAACAAAAATTACGCGAAGCGAAATGTAGTGTGAGGAGGGCTATGAGAGAGGCGTTCAATGAATTCGAAAGTAAAGTTCTATGTGCTGACTTCGCAGAAAATCCTAAGAAATTTTGATCTTATGTCAAAGCGGTAGGTGGATCAAAACAAAATGTCCAGACACTCTGTGATCAAAATGGTACTGAAACAGAGGATGACAGACTAAAGGCCGAAATACTAAATGTATTTTTCCAAAGCTGTTTCACAGAGGAAGACTGCACTGTAGTTCCTTCTCTAGATTGTCGCACAGATGACAAAATGGTAGATATCGAAATAGACGACAGAGGGATGATGATGATGATGATGAGCGTTTGGCGTCATTGGCCGGGAGGCCCCTCGCGGGGCAGGTCCGGCCGCCATATCGCAGGTCTTATTACATTCGGCGCCACATTGGGCGACCTGCACGCCGGATGGGGATGAAATGATGATGAACACAACACAACACCCAGTCCCTGAGCGGAGAAAATCTCCGACCCAGCCGGGAATCGAACCCGGGCCCAGAGGACGGCAATCCGTCACGCTGACCACTCAGCTACTGGGGCGGACAGACAGAGGGATAGAGAAACAATTAAAATCGCTCAAAAGAGGAAAGGCCGCTGGGCCTGGTGGGATACCAGTTCGATTTTACACAGAGTACGCGAAGGAACTTGCCCCCCTTCTTGCAGCGGTGTACCGTAGGTCTCTAGAAGAGCGTAGCGTTCCAAAGGATTGGAAAAGGGCACAGGTCATCCCCGTTTTCAAGAAGGGACGTCGAACAGATGACTATAGACCTATATCTCTAACGTCGATCAGTTGTAGAATTTTGGAACACGTATTATGTTCGAGTATAATGACTTTTCTGGAGACTAGAAATCTACTCTGTAGGGATCAGCATGGGTTTCGAAAAAGACGATCGTGTGAAACCCAGCTCGCGCTATTTGTCCACGAGACTCAGAGGGCCATAGACACGAGTTCCCAGGTAGATGCCGTGTTTCTTGACTTCCGCAAGGCGTTCGGTACAGTTCCCCACAGTCGTTTAATGAGCAAATTAAGAGCATATGGACTATCAGACCAATTGTGTGATTGGATTGAAGAGCTCCTAGATAACAGAACGCAGCATGTCATTCTCAATGAGAGAAGTCTTCCGAAGTAAGAGTGATTTCAGGTGTGCCACAGGGGAGTGTCGTAGGACCGTTGCTATTCACAATATACATAAATGACCTTGTGGATAACATCAGAAGTTCACTGAGGCTTTTTGCGGATGATTCTGTGGTATATCGAGAGGTTGTAACAATGGAAAATTGTACTGAAATGCAGGAGGATCTGCAACGAATTGACGCATAGTGCAGGGAATGGCAATTGAATCTCAATGTAGACAAGTGTAATGTGCTGCGAATACACAGAAAGAAAGATCCTTTATCATTTAGCTACAATATAGCAGGTCAGCAACTGGAAGCAGGTAATTCCATTAATTATCTGGGAGTAGGCATTAGGAGTGATTTAAAATTGAGTAATCATATAAAGTTGATCGTTGGTAAAGCAGATGCCAGACTGGGATTCATTGGAAGAATCCTAAGGAAATGCAATCCGAAAACAAAGGAAGTAGGTTACAGTACACTTGTCCGCCCACTGCTTGAATATTGCTCACCAGTGTGGGATCCGTACCAGATAGGGTTGATAGAAGAGACAGAGAAGATCCAACGGAGAGCAGCGCGCTTCGTTACAGGATCATTTAGTTATCGCGAAAGCGTTACGGAGATGATAGATAAACTCCAGTGGAAGACTCTGCAGGAGAGACGCTCAGTAGCTCGGTACGGGCTTTTGGTGAAGTTTCGAGAACATACCTTCACCGAGGAGTCAAGCAGCATATCGCCCCCTCCTACGTATATCTCGTGAAGAGACCATGAGGATAAAATCAGAGAGATTAGAGCCCACACAGAGATATACCGACAATCTTTCTTTCCACGAACAATACGAGACTGGAATAGAAGGGAGAACCGATAGAAGTACCCAAAGTACCCTCCGCCACACACCGTCAGGTGGCTTGCGGAGTATGGATGTATATGTAGATGTAGATACGCCGTCCCGTATCGAAGTAAGCCCCACATTGCATCGAGTTGAGTCGGCCGTTGTAACCGCACTGGTCGATGGCACTGTGTGGCTTCCAAAATGTGGTCTACTGTGGATGGGACGCACGTTTAGTTGGCTTCACGATGGGAGTTTTGCCTTGTGAAAAATTATTGTACGAAGTTGGATATAGGCAGGCTTCACTACGTAAGGATGACCATTTGCAAGTCTATGAAATAAACGTTGTTCCTTGCCCATGATTTGATTGTTTGTGTGTGTTCTCGTCTCGTGTCGAACTACAACGATCTTTATTAGTTTTACATTAATATCTTTTCTTGTATACTAAGTTTAGCAGCCAATGTGCTGACTGCACTTAAAAATAGGGTTTTACTTCAAATGTTCAAATGTGTGTGAAATTTTATGGGACTTAACAGCTAAGGTCATTAGTCCCTAAGCTTACACACTACTTAACCTAAAATGTCCTAAGGACAAACACATGCACCCATGCCCGAGGGAGGACTCGAACCTCCGCCGGGATCAGCCGCACAGTCCAGGACTGCAGCGCCTTGAGACCGCTCGGCTAATCCCGCGCGGCATGTTTAGAAGTCACCTGTGGCACCCTGCAAGCAGACTGTTTATGTTACTGCAGGCGATCGCTGACACCTAGGAGCGTGTAGGGACCCGTCTCTTGTAACAAATGGTTGAACAGTCTTGTAATTACTGATGTTTTCAGTTACAGCTATTTAGTTAATGTAAAGTCGCTTCGTTGCCTCTGGGGTATATTCCTAGCACTCCCGAGTTCGAACGTGACTTTTCCATCCTCTTATGTTTATGATTGCCCTTGTGTTGTGATTTAGTGTTTGAAATTTAATGCCAAATTGATAGAGATACACAACTTAGTCCCAAGAAAGTCTTAAAATTGGGGGGTGGGGGGATGGGGGAGGGCAATTAAAAATTTCGTGTCTAACGACTTCTGTGTCAACTAGACAGGCTCTAATCCCCACAAGCTTTATTGCTCCTCGAAACGCATGTTAAATTGGCTGGTTGAGCATATACATTAATTGAAGGAAGGAATGGAAATCCCTCGTCTGATAGGATCATCCTTCACACAATACAGAAATGAACAGATCACAAATCAGGACATACCTTTTTACTTCTTTCGCCAAAGAGACGCCTCACAAAATATATCATCATTGTCTTTAAAACACGCAGATTTTTCTCCTTGCACAAGCATAGCCAATCCCAAATCAACTTGGAGCACGATCGTGTGAACTAAAAAATTGTGGAATGGAATGTCACAGTGTGATTTCTTAGATAAAAAAGGCCACCTTCAAGTAATTATTAATTTATATTCTGCAAGCCACAACAACAGAATAATGGAAATCCATGAATCAGATTATTAGTCCATGTGCTGTAATACACAATAAACCGAACAGTAAAAGCAACATTGATGAAATAATAACAAAGTTTATAAACATAATGGAAATGTTTTAACAAATTTGAGCACTTAAATGGGTATGTAAGTCTGGTAAATGGAAATCTGTCACTGACTAAAACTTACTACTGGATACCCTTTATCTTTACAACAGGGGCCGGCCGCGGTGGCCGAGCGGTTCTAGGCACTGCAGTCCGGAACCGCGTGACTGCTACGGTCCCAGGTTCGAATCCTGCCTCGGGCATGGATGTGTGTGATGTCCTTAGGTTAGTTAGGTTTAAGTACTTCTAAGTTCTAGGGAATTGATGACCTCAGATGTTGAGTCCCATAGTGCTCAGAGCCATACAACAGGGATGTAACGAGTATGAACATCCACTGGCGAAAGGCTTCAACGGACGAGCAGCATCCGAGTAGACCACGTCTCAAAGGTCTTACCCATACTCGTGGAGTTAATCGGACTACGAGGCGTCAAAAGAAGGTCGGCAGTGTGGAAGAGGAAAATACCGCTTAAAGATGACATTCGTGACAACAGCAAAATTATATGAGAAAACTTACATACACAGTACAATCGAACACATAAAAAAATGCTGCTGCCGGGACATGTTAAAACGGAGGATCTTTTTCAAATCACAGAATTATTCGGACTCATATGGTGGGAAAGTCAGAACGTACCACAAAAATGAAATCTATTTCATAGTGAGCATGTCGTTCAGTTTCAGTACTACTGTATCCGAGACGGTGTAGTCAGCACTATCTATTAAATTTTGGACATGTTGCCATGAAAATGCTGACTTTTCCGCTGATATTTGGGCTGCGGATCTTCGATGATCCTCGGAGTGGACCAAGAGACATTACGCCCTGAAACAGAGAGAAGATCGAAATACTGAATTCTGTCTACCGAAACCGGTTCCCTGAGCAAGATTGTACTGTGGTCTCTCCTTTCAATCATCGCACGAACGTCGAAATAGCAGATATTGAAATAACCCATCGCTGAATAAAATAGCAAATGCAGTCGCTTAGTAGCGCAATGGTATCTGGACCAGATGAGATACCTAAAAGATTCTATAAAGATTATGCCAAAAAAAATGCTCCCCTTCTAGCAGCAGTTTATCGTACTTCGCTCGAGCAACGAAGGGTATCTAGCGACTAGAAAAATGCGAAGGTGATTCCCGTTTTCAAGAAGGTTCGCAGGTCAGCTGCACATAATTATAGGCATATACCTCGACTTCAATCTGGTGTAGAATTACGGAGGATTTTTATGCTCAAGAATTATGATGTTTTTGGAGAACGAAGAGCTTCTCTGTAGAAATCAACATGGATTCCGCAAACAAAGATCTTGCGAAACCAAGCTCGCTATGTTCTTTCATGAGATCCGTAAGTCTGTAGAGAACGGCGCTCAGGTCGAAGCCGTGTTCCTTGACTTCAGGAAGGCACCGTTCCGCACTGCCGTTCAGTGGAAAAAAAAAAAAAAAAAAAAAAAAAAAAAAAAAAAAAAAAAAAAAAAAAAAAAACGAACTTACCGAGTATCGGCCCAGGTTTTCGCCTAGATTCAAGACTTTCTTACAAATAAAATTCGATAGGTCGCTCCTAACGGAACAAAATCGACAAATGCACAGATAATTTCGGGGATATCCCAAGTGTGACAGGACCTTTACTGTTTAAAATGCATATAAATGATATAGTAGAAAGCGTCGGAAGCTCTTTAAGACTGTTTGCTGATGATGTGGTTGTCTATAAGGAAGCAGCAACGCCAGAAGACAGTATCGATTTGCAGAATGACCTGTAGGGGAGTGATGAATGATGCAGGCTCTGGAAGTTGACCCTTAAGATAAATGAAGGTAACATATTGCGCATGCATAGGAAAAGAAATCCAGTATTGTTCAACTACACTATCGATGACAATTTACTAGAAATAGTAACAACCGTGAAATATCTACGAGTAGCTATTCAGAGCGACGTAAGTAGATTAATCATGTAAAACGAATAGCACGAAAATCAGATGCAAGACTGAGATTAATAGGAAGAATCTTAAAGAAATGTAACTCATTCACGAAGGAAGTGGCTTACAAGGCGCTTGTTCGACCGATTCTTGAATACTGTTCATCAATTTGGGATCCTTACCAGGTACGACTGATAGAAGAGATAGAGAAAATCCAACGTAGAGCGGCGCGTTTCGTCATGGGATCGTTTAGTCAGCGCGAAAGCGTTACAGAGATGCTCAACACACTCCAATGGCATACGTTACAAGAGAGGCGTTGTGCGTCATGGAATTGCTTACTATTGAAATTTGGAGAGAGCACTTTCCGGGTAAAGTCGGACAAAATATTAATTCAAGTCTTTTTGTACAGATGGTTACGGAACCTCGGCTCTTCAATATAAAATGTCCAATCAAAACACCTTCAGCCGTCTATTTTATTTGAGCAACCAGTTTCAGCACTACATTACGCCATCTTCAGGCCCCCTGACCGACGTCTAGGAAGAATCTCACCTCTGGTCCAGTCAAGTCGTGATCGAAGGGATCGCTGAGTCAAGAAGAAGTATTACTGAATGCTGGCCCCTGTTTTGACTGGACCAGAGGTGGGATTCTTTCAACACATCGGTCAGGGGGGCTGAAGATGGCATGGCGTACCACTGAAACTGGTTGCTCAGGTAAAATGACTGGAAATTTAGACGGATGAAGGTGTTTTGATTCGACATGTTACACATTAATTCTCACATGTATCTCGCGAAATGGCCACGATGAAAAAATTCGAGAAACTGAGAGCTAATACAGAGACTTACCGACAATCATTATTCTTACTCACCAATCTGAAGTGAGACGGGGTAGGGTGTGGTACAAGAAGTACCCTTTGCCACACACCGTTAGGTGCCTTTCGGAGTATGATGTAGATGAAAAAGTGAAAAGCCACATCGTCAGCACCAATAAGTCTATTGGGCTGCAGGCTGTTTCGTACGTACCCTTCTGGGTAACGATAGTTTTGTGGAGATCTTTGCGCGTTTCAGGCAGCTTCGGGGCAGGGGCTCAGCTTGATTGGTTGATTTGGGGGAGGGGACCAAATAGCGAGGTAATCGGTCTCATGGGATTAGGGAAGGATGGGGCAGTCGGCCGTGCCCTTTCAAAGGAACCATCCCGACATTTGACTGGAGCGATTTAGGGAAATCACGGAAAAGCTAAATCAGGGTGGTCGGACGCGGGTTTGAAACGTCATCCTCCAGCGAATGCGAGCCCAATGTGCTAACCACTGCGCCATCTCGCTCGGTTTGTGTGTTTATGTGTATGTGTGTGGGAGGGGGCTCAGTAGCATGCGTAACCTCTGGACAGTTTTAAAGGAGTCGCAAATTCACAACCTTATTGGCAGGTGCCGGCTCTTTGCCTACGTAAAATTTGGAGCTGTCTGCAATCTAAAATTCCATGACTACGATCCCAAGGCAGACGATTGCAAAAGCAAGCCTTTCGGAAAAACCCCACGAATTGTCTTGGATGTAATGTGTACATATCCGACTTCACTGCTGCCTTGATCCTTGGCTAATGACTGTTGGACGAATTAACGTACGATCATACCTCATCCTTCCATACCGTGCGTGATGTGTGAGGCAAATCTTCCCTGCCTTGGTGCTTATTGACCAGTTTACATCTCAAGTATAGTGTGGTGAAACAAAGTCTGATGGTTGCTCACTGGTTCGTCCGTCGTGTATTTAAGGTTTCATTATGAAATTCTTCGCCTCAAAGCCTCGCCTTAGAGTCTAAAGAAATGACTGCAACGAAGACAGTGCTTCAGTCGATCATACACTGACTGCCGCTGTTCGTCCCTTCCACTGCCATCCGTTTCCCTCGTTTTATTTATCATAACGAAATACCTGCCTCACGAACACGAGACTTGATAGTAACCCCGCGTGTACACGTACTGTTTGTAGCATAAACGGAACTTTTTCGCATTCCACTGTTATAAAAATAATTATGTTGAAGCACAGGTTTGGGTCCCAGAATGCCGAAACACCTACCTATCATATTCATACACAAAAATATCGATTTTTTTCACAGTTCAATTGTTGTTGTAGGATCGTTGGTCCGAAAACCAGTCTGTCTGGCGCAGCTCTACACGCTGGTCTGTCCATTGCAAGCCGCTTCATCTCTACATAGCTACTGCAGTCTACATACACGTGTGCTTATAGTACAAGATTTTTTAGGCTTTCGTGGCCTATTACTGACATACTTCAATAAAATATTGTCGATTTATAAGCCGCGTCAAGAAAATCGTGAAACGGGGAGAAGAGGAATTTGTGGCACTTGACTGGAAGAAAGGATCAGTTGGTAGAACATGTTCTGAGGCATCAAGGGATCATCAATTTAGTATTGGAGGGAAGCGCAGAGGGTAAAAATCGTAGAGGGAGACCAAGGCATGAATACACCGAGAAAGAAGCTAATATGCAGTACTGCATACTGTAGACAAGCCTTAGACTCCTACTTTTTGCATCCTTCAACTCATCTTTAACATTCTTTTGTAGGTCAACATATCAAAAGCTTCTCTTATCTTCTGGTCTTAATGGTTCATCGTCCACGTTTTATTTCTCCAGACAAATGCCTGCAGGAAAACGCTTCTTAACACATTTCTACTTGATGTTAACAAAAAACATTTGTTTGAGAAACGCTTTTCTTATATTGCCATTCTGCATTTGACAGACCTTCTCTTTCGGTCATCGTCTGTTCTTAGTACACAAATAGTGAATCTCATCTACTACTTTTTGTGTCTTATTTTCTAATCTAGTTTCCTCAGAATCTCCTAATTGACATCGCCTACACTCTATTATCCATGTGTTACTATTGTCTAAATTGATCCTATAACCTTTATAAAAGGCACTATCCATTCCGTTCAAATGATTTGCACTCACTGACATAATTACGTCATCGTCAAACATTAATCAGACATTTCACGCCGAAGGAGCACAAAACGTGACTCATCTGGAAACACCACCTGTCGCCACTCAGTCGACGTCCAGTTGCGACATTCGCGTACAAATTCCAGTCTTCGTCGCCGACGAACAGCAGCCAGCATGGGTGCACGAACCAAACGCCTGCTGCAGAGGTCCGTAGGCAGCAACTTTCGCTGAACAGTCGTTGAGGAGACACTGTTCGTAGTCACTTGGTTCATCTGGGTGGTCAGTTGCTCAACAGTTGCTCGTGTGTTCGTCCATATTCGTCTCCGCAGCCGTCGCTCACCCGTGTCATCTATGGTCCGTGATGCGGCACAGTTGCTTCGACGCCGGTTTGGGATAGCGCTGTTTGTCATACACCGTATATTTTAATCACTGTGGTTCGCGAACAGTTTACAAACTTAGCCGTTTCGCAGATGCTTCCACCTTTCGCTCGAAAGCCAATGAGCGTGCCCTTTTGGACGTTAGATAAATCGCTCCGTTTCAGCAACGACTGCATTGTTTCAACGTCCTCCAGACAAACTTTATATGCTCTCCACTGCTCGTGCTGCGACCTGCCGCCTGTGAGTGGTTATGGCACGTTGACGTCTAACATACGCGGTGGTCACATTAATGTGACTGCACTCTGTATCTCTGTTACCTCCAGAATTCGTATGAGTTCAGTTCTGCTGTATTCTACGAGGGCGGTTCAGAAAGTAACCTCCGATTGGTGACAGTGCGGGTTGTGGGGGGAGTAGCGATGCCATCTGTGCGTTCACGCACTCAACAGGTCAGTCGGCATCAAGCCGTGGTCGAGTGAACGTCGTACCTGCGCTAGTTTAGTTTTTGTGGCAGTTTGAAATGTGTGCTGCAATAGAAAACCCCGCCAAATGTGAAGTGCGTGCTGTCATAAGGTTTTTTACAGCCAAAGGATATTCTGCAGCAGCTATTCATCGTGAGCTTTGTGCCGTGTACGGACCAAGAGATATGAGTGAAGGAGTTGTCCGTGAATGGGTACGTTTATTTAAAAGTGGACGAGAAAACGTTCATGATGAAGAGAGGAGTGGTAGACCATCATTGGTGACTGACGAACTCGTTCAGACAGTTGATGCAAAAGTTCGTGAAAATCGACGTTTCTCAATGTCGGAGTTGTCTACTGGTTTTCCACAGATTTCTAAGACTCTCTCGTACGAGATAGTGACAGCAAGATTGGGTTACCGTAAGTTCTGTGCACGATGGGTGCCCAAAATTCTTACCGACCACCACAAAACTCAAAGAATGGCCTCTGCATTAGACTTTCTGTCACGTTATGAGGACGAAGGAGAACCACTGTTAAACAGAATCGTGACCGGTGACGAAACCTGGATTAAGTACGTGAACCCTGAGACAAAAGAACAATCAAAGATGTGGGCACATTCAAATTCGCCTACCAAACCAAGAAAAGCCTCGCAAGATTTTTCTGCCAGAAAACTGATGGCAACGGTGTTTTGGGATGCCAAAGGGGTGGTACGACCATTAATCAAGACGTGTACTGTGAAACAATAAAAAAGTTACGACGGGCTATACAGAACAAACGCCGTGGTACGCTGACTTCCGGTATCGTTTTCTTGCACGATAACGCCCGTCCTCACTCTGCTCGCAGAACAACGGCCCTTCTTGAGTCCTTCAAGTGGGACGTTATCAACCATCCACCTTACAGCCCAGACCTGGCGCCAAGTGATTATCACCTCTTCATGCATTTGAAGAAATGGCTCGGGTCACAGCGGTTTGATGACGACGAAGAGCTCAAAGATGCGGTCACAAGCTGGCTCCAAGCACAAGCGGGTGATTTTTATGCAGAAGGAATTTCAAAGCTTGTGAAGAGATACGATAAGTGCCTCAATCGCTATGGAGACTATGTAGGAAAATAGTGCAAAGATGTAGTTGTAAGATGTATATATTAAAATATTTTTATTTAACTTGGTGTATTTTTTTAAATCAACCGGAGGTTACTTTCTGAACGGCCCTCGTAACAGATCCAATGAACTCGTCGGGATTTACATCCATTCATTGCTGCACACGATACATCTCAATACATGATATGACGTTTTTTCAAATTCCTGCGATACAATGTACGTTCTTCTAAACAGTTGAGTTAACGAGCTGTTGGTGATTCTCTTGCTGGGATATCAGTTGAAAACACAGAACTGTTTCATGCTGAGCTGTACACTTCTAGGAGACAGCGCGTGTTCGATTCTGCTGACAGGAGAGCAGAGTCGTATTGTCAAACCGGACGGCTCCAGTTGCGAAAAGCCGGCCGGAGTGGCCGTGCGTTTCTAGGCGCTACAGTCTGGAACCGCGTGACCGCTACGGTCGCAGGTTCGAATCCTGCCTCGGGCGTGGATGTTTCTGATGTCCTTAGGTTAGTTAGGTTTAAGTAGTTCTAAGTTCTAGGGGACTGATAACCACAGCAGTTGAGTCCCATAGTGCTCAGAGCCATTTGAACCAGTTGCGAATATGACAGCAGCTTTCCGCGTACCGCGACACCTACAGTCGCGGAGTTTTCCACTTGCTGCCCCGTAAGAGCAACATATTTGTAAATTCGACTGCATATTTAGCATTGGATAGCTTTCAGGGGTAGTCTCAGAGTGCTTGATGCATCAATATGTAACCTTAAGTACACCACGTACGGATAACACCTCAAATGGCGTTTGTAAATACTGAGGCACAAGCAACGAAAAATACGTGAAACAGTTTTCGTTATTGGCAAACAGTTTCGTGTTACCGCCAGTACAGCATTTATTAAATGTACCCTGCTAACAGGCAGGATGTCTATTGACTGAAGTTGGTCGCACTCAGTTCAAAAACGGTCATTTCAGACGCCACCAAGTCGCTATTTTCGATTTCTTTATTCGCTGATTGACGATAATTTTCTAGTTTATTTACTTTCAATAAAAGATAATTTATGTTATTCAACATAAAACATGAATTTCCTTGCAAAAGAGGACTAGGTGAGAAACTGTGTAATTATGACACGTTTCTGAACAGTTAAAATGTTATGAAAGAATGTTATGTTTTCTATGAGCATACCACAACAGATGATACATTAAGCACATTCATTCCAGAATACCATTGAATCTGAGACGATATTTCGAAACAGATTCTACCAAATATTATTACGGAAGTTTATCTATTACGAACAAATATTTTTCATGAATGAAGCGAACAAATTCACAGAGTATAAATTTGTAGACTTTAACGTTGTGGGTTGAGTTTTTCAGAAGTGTGTGGCGATATCCGGGACACTATCTGTCCAACATGCACGCGCGTCGGGAAGTGAGATCGACAACACTGTTACAGCACAGGGTGTAAATTTTAAATTGACAAATCAGAATAAGTCGAAAAATAAGCTTCACACGAAGAAATGTGTAGAATCTAAAGTTGATTATTTTCGAGGGGGACATCTGCTGGTGCTAAAATTACCCCGTCACCCCAGGCCCCAGGGGATGGTGCAGGGGGCAACTTTAAAATTTCGATTGTGAACCCCCATTTTTTATTGCAGAATTAGATTCTACATAAAAAAACTACGTACATTTTGCCTTAAACATTTGTTTTGATTCTTGGTAGTTGGCGCTATAATTCAAGAAAATCCATGTTCTCATTTTTGCGTGGAAAATGATTACGCATAAATAAAAAGTATTTATTTACTTCGTAAATTTTTATTCGTTAAAACTAAAACTCTCCCTCTCTCCTCATAGGGTGGGGTTTGAGAGAGAGGAATTAGAGTTTTACAAATGTTGACCCAAATAATAATTTTTTCCGCAGCTTCGGACAAGTTTTGTAAAACTCTAATTCCTCTCTCTCAGACCCCATCCTATGGGGCGATAGGGAGAGTTTTAGTTTCAATGAATCAAAATTTACGAAATAAATAAGTATTTTTTATCTATCCGTAACCATTTTCCACGCAAAAATGAGAACATGGATTATCTTGAATTACAGCGCCAACTACCAAGAATCAAAACAAATGTTTAAGACAAAATGTACGTAGTTTTTTATGTAGAATCTGATTCTGCAATAAGAAATAAGGGTTCCCATTTGAAATTTTAAAGTTGCCTCCCGCCCCACCCTGTATGTAAATGACCAAATGGATAACCATGGAAGCTCCATGAGGTTGTTCGCTAATGATGAAACTGTATGTACGGGAGTCGCAACACTACCATTCAGCCTGGGTTCGATTCCTGGTCTGGTCGCAGACTTTTCTCCGCTAGGGGACTGGATCTGGCTTTGTCCTCACACCATTTCATCATCATCGACACGCAAGTTGCCCATGTGGCGTCAACTGAAAAGACTTGCAATTCGGCGGCCGAACTTCCAGAGGTGGGGAATTCCGACCGTCAATACCATTCGATCATTTCATTTCTACATCTACATCTACATTTATACTCCGCAAGCCACCCAACGGTGTGTGGCGGAGGGCACTTTACGTGCCACTGTCATTACCTCCCTTTCCTGTTCCAGTAGCGTATGGTTCGCGGGAAGAACGACTGTCTGAAAGCCTCCGTGCGCGCTCTAATCTCTCTAATTTTACATTCGTGATCTCCTCGGGAGGTATAAGTAGGGGGAAGCAATATATTTCATTTTTTGGGTCTCAGTTTAGATGTGTAATATCTTTTACAATGTTGTTTACTAACATTGTAGCTTCTTTGGCGGCGAAACTCAGTTAAAGTCTGATGATGGCCTTGTAAGCCGAAAACCGGCAAAAAAAAAAAAAAAAGAAAAACACTGTCAGGACAGGCCTTGAAGGCCCACGGTACGACCGGCCGCCGTGTCAACCTCAACCGTTAGGTGTCACTGGATGTGGATACACCTTAGGGGTCACCGGATGTGGATACAGAGGGGGATGTGGTCAGCACACCGCTCCTCCGGCCGTTGTCAGTTTCTGTGACTAGTGCTGCTACTTCTCAGTAAAGTAGCTCCTCAATTGGCGCCACAAAGGCTAAGTGCGCTCTGCTTGCCAACAGCACTCGGCAGACCAGGGCGATGTCCCATCCAAGCGCTGGGGTTTAACTTCAGTGATCTGACGGGAACTTGTGTTACCACTGCGGCAAGGCCGTTGGCGAAAACCGGTTAACCTTTTTAAATTAATCCTGTAGAACATAATCAATATAGTGGTTTTGATTTATTATTATGTTATCTACCAAGAACCGACAAAAGAATTCAGTTCACACTGGAAGAACCGTTAGGAAGTGTAATCCACCTACGACAGAGGAGGCTAACAAAACTCTTGTTTGGCTGACAGTTGAGCAATGCTTCCTTGGATTCCTGACAGGATTCATACAGGAAACCGAGAAAATGCAATGAAGAATAGCTCGTTTCGTCACGGGTTCATTTAGCAAGCATGAAAGCGTCACCGAGATGTTTATTGAACTCTAGAGGCAGACGTTACAAGAGAGAAGTCGTGAATAAATGTGCGGCTTACTGTTAACATCGGTGATCATACGTTCC
Organism: Schistocerca americana; assembly: GCF_021461395.2. Taxonomy (NCBI): domain Eukaryota; kingdom Metazoa; phylum Arthropoda; class Insecta; order Orthoptera; family Acrididae; genus Schistocerca; species Schistocerca americana. Next base: position 930,018,608 of record NC_060119.1, on the reverse strand, counting down.
TAGAAGAGTCAAGCAACATGTCTTCCCTTCCTACATGTAACTCGCAAAAAGACCCTCCTGAAGGTGAAAGTAGAGAGATCAACTGGTAGGGAGGCTTACTAGCAGTCTTTCTTCCCGCACATCATTCGCCTGTGGAACAGGAAAAGGGAGAATGACAGTGGTGCGGCAAGTTTCCTTCGCAACACACAGTAATGGGGTTTCCGGTGTATGGATGATGATGTAACTAAGAGAACGTTCGCATTTCATGAAGGAAGATTGTGAATGAGAAGCGAAAAAGAAATCTGTCCAACAGACAGTAACAGAGCGTACGCCTCAAAGTCTATATGCCACTCGCGCCATACGGCCTTACATTACTTTCACTCTCCCAGTTTTCTACGTCTGCTACACGAAACACGCATGCTCTTAGTGCCTTGTTAGTGTTACGAGTGACATTCAGGTACAGTCGTCCTACCTTCTGAGCAATGTGAGTGAAGGCAGCTGTCTGGAGTGCATGTTCCGGAAACGTTTCGTGGTTTTATGTGACCCCTACTGTCTGTTACTGAACCTGGACCATGGACGGCTTATGCAAGTGTCGGTGGCGGTCCTGCAACCGTTCAGGATAGTGACGAATTGGGTCACACCTCACGCCACTTTCCCAAACGGAAGTGGTGGCGTTTCCAAACATACCTGTATCCATTGATAACGTCTTTATCTAGAAGTGAGTCGATAAGCCAGTCTGCAACCCAATGAGATTATGCGTGACTCGAAGCTAACTGCTGCGTACAAAATGGGAGAAGGGAGGAACATCAGTGTTTAAACGTGCCGTTGACGATGAGATCATTAGAGACGGAGCACAAACTCGGAATGGGGAAGGAGGGGGAAGGAAATAAGCCCTGACGTTTTCAAGGGTGTCGTTCCGGATTTAGAGAAACCGCGGAAAACCTAAATCTATATGACCAAGCAGAGATCTAAACCGCTGCGCTCCCGGAAGCGACTCCAGTGGGGGTGGCGTCAGGGAGGGCATCCGGCCAGCCTCAGTCACTAACATTGCCACACCCAGATTAACATGCTGACAACCCGAAGATACGTGGCAAGGCCAGGAAAACAAGAAAACCAGAACTAATTTTCAACTGCAGTTACTTTGCATTCAATGATAATATTTTTCAACAACCAGATGAATTACCCTTGGGCTCATTCACGTCTGGCACAATAGCAGACAATATCATTAACCATCCAGAACAGAAAAAAATTCGGTAGCCAAGAGCCCTGTTTAAAAAAAACACTATCTACTACAAAAGATATGTAGATGACACATTAACGTTGCTCAAAGGTGGCATCGGTGATAACTGTGACATCACAAATTTGTTTAATGGTGTAAACAGGAAAATAAGAAACAGCAGATGAATACCAGAACAATAATAACCATAATTTCCTAGATTTATGCATAGAAAATCACATATACAGGTACACTTTCACTGTACAGATTACAGGAAAAAGACAACAATCCCTGTCACATGTTGTCATCAAGATACAGGAAAATAAGAAACAGCAGATGAATACCAGAACAATAATAACCATAATTTCCTAGATTTATGCATAGAAAATCACATATACAGGTACACTTTCACTGTACAGATTAAAGGAAAAAGACAACAATCCCTGTCACATGTTGCCATCAAGATACACACAAGTAATTCATAAAACAAACAAAATCCTTTGCACAAAGAAAAGAGAGGCTCTGGGCACTGAGCACTGGGCATCATTAAGCATATTGAAGTAGCTAATGATCTCCCCAATAAAAAAAAGCACTCCGTCTTCAGGCCGCAAGCAGCCCATCGGGACCATCCGACCGCCGTGTCATCCTCAGTTGAGGATGCAGATAGGAGGGGCATGTGGTCAGCGCTCCTCTCTCCCTATCGTTATGATGGTTTTCTTTGACCGGAGCCGCTACTATTCGGTCGAGTAGCTCCTCAGTTGGCATCACGAGGCTGAGTGCACCCCGAAAAATGGCAACAGCGCATGGTGGCTGGATGGTCACCCATCCAAGTGCCGGTCACGCCCGACAGCGCTTAACTTCGGTGATCTCACGGAAACCGGTGTATCCACTGCAGCAAGGCCGTTGCTTCCCCAATATAAATAGAGACAAAAAACAGAAACAAATAACAAAAAAGTAGGAAATGCCTGACTCTGTAGAAGAAACTAATAATATATGAAATGTGTGTCCAGCACACGTTCTGTAGGTAACATTTCTCTAATAATAGCAAATCTACTTAAGTCGCATTAAGTAAAAGCTTTCTTCACAAACAACCTACTACAACAGATATTAGTCTATACGTTAAACATAACAAAGATAAATTATCTGAGTCAGGAATACACAAAATTACATGCTAAAATTGCTCACCCTGCTACATGTGACAGACTGGCAGGAATTTTCCTACTTGATACAAAGAACACATCAACCGTTACACACATACACAATTGACAAAATTAGCTATGGCAACGCACATAAGAAAAACTCAGTATTTGCAACAACACAGTATAAAACAGAACATAGAGCATAGTTGATAATTTAAGAAGTCATTGGTGTTAATTCTTCCCACATCTGCATTGTCCTTATGCTTCTCCGCTGCTGAATATGCAGCACCCGTATCGCATAACTCCAACGAAGACAAACAAGTGGACATTGCTCTTAATGAAACAGGACGCATTGTCACTGGCTGCTTGCGGGCAACTCCTATTAATAAAATACATCATCTCATGGGCATAGCACCTCCATATATCAGAAGAAGAACAGCAGCAGAAAATAAGAAGCGGAAACAGGCGACAGATCCAAGACATCCCTTGTTCGGATGTGAATACCAACATCCAAGATTAAGATCAAGAAAGAGTTTCCTCCTTTCAACAGAACCACTTTTAAGGTCACCTGCAAATCGTCGAATACAGCTTTGGCGTAACTCACCATCAGAGAGGTACTGTAACAACCCTAAAGAAGAGCTTGCTAAAGGACGTCACCTCCCATATAAAACATGGAAGGTCCTCGACAGGCTGAGATCAGATGTATCCCGAAGCAAGGTCAATTTGAAGAAGTGGGGTTTCTCCCCAGGAGATGAACTATGCAAACGTGGCGAACAGCAAGATCATGAACACCTGCTCAACTGTAGAAATCACCCAGCCCATGCCCGATGGACGATCTGGTTATCGCCTATGTCATATGGAATTTAATCATGTACTTATACTGTTTGTAAATTGATTGCATATGGACTTTAATCATGTACTTATATTGTTTGTAAATTGCTGTCTATCGGCTATATATGTATGTTATGTTCTGGACACGAGTAAATAAATAAATAAGTAACAACTTGACGAACAATGGCACCCCTCTGACTGTGTTCAGACTGTATGGAGAGCCATGCTGTGGAAATAGTACCAAATATTTTTTTCTCGTCTAAACAACAGTGTGAGCGACGTGAGAGTGTGAATTTCGGCACAATGAAGGACGCACGGTGGCTATAAGTAGATTCACAAAAATTACTATTCTCTATTATCAAGTAAAAAAATCAGGAGATATATATTTTCCGATTGCAGTAAGACCATAAAATGATGACTGTAGGGCAAGAGAGGCAGAACAGCTCACACACAAACATAAAATAAAATACCAATGCAAAACGTTGCACTTGATAGTGGGAAGAAACTCTTGAAATGCGTCGTGCTATGTATAAAATAATGTAAATGGTGCAGCTTTTATTATTTAAACCATTAGCGAGACAGCTGCAGGCCTTCTAAAAACATAGATTATAATGAAGGAAATTAAGTTATCGCTATTTCACTAAGCACTATGATTTGTGACACTTGCATCAAACTGTTGCTATACGAACATGTAAATAAGACGTATATGCTGTCTTTCAATCGTCTCCTATTACATGAGGAAGTCAGTTCTTGTCATACTTTTTTTTAGTGGAGAGTCTTTCTGTTGTTCTTTTCTTAAGCAACTTTCGGTGATTTGCCGCGTTTACCTGTGGACCCACGAACCGTGTCGGATTTGTTGTTGGCATCAGCTACGGTCAACCTGTGAATGTGGGCCTTTCCTGGCTATAATATTACCAGGTAGTCCACAAGTTCATTCACGTCAGCAGAGACTCACGCAAGCCTCAGAAGAGTATCCTGTGTTACATTTAGTTTGTAAGAGCTAGAATTCCTCTCCATTTTCGAGACTTAGTTTTCGTGCTTTTTTATTCTCCGAAAGTTACCTATTAAATATGAAAATTTATATATTAAAAATATAAATATTTCAATAATTTTTAGGGGGAAGCGTGATGATCTCCATCACATCCCCTTGGTTCCGCGCCGGAACTGAATCGCAAATAGTACTGTAAGAGGGAATCAAGAAGTTTCCGTCCAGAATCGGTATGCCCATCAGACAAAATCGCCGTGAGCATGGAGGCAATCATCCCACCAATGCACCAGGTTGAAAATACCCATTTCGTAAAGCACTGTGTCCTGCTGCATGAAGTAGTCCATAACTGATTGCAGCACAGCCTCGTCCGACAGGAATCATCGACACTTCAAAGGCCTTTCTTAAGGGACCGAGGGCGTCATAGTCGCATGGAGAGAGATCAGGGCGAGGGTAGAGTGTCTCCCACTTTAGTTGTAATGGATGAGGCTGGGCTCCCAGATCGACCAGTGTTTTACGTCTAATCGCGACCAGCACGGAACCTCTCGCACCATTCCACAATGTTGTGTTTCGGCAGACATGCTGTTCCACACACATTCTCCGATGGATCTCTACCAGTGTTTCTCGTTCAGCAGCCAATAAAAGAATGACAGTGCAGTGGTCCTGTTTGGAAGCATAATAAGATCCGTAGGAAGAGAGTGAAATTATTTTCCTCTTAGAAGTGATGGTTAGTGACGATTTATGATTGTATGCCGAATGGGCTGTCGAAACCTCATCTCTCTATTGAAGAAGTTGTGGAAATAGTCTCCATGCTTAATTATTCGTTCATTGTCAACAGATGTGATAATTTGATACAAAAACGAGAAGAGTCTGAAGTAAAATAACGAAATAATACACTCCTGGAAATGGAAAAAAGAACACATTGACACCGGTGTGTCAGACCCACCATACTTGCTCTGGACACTGCGAGAGGGCTGTACAAGCAATGATCACACGCACGGCACAGCGGACACACCAGGAACCGCGGTGTTGGCCGTCGAATGGCGCTAGATGCGCAGCATTTGTGCACCGCCGCCGTCAGTGTCAGCCAGTTTGCCGTGGCATACGGAGCTCCATCGCAGTCTTTAACACTGGTAGCATGCCGCGACAGCGTGGACGTGAACCGTATGTGCAGTTGACGGACTTTGAGCGAGGGCGTATAGTGGGCATGCGGGAGGCCGGGTGGACGTACCGCCGAACTGCTCAACACGTGGGGCGTGAGGTCTCCACAGTACATCGATGTTGTCGCCAGTGGGTGGCGGAAGGTGCACGTGCCCGTCGACCTGGGACCGGACCGCAGCAACGCACGCATGCACGCCAAGACCGTAGGGTCCTACGCAGTGCCGTAGGGGACCGCACCGCCACTTCCCAGCAAATTAGGGACACTGTTGCTCCTGGGGTATCGGCGAGGACCATTCGCAACCGTCTCCATGAAGCTGGGCTACGGTCCCGCACACCGTTAGGCCGTCTTCCGCTCACGCCCCAACATCGTGCAGCCCGCCTCCAGTGGTGTCGCGACAGGCGTGAATGGAGGGACGAATGGAGACGTGTCGTCTTCAGCGATGAGAGTCGCTTCTGCCTTGGTGCCAATGATGGTCGTATGCGTGTTTGGCGCCGTGCAGGTGAGCGCCACAATCAGGACTGCATACGACCGAGGCACACAGGGCCAACACCCGGCATCATGGTGTGGGGAGCGATCTCCTACACTGGCCGTACACCACTGGTGATCGTCGAGGGGACACTGAATAGTGCATGGTACATCCAAACCGTCATCGAACCCATCGTTCTACCATTCCTAGACCGGCAAGGGAACTTGCTGTTCCAACAGGACAATGCACGTCCGCATGTATCCCGTGCCACCCAAAGTGCTCTAGAAGGTGTAAGTCAACTACCCTGGCCAGAAAGATCTCCGGATCTGTCCCCCATTGATCATGTTTGGGACTGGATGAAGAGTCGTCTCACGCGGTCTGCACGTCCAGCACGAACGCTGGTCCAACTGAGGCGCCAGGTGGAAATGGCATGGCAAGCCGTTCCACAGGACTACATCCAGCATCTCTACGATCGTCTCCATGGGAGAATAGCAGCCTGCATTGCTGCGAAAGGTGGATATACACTGTACTAGTGCCGACATTGTGCATGCTCTGTTGCCTGTGGCTATGTGCCTGTGGTTCTGTCAGTGTGATCATGTGATGTATCTGACCCCAGAAATGTGTCAATAAAGTTTCCCCTTCCTGGGACAATGAATTCACGGTGTTCTTATTTCAATTTCCAGGAGTGTAATTAAGCTGTTACAAGCAGACAGATTCCCTAAGACCATCATTGTTATATTACATTAAATTAATACTTGTTACACAGGTAATGAATAAGTCATTTTGTAACGATGTGGAACGTGTCAGTTCAACATGAATTTTCATTACATAGTATATATATATATATATATATATATATATATATATATATATATATAATTTTTTTACACCGACTTCTTCATATCTAAAACTTCTAAAACTTCATCTATTGAGTAAGAGGAGTTGTCATTCAGAAATTCTTTTAATTTGTATTGAAATGGTAGTTGACTATGTGTCAGATTTTTAATGCTATGTGGCAAATGATCAAAGATTTTTGTGGCAGCATAATTCACTCCTTTCTGTGACAAAGTCACATGTAACCAAGAATAGTGATGATCATCCTTTCTTCCAGTGTTGTAGCAAAACTTTCCTATTATTTTCGAATTAGGATGAGTTATTAATAGCAAATTTCATAAGTGAATATACGGTACATATTGTGAAGGTACTGTGAATATCCTGAGTTCCTTAAATAAATGTCTGTAAGGTGATCTCAGGTGGGCTCCAGCTATTATTCTGATTACACTCTTTTATGCAATGAATATGTATTCTCTTAATGATGAATTATCCCAAAATACGACGCCCCACGAGAACAGTGCATCAAAATAAGCATAGTATGCTAATTCACTGATATGTTTACCACCAAAATTAGCGATAACCCTAATAGCATAAGTAGCTGAACCTAACCATTTCAGCAGATCATCAATGTGTTTCTGCAAATTCAATTTCTCATAAATGCACATACCCATAAATTTTGAATATTCTGCCTCAGCAACAGACTTCTGTTCAAAGTCTATATTTATCAATGGTGTTAGGCCATTTACTGTTTTCTCAAAATTTAGTGAGAGTCCATCCGCAGAGAACCACTTAATAATTTCCTGAAAGACACTACTTACAACTTCCTCAGCTGATTCTTGTTTTTGGGTGTGATTACTATACTTGTATAGTAAAGAACTAACGTTGCATATTCATGAATATAAAGTGGCAAGTCACTAATATATATAAAGAACAATAAGGGACTTAAGACTGAATCCTGTGGGACACCATTCTTGATACCTCCCCAGTTGGAGAAGTCTGCTGATTTTTGCAGACTATCTGCACTGTTAATTTCAACCTTCTACCTTCTTTCTGCTAAATTTGAATGAAACCATTTGCGCACTATCTCACTCTACCACAATACTCAGTCAAAAACCTTTGAGAGATTACAAAGTAGCATTTAATATTTGATCATTGAAAGCATTTATAGCATTTTCTGTTGAAACGTGTTTCTGAAAACTGAACTGACACTTTGTTAGTATTTTATTTTACAAATACGTGAAGCAACTCTTGAATACATTACTTTTTCAAAGATTTTGGATAAAGCTATTAGAAGTGAGATTGGCCAATAGCTGTTAACGTCAGAGGTATCATCTTTTTTATGCAATGATTTAACAATAGCATATTTCAGTCTATTTGGAAAAATGCCCTGTTTCAGTGAGCTACTACATATGTGGCTGAGAATCCAACTTACCTGTTGTGAACAAGCTTTAAGTACTCCACTGGAAATACTTTCAATTCCATGTGAGCTTTTACTTTTGAGTGCATTTATTATTTTCATAATTTCAGTTTTATCAAATTGCGTAGGTATTGCCTCTTACAAATACAGTTTTGATTTTCTAATGAATAACTGGATCCTATTTTCTCTACAACACTTAAAAATGATTATAAAAATATTTTCCACTTCTGACTTTTCGTTAACAAACTTATCACTGAGTCTGATGGAAACACAGTCTTCCCATGCTCCTGGTGACCCTGTTTCACTTTTAACAATATTCCAGATTGTTTTATTTTAGTATCACAGGTGCTAATCAGAGAAACAATGCACATACTTATGGATTTTTAATAACTTTTTTAACACAGTGCCGCAGTCTTTATAATGTTTGACTGTTTCTGGATCATCACTCCTTCTACCTATAAGATACATTTCCCTTTTCTGTTTAAAAGATATTTTTATCCTTTTAGTAAGCCATGGCTTTTTAGATAGTTTCTTACAATTATGTTTCACTGTTTTCTTAGGGAAACTGTTTTCAAATTCTCACAAAGGTATCATGAAATAGGTTAAATTTTAAATTAGCTTCATGTTCTCTGTACACCTCATCCCAGTCTAACTGGTGCAAGGTTTCCCTAAAATTTGCAATTGTTAAATCGTTAACTGAAAGCACTGTTGTGGAGGACTGTTTTGCCTTACTGTATGGAGCTATGTTATATACTGTAACTCACTGTGCATCGTGATCAGACAGGCCATTGTTAACAGGAAAACTTTTTATTTGATTAAATTTATCTTGATCTACAAACAGTTATCTGTCAACGTGCTGCTTTCCTGAAAAGCGAAAGTAGGACAATCAATAACTGACGTCAAATTGAAGACCCAAGTAATACTCCAAGGCCAAGATTTATATCGGACTCCTTCAGAAAATCTACACTGAAATAATCACAAACAATAATTTACTTCCTTCTGTCTGACAGCACAACAAACAATCCAAGTTTTTCAAAACTAGCCGAAAATTTCCCAGAGCGGACCTATACGCAGCTACAATTATAAAGGCACCATTATTTAGTTTAAGCTCACATGCACATGCTTCTGTATGTTGCTCCACACAAAATTTTTTAGTTTCTAAATGTTTGACACTGTGATACATTTTAACGTATATCGCAACTCCTCCTCTCTCCATAGTCTCTACTTACATGTGCTGGAAGCTTATATTCATCTACATTTACCTTCTCCATATCTGTTACTATATCATGTTCAGACAGGCATAATACGTCTTGTGAGGAGTATCTGCAGAAGATGGGTACAAACACACACACAAACACACACAATGCTGCTAGACCTTTTTGTTCCATAGACGGTGTTCTTACATTTCAGCCATCCCAGCACACCGATTGTACCGACTCACAACTACGATTCGACACTGGCTTCTCTCGTCACCTTCCCTCGGAACACAGAAGCCGGCATTTCTCTGGATTCAGCCCATCTGCAATCATACTACCAAGCGAGGTGGTACAATGGACTCGCATTCGGGAGGACGACTGATTCACACAACCTTTCGGTCATCCACGTTCAATCTTTTCGTGTTCTCCTTAAACTGCTTGTGGTAAATGGTGGGGTGGTTCCGATTTCCTTTCCCATTCTTCCCTAATCCGAGTTTTGTGTTTGTTTTTCTAATGTTGACAGCTGCAGTCTTTTCAGCACTTAACCACTTGAAAATGACTTAGAATTCGAAATTTCTTTAATGAGATGGCTCAAGCGGAAGAGACGGATGTCCTGCTTCAGAACACAGTTTGTACATGTTACAAGTGATTAGCGCAGGTTTTTCGCCGAGTGTTAGTACTTTAAGACCATGCTGATTTCTCTGCTAGATCATTTCTCTATGGTAAGCTTGTACATCGCGATCTCAGCAAAGTTACAATAATAAAGATGTAAATTGAAAGTCTGAAGTAATTCAGGAGGCTTACTCCAGCGGCCAGTCGGAGTGCATTTGCTATCGAAGGGCATGTTCCTGGGTTTAAGAACATGTCTTGTACACAGTTTTAATTTCTCATAAGTGACAGGTAGACAGATCGAGTAGCACGAAACGTTTCCTCATTCTACATCCATGCGAGACACACTGATGCTATATGAATACGTAGAGTTGGATTATTATTTGTTTTAAGGCATTCCACTGAAAGGATGAATGAATTTTCCTTCGGTGTTTTGTTTCGGCGAATGACTCGTATGGGACATTCGGATGAAGACGTATTGTTTTTAGGATACCAGTTTTATTGATTCTACCACAACGCAAAATCTACCTTAGAAGAGACTGGTCGCAATATGTTTTGAATCTAACAGTTAAAAGTGACCAGTGCTGAAGCGACGTAGTTGCCAAACCGCACAGTTACGAGGGAAACTCCCCATCGCACCCTCCTCAGATTTAATGGTAAGATGGCACAGTGGTTAGCCCCTCAAAAACTGAACACAGATCAAACACGAATAAAGGTGTAATGAATTGTGAAAAAAGAAGCATAACAGAAAGTGAACCGTCCAAGCTGAAGATGTGCAACAGCGAGGTAAAAGCAAGAAACATGGCGTCGTGGTTGTGTGATCACTGTATTGAACTGCGAACGTGGTGATCCGTGTTCAAATCTCCCTCGAGCCCCATTTTTTTTCACAAAATGATAACCTACACGTCTGGTCATTGACTTGTCTCTCTCACTGTATTCAGTGTTTGTGTCTGCGTCGCGTGGTAACTTCCCTTTCCGCGGTGTAAGGAAGGAACCTCCAGATGCACATACCTTCTGTTTGTTCTATACAAGTGCCACATGTTTATCACTCCTGTGTTCCGTTTTGGAAGTTTTGGCTCTTGAGTTCCTTTATTGTAACGTAGTTCGCATCCATTTATTTGCTATTCTCATTTCTCACGAGAGGTCTGTACGGCATCTCGTCTGCTCTCAGTACTCATCACATTTACTTGCATCGGCAATATATACTTTCCACATGATTGATAATCTATAACGAATGTACGTATAGTATGAAAATTGCCAAGACTACAAAGGGGAACAGACACATCAATGACCGGACGGAAAGTTCATAATATTGTGATAAGAGAAAAAAAAGTGAAAGGGCACGAGGGAGATTTGAACAAAGGGCACGAGGGAGATTTGAACAACGATCTCTCGCTTTGCAGTCAAACACCTTGACTACACAACCACGATGACGTGATTACTGTAACTGGCTCTACAAGTATGTTGCACACCTTGAACTTGGACGTTCAGTGTTCCTATTTTGCTTCTTTTCACATAGTTCAGTACACCTTCTTCCTGTTTTCATGCTTGATCTGTGTTCAGTTTTTGTCGGGCTGTCCACTGGGCAGTTATAAAACTAAATCTGAGGGAGGTACGACAGGGAGTTTCACTTGTTAGCAATCATATATAACTGTTCGTTCGACGAAACATGCGTACCAAAATACTCGAAAGTTATTCAGGTCACACCAATATTTAAAAAATGAAATATTAGTAGTCTTCTGAATTACAGACCCAAATCACTGACGTCGATTTGTAGTAGGATTTTGGAACACATACTATGTTAGAACATTATGAATCGAAGGCACATAGCCAGCACGGATTCAGAAAAGATCGTTCTTGTGAAACACAATTAACTCTTTATTCGTACGAAGTAAAGAACGCTATCGACAGGGGATCTCAAATTTGCTGCATATTTCAAGATTTCCAGAAGGCTTTTGACACCATCCCTCGCAAGAAACTTCTAGTCAAATTGTATCCTCTGGCATGTCGCTTCAGTTGTGCGACTGGATTTGTGATTTCCTGCCAGAAATGTCACAGTGCGTAGTAATCGACGGAAAATCGTCGAGTGAAACAGAAGTGAAGTCTGACGTTCTCCAAAGAAGTGCTATAGGCCCTCTGCTGTTCCTAATCTCTATAAACGATTTAGGAGGCAATTTGAGCAGCCCTCGTAGATTGTTTGCAAATGATGCTGGCATCTGCAGTCTAGTAAACACATCAGAAGATCACAACCGATTGCAAAATGACTTGGATACGATACCTGTATGGTGCGAAGAGCGACACTTGTCTCTCAGTAAGGAAACATTTGAGGTTATTGACATGAGCACGAAAAGAAATCGTTAAATTTTGGCCACACGATAAATTACAAGAATTTGAAGACTGTCATCTCAGCTAAATACCTAAAAATGTTGTGGGGAAGGCAACCAAAGACTGCGTTTTGTTGGCAGAGCGCTTAGAATATGCAACAGGTCTACTAAGTAGAGTACCTACACTATGTTCGTCATATGCTTAAGTACTACTGTGCGATACGGTATCCTCATCAGACAGAATTGACGGCGGACATCGAAGAAGTCCAGACAAGTGCAGCTCGTTTTGTATTATCGCGAAATAGGGGATACAGTGTCACGGATATGATAGGCGAGTTGAGGTGGTATTTTTCGTTGCGACGAGATCTTTTCACGAAATTTCTCCTCAGACTGTGAAAATATTTCACTGTTGCCAACCTAAATAGAAAGAAATGGTCGTCGCAATGAAATAAGAGAAAGCAGAGCTCTTACAGAAAGATTTAAGTGTTTCTCTTGCGCTGTTAGACAATGGAACGGTAGACAAATAGTCTGAAGGAGGTTCGAAGAACCCTCTGCCAGATACATGTAATTTGCAGAGTTGTGATGTAGGTATAGAACGCAGTGCGCCTTTTAGCCCAGCATTTCATCCATCGAAAAAATGTTTTGTTCGAGTACATCTTTCGCTTACGCTATTGATCAGAAACATATTATATGCAATGTAATAGTTATATAATTTTACACCTCCGCCGTCTCCGTTTGCATCAGATTAACCAGGAGGAGATATTTCGAGGCTACCTACAAGAGTCTCAGAGGCCGGTCCATTTGGAGAACTGGATTTTCTGGTAACGAAGTATCGCTTTTGTTCGGAACTGGTTATGTAGGCCAACACCTGGTTGTGCATCTGCATGAAGGCGCGCTCCTGCTGCTTCCTGGTACCGTCAGTTGTTTTTGAGTGGCCCCCCTTGATGTTATCTGAGTACGCTACGTTCTGTAGACGTATCGGTTTACGCCAAAGAACTTTGCTACACTGCAAAAGGAATCCTCACAGTCACTCTTACAAGTTAGATAAAAATTTATAATAGTAAACTAAAACCGCGGTACGTCAGAGATTTCAACGAACACACATGAAAATGGGATACGCAACGTTCTGTTACCAACTAATGAGAATGGTAGCTATGGTTGCAGTAACGATATTGGGTTCTATCACTCGTGAGTGAGGCCTTATATCATATTGCCCTGATGGTCTGAAGTACCTTTTACAATATGTGTAATGTAAAACAATCTTAAGAGATGTAAACGTACAAATTTAGCAGATTTTTGTGTATACTTTCATTGGGAATATTCGTAGAACTTTCCCCTTTCTTTTTAGAGTTATACAATAAGATATTCGCCTTCACTAACCACTTCTACACCGCGTGAGGCCGAAAATAATCGTAATTCAAAGAATAAATATTGTAATTTATTGTAAATATTAATTTTTACTCTCGTGTAATGGAAAATAGTGATGGCTGTTTGATCATACCCTGTTCCCCTTTCATTTTGAAAAAATCAGAAGTGCCGCGAAAATATATTATGACAGTACAAAGCTATAGATCTTTTTTATACAGTTAATTGTTCACATCTACGAATTTTCCTGTCATGAAAGCAGTTCGTCTTACCTTACGTGAAATCTTTTGTTATCTCTTGTGTGTTAGTGGGAACGTACAAATTCGTTCTTATCCCCGTATCTGTACTACTGCATACGTGTGTTTACACTAAATTCCTGTCTCGTGTAGTACCATTAAATCGACTTTGTACAAGTCTGCGAAGACACTCCAGAAACGCAATACAGGTGTGTTACGCGAGTGTCGGATGGTGGCTACCGAAATTGCGTTTACCTTTTTTGACCGAAGTGTCGTCTGTAAGAAATAAGTGAGACAGACATATTACTGCCTCACTAACAATCAAAGGTTAAGATGATGTAGGCCCTTTACGAGTAGTAAGTATTAATCAATATGCAAAATTTCAATAAATTTTCGTTTTCATACTTTCAAGATGCTTAAGACATCCACGTTTAAAGCTATTTGTTTACATAAAACGTTTTCTCAAAGAACTTTGCTTAATGCTGGCCGGAAATTTTAAGTAGCTTCTGCACAGATAGGTACATTACTTGCTAATTTTGTTGTCTCTTCCATTCCGTGCATCTGATTTGTAGATGTGATACTTCCCCTTCCAATTATCAAATGCCTTAAGATTCGTACAGACCTATCACCGATACACGATCTTTCGTTTTACAACCCATATTACCCTACTTTAGAAGTCCCGAGTAAAATTTCTTCCAAATGAATGACGCAGTTGAACAGGAAATGAGTCATTCCGGCGCGTGTGTGTGCAAATGGAAATCCCCATTTGTCACAGAATGAGAACGTTCCATCGACGGAATGGCCAAGCAGCGTAACGTATCAACTAAGAGGGCGACGTTCAAGCCTCTAACCCCCCCCCCCCCCCTTTCTCCTCCCTCTTTCCCAAGAAGAGACTATTCACAACGTGTTGCACTGCTAACCACACTGCCTTCCGTCGGAATGTCAGAAAGTATAAGGACAAACAGAAAGATTTCTCACTTTAGATGATTTGACTAACGGCTCATGAACAAATTTGCTTCTGCGCAATGCATTTTAGTAGTGATCAGCTATTCGTGTGCTTAGGCATACATAGGGTCGGTTCGACAACATTTTCCACACCAACGACATATCATTTGGTGCTTCCCCTCCCCCCCTCCCTCCCCTCCTTCTTCTTCGACATTAATTCTCTCTTTTCGTATGCAGACCCAAGTTTACTGGAACGATTTCGCTTCCATTATCGTGTACTTTTTAGCCGTGTCAATTTTCAGTGCACCATGTACTCGAATATCAATTTGACATCTGTGGCTTCTCTCTGAGCCTGATGCCCCATGTTTCCGCTTGTGTCGCTTGGGCTTTACCTATAGCCGGCCGGAGTGGCCGAGAGGTTCTAGGCGTTACAGTCTGGAACCGCGCGACCGCTATGGCCGCAGGTTCGAATCCTGCCTCAGGCAGGATGTCCTTAGGTTAGTGATGTCCTTAGGTTAGTTAGGTTTAAGTAGTTCTAAGTTCTAGCGGACTGATGACCTCAGAAGTTAAGTCACATAGTGCTTGGGCATGGATGTGTGTGATGTCCTTAGGTTAGTTAGGTTTAAGTAGTTCTAAGTTCTAGGGGACTGATGACCTCAGAAGTTACGTCACATAGTGCTCAGAGCCATTTGAACCATTTTGAACCTTAACTATATCATCCCATTTTCCATGACGTGTATTACAAGGGGGGAGGGGGGGTCTGCTCTATGACCACCTTAAAACAATTTTTTAAAACAAAATTCTTTAATTGTTAACTTATGTCAACAACTCATTTTTTGTAGAAGTATTGATGTGTAAGTAGAGTCCAGAACCTGAAAATATCTTTTAGTATACTCTTCGCAAGACTAACACACTGTCAAATACACGAACTACACCAGAGGGAAAGCGGAGGGGGGGGGGGGGGGGGGAGGGGGGAAGGGGACTCACTTTACAACTATCGCTATAAGATATTTTTAAAACATACATTTTTTGTTAGTTATTGGCGACTATTACTCGCAACATACTTTTTAAAGAGTTGTCGATGTACAAAATTGTTAAGGCTTTCGTGGCCACTTGTTGACAAACTGCCTACTGGCTTCTGTCTCGGGTTCTTCGGCCGACGTTCGTCCGATGATTTTATTGACGTTTCGCTGGCATTGTCAAAGCTTCATCCTCCATTGCTGGTGGTGAACTGGAGCCGAGCTCGAGGCCGCAGACTATATGTACAGGGTTATTACAAATGATTGAAGCGATTTCACAGCTCTACAATAACTTTATTATTTGAGAAATTTTCACAATGCTTTGTACACATATACAAAAACTCAAAAAATTTTTTTAGGCATTCACAAATGTTCGATATGTGCCCCTTTAGTGATTCGGCAGACATCAAGCTGATAATCAAGTTCCTCCCACACTCGGCGCAGCATGTCCCCATCAATGAGTTCAAAAGCATCGTTGATGCGAGCTCGCAGTTCTTGCACGTTTCTTGGTAGAGGAGGTTTAAACACTGAATCTTTCACATAACCCCACAGAAAGAAATCACATGGGGCTAAGTCGGGAGATCGTGGAGGCCATGACATGAATTGCTGATCATGATCTCCACCACGACCGATCCATCGGTTTTCCAATCTCCTGTTTAAGAAATGCCGAACATCATGATGGAAGTGCGGTGGAGCACCATCCTGTTGAAAGATGAAGTCGGCGCTGTCGGTCTCCAGTTGTGGCATGAGCCAATTTTCCAGCATGTCCAGATACACGTGTCCTGTAACGTTTTTTTCGCAGAAGAAAAAGGGGCTGTAAATTTTAAACCGTGAGATTGCACAAAACACATAAACTTTTGGTGAATTGCGAATTTGCTGCACGAATGCGTGAGGATTCTCTGCCGCCCAGATTCGCACATTGTGTCTGTTCACTTCACCATTAAGAAAAAATGTTGCTTCAACACTGAAAACAGGTTTCGCACTGGTCGCATCCTCTTCCATGAGCTGTTGCAACCGCGCCGAAAATTCAAAGCGTTTGACTTTGTCATCGGGTGTCAGGGCTTGTAGCAATTGTAAACGGTAAGGCTTCTGCTTTAGCCTTTTCCGCAATATTTTCCAAACCGTCGGCTGTGGTACGTTTAGCTCCCTGCTTGCTTTATTCGTCGACTTCCACGGGCTACGCGTGAAACTTGCCCGCACGCATTCAACCGTTTCTTCGCTCACTGCAGGCCGACCCGTTGATTTCCCCTTACAGACGCATCCAGAAGCTTTAAACTGCGCATACCATCGCCGAATGGAGTTAGCAGTTGGTGGATCTTTGTTGAACTTCGTCCTGAAGTGTCGTTGCACTGTTATGACTGACTGATGTGAGTGCATTTCAAGCACGACATACGCTTTCTCGGCTCCTGTCGCCATTTTGTCTCACTGCGCTCTCGAGCGCTCTGGCGGCAGAAACCTGAAGTGCGGCTTCAGCCGAACAAAACTTTATGAGTTTTTCTACGGATCTGTAGTGTGTCGTGACCATATGTCAATGAATGGAGCTACAGTGAATTTATGAAATCGCTTCAATCATTTGTAATAGCCCTGTACCTGTCCAAGGGCTTCTTCGTGGTCATTTCCGGTGCGGTTTTCCTCTTGCTACCTGCGACAGTCGTTCGCTGCAGCACGGGAAGCCAGGATCCGTTTACCTTAAGGCTTTCTTCTTTCTTGCTGAAGCTGTTCCCGTGTTTATGTATTTTTAACGACTCTCTGAACAAGCGGGTGTGAAAGTGTTTCTCTACAGCCAGAACTTCCGTGTCGGCGAATTTTACTACGTGGTCGGTCTCACGCAGTGCCCCAACCTGCAACGTTGCTTAATGTTCTTTGATTGTGGTGTTGACTGATGCCGGCCTCTGTGGCCGAGCGGTTCTAGGCGCTTCAGTCCGGAACCGCGCTGCTGCTACGGTCGCAAGTTCGAATCCTGCCTCGGGAATGGATGTGTGTGATGTCCTTAGGTTAGTTATGTTTACGTAGTTCTATGTCTAGGGGACTGATGACCTCAGATGTTAAGTCCCATGGTGCTTAGAACCATTTGAATCATTTTGTTGATTGATCGTCCAGTCATTCCGACATAAACTTTTCCGCTTGTGCATGGTATCCGATATGTTCCCGACATTGCAAGTGGGTCCCTTTTCTCCTTTGCCGATCTAAGACTTTCTTTGATCTTCTTTGTTGGTTTGAAAATAGTCTGTACGCTGGGCTGGGCAATATACGGCCGATTCTATCCGTCACTCTGGGAATATATGGCAGAAAGGTCGTACCCAACATTTCTTTTTCTGATTTGTCGCTTCGCCGAGTGTTTGGCTCTGTTACACTTCTAATGTAACTTGTGGAGTACCCGTTGCTCCTCAGAACACTTTCCAGGTGTTGCATTTCTCG
Organism: Schistocerca americana; assembly: GCF_021461395.2. NCBI lineage: Eukaryota > Metazoa > Arthropoda > Insecta > Orthoptera > Acrididae > Schistocerca > Schistocerca americana. Next base: position 930,000,467 of record NC_060119.1, on the reverse strand, counting down.
TCTGAGGTGCTGCGGCTCACATATTCGCCCTGATCGCGTTACGAGAGTACTAATCGTGTCTCTTTTCTGGCTCGGGTGATGGTTTGATAAATTGTGCAGGTATCGGTCCGTGTGTGTCGGTTTTCGATACACGCTGTGTCCCAGGTTTTCACCGTCCCTAGGGACCAGCACATCTAGAAATGGTAGTTTCTTGTCCTTTTCTACTTCCATGGTAAATTCAGAGGGATGACACATTTATTAATTTGATTTTACTTACTGACAAGGCTACATTCACGAACCATGGAAATATTGATTTGCATAACATGCATTATTGGGCAACTGAAAGCCAACTTGCACACCAAAAACCGTGGTCGATGAATGTATGGTGTGGGATTCTGGAGGACAGAATTATAGGCCCCTATTTCATCGAAGGATATCTTAGTGTAGGGAGTACACCACATTCCTGCAAGAAACATTAGCGACATATACTAAAACGATGGAGAAAAGAATGTTTGCCCGTGATAAAAGTTAAAAATGCTTTCCTTGGATTATGTGGTAAGCTTACACTGTCCATTTTCCACTATTTTGCACATATTTTCCGCGTACGAAATTCATAACCTAACATTATACCTTTTCGTGACAGGAATATGCATTTCACCTCATTCAAGAGAAGAAATAAAACATGTATTAACACAAATTACACCTGACGATGGATCCACAGGGTCCGAAATGCATCGTGTAGTTAATAAAACACGAAAAAGTTGTGACTGAAGGCGTTGTTCAATTCATACCTCCAACGTTTTAAATACAATAACGTTTTAAGCTGCAAAATATGGCTCAAATGGCTTTGAGCACCATGGGACTTAACATCTGAGGTCATTAGTCCCCTAGAACTTAGAACTACTTAAACCTGACTAACCAAGGACATCACACACGTCCATGCCCGAGGCAGGATTCGAACCTGTGACCGTATCGGTCGCGCGGTTCCAGACTGAAGCGCCTAGAACCGCTCGGTCACTTAGGGGGGCGTGCAAAAAATGGATAAAATTAAAAAAGAAACATTAGGTCTGTTATTGGAAGTAATACTTTTGGAACAAGGAACAGAAAGTGGTATCAACACGATATGGGTGTCCGGCATATTTATCGCTGCTGGCTAGAAATGAGTTGCAGGGACAATTCCCAAATCGTTGGATTGGACGTGGAGGAGATGTGTCGTGGTCGGCTCGTTCGTCAGATTGACGCCTCTGGATTTTTTCTTGTGGGGATTCGTAAGACATTGTTTACAAAGACGTTCCAACTACACCTGAAGATATGCGAGAGAGAATTGTCAGAACATGTGCTTCGATAAGTGCCGATGTGGTAAGGAATACCACTCAATCCATGATAAGAAGATTGCAGCACTGCTTTGATACCAATGGTCATCACTTCGAACACCCTCTGTAAATGGACGTTCATGCAACCTTTGTGAACTTCGTTGATCTTCAAAGACCTTACTGCTACACATCATTGGATTCGTCTCGATAGCCGCTATCGGAAAATAAGTACCAAACTACAGCATCCCATTTAAAAAAGACAAAATTGACCTTCATATCTCTGAAGCGACCCCACCTAGCAACAAAAAACCAACGTCATATTATAGCGCCCGTTGTCCCATGCAACTTTTGTCCCACAAACGTTTCAACTCCTATCATACTTTCTGCGTTATTCTTGGTGGCAACAGTTAGTGACTTACCACGTATATTATCTGACATACTTTAACCTATGCCCACAGGATTAAAAAACGCTTCTGTAGGTAGAACATTGGAGTTTGTTTTTCATTTGCAGATAATGTTTACTAGTAATTTCAGACATTATTATACATAGCTGCATTATGCACGTGGATGGAGTACTGAGTTACAATAACGTAGACCAGTGAGTGTGCTACATTCAAATAGTGGAGTTCAGGAAGCCTATGCAACATTATCCTCCCCCAGCGTAACACCTGGACCACCAAAACAAACATGTTAGACAATGTTCCTGGGTGACAGGTGGGAACAATGGTGTACTCAGGAACTTTACCAAACATGATCATTTTGGTGGCGCAGATGTTATAGTGTGCAAGAACATATTTTTTTTAAGTTGCAAGGTGATATTAGTCTCCAAATCTTTGAAAGCGGTACACTCCCCTGTCAATGTATTGTGAAATTGTAGTGGATGACAGTGGGCTACGGCATCGAACTACACAGGTAGAGGAGCACTTGGAACGAGAAGATACTGAATATACTGTCCTGAACATTACGCCGATTTTAATCCTAACGAACATGTGTGGGATGCGTTGGGGATTCTTATTGCGGCGCGTCCACTTGCAACAACGGCCATCGAGCAGGTGTGAACAAGGCTAGTGGAGGAATTGGAAGCCCTACCACAAGATCGCTTTACCAGCTTTGTGAACAGTGTGGGAGACGGTACAGAGCATACATTGAAGTCTTTGGTGAGTATACACCCTACTAAGAATCATGTTCCACCTTCTACATCTACATCTACATTTATACTCCGCAAGCCACCCAACGGTGTGTGGCGGAGGGCACTTTACGTGCCACTGTCATTACCTCCCTTTCCTGTTCCAGTCGCGTATGGTTCGCGGGAAGAACGACTGTCTGAAAGCCTCCGTGCGCGCTCTAATCTCTCTAATTTTACATTCGTGATCTCCTCGGGAGGTATAAGTAGGGGGAAGCAATATATTCGATATCTCATCCAGAAACGCACACTCTCGAAACCTGGCGAGCAATCTTCACCGCGATGCAGAGCGCCTCTCTTGCAGAGTCTGCCACTTGAGTTTATTAAACATCTCCGTAACGCTATCACGGTTACCAAATAACCCTGTGACGAAACGCGCCGCTCTTCTTTGGATCTTCTCTATCTCCTCCGTCAAACCGATCTGGTACGGATCCCATACTGATGAGCAATACTCAAGTATAGGTCGAACGAGTGTTTTGTAAGCCACCTCCTTTGTTGATGGACTACATTTTCTAAGGACTCTCCCAATGAATCTCAACCTGGTACCCGCCTTACCAACAATTAATTTTATATGATCATTCCGTTCCGCACGCATACTCCCAGATACTTTACAGAAGTAACTGCTACCAGTGTTTGTTCCGCTATCACATAATCATACAATAAAAGATCCTTCTTTCTATATATTCGCAATACATTACATTTGTCTATGTTAAGGGTCAGTTGCCATTCCCTGCACCAAGTGCCTATCCGCTGCAGATCTTCCTGCATTTCGCTACAATTTTCTAATACTGCAACTTCTCTGTATACTACAGCATCATCCGCGAAAGGCCGCATGGAACTTCCGACCTATCTACTAGGTCATTTATATATATTGTGAAAAGCAATGGTCCCATAACACTCCCCTGTGGCACGCCAGAGGTTACTTTAACGTCTGTAGACGTCTCTCCATTGATAACAACATGCTGTGTTCTGTTTGCTAAAAACTCTTCAATCCAGCCACACAGGTGGTCTGATATTCCGTAGGCTCTTACTTTGTTTATCAGGCGACAGCGCGGAACTGTATCGAACGCCTTCCGGAAGTCAAGAAAAATAGCATCTACCTGGGAGCCTGTATCTAATATTTTCTGGGTCTCATGAACAAATAAAGCGAGTTGGGTCTCACACGATCGCTGTTTCCGGAATCCATGTTGATTCCTACATAGTAGATTCTGGGTTTCCAAAAAGGACATGATACTCGAGCAAAAAACGTGTTCTAAAATTCTACAACAGATCGACGTCAGAGATATAGGTCTATAGTTTTGCGCATCTGCTCGACGACCCTTCTTGAAGACTGGGACTACCTGTGCTCTTTTCCAATCATTTGGAACCCTCCGTTCCTCTAGAGACTTGCGGTACACGGCTGTTAGAAGGGGGGCAAGTTCTTTCGCGTACTCCGTGTAGAGTCGAATTGGTATCCCGTCAGGTCCAGTGGACTTTCCTCTATTGAGTGATTCCAGTTGCTTTTCTATCCCTTGGACACTTATTTCGATGTCAGCCATTTTTTCGTTTGTGCGAGGATTTAGAGAAGGAACTGCAGTGCGGTCTTCCTCTGTGGAACAGTTTGGGAAAAAGGTGTTTAGTATTTCAGCTTTACGCGTGTCATCCTCTGTTTCAATGCCTCATCATCCCGGAGTGTCTGGATATGCTGTTTCGAGCCACTTACTGATTTAACGTAAGACCAGAACTTCCTAGGATTTTCTGTCAAGTCGGTACATAGAATTTTACTTTCGAATTCACTGAACGCTTCGCGCATAGCCCTCCTTACGCTAACTTTGACATCGTTTAGCTTCTGTTTGTCTGAGAGGTTTTGGCTGCGTTTAAACTTGGAGTGAAGCTCTCTTTGCTTTCGCAGTAGTTTCCTAACTTTGTTGTTGTACCACGGTGGGTTTTTCCCGTCCCTCACAGTTTTACTCGGCACGTACCTGTCTAAAACGCATTTTACGATTGCCTTGAACTTTTTCCATAAACACTCAACATTGTCAGTGTCGGAACAGAAATTTTCGTTTTGATCTGTTAGGTAGTCTGAAATCTGCCTCCTATTACTCTTTCTAAACAGATAAACCTTCCTCCCTTTTTTTATATTCCTATTAACTTCCATATTCAGGGATGCTGCAACGGCCTTATGATCACTGATTCCCTGTTCTGCACTTAAAGAGTCGAAAAGTTCGGGTCTGTTTGTTATCAGTAGGTCCAAGATGTTATCTCCACGAGTCGGTTCTCTGTTTAATTGCTCGAGGTAATTTCCGGATGTGCACTCAGTATAATGTCACTCGATGCTCTGTCCCTACCACCGGACCTTCTTGTAATGTTCAGGGGAACATCGTAAATCATGATGAACTCATTGTAATTAATATCTTTGAATAAAAGTGTCATTTCATTTCTTTTCACGGTGAATTTCTTTCAGTTATCTTCTGTACTATACTGTAGCACTTCTTTCTATGTATGGTCCAATTTTCATCAAGCTATGTTATTTGACAGTGACATGTCACACGAAAGTTACTTCTGTCCTTAAGTTTAGCACACCAGTGTACATAGTGCAATTAGCTAAGGTCCGTTGTGACGTAAGAGGGTGGAGAGGATAAGCGGGATAAAGTTGGCAACAATCCATTGTGTCTAAACTTCCTGGAAGATTAAAACTGTGTGCCGGACCGAGACTCGGGTCCCGAGTTCGAATCTCGATTTGGCATACAGTTTTAATTTGTCAGGAAGTTTAATATCAGCGCACACTCAGCTGCAGAGTGAAACTTTCATTATGGAATGCATTATGTCATTAATGACATCATCGGAAATACTGCCTATGCTGAATTCGGCTTGTCCTACTGCTATAGGAGCTCTCCTTTAGCAACTTCATTATAGCTTTAAGTTGGAAAGTACGCTTGAATAATAATGATGTCTGTTGGTTTACTACCAATTGTCATCCACAATATTTTTCACTGACTCGATGTAGTGATTGTCTCTCAACAGTTTTTTCCTCAAAGTGCAGGTTTGATTAGCATTTTTATAAAGATCAACAAACTTTTTCATGGCTATGAGGTAAAATATTGTGCGTAATATAATATATAAATAATGTTTTTCTTTCTTCTCTATGAAGTTAATTAAAACGTGTAGATTCCTTTTCTTCCAAACCTTCATCACTGAATCAATAAAGCAATTAATAATAATTATAATTAAAAAATAAAATAACAGCATCTGCGCGGCGTTGTGTAGTTCGTTCTCTGCGGCAGGTCTAATAGTGGCCAGTTTACGATTTACAGCGAACTTCTGTCAGCCGTGGCGCTCGTTCACTCCGTATGGAATTGGTAAGATGACACAACAGGATCAATTGTTATGAAAGGAAGATAAAATATATTAAAATAATAGTACATTAAAAACACAACGTGTAACAACCTTATAACAACTAAAATACGTTACTAGCTAACATCCCTGACAACGATTGCGTTCAACAACATATCTTTCTCTTCACATTACTTCAAATGTTCTAATGTGTGTGAAATCTTATGGGACTTAACTGCTAAGGTCATCAGTCCCTAAGTTTACACACTACTTAACCTAAATTATCCTAAGGACAAACACACACCCCCGTGCCCGAGGGCGGACTCGAACCTCCGCCGGGACCAGCCTCGCAGTCCACGACTGCAGCGCCCGAGACCGCTCGGCTAATCCCGCGCGGCTCACACTACTTCATCATGAATACTTCCTTGCAGTGGTATCCTTTTCTCTTCTGCATTTCTCGTCAGGTGCCACATAACCTGGGAAACAAACGCCATTGCAGCTGCCCGTGACATGAAAAACTCATTTGTCTGGGAGGCATTAGTCTAGACGCCACCAGGAGAGATGAGAGTACAAAGATTAAACAATTATTTATATTCTGTGAACCTTTCCCTGAGTAATGGAAACGAGCGTTTGGCGTCATTGGCCGGGAGGCCCCTTGCGGGGCAGGTCCGGCCGCCTTGGTGCAGATCTTATTACATTCGACGCCACATTGGGCGACCCGCGTGACGGAGACTGCCCCTTTGACCTCGCAAATTTTGTAATTAGTTCATCTGTCTTCCTTCTTCGTTAATACATCGACTCTAAATACATATGAAATACGTCATTTAGCTTCAAATTGTAGAAATTTTTCATCAAGTATTAACACAATATGTCTACACCGCTACTGCCTAGCAGTATATGTCTAGATCACGTGGCAGGCGTGCAACGTAGTTCAGAGTTACCAAGGCTATAGCAGAATTACGCAGTCGAATCTCTATGGACAGGGCGGAAGAACTGTTCATTTACTAGTTATTAACAAAGGATAGTTAACGGGAACGAGTGTGATGAAAACGGAGAAGCCCGTTTGATGTGCACGTACTGCTATAAGTTGTGTCCGTAGAAAGTCGATGAATGGCTTTCCTAGAGAACACAATGGACGCCCACGTCTCATATAAGTGTCCCATGTCCCAGATACCTGTTCCTCTGTAAAACAGAATGAATGGCTAACTGTCGCGCAGCTGACATCGAAGTTCTATTTGTTTTAGGGCAAATCTTTCTTTGGCAGAACATGTGTTATCGTTGACCCAACGACATTGACATTTATTACCGCAGTGAGTCCAGCAACATCATTATTGTATCAGCGAATAAACAAAATGGGCCTGAGAAGCAATATCCTCAAATCTAGTCATGTTCTGGCTCCATAACTCGCCAGATATCAACTCTACCAAAGATATCTGCGATGTCAGGTAACTACCCGTACATCTCGGTGTACACCAAATACCTCCCAGAAAATTTTAAAAATTGTAACTTTCTTTCTTTTTTTATTAATATACCTGTGTGTGTTACTGGATATACAATGCGTAATGTTTGTCTTACGGAAATTTACCGTGTAATATGTTGTTGAGGAAATGGTGTGTTTAATCAGTTATATTGTAATCCAAAGAAAAATTAAACAACTTAATCTGGAAAACCAGTATGTAATGCCTATAATGAAATCAATCCCTTTGAAATTTACTCAGTCTCGTGAACACCGAGTTCTGTGGCCCTGTGAAATTACCAATGTAAATAAACAATGAAATACGTTTTCCTTAGCTCTTGAGTCGCAACAGATGTAATCTTGATATTCTGTTCTGTCCATAGTAGGCATACAAAATATTCGGTCTTGGCTCAGCGAAGTGCAATGCCGGCCGTAAAATAGCTTTATGCAAATAATGTCAGTAGATTAGTTTATAAACGAATAACCTTGCAAATGTTCAGTGATAATTTTGGATATTGGCTCAGCGTTGTGCAATGCTGCCCGCATTGAAACTGTTACAAACATTAATACTTTTCTGACTCTGGCACATTAATATTTTTCTGACTCTGATTGAAAAATCATTTCTTTTTCTAAAAAAATACTCATTGGATTTAAACAAACACAACATGGAAGAGGATGAGGTACTGATAACGGGATATGCTAAGACCGGATGCTTCAATGTGAAAATGGTATTCAAAATAAAGTTTCTCCTTCACAGAATCTAATATTAAACATTTTACATTAACTTCAAAGTCAGTGAACTTCTAAAATTTTCTACAGTTCTCACTTACTGCGTGATTAAAAATACAGGGATTGTTATATGAGAAAAAGTCTGGCATCGTTCGGCAACATAAGTTCCAAAATATAACCTGTGATATACCGCGCGTGGAGGTCAACATCGAAATTGTGTTTCGTTCCGACTGCACTTCCGCCTTTGCTCTTCGACATTTCCGGTCGAAAAAATTCTAGTTTGTAGAGGGAATATCAATAAACATTTTGACCAAATTTGACATTGATATCTATAACACATCCCGAGAAACAAATTCTCAAAGAACATGCTTTTTTTTCGGGCCTAAGATAGTAAACCTCCCCTTAAAACGTCCCCAGCTTTTACACGAAATTTACTCAAAGTAATGTAACTATACCAGACACCTCTGAGTAATATATCATTAATTATACAAAGATCATAATGTGTAATTAATATAAACAGTCTTTAAACAAGGGCACCGCTCTATTTTCTTTTTTGCTCTGCTCTTTTGCTCTTTCCTTTTTGCCATTGTGTTTGTCTCTCTCAGTTAGTTTGATTCGTGTTACCCAATTAATTCTGCGGATACGATGAAATGATCACAGGAGATCTTACTTGAACTGTTACTTAATTATTTACAACTTGAACTGTTACTAGAAATCAGAATATCAAGTGCGTGCAATTGCATATCGCACGTTTCACGGAGAGGATATTTTGTTTTAAATATTAAGCTGTGTGGAATAGTGTAAGTTCTTTTGTTTCTTTAAAATATACTGTTGAAGTTTAACAATATTTAGTTTACAAACCTGTCCTTCCTTTACAGATTCATAATTTTGTGTGTTTTCTTAGAAACGGATGCATTTCTTTTGGTTATTACAGTTTGCGTGCGCCATTTCATGCGCCGTAATCTTTTGTTTGTGAAATACGATAGAACATGGAATTATTTCAATATTACGAAGTTCGATAGCCAGTTTAATGTTTTACGAAAGGAAACATATTTAAATTCACGTTCAGTAACAAATTTTACCAAAAGATTTGCTCTCCAAGCCAAAACTGTGGACCGTTGTTGCTTTCAGTAGAAATTGCATTAACTTTTGTAAAAGTTATGAATTAAGTCAGTCATTTAAAGAAAGAGGCCACAGTTTCTTTTAACGTTGTCGCCATTGCTTTTCATTTTAATACAAAAATAGTTCACAATCTGAAATTGCCTTTCACATTAGTTGCAAGTAAAATAATTAACTCTCAATTAACGGGTGGTGACGTCAAAGCTTGCAGCGACTATCTTCTCTTATGGTTGCGTTGTGACGTATCATCCTTGCTTTGACACCTCGCTCTTCAGATAACACTACACTTTTTGTAAGAGTGGAGTGCAAATCTCCTACCGATTATCAGTTTTTAAGTTCACCGTGGTTTCTGTAAATCATAAGAGGTGAATGCTAGGATGATTCCAACTAAATGGAATGCTGAATATTTTCTTTCCCGTTATTGTTTATGTTGTCCATGTGAGTCTGCCATCCCCCTCTACCGTCGTTGATGGTGATAAGATGTAAGAACTTAACCTGCTTCGTTTCATTTTACTATTTCTCGTTCGTCTGGCCGACGGACGGGCATTCGTTGAAGCAGAAAGTGGAATCGTCAAGGACAACGACCTATAACGACACAGATAAATGCAAGTTATTTTCCGTACATGCAAAGTAAAGCCGTTTTTTCTGATATACACTGCTGAGTCAAAAGTTTATGGCTACTGCCCAGTGGCCAGCATGAGATTGAATGGCGCTTGATAGCATTGTGGGCGTGTGATGCGGTGACGAAAATATAGCGCTGACGTTCTGGCGCCTTCAGTCATAAATCATCATCATCGTCATTACGAAAATACATGACAGTAATAGAGACGAATGAGAAATAACGGCCCGCAAATGGTGAAATCCACCGACGTAAGCAACTTTGACAAAGGGAAGGTTGTTCTGACCCTGCGTCTGGAAACGAGCATCTCGGAAGCGGTGAGGGTTAATAAGACGTGGTTGAACGCCGGTCACACCACGACTATGGGACAAGTTGTTGGACGTCTGCGCCGCGCCACGGATCGGGGAGGTTTAACAGCTTAGTAAAACAGCATAGGCAACGATGAGTGGCGGGTCTGACTAAAGAGTGTAACGTTCACGCAAGCGCAAGTGTTTCGGAGTACAATGTTGAACATGTAATATGATTCATTCGTGGTGTAAATTCGAGAACATTATGTAGAAACCTGTTAAAGGAACTGGGTATTCTAATCGCTGCTTCTCAGTACATTTATTCCTTAATGAAATTTGTTGCAATTAATATGTCTCTATTTCCAGCTAACAGCTCAATACATAGTACCTACGCAAAGACCTATGAACACTTATCTTGGTCCAAAAAGGGTTCCAATATTCAGGAACACACATTTTCAATAAATTGCCAGCAACCATTAAAAACTTGGTTTCAGATAAAGCACAGTTTAAACAGAGTTTGAAAGACTTTTTGATAGCCAACTTCTGCTACTATACAGGGTGGTCCATTGATAGTGACCGGGCCAAATATCTCACGGAATAAGCATCAAACGAAAAAACTACAAAGAACGAAACTCGTCTAGCTTGAAGAGGGAAACCAGATGGCGCTATGGTTGGCCCGCTAGATAGCACTGCCATAGGTCAAACGGATATCAACTTCGCTTTTTTAAATAGGAACCCCCATTTTTATTACATATTCGTGTAGTACGTAAAGAAATATGAATATTTTAGTTGGACCACTTTTTTCGCTTTGTGATAGATGGCGCTGTAATAGTCACAAACGTATAAGTACGTGGTATCACGTAAAATTCCGCCAGTGCGGACGGTATTTGCTTCGTGATACATTACCCGTGTTAAAATGGACCGTTAACCAATTTCGGAAAAGGTCGATATCGTGTTGATGTATGGCTATTGTGATCAAAATGCCCAACGGGCATGTTCCTCGGTATCCTGACGACATCATCCCAGTGTCCGAACCGTTCGCCGGATAGTTAAGTTATTTAAGGAAACAGGAAGTGTTCAGCCACATGTGAAACGTCAACCACGACCTGCTACAAATGATGATACCCAAGTAGGTGTTTTAGCTACTGTCGCGGCTAATCCGCACATCAGTAGCAGACAAATTGCGCGAGAATCGGGAATCTCAGAAAGTCGATGTTGAAAATGCTACATCAACATCGATTGCCCCCGCACCATATTTCTATGCTCCAGGAATTGCATGGCGACGACTTTGTACGTCATGTACAGCTCTGCCACTGGGCACAAGAGAAATTACGGGACGATGACAGATTTTTTGCACGCGTTCTATTTAGCGAAGAAATGTCATGCACCAACAGCGGTAACGTAAACCGGCATAATATGCACTATTGGGCAACGGAAAATCCACGATGGCTGCGACAAGTGGAACATCAGCGACCTTGGCGCGTTAATGTATGGTGGCATTATGGGAGGAAGCATAATTGGCCCCCATTTTATAGATGTCAATCTAAATGGCGCAATGTATGCTGATTTCCTAAGTAATGTTCTACTGATGTTACTACAAGATGTTTCACTGCATGATAGAATGGCGATTTACTTCCAACATGATGGATGCCCGGCACATAGCTCGCGAACGGCTGAAGCGGTATTGAATAGCATGTTTCATGACAGGTGGATTGGTCATCGAAGCACCATACCATGGCCCGCACGTTCACCAGATCTGACGTCCCCGAATTTCTTTCTGTGGGGAAAGTTGAAGGATATTTGCTGTCGTGATCTACCGACAACGCCTGACAACATGCGTCAGCTCATTGTCAATGCATGTGCGAACATTACGGAAGGCGAACTACTCGCTGTTGCGAGGAATGTCGTTACACGTATTGCCAAATGCACTGATGTTGACGGACATCATTTTGAGCATTTATTGCATTAATGTGATATTTACAGGTAATCACGCTGTAACAGCTTGTGTTCTCAGAAATGATAAGTTCACAAAGGTACATGTATCACATTGGAACAACCGAAATAAAATGTTCAAACGTACCTTCGTTCTGTATTTTAATTTTAAAAACCTACCTGTTACCAACTGTTCGTCTAAAATTGTGAGCCACATGTTTGTGACTATTACAGCGCTATCTATCTCAAAGCGATAAAAGTGGTCCAACTAAAACATTCATATTTCTTTACGTACTACACGAATATGTAATAAAAAATGGGGGTTCCTATTTAAAAAAGCGAAGTTGATATCCGTTTGACCTATAGCAGTGCCATCTAGCGGAATAACCATAGCGCCATCTGGTTTCCCCCTTCAAGCTAGACGAGTTTCGTTCTTTGTAGTTTTTTCGTTTGACGCTTATTTCGTGAGATATTTGGTCCGGTCACGATCAATGGACCACCCTGTATAGATGAATATCTTAATGGGGACTGTTACGTAAGTAAAAATGTCTCTTAGATTTCAGTCTTGACAGCACTTGGTCAAAATAATCAGGATTAGGTATTTCGTCTGTAATAAATTTTTTTTAAATGCGTAATTCTGACAGTGTATTAGTTCTGTAAATATTAGCAGTTACAATTTATTGTAAACTTTTCACGTATTTTGACAGTCTCCTGACAAATGATCAGGGAGGTGAGTATTATATTCAAATGTTTCATGTTTTTTATGTTATACTTTCTGACTTGTTCCACACCCACGAGAATCATCTCATTTTTGGGTCTGTGGATCGAAAACTGAATCTAATCTCATATAATCTGGAGCTCCGCAGCAGAAGATCCACAAGTATTCCCGTGTTGGCCTAACGACTTCGTCAAATACGATTGCAGTGTGCACGGGATTATCGAGATTGTAGTGGAAATGTGTCTCCCGGTCGGATGAATCACCTTTCTTGTTACCTGGTGGTCTGTGGTCGTGTCCCAGATACGCCATCATCCAGGCGAAAGGCTGCTCGAAACATGAACCGCGCCACAGACACGGACCGGTGGGGGCAATAGTACGTAGTGGGTTTCCGTGGACCTTTGGTAGTAATCGAAGGCGACATGACAGCTGAGGATTACGTAAACATTATTGCGGACCACCACCACTATTTTCACATCTAAATACATATTCATTCTCTATAAACCACTGTGAATTACATGGCAAAGGGTACGTCACGTTGTACCAGATATTAGAGATTCACATGGAGCGCGGGAAGAATGATTGTTCAAATGCACTGTGCATGCTGTAAATAATCTATCTCCTCACGATCACTGCGGGAACGAGACGTGGGAGGTGTAGTATATCCTAGATTCGTCTTTTACAGCTAGTTCTTGAAATTTTTGTAAGTAGGCTTTCTCGGGATAATTTGCGTCTATCTTCAAGTATCTACAAGTTCAGTTTCTTCAGCATCTCAGTGACCCTCTCCCATAGATCCAACAAAAATGTGACCATTCGTGCTTCCCTTCTCTGTATGCGTTCAGTATCCCCTGTCAGTCCTACCTGGTACGGATCCCATACATTTGAGCGATACTGTAGGATGAGTCGCACGAGCGATTTCAAAGCAGTCTCCCTTGTAAACTGATCGTATTTCCCTAGTAATCTACCAATGAATCGCTGTTTGTCATCTGCTTCACCTACTAACAAGCCTAGGTAATCGCTCTACTTCATATCCTACAAACTGTTATGACTAAGTATTTGTATAAGTAGACCGATTCAACCGGCTACGTGTTGATACTGTAGTCACAGGATACTACCATTTTCGTTTTGTGAAATGCACAGTTTTACATTTTTGACAACTCAAATCAAATTGAAAATCTTTGCACTACTTTGAAAATGTTATCAGGATTCGCCTGACTATTTGCGCAGCTTATGTTAGACAGCCCTTTGTTATAGATAACTGCATCATCTGCGAAAAATCTGCAAGCTTATTCATATGCAGCATGAACAACAAGCGTCCCAACACACTTTCCTGGGGGCACACCCGAAGTTATTTCTGCTTTTGCCGCTGATTCTCCATCCAAGATAACATGCTGCGTCTTCTCTACCAAGAAATCCTCAATCCAGTCACGAATTTCGCTTGATACGCCATACGATCGCAGTTTTGATAATAAGCGTTGATGTCGTAATGGGTCAAATGGTTTTTGGAAATCGAGAAAACCGCGTGTACCTGACTGCCAGGATGTCGTGTGAGAAAAGTGGGTAGTTGCGGTTTACATGAACGATGTTTTCAGAATCCATGCTGGTTCTCATGGAGGAGGTCAATCTGTTTGAGATACCTCATTACATTTGAGCTAAACCCCTCCCCCCTCCCCTGTAAATAGATGTTGACCTGTGCTTTCTTCCAACTCTGTGGACGTGATTTTGGTCGAGGGATTTACGACAGATTAGAGTTACCAGAGGGGTTACTTCAGCTGCATATTGGGTATAGAATCTGATACGAAATCTATCGAAGCCTGTGGTTTGTTCAGTTTTAGTGATTTCACCTGTTCCTCAACACCATTGACCCTGAAACCTATTTCATTTATATTTGCAGTGGAATGGAGCGGTTCTCCTTCGTTTTACTTTGCTATTCTCAATTTCAGTTCCTATCTCGTTCATGAATATGTGGACATTAGCTTCGGTACTACTAACAGACTTTACATATGACCCGAATTTCTTTGGGGTTTGTGAGAGGTCGTTTGACAATATTCTACTTTATGCCTTCCCCTCTGGCGATTGCATCTTCCGGCGTGATGGCTGTCGGTGTCACAAGGTCGAATCGTACTACAGTGGTTTTAGGAGCATGATGATAAATTCACGTTGACATCTTGGCCATCAAATTCACTTAATCCGAACCTGATGTGGCACATCTCAGACGCTATCGGGCGCTACCTCCTTGCCCACAAACCACCGGCCCGTAATTTATGCAGATTGCGTCACCCGTGCGAAGACGTTTGGTGCCACAGTTCTTCGGAAACATACCAAAGACCTGCTGAATCGATGATACGCAGAGTCTCTGCTGTACTGAGTTTCAAAGGGGTGGAGCAAAGGACTGTTAAGCAGCTTGTATTAACGTTTTGGTTCATCAGTGTGCAAATCTTTGATTTTGATGTCGGTTATCGTTAAAGCACATAAATTATAGCTCGGGGTTACGTACGCGAATCTAGTATACTGTTTACTGTGTGTTACTTCCTGGTGGCTTCCACACTAGTGCGTAACATGTGATTAATTCCTTTCTACACGACCTAGTCATGTTAATCTGATCACCACCAATATTCAACCTCAATATACGGTCACCACTCACAGACGACAGGTGGCAGCACTAGCAGTGGAGGGCATATGTAGCATGTCTATGGGACGCAGAAGAACAGTGCGGAGAGATTTGTCTGACGTCCAGAAGGGCACGATTATTGGCTCTCGGACCAAGGGTGGAAGCAGTTCCGAAACGGCCAAGTTTGTAAACTGTTCACGTCCCGTCGTGATTAAAGGATACTTTATGTGGCAAAACGGCGCTCTCCAAAACCGGCGCCGAGGCGACACTGGTGCACGACGGGCTATAGAGGACATGGTTGAACTACGGTTGCGTAGATGTGTACGGGTGGATAAACGTGCAACTGTTGACCAACTGACTGCCCAGATCAACCAAGGGGCTACCGACAGCGTCTCCTCAACGACCGTTCAGAGAACGTTGCTGCGTATGTGCCTCCGCAGCAGGCACCTGGTCCATGCACCAATGCTGTTCATCTGCGACGAAGACTGGAATTTGTACGACAATAGCTTAATTGGACGTCTAACGATTGCCATCCGGTGCCCTTTTTAGATGAATCAGATTTTATGCTCAATCGGACAGATGTCTATTGGCATGTACGGCGTGAAAGACCGGAAGCAAACAATCCTCGAAAGAGTCCAGGACAGAGGAGGGAGCATTGTGGTGTGAGGCAAGGTTTTGTGGAATTCCCCAGATGATCTCATCGATCTGGAAGGGTCAGTGGATCAACGTAAGAATGCATCTAACCTCAGGAACGATATTCAAGCCCCGAAATGTGACTGGACAGTGTGTTTGTACCGAATATGGTTACAGTCTGTCAAAGTCTGTTTACGATTGAAAATATTCCTTGGTATACCTGAAAGCAGTAACGTAGTGGTGAGAATTCCACTTGGCTACTCCTGAAAGAGCGGAATCGAGGGCCAGAAGTTTTCATTTGGTGTAAAAACTAACACAACTGACGACAAGACCATTTACAGACGGTAATCAATCAACATAAATGCACAAATTAAGTGCCTTAGCAATAGATTATAACCTCCTATGTTTCACACCCAAGAAGGCAAGATTAAATTACAGTGCGCACAGAGGCTTTTAAGCAATCATTCTCCTCACGCTCCATACGGAATGGAACGGGAAGAAACCCTAATAAGTAGGCCTAGTACAAAGGGCAGTACCCACTGCCGTGCACTTCTCAGTGTTTTGCAAAGTATAGATTTAGGTGTAGAAATCCAGTTACGTATACTTTTCGTAACTGCCAACGGAAGTTGGTTTACAGGTATATGACGAGAAAACAAAATTCATGAGGGTAGAAAGAACTTACAAGACAGAAGACGGGAAAGCATGTACGTTGACGACCATATGTTTCAAATAGCCGAAGAGTTTAATATTTGGGGGCTGCAGTAAGTAACAGAGATGACGAGAAACAATAAATGGAAGCGAGGATAAAAGCGGGATCCAGAGCATCGTATTCACTCTACGAATTACTCTCATCCAAAATTTTATCAAGAGGAAATAAAAGAAGGGTTTATAAAACCAGAATCAGACCATTACTGTATGGAGTATAAATATTGTTGAGTTGTTAAATTAGTGAAATCAAAGTGAAGTAGAAATTAGAAAATAAATGAAAAACTTGGTTTAGTTTAGAGAGTTACATACTGGCAAACAGCAGAAGAGACAATGACCGTGAAGTCAGCAAGTTCAGAAGAAGCCATCGGCCTCCCCACATAAGCGGACGCTGTCGATTCAGCCGTCAGGGCATCGCCCGACCGGCTCACGTGTTTCTCAGTTGTCACATGTGATCAAAGGCCCTCGCCTACATTCCAAGAGCCAATGACCGACGTTAAGAAGATTCTTCGAGAAGCTTTTCAATGTGACAGAAGAGGCAAGGCCGTGAAGTCGTTCACCTCCAGTGAACTGAAGTGAATAAATACGCGAGACGCAGTGGGCCCGATGAGAAGAGAGAAGAGTAGTTTCAGTTCACTTTCGGTGCTGAAGACCGTCATGCAGGAAGAGACTACATCATACACAGACGCACCAAGTCCGCCGCTGTAATGGAATAGCAAGCAGCAGCCTCTGCGCCATAAGACAGAAGTTGAAAGGTATTTGAAGACTGATTTTTACGTACCCGGGTGACTCGTGAGGACGGGAAGGAGACGGCCTCACACTAGCAGTCACCTATGAGCTGGGATGAAGATCTGACAGCCGAAGACTGGCAAGCGAGTGTCCGTTGCTCGAGTCCGGGACACTGGCCTTCCCCCGCCGCGCCGCGCCGCTGGCCGACGCACAACACTGACACACTGACAGAGAAGAGAAACACTGAGACGCCACATCCAAGGTATCACCATCCGATGCACGACTTCGCTCTCAATAATTAAACGGGCCACCTCGTGCTGCGCCTCTCCAGTCAACTGGGCGAGACAGCGACACGAGATACACACCACCACGCGTAATCAGACGCCGCCGCTGCCGCAGCAGAAGGCTTCGCAAACGACACAGCTGCCGCTCTCCGAGCCAGAACATCGAGTAAGGAAACAGTTGTACAAATTTTCAATAAAAGTTATCTTATGTAAAAATGCTGTTTCATTCTACCTCATACCCGAGCCAAGGAAGAACCCACCCTGCTCACATGTTGTTAAGAGAGAAAAATTAATTTATTTATTATTTTCACCCTGACATAATGCTTTAGAATCAAATGCCCATTGCAGTAATGCTCATCCTGACAATTGACTAGCATCAAAAGAGAAAACCCAGTTACATTTAGTGACAGAAGTGTTACAATATGGAGAACAAATAAGTATACAGAGAGAAAGAAAAGGCTTTCGGAAATAATGTATTGAGGATAGTTGGACTCAGTTTTGAGGGAGAAGAATGGCATATAAGAAAGCACAGGGAACTCAGGTAGGTATATAATGTACCAGATATGGTTGCGGAAGCCAAGACAAGGAGGTTGGTATGGACTGGACGCGTTTATAGAAAAGAGGAAGGATCAAGATTGAGACAAGTGTCAGAGAAGAAGCCCGAAGGACGAAGACCTTTAGGCAAACTGAAAATAGGTTGGAGAGACCAAGTGACCAAGGATCTGCAGGCAATTGGAGCACGGGAGAAAGATGCAAAGGACAGAACGCTGTGAAGAAGTTGATTTGCGGAGACCAAAAACCGACTGCGGTTTGTAGTGTCTGAAGAGTGATTAAGTACATAAGTAAGTAAGAGTGCTTAAGGTGTATTTTGTTATTATTTCGACGCTTAAATTAACTTAACGTCGTAACCACAGGCGACCACAAGAGGGTGGGGGGGGGGGGGCACACTTGCTTCCTCCCTGGTATCTGCAGTATAGAGTTTTATTCGTTGCAGAATTATCGTACACTTCTAGAAGTTAATGGATAACCATTAATTCTCTCGGATATAATGTTAGGCCTACAACTTTGCTTCCACTGTTTTCCAATATTGGCAATAGCGACGAGTGATGGTGCAGGTGGTAGGTCGTAAGTGTCATACAATAAGCTTAGGCATTTGTAAACATAACACCATCAAAACAGAAGACGGTCTGTGACTGCATCACAAAATTATTGTCGACTGAATATATCAACCTACGAGCACATTTCTGTTCATTTGCGGGAAGTTTCAATTTTTTGCTTTAACATGAAGAAATCTGTGGCTGAGGGTCATAAAACGCTGTGTAAGACCTATAGTGAGGCACCTGTTAGTGAAAGAATGTGCAGAGAGTGGTTTCAACGCTTCAAGAAAGGTGATTTTCACGTCTAAGACGGGTATGGCGGTGGAAGAGAAAAAGTTTTCGGAGCTACTGAAGCCGACGGAAACAATCACTGGAGATCGTTATCGAAAGCAATTGACGCGTTTGAGCCGAGCAATGAAAGACAAACGGCCGCAATATAGCGATAGACATGTAAAGGTGATTTTGCAGCATGACAATGTTCGATCTCATGTCGCGAAACCCTTGCAAACGTTGAAATGGGAAGTCCTACCCCACCCGCTGTGTTCTCCGGCTATGGCCCCCTCTTACTGCCACCCACTTAGATCAGTGGCACAAGGCCAGGCAGCACTTCCGGTCATATGAACAAGCGCAAAATTGGATCGATTCATGGATCTCCTCAAAATACGACCTGTCCTTCTGCCGCGGCATTCGTATGCTGCCCGAAAGAGAAAGTAATGGCCAGCGACGACCAGTACTTTGAAATGTAAATTTTTGTAAGTTTTTCACAAACAAGTCTCGACCTTTGAGAAAAATCGGCGGAAGCAAAGTTACAGACTTAATACTTTCTTGTGTGACATAAAATTTAGTTATTGTGGCATGACTCATCTCTAAACTAATCACCTATTTTATGTAAAAATGGAATCAGTTTTAGAGTCTTGCCCTCCCTCCCCCTCCTAGATAAATTTCTGCGGACACCCATGCTAGTCACACACAATTAAATCTTAATTACATTAATTATGTTCTGTACACAAAATTATTAATGGCATTCTTCTGTTTTTATCATCAATATCTATTATGAATGAATGTACTTTATTCACCTTATCATTTACTGCATTTCTGTTTCTCTTTTATCTCACAAGCTTGTCAGCATAGCGAGTTGTGAATATCCATCAGAATTCAGCTCTTATTAAGCCTTCCACCTGAGTGTGGCAGCTTTGTACACCCCTTGTTCCACCCCACAGCGGATTCCACGCGAGGACAGCTTCCTTTGTTCCGTTGGGGGGGGGGGGGCAGTGAACCGGCCTCAGCCGCTGTTTTTACCCCCGATTCCTGGCACAAGCTACTCGCGAACGCATCGTGTCTGACATAATGATCACAGAGGTGGAGCATCTACCAGCCCGGTTGGACAAATTCTGCTCTCATTATAAGTCATTAGCTTTAACTTTCTATGTATATCAGACGTACCGGTAACTAAAACCTTACACTTTACCTAACATTTGTATTTCGATGCTTATCTTTATACTTTGGCCAGAAAACACGCAACATATTAGGAAAGGACCACTTTGGCGTCTGATTTGACCTTTTTTCCTGTAATAGAAAAAAGGCTAAGAAAATAAATCACCTCGGTGAACATTACTTAACTGTGTTGTATTCCAAGTTCTGAACCGATGCACGAGCACAGAGTCATAAAGAGAATAATACAGTATAAGTTTCGTACATGGCAATTTCCATTATGAAAGTAGGATGTTTATTCTAACCCCCCAACGTGTCGTCTATGTCTTGAGGTGTGCCATCAGGCGCTGAACATCTCGTATTCTTATAGATGAATTTACATTCAAACTTCCATATTAAACTATTTTTGCAAATTAGAAGTTGGAATTACGCAAATGTGACGGCAAAATCTCCACAATGTTCTCTCAAAATGCTAATGGACAAATGCCAAGTTGCGAGCTACAGAGATTTGAGGACTACTCAGACAATATGGGGCTCTTGATTCTCGATCAATTATTTTTATTTCTTTTTTAATCGGAAAATTCCCTCTCCCCCCCCCCCCCCCACCCCACCCCCAATCCCTCCCATACTTCGAGTGACAGGTCAGTTGAAGTATGCATATTAATCAACTTAGGAGATGAAGAAGATACGCCAAACAAACGATGTCAGCTCTCAGAAAATGCCGACTTCCGTATCTGGAGGCTGGCGTTAGTACGTATGTAGTAAGGTTCAGAAGTTGCCAATAATTCGGTGTGGTTTTCGAAAGTGGCTTTACTGTGTACGTTTTCGAGCGTAGCGTTATTGTGTACGTATGTTACTGGATCTGAAATAGTCACAAGAAAATCAATCATTATAATTACACACAGGATGGATTCATGGATTAAAAAATGAGCTGATGGATTTTGGGCTACATACCAGAAGTCAATAAATTTTAAAATGAAAAGTGTTAAATTGTCAGCTTGCACGTAAATAACCGCCACTACGAGTCAGTTCTGCGAGGAACACAAAGCAGACATAGCCAAGCTTAATAGTATTTAGTCATATCCATAGATGTACTGGAACGTTCGAGGCCCTGAAATGTTCACGTTAAAGTTCTCAAAGAAGACAGCCTCCCTGCAGAGAAACTCCAACAGTACTTAATAAAACCTGCGACATCCGTTGAGACGAAGAGTTGTAAAGAAAACTTCCAATTTGTAATGAAAAGACCTTTTTTGATCTCATCCACGTGACCATCAAAGAATTGGAAAATCAATGGTGAGAGTTAGTTACACGAAATGACAGAATTACTGCTCTGTTATGCTTATCCGTCCACCAATGATGAGTCTCGACATGTGAATTACGTATGTGTCTATAGTTCGCGTCCATACTTCGCCGTCCAGTAAAATAATTATCATGACAATGATTACGATTTGGAACGTGTCGTTATGTCACACACGTATTTCAAGTGCTTCTCTTGTTACACACTAACTGGTTACATAGTTGTACTTAAACACATTTAGCCTATGGCCCTTTTGGAAACAAAAATTTTGTAATCGTATGCATTAATTAAAATACACCACAACTTTCTCTCTTCATTCATGCAGTAGATGTAATTTTGTGAAATCAGATTAATCCTTCTGAACACCCTATATTTGCGAATGGTACTGCTGTTTCGCACCTTCTTAATTGTTGGCAAACTTCACAAGGGAACAATTGTTCCATGATGCTGTCGCCAGTGGGCGATTCTGTCCAAAGAGATGTGTACAAGACCTGTGCAGACGGTCATCACATATTAGTCTTACTGTAGTTTCTGTACAGTGATGCCGCGCGGGGTTAGCCGAGCGGTCTAGGGGGCGCTGCAGTCATGGACTGTGCGGCTGGCCCCAGCGGAGGTTCGAGTGCTCCCTCGGGCATGGGTGTGTGTGTATGTCTTTAGGATAATTTAGGTTAAGTAGTGTGTAAGCTTAGGGACTGATGACCTTAGCAGTTAAGTCCCGTAAGATTTCACACACATCACATCATCTGTACAGTGATGGACACCATATATTACCTTTATTACTAAAAATGGCTCTGAGCACTATGGGACTTAACTGCTGAGGTCATCAGTCCCCTAGAACTTAGAACTACTTAAACCTAACTAACCTAAGGACGTCACACACATCCATGCCCGAGGCGGGATTCGAACCTGCGACCGTCGTTATTACTGTTTATGAACGATGAATGGTAAGCTTCTCAGTGAAAGGTTGCTCTGGAATACTATGCAGTAGGGTATCACTGAAAATAGACAAAGTGAATTAAATTTAGGGCATGACTATCTCCCATGTGTCATGTTTTGCGTGACACAAAAATCTGTAACGGTAGGAATTCTTGAAGGGAATCAGGAGAAAAAACACAGGTGGAAAAAAGCCTGTAAATCGTTAAATTCTGTGCACATTATGAGCTCCATTCCTGAAAAGTTACTGCAGAAAAAAAAGATGTACTTCTGGAAACGATGTGTTATCAAATTAGTACCTATGATAGAATTTGTTGATCCACTCTCCCGGTACCAACATCTTTTTCTTTTTTTTAGAACTATCCAGTCTTTGAATATATAGCACATGATCCACTAAAATACAGACCTAGCCGCAAATACTTTAGTAACAAGGTTTTAAAATAACTGCAATTTAATTGATACAAGCTAATTTTTCTTGAAGGTTAGGATAATTAGATGTAGTAATGGAAGGTACTCGAAATAAGACTGGAAATATGTACATGCATTTCGCTATAATTCTGTTTGTATTAGGATTTCGTCTGCCAAACAGCTATAACGCTGTCCCCGACCCCTAAGATTAATTTGAACGCCACCATGCCTTACAGACTTTGTAGGCGTGGTCGCACTAGAAGTTGCATGTCATTTTATTACTATGACCTCTCAACAGCCATAGCATGCCAGTTACAGGGAGGAGAGAGAAAGGGGGAGGGGGAGGGACATGCTATACAGGACATTTTAAAAAGAAAAGTGTCACGTATTCGTACAGGAGTTCGTATTGGTCAAAATTAGAAGAAAACGTTCTGCAGTGTTGTGTCCTGAAACCAATACCTGTCGAGATATAGACCACTCTGTCCTCTCATTCCCATCTGCCTTTCATGCAGACGCAGACACTATAGGCAGCGCTGCATGTGGCTACCACGCAACCTGACACATCCTTCACCCCTTACTAGTTCTCTTTCGAATACAATACAACTGACTCCATTCGGATTGTCAAATGCATTGGTCACACACTTCTGTAACGTCTATACGTACTGGGCATACAGCAATGCCCTTAAATGTCCCCATATCCAGCAATTCGACGGATTCATATTCGGTAAATGGGGAGGCCTTGCTACTGGACCTCCTCGACCAATCCAACGTTGGGGCGGGATACTGTCGCACGAGCTATAGAGAATGGGGTTGCTGTTTTTCTGTTACTCCAGTAGAGCTGATAATTCATCGAGCAGAAATCGGTATTAGACATCACCTGTTAATCTTTTTGGTAGAGTATATGGCCCTATGAGTCTGTCACCGACAATTTCTGTCCACACATTGATACAGAAGCGATCTTTATGCCTCATCTGCATTACTACTCGAGGATTTGCATCTACCTACTCGTGCATATTCTGCTGATTTTACTATGCCATTTCTCTGAATCCCGTGTCATTTGTTAATAATAAACATTACCCGTCGTAAGTCAAACAGCGCATATGCCAACAGGTATTGGTTTGCAGACACGTCTTTTAGGAATATGTGACGCTTTTTTTCTGAACACCCCGTATGGCGTTGATTGTGATGCGCGCTGCAAGTTGGCGTTTTTCAGATTAACAAACTCACACGCTTAGTAACCGAGCTACATGCATTTTTCAGATTAACAAACTTACGCGCTTAGTAATCGAGCACACGCTTAGTAATCGAGATACACTTTCATGCAAGGTTTGCAATCAAAATACGGAAGGCCAGACGCACGTAGACACACATGCGCAGTTAGCACCACCTTTTCGCACGAAATGGTTGGTGCATTACATCGGGCTCCTTCTGACGGCAGCAAATTTTTTGACACTCTTTAGGTTAAAATTTCCCTTGAATATTTACAAAGTCAAATATACCCAAACGATTAACTAAAAATAAAATTAACTTGTTAATGTTAACAGTAATTTCTTATAATTGAACTGAGTAAGTTTTGTTGTTACTCTCACACTGTGTGTGGAAACTTCCTTCAGTAGACTCAATTTTAAGTCTGCGATGACATTTAACACCACAGTATGTAAGTGAGTCACCCTGGAGCAAAAGCAGTCTTTCTTACCTCGGTTTGCATTGCAGAAGGTCGATTTATTTTACTTGAAATAATGCTTCTCTGCCTCTTGGTGACTTTGCCGGCTATCCGGATTTATAATTACCGCTGCTTTCTTAAATCACTAATAGTACGTGGTTCCTTATACACAAGTTTCAACTGTGATATTTTCCTTCAGAGCTAGTGCTCCCTATCTAATCATTTCACATCTAGGGGCGTCAGATTTTAAGCTTACTTCTTTGCATCATCTGAGAAACGAATGTGAAAATTGGGTCAGTTATAGTACTAGCTCTTCTTCTTCTTCTTCCTAGCGCCTTCCCTTTGGAACAGGGTCCGCTTTCTGCAACCATATCAGTTAACCGCAAGAACATTAGGCAAAAGATTTAGAACAGATACAACAATGAAATTCTACAAAGAAATGATTGTAGCGGGTTTCCTAGGTGGTGGTGAGCGACCAGTGCTAAAAGAGGAGGACAAAAGTAAAATGCAAGCTGTGGAAGTGGGTTACCTTAGGCCCCTCCTAAAGGAAATAGAATGATTGTAAATGAAAAGCATTGATTTATAATTATGACTACGTTATACCAAGCAATGACGGAAGAATCAGTTAATGTGAAATAGAGTGAAATTAGTGTACATACGGCAGCAGCTAAATATCAGGAGCTTAGAGCAAACAGCTGTAGGTTACATAAAAGTATTGTAGAGCGACTTACAGAGGATGTCCAATAAAATATTAACTACGACAATATTCCAGTACCAACCAAGAGGAAGAAGGAATGAGGGTGGCCAAACAGAGAATGGACCCAATTTATGCAGCTTTGAACCTGTGAAGGCAAATGTAGGAGCTGCAGCCCACAAAGTGTAATGCTTGGTCGAAGAAGAATGAGAAATAGAAGAGCTAATGGACATTGAGTTCATCAGTGTTCCCAACCGTAACAGGAGACACAATAGTTACCAATATATTTTAAATTCAGATTTATCCGTATTACTCGCACACGGATCTGGATAGGATCTACTACTGTCTAGCGAATTTTATGAACAACGCCCTTTGGCTTTTCAGACACATTTAAAGAACAAAGTTTAGTTTTATACAATGTGTTTCGACAATATGTTACTATCATCAAGTGTACATCTATTATACTTATAAATTACTATCCATAGCGAAATTTTCACTCTGCAGCGGAGTGTGCGCTGATGTGAAACTTCCTGGCAGATTAAAATGTGCACCGTACCGTGATTCAAAATCGAGACCTCTCCCTTTCGCAGGCAAGTGCTCTACGACTAAGTTACCCAAGCACGATTCACTACCGGCCCTCACAGCTCTGCTTCCGCCAGTACCTCGTTCCTACTTTCTAAACATCACAGAAGCTGTTCAAAAATGGTTCAAATGGCTCTGAGCACTATGGGACTTAACATCTATGGTCATCAGTCCCCTAGAACTTATAACTACTTAAACCTAACTAACCTAAGGACATCACACAACACCCAGTCATCACGAGGCAGAGAAAATCCCTGACCCCGTCGGGAATCGAACCCGGAAACCCTGGCGCGGGAAGCGAGCACGCTACCGCACGACCACGAGCTGCGGACACAGAAGCTGTTCATGCTGTTATAAATTTTCTATAAATTTTCTAGAACCTCGCGTGCTTGCTCGGCAACCATGGATGCTGCAGCGAAAAGAGGCTATTGAAGTAATCAAATGCCCTAACGGCATCAACAGGGAGAATAGCTATGTTACCTACGGCCTGGATGCCAGCGCTTCCAGCCCGACGGACTGTGTATATTCCAAGCCTGGAGCACCACTTGACCCGTGTTCACCAGCATAAACAAGCGGCCACGAGAGAACTGCCGTGCGGCCTCAACGCTTCGCTGTAGGAAAACACTACTCTGGCTGTCGATCTGCTATTGCTTACCAATCACCAATGAAAGTAGTCTACCAATCATTTGCTATAGTGACACGGGAATTAGCCTGCCGATATACTATTTCCTACCAGTCACCTATTAGAGTTGCCTTCCAATCAGCCAACAGAGTAACACAGGTAATAGCCCACCGTGCCGCCATCCTCCTCCATAGTAATCTCTCTTCAAATTTTCCAGTGACATCAGTAGCCACCAGAAAACGGAAATAAACAGTATATAATGGATACATTCACCAGCAGCCAGCAGTTAACTGCCCTGAAGAGGACTGAAGAAAGTATGTCGGAACGTCGACAGTTCAGTTGATTTAGTGTTTTACAATGACCCGGCCTAATACCCAAAACTATTTTAGTCGTTAAAAATTATGTGTACGACGTTTTTGAGTACGATATAAGGTCAGGCGATAAAGTTCTGCCGAGTAAGGGTTACTTCATTGAAAAAAATGGTTCAAATGGCTCTGAGCACTATGGGACTTAACATCTGAGGTCATCAGTCCCCTAGAACTTAGAACTACTTAAACCTAACTAACCTAAGGACATCACACACATCCATGCCCCAGGCAGGATTCGAACCTGCGACCGTAGCGGTCACGCGATTCCAGACTGAAGCGCCTAGAACGGCACGGCCACACTGGCCGGCTACTTCATTGAATGTTTTCGATATAACACTACATATGTTGTTCCACGAAAGCTCGTAGTAAATTTGTCTGAAGAACTTTGGCAACTAACTTTACTAAGTAGTAATTTGTCGGGGAATTACAAATTTCGTAAAAGCACAGAATGCGTTGCGAAATAAGAAATTATTCTTCAATTTTTACCAGTTCTATGACGAAGCTCCGCACTGCCATAATGCCCGTTAGTGTGGCCATTGTGACACAAGACAAATGCAGAGATAATTCTGAAGACACCTCAGTCCCAAGATTTTGTGGTTTGAATATGTAGGTGTAAAATATTACCGTATATTACGTTATTTTATTGCAGTTGGTAGATTATACACTGCTGTAGTTGCTTCTATCTCTGCATGCATGCTATTATATAGATCTAGTCATGTGAAATACCAATCAAACATACATAGGGTCAGTCTGAAAATTCTTAGAACTTTGGATCCAGGTTCAAAGAAAATCTACGACTGAGGTGGTATGTAATATTCTATATAGCGTACGAAAATGTTTTCTGATGCTAATGGTATAGGTGCTAACTTCGGCATCATGTTACATACGGTTGAAGTTCTGCAGTAATGTTGTTGACATGTCTGTCCGGCATATGCAGATAAAAGAATAATCATTTACGTATCCGTTTTCGCTCTGTCGCACAGAGGAAATGTTGTGGTGATGATTCGATAAAGGTGTTGTTTGAGTCGGCCGTAAACGTTTTGCGGAATATAATGACTAGGAATTCCCGTCCATATTTGAGTCTTCGGTACTAATGTCTTGTTGGTATCGTTGTTATCACGACTTAGTGTCTTCCCTTTGTCGCTTGCGAGGATCTCCACTGTTTGTCCCGCTCTTATATGATAAGATGCTTTATCTTGTGATGAAATTTCCCGATAGTATTGGTTTGTGATCTTCTTTGTCATCGTAAATATATTTCTTCATAAGAGTGTGAGATATTTATTTGTCTGGCATATTGGCATATGCTTCATCAAAAAATAACGATTTGATGTCGCTTAATATTCAGCTGACACATACTGGTCACTGTTTAGTCGGCAGCCGAATGTCTTATTGTCCCTTCCCCAGATGCTTAACTAAGCTATTTGTGGATTTATAGCGGGTCAGAATGATTTTATGCATATCTGCTAATAAGTGCATCTTCGAAGGTGGTAGACGTCTCTGCAGTCATGATAGCGGCGTCAGTATTGAATCTGTTTGATCTCATCCTGTCGCATTGGGTCCCAGCGACATCCAGTGACATCCTATGATGGCGTCTACCCGAACGTGATGTAACTTCCACAGTTCTCTTTCTGTTTCTAAAGCATCAAAGCTATTTGCAAACACCTTCTCTACTCGCAGTTGCTGTTGTCTACAATGACACCGATATCCGTCGCCATTTTTTACAATTTGTAACAAAACGCGATGTTCACGTCATTCCCCGCAACAAGTAAGTGTTTAAATATCCACACTCATCGCGTTCATCTCGCTTCAGCAGAAAAATCTAGTTCAGCTGAGATTGTTCGACGCTAGGCAGTAGGTCTTGATGTCTCCCTCCCAGCGCATGCGCATCGAGTCATAGCATCTGGACATTCATCAAAAAATTTAGACACATCCTGCAGCATAAGTGCATTAGTAACAATCGCATCCTATTACCGTATGTTTATTGCTTTTTACTTGCTCTCATTGTTATAACACCATTCTGAAGAACAACAATATGATTTTTATGTTTATAGCTGCTTCACTTTTTCGGTTGGAAGTAAAAACAATAGCTAATTTAATAAGAATAAGGTGTAAGGTAAATATGTTTGTTTGTA
Source organism: Schistocerca americana (assembly GCF_021461395.2). Lineage (NCBI taxonomy): Eukaryota > Metazoa > Arthropoda > Insecta > Orthoptera > Acrididae > Schistocerca > Schistocerca americana. The sequence continues at coordinate 929,971,634 of NC_060119.1, read as the reverse complement.
AATAAATAAATCTTCTGCTACCAGTCACGATTTTTCTTTATTTTACTTTTCGCACGACGCGTTACGAGAAATAATTCCCATTTTCAAGTGCGTTTTTTGTGTGTATTAAGCCATTTCTTTTGATGTTGCCAGTGTGTGTGAGTCTGCTTCATTTCGTTGACTTTTACTGCAATACATAAGAAACACGCAATTTTTTATTTGGATATCAATTCTTTTTGTGAAGTTAGTGGCGAAATGTAGCAGAATTTGTACTTACAGTTTTCTAATGGTCCATTTGTGCAGAGTCTCACACACACTAAACATCACACACAACTTGTTGTACACTTTACACATCGAAAATATCTTATATAAACAAAACAGTTACAAAGATCTTCTTACAGGTAGCCCACAGAGTTAACATTATATGTCTTCCACAGATTATGATATGCTTTGGTGCAGAGGTTAATTATCTCAACAATTTGGCTTGTAAATTACTTATACTGATTTTACAATTGTGCTTATTTCTATGTTTTACTATTTTTATTTAAGTATATTATCGGAACATCTGAAGAAATTTACTGATTCACTTTCAAGTTTTTCATTTAATGTTTTATCTTTATATTTTCTGTAATGTGAATATATCTCCAGTTCTTCAAGCAAATCCATTTTATGTCCTTTATTTAGTCAGTGGAGTACTTTGACATTTTGCTCTATTTTTCCAAATGGGTGTCCTGTATTATGTATGTGTGTTGCTACTGCTGATGTAGTGTGTTTGTTGTGTGTGTATGCTCTAATGTGCTCTGTGTACCTGGTGTTGAAATTTGGGCCTGTTTGTCCTAGATAGAACTTGGAGCATTCCTGGCATGTTCCCTTGTACATTCCAGAGTCTGAATATGGATCATGATTACACTTTATATTATGTATTAGTTTTTGCTGTAGCTTATTAGATGTAGAAAACCCAATTTTTACTCTGTGATTTTTGAAAATATTTGCAGTCTTCTGTGAAACATTGCCTATGTATGGAATACTAGATATACATTTGTTTTTCTCTTTTTCTTCTGTGGTGCAGCTTGTACCTGGGTTTTTCTTCACTTTGTCTAAGATTGTGTCAATCATGGAAGCAGGCTTTCAAAAACCATATATAATGGATCAAATCAGAGAGTAAGATAAAGTTTAATGCAAAAACAATTGAAATTATGGATTTATAGCGACTGTCTTTAATTATCGCGTGTCGTCCATTTAACATTTGCCGTCGTCTTCGAATCCACACTTACTTCTTCGTAGATTGATACTTTGCTGGAGTATTGTTCTGTTCAACTCAGGCCATCAATCACAACATGCTATTTATTTTTCGATGTGGTTTTGAACTTATACACTCTAAGACAAAAAAAGGAAAGAAAAGCACGACGCACCACGGAGGAATAATCCGAATGGGACGGAAATCGGCAGGTGTGACTACTTGTACAGACAAACAAATGATTGCAAGTTCAAAAAAAATTGGATGATTTATTCAAGAGAAAAAGCTTCACAAATTGAGCAAGTCAATAACGCGCTGGTTCACCTCTGGCCCTTATGCAAGCACTTATCGGCTTGCGATAGATTGATAGAGTTGTTGGATATTGTACTGAGGGATATCGTGCCAGATTCTGTCCAATTGGCGCTTTGGATCATCAAAAGCCTGAGATGGTTGGAGGGCCATGCTCATAATGCTCCAAATGTTCTCAAATGCGGAGAGATCAGGAGAGTTTTCTGGCCAAGTTAGGCTCTGATAAGCATTAGAAACTCTCGTCGTGTGCGGGCGGACTTTATCTTGCTGAAATGTTAGCCCAGGATAGCTTGCCATGAAGGGGGGGGGGGGGGGGGAACCGGTCGTAGAATATCATCGACATAACACTATGCTGTGAGAGTGCTGCAGATGACAAGCAAATGGGTCCTGCTATGAAATGAAATGGCACCCCAGACCATCACTCCTGGATGTCAGGCCATATGGCTAGCGACGTTCATATTGGTATCTTGCCAGTGTCTGGGCATGTCCAGAAACGTCTTCGCGATTATCGGAGATCAGTTTGAAGCAGGACTCATCGCTGAAGACAATTCTACTGCTGGCCAAAGACGTGTCTGAAGGTGCCCCACATTGGTGGGATACTCACATGACTGTCGCCCGCCATGCTGTCCAACAACCAGGAGTGATGATCTGGGTTGCCATTTCATTTCATAGCAGCACTCTTTCGCTGTTGTCGTGCCACCCTTACAGCAAAGCGGTACGTCGACCATATTCTACGCTCCGTTTCGTTGCCCGTCATGGCTAGCCACCCTGGGCTTTTATTTCAGGAAGGTAATGCCTGCCTGCACACGGACAGTTTCAACTGCTTGTCTTCGTGCTTGTCAAACCCCACCTTGGCCAGCTAGGTGGTCGGATCTCTCCCTAATTGAGAACGTGTGGAGCATTTTTGGCAGAGCCCTGCTACCAACTAGGGATCTAACGATCTAAGGCGCCAATTGGACATAATTTGGCAAGGTATCCATAAGGAGGACATCCAACAAATCTATCAATCAATGGCAAGCCTAATAACTGCTTGCGTAAGGGCCAGAAGTGAGCCAACGCGGTATTGACTTGATCAGTTTGCGAAGCTCTTTCTCCTGAATAAATCAAAAAAATTTTCTAAAACTGTAATCAGTTTGTGTTATCGATAGCTTATGTTGGCACTTCGACATACACCGACGACAGCGCCCTCTAGCCGGCGCTGTGCAGCTCTACCAGTGCCGCTCCCGATTCAGCCTATTTGATTCCGAGTAGACAACCAAGCAACATTGTTTCTTTTTCACAGTGGGCGAGCCACTACAGATTTTGCCTTTGTAACTTGATGTACAGCTTCGCACGTACGTGCTCATCTCAGCCAAAGTTAAGTATAATTGATGTAGTCAAGTTATTGTGTTGTGATATAGTAAAACCACATTTCTAATTGCAGTAACGAAGCATTTCACCTTTTCCATCTCCTACTCATTTCCTACATTCGACCTACCTTCAGTTTTGAGGAGCAGACCCACGCGCCGCCTTCCAGGCGGGATACAAAGCAGTTAGTCAGTCTGTACATCTACGTCACATCTACCGATTTCTGTTCCATTCGATTAATTTCTTCGTGATGCGTCTTTTTTTGTTTTAGAGTGTATTTATATTTATGTAATCACAGCTTCATGAGTTTAATTTACATATTACCAGTTTTACTACAGTATTAGTGCAATATCATATCAAATATTTTAATCAAGAACGATTCCAACAAAAATTCTTAATGTAGGGTCGCATATTCCACTCGAAATTCGTTTTTGCTTTGGTCCACTGCTTGAAAGAAAATTCAAGTGCCACACCAAGCACAGAAACATATGACAGACGGAAAGTTAGTGGAGCTCTACGTTTCACTATAACAAATGTCTACATGAAATCTTCTTCAGGCAAATATTACCAAATTAGTAAAAGTTGTAAACCGACAAAATATTTTTGTTGTCTTTACGATTATGGCGGCTGTTCTGCCTAATGCCGAACATCAAAGTCTGAAAACAAGATTGCTGGTTCGGTAGAGAAGTGTCAGCAGGCTTTCTACCTCACTGACAGCTGCAGCGATTAAAAGCAGTGTTCTAACTGTCACCTGTGTCTCCACGCGCAGCTGGGGAACAACAGTTATTGAACGGTGAATTTCCCGCCTCATTTAGAGAACAAAACGAGTTATTTGAAACAAAGTGCACAAAAGAACTCTTCAGTGAGCACAGATATATCATGACGCTGATCGATAACGACAGTGTCGGGACTCATTCAGGCACGATTAACAGCAGCTGCTAGACGCAGTGGAAATCGCACTTAACTCTGTGAACAGTGTGATGAAATATTGCGGGCGTTGAAAGTACGTACCCAGGTAGTACAGAATTGCTGAACGAACACACCGGTGATTAGAAGAACTATGAAAGCATTACCTTAACGACGTTCAGTAAATGCTGTATGCACGCCACAGATACGTAAAGGGATATATAAACAGTAGTTTCTGTACTAACCAATATGCAAGATATGATTTTTATGTATAAAGGAAAACCTTATTATTTTAACAAAAGACAAGCTGCGGAAGATGTAATAAACTGAAATCTAATAATGAGAAGTACTGAATCTAGTTTCTTGAAACATTAACAGAGAGTCTGTTATCCGAAAAACCTGTACAGGTAAACAAATGGCCTTGGTACTACTACTATACGCAATTAACTGAATATTAGCCTTATTCCGAAACAGAATGCAGCAGCAGATGAACCCATTAATTAAATAAGAGCCATAGTTGTGCCTGAGGGAATCCTCTAAAGATCACAAAGAATCAAAATTTCTTGGTTAAACTAAACCTGTTGAAGTACTTAAATCCTTCATCAAGTTCCTCTATGGAGGGGAGATGCACTGCAAAATTGAGACGCTTTTCAGTCTTCGGAACAGGAAGGAGCCTCCCTCGTCTTTCTGTTCAGATGACGAGAGGAGCGAATAACAATGCGAACGTCGCTCATCACATTAGCCGTTTATCGGGTCACTAGAAGAGTGATGCCAGTCAGGTAGAGGACCAGCTACACTCGGCACTCGGCGCAGACTCGATGAGACCTCAAGAAACACCCTTCACATTACACCTTCAGCTGGCGTCAGCCTCTCCTGTAACTCGAGGGAGTGGATAGATACAATTAGGTGGACTCAAGCCAACAGAGCGTGGCAGACAGTCATTTCCAGACAAGCCGCTAAGTACGAACACGTAGTGGCTAAGCCACCGCAAGAAGTACCTGGAACTGTAATCAAGTGTACGGAGAATCTTATTGACGATGATACCTTATCTGTACTACAAAAGGAGCAAAATTTCGAGCCGACACCAACGATCCTACCAACAACGGAATTTATCAGGGCGTTGGAAGAAGTCGCCGTTGCTCTTCCAAGGAACGCTGCAGAGGAAATATTTATTTATTTATTTAACCTGATCTTATTAGGGCTATCAGGCCCTCTCCTACATCGGACCAGAATTTCGCACATACAGTACCTTTTCTACGTCATAGTTACCTAAGAAATAACAGTTTTATTATGACAAACAGTATTAAAATTGAGTGTCCATGGTGAAAATGTAAGTAATAGTGACAATGAGCTAGTAAAGTTCATACTGCCAGTACTTGTACTATCACTGATGCTGCCACTAATAGTAATAATAATAAGAAATAATGACAATAATAACAATAATGAAATGACACATATAAAAGGAATTGATAAATGAGCAAAATTGATGTATTCTGATATTGCGAGTTCTGGAGAAAGGAAAGCTAAGAGTACTGGTAGATGAGAAAAATCTGGCTGGAAGGAAGGATACACAAGGGCAACAAGTGTGTAAGGGAGAACGGTAATCTTTATTGCTGCTTTACTAGCTATGTCATTAAATGATTTCTGAATCTGGAGATGTATTCAGTTCTCTAATATACTGTGAAAGATTATTCCAGAGTCTGCTTCCTCCTACTATAAAAGGGCTTCGAGAAAGTGGCTGAGCGGTGGAATGTGACAGAAAGGATTTTGCTGTGATGGGAAAGCGTATTTCTGCCTTCTTGTTCAGCAAGAGTGATAAGGTCCAGGAAAGGTATGGGGGGCAGTGCACGTTGATAAGACTGTAGAGAAGACACAGGGTATGGAAATGTCTATGCTTGTCTGCACGCTGCCAGGATGGGTGTTCGTATGAGGTGAAATATGGTCAAACAGTGAATATCACGGATATAACGAACACAGGCATTCATAATCAGCTGCATGTGCCTTGAGCTTTCCTCAGGAAGCCATTCTAGGATACCATCGCTGTAATCAATAACTGGAAGTATAAATTTTTGTTCAAGTTTCCTTTTCAGATCAAGAGGAAAGAACATTTTATATTTTTGTAGGGGATTGAGAGATGCTGATGCCTTTTGCACATAGCGGTCATGTGATGAGACCAATTTAGATTTTCATCTACTATTCTTCCTAGACTCTTTGATGAAGGAGAGATGTTGATATTTGTCCCATTTAGCATTAAAGATGGTAGGATTTTCCGATGATTCGGGAAAATAAGCGTAAAATGGCCAATCAGTACCGCTTGGGTCTTGGAAGGGCTGAGCTTTTACCTTATATCCCACGCCCATTTTGATAGTGCACGTAGGTCAGTATTAATATTTTCGATAACTGTCTTCAGGTTTTATTGACTTAGCACTTAGATACGACATTAAACATGCCGTACACTTACCAGGGCTATTCCGCCGAGGCCAAACATCTCCAAGGAAGAGAGGGAAGCACTTCCACCCGGCAGAGAAAGAAAATTCTACTATCCTGATGCCACGTGAACAGTAGAAGCAAAAAACTGTACGACCTGTTAGAGGACGACGACGCTTGCAGGACGCAGATGACGATCCCACCAGCCTAATGAATAGGAAGACCACCGAGCTTCTCCAACGCACATTTCAAGACAAGAAGATGGCAAAGAGAAGTCGATCACGAACGGCCCTGCTGCCTGTACTTTACGGACAACCTAAAGTCCACAAGGAAGGAATGCCACTCCACCCAATCCATAGCAACAATGGTGCACCACATATTAAGTAGCAAAACACGACAGCGACGTTCACGTCCTTTGTCGGAAAATGCCAGCACTCCATAAAGAATTCGGAGCATTTCATTCAGCAGCTCCAAAACTTACGACTGGGCCAAGAAGAACTCACGGGGCTACCTCTGAGAGAGTCTCTAAGTCTCATGGGACAAAAGTATGGCCCAGCACTAACGAAACTGAATTCGTGCTTACGTCAACCTACTTGCTATTCGATGTAAAGTACGTGAGCAACCAGACAGAGTGGCGATGGGCTGCCCATCTTAGTGGTGGCATTCGGATTAGAAACCCTGGAGAAGGTAGTTACATGCCCTCGTACTCTTTCCGATGTATAGGTGATATATTCGTAATATGAGCGTACAGACGACATCATCTACAACACTTTCCGCAACATCTGAATTGGCTGCACCTAAACATCAAATTCTCGATGGAGATGGAGACAGAGGAAAACCATTAACTCCCATTTTTGGATGAGGTCGTCAAGTGAAGACCAGATGGAACACAAGTACGCAGAGTCTACCGTAAATCGACGCATACAAATTTGTAATTGCATGACTCCAGGTGTTATGCCCCTTCACAACTAGAAGTTTTCCTAAGCACACTAGGGCAAGCGATATGTCAGACCAAGACAGTCTACAGCTGGACTGCAGCACCTACAGGCAATGTTCCATATGGACAGTTATAGCAACCACCAGATACAACCTGCCATGAGACCAAAGAAGCTATGAATACAGCCTGGTGAGGATGAAGAGAAACCTATTGTGAGGGTGATTATCCCAAAATCGTGAACACATAAGCAAAAATTAGAACAATACGCTGAAAAAATTACGTCAAGTGTGTGTTCCATCCTTCACCGAAGATGAGAGCCTTGCTGGGATCAGTCGAGGATAACCTAGGATTTCAGAAACCTGGAGTCTACTGCATCCCCTCATCCCCTATCAGAATGGGAAAATGTATGTAGGCCAGACAATCCATGTGGCACTGGATGCACTCTGTGTAAGTAGTAGAGTAAGGGGACTATGAGCACATTTTGTTAGTGTGGACTGCATACATTCTGGGACAAACTTGATGGATTTATGACCCCTCCCTCCCCCTTAGCCTATTGTTCTGTTAATTCATTTATGACCCACTGGGGGTTGATTTATGACCCACTGGGTTTAATCTGTCCTTCTGAGAAAACCCCCACCGCAATCCCTACCCGCCTTTTCCCCCCTCCACCCTCCACCTCAACAACACAAGCACACTTTTGATTCAAATTAATTGAATCAATAAATTAATTAACCTCTTGCCCTCTGGGAAATCCCCTAGCTCTCCCTCTCCCCTCCTCATCTGTAAATTGACGGGAAGAGGATGCAGTCTGTGCAGGAGAGGAAGTATTTCATGACAGCAAATTCAAATCAATGTCAATTACATAGCAAAGGATATACTGTAGATTTACAAGATTCAATATTCAGGGATTTTACCTCTCTTTTATTTCGTGGAAAAGCTCAATATTTTCTGCTGTTTAGGAAGATGCAGGTCTTGTAAAATACATCTGAAAGAAGTAATTAAATAGATCGACTTTCTCTGATCAAGAATATCCTCACATAATTGCCATCAACATACCTCACCATATGTAATTACATCATTAAAAATCTCTCGATCCCCACTTTGCACCAACCACAGGATAGATGTGTTGGCCACTTCACGTATTCCCACACACACAGATTGGGAGAGAGGTTGCACTCCTCACGCTTGGGACTGTGACTGCTGTAGGCTGCTGCATTGCCAGCCGCCTCATGTGTTACCACGCATGCAGGTCGAGAGAGGCACACAGAACAAAGCTGCACTAATCCGTAAACAAAGCATCAGATGATGGCAATGCTTCGCGTGGCTGTGCTGACAGGTAAGAGGTGGTAGGAAGCACTATCTTTCCACTGCTACACACATCAGACATGATGTGCTGCTCTCAAAAACATCGCTAACGAGACCTAAACATCCCACAAAGATCACAAAAGCCCCCATATTAACATGTAAGCCCATAAACAAACTTTATAAAACATACACCAACTAATAGCTCTGTGAAAATGCACAGTGCTAAAAAAAATACTTCCCTTACTTTGCTTTGATGGGACCATTGCGTCAACACGTATGCTTCCCATGTGGACAAGTAGCGAGTAATCCCAGCGCCCTGAAAGGACACAGTAAGAACTACTGACTGGTGGCCATATCACAAAGATTGACATGGTCCATCCCCATGTGTATAGACAGATGAAAGCAAATAAAGTAATTAAATTTCAAGAGCCACTCACATTATATTGGGGGTCATGTACGCGGAGACATTTAAGAACACAAGCACATTCCTCCATGCCCTGCCCATAACCCGCATAATCATAAAGACAGCCAAACGCATACTGAGCACTAGTTCACTATTCACCCACACAAGGAGAGCCTTGAGTGTTGCCTTCTCAACAGTCCTGCGACCCCAGATCAGCAGTCGGCGTCCTTTTGATCTTTCATACCTGGGAAACCATCTCCCCCCCCCCCTCTCTCAGTTGGACTATTGGTGCATTCGTGAACCAACGTGTCCAGGCCTATCGACCAACGTATCAGTGCAAATACTGCAAACTGATTGGTCCCAAATTAGCGGGCAGAGCTTGAGCCTATATAAAACTTACCCCAACCACCCCTGGCCTAATTCTCCCATTGTCTGACAGTGTTTCAGGTCGTCTTCTTGCTCATGTGTACAGTATCAGTTTTTATTTGGAAAAATGAAGTGTGGCAATAGCAGCAACAGCAATGCCAGTGGCGGCAAACGCCTGAGGCAGTGGGAATTACCTGGTAAGTTAATTTCATATCAAAACCTGTAACTTTTTCTTTCACTAGGAATTTCAGAGTATTAAATACGCGTCGTCTTATTGTATCAGCAAACATCTACCAAATTGTGGATAAAATGAATGCTTAAATGCATCAGTGGCAGCAACAGTAGAGCAACAGCAGCAGCAACAGCTTCATAAGTAATATGTGTATTTTTCATTGTATACAAAAAATGCTGTTGTTAATTAGTGGCTAGTCAGTGAGTCTTAGCTGTTGTACACGATTTAGAAAATCAAAATCGAGAACTATAACTTTTTCATTAAGAATTTCGTAGAATTGAATACATGTCGTATTATTGCTTCAATATATGGCCAACATATGACTGGTGAGCTGCCTGCTGAAAGCTAGCAACAGCAACAGCAGCAGCAACTGCAATGTAAGTAGTATATATTTTTCTTCTTCATAGTACTGTGTGTGTGTAATACATTGCTGTTTGGCAAAAATTTCGTCTTTTATGTAATATGGTGCATATTCTTTGTTGCTGTTGTAGACGATTTCTTGGCAGAAGGAGATGAACAGGTAGGGGTATGTGTTGAGGGTAAGCTGGAGCCATTGCAGATCTCCTGTAACAGCACAATCTAAAAAATATTTTTTTTCTCGTACTTTCTTGTGTGTGTCTATGCTTTTATTATTTAAAAAAATTAATATGTGGATTTAGGTGATATCACTGAGATGTGCAGATGGCTCTTCGCCAATTCAGAGGAGGACGAAATGCCACAGAGGGTGGACCTTCAGCAGTGTGAGGAAATGCCGGATGACCCGAGGGAGATACCAAGGAGCTAGAGCGAAATTGGTAATTTATAAACATGTACTCATTCTACTTAAATAATAATAATAATAATAATCTATGTTCTTTCTTTCCTTGCATCAGCAGCAGCTGGCAATGTTTCTCTACAGCACCACTGTCCATGCAATATGCTGTGGCACATGTACCGGGTGGTGGAGAAGCCTGCTTTGCAAAAGTGGGGTCTGGTGAGGCATGCCCTCCTTGCAAGGGCACCATTAGTGGTAATGCAAGAAGCTGCCACCGCCACCGCTGCCACCACCGCTGGCACACCCACCGCCACCCCTGCCACCGCCCCCACACAAGCTCCGCTCTTGCATCCTTCGGCCTCCCTCCCTCTGGCAAGCGGCTCAAGGCTACAGCAGCAGCAGCTGCTGAATCTGGGTTGCTTGCACTGGCCTGATACCACAGCTTCTCCACCTCCTCCTCCACCTCCACCTTCTTGTCCTCACCGATCTCACAAGGTACAGCACATACCCCTCAACACCTCACTGCAAACAGCTGCATCGTCCAGTTGTAGTAGTACTAGTAGCAGAATGATCCTGTAGCAAGCAGCAGTTCCCTCTCCCATCCTTTTAGTGAAGAACTTCAGGTTAGTGACACCATGCTGAAGTTAGAACACTCTGTGATTGCGACGCCTTTGAGGAGCGAATCTCATTCACTAGAATCGAGAATCTGGCAGGAATGCAGCGCGACCTGTTGGGATTCTAAGAGTGTGCATTTCTGTCATGGAAATGGAGCTCCTCAAGGGTGTTGATTATCCATGGTATACCAAAATTAAATGTGGTATGGTGCTGTGCATTGAACTGTCACTCTTCCTCAAAGGTGCCTCTGCCACTAAAGAGACAAGTCTTCATTATCTTTGCGGGGACGATGGCGTGATAACACGGTGCACATCAATCACCGAGTGGTTTCGTGGTCCAGTAAATGAAGGATCTAGCTATACAGAGCTAACTAAAGACATAGGTGATAAGCAGGCATGCATTATTGTCAATAATGAAAAGGTTTAGGCTCGTTTTGCATGGTTAATCCTGGCTTGTGAAAGAAATTACACGAAAGATCTGCAGCACTCATCTCGATACGGTAGATACCTTGACGTTCGTAAGTCCTATAGCCCGTTAAACTCCAGGACATACCTAAATTTGAGGCGAAGAGTACCGGTTCATGTTTATGGCCTGGAGAAACGCAAATCCGATGAGCAGAACGAGCATATAGTCGTTGGCCCAGTTAATTTCTCAAAATTTTCCGGTGAGCGTAAGATGCAAGTAAACATGCTCTTGTTCTCCGACGCGCAATATATGGAGAAAGACAGTAATCATTATGTCTGTATCAAAGACATGTCCCAACTTCTATTCTTTCAGCTGAGTAATCTGAAGTGTAAAAAGCGTATTTGCTTAAGGTGCCCCAATGCCTTTTCCTGAGGCAAGTTATTAACAAAGCATGTAGTAGATTGCGCTTCCAAGGACTCGGTACATGTTATTATGCCTACTAAGGAAAACAGATTCATAGTTTAAAAATACTCACCATCAGGAGCGATGCCAGTTTGTGGTGCATGCTGACTTTGAATGTCTCCTCGCACCTGTGGCCCAGTGTGAAAGTGACCCTACGGCCTCACATACTACCTTTACAGAAAAACACGTACCATATGAGACAGTGTACCAAATTGTATCCTCCCATGATTCAAGTCTTAACCACTACATATCTCATGTCGGGGGTAATCTTGCAGTTTGGCTTCTCATTGAGCTCGAAAAACTTTCATGGGAGGTTGGTAAATTCTGCAGCCACAATCTTTCCGTGACCTAATTGAAGGAGAAGGAAAATCTGTACAATAAAGAGGTTCACTCTCATACTTGTGGGCTTCCATTAGACAGAAAAACGGTGACTCTTCATTGGGACCACTGTCATCTTGCGGGGAAGTTCTGTGGTGCAACTCACAATATGTGCAATCTGAAATACCAGTTACCGACGCCCTTATCCCTTTTCTTTCATAATTCGTAGCTGGCGTGATGCTCACTTTCTTATTGAGAATTTGGCTAATTCCAGCATTCCGGGGTTAAGAGCGACGAGAAACGTATTTCATTCTGCAAACGAATGACACCAAGAATCACGCTCCACTTCCTTGACACCTATGTTTTATGCAAACACCACTCCAGAAACTAGCTGAAACTCTACTTCAGGAGTATATGCACATCACTTAAACTGCATTTCCCAATAAGGGAAAGTTTCAACTTGTTACTAGGAAGGGTTTTCTCTATACGCGTATCTGGATAGTATTGCAAAACTCAACGAAACGAGGCTACCCGACATAACCGCACTCTCCAGCAACCTTAAAGGCGATGGCATAACGGATGCAGAGAATGAGCATGCCATGAATGTCTGACAGGAATTCAACATCTCCACTTCAGGAGAGTACACAAGGCTTTACGTGGACACGGAAGTGTGCTTTCTTGCGGATGTTTTCGAGAAATTCCGGAGTCTGTGGTTGACCACATATTCTCTGGATCTGGCCTTTTATAGCGTGGTACCTGGGTTGTGTTAGGACGAAATGCTCAAGAAAACGAAATGCATCTAACACGTTTCTTTTCTTTGAGCGAGGGATCCGTGGGGGACTTTGCCAATGTTCAAAATGGTTCAAATGGCTCTCAGCACTATGGGACTCAACATCTGAGGTCATAAGTCCCCTAGAACTTAGAACTACTTAAACCTAACTAACCTAAGGACATCACACACATCCATGCCCGAGGCAGGATTCGAACCTGCGACCGTAGCGGTCGCGCGGCTCCAGACTGTAGCGCCAGAACCGCTCGGCCACTCCGGCCGGCCTTTGCCAATGTGTCCGTAGACACGCCAAGGCAAATAAGGCATGTATGGCTGACAGGTTCAGTGCATCCCCCGATTCGAGTTACATCATGTACATGGACACAAATAAATTACATGGACACGCCATGCAACAATTACTGCCGATTGGGAAGTTTCAATGAGTGCCCAAAGATGAATGCAAGGGATTAGATGGAAAAACGTTGGGGGGGGGGGGGGTGGGAGGTACTGTGGCTCACTCTGATGTGAGGTATATGGTGAAGGCAGAACTCACATACCCTACTAGCTTCCATGATGGACACGTCGATTTGACACTGTGTCTGGAGCAACCAGTTCTGCTTGGATGCTCCACCCGAAAACTCATGGCAACGCTGGGGAACGGAGATGTATTTTTTATCATAATATCCACCAGTGTCTTAGCTTGAGTATGGAGCTGGCTGGAATCCCCCAGGCTATCTCCTTCAAGCAGTCCACCTTGTTGAACGAGTATATTGATTTGAATACAAAGAGAAAGCTTCTGTGACATGTGACTTTGAGAAAGATTTTTTTAAATTAATGTATAATTCAGTTTTCGACAAAACATAGGAGAATTTGAGGGAACGACGCGAAATTTTGATTAGAACCGAATGGGATGAGCGTTGGAGCGTGAGAAAATGCATCGACAGACCAAATTTTAAGCGGGTCACCATATTCAATGAGGGGGGGGGGGGAGGGGGAGGGGGGAGAGAACTTTGTGACAGTCAATATTCCACATTCCCAAGCGATGCAAATAGCCGCACCATCGCACCATATGTGCAACCGTAACGGAGACGTGGGATATCCGTTGAGAGGCCATACGAGCGTGTGGTTCGTGAAGAGGGGAAGCAACCTTTTCAGTAGTGCAGGGGCAACAGTTCGGATGATGTCCGTCCCCGGTAGCTGAGTGATCAGCGCGACAGAATGTCAATCCTAAGGGCGCGGGAACGATTCCCGGCTGGGTCTAAGATTTTCTCCGCTTGGGGACAGGGTGTTGTGTTGTCCTAATCATCATCATTTCATCCCCATCGACGCGCAGGTCGCCGTAGTGATGTCAAATCGAAAGACTTGCACCCGGCGAACGAATAGTTCGGGTGGTTGACTAATCTGGCCTTTTTGTGATGGTACCGTGACCGGCTGAAGACAAGGGGAAACAATAATGCAGCTTTTCCCGAGGGCATACAGATTTACTGTGTGGATGGCATCATCTTGCATAAAATGATCCGGATGTAAAATAGGCCCTCATACAGATCTACGAGCGGAGACTACTCAGATATTGTTATCAGGAGAAACAAAACTGGCGTTCTATTAGTCGAAATGGGGGATGTTAGATCTCTTAATCAGGCAGGTAGGATAGCAAAGCAAAGTGAATAGGTTGAAGGTAGATATATTGGGAATTAGTGAAGTTCGGTAGCAGGAAAAACAGGACTTCTAGTAAGATGAATACAGAATTATAAATACAAAATCAAATAGGGTTAATGCAGGAGTAGATTTAATAACGAATAAGGAAACAGGGATGCGGGTAAGCTACTATGAATAGCATTGTGAACGCTTTATCCTAGTCAAGGTAGATACTACGTCCACCCCACTATAGTAATACAAGTTTATATGCCATCTAGCTCCGCAGATGGTGAAGAGATTGAAGAAATGAATGATGAGATGAAATAAATTATTCATATAGTAAATGGAGACGAAAAATTAGTTGCGATGGGGCCTGGAAATCGACAGTAGGAAAAGGAAGAGAAGGAAAATAGTAGGTGAATATGGACAGGGGGAAATGAATGAAAGAGGGAGCCACTTGATAGAATTTTGCCTGAGAGCATAATTTAGTCCTTGCTAACAACTGTTTTAAGAATCATGAAAGATGGTTTTTACGTGGATGAGACCTGGAGACACCAGATTTCAGAATGGTTGTGTAAAGGTAAGACAGAGATTTTGGAACCAGATTTTAAATTGTAAGACATTTCCAGAGGCAGATGTGGTCTCTGACCACAATTTATTGGTTGTGAACTTAGATTAAAACTGAAGAAATTGCATGAAGATAGGAAGTTAAGGAGATGGACCTGGATGAGCTGAAAAAAACTGGATCGTTGAGAGTATCAGAGGAAGCCTTAGGCAACGGCTGACAAGAGCAGTGGAAAGGAATACAGTAGAAGAGGAATGGGTAGTCTTGAGAGACGAAATAGCGAAGGCTGCAGAGGATCAAATAGGTAAAAAGACAGGGCCTAGCAGAAAACATTCGATATCACAGGTTATTTTAGTTTAATTGATGAAAGCAGAAGACATAAAAACGCAGCAAATAAAAAAGGCGAAAGGAAATACAAACGTCTAAAAAATGATTGACAGGAAGTCAAAGTGGCTAAAAAGAAATGGCTAGAGAACAAATGTAAGGATTTAGAAGCGTATTTCACTAGGAGAAAAATAAATACCGCCTACAGGAAAATTAAAGAGACTTTTGGAGAAAAGAGAAGGAGCTGTATGAATATCAAGAGCTCAGATGGAAAACCAAGCAAAGAAGGGAAAGCTGAAAGACGGGAGGAATATATAGAGGGACTATACAAAGGAGATGAACTTGAAGGCAATATAATAGAGAGGGAAGAGGACGTAGATGAAGATACGATGTTAGATATGATACTGCGAGAAGAATTTGACAGAGCATTGAAAGACCTGAGTCGAAACAAGGCCCCAGGGGTAGACGACAGTCCGTCAGAACTATTGATAGCCTTGGGAGAGCCATGACAAAACTCTTCCATCTGGTGTGCAAGATGTATGAAACAGACGAAATACCGTCAGACTTCAGTAGGTGTATTATAATTCCAATCCCAAAGAAAGCAGGTGCTAACAGATGAGAATATTCCCGAACTATCAATTTAATTACTCATGGTTGCAAAATACTAATACGAATTCTTTGCAGACGAATGGAGAAGCTGGCAGAAGCCGACCCCGGGAAGATCAGTTTGACTTTCAGAAAAATGTAGGAACAAGCAAGGCAATACTGACCGTACGACTTCTCTTTGAAGATAGTTTAAGGAAAGGCAAACCTACGTTTATAGCATTTATTTACTTAGAGAAAGCTTTTGACAATGTTGACTGGAGTACTATCTTTGAAATTCTGAAGGTAGCAAGGATAAAACATAGGGAGCAAAAGGCTATTTACAAGTTGTATAGTATCCAGGCTGCAGGAATAATAGTAGAGGGGCATGAAAGGGAAGCAGTGGTTGAGAAGGGAGTAATACAGGGTTTTAGCCTATCCCTGATGTTATTCAATCTGTAAATTGAGCGAGCAGTAAGGGAAAGCATAGAAAAAATTGGGGTAAGAATTAAGTTTCAGGGAGAAGAAATAAAGGCTTCCATGTTTGACAATGTGAGAGATAGCAAAGGTCTTGGAAGAGTGGTTGAACGGAATGGACAGTGTTTTGAAAGAAAAGTATAAGATGAACATCAACAAAAGCAAAACAAGGGTAATGGGATGTAGTCGAATTAAACCAGAGGATGCTAATGGAATTAGATTAGGAAATGAGACATTAAAATTAGTAGGTGAGTTTTGCTATTTGGGCAGCAAAATAACTGATGATGGCCGAAATAGAGAGGATATAAAAATGTAGACTGGCAATGATAAGAAAAGTGTTTGTGAAGAAGAAAAATTTGTTATCATGAATATAGGTTTCAGTGTCAGGAAATCTTTCCCGAAAATATTTGCATGGAGTGTAGACATGTATGAAAGTGAAACATAGACAGTAAACAGTTTAGGCAAGAAGAGAACAGAAGCTCTTGAAATGTGATGCTACAGAAGAGTGCTGCGAAGTAACTATGGAGGAGGTACTGAATAGAAATACAGAGACAAGAAATTCGTGGCGCAGCTTGACTAAGAGAGGGAATCGGTTTATTCAACACATTCTGAGACATAAAGTGATAATTAGTTTAGTACTGGGAGGAAGTGTGTGTGTGGTGGGGGGCTAAAAACCGCAGAGAGAGAGAGACCAAGAGATGAATATAGCAAGAGATGAATATAGCAAGCAGATTCATAAGGGTGTAGATTGCAATAGTTATTCGGAGATGAAGAGGCTTGCGCAGCATAGATTAGCTTGGAATGCTGCATCAGAGCAGTCTTCGGACTGAAGACCACAACAACAACAACAACATTAGGAATACCTCTTTGCACATAAAACTATATTGCTTTCAAAATGAGTGAATATAGGTTATAAAATTCTGCATATGTGGGAACTAAGTGTCGCAATACATACTTGTATGAAGTTATGTTACGTAAAGTGTTAAAAGTGACACAGTAGCGATATATATTGTTTCAAAAGTTTACTCTCGTTTTCAAATGTCACAAGCTCCACTTGTAGTGAAGCCATTAATAACGAATATTAAAAGCTATTGCTCTACAGCAGATCAGCCTCCTAACGTACTTTGCATATTTCCACTCAATAATGTCTTATGGAATAGTTTTCTGGGGTAACTCACCACTTAGACATAAAGTACTGATTGCACAAAAGAGAGCAGTGAGAATAATTAGTGGTGTTCACCCAAGGACGTCATGTAGACACCTTTTCAAGGAGTTAGGTATTTTAACTGCACCATCAGAGTACATAGATTCGCTAATGAAATTCGTTACAAATAATCCATCTCAATTCGCGAAGAACAGTGATGTTCATACGTACAACAATAGAGGGAAAAATGAACTTTCCTATCCGTTATTGAAGCTGCCAGTTGTTCAAAAAGGAGTACATTATTCAGCAACAAAAATCTTTGATCATTTGCCCAACAACATAAAGTGTCTGGCAGGTAGCAGATTAAGTTTTAAATCTAGCTTAAAATCATTTCTTTTTGACAACTCCTACTCCATGGTTGAGTTTCTGTTTAAGAAACGGTAAAAAAGTGTACCTCTAAATGTAGCTGCATGTGTAGAACTAAAAATTTCAGTAATATTAATATTAACACTTGTAATCTGACTTGTTCCACATCATATCGATAAAATAATCGGGAAAATGATCTATGGAACATGACATAACTAAAACTAAACTAAACTACAGAAGCGTCCGAATGGAGCTTATGAGTCATATATACATGGGTGCATGTTAACGTGGAAGACATTACTCTATGAGTCGTGGTAATCATACGGCATCGTCGTCCTGCAGTCTGACAGACTGATACAAAGTATTATGACTTTAGATGTGTGTTTGATTTGGATTAACTCATTTTTATTTCGTGCGAAGACTGGCCTATTGTTCATTAAAACTGGTTCATTGGACTCAGGTAGCTAATTCATAGCACGTGATTATGTGATTAAAATTCATTGATCTTTGCAAACTTTTAAGACATGTATACTTGAATTTTATTTGATAACTTTTAGAATAAATGTACGGTATGGCGGAGCAATGGGTGGAGTTCTCCCCCAGACGGGAAAAGAGAATGACAGGCGAGTTTGGGTGCGTGTTGACTGTTTGCCAATTAGGTGCGAGTAGGGCACAATGAGGTGCATGGCTTGGACATTCACAGAGAAAGGGATGAAAACAGTAAAGCTTTAAGCAATTGGGAGTCGCCTTTTAATCAAACGGTAGAATTACGGAAGATGTAAACAACAGGATCGGTCAGATTAAATGTGCTCTAGGTCTACTGAACAACGGTGGCGGAGAGTGTTGTACCACGATAGACTTTTCAGACTTTCGCCTCTAGCCAGACCTGTGGTAGAAATTTAATATATCTCCTTATTCAGTTTTTAAATGATGACATTCACTGTTTACGTGCTGTAGTCTTTTTCTGAAATTACGAACATTAGTTCAGAAAATTAAGGTTATTAAAAATATAGGAACACGTTCTGTGATACAACATGTTCATGTACCTAAGGACAAATATTATATTGAAATTTAAAAGCGTTGCAGTCGAGAAAATCTTGTGAGTGTTGTATTTAGTCGTTTGTCTGTTACTTTATAATCTACAGTAAGGTCCGAAAGTCCTGTAACCCCACTCTTTTTTGGTCATGATGTATATTTATGCTCCATAACATGTCTTTCCTTTCTTTTCACATGGCGGGCACAAGTACCTACAGTGTGGAAAAACATATTCTGCTGAGTGCATCGGCTCAAGAACACACTCGGAAAACCATAAGAGATGTTCAACGGGTTTTTGCGGCACGGTTCCATACAGAAGCTCCACGAAAGCGAACGACACTGCTATAGTAACAGAAACTCCTCAGAAACAGATTCATTTTGGGTAGAAAGAGGATAGGTCGACCATCAACACGACAACAAACATGTACAGCATAGGTAGATTCCCTGACCATGTCTCCCATAAAATCATTGAGGAAAAGATCTGCTGAAATTGGAATTCCAGAAACTACTATGCTGAAAGACATGTAAAAAGATCCGGAATTAAAATCTTTTAGCCCAACATTCGTAAATGAGTGATGATTTGCTTAGAAGTGAAGTTTGCTCAAAATTACTCGATGCATTATTGACGCTCCCACAACGGGGCAAAGTCCTCTTTTCAGGCGAATGTGCAATTTATCGATCTTGTCGGAGTAGGGGTATTTTTTTCTCGAACAATGAAAACCCATATTATTATGACGACTTAGAGAATAATTCCCCACATGTTTTGCTCTGGGTTGCAGTGTCCAATAGACATATCATAGGACCGTATTTCTTTGACGTGCAGTGAATCAACATTCTTACTTGCAAATGTAGCGTGAGTCGTTTATTCCAGAGCTCCAGAGACTGAACACTCTTGGTGGCACGTAGTTTCAACGAGATGGAGCTCCTGCCCATTACGCTCTCCGTGTTCGAGAATTCCTGGATAAGTGTTACCCCAAAGGTGGATAGGAAAAGGATCAGTGCATCTACCAGTGTAAATCGAATGACTTCCAAGGAGTCCTGATCTGACAACATGTGGCAGTTCCTGTGGGGAATAACTAAGCAGCATGTCGCCAAACAACGACACCAGAGAATTGACAAATTGAAGCAGGCTGTTACGGATGTATTCAAGAAAATCACACTGCCTATGCTTCGGAAAATTTCACACACCACCTGGCGCAGCATCGTTTTGTGCCGCGACAGTGATGGTGCTCATACTGATGGCATGAATCACTAAACGATCTGGAACGTAAATACCAACGCTTTTTGCACATCTGTTATGACATGTTTGAAATAAATAAATACACGTCATGACCAAAACAGAAGAGGGGGTGGTGACAGGACTTTCGGACCACACTGTACTACACATCGAAATTCAGTAAGTGAACTCAAATTAAGCATATCAAAAGCCAGTTGCAAATAAAGTACGATTTTAAATTTTAGCTATTGGAAACTAACATAAATTTTCATTTTCAACACATGTAAAATTGGTAAGACACTGAAGAAACACAGTTCATTTACAAATGTCAGGTGTTTTATAATAAATGACCTATTTCTGTTTCAAGATACAAAATGGAGCTCGACTGACGAAGTAAGGCTTAACCGTCCACAAGTTTTATAACTAGTTTTAAAACTGTATAGAACATTATTTACCATAAAATTCTGTAAGCGAGGAATTAACACTGTATTCAAAATAGATTTAATATATTGTACAGCACTTAAACATGTAGAACTCGAAATCTTTACAAATCCTGCACAAAACATAACCTCATGTCTGACAACAACAAAAACTGTAGAAAATGTCGGAATCTCGGCATGGTGTTCTCTGTTGCACATTCATTCATGTGCTTCTAAAATCGTTCACAAGAGTAAAGTACCGCCTAAGACATATCATTTGTTCCTAGGTACACTATTTTCTAGGTATGACTCTCCCCTACTCTGGAAAACAGACGTAACTAGTAATATCAACGTATTATTTAGGAGACAATAGTTCAGTGTTTTAGCTTTTGGGAGCTGAGTGACAGGCGACGTCAAAGATTATTCGCACTGGGAATGGACTTCTGAAGGAGGATCAATAACTTCTCTGTGCTGAACCACGTGTGAGTGGTGATGAGGATATATGGCAGTGCAGTGAACAATAACAGAGAGAGAAGCGAAACGATACATCTACTTCGGTACGGACGCCTGCATAGGGTGAGAGAAAAAACTGGGAAGATGGGTTCACGCCAAAGATGATGATGATTAACAAATTCGTAAAACTAAAATCAGTGTGGCCAAATAAAAACGAGGACTGCTACCCAGTCCTCAAAAAACATAATCATGTTACAAGTTTCCATATGTGAAGCACAAGTAATCGCTATTTTTTGTTGTTGTCTCAAAACTTTTATCTCCTAGTTGTCTTCGCACTTCCAGTCTCCTCTCACCAGCTTCAACGCCTTCTTGGTCATCCCTTCAACTTTTATTTCCCTTCACTTCTCTATATAAGGCTGATTTTGCTTATCTAGTGTTCTCAGTTCTCATTGGAAGGCTAAATCACCGAAATTTTCGGCTTCTATTTCGTCAACAACAGTTGCTTTAATAACAGCTACTTACCTATCGATGTCATCTCCGATGTTATCCTTCTTGATCTTTTGGTTCTTTGTTCTTATCAATTTCGTTTTTTCGTTTGTGATACTTGGGTTATATTTTTCCGAAGAACAGTATTTCTGACCAGTAAGTAACTGTCGGAGAGTTTACGTTCAGGGTTGTCTGTTTTGTACTGTATGTCCTGATATTTGGGACTCCACAATAGTTTTTTTTTTTCTTTCCTCCTGATTGTATCCAAGCTTTAAACGTTAGCTCAAGTTGTTCATCCTGAAAGAAATAACATGGAAGTTGTGCTTCGCAGCTGTTCATTTAAATTAGTAACTGCAATACATTGGGCAAAATGAGTTAAAATGTTGTCACGTCCTTGAACAATAATGTGAGAATGGCGATTGTAACATGTTTAGGTCCGTAAGTTCGAATGCTGCTCTGCTGAAGCCTGCTTTTTTTATACGTGGTATTCATTAGAAGACTGAAACGCGTGCTTGCAAATCAAATAATACGATAAAAGTTAATAGAGGCCAC
This sequence comes from Schistocerca americana, assembly GCF_021461395.2. NCBI lineage: Eukaryota > Metazoa > Arthropoda > Insecta > Orthoptera > Acrididae > Schistocerca > Schistocerca americana. Next base: position 929,949,609 of record NC_060119.1, on the reverse strand, counting down.
GTGGTTAGAATACGTTTGTCAGCAGATAAGTTGTATGATAAGTAAATATTCTCAAAGTAGACGACAAAAAACATTGGAAACGTAAATGAAAAAATGTAAGAGTGCTGTTTTGTGAACGGCCAGCCATAGCAATAAAAATTTCAGCTTCGTAGGAACGGTGTTGACTGTGTTATAGCAGTTCGAAATGACAAAATTTATGGAGGACAACATGAAATACAGTTACGTGCTACATTAACACATTTTGACGAGTTCTTTTCGAATGGGAGAAGGAAAATAATCCAGTTAGGACAATGGATTTCTCTGGACCGGTTCTGGTAAATGGAAAGATATATCAACGACGTTTCCAGTAAGAACGTCTTAAGAACGCACTTTTTCACATTTGTCATTGCAACACTTCATTTCTGCGCACTTCATTTCTGCCTAGTCGCCGAGAAGTGAATTTTTGTTGTGAAAGTAATAACATGCACAATGCGATAAGTTTTATGGAATGTGGGAGCTGTTAACGAGATTACGTAGCGCGTAACTGATTAGAGATTACAGTCGAAAGCTCCTACGGAATATTACTGGGTGCAGCACGTGGCTTGTGAACAGTTATACAGTGGGTGCAAATCTACGTATGTTTCGAAACGTTGCCTCATATTCTTTAACCTGAAAGCGCTCGCATGGACAATGTACTATATATCGCAATGGCACGAGGCTGGTTCCTCACTCGGCGTGGCGTACGTGATAGCAGAGCGTGTGATAAGCACTGCTCGTAAAGCCGTTCAGGTTGCAGCAACTGCTCGGCTCGTAGCTACAACAGCCAAGAAGCGCAACCTTCAGCATGTCTGTAAGCTAATTACGGAAAACGGGAGCAGAAGCACTAGCATAAACATGTCCGCCGCACACCAAGCCAGACAAGGACAAAAGATGAGCGCCTCTAAAACTGCGACGCCGGAATACCTTGTCTGCGTAGTACACTGATAGACATCATTGCTAAGTCCTGTGCTGTAGAAATCAGGAAACTGAACAGAAAAATACAGAACACATCTGACGTGTCGAAAAGACGATCCATAGTCGGTTTTTACATCTGCGTACATAGACCTCTGCTCATGTCACTGTTTGTGTCGAAGAACACTTCGTGTGTTGTTGTTGTCTTCAGTCCGAAGTCTGGTCTGATATAGATTTTCGCGCTAGTCTAACCTGTGGAAGCCTGCTCGTATCTGCGTGACTACTGCTGTCGGAATCCCTTTGAACCTGTTTACTGCAGTTAAGTGTCCCTCTGTAATTTTTACCCCTCACACATTCCTTCATTGACATATGATGCTTCATGATGTGTCCTGTCAACCGATTCTGTCTGCAAGTCATATTAGGAATGAATTTCTTTTTTCTTCAATTCCATTCAGTATCTCCTCGTGTGTTATCCAACCTACCCTCTAATCTTTGCATTTTTCCTAGCATCATTTTTCAAAAGCTCATCTTTTCTTCTTGTGTTAACTGCAAATTGCCGAAGTTTCACTTCCGTAAAACTCTACATGCCACACAAATACCTGTCCGAAATTTATATTCAAGTTAGCAAATTTCTTGAATAGTCATTGTGTATTCTGTTCTGCAACTTCAGTAAATTGTTTGAAATGTATACTGTTGTAATGATAACCCACCAAACCGGATTTTTTAAATTTTATTTGCAGCTTCCGTTCCGACCGATGACTCATTCTCGTATGACATACTGCTAGAGAACAAGGCACCGCTCGAGAATGAGGCATCACTCGAAACTGCACAAGGCACTGACGTGAACTGACCAACATTTCAGTCGTTTTAGCAACTAGTCCCGTCTGTACCGACCGAGAGGCAGATCGCTCCCCATGAAGTCAGATACGGAAATGGGTTATTCAAACTAAATAACGAGAAACATTTGGCCCTCGTAAATGAGTCGTGGAAGTCGGTTCTTAGAAAATTATTAAGGGTTGGTGGGGCTCAACCATCTACTGAAATGAAAGTTTTGGTCCAAATTAACCACAATTTTAGTTGCTCTTCACCTCGCATACTCACGGAAAAAGGGAAAGCCTGAACATTAATAAGAATAATAAAAATGCAAAACAAACAAAAACGACGACAAACAAGGGACTTCGCACGATTTAAGGGAATAATAAATCAGTATGGAAAGGATCACATGGGATAGGTAAGATACAAGTTACCGTCATTCCAATAAGTCAGTCTCTAAATCTTACGAACACAGCTGGAACTGCAATGATTGTTCTGACCAACAGGGAAACAAGATGTAGATTCCACTGATAAATGCCTAAATCCGCTTGTCATGGGTGAGCCCACGAGTACAAGACTAGATTCAACCTTGTCGTACAATCATATTCAGCGCTTGTCTCCTTTAATTGTGTATCCTGATGAGAGTGTACGTAGCAGCCTTGATTACCACAGGAGGATCTGCTGCAACCTGCCAGCGTCAGCAACTCCTCACTGATCGTATAATGATTTGATTATCGAGGTAACAGGCTGTGGATTTTGCCATGATCCCCAGCCAAGTCTGTGTCTCTAATTCGAGGCTCAAGCCAGAGTGTCGTCTTCTCTGTCTCTATCCAGACTTAAATAAATAAATAAATAAATCTATGCTTCCCCTCTGCTTCGCACAACATCTGTGCAAATAAGCTTCCACCAATAGGAATTCCTCACCCAATGATAAACCAATAAGATTTTTCTAAACTGCACTTCAACAACCCACCTAGCGGATATTGTATTAGTTGCCCAATGAGCTGCGTGCCCCCGCCTTCCATTCTGAGAAGCTGAGTTCCAAATTCCCATCTGCCTTCCCACATCACAAGAGAGAGAAATTTACAGTTCATATGGAGTGGTGCCCCCCCCCCCCCCATGAACCACGGACCTTGCCGTTGGTGGGGAGGCTTGAGTGCCTCAGCGATACAGATGGCCGTACCGTAGGTGCAACCACAACGGAGGGGTATCTGTTGAGAGGCCAGACAAACATGTGGTTCCTGAAGAGGGGCAGCAGCCTTTTCAGTAGTTGCAGGGGCAACAGTCTGGATGATTGACTGATCTGGCCTTGTAACACTAACCAAAACAGTCTTGCTGTGCTAATACTGCGAATGGCTGAAAGCAAGGGGAAACTACAACCGTAATTTTTCCCGAGGGCATGCAGCTTTACTGTATGGTTAAATGATGATGGCGTCCTCTTGGATAAAATATTCCGGAGGTAAAATAGTCCCCCATTCGGATCTCCGGGCGGGGACTACTCAGGAGGACGTCGTTATCAGGAGAAAGAAAACTGGTGTTCTACGGATCGGAGCGTGGAATGTCAGATCCCTTAATCGGGCAGGTAGGTTAGAAAATTTAAAAAGGGAAATGGATTGGTTAAAGTTAGATATAGTGGGAATTAGTGAAATTCGGTGGCAGGAGGAACAAGACTTCTGGTCAGGTGAATACAGGGTTATAAATACAAAATCAAATAGGGGTAATGCAGGAGTAGGTTTAATACTGAATTAAAAAAAAAAAAAAAGGAGTACGGGTAAGCTACTACAAACAGCATAGTGAACGTATTATTGTGGCCAAGATAGACATGAAGCCCACACCTATTACAATAAGTTTATATGCCAACTAGCTCTGCAGATGACGAAGAAATTGAAGAAACATGTGATGAGATAAAAGAAATTATTCAGGTAGTGAAGGGAGACGAAAATTTAATAGTCATGGGTGGCTGGAATTCGATAGTAGGAAAAGGGAGAGAAGGAAACATAGTAGGTGAATATGGATTGGGGTAAGAAATGAAAGAGGAAGCCGTCTGGTAGTATTTTGCACAGAGCATAAATTAATCATAGTTAACACTTGGTTCAAGAATCATGAAAGAAGGTTGTATACATGGAAGAACCCTGGACATACTAAAAGGTATCAGATAGATTATATAATGGTAAGACAGAGATTTAGGAACCAGGTTTTAAATTGTAAGACATTTCCAGGGGCAGATGTGGATTCTGACCACAATCTATTGGATATGAACTGTAGATTAAAACTGAAGAAAATACAAAAAGGTGGGAATTTAAGGAGATGGGACCTTGATAAACTGACTAAACCAGAGGTTGTACAGAGTTTCAGGGAGAGCATTAGGTAACAATTGACAGGAATGCGGGAAAGAAATACAGTAGAAGAAGAATGGGTACCTATGAGGGATGAAGTAGTGAAGGCAGCAGACGATCAAGTAGGTAAAAAGACGAGGGCTAGTATAAATCCTTGGGTAACAGAAGAAATATTGAATTTAACTGATGAAAGGAGAAAATATAAAAACGCAGTAAATGAAGCAGGCAAAAAGGAATACAAACGTCTCAAAAATGAGATCGACAGGAAGTGCAAAACTGCTAAGCAGGGATGGCTACAGGACAAATGTCAGGATGTAGAGGCTTATCTCACTAGGGGTAAGATAGATACTGCCTACAGGAAAATTAAAGAGACCTTCAGAGAAAAGAGAACCACTTGTATGAATATCAAGAGCTCAGATGGAAACCCAGTTCTAAGCAAAGAAGGGAGAGCAGAAAGGTGGAAGGAGTATATTGAGGATCTATACAAGGGCGATGTACTTGAGGACAATATTATGGAAATGGAAGAGGATGTAGATGAAGATGAAATGGGAGATACGATACTGCGTGAAGAGTTTGACAGAGCGCTGAAAGACCTGAGTCGAAACAAGGCCCGGGAGTAGACAAGATTCCAGTAGAACTACTGACGGCCTTGGGAGAGCAAGTCCTGATAAAACTCTACCATCTGGTGAGCAAGATGTATGAGACAGGCGAAATACCCTCAGACTTCAAGAAGAATATAATAATTCCAATCCCAAAGAAAGGAGGTGTTGACAGATGTGAAAATTACCGAACTATCAGTTTAATAAGTCACGGCTGCAAAATACTAACGCGAATTCTTTATAGACGAATGGAAAAACTGGTAGAAGTCGACCTCGGGGAAGATCAGTTTGGATTCCGTAGAAATGTTGGAACACGTGAGGCAATACTGACCTTACGCCTTATCTTAGAAGAAAGATTAAGGAAAGGCAAACCTACGTCTCTAGCATTTGAAGACTTAGAGAAAGCTTTTGACAATGTTGACTGGAATACTCTCTTTCAAATTCTAAAGGTGGCAGAGGTAAAATACAGGGAGCGAAAAGCTATTTACAATTTGTACAGAAACCATATGGCAGTTATAAGAGTCGAGGGGCAAGAAAGAGAAGCAGTGGTTTGGAAGGGAGTGAGACAGGGTTGTAGCCTCTTCCCGATGTTATTCAATCTGTATATTGAGCAAGCAGTAAAGGAAACAAAAGAAAAATTTGGAGTAGGTATTAAAATCCAGGGAGAAGAAATAAAAACTTTGAGGTTCGCCGATGACATTGTAATTCTGTCAGAGACAGCAAAGGACTTGGAAGAGCAGTTGAACGGAATGGACAATGTCTTGAAAGGAGGATATAAGATGAACATCAACAAAAGCAAAACGAGGATAATGGAATGTAGTCGAATTAAGTCGGGTGATGCTGAGGGAATTAGATTAGGAAATGAGACGCTTAAAGTAGTAAATGAGTTTTGCTATTTGGGGAGCAAAATAACTGATGATGGTCGAAGTAGAGAGGATGTAAAATGTAGACTGGCAATGGCAAGGAAAGCGTTTCTGAAGAAGAGGAATTTGTTAACATCGAGTATAGATTTAAGTGTCAGGAAGTCGTTTCTGAAAGTATTTGTATGGAGTGTAGCCATGTATGGAAGTGAACCATGGACGATAAATAGTTTGGACAGGAAGAGAATAGAAGCTTTCGAAATGTGGTGCTACAGAAGAATGCTGAAAATTAGATGGGTAGATCACGTAACTAATGAGGAGGTATTGAATAGAATAGGGGAGGAGTTTGTGGCACAACTTGACAAGAAGAAGTGACCGGTTGGTAGAGCATGTTCTGAGGCATCAAGGGATCACAAATTTAGCATTGGAGGGCAGCGTGGAGGGTGAAAATCGTATAGGGAGACCAAGAGATGAATACATTAAGCAGATTCAGAAGGATGTAGGTTGCAATAAGTACTGGGAGATGAAGAAGCTTGCACAGGATAGAGTAGCATGGAGAGCTGCATCTAATCAGTCTCAGGACTGAAGACCACAACAACAACGTGGTGTGGTGTCCGGCTGGTGCCAAGCACCTCCAAAAATAGGCGAAAGAAGAATTTTTAACAATGGCTACCAAATAGCTTCCCTCATGAAGACAACGAGACATCTGTTTCTCGGCCAGTCCAGCTTCCCTCAATTTTCTTGGAAGTCTTGTCGACAAAAAACATAGCATCAGGGAGTCTTTAGAGCAGATTCCTACTCATAAAATAACTTATTGTGCATTGGTTCAGACACATGTTATTGTCCCTCAGACGAAGCTTTTTAGGCGTCCTTGACCGCACAGCGTGGGCGTTGCAGTTCTGAAGAACTCTGCGTGCACGCGTCTGGCTGGCACTGTAGACTTCAGTGTTAGGAAGTCTTTTTTGAAGATGTCTATCTGAAGCACAGCCTTGTACAAAAGTGAAATTTGGACAATAAACAGTTCAGACAAGAAAATAATAGAAGCTTTTGAAAAATGGTGCTACAAAAGAATGCTGAAGATAAATTAGACAGACCGAGTAACCAATGAAGAGATACTGGAACAGATTGGGAGGGGAGGGAGATTTTTGACGTAATGACTAAAAGAAGGGCTCGGGTGATAGGATACGTCTTGAGGCATGAGGAACCGTCAATTTTTGTAATGAGGGGAAGTGTGGGGGGATTAAACACTGTAGAGGAAGACCATGTGATGAATACAGCATGCAGATTCAAATGGATGTAGTCTGCAGTAGATGCAAAGACGGAGAGCCCTCCACATGTAATAGTGCCGTGGAGAGGTACATCAGACCAGACTTCAGGCTAAAGATCACAACAATAACAACTTTAAATGTCATACTTTTCTGCTGTCACCATAGACAATGTTATAGTCTGTCGGTAAACTGAAGAGTGAGCAAGCGAGTCCCCACTCTGCCTACCGTGCTACGCCACAGGGCGCTTCTACAGGCTGTTTCACAACTTAGTACCGTCTCTGCCGTGGCGCGCGCTTTAAATCTTTGGCGACGCCGTGTACGGATACGTCCCGGCTGCTTTTATTTTTGGACAAATGCGTTAAGAGTGTAAGGGAAACAAATGACGATAGCTTCTTCGCAACAAAACATTATAGAGTAAATAATATTGACATAAGAACGGAAGTCAGGATTCTAGTATAAACATAGAACCGAATGCCCATTCATGTGAATGTATGTTCCAAGGCGAACTAGATATGGCGCAATCAATCTGTAGAATTTAAGGCTTGTTCTTACTTTGTGTTTCTACTAAAAGGTAGAAGTTTTCTTTGAAGGGTTGCATTGAAAGTTAACATTTCTTTGAAAGTAACCAGAAATTTATAATTTCGTGTGTTGTATTAGTTCGATTCGCACTGCTTTTTTGTCACCGACTGAAAAGTATCTGTGCAATGTTTTGCATATTCGGTATTTGCCCTGTTGTCAACTGTGAAAAAGGTTATATGGGTTTTGGTAGCATCAACTATTACTTGTTTTGTAAAAAAAATAGATTAGAGAACCAGTACTAAATTCTCTTATAAGAATGGAATAAAATGTATCAAATTTTTAGGAATGTTAAATATTGCTTTCGATGAGTCTCTTATGAGTATACCAAGAGCATACAAGTGGTATAAACATTTCAAAGCAGGCCATAAAGGGCAGCAGTTTTACAAGAATAGATGAGATTAAAAATGCACAGTTAAGATACCTATGAACTATCCCGAGGAAACAGTCCCTAAAGTGTTTTGAGAATTGGAAAAAGCAATGGCATGTGAAACTGTCTATAACGTTGGGTCTCCTTCCTAAATTATTAGTTTTCCTTCGCGGCGATTTCAGTAAACCATGCGGCTTGTTTTCGCGTTCCTTCCTTATGCGTGCTATTGTGGCGAGGCTGACGTTTGCATATACTGCAGCCCTTTGATTGGGACTGGTAACATTATGCAACAGTTCTTTTTGTGTCGCCTCCTTAACACACGCTCTACTAACGTTATAGACGATCGAACGCTCGTTACTCTGCAAACACCTCTTCTTCTTCGTATTCTGCACATTTTCTTGCAATGCAGGGCGATTATCCATCACTTCCGGATACTGAAGTATATCAGTGAGTACACAAAGTCAACTGACTGACACTGGCAACTAATATCCCACGAACTGAAACGACGTATATCACTGCACGCCAAACTACACCGCTAGACAGGTAACGGGCAACTGATTTTTGGGTGGCCCTGTAGGCCAGTGGCAGGGTTCTTCCGGGAAAGGCCACTTCCCCCACCAAAAGCGCTGCTCGCTCTTGAGTTTACAGACAGACTATATTAGCCTGTCTTTCGTTTGATTTCCCATGTATTCTAAACACTAACAACAAAATTACTTACATGGACTTCTATTACAGCATGTTGGTTTTTGGTTCTGTTACTGAAAATTTTCTTACTAGCGTCGTTTGAGTCGTTTCTGAAGTGTGGTTCAAAGAAAACTTCGGATGATTTTGACAACAGGTAGTCTGTTGTATACAGCCTCTCGGAGGGCTGAAACAGTGGGCACCCCTGAAGAACGGACAGTACAGGAATGCGGGGCTTCGCGAACCTTCCGCTAAGGAGCTGCACCCGATCAAGTTGCCCTGTGTCAGAGCGCCACGGAGGCCCGCTTACTTTGACAAATCGATTACCTTTTCATTAGTAGAACTTCTAACCGTTTTTACGGAGCCTGCATACAGTCAGCATTTATTGACAGTGCTAAATTCTCAAACTGTCAATAATATTATCAACTTTATGAACTGGCAACGCAATTGTACAAGGTTAAGATATCGAACGGCAAAAAGAATGTTTGTTCCGCAATTCTACTAGCTGTAGCATGCAAGAAGTAAGAGAAAACAACGAAAAACAACGAGAACGGCTGAAGAAACGGAGCGACTTGTCGCATATTAATTTACTGACTGATGTCACAATCACGGGCCCGTGAGATTTCCTGCCAGATCTTGCATCAGACGATAAGTTATTTATGGTGATACGACAGAAAATAGAGAGAGGCAATCGCAGTGGACGAGAGATGGGGAGCAACTCTGAGGTTTCTGATGACAGGCAGACCAGTCGACTGCTTGAAGTTACTTTTGTAACATCAGTAAATAAAATTAGTAAAACTGTTATGGAAGCCTGTGGAGTAACTGTATCAGACCTGCAGGGATATATTCAGATAATTAGCGTGAAACAGTTTCTTACGTTCCGTTATAATTTGGTGGCACTGGTATACATTTCAGAGACCTCTTACTAGTTGATGGATGTGCGGTGTATGACATACTTTTCGAAGCAGAAGTGTTCTTCTACATTGGTTTGTAATTCAACAAACTAGTCGTATGTTTACAAATTAATAAAGAAAGCAATGCCATAGTGAGTTCTCCTCTCACCATCCTAAAATGGCAAATACAATGACTAACCCTGCGTAAGCCTATTAAAACTTTTTTGCATTAAAAAATTACGTGGGAAACTGAATCTGAGCTATGATGTGCACAAAGCAGAACTGAAAAATATATAGTGCATGTTTTAACGTCGCGTGGCTGGTCCATGATGTTCTGTTAACATGTGAATGGCGCATATTGTCAAACCATCAATACTCGACTTCACACACTCTGTATGCATTGACAATACTGATAATACTTTTGGGGCCTTTATACTACTCGTCAGTATTTCTAATATCGACAATACGTCAAAAAACGCCATCAGACGGTTAATGTATTGACTGTTTGGCGAGGTTGTTGAATACGTTAGGGATCCTTTAAATCCTAAACGCGATTTAACAAACATTTCTTCGGGCTGACACAGCATCTCAAGATCTGTCCGAAGATCCATGAATTAGTTAAGCTGTGATTTGTAATTAACAGTATCAGATACTAACGACGGAAGACAGGAAACTCACGTTCTAAATTAATTTTCTTTCTTCTTGCGCACTCTTCGTTTCTTGATGACTTCTCGAATAGGTCCTCCTGTATTTCGTTTGCCCTTCTGCACGGATGCCAGTCCGTCTTTTCTTGAGAGACGCACATGCTCGTACAATACTCGTACGCCGTACGGTACAAGCTTATGGAGGATGGATAATAATTGTGCTAAATAATTTATCTGAGCCCAAAAATTTTGGATTAAGTCATTTTAATGGCTCCATCGTAATTGCCGACGGCGGCGACTATCTTGTTCTTGTCGGTATGGGCCGCGGTGGTCTCGCGGTTAAGGCGCTCAGTCCGGAACCGCGCGACCGCTACGGTCGCAGGTTCGAATCCTGCCTCGGGCATGAATGTGTGTGATGTCCTTAGGTTAGTTAGGTTTAAGTAGTTCTAAGTTCTAGGGGACTGATGACCACAGATATTAAGTCCCATAGTGCTCAGAGCCATTTCTTGTCGGTATGAACGGTAACCGAAATGAATTGATCACTTTACAATGCCCTCCTCTTCATCCTTTTATGACAAGTAAAATTAAGGCGCAACGGAGATAGTAATATCAAGCAAACTCCTAATCAGTCCCTTTAGTCAGCCATAGTGCCAGTAGTGACAGTGTCGTCGTAACTGCCGTCTGCTTCACGCCTGCTGTGCAGCGAGCTACGTTAATTTAGGTATTAACTGTATTTTTCTTATTTGTCACTTCTTCTTCCGTGTGTTTTTGTTTTTGGAAGCTTTAATCGTCGAGTGCTAGTAATAGTGTTCCATAGATTCCGTGTTTGTTTTGAATACAGTCAGAGAGAGTCCCTTTAGTCAGCCATACTTCCAGTAGTGCTAGTGTTTGTTTTGAATACAGTCCAGAGACAGATAGTGCTATTTTATTGTTTTCTACAAGAAGTGTCTAGTAACCATAGTTTAGTCAACTATCAGCCGCCTTTAGTGAATTAGCAGTCTAGTTAAAAGTTGATTAACTCTCTACAGTGAATTGATTTCTTAGGATGGATAGGATGTGTGACTGCTGTGTACGGACGCAGGAGGAGCTGGCCACTGTTCGCGAACAGCTGAACGTGTTGATGGCCGTGGTCAGCCGTCTTCAGTCTGCTGCCTCGGAGTGTAGCGGCAGTGGGGAGTCTGGTGCGTTGCAAAGTACACCCGAGGTGTTACATGCTTCACCCACTGTCCCTGCTGTCAAGACATCTTCGCGGGTACCGGGCGCAGTTGGGCCACCCTCTCCCCAAGGGGAGTGGTGGGTTCAGCGGCGCACGAGGCGGAGGGTCAATGTGGAGGCTGGCCGTGCGGCATCGCCCGCTCTGCCTGTGAGTGGACATGTGGCCGCTCCTTCAGCAAGGTCCGAGCAGGCACACGGGGGGAGGGGTTTATTAGTGATTGGGAGCTCCAATGTTAGGCGGGTGATGGAGCCCCTTAGGGAAATAGCGGAAAGGTCGGGGAAGAAGGTCAGTGTTCACTCTGTCTGCTTGCCGGGGGGGGGGTCTCATCCGAGATGTGGAAGAGGCTCTGCCGGCGGCGATAGAGAGCACTGGGTGCACCCGACTGCAAATTGTTGCTCATGTCGGCACCAATGACTCCTGCCGTCTGGGTTCAGAGGTCATCCTCAGTTCGTGCAGGCGGTTGGCGGAGTTGGTGAAGGCGGAAAACCTCGCTCGCGGGGTGGAATCTGAGCTAACTATTTGTAGTATCGTTCCCAGAACCGATCGCGGTCCTCTGGTTTGGAGCCGAGTAGAAGGCTTAAACCAGAGGCTCAGACGATTCTGCGGAGATCTGGGGTGCAAGTTTCTCGACCTCCGCTATCGGGTGGAGAAATGTAGGGTCCCCCTGAATAGGTCAGGCGTGCACTACACGCAGGAAGCGGCTACAAGGGCAGCGGAGTACGTGTGGAGTGCACATGTGGGTTTTTTAGGTTTGAGAATTCCCTCCCTAGGCCCGACAAGACGCACCTGGAGACGCGGCAAGGTAGGAGTAGGCAAAATGCAACAGGGAATAGCAATATTAATGTGATAATAGTTAACTGTAGGAGCGTCTATAGAAAGGTCCCAGAACTGCTCTCATTAATAAACGGTCACAATGCCCACATAGTACTAAGGACAGAAAGTTGGCTGAAACCAGATGTAAACAGTAATGAAATCCTAAACTCAGGTTGGAATGTATACCACAGAGACAGGCTGGACAGTGAAGGGGTAGGCGTGTTTATAGCGATAAGAAGTGAAATAGTATCGAAGGACGGTTCTGGCGCTGCAGTCTGGAACCGCGAGACCGCTACGGTCGCAGGTTCGAATCCTGCCTCGGGCATGGATGTGTGTGATGTCCTTAGGTTAGTTAGGTTTAACTAGTTCTAAGTTCTAGGGGACTAATGACCTCAGCAGTTGAGTCCCATAGTGCTCAGAGCCATTTTTGAAGTATCGAAGGAAATTGACAGAGAACCGAATTGTGAAATAATTTGGGTGAAGGTCACGGCTCAGACATGGTAATTGGATGTCTCTATAGCCCCCCTGGCTCAGCAGCTGTTGTCGCTGAGCACCTGAAGGATAATTTGGAAAATATTTAGCGTTGGTTTCCCCACCATGTTAAAGTTCTGGGTGGAGATTTTAACTTGCCGGATATAGACTGGGAGAGTCTAAAGTTCATAACGGGTGGCAGGGACAAAGAATCCAGTGAAATTTTTTTATGTGCTTTATCTGAAAACTACCTTGAGCAGTTAAACAGAGAACCGACTCGTGGCGATAACATATTAGACCTTCTGGTGACAAACAGACCCGAACTATTTGAAACACTTAACGCAGAACAGGGAATCAGCGATCATAAAGCGGTTACTGCATTGATGATTTCAGCCGTAAATAGAAATATTAAAAAAGGTAGGAAGATTTTTCTGTTTAGCAAAAGTGACAAAAATCAGATTTCAGAGTACCTGACGGCTCAACACAAAAGTTTTGTCTCAAGTACAGCTAGTGTTGAGGATCAGTGGACAAAGTTCAAAACCGTCGTACAATATGCGTGGTACAACAACCGAGTTAGAAAACTGCTGCGTAAGCAAAGGGAACTTCACAGCAAACATAAACAAGCCAAAGCTATGCAGACAAACAAAAATTACGGGAAGCGAAATGTAGTGTGAGAAGGGCTATGCGAGAGGCGTTCAATGAATTCGAAAGTAATGTTCTATGTACTGACTTAGCAGAAAATCCTAAGAAATTTTGGTCTTATGTCAAAGCGGTAGGTGGATCAAAACAAAGTGTTCAGACACTCTGTGACCAAAATGGTACTGAAACAGAGGACGACAAACTAAAGGCCGAAATACTAAATGTCTTTTTCCAAAGCTGTTTCACAGAGGAAGACTGCACTGTAGTTCCTTCTCTAGGTTGTCGCACAGATGACAAAATGGTAGATATCGAAATAGACGACAGAGGGATAGAGAAACAATTAAAATCGCTCAAAAGAGGAAAGGCCGCTGGACCTGATGGGATCCCAGTTCGATTTTACACAGAGTTCGCGAAGGAACTTGCCTCCCTTCTTGCAGCGGTGTACCGTAGGTCTCTAGAAGAGAGGATTGGAAAAGGGCACAGGTCATCCCCGTTTTCAAGAAGGGACGTCGAACAGATGTGCAGAACTATAGACCTATATCTCTAACGTCGATCAGTTGTAGAATTTTGGAACACGTATTATGTTCGAGTATATTGACTTTTCTGGGGACTAGGAATCTACTCTGTAGGAATCAGCATGGGTTTCGAAAAAGACGATCGTGTGAAACCCAGCTCGCGCTATTCGACCACGAGAGTCAGAGGGCCATAGACACGGGTTCCGAGGTAGATGCCGTGTTTCTTGACTTCCGCAAGGCGTTTGATACAGTTCCCCACATTCGTTTAATGAACAAAGTAAGAGCATATGGACTATCAGACCAATTGTGTGATTGGATTGAAGAGTTCCTAGATAACAGAACGCAGCATGTCATTCTCAATGGAGAGAAGTCTTCCGAAGTAAGAGTGATTTCAGGTGTGCCTAAGGGGAGTGTCGTAGGACCGTTGCTATTCACAATATACATAAATGACCTTATGGATAACATCGGAAGTTCACTGAGGCTTTTTGCGGATGATGCTGTGGTATATCGAGAGGTTGTAACAATGGAAAATTGTACTGAAATGCAGGAGGATCTGCAACGAATTGACGCATGGTGCAGGGAATGGCAATTGAATCTCAATGTAGACAAGTGTAATGTGCTGCGAATACATAGAAAGAAAGATCCCTTATCATTTAGCTACAATACAGCAGGTCAGTAGCTGAAAGCAGTTAATTCCATTAATTATCTGGGAGTAGGCATTAGGAGTGATTTAAAATGGACTGATCATATAAAGTTGATCGTCGGTAAAGCAGATGCCAGACTGAGATTCATTGGAAGAATCCTAAGGAAATGCAATCCGAAGACAAAGGAAGTAGGTTACAGTACGCTTGTTCGCCCACTGCTTGAATACTGCTCAGCAGTGTGGGATCCGTAACAGATAGGGTTGATAGAAGAGATAGAGAGGATCCAACGGAGAGAAGCGCGCTTCGTTACAGGATCATTTAGTAATCGCGAAAGCGATACGGAGATGATAGATAAACTCCAGTGGAAGACTCTGCATCAGAGACGCTGAGTAGTTCGGTACGGGCTTTTGGTGAAGTTTCGAGAACTTACCTTCACCGAAGAGTCAAGCAGTATATTGCTCCCCCCTACATATATCTCGCGAAGAGACCATGAGGATAAAATCAGAGAGATTAGAGCCCACACAGAGGCATACCGACAATCCTTCTTTCCACGAACAATACGAGACTGGAATAGAAGGGAGAACCGATAGAGGTACTCAAGGTACCCTCCGCCACACACCGTCAGGTGGCTTGTGGAGTATGGACGTAGATGTAGATGTAGAATCAGTCGCAAAGCACGCAAAGACGAAACATTCAAACCCTCCTTTCAACCTCCAAACTAAGCAGTTTAATTTATTTCGCTAAGCGATGTATAATGTGACAACGTTCATAGAAATAAATATAAGCAGACAAAAATGTTCAATCTAAGTAACCAATAATCAATTCAAGTCGCATTATCGCTTTTTTTTCCAAAGCTTCTTCTCTTAACTTTTGTTCCAAAATGACAATGTTATCACGTTGACAGGCACAGGTAAACGTACAAAGAGAGAGACAATGACCCGAGGATCCCGTCTCCAGTTTCCCAGCAACGACTAACAAGTATAAGGTTAAGTCCCTAGGCAAACAGTGAGTCGAGAGGATAACCTCAGAACTTCATTTTGGCCTTCTGCACACTTCACCGCTAGACAGAAATTGCAAACGTCAACTAAAGTGCGACTTAAGTGCTTAGCAGCTTGTTGCTAACAGACCGCGAAAACTGAGCTAACTTCTGTATATTGTAAACTAACAACGTATGCAGATTTTCTCCTGTAGTAAAAATCGCTATACTGTTCCACAGTATAGAGAATACCATAAAATTTTACAGTACGCCTAACACAGTTATAACGAGGTAGACAAGTCGGTATATGAGCAATGTTGTTAAATTGGTTAGTACACTGGCAACGTTGTGCACTACATTAATTCATTTCCGCGCTGTGGTAAAATGTGTGAAAAGCCTAGCGCAGAATCTATTTTTTTGGGGGGGGGGGGCGAGGGGAGGGGGCGGAAGTTTTGGTGTTTCGTTCCTACTGCGGATGAGGACAGTATCGGGACGGGATTCCTATTGTTCGGTTCCTATTTGAGCTAGGAACATAGGGTAAAAAGTTTTTGGTTTAGCACGCACCACCGGCTATTTGTGTAGCCATTCAAACATCTGTTTTATCGTAGCTATGTTACAGTATATTAAGCAAGGTTTGAACGACGGACTGGAGCTGTCGCCCAGGAAATTGCACGAATCGATTAATTCCTTTTGCAAAAGATTATAATTGGGCCCAAATTAATGCTTAGCTATGACACCATTTGTATGTGAACCGTTCGGATTTTGCGTGCAAAAACAATCACCATAGTTCGGCTTTTACGGGCAAAATTAGTCACCCTCAAATAACTCCAGACTGGAGCGAGGTTGATGGTCCAATTTGGTCTGCTAGTGCATTGAGGCTAGGTCTGAAATAAGTTTTAACCGCCTGAAAAAATATTTCTTTGTACGGATTTACGTACAAAAAACGCGTGTTACTGGGAGGTTTATGATGGCACCCACCCATTTTATACTTTAAACTTGTACGAATCGGTTCGAACTTTGCACAGAGGTAGATAAATGGATAAAATAAAAACGAAATTTTTTATCCAGTATTCTTTATCCATTGTCGAGATACGATGGTTTAAAGTCGAGCTAAATGTAGCACACAAAATTCGTTCTTACGTGAACTGAACGTGCGGAAACGATTTAAAGTGAATCAAAGGAATAAATAAATGCGTTCTTACTATAAAACTGAAAACTCGATTTCAAAAATCTAGCTTCATTCGGATTTTCGTGCACAAAAAAAAAACTGTTTTGTGTTTTCTTACGCATCCACATCTATTGTTCAGATTTGCGTAAATCGATTCAAATTTTGTAATACAGTAGAAAAATACATGTAATTAAATGGTCGTCCTGTTTCCTTGTGAAAGCTTTATCCGTTGCCAAGGTATAGCGGCCTAAAATTGGAGATATAACGCAAGTAAAATCCGGTTTTAGGCGAATCGCTCGTGCTGAGACGGTTTTAAGTGATACAGTTGATAATAACAAATGAATTGATTGGGTTTTATGAGCGAAAAATCACGCTTTTGCGCATGAAACAGCGTTGTATTTTCAGCGTTGCACTTGGTTATAATAAAAAAACTGGCTATTACAGTTGATTATCATTTCCTTGTTTATATGTTAAAGATTTTATTTACTGGTGACTGAAAAAAATTGAAAAATCCTTGGACGTTCAAAATAATGCCTGTACCAAACCAAAAGGATGCCCAGCTCTGAGCTAAAGGAATTCTTTGATGTAGCTTCTGAAGCTCTGTCGACGACCACGCAGAAAATTTAACTAACCCGAAAATTGCAACAAAAATAATTGTCAGGAAACAAGCCACCTTATTTCCAACCAATAGAAAATGTTTCACTGCCATTTCTTCAAAAATTGCTATACTGTCTTGTAGAAAATTTATTTTCGGACGAAACAAGATCGCGAATATAACTGATAATCGTATTTCTTTAAATAAATGTTGGTGTGGTATCATGTCACAGAAGTCAAAAAATTGTCTTAACCCGTGGGTTTCAGGTTCTTATCTGAGAAAAGCACCACGCTATCGGTGTTTTCAGAAGCCTTGCTGATTGATATCGAGCAGGTCATTCTGTTCGTGATGCTTCCAGTCTACGATGCGACACATTTGTTTTCCAATGGCGTCCCAAAGTAACAGAATGGGTTACTGTGTACCGTGTATAAGGAGCTTTTAGGTGTAGCCGTGAAGTACAAACTGTCCGTTGGAGAACTTCTCGCGATGTTTTGTCGTGACAGCTTCCCATACCCTCGTTAGGAGATTTGGTAATACGGTCCTCTGCCCATTTTCTACTAGTATAATGTGTTAGCGTTCCACGATGGCTGCACCAAAAGACGATCAACGTCAACTTGCTCGATGATGTTTGGTCTTCGCCTTTTCGGCCGTAGCGAACCGACTGTTTCTACTGCTTACTTTGCTCTTTCGTCACGGGGTAATAGTGATATTCCTAGCATTCATCCGTGGTTGAGTAGACGGTTGAAGAAGTCATCTGCGCTGGCCTGCCACAGCTGCAACAATGCTGCCTCGGTTCCGCGGGCTTTTCGAATGGGCGTGGGAGGTCACTCAACCCAGCGGGCGGCAACCTCTGATACGTTCTAAATGTCGTCTAAGATATTGCATTTAACGAACATACAGCAACGGAGTTACAAGATACCCTACGTTCAAGGCTAAGCACTGCGTATTTATTATACGTGGCCCGTTCAATAAGTAATGCAACACATTTTTTTGTGAAACCAGGTTTTATTTTATTCAGGATTCCAACATATATTGTTCCGCCTCTGTTGGTTACAAAACTCTGTTTTTCAACATGCGACGGCCTTACGCGACCTTACTGGGAGGGCCTATATGCCCGCGTGGTAACACTCTACTGGTTTAACTCGGAGCCAACGTCTTGCTGTATCAATAACTTACCTGTCATCCATGTACTGCTTTTCGTGGAATACGTCCTTCATTGGGTCAAACGGATGGAATTCGGAAAGTACGACATGCGGCCTCTAGGGTCTATCAGGAAGAACAGTCCAGTTAATCGCCTGTGACAATGTTTTACAAAAACTTGTCATTATCAATTTCGTAAAGCAAGCAATTCCATGCATACGGTCCTTCGTAGCTCTTTATGGTCTTCCATTAGGCGGCGAGGAACCACGCGGGAACACACCATTGAATACCCCAACTGACGGACGCGTGTGTCAGCATTGGCAACAGATACGTCCAGTTGTGCAGCGAGGTGTTTGATTGTGATCCATCCATCACCTCGAGTGAAAGCGTGCACATGTTCCAGCACTGCAGGAGTTACAGCTGTGTGCGTCCAGGAGTTGTAGACACTTGTGGGAAGCGACACTTGTGAGAAACTGGAGTGTGGCGACACTTGTGAGAAATCCGGGATGCTAATGCTTCGCCACTACCTGCTCGGCCACTACCTGCTGCCGCTCAGTGTGACTGAGCGCTTTGGCTTGTGCCGGCCAGAGCAGTTGCCGAGGGACATTAACGCTCCTTCAGTGCAGCCAGGTTACATTATTTCAGAATTTTTTTGGGCAAGGAAGAGTAGCCTTAGTCAAATTAGAAATCAAAGCTGATTTTGCCCCCACGATATCATGTCAACCATTAGTTGCAGCACAGTTATGCGTAAGACCTTTTTCATTGGAATTTTTGTTCTGATTAATTTTACATAGGGCATCATTCTCGCTCAACCTCATACTTGACGGTGTGTTTTACAGAAACTACAGAAACCGAAAATGTTTTCCATCCTTCAACCCCTCACCCAAAATTTGATGATAGGCGTGGCAACCTTTCACCATATATTAAGAGAAGCCAACTTAAGAATTTGGTTCTCGGTAGAAACTTTTCCTTTAATTATTTCGAAATAAACCTCAATTTTTTCGTACCACACAGGGAAGTGTACTGAGGTCTAATGTGAGTCCTAGCAATTAGCGTTAAGGAACGCAATTTACGTATTGAAACAAGATGTATTCATTGTCCACTCAAACAGACATTGTTTCTAAAATTCTCTACACAAAACTGCTGATTGTGATTGTTAGAAAAGTTATGACTTTTCAGACTTCATTAGTGAATCTTTTACGATTTGCAAGAGACATTTAGCCGACTTTGTGTCGTTTCCAGGGAACACCATGAGGAGGTAGTCTCTCTTCGTCCCGCATTATATTTATTTACAATATTTACAGGATGATTATTTACTTACAATTTTTACAATAGGGCTATCGGCGTGAACTGAACCCCTTTTCAATTTTTACAAGTGTTCCTGCAGCTTCAGCCATTTCCTTTTCGTTGCAATTTCTGTGCATAAGCCACGCAATTAAGAAATGATTTTATATTGCCGTCAATTGCGGACTTCTTTCTTCTTTTCTCGCCTAGATTTAAAACTAGTCGGTGCCCATGATATTCTACGTCTTATATGAGAATTTTTACTAAGGAGCAAAAATTTGGATGAAGCTTCGAAATTAATGTATTTATCCTCCGATTCCATCCTTCTGAAACATTGTTGGTGCGGTGACGCCTTCCTGCGCAGTTTCATATATCTCTTGGCATATCGTCATTATCCAGCCATTGTTCAACAAAATAGTCGTAAAAATCCTGCAGTTTTTCATTATATGAAGTGCTCTCCTGAATGCATAGCCACCCATCATCTAAAATGTCCAGGGGAATGTGAGCCAAAGAGGAACACAATCTTCGTGAAAACGAATGTATTCGTTTTCCTTGCAGGCAGCAACAAGGCCGCAATTCTGCACTTGCCTCCACAAGCACTGACTGAAATGGTAGTTGCAGCCATTAATCTTTGCATCAGGAAACAAATGTGTTACTGATTGGATGACTGCAGCTTCAAAATCCATCATGATAGCTGTAGGATTTCATCCAGATACGTTGCTCTCAACAGCTATGAAAAAGCGATCGTACGTTTCTCGCTTTTTATTAGGTAGCAAGGCGTACACTGTTGGAACTGTGTTTGTTTCCTCCTCAGAACTAGAAATATCGGCATGAACAACAAATAATTGTCCAAAGTGCTTGCTGGAGCTTTTGAACGTTCCATACAGAAAGAACGAATTGCAGTCTTTTAAACAGAATTTTCCCCTTTCGCTGGCGAACTCCAATGCCCTATCATTTGGTCCTCTGTCGTCATCTGCAAGTAAAATTTGCTCCTATCATTCATTAGCAAATGATGTTCTTGCAGAAATATTCCTGCAGCATCGGTCGGATCTTGTGTAGATCCCACGCTTTTTGCCTGATGCGTTGCAACGATCGGTTTGCACTCCTGTGTGACGGCAGTGATGTGACGATGCAGTGCTGAACTGCGGTGTGCTACCTGTTTGGTGTCCCTGCAGACCGCCCGCTACCTGTTCCGCCGGGTCTCCTCACAAATGTCGCTCCCCACAACTGTCGCTCCTCACAAGTGTCGCAGCCCCGCGTCCGGGCGGCCACGCGACCTTGTGCGCTGATGACGCACGCCTAGCGAAACACTCACCGTGCATTTATTCACTGCCAGATGTCCGTAGACATTCTCCAAGCGCCTATGAATATCTGCGACGCTTTGGTTTTCCTCCAAAAGAAACTCAATAGCAGCTCTCTGCTTGGAACGCAACTCCATCCAACAGATTCCATGTTGAAGGCTACGTACAGGGCCGCCGCTTACCGCAATTTCGAGAAACTACGGAGGCTGAAGCGGGAATATTCCATAATACCCAACCACAAATTCCGCATTTTTTCAGCCGAAGTTGACCGAGAAAAAAAGTATTGCAATTATTTATTGAACGCCCCTCGTATTCCCCTTGCAGTATTTGTGTAAGTTACTTTACTGGTACGGAGAATTCTTTGAAGAAGAAACCTATTTTCCTGATGTCGGATCAGAATCAGGCTACGGGATTCCATGTATCTCCTGCAATCTAGCTAGTTAATATGCTAGTGAAATGACGCATGACACAGAGCCGGCCGGTGTGGCCGTGCGGTTCTAGGCGCTTCAGTCTGGAACCGCGTGACCGCTCCAGTCGCAGGTTCGAATCCTGCCCGGGGCATGGATGTGTGTGATGTCCTTAGGTTAGTTAGGTTTAAGTAGTTCCAAGTTCTGGGGACTAATGACCTCAGATGTTAAGTCCCATAGTGCTCAGAACCATTTGAACCACGACACGGACGAAAGCAGTTTGCGTGTCTCGCAGTTTTTCTGGTGCTAGCCTGTAAATTTTGCCTGCCAGAACATCAAGTCAAATTGTTCATTTTTTTTTATTTTTAGTTTCTGAGCATTCTCTGATATGTTTTTTGCCGAGATATGAATTGTTTTATGTGACAGTGTGCTGGTGTATGCGGACATCATATTTTTATTAATATAACTGTATATACATATTAATCTTTTTTGCAGGCTCTTGCAAATAACGTTTATTATTAGCATTCAGATAGTTTTGCAATTTGTGGGATAACTTATAAGTATACTAACGAAGCGTTGTTTATTTTTCGTTGCTATAGCACCGGCCAGAGAGTTTTCACTGCTTGAGTGTCAGCCAAAGTTGAATTTTTCTTGTACTCGGTACCATTCAACTTAAACGTCTGTTAAATTCATTCTGTAATTTTTATATATTCATAACTTGTGTAGCATTTCGGCTTTCGTTTAACCCAACTTATAACACTTTAAAATGGTAGTCCTTGAATACGTCAGATCTTTCCACGTTAGCAATACAGCACTATCTTATCTCTGACTCCTTCGATTTCCGCAATCACATTTAATTTCATTCACCAGTCTCTAAAACTTCCAATTAGACATGGCAATTTTTCTCAAATTGTGCCAATAAAATATTTCTTTCCATTCTTTATTGCAATAGAACATCAGAATAACAGAAATATTGCTGTCCTACCCACTATTACATGGTGTTCCGTAAAATACCAGACAACTTTTCGTTTCTAGGTACAACATAAAGACTCCATACGGATTTTACATATCTTTTATTGCAATTGTGTTAATAATAGCCACAGGGAATGAAAACAAAATGGCGGTACTGTATCTCCGTGCAGTCGCTGGCTAGTGCGGAAGTATCGGCCTAACTAGCGTGGTGATGGGTTCGCTCCCAACGAAATATGCGGGCAACGCTCGTTTTACAATAATCAACGTGAGATCATTTTGACATCACACACAATCTCGACATCCACATGATCGGGACTACCGTTAGCATTCGATACGGGCCTCTCGCAAGATTTCATGCGCGAGTACCGGAAATTTACAAAAACCCGTCATTCTGGGAATGATTTATTATAATTATTGCGATAATAAAATGTCACGTAATGATTTATCGGCGCTTAATGTCTTCATATAAGAGTACTCTCTTAGGAGTGGGTAATTATCGTCAATACTTTACAAATTAGGAATGAAACACACTTGTCTTATAATTTGCAGTATGCCGTTTCAGTGTAACAGAGCATTGAAAATTTATCACAAAAAATTTCCATTATCATTAAATGTCACTTAATAATGCATCAACGATACAAGCCTTCAACATAGAATATGATAACGAAGGCCGTAATTCAACATCACATGGTTAAGTGTGACTAACGTTGTGGTTTCTGGAGTCGATAGTTCTTGTCTCAGTCCGTTAGATGTATTTTTTTCTCTTGATGTTGCTAACACGTTCTGTTACTTTCTTATGAATGTAATACAAGAGTATGTGTCTAGGTAGGAACCTAAGTGGACATCTTAAATTGCTGCGACGGAAACGAGCTGCAATAAAATTCATATTCTTCCTTCTCACTAATATCTGGCTCTTTATTTCCGAATATGTGGCGTCTTTCGGGTGTGTGGTTAGGCAGGAACCTAAAAGGACAGTTTAAATTGCTGCGAGTGAAACGAGGAGCATTAGCATTCATATTCTTCCTTGTCGCAAATGTGTCGCTGTTTATTTGCGAATGTGTGGCGTTTTCCGAGGGTGTGGTTAGGCAGGAAACCAAGAGTACAGCTTAAATGTTGCAACTAAAGCAAGCTGCAACAAAATTTGCATTTTTTCTTCTCACAAATATTTGTCTCTTTATTTCCGAACATGTAGCGACATCCGAGCACAGCTTACATTGCTGCGAGCGAATCGAGGAACAATAATAACCATACTCTCCCTTGTCACGAAGTCGATAACTAACCATGCGATCGTCGGTATTGCGCGTGACGTCAAAATGACGTCACGTTTGCAGGAATTCTTATGAAACGAGCAGTATCCGAAATATGCGTGACCGTGTTGCTACGATCTCCGAGCTTTCAGCATGAAACATAAAAATAAACATTTTGTAATTGTTTCACAAAATAAGAGTTGGTAAAACTCTTTTAAAATATATTAAAAGAAATATTTACCTTGCGTCGCTAAGGTGGCAAAAACAGTAGCGTGATCGAAATTCCGTCACACTACACATTCTTGTAGGACACCGTCTATCAGGATGCCTTTGTCAGCTCAGTTGAATTGTTCCCTTCTCATTCGTTCAGCGTTCTTCATAAAAAGTGGAAAAGCTAATTTCTTTGGCTTTGTGACATCGTTTTTTCCCTTGAGTAACTAATAGTCGAGATAGAATGGAAAGGTACATTCCATATGTATCCCTTTTATACCGGTATCGCGTTATTTGAATACGAAATTGTGAACAGATAATCAGTTCTACATATTGCAACTACCGAAACTGTTTATCGAACTTCAAGGAATAAAACACAGTTGAATTACCCTATTTAATATCTACAATACCAACAGCAGAAATTATTGTAGATCTACGTGAAAAAGTGAAGTCTTTTCCTCTTTCATTGTAAGTCTGACAAAATATTTGATTTTCGTATTTAAATTTTTAAATTGTATTTTGAAGTTTATTACGTTGCGACTTTTATTTTATCCACATTCGTCTCTTAAAATAAAGAATGCGCACTAAAGACCTCGGAAATACATCGTTGTCTCTGTAATTAACATATTTATGACTTGAGTCTATACATCATTCGGTGAGAAATTTCACACAATTAATTTGGCTGAAAACAGAATTACGATATTTTAAGCGATTCGGGAAGTACCTTGGATGAACACCTTAGATGAATCCCCGTGTGTACACACATGCCGAACAATTTCAGGAAATTTCGAAATACACGATAAAATATTACGTCATGGAATAACAGTGCGGGCTAAATTGGAGCAGAATCACACAGAAACCCGTGGAGTGCATGACATGACACTATGGAACAGTTTAGTATGTCTGTAATATTCGATGTGGGCAGAGGTTCTGAGTACAGTGGTCCTGCTTGTGTACGTTTTGCCCCCAATATTCGAGTCATCGGAGAGCTGGATAACACACCGACCACGGCTGAGTGGTCAGATCATTCCCAGCTCACAGTCGGCGTGAGGTGGGCAGCCCTTCAGTCCATTTCACGTGGAGAGGGTTTCAGGAGGGAGGAAATACTCGCAGTGTAATACGCAACTGGGATCGAGCTACAACCAAACTTAACTGAAATGACCGAAGGAAGTAAAGCAGTAATAAAGTAGATAATAATAGTGATGAAAACCAGGGTCCAACAAGAGGACTGTCTGTCCTCACTCCTCTTTAATACATTCTGGAAAATGTCATTTAAGAGTGGGGAAAAAGAAATTAACATTCGAAACTACTGGAAACCCATATAACTAGAGATATGGAAAGATGATATCAAAATTGTATGCCTAAGCTTCGCAGACAACTTGGCTGTATTAGTCAACGACGAGACCACTGCAATTAAACAGACAGAAATCCTCAAAGAATGCACTTAAAAAAGTTAGCTTCCAAACTTCTTGCTAAAAAACTGTTGTAACTTGAAAGTAAATTCGTCTCAGAAATTTCACTTTAAAATGCAGTTGAGTATTGTTATTCTCTACGTAACTGATTTTATCAATTGACACTCACATAGTAATATACACCATATTCATATACATATTGCATGCACTTGGGGTATAACTGACAGTTATTTGCAAAAGTAAACAAAGAGCTAAAGTATAAAAAAATTACCCACCATAATTTTAACAAACTGCTTTCCTGTGCCTGAGAGTCACATTGAATTATTTCTCTGGATTGATCAGTTTTCTAATTTTTTGTTCAATGAAAGGGGCAGCAATCTTTAACATTAATTCGTTAGAGATTAATACGTCAAAGTATAAATAACTCTAGCCAACAGTGAAAATGTAACTGGGATGAAATAAATGTTTGTTAACTATGTCGACCACGCTGATAATAAAAACTACAATGAAAAAGTCGAATTAGCTCTCGTTTCGAAGTAAAAGGGGGACGCATTTAACTATAATTATATTTTATTGCCATTCATTGTCGATCCTTTCCCATATCGGCTGAGGAATCCAGCTGATGGTAGACAGAGGGATGAAGTTTCAGGCAACAATAATTGCGTATATTTTGTCGCTATCTTTAGCCTGGGCTCGTAGCAACAAGGGGAGAGGGAAGAAATATGGAGGAGCGGAGCATGTATCATGTAAGCATAGTTTTAGTCTGTGTTCTGTTCGTCTGCTCGAAGAACGTGTTACTGGAGTGTAGTTAGTGCGTGTGGTCATTGTAATTCCTGTGTTTCAATATGCCTCGCAAATGCGTAAACTGTGCTGACAATTTTTGCTACGTTTGCGGACAGACTACAATGAAATCGCAAAAGAGGCCAATAACGCCGTATATTAGGAAGGAGTACAGTATGTACTTGGGCTGTGAAATCAGGGATCATAACAAGCACTGGGCTCCTCATGTGTGTTGCGTATCTTGTGTCTCGAGTCTTCATTCGTGGTTGAAGCGAAAAAGACCTTCCATGGGGTTTGCTATACCTATGATCTGGCAAGAACCATCAAACCATGCGAATGATTGTTACTTTTGTATGACAACTCCATTGACACATGATAAGAAAAAGTGACGTATCCTAACATACTATCGGCCTTGAAACCAGTGCCTCACTGAGACGGACTGCCTGTTCCTATCCCAATTGATTGTGAAAGTGACGAGGGCGATACTGAAGCTAGTGCCGCATCATCACCTTCAAAACGCAGTTCTTGGAAGTATCCTAATTTTATATCTAACGATGAGTGTACAGAGATCCACAAAATAACACAGCGTGAATTTAATGATGTGAGAGATATGGCATTGCGGAAAGGTAAAGTTGAACTGTTGGCGTCAAGACTACAACAGTGGAATTCTCTTAATAAGACGCTAGATGTGACAGCGTTCCGTAACCACCATTTTTCATTCCATCCATTTTTCTAAAATGAAAAGAACTTGATATTTTGTAGTGATGTACAGTGACTAATGGCAGCTATGGGTTCAAATGGCTCTGAGCACTATGGGACTCAACTGCTGAGGTCATTAGTCCCCTAGAACTTAGAACTAGTTAAACCTAACTAACCTAAGGACATCACAAACATCCATGCCCGAGGCAGGATTCGAACCTGCGACCGTAGCGGTCTTGCGGCTCCAGACTGCAGCGCCTTTAACCGCACGGCCACTTCGACCGGCGGCAGCTATGGGCATTGACTATAAAGTGATCAGTGGAGCTCGTTCATCGACTCCTCCAAAGTAAGTCTCAAGTGTGTGCTACTGCAAAATGGCAAATTGTTACCATCCATTCCGATTGGGTATGCACCTTACATGAAAGAAACATATGATAACAAGAAACAATTGTTACTGCGATTGAACTTAAATGGCAGATTTCCGGAAATCTGAAAGGTCAAAAGGGGTGGGGGGGCATATTACTTGGGTTACAACATGACTACATCAAATTCTGTTGTTTCCTGTGCCTCTTGGACAGCCGCGCCTAATCACTTCATTATAAAAAGAAAGATTGGCCTAAGCGTCAGTCACTTGAACCAGGATCCCACAATTTCATGCACGAAGCGCTTGTCGAAACCAAAACATAATTCTCCCTCCTCTTCCTGTAAAATCGGGCCTAATGAAAAATTTCGTTAAGGCCATGGGCAAAAGTAGGGAAGCATTTCTCTATTTGTGTGAGAAATTTCCATGTTTTAGTAAAGCGAAAATAAAAGAGGGAATTTTCGTTGGTCCCCAGATATGCAAACTGTACAAAGATTGGCATTTCAACTCAATACTGACAGGTAATGAAAAGTTAGCTTGGGATACCCTTGTTCAAATGTGAACAGACTTTCCAGGAAATAAAAGGACAGAAAATGTATGAATCTTGTGGCAAATCTGCACTGCTACAAGAGACGAGGGCGCAAAATGTTCTTAAAGTTACATTTCCTAGATTCTCACTTGGACTGCTTTCCGGCTAACTGTGGTGCTGTAACCGACGAGCACAGAGAACGCTTCCAACAGCAAATTTCGGATACGGAAATGAGATAGCAGGGAAAGTGGCCTGCATCAGTGTTAGCCGATGACTGCTGGACACTAATCAAGCGGTTGCGCCTTTAGTGACTTTTATTCGACGAATAACACTGAGATAAATACGTGCATAAGCTTAAATAGGCAACAACGTAAAGTTATCATAAATTCAAAACGAAAGCTAATCTTACATTTAAATTAACAAAAGAAATGGTTCAAATGGCTCTGAGCACTATGGGACTTAACATCTTAGGTCATCAGTCCCCTAGAACTTAGAACTACTTAAACCTAACTAACCTAAGTACATCACACACATCCATGCCCGAGGCAGGGTTCGAACCTGCGACCGTAGCAGTCCCGCGGTTCCGGACTGCAGCGCCTAGAACCGCACGGCCACCCGGCCGGCTTTTAAATTAACATATTCGTTATCAGGAAATCCGGAAACATGAAGATTATCGGTATTCATGCCACTTACAGAAAACAAGGAAAATTTTGTTTGCTAGTGTAATTAAACAAGTGAAAGAATGGCTACTACAAAAATTTGCGAAAAATAAGTTTAAGAAACCGGTATGCCAGCAGCCAACTTCATAGTTCAAATAGTTCAAATGGTTCAAATGGCTCTGAGCACTATGGGACTTAACATCTTAGGTCATCAGTCCCCTAGAACTTAGAACTACTTAAACCTAACTAACCTAAAGACATCACACACATCCATGCCCGAGGCAGGATTCGAACCTGCGACCGTAGCAGTCCCGCGGTTCCGGACTGCAGCGCCTAGAACCGCACGGCCACCGCGACCGGCCAACTTCATAGTTCATTCGTATGGTTGCAACACATGGTTAATTACAGGCACTGCAGCACTTTATCTCATCGTCAACACAAAAGTCTCCGGGCCACTCGGACTCATTTAAAACTACCGCATTTTAAGTCACCGTTCTGAGTCATGCTGGATGCTAACATCAAGCCGAGGGGGAACTATTAAGCGCGTTCCCACTGGCATGCCAACCGCACATCTGTTACGTTGTCACTGCTGAGGATGCGAACGCCGTGACGTAGCGGAAAACGCTAGCCATTGCCATCGCCGCCGCATTTCGCGTGCCATGCTCCAGTGGGAACAATCCCTCACTCGCGGCCTCGGCCGGAATCCGTGAGTCTACTGATGTGCAACGCGCGAAACAATTTACTCGTCTCGTACCGCTGATTCACAAGGAAACTTTGATAAATGGACTCAGATCATTTCTCAATACTGACAGACTTCTGAAACTGTCTTATTAAATCTTTGATGTGTGAGACAAGATTAAAATACTCACAACTCAGATACCGAATAAATACCTCGTAGCTACCTAACCCCATGGAATAAAATTCCGTGATCCAACAACTTTACGGGTAAATGTACACTGCTAACAGGTACTACAGCGCCTCTGCCTTGTTCATTTCAACTTTCGCAGTAATCTCCAGAAAGGCAAACACAGAATAGCAATTCATAGCTATGTAGGACAAAAGTTACACGAAATTAGGAAAATTTCAAATTTGCACGGGAATCAACGGTTTCAATGAGGCGTTGCCAATTTCATTTCTTTCAGTAAATGCCACTTTTAGCCAGGCAATGACTATTCAATTTTCTACGAGGATTCTGCCTGCCGATCATGTACATACTGCAAGCACTGTTTCAAGGGACTGAAACGGGAAGGTAGCGGAGTGTAATGGGTGTC
Source organism: Schistocerca americana (assembly GCF_021461395.2). Taxonomy (NCBI): domain Eukaryota; kingdom Metazoa; phylum Arthropoda; class Insecta; order Orthoptera; family Acrididae; genus Schistocerca; species Schistocerca americana. The sequence goes on along the minus strand of NC_060119.1, from coordinate 929,920,330 downwards.
ATACCCCCACAATGTACATTTCAATAGAAGCGTTTATCATTTTACATGCATCAATTTCCATATTTCACAGCTAATTTTTTGTGAGTGAGAGCACAGTATGGATAGAGAGTAAATCGAAGAAAGACGAAGCTAATGAGAAGCAGCAGAAATGAGAACAACGAGAAACTTAACATCAGTACTGGGGATCATGAAGTAGACGAAGTTAAGGAATTCTGTTACCTAGGTAGAATTGCTGTTTGAGGCGCAAAATAACTGATGATGGTCGAAGTAGAGAGGATATGAAATGTAACGTTTCTGAAAAAGAGAAATTTTTTAACATCGAGTATAGATTTAAGTGTGAGGAAGTCTTTTCTTAAAGTATTTGCACGGAGTGTAGCCATGTATGGAAGTGAAACATGGACGATAAACAACATAGACAAGAAGATAATAGAAGCTTTCTAAATGTGGTGCTAGAGAAGAATGCTGAAGATTAGATGGGTCGATCACGTAACTAATGAGGAGGTAATGAATAGAATTTGGGAGAAGAGCAATTTGTGGCACGACTTGACTAGAAGAAGGAATCAGTTGGTAGGACACGTTCTGAGGCATCAAAGGATCACCAATTTAGTACTGGAGGGGAGCGTGGAGGGTAAAAGTCGTAGAGGGAGACCAAGAGATGAAAACACTAAGCAGATTCAGAAGAATGTATGGTGCAGTAGTTATTCGGAGGTGAAGTGGCTTGCACAGGACAGAGTAGCATGGAGAGCTGCATCAAACCATTCTCTGGACTGATGACCACAACAGCAACAGGCAGAAAAATAACCCACGATGGACGGAGCAAGGAGGACATAAAGAGCGGATGAGCACTGGTTAAAAGAGAGGTCTACTGGCATCAAACATGGGCCTTAATAAGTGGAAGAAATTTCTGAGAACATTTGTTTGGAGCGGAGTGTTCTATGGTAGTGAAACACGGACCTTGGGGAAACCAGAACAAAAGAGAATTGAAGCGTTTGTGATGTGGTGCTATAGACGAATGCTGAAAATAGTTGAACTGATAAAGTAAAGAATGAGGAGGTTCTTCGCAAAATCGTTGAGGAAAGAAACAAATGGAAAATGTTGGCAAGTAGAAGTGACGGGATGGTAGGACATCTGCTAAAACAAAATGATTAATTTCCTTGATACTGGAGAGAGCAGTAGAGGGTAAAAACTGTAGAGAAGACAGAGATTGAAACACATTCAGCAAATAATTGAGGGTGTAGGTTGCAACTGCTATTGCAGCTGTTACTCTGATATGAAAAGTTTGGGACAGGAGAGGAAATCGTGGAGGGCTGCATCAAATCAGTCAGAAGATCGATGACTCGAAAAATAAATACAAAATAAAAAAGGAAAATATTCTCGCAAATAACAAGGAATTCCAGGAATTACAATTTTCGTTTAACATGGGATTCTTTTCACTTGTTTACTTGAGTTCCCTTCTCACGTGGACTGGCTTGTGCCCCGACCACCTGCAGAGAACATTCCAGTCAGGTAAAGGCCAATTCACACTGGCCTTCAAGTCAGGTCGCGTCACGGTGCTGTCACATCAGGATATATTCACACTGTTCGTCACTTCATATCAAATCAATTGGCTTATCCAAGTACCGAACAGTGAAAGTAAGATTGTGAGTTACCATCTGTGACACAAAAAGTCAGAGTATAGTGTCAGAACCGAGGGACTAACAGCTATAAAGTTTATTAATGACCAAAGCAAATTCAACACATATGATCTTGATCATTTTTGTGTGGTGAAGTGCAAGGAAGTGAAATAACATTTCCTTGCAAAATATACAAATACAAATGCCTTAAATAGCATTTATAAGCGAGTAAATGGAGCTTGTTTACTAAATCCATTATGTTTTCTCCTCACGTAACTAATAATGTCATAAACAACAGTATTTTTTCCTATATTAGAACTGATTTTTTTTTTCATTTTGAATGTTATTTAATGAAAACTGTTTCCTCAACTTCATGTTCAGTGTGGGCAACAGCTCCATTATATTCCCGTAGAACCTACATAATTTTTCGCTTTCAGGCATCTGACCTCTTTAGGGGAAGAACACTCAAAGGAAAATATCCAAGTCGTCATGGAACATTTTGCAGTTTGTCATGAAAAAGAGCACACTAATGAAACAGAGATATTGAAGACACTGCAGCATGAATCCCACTACTATACAACATGAGTGAGTGCGGCAAATATTGGTTAACTTCCGATGTTGGCAGACGACGGCATCGCCAAAACTTTCTTGCCAAGAAACCTTCATTTGACTTGACGTGACAATCAGTTGACTGTCTATGTGAATGTTCCCATTTGAAATGCATTGTGGAATGTTTTGATGTGACATGATGTCACGTGACTTGACAGCCATAGTGAATTGGCCTTATAGGTGCATACTCCCAGGATGGTTGCACCTGCTATCAACAGCAAATCCGACACGGTTCCTTAGTCCACAAGTGGAACCAGTAGACCACCGGAAGTTTAAGCAAAGCAAGACATAAACAAGAGTAACTATTGACTAAGAGAAATAAGACTGACTTCTCGAATTTTGGCGAAAACGACTTAAAGGAACATCATACCCTTATATCTACACACTCACATAATCATTGACTGCTGACCTGTATTCGCAGTTCTAGTGCTCAGAGGAATATTGGTAATGATAAAGGCGCACTTCGATTTTATGTCATGTAAATTATGACAGTGTGAAAGTTGCAAGAGTTTTTTGCTGTTAAGATTTTTAAATCAAGTACGTGAGACATTTACTTTTCTAATTTTTGGGAAGAGTGCTTTACAAATGCTACATTTCTCTAATTACAATTTCTTGGACATTGTACTGAACTAATTTAAGCTAATGATTATTTCCGTTGTAAGTACACTGAAAGATTTCATACATTTTATCTTTACTATTACTAAAATCGTAGGTATCAGACCTGAGCGCCATGTGAAATTATATTTATGCCTAAGTGGGGTGGAGGGGGAGGAGGAGAGACGGTATTCACTTGCGACGATCCTCTCATCTCAGAACCAAACCTGGGTCCTCTCCTGGTATACTCATTAAATTGCAGCATACGCCTAAAAAGCTGGGGAATAACCAATCAGAATTTCATAACCGTTCATGAGGCTGCAATTGTGAAGGATCACTGTTGACCACTAATTCCCAACCTACCTTTGTAGCTGAGTCACTAACACAAGACTGTTTGGTAGAGCTCGATTTTGAGGTGCACTGGTTCGAATTATGATGGTGAATTAAATTTCCGTCACTGTATACGGCCGGCAAGGGGAGGAGAGGTGATGATGTACAGTTCCTGATCTTCAGTCATTGCGCAAATGTTCTGTGTTAAATTCGAAACCTCTGCAGAGTGTCTCATGAAGTGAGTTCGTGTGACACTATTGACGGTGATCCGTCTGTCGGATGGCGACGTTAAGATCAGTGGCCCTCTTGGTGCTATTCGAGAGGAGTAGGCTATGTGCCGGCACCGTGTTTCACCCTCTCCCTTCTCTCATCACGGTAATAGAAAACATACATAGCACTACACTATACATGCATCCACATTACACTCACCTACACTCCACTAACACACATACGACGCAACTTTCACATACCTGCAAGGAAAGGGGCTAATGTGGGTGGAGGAAGAACACCCTTTCCGTAGGCAGCTGAAGTATCCCTTGGGATATCCCAGTGAGCAGTTGCATCCGAAATTGCATTTCTTTTACTAATTCTCGAATCCAGAACCACAAAACTTGCTAACACATCATTTCCTGATCGCAACTTTGCGCTCTTCCTGTGACTGATGTGTTCGCCAAACCTGGTTTCTGTTATCAGGGGGAAGGAAATTTTTATCCTGTCTGCAAATACAGAGACACCCTTCTTAAATCCTCCTGAATGGGTGTCTGTTTGAGCCGCCTGTGGTAGTTTCAAAAGCGAGTGATTTTCCCAGGACGGCGCCTATTGGAACAAAGTTTGGAATACTCTGGCCACCGGCGTGTTCTTGCTGAACAGCTCACGATATGGCCAATAAAAATGCCTACGTTGTGCTCCTGAGAGTGAATGGACGGGAGGCCTGAGCGTTAACATAAATTCCTGGGGCGCTTTAGGAGGTTGCGAAATCAAGAGTCGTCCGCACCCCACGTTAGGGTAGGGCAGGAACATGGACCAAGTGGGCCAAAGTCGAGGTTTTGAAACTGTTGCATGTATGTGGTCGGGAATGAGTGCCGTTCAGTGATGAATGAAGATGTTCTTCTGCTACCGAGAACTGAAAGAGCTAGCAAGTACACGGCGATTATAATTAAAGTTCAGCTTTCAAAACGCTGTAGAAATAACACCACTGGTCAGAACGACGTAAAATTGCAACGGAATATTATCGAAGAAGAGGGAAAACGTATGGCAGAAGAAAAAAAATAGTGTGACAATTGATCAATAGATGGCGCTGTATGTGTCAGAATACATAAATGAAAACACCTGACATGCGTACGACCCATTGACGTTGGTATAAACACGCCGGCTACACGGCTTTTCTTCCTTTCGCGTCTGCGACGTTCGCTATGACTTGTCTCAATGCAGTATCGCGCTTTGCTTGTAAAGCTGTATTACAAGAATGATGACTGTGCACACGTCACTCTGCAGAAGTTTCGGACACTGGAGGGTTTTAAAAAAGGCGTTGGTCCGATGACTGCCGTGGGTCTGGAGAAAATGATTCGGAAATTCGAAAAGACGAGTTCTTTTGGTGTGTAACCTGGTTGAGGGAGGAAAGGAATTGATCCGACGTCAGTGGAAGCAGTGGCCACTGGAATGCAGGATGAGACAAGTGGTGGTGTGCAAACGTGTAGTGCATGGAGACTTGCTCGAACATTGGACATACCCGTGAGCACGGTGCGTAAAATCCAATGAAACATCCTTCTTTGCTATCCATTCAAAATTACCCATGTGCACGAGTTGCTTCCTGTTGACTTGTCAGCAAGAGAGACCTTTGATTTAGAATTCTATGCTCTCATAGAAGTGAACAATGACGCATCCACGTCATTCCACCTCTCCAACAGCGTGGATGTGTGGATGGCATCATTTTTATGCAAGATGACTCACCCTCGCACATTGGAAATCCAGTTAAGCAGCTGCTGATGCACGATTTCGGAAATGCTATAATTATCAGCCGCCATTTCCCTACAACCTGCCCGTCCCGACTACCTGATCTTAATCCGTGTGACTTCTGGCTGTGGGGCTATCTGAAAGACGTTGTGTTCAGTGTTCCTATTGCAAACTTAGCTGCATTGAAGGCACGCATTGCGCAACATGTTTTGAACGTGACCACGGAAGCACTTCGATCAGTTGTGGAACATGCTGTTTCTCGATTTCAACTTGTTATTGCAGAAAACAGTGGACAGCATATAGAACATGTTTTGCGCCAATCTCACGAGAATTAATAATTCGATTTGATTTTGACTGATGCTTTTTATGCGGGTTTTGGCCAAGGACAACTAAAAACCGATTTTTCCCATCCGATATTAAATTACCTTTCCGTGGTGGATGGGCTTACATAACTAACAGTATCACACATGTACACCCACGCACACTGTGCAGTACAGTTCGTTTAACGTCAAACGTACACCTTAAGCATTGTTCTATGGTTCGTTTGTCATTTGCAGTCGACCACTATTACATTATGATGCTTACAGCGCCATCTATTGCTACATTTTGTAATTATTTATTTTTCTTCTGACATATGTTTTCCCTCTTCTCCGATAATATTCCATCACAATTTGACGTCATTTCGACCAGTGATGCTACCTCTACTGTTTGAAAGTTTAATTATAATCACCCTGTATGTTTCCCATGTGCAGGTGGGCAGGGCGCAGCAACTTTCCGGTTTTTATGGGCAAGTATACGATTTAGTGAGCAAGCTCATGCTCCATAGGCGAGGCATCATATCTCATCGTGGAGACATCAGTCACTTCGAAGCACCGTTTGACGACAACCAGACTGACTTGGCGAGGTTTTCTACCCGGTCCAGTCATGTTAATGTGACCACCGGTTATATTCGACGTCAATGTACAACCACCACCCACAAACGACAGGTGGCGATGTTAGTAGTGGAGGATATACACTGAAGAGCCGAATAAACTGGTACACCTGCCTAATATCGTGTAGGGCCCCTGCGAGCACGCAGAAGTGTCGCAAGACGACGTGGTATGGACTCGACTAATGTCTGAAGTAGTGCTTGAGGGAACTCACACCATGAATCCTGCAGAGCTGTCCATAAATCCGTAAGAATACGAGGGGGTGGAGATCTCTTCTGAACAGCACGATTCAAGGCACCCAGAAAGTTCAATAATATTCACGTGTAGGGAATTTGGTGGCCAGCGGAAGTGTTTAAACTTAGAAGAGTGTTGCTGGAGCCACTCTGTAACAATTCTGGACGTGTGGGGCTTTACATTGTCCTGCTGGAATGTGCCCAAGTCCATCGGAATGCACAATGGACATGACTGGACGCAGGTGATCAGACAGGATGCTTATATACATGTCACCTGCCAGAGTCGTATCTAGATGCATCAGGGGTCCTATAGCACTTCACACTATTACAGAGCCTCCACCAGCTTGAACAGTCCCTGCTGACATGCTGGATCCGTGGATTCATGAGGTTGTCTCCATACCCGCCGACGTCGATCCGCTCGATACAATATGAAACGAGACTCGCCAGACCAGGCAACATGTTTCCAGTCAGCAACAGTCCAATGTCGGTGTTGACGGGCCCAGGAGAGGTATAAAGCTTTTATGTCGTGCAGTCATCAAGGGTGCACGAGTGGGTCTTCGGCTCTGAAAGCCATATCGATGATGTTTCGCTGAATGGTTCGCAAGCTGACACTTGTAACGGCCCAGCGTTGAAATCCGCAGCAATCTGCAGAAGGTTGCATTTCTGTCACGTTGAACGATTCTTTTCAGTCGTCGTTGATCCCGTTCTTGCAAGATTTTTTTGCCGGCCTCATCGATGAGGGAGATTTGTTCTTTTACCGGATTCCTGATACTCACGGTACTCTCGTAAAATGGTCGTACTGGAAAATCCCCACTTAATCGCCACCTCGGAGATGCTGTGTTCCATCGCTCGTGCGCCGACTATAACACCACGTTCAAACCTGCCATTGTAGCAGCAGTAACCGGTCCAACAACTGCACCAGACACTTGTTGTCTTATAACATCACATTCAAACTCACTTAAAGCTTGATAACCTGCCATTGTAGCAGCAGTAACCGATGTAACAAATGCACCAGACACTTGTCTTACGTAGGCCTTACCGACTGCAACGCCATATTATGCCTGTTTATATATCTCTGTATTTGAATACGCATGCCTATACCAGTTTCTTTGGCGTTTCAGAGTATAAAAGCGTGTGGAAGGGTTGCGGAAAACAATACAGTCATTGTCGTAATGCAGAAACGGAGCCATTTATCTCACGTCCGAAATTGGTTTTCGGGCGAAGGATAGAACCGTTTTGGAAACGTCTATGTCTGCAAACGATTCGCGTGCCGCCGTAGTTTAGTATACCATAGATAGCAAAATAGCGCTATCCAAAATTGGCGCCGAGGCAATGTGGTGCACCACGGGCTGTAGATGACAGGGGTGAATGACGGCTGCAGTGATGTATACGAACCAACAATCGTGCAACTGTTGAGCGGTTGACCACCCAGATGAACCCAGGAGCTATACTCCGTTCATCATAAGAATAAACCACACGTAAACATTACACTATGTATTCTTCCGCGTTTGCTGCAAGCTCATTGGATTTCATTTCACGTGGAGCAGAAACCAAACTGTCCCGAGTAGTCAACTACGATAATGAGGAGACGTTTAATGCTGTGCGTTACGCGGACATCGACTCAGCGAAAGTACAGGACAACAGCTTTACCAACGCATTTTAACTTGGAAAGCACTGGCTAGCCACCCCCAACCTGCAGTGATGTGAACAGTTGTAATAAAGACGCAAAAAGAGAGGAGCAGAGAACAATGTAGCCTTGAATGTCACTTAATATTTGAACAGAAGGAAATAATGGTAAAACTTAGGCAATAAGTTTCTTAGGTGATCTGCTGGAAAACATAACATGCAGTCGATATTAGCTACCAAAGTACTATAATTAAAAGCGAGAGCGATGAAAATTCCTGGCTTTCACAAGGGTAATTTTTCTGCATGAGCTATGTGTAGCATAAAAGCGCACTACAGGGATTTCACCATGTAGTTAATATTGAAGCCACTTATTCTCGCCCGGGTTCGATTCCCGGCGGGGTCAGGAATTTTCTCTGCCTCGTGATGGCTGGGTGTTGTGTAATGTCCTTAGGTTAGTTAGGTTTAAGTAGTTCTAAGTTCTAGGGGACTGCTGACCATAGATGTTAAGTCCCGTAGTGCTCAGAGCCATTTGAACCATTTGAACTTATTCTCGTGACCAGCCAGCCACGGGCATCTGCTCTCTGGTTTTAATCGTTTCTACCTGTTTCTTGCGTCTCTGTGTGGTTTTCTTGTCTTATTTTGTTCATTGTAGTGTTTGTTGTCTTTCTGCAGTTCTTGTGGGTTTTCTTTTCTCCAGGTTTTGTGAAGTAGGTATTGTTTGTTTTGTGCTTTCCCTCGTGGACTTATTTTTTAGGAACAAGGAACCGATGATCAAGCAGTTTGTTCCCCCCTCCCCTTAAACCAACCAACCAACTAAGAGAAGGTATTACTACCCACAACTACAGAAGGTATTACAGTCGTCTGGTAAACTCCGAAGTTCTTCCATATCGGACTCCGAGGAATGTGGTTCATTTCAGTGCTGCTACGTTGCTAACGAGGCGATCAGCAATAGAATCTCAAGTCACAAAAAGTCCACATTTCCTCGTCCTCTCGTATGACGCGCTGTTCTGTATTTCGCCATCGCTCGGCAGTCACGTATCACAAAGCTTCGTGCATTAGTTCCAGTAGCTTTGGCAGCTTAAATGTCTTGTTATTTCTCGTGAAATGTCCCTTAACTTGGCACCAGATCAGTTCTGTTTGGTTCAGATTGCAGTGTTAAGGTGACAACTGTAAAAATGCAGCATTTGTACAGTGTGCTCGACTCCGTGAAAATTATTGTTTCCCATGTTTCTACGACGCTTGTCACTCTACCTCGTGTCAGACCACATCTGTCCTATAAAACAATAGGCATATTCAGAGAAAGAGTATTTCATTTTTCATTTTCCTCAAAAAAATTTAATTGTGTAAAGTTTTCTTAACTTCAAAATATTTAACACTCTTTTATAATACATCGATAGTGAAGAATATGTATTTGCAATGAAAACCAGAAGTCTGCGTGTAGTATGTAATTAGAAACTAGACGACGTGAATTTTCTTGAAAAAATGATGGTCAAGTACGAGTCAATTAACACATATTTGTCAGCGGCTCGTGGTCTTGCGGTAGCGTTTTCGCTTCCCGCGCACGGGGTGCCGTGTTCGATTCCCGGCGGCGTCAGGGTTTTCTTTGCCTCGAGATGACTGGGTGTTGTGTGTCTTTCATCATCATTTCATCCTCCTTCACTCGCAAGTCGCCGTAGTGGCGTTAAAAAACTTGTGGAGCGGCGGCCGAACCGCCCCGCAAGGGGTCTCCCGGCCACCAATGCCATACGCTCATTATTATTTAACACATATTTGATAAATTTAGGTATTCAAACCGAAGAAAAACAAATGGTAGATCTCAAGGGGTTTTGAACCACCGCCCACCAGTCGCACTCGTTAATCAATCAACGACACTACCAACTACGCTACGAACTTAATTCAAAAAGAAAGAAAAGTGCCTCGTATATTTAGTACATGGGGTCTCACGAAAACCGTCAAAGCTGATTTTTCTCTGTAATGTTGTGATAAACATTAAGAACTACTTGATTGTAGCCATTAACGGTGTCCCGCGCGCGCGTGTCACTACGAAACAGGAAGCAGTGTCAGCCATTTTTACGGTACATATGAACAGCAGGACAATCAGAGCACAAGTAGCGCTTAGGCTAGGCGCAAATTGAGACGCGTATAGCACGTGTGACGTGACACGACACTACAGCGCGACACGCACGTGCCGCACGGATCGCGCGGATCCAGCGCATATTGCGACGCGTACACCATACTTCGCACGCGCCGACTGGCGACGCTCTGCGGTGACAGAACCGAAGCGGGCGCACCGTTATCTTTCTCAAACGATTTTACAGAAACTATTGACTGAAAATATATGATTTTTGCCTTACTTGTAGCGTTATATGTCAGCTTCGTGGCGAAGTGCCCATCACCTAGCTAATGACCATTCTTATTGCGATGTACACATTTTAGTAAGACACTATCCAAAACTCAAAAATTTTGCAACGAAAATTAGGGGTCGCTATGATTTTGCGGTTGATGCATATTACACCATATGTTGCTGCGTATGAAATTTAGCTAACATGCTGAATTTTTGTTTAGACTTGGGAGGAGGTCTGTATCTGCCTCTGATCTCGAGAAAATGGATCCCATGTAGCGCGCTCACTTCCGATCTCCCGCCCGCGAGAATGAAATACTCGCAACATCTCTCATATTTCCTAAACCGCTCGAGACATCGAAACGGAAGTTTGGCGAATGATAGCATAAAAGTGGGAGAGTGTTTTGCCAATTCTTAAACACATGGAACTTTCTTATCTATGGCGATATATCAGTACTTATACTTCCCTTTTCATTGATTTCACTCCAGTGACTCTAATTTTTTAAGAGTTATCGACAGCTATCGAAACAAGAGCTTCCTAGTATGAAAATTAACATGAAATTTCTTCTTTTATGTTACTGCAAAACCGACACTATAAGGTTTTTCGTAAGCTATTGAACTCTGTGATTGCTAATTACTTGTTTAATGAGCCACTCCGTTTCGGAATTCTGTCTCAATACCTGCTGTGAGATGAGATTGGTAAATTACACTCTGACAAAGGAAGTACAATTAAACCAAAGAGAAATGTGGCCGTTACTCACAAACGGTGATGCTTCTTCGAATGAGAAAAGGTTAACAACTCACACAAAAATAGATTCCAATTCTGTTGGAATTTTGGTGGAATCCCCGTAACCCATCGTTTTTTTAACACGGAGCGACTGGAATGGAAACTTACCAAAGGATTTTATTCCTTCTCTTGATCTGAGCAGCATTAAAATAATGACGATCGTTCCTTCAGGCGAAATGATAGTCTCATGCCAGATACTGGTTACTCACCTAAGGCTTGCCAAACTGACAATGTGTTATCGCGAATAAAATAGTTGTTATTGAGAAAAATAAACAATTGATCTGTCACACAACACAATGGTCAGTGTATTTTCAGCAGCGGAGGATAATGCGCGCGATAGGAATGCACAAGCTAGTCTTGTGTGCCTTGTGAGTTGAAGTTCGAAAAACATTGTCATGAAAGTAGATCTGCCTTTGTCAGCAGTACGTTTCAACAAATTAAATATATCTAATCATAACACTCTTTTAGGATATTCCTACTTTCGTAATAATACCGACCAGTGTTGTATAATTAGTTTATTAATGCTGAAAATGTGCATGCAACAATTGAAATACTTTTTCTCATCACGGCGAAACAATTAAACCATTGTTATTTGTGGCTGCTTTTCGACTATTTCTAGCTTGCATTGGAAATGTGATGTTCACGTGCATGTAGTACAGTGTGTCGTATTACATTATTACATCCATATCAGAGTAATCACAGTGAGACTTCTATATTTCAAATCTTGGACGCTTTTTACCAGAAGCACAAAGGGATCACACTTGTGGAGATTATCCCTTTCTAAATTTTTGTAACAGATCGTACAGATACACCAGGATACTAGGCAGGGAGAAGATAACCTTGTTTTACTTTCCTGCCTTGATTCTTAATCACATGATTTTATAATATTCCCTGCTTCCTTTTTCACTACCCTCTGTCCTTCCTTGCGATCCGAAAACATCGCGGAGACATATTATACAATTCCAGCGGCCAATGGCTCATCAGTTACTGAAGTATGCATTTTTCTTGACAGAAGAAAAACAAAACAAAACAAAACTATACAGATATAAATAACAGAAAAGTATAATGTTCTAACGAAGAAAGCTGGAGCGTTCAAATGGCGAAAAACGAAACACTACCCAAGGGCAATAAAATTTAGTACACAGTAAGGCAAAATTTATAGTATTGGCAATACTACCACTGCTCATATGCGTCGTTCCGATGTGAGCATATGGCCGGGCTACTTTTCCGCTCCCCGCCTCAAGTTCCCACGGTGCTAGCGAGGCACGCGCGACGCGCGGCGCGAGAAACTGTGCCTCAACCACAACGCCGCGCGACCTGGCGCAGGCGCGTGTCGCGACCATAGAGTAAATATCTCTGGAGTGAGCATTGTGTTCTGTGCATGTTGTCAACATTAAACCAGGATTATCACGTGTTTTCGGGACTTCACTGTGCGTGTGTGCTTTCTGCAGCGTTTGAAGTTTATAATATCGAGAGTTTTTGTTGTGTTTCACCGTTTGTTGATAGTGTAATAGCGATGGTGAATTACTGTTGTTGCTACGGATGCAAAGAAAAATATGTGAAAGGAGGGATGGTAACTTTTCATGGGTACATACCATGTAGCTCCAATTATAGTTATCATATTCGTAAGAGACACTGTATATGTTCAAAAATTTAGAGACGCATTATAATTAAGACTTCTGTAGACCTATTTTTCTACGATTTTATGACTATGTAATAGATATTACGGCTCGTACAAAAGCTTACAAACAATCGCTTCCTCTCGTAAATTTGCTAGTGGAACGGGAAAGGGAATGGTTTGTTGTTTCAGCAAATACTATCCTCCATGCATTTATCAGTGACTTGTCGATTATGTGTATAGATTACTCAGTCTACTATTTATTTAATCAACTGGGAGCAAGTACGTAAAATGTGTTAAATAAATACTTCGAAGTGTCACCAGTAAGAAAATTTGTGCTTTAGGTGGCAAAAACGAGAAAATAAATACGCAGAAATAGCAGAAAAAAAGGACGAATTAGCAAGGATATAATCGCTAATGTGTGGCAAATTCGGTGTTTTTCGGACACTTGCGAAAGTACTAGCTTACTGTCAAGTCGTTTTGCAATACTATCACTGCAAAAGTGTACGTCAGGCTCTGTAATGCTATAAAGTGCCGTATCATAACGAAAACTACCAAAAATCGAGTGCAACTGAACTGTGACACCTATCGCAAAGAAGCAGGATGCAACATCACTTGCCCTTAAATGTTACGTAGCTGGTTTATTCCCGGTATCAAATGGATACTGTTAAAATGTCTGCGCAACATATATAAATAATCCTCACACGTACGAAAGGAATCCGTCTGTACTAGGGATGTAGTAACATTCTAGATATACAGGGAGCTATATGGACAAACACACGACGTCCCGAGAACACGTGACCAGGCCGGCAACGTATGTTGACAACACAAAATCTGTTCTGCGCATGTCAATGCTCACTCCAGAGATATTTACTCTATGGTCGCGACCCAGTCGCGTAGCGTCGCAATTTGCGCGGTCCCATTTCAACCTGTGATGTTACAAAACCGCGCGCTGCGCTGCGTCGCGCCACACGCGCTATACGCGTCTCAATTTGCGCCTAGCCCAGAGACTGTGACTGTACACGATTTTTGAAATAAAAATTACATAGCTAAAGTATAATTAAGAGAAACGTTGATGGCTCTTAATACATCAGAATGTCTTTAAAGTTTCATTTACAGTGACATAGTAACAAGATATCTAGTTGGACCTACTTTCAATAGCGGAACAACACCAGTGTACGAGAGTTACGGCTGCTGACCGATCATCGCGTTTGTGATTGTTTACATCAGGTTTCCTTATGCTGAACGGAGTATACCAGCAGCCTCTTCTCAACGATCGTTTAGCGAACGTTACCGCATATAGTCCTCCGCAGTAGGCGCCTGGTTCATATATGCGTGCTGACTGCTGTTCATCGGCGACGAAGGCTGGAATTCGCACGCCAGTATCTAAACTAGACATCCACTGAGTGGCGACTGGTGGTCTTTTCAGATGAGTCACGTTTTATGCTACATCGGACAAATAGCAGGGTGTTGGCGTGTACGGTGTGAAACGTCTGAAAGCAAACGCTCTGCAACAATCGTCGGAAGGGGAATGTTTGCATGTTATTCTCTTAGTGATGTCGTCATTCCGAAAGGCGCAATTGATCAACAGAAGTATGTGTCTATCCTTGGGGACCTATAATTTAAACACAGGCTATATTCATTCTTGCACACATTATTACTATCGACAACAATTTTTTCTGTACATCGTCAGCTAAAAGTGTAATATACATTAGTACCTCCAACACAATATTCCTTCCCATCACCATAACTAATCCTGTTACTAATAAGAACTACGTCTGCTACAAAATCTATGTCTACTAGTATCATAATAACATCAGTTCTTGTCTGCTACATTCCACAATGCGCTATCCCTCCCCAGTCCGCAGGCGAATTCTGTCCCTTGGGTGCCGCGGAGGGCGTTGTGGTTGCATCTGCCCCGTCCGTTGTCCATCGGCTCCATGGTTGCAGGTGAAAACTCCTCTGGACCGAGGGAGCACTGTTGCTGCCCGTGATAAGTGAGACCACATGTTGACCCACGTCATCACGATTCCAGTTCCTTGAGTGGCGAGACACGGCACAAGGCAGCTTTTCCACTCTGGTGTTGTTACGATTACCTGGCATACTGGCTCGCTGTTCGCCTGCCGCAACTGTTGATCTCAGTTGAATTCTCTGCGTTGCTTCTCGATATTCTGTCGTAACTTCCTGTAGTGTAGCACATGATAATGCACAGCCCAAGCCTATCTTGAAAAAGAGTCGCCAATACTGTCCAGGGTTTGCCATTCTTTCTCGTGACTCAGTATTTCCTTGACATTGAGCCTTCCATATCAAATCAATTGCTGCCAATCAGTGTCAACAATATCGGTACACAGCGGACATCCCCAGACACCATATTCCGGCGTGTCCTCTTCACTACAGGCACATCAGAGGTTTGTCTTCAACAAATTCCATGTCATTTGGCGATAAGGCCCGTGACCCCTGAAGAAGAGTGTCAGGCCTCTTGAAGGACTCAAGTTCCTCATTCCGAGTCTCTGTTTTATATCTGGAAGAAAACCGTAAGTTCATCTTTCTGTTTGGGCATCATCTCATCGTTTTGTCATGTGAATTTGCTGCTTGCGTGTGCGCCGTATCAGTGGCGAAGCGTGAGGTGTTTGTAACTGTAATCACTTTAAAAACTATTAAAAGTAACTGAATATCTGTTTTAATAATAATAATTATTATTATTATTGTTATTATTACGTTATCGTTTACGGTTATCCAAACAACTGTATTGTTGTTACAATTATTATCATTATTCTCATTGTTGTTATTGTTATGTTACAGTTTACGATTATCCGTTACTACGTCGCATCACGCCCTGGTATTCCACTGAATGATGTCGCCTGCCGTCAATTAAAGCACACACATCAAAAAAAGTTTTGTAACACCTCGGTTCCGAGAACTATGCAACCTGTACAGAAAACTGGAATAGAGATCAACATAAACATCATTTCCGCCCTTTTTATTGCTCATGAAAACCACACATTGCATTTTGCACCACATACAGCGAGACCTCCAAAGGTGGTGGTCAAGGTTGCTGTACACACCAGTACCTCTAATACCCTGCAGCACGTCCTCTTGCATTGATGCATGCCTGTATTCGTCGTGGCATACTATCCACAAGTTCATCGAGGCACAGTTGGTCCAGATTGTCCCACTCCCCAATGGCATTCGGCGTAGAGCCCTCAGAGTGGTTGGTAGGTCACATAGTCCATAAACAGCCCTTTTCAAACTGTCCTAGGCATGTTCGATAGGGTTCATGCCCGGAGAACATCCTGGCCACTCTAGTCGAGTGATGTCGTTATCCTGAAGGAACTCATTCACAAGATGTGCACAATGGGGGCGTGAATTGTCGTCCATGAAGACGAATGCCTCCCCAATGTGCTGCCGATATGGTTGCACTATCGGTCGGAGGATGGCATTGACGTATCGTACAGCCGTTACAGCGCCTTCCATGACCACCAGCGGCATATGTCGGCCCCACATAATGCCACCCCAAAACAGCAGGGAACTTCCACCTTGATGCACTCGCTGGACAGTGTGTCTAAGGCGTTCAACCTGACTGGGTTGCCTCCAAACACGTCTCCAACGATTGCATGGTTGAAGGCATATGTGACACTCATCGGTGAAGAGAACGTGATGCCAGTCCTGAGCGGTCCGTTCGGCATGTTGTTGGGCCCGTCTGTAACGCGCTCCATGGTGTCGTGGTTGCGAAGATGGACCTCGCCATGGACGTCGGGAGTGAATTTGCTCATCATTCAGCATATTGCGCACAGTTTGAGTCGTCACACGACGTCCTGTGGCTGCGCGAATAACATTATTCAACATGGTGGCGTTGCTGTCAGGGTTCTCCCGAGCCATAATCCGTAGGTAGCGTCCATCCACTGCCCTTGGGCGCCGTGAGCGAGGTATATCATCGACAGTTCCTGTCTCTCTGTATCTCCTCCATGTTCCAACACCGCTTTGGTTCACTCCAAGATGCCTGGACACCTTCCTTGTTGAGAGCCCTTCCTGGAACAAAGTAACAATGTGGGCGCGATCGAACCGCGGTATTGACCGTCTAGGCATGGTTGAACTACAGATAACACGAGAATATACCTCCTTCCTGTGGAATGACCGGAACTCATCGCCTGTCGGACCCCCTCCGTTTAATAGGCGCTGCTCATGGATGGTTGTTTACATCTTTGGGCGGGTTTGTATGTGTGTGTGAAATCTTATGGGACTTAACTGCTAAGGTCATCAGTCCCTAAGCTTACACACTACTTAACCTAAATCATCCTAACGATAAACACACACACCCATGCCCGAGGGAGGACTCGACCCACCGCCGGGATTAGCCGCACTGTCCATGACTGCAGCGCCCGAGACCGCTCGGCTAATCCCGCGCGGCTTGGGCGGGTTTAGTGACATCTCTGAACAGTTAAAGGGCCTGTGTCTGTGATGCAATATCCACAGTTAACGTCTATCTTTAGCAGTTCTGGGAAACGGGGTGATGAAAACTTTTTTTGATGTATGTTTAAGGCCCACCCAACCTCATAAAGATTAGGCCTACTGAGCGATGCCGGAGACTTGGAAAATACCTGTTATCCTATCTACATGAATAAGGATGATATCGAAAGTTCCGGTACTACAATATTTGAGATCAATTCTGCCATCCTTCTTGCTGAAAATTTCAGTTACGGAGTCGTGAATGACACTTGTTGTTTCATGGACTTGAGGATCAGTTTTTCAATGGATAACAATGCCATTTAAGAAAGTCTGTTGTGCGACTGGATATTTCGAAGATAAGTTTTGATTCTCTTCAGTGCTGAAAATGGTGGTTCTGCTGAAGCACTGGTTGCAGAAATGATTAAAATTAATTTTATTTGTTTTGATGCTTCAGGTGTTGCTTCACTGAGACTATAGGAGGTGAGATATTGATTTTGTCTAACTACTAGCTGGTTCCAGAATTCGTCTGAAGAATATGTCACATAGTTCCGTCTTTATTCGAGATATATCAAAATCTTCACCGTAGATTACATTCTAGGAATTAAATGCAGCCTCAGGGAAGTTATCTCCATATTGGCTGTACTTCTCATCATTCATGAGTGAAAGAAGCTCCAAATTACCCAGGTCAACATACTTCTCAGTTAACTGACGCAAGACAGTATCAACAAATCCACACAACAAGATTCTCCAAATGGATATTTCCACAGACTCTGCAGCACACTCTTACAATCTGATGTTTCAGTCTTTTGAGGAGCCCCTTACTTAGTCCCCATTGCTTCAGCAACCCAAATTATCGCTTACGCAGAAACCAATTTAAAATCTTATACCTGCCCACTAACACTAGAATGAATAAATAATAATATATACTAAAAACCATGAGACACTAGAATATGTACCTGATTAATGTCTGAACACTTTCAGCACTCCAGCGCGCGAAGGAATAACAAAGATCTCTTTAGAAGAGCTGAAGAATCGCAGGCGTTACACGATTATCAACTGCCTTTAACAGCTGTACAGCCCTCCTCCTCTTTCTGCAGAGGAAGTGAGAGAGGAAGTGGACCATTAAATGGGATGCGCGCACACCGTTAATCGCTGTTGCTGGGAAGTTACACGAATGCAGCACGTACGTAGCTGTGACCTTCGTAACTGGCGCCTGCCACACTGACAGCCGTTAATGCCTTAAATGTCCCGGGGTTAACAGTGCGTTAGACAAGTATGAAGTATGCCCGCAAATTGTAGAAAAATGTATACCAAGATCGTTTAAATGTAAAAAAAAATGCGACTGACTTATCTCTAACTGTAATCAGCGATTACAGCAGTTAGTAGCATGCCTCGCCCTGCCCCCTATTCTTTTTAGATTCTGCTCTTTATTATGTCGGTTTTTCTTCAGTCAGTACATCGCCGCTTTTTTTGGTGTCTGGAAATTGAGCGAACATATTCCAAGTATTAACTGCGACGTCTCTACTCACTGTGCCAAAAGCTCCCGTCTGCTGAAGAAGTACTCCGCGTTGCAAACTGTTGGCATTCACGGTGGTGAGATGAGCAAAAACCCAAGCATTCGCACAGTATCCCATGATTGCAGTTAGGACAACGTCATTGTATGTTCTTATTGTATGCACTGGTATTTTATAATGGTGAATAACTAGGCTAATAATTCTGTTTATCATGTTCCCCTGCTTTTCTCGCGCATTTCGTCAATATATGCACTATTGTTTTGTTGCTCATCCTGGAAGAGGCCTAGGTATCTGGTGACGGATTTTCTCTTTATGGTCCCGTTGCTTAATTTCGTGATGGGTCTGTGGAAATTTCCCTTTTTTTAACTCCTTGGCACCACTGATGTAATTGGTGAAGGACTATGTTACACCATTCTTCCCGGTTGCGACTGGTTCTTTATCTTTTAGTTTTCATAGCACCGGGTCGAGTAGATCCCAGAAAACAGGGCTACTTATGGGTTCCTGTAGACAGAAATCCGAAATTGCTTTTGTAAGTGTCTCTCCTAGACACGACTGAGTTCCTTCTATATTTTGACAATAGTTCTTGAAACAGTTGTACAACGCTCGTAGGAAATTCATGTGCTGGTCACACAGTCCAGGCTATATGCACCATTAAGACTGCAACATTTTTATACGGAGCTTTCTTTGCACTTCTTGTAGTCCCATTTACAGGGTGTTCTGTTGCCCTCTGTATACATATTGTCAGGAGCTCATTCCATGGAGAAGTCTTTTCTCTTTTAATCTACCGCATAGCAATATCTTCACCACTTTCCCTAGGGTATCGAGATGGCAAATTAATCTGTAGGACTTCGGAGCTAAGGGTTCCTTGTCCTCACGCTTTTTCAAGATAATGACATTTGCTTTCTTTCATGTATCTTGTCTTCTTCCCTGCAATAAACAGGAGTAGTGAAGTTGGCACAAATATAAACTTCCATGCATGTAAAGGGCTTTTAGAACTTCAGTAAGGATGCTGTCAGGACCACCCGATCTATTCTGTTTTCGTTTTAAGGATTTCTTCCCTCAGCTCTTCTTCCGGAAAAGGTCAAACTACCCACTCTCCACAGTATGGTTCTCTACGTCTGTTCCGTAATTCTCTGTGTTCATCAAACTAGTCTTCTGCAGTGCCATCTGGAAACAGTGTGCCAATCAATAAGTGTGCACATTGTTGCCGGTATTCTGTCATGCTGTCGTCTCCTCGTCTTGGGGTTGATAACAGATATTTTATCCTTTGACAGACGCTTTTATATGCCACACACCAAGATGTAGGTTCAGTGCCACGGATTAATACCAACTTCAGGTCATAGCTGGAAATGAGTGAGAGAACTGATGACGTAACTGTACGTCATGGACATCCTGCAGCAGTATTGCAGTGCCACTTTTCGACACGACGAGGTTCGTCAGCAGTAGGATAACAAGGGCGTCGCCCCTCATCGATTGTTGCTAAATTTATACAAGATATCGGATCCAAGATGGCGGCGAGAGATTTGGCAACGTCGCAATGACGTCATGGTAAGAGGTTCAAATTTTGGTGGGAAGATAGGTCAATTTGGCTACCTCCACTAACCTAATCCCCTCCCCTCCACCTCGCCTACCCAAAAAATGGCTTGAAATTCAAATTTTGGCAGAAAACAAGTTACTTGGGCTACCTACACCTCTTCCTTGGAATTGGCGGGAAAAGGACTCAGCCTGTGCTGGGCTGCTGGATAAAATTGACGTAAGTCTTTATTTTGCATGCAGTGCTTATTTAAACAATTTGAGGCAGTAACTCCATACAGTGTGTTCACCATGAGGTCTGGAGTCCAGCTGACCTAGTACACAGTACTGCTACCAGAGAGCACTGTCGTTCCTTCTGTGATGTAATCCAAGATGCCGGTCTTGGGGGAAAGAACACAGCCTATTCTGGAATGTTGGAGGGAGGAAGGAGTGTACTTTATATATTTTAGAACAATCTGTTTAGTGATACAAAACACTCGTTCTGATGTGCTTTGGGTCACACTACATAGCCTACAGACCTGTATACTACTCGTAAATCACCGAAATAATGCATGTAAAACGCTCTGCAGACACGCTCACTAATTATAATCTGTTGTTTCAAATGGCTTTAACCACAATGGGACTTAACATCTGAGGTCATCAGTCCCATAGACTTAGAACTAATTAAACCTAACTAACACAAAACAATCACACACATCCATGCCCAAGGCAGGATTCGAACCTACGACCATAGCAGCAGCGCAGTATTGGACTGAAGCGCCTAGAACCTCTCGGCCACAGCGGCCGGCTGTGGAAATAATGCAGATTTCACATAGTTTATTTATTACTCTGAAACAAAACACCCACCCTGGCGTGCTTGGGGTCAGAGTAAATAGTCTACAGACCTGCAAATTACTCGTAAATTACCGAAGTAATGCAGTACACGGACGTGCAGACATGCAAACAACTCGTAAATTGTCAAAATAATGTATGTAAAAGGCTCTGCAAACACGCTTGCTAATCGTCAACTGTAGAAATAATCCATTGCACAGCCTGCACATCTGTTCACAAAATAATGCAACAGACATTTAAACAACTCGCAAATTGTCAAAATATAATGCTCGTGTAACGCTATGCAAACACGCTCACAACACTTAAACAGCCGAAAATAATGCAGTGCACCAACACTCATAGCACATGAAAAACGCTTTCGAACTATCGTCAATCGCGATGTATTAGCGAACTGCCCCCCTACAGAACTCCAAGGCACGCATGCCAGACGGTGCGCTCACATTGGTCCCATACGCGAAACGCCTCCAGGCTGCTCACATGTGTTTACTGTTGCTGGTGTGGTGCCTCTCTACCTACAGTCCAATGAAGACCTAATTGCTGAGCGACTCACCATTGTAGGCACAGATAAAAGGTTCTCAATGTTATACTGACATCATATTTCTATGTAAATAACAGCCAAGTGCCCCTTCTGGACGCGCTATAGATATCTTCTGCAATGCTTTCAGAAACTGTTAACGAAAATAGTCCAGAATAGCGCCGAATGCATTCTTCCTGATGCTCCTGACGGCAGAGCAACTTCATCACATATCAGCCCCTCACATAAATCGTAAACTGTCGCAGAAATAGTTAACGGCCGCTTGTGTAATAGCTTCAATGATGTCTCAGCTTGTCTTCATGGAAATTCTTGTCCTAACAGGAGCTGTTTACGAGAATAACCCAGAATAACACCGATTGCATTCTTCGTGATGATCCTAACGAGGCACCCCATCTGTCACGTGTTACCCTTCCCTGAAATCACGATGTCCTGCTTCAATAATACGTGTCAGAAACGGTAAACGTTCTCGCCGCTATGTAGAGGCTCCTACATCAAAGGAAAAGGATGTCTTGTGAGTGAACGGAGCATTCTGATTGGCTGTTACTGAATTTACCCGCCAAACTGCTGCTGCTGCCAGTGTGGGAGCACTGTCCGCCATTTTTTTCTGCAGACGAGACTTCCAGCAGCAAAACTATTTTGTACAAACCCCCATATTGCACTGACAGTTAAATCCTGCAAAAGTGGTCTACAGATCGTATAATACAGAAAGATACTTGCTCAATTACACTGCTCTGCCACTGAGGACAGAAGCTTGAATATTACAACGTGAAACCGATCTCCAACCCGGCGGTATACTACTGCGTACCGTGTCGAAGTAGTAAACATACAATTCGTATCCTGCGCTATACAAAATCGCCCCTTTTGCATCATACATATAGCTATCGACCACCAGACACTCATACATACACCGCGAAGACAGACAGCGTAAGCACATGCACCGTATATGCTACTCGCCGCACTAGATATTTTCCGCAAGGTCGGGCAGTCATCCACTGCAGCTGACAGTCACAAGTCATCCACTCCTGACGTATGACCAGAGCGTCCTCAGTTGAATGAAGTCACTATGCGAACTGTTGTACAAAGTCGGGCTCATTTCCCCTTGAAACAAAGGCGTTACTGTATCTGGCCCCGATCTGCTTACTTGCTTGCTTGCTTTCTACACCCACCTCCAGACTCTGGGATTACACGAACATATGTAATTTCACATGCCTTGCAGAATATCATACCATTTATGCGATACTTTTCGATATCAAGCACATTGCAATATCGCTTGCATAGCAGTATCACTGGTGCTACATAATTCTAAAGATGTAGACTGGAAATTATTTCTCTGGAAACCTGAAATTTTAACGAGGTGGAGCGTGCTGTAAACAACTGAGTAACTAGAAACTTATCCAGACTGCGAAGACCCTTACGTGAAGCCTCAAAAAAAAAAAAAAAAAAAAAAAAAAAAAAAAAAAAAAAAAAAAAAATAAAAAAAAAAAATAGAGGAAACTGATATTTCCACCCGCAAATACCGATATTGGTGATGTAACAGATTCCAAATCATCCCTGTCATTTATAAAGTCAACTAAGGTGTTTCTCATGTCTAGAGAACCAGCAATCATGTCTTCCACTTGTCTTTCACTTGCTAGATGCACATACCATGTCTTCCACTTGTCTTTCACTTGCTAGATGCACATACCACAATCAATGTTCTCTCAACTAAATAAAGGCAACCTGACAATTTACATGGGAGGGAATAATGGTGCAGCACAAACACACGTCCATAGTGAATCTTCTCAGATCTCCACGCGATCACAAAAGCAGTCCAACACATACTAAGTATAAGCTCGCTAGTCGGCTGTCTAGAGGATGACACGGTTACGTCAGCTACATTCATGCATCCCAACAGGCTTCTCCATTCGGATGGCTCCTGCCGTTAACGGGAAACGTGAATCATTCTCGCCACAGGCCACCGCCGCCGCCGGCCGCCACACGCCCCTAGGCAGAATCGTCCTAGGAAACCGGCCACATACTTATTTAATCGCTATACTTACAATTAAATATTACGATCCTGGTCTCAATTGGACGACGTTCGACAATGATCGAAGTATCGGAAATACACCTAGCTGACGGCTGTGGCCCTGGAAATAGAAATATCTGTACCATTCTTATGACTTGACATACTTTTCCCTTTGCTATCACGGTATTCCACGTCAAATCCATACCTGGACATAGTCATTTCCTTTGCACACGTTGGAACACACACACATACTTTATAAGCCTGTTGCTCGTGGCGAACCTATCACACATCACCTACGACTCAGCATAACACTTCGCCAATAACTGATTGCTGGCGATACGAAATAACAATGACCGAAAATCAGCGATGAGTGGACTTGTCTCACAAGTTTTTCTTGCGAGTGGTACCATTGTGTCTCAGAAACAGATGCCTAATCGTCTTACAAACTGCCAGATGTTAAAAAAAACACGACCACATTACTATCGCAATCTGCCCTGGTTCTACAGGGGCACACGAGTATCTATGTTAAAAGCTATACTGGCTTTATAAATCGAGGTAGGGGATTACCTCCGAATGAGTGGTCTTTCCAGATGAATACCACGACACTGAACATAGACGGTGATCGCCAGAGTGTATATTATCAGACTAACAGTGAAGTCACACGTCGCCAGTCATATAACCTCGTGAGAAAATCACCGGATTTAGAAAGTGACTCGGCTAAGGAACGTGGTACGAAACCGATATTTGCAACTCCCTCACTCCACCGTTAGATATTTCTCCAGTATTTGTAACGCATTCAGTCTCGATACACTGTCAGAGGTTCTGCGATATCTCCGCTGGGTTATAGGTGATGGTTGATTGAGAAAGATCACAAACAGTAGATGGTGTGCTGATTGAGGTTGTAAGAAATGTACTCAGGTTTTCATATCTCTAGTGTTACAGTCTCCAGTAGGAATACTGTCTATGATTTGGAATCAAGTCTTTCCAGTCACCCATATACCTGCGTAGGATCTTGTGGAGAAGCCCTTTAATGATTACAGCCACTAGTGAATCATATTTCTGGCACTCTCATATCTCGAAAGAAGTTACCTTTTTTGAACCTGTCTGTTACAGTAAAATTCCAACACGGCTTTTTAGGCAGCCTTGCAACTGCTGCCATTCCTGTAGCTTTGCGCAAGTGATCATTTAAATTCAAGTCAGAACTGAGAAGAAGTCAGTGAGAACTATATCTACCACCTTTTGCAACCTGTGTAGAATCAGAGTGACCTGAGTCAAGTAAGAGCCAATCTGAATGCTCCATTCATTCACAAAACATCCTTTGTTCTGGGACATAGGAGCCTCTACATAGCGACAAGAACGTTTACCGTTTCTGAGACATATTTTGGAAGCAGGACGACGTGATTTCCAGGAAGGGTAACACATAACAGATGGGATGCCTCGTTAGGACCATCAGCAAGAATGCCATCGGTGTTATTCTGGACTATTCTCGTAAGCAGCTCCTGTTAGGACAAGAATTTCCATCCAGACATGCTGAGACATCATGAAAGCTACTACAAAAGCGACCGTTAACTATTTTTGCGATACTTTACGATTTCTGTGAGGGGCTGATATGTGATGGACGGGTTCTGCTGTTAGGAGCACCAGGAAGAATGCATTCGGCGCTATTCTGGACTATTTTTGTTAACAGTTTCTGAAAGCATTGCAGAAGATTTCTATAGCACGTCCAGAGGGGGCACTTGGCTGTTATTTACATAGACATGAGACATCAGTATAGCACTGACAGCCTTTTAGCTGTGTCTGCGATGGTGAGTCACTACACAAATATTTTGTGGCAGTGTGTCAGCCTCACTGGGCACATAAACATGTGCATGGCTGGATGCATCTCCCATGTCCCGTTAGGACTGCTAGGACCAATGCACCCTGTGCTACTCTGGGAAGCATTGCAACACTTTTCTATAGTGTGTTGAGAGAGAGAGACTTGGCTGTTATTTACATAGACATGTGACGTCAGTATAACATTGAGAACCTTTTATCTGCGCCTATGATGGTGAGTCGCTCAGCAATCAAGTCTTTGCTGGACCACAGGTAGGTAGGGATCGCACCAGCAACAGTAAACATGTGTGCACAGCACAGAGGCATGTCACATATGGGACCAGGAGTGAGCACACCACCCGGAGTGCACGCCTTGGAGCTCTGTAGGGCGGCAGTTCGATAATACGGAGCGGTTGACGATAGTTCGAAAGCGTCTTTCACGTGCTGTGAGTGGTTGTGCACTGTATTATTTTCGTCTGTTTAAGCATTGTGAGCATGTTTGCACAGAGTTACACATGCATTACCTTTTGACAATTTATGAGTTGTTTTCATGTCTCTTCCATTATTTTGTGAACAGGTGTGCAGGCTGTGCAGTTGATTATTTCCACAGTTGATGATTATCAAGCGTGTTTGCAGAGCATTTTACATGCATTATTTTGACAATTTATGAGTTGTTTGCATGTCTCCACATCAGTGTAATTCATTATTTCGGTGATTTACGAGTAGTTTGTAGGTCTGTAGAGTATTTATTGTGACAAAGCACGCCAGGGTGAGTGCCTTGTATCATTGTAATAGGTAAGCTACGTGAAAACCGTTCATAAATAAACTGCATGCATTATTGCGACAGTTTAAAATTAGTGACCGTGTCTGCAGAGCGCTTTAGATGCATTAACTTGGTGAATTATGAGTAGTTTGTAGTTCTGTAGGCTATGTAGCGTGACCTCAAGCATGCCAGAGTGAGTGCTTTGTATCAGTGTAATTAATGAACTACTTGAAATCCATCACTAAATAAATTGTTCCCCACTACTTTCCCCCAGACCGCCATCTTGGAATTTGTCACGGAAGGGACGACAGTGCCCTCTGGTAGCAGTACTGTGTACTAGGTCAGTTGGACTCCAGACCTCATGGTGAACAGAGTGGATGGAGCTACTTCCTCAGACTGTTTATATAAATGCTGCATGCAAAATAAAGACTTACATCCCCCCATGAACCATGGACCTTGCTGTTGGTGGGGAGGCTTGAGTGCATCAGCGATACAGATTGCCGTACCGTAGGTGCAACCACAACGGAGGGGTATCTGTTGAGAGGCCAGACAAACGTGTGGTTCCTGAAGAAGGGCAGCACCCTTTTCAGTAGTTGCAAGGGCAACAGTCTGGATGATTGACTGATCTGGGCTTGTATCACTAACCAAAACGGCCTTGCTGTGCTGGTACTGCGAACGGCTGAAAGCAAGGGGAAACTATGGCCGTAATTTTTCCCGAGGGCATGCAGCTTTACTGTATGGATAAATGATGATGGCGTCCTTTTGGGTAAAATATTCCAGAGGTAAAATAGTCCCCCATTCGAATCTCCGGGCAGGGACTACTCAAGAGGATTTCATTACCAGGAGAAAAAAAACTGGTGTTCTACGGATCGGAGCGTGGAATGTCAGATCCCTTAATGGGGCAGGTAGGTTAGAAAATTTAAAAAGGGAAATGGATAGGTTAAAGATAGATATAGTGGGAATTAGTGAAGTTCGGTGGAAGGAGGAACAAGACTTCTGGTCAGGTGACTACAGGGTTATAAACACAAAATCAAATAGGGGTAATGCAGGAGTAGGTTTAATAATGAATAGGAAAATAGGAATGCGGGTAAGCTACTACAAACAGCATAGTGAACACATTATTGTGCCCAAGATGGATACGAAGCCCACGCCTACAACAGTAGTACAAGTTTATATGCCAACTAGCTCTGCAGATGACGAAGAAATGGAAGAAATGTATGATGAAATAAAAGAAATTATTCAGATTGTGAAGGGCGACGAAAATTTAATACTCATGGGTGACTGGAATTCGGCAGTAGGAAAAGGGAGAGAAGGAAACGTAGTGGGTGAATATGGATTGGGGCTAAGAAATGAAAGAGGAAGCCGCCTGGTAGAATTTTGCACAGAGCACAACTTAATCATAGCTAACACTTGGTTAAAGATTCATGAAAGAAGGCTGTATACATGGAAGAACCCTGGAGATACTAAAAGTTATCAGATAGATTGTATAATGGTAAGACAGAGATTTAGGAACCAGGTTTCAAATTGTAAGACATTTCCAGGGGCAGATGTGGATTTTGACCACAATCTATCGGTTATGAACTGTAGATTAAAACTGAAGAAACTGTAAAAAGGTGGGAATTTAAGGAGATGGGACCTGGATAAACTGACTAAACCAGAGGTTGTACAGAGTTTCAGGGACAGCATAAGGGAACGATTGGCAGGAATGGGGAAAAGAAATACAGTAGAAGAAGAATGGGTAGCTTTGAGGAATGAAGTAGTGAAGGCAGCAGACGATCAAGTAGGTAAAAAGACGAGGGCTAGTAGAAATCCTTGGGTGACAGAAGAAATACTGAATTTAATTGATGAAAGGAAAAAATATAAAAATGCAGTAAATGAAGCAGGCAAAAAGGAATACAAACGTCTCAAAAATGAGATCGACAGGAAGTGCAAAATGTCTAAGCAGGCATGGCTCGAGGACAAGTGTAAGGATGTAGAGGCTTATCTCACTAGCGGTAAGATAGATACTGCCTACAGTAAAATTAAAGAGACCTTCAGAGAAAAGAGAACCACTTGTATGAATATCAAAAGCTCAGATGGAAACCCATTTCTGAGCAAAGAAGGGAATGCAGAAAGGTGGAAGAAGTATATAGAGGGTCTATACAAGGGCGATGTACTTGAGGACAATATTATGGAAATGGAAGAGGATGTAGATGAATATGAAATGGAAGATACGATACTGCGCGAAGAGTTTGACAGAGCACTGAAAGGCCTGAGTTGGAACAAGGCCCCGGGAGTAGACAACATTCCATTAGAACTACTGACGGCCTTGGGAGAGCCAGTCCTGTCAAAACTCTACCATCTGGTGAGCAAGATGTATGAAACAGGGGAAATACCCTCAGACTTCAAGAAGAATATAATAATTCCAATCCCAAAGAAAGCAGGTGTTGACAGATGTGAAAATTACCGAACTATCAGTTTAATAAGTCACAGCTGCAAAATACTAACGCGGATTCTTTACAGACGAATGGAAAAACTAGTAGAAGCCAACCTCGGGGAAGATCAGTTTGGATTCCGTAGAATTATTGGAACACGTGAGGCAGTACTGACCCTACAACTTATCTTAGAAGCTAGATTAAGGAAAGGCAAACCTACGTTATAGCATTTGTAGACTTAGAGAAAGCTTTTGACAATGTTGACTGGAATACGTCTTTCAAATTCTGAAGGTGGCAGGGGTAAAATACAGGGAGCGAAAGGCTATTTACAATTTGTACAGAAACCAGATGGCAGTTATAAGAGTCGAGGGGCACGAAAGGGAAGCAGTGGTTGGGAAGGGAGTGAGACAGGTTTGTAGTCTCTCCCCGATGTTATTCAATATGTATATTGAGCAAGCAGTGAAGGAAACAAAAGAAAAATTCGGAGTAGGTATTAAAATCCAGGGAGAAGAAATAAAAACTTAGAGGTTCGCAGATGACATTGTAATTCTGTCAGAGACAGCAAAGGACTTGGAAGAGCAGTTGAATGGAATGGATAGTGTTTTGAAAGGAGGGTATAAGATGAACATCAACAAACGCAAAACGAGGATAATGGAATGTAGTCGAATTAAGTTGGGTGAATCTGAGGGAATTAGATTAGGAAATGAGACACTTAAAGTAGTAAAGGAGTTTTGCTATTTGGGGAGCAAAATAACTGATGATGGTCGAAGTAGAGAGGATTTCAAATGTAGGCTTGCAATGGCCAGGAAAGCGTTTCTGAGGAAGAGAAATTTGTTGACATCACGTATAGATTTAAGTGTCAGGAAGTCTTTTCTGAAAGTATTTGTATGGAGTGTAGCCCTGTATGGAAGTGAAACATGGATGATAAATAGTTTGGACACGAAGAGAATAGAAGCTTTTGAAATGTGGTGCTACAGAAGAATGCTGAAGATTAGATGGGTAGATCACATAACTAATGAGGAAGTGTTGAATAGGATTGGGGAAAAGAGAAGTTTCTGGCACAACTTGACTAGAAGAAGGCATCGGTTGGTAGGACATGTTCTGAGGCATCCAGGGACCACCAAATTAGTACTGGAGGGCAGCATGGAGGGTAAAAATCGTAGAGGGAGACCAAGAGATGGATACACTAAGCAGATTCAGATGGATGTAGGTTGCAGTAGGTACTGGGAGATGAAGAAGGTTGCACAGGATAGAGTAGCATGGAGAGCTGCATCAAACCAGTCTCAGGACTGGAGACCACAACAAGAACATCCATGCTATCCAGTAATCCAGCACAGGATGAGTCCTTTTCCCACCAATTCCAAGGAAGAGGTAGTGGTTGGATGAATTAGGTTGATGCAGGTAGCCCAAGTGACCTTCTTTCCCACCATTTTCTCAGGTTAGTGGAGGAAGTGAAATTGACCTTCTTTCTGCCAAAATTTGAAATTCCTGCCATTTTATGTGTGAGGGGCGGGGTGAGGATGGGGGAGGAGAGGGGAGGGGGTTAAGTTAGTGAAGGTAGCTCAGCTGATCTATCTACCTGCCAAAATTTGAACTTTCCATCATGACATCATTGTGACGTTGCCACATCTCTCACCATCATCTTGAATAAATTTGGCAACAATGCAACATGCGGCGACGTTGTTGTCCTACTACTTTCGTCCACACATGGCACCCGTCTCTATGAACTGCTTGCATGATGAGGTACTCAGTGGCCAACAAGAACTCCAGACCTGTCCCTAATGGAACATGTGCAGGACCAAATTGGACATCAGGCTCATCCCAGTGACTTTATCCAGGATATCAAGAACCAGACAGAACAGTTGTGGGTGAGCTTCTTACAGGAAATGATACAGTGCTTGCATCCAGCCCAGAATGTGTGCAGCTTCATACTGTAAGTGGTCCCATACTGTCAAGTTCTTTGTAAATTGTAGTCACTTCTTTACCAGTTCACTAGGTTTCCCTTCGATTCCACCATTCTTTCTGGATCCTTCCCTTTTTTTGCTAGGCAGTGTAATTAAACTGCAATGGGTGAAGGTTTGTATAGATTATGACTCGCTTCCATATGTCCTAATGGCTCTATGCTGATCAAGTTGAATACGTAAATACGCTGATAAATCAAAACTTTGTGATTACTGCCCACCTCTATGCTGGATGCCGCCTGATCAAGTTGAAAACGTAAATACGCTGATAAACCAAAACATTAGGACTACCGCACACCTCTATGTTGGATGCCGCCTTGTGGCAAGGCCGGCAGTTGGTGAGGTTAGGGAAGTATGTACGTGGAGCGGACACGGACAGGGGATCACCCTAGCGAAGGTAATGGAGTGCGAAGGCGAAATCTATTAAGATAAGCGACTTTGACAAAAGACAGATTATTACGCAGAAGCAGCTCGAATGTTCATGTGCTACTGTCGTGAGAATATATGGAAAGAGGTAGAAGGACAGTAAAACTACAACTGGGCGGTAAACTCTTGGACGTCCAGGACTCTTCAAGGAACGTGGGATTCGGAAGTTTGTCTGCACTGTAGAGTAGGATAGACGGTGATCTGTGGCATCTCTGTCGAAAGGGTACAATGCGGGTGCCCACACAAGTATTTCGGAGCACACTGTTCATCGTACAATGTTGGACATGACGCTCCGCAGCTGACTGCCCATAAATGTTCACACGTTGACCCAATAACATCGTCAGTTACGACTGCAATGGGCTCAGGACCGTCGAGATTCGACCGCCGGTCAATGGAAACTTGTCCGCTCTTCGAGTGAATCACATTTTTGCTACACTAGGTCGATGGTCGACTCCACAAACGCCATCATTGAGGTGAACGGCGGGTAGAGGCGTGCAGATCACCACGGACGCAGGCTGGTGGGGCAGTATTATGCTATGGGAGACATTTTCCAGCGCTTGCATGGGACCTGTGATAGTACCCGAAGACATGCTGACAGCTGCAAACCACCTGCATCCCTGCATGCTTGATGTCTTCCTTGACGCCGATGTCATCTTTCAGCAGTATAACTGTCCATGTCTCGAGGCCAGAAACTTGTTGCTGCAGTGGTTTGAGGAGCGTTATAGTGAACTCACATTGATGTCTCGGCGATCAGATTCGCCTGATGTAAATCCCGTGGAACCCAATTGGGTCGCTATCGAGTGCAACCACCACGTACAAAAATCAGCGGCCCAATATTTAAGCGAATTACATGAGCTGTGGCTAGGCATCTAACGCCACATACCTCCACAAACCTACCAATAAACTGTCGGCTCCCTGATATACAGAACCAGTGATGTATTTTGTTCCAAAGACGGACAAATAAGCTATTAAGCGGGTGGTCACAATGTTTTGGCTCATCGGTGTAAGTAAATCAACGATTCATTGGTAGTTGATCTGCAATAGTTTTTTAATAGTCTATACGACGGTTTTGTGAAAAATCTCGTTGTTTTGGACGTTGAAGAAACGGTTAGACCAGTGTATTATGCAGTGAAGTATCATGTGTTGGTTCAAATGGCTCTGAGCACTATGGGACTTAACTTCTGAGGTCGCGCGGTTCCAGACTGTAGCGCCTAGAACCGCTCGGTCACAACGGCCGGCATATCGTGTGTAGTAGTTGTCTACACTCGATATTCATAGCTTCAGACTCCTGATGAGTACTACAATTAATAGTTTTGTATTTTATGAGGAAGAAAATTCTGAGAATTTACTTGTGGGACACAGCACCATACGAAAGAAAATCACGGATGTGGGATAATCGACAAGGGAGAGAAATGAAATGTTTGAGATGTGGCGCTGTAGAAACATGTTGAAAATTAGTTGAACGGGAAATATTAGAAATGGCTAGGTTCTCCACAGAACTGAAGAGGAAAGACGTATGTGGAAAGCAGAAAGGACAGGATGATATGATGAAATATGTGTTAAGGCTCAAATGGCTCTGAGCATTATGGAACTTAACATCTGTGGTCATCAGTCCCCTAGAACTTAGAACTACTTAAACCTAGCTAACCTAAGGACATCACACACATCCATGCCCGAGGCAGGATTCGAACCTGCGACCGTAGCGGACACGCGGTTCCAGACTGAAGCGCCTAGAATCGCACGGCCACACCGGCCGGCTATGTGTTAAGATATCAGGGAATAAGTTCCACGATAAGTGACGGAGTTCTAGAGGGTAAAAACCGTAGCGGAATACAGAGATTGGAATAATGCAACAAATGATTTAAGACGTTTGGTGCAAGTGCTATACTCTGAGACGAAGTAGTTGGCATAGGTAAACCAGTGGCAGGGCGACATGTACCTTATACACAGTACAGTCACTTCAATGCGACCACCTGTCAAAAGCCTGAATAACCACCTTTGCAGCGCGGACCTCTGCGAGAAGTGCAGGGAGAGAGTCAGTTAAGTTCTGGAAGATATCGACAGAGATGTGAAGTCATGAACGACTCCAGTGCCGTAGCCAGCTGCACTAGGTTTCTCCGTTGAGGATCCATAGCACGAACAGCCCGATCGAATTGGTCTCTCAGATTCTCGACTGGGTTTAAATACGGGGAGGTTGGTGGTCAAGGGCGCTCGGTAAACTCTTGCTGGTGGTCTTCAAACCACCCAAATATATTGCGAACTGTGTGACACGTTGTATTCTCCTGCTGGTACTTATAGTGGTGAACATGGTTCCCAAGGATACTTGCATACTTGCGTTGATCCACTGTGCCTTCCAGAACGACGAGGTCACCCATGGAATGCCGGGAAAACTTCTCCCGACCACAACCCTCCCTCCTCAGGCCTGGAACCTTCCACTGATTGTTGCAGCCGCCGATAGAACATACATGCCGCCACTCAGTGGACCTCCCACTGCGGTATTGGCGATTCCAACCTACGTCGCTGATCAACAGCAATCAGCATGAGTTGCGTGATCCACGTGCCTGCTGTGGAGGCCCATACGAAGCAACGTCCGCTGAAAGGTCGTTGGGAGGGCAATGTTGGTAGCTCCTTGGTTCATCCTGGCGATCACTGTCTCAAAAGATGCACGTCTATTCACCTGTACACATCTCCACAGCCATCGTTCACCCTCTCATCGATGGCACGGTGGTTTTGGAAAGCGCCATTTTGGCATGCAAGGCACACTTTAACCACGACGGTACGCCAGCAGTTTACAAACTTTTTGTTATCAGTTTCGGAAATGCTTCCACCTTTGACCCGAAAGCCAATGATCATGCCCTTTTCGACACCAGATAAATCGCCCCGTTTCCGCATTATAACAATGACTGCACTGTTTCCCCCGTCCCCCAGACACCGTTTATACACCCTCCACTACTAACACCACCACCTCCCGTCTGTGAGCGGTTACTGCACATTGCCGTCGAACTTAAGCGATGGTCACATTATTTGTACTGGACCATGTATAAGACACATCAATGTGAAATTGTTAGCTCATTTTTAAAAGTAGCCAACTTCTTATTGGTCAGTAAGTATTTCATTTTATTGATAATTTAGATCTCGAAACAGACCTTCACTACAATACAAGTTGTAAAAAAGTAATCAGTTGCTTGTATAAATAAGTGCAAGCACTACAGTTGGGTTCATGGACATCAAAATCAGTTGAACAGAACCATAATTATTCGAAATACTGTTTTAACATCTATGTGTTGTAGAGCTCATTTCGATCTCATTGTTACTATTTTAGGGAAAGAAACTGACAGTTTAAGTCGTTGTACAGAAGACTGTCGTGTCCGAAAGGTGACGTAATTCTTAGAACTTAGGCATAGTTCCTTTTACTTATCTTAATGCAACATGATAGATAACCTACGACAAATTTCCAATTAAAACTATGTCAGCCAGAATCTTCTAGATCATTTTAGTGGCTTAACATTTCCATTACTGCAAGACATTGTAATACGATTGTGGAATCACCCGGTCGAAGTACAGTAAGGGAACGTAATGAAGACCACTGCAGCTTGATGAAGAAGAAACGGTAATATTTGTGAGCGGGGACGTTTAGTTTAAGTCGTACTTCGCATTTGTGCGTTACTGAAATAAAACCTTAACCTCTACAGACTGCGCAAATAGAAGCACAGTCACGTTCTAGTCGTTTGTATCTACTGCTTACCTCGAGTATCGCCGAGCAAATTATCAAGAATTAGCAATGTTATGTAATTGCAAAATACACTGAACCGTCTCGCATTGATTATTTACAGTGTCGAAACAATCAGACACCGTGTCACAAATTATCGTTTTGCCATATGTATTTATTACACGTGAAAGTTATAAAGTTGCAATATCTTACTCGATTACATTCCAATAATTCATTCCTCTTTTTGACTCTGTCTTTTGTAATGTCAATATGTCAAGTATTCCTCTTCTTCTCACTGGAGCTGGAATTTATAATTTTCTTTTCGAATATTTCTCCTTACTTCTTTCGTGACATTGCATGTGTGTTTTGTGTTATTGGTATTATTTGCGAAACCAGTATGATCATAGCGTAATGTACGACATAACGTGGCAAAAAATCTGATACGTTAACCTCAGACCTAATTTTGTTTTCGAATCGAGTTCGTTCCCAGTCAGCATTTTGATGTGTGACGTTGAGTTCGACGGACAGGATATAAGTAAGTGTCCGTTTCTCCACAGCCGTGAATAATACATACACGTTCTTCCTTTCGTTAAGTTACCTGTGTATGTTCTACAGTGTATTGGTGAGGGCCTTAAAGAGGACGAAGCCAAACTCCGTCGCCTTCAGTCACGTGTTTTCACGGAAGTTTGTCGTGAAGCAGTTGCGCACCACTTCATAAGATACCACACTTCCTTTTCATTTTAATTACCGTCAGCTGACACATCTTGCGTTATTTCAAGGAGTCAGCTCTTTCTGAACGCAAGCAAATGAGATTGGCTCACTTTAGCAACAACATTAAACGTCCTTCTTCATGAAGTCCTCTTCCGACGACATTCAAAAACAATTCATGTTTGCCTCATTAAGACGCGGCGTCCAAATCGCTCTCCCTACAAAAAACTCTGACTTTCCTCGTCTGGCTGTTGAAAGCTTCTTTTAGTATTTAACCCTCCTATTCACGTTTAACAATGTACACATTTAGCAATGGTTCAGTTGAGAGAACAATTACTGTCTTTGTAACAATCTGCGACTATGCAAATCCAATAACCTACTAAACGAAGTCCTAGCAGTACGCAAGAGTAAAACACATTACTGGCAAGAGCAGCTGAACACGCCACCGAGATGTCATATTCAGTGATATCACTCCGCTTAAATGCTGACGTCGTTGATGTTATTTTTTTATTCAATTATTGGCACTCGATCATTAGAGGTGTGTCCTTCCTTTTTGGCATCAAGAATTTTGTTTACGAATGAACGCCTTGCATATATCAACAGGCGGTGGAACTCATTATACGAAACGGAGCAAGTTTAAGGATAAGAAAGAAGAATATCTTCAACGGAAGATGTTTATAACATCAAATATCGATAGAGAATCAAGGTAGATGATCTAGAGCGCAGTATTCAAAGGAAACGAGATGTGGACAATACCAAGACCACACAAGAAGATATAGAAATCATATTATATGTCATACTACAGAAAGATATTAACAGTAACACTTGCTTTAGAGTTGACATGACGAAAGTTAAAGGTTTTGAAGGATACACTTGACGTCAGTAAACGTTTATGGCGATAATATATATCGCTTCGTTGTAGGTAGCTGTATGTGGACCTTGTGAACATATGACACAGTAGCTGTTTCGCAATCACTGAATGCCAGAATGTACGTACATGGAATCCGGAAGCGCGTTAGTCTGTGACCTAGTCAGAGCAACAAGTTGGCCCTGAGATAGCCAGTCTGAGAGACGCTCTGGTCAGATCTAACGCATCAGCCTCCAAGTCGCAGGCAGAAAGGCGGAGAGCAGGCTGCCGAATCAGCCCAGAGGGAAGCCATACGCAATTCACCAACGACTGAGACAGAAAAAGAGCTGTTCCCCTTATAAAAGGAGGTGCGTTGAGAATTCCCAAGAGCTGGATGTGCGTGAATGATGTGTGCCTCAGTAACTGTGTCCAGCCAATTCCCACATCAGCCATCAAATCAAATACATGATGTTCAGAAATTCCCATTTCAAACTTCTAGGACTTGTAGAGAGGAATGAGTACACAACATTTTGAATAGGAACTCATGTCCGGAAATGTAGCGTTCCCCTGCTACAGCTGTTTGAAAACATGTTTGCGAGGTAGGTACGCAACAGAGCACTCATGTTAGGGAGTGGTTACGTCGGATCGGTTGATGTCATTTGACGTTTATCCCGCCTCTCTCACCTGGTTCGAACCTCATTCACGTGTCTGTGAGTTTTAGTGCAACATGGGTGAGTACACTTTTGCAGAATACACTGACATGATCCTTCTAAATAACAAAGCTCACGGTAATGGGAGAGCTGCTCGTCGCCTTTATCAAGATCGTTCTCTACAACGTCCAACATCGTCGCTAAACCTTTTCGCCACAATTACACAACTGCTTCGAGAAAGAGTACGTTCACCAGTAATAGGGCAGCAGGGCTATGAGGACGTTCTCTTAGTGTGGGTAACC
This sequence comes from Schistocerca americana, assembly GCF_021461395.2. Classification (NCBI taxonomy): domain Eukaryota; kingdom Metazoa; phylum Arthropoda; class Insecta; order Orthoptera; family Acrididae; genus Schistocerca; species Schistocerca americana. The sequence continues at coordinate 929,883,241 of NC_060119.1, read as the reverse complement.
TATATTCAGGGAGAAGTATGCATTCAGGGACAAACCTATTGTTCTCTTTTGGTTGACAAGCCCTTAACCTATTGTTCTGCTAAGAGGATTATGACTCCCTGGAGATAATCTGGCCTTCTGAGAAACTTCCCCCACCCCTCTCCCCCCCCACTCCTCCTCCCAACCCCTCAGGAAACCTCCAGTCCTCCACCCACCCCCAGACTCATACAGGTACATTTTCAGGCCTGAGTTATTCGAATATCCACCTCCCACTCCACCAGTTTTCAAAAACGGCTCTGAGCACTATGGGACTCAACTGCGGAGGTCATTAGTTCCCTAGAACTTGAAACTAGTTAAACCTAACTAACCTAAGGACATCACAAACATCCATGCCCGAGGCAGGATTCGAACCTGCGACCGTAGCGGCCTTGCGGTTCCAGACTGCAGCGCCTTTAACCGCACGGCCACTTCGGCCGCCCCCCCCCCCCAGATTTATTGACTAATTAATTAAATTGATCAATTAATTAAAACCTCACCGTCTGTTAAATCCCCCAACCCTACCCTCCCACCCCCTACCTGGAAACTGGGAAACTGGTCGCTCTTTGGTGGAGCGAAAGGATCTCATGATAGGAAATTCAATTACATAGCAGAGGGTATATTGTTTATTTATAAAAAATTCAATTGCAGGGTTTGGATCTCTCTTGCTCATCATTTTCTGCTACTTGGGAAGATGAAGGTATTGTAAGAGAAATCGAAAAGCAGTAATTAAGTCGATTGTTGCCACTTATTCCGATCGCGTATGTAATATCGTCATGAAACAGTCATCAAATATACACTCCTGGAAATGGAAAAAAGAACACATTGACACCGGTGTGTCAGACCCACCATACTTGCTCCGGACACTGCGAGAGGGCTGTACAAGCAATGATCACACGCACGGCACAGCGGACACACCAGGAACCGCGGTGTTGGCCGTCGAATGGCGCTAGCTGCGCAGCATTTGTGCACCGCCGCCGTCAGTGTCAGCCAGTTTGCCGTGGCATACGGAGCTCCATCGCAGTCTTTAACACTGGTAGCATGCCGCGACAGCGTGGACGTGAACCGTATGTGCAGTTGACGGACTTTGAGCGAGGGCGTATAGTGGGCATGCGGGAGGCCGGGTGGACGTACCGCCGAATTGCTCAACACGTGGGGCGTGAGGTCTCCACAGTACATCGATGTTGTCGCCAGTGGTCGGCGGAAGGTGCACGTGCCCGTCGACCTGGGACCGGACCGCAGCGACGCACGGATGCACGCCAAGACCGTAGGATCCTACGCAGTGCCGTAGGGGACCGCACCGCCACTTCCCAGCAAATTAGGGACACTGTTGCTCCTGGGGTATCGGCGAGGACCATTCGCAACCGTCTCCATGAAGCTGGGCTACGGTCCCGCACACCGTTAGGCCGTCTTCCGCTCACGCCCCAACATCGTGCAGCCCGCCTCCAGTGGTGTCGCGACAGGCGTGAATGGAGGGACGAATGGAGACGTGTCGTCTTCAGCGATGAGAGTCGCTTCTGCCTTGGTGCCAACGATGGTCGTATGCGTGTTTGGCGCCGTGCAGGTGAGCGCCACAATCAGGACTGCATACGACCGAGGCACACAGGGCCAACACCCGGCATCATGGTGTGGGGAGCGATCTCCTACACTGGCCGTACACCACTGGTGATCGTCGAGGGGACACTGAATAGTGCACGGTACATCCAAACCGTCATCGAACCCATCGTTCTACCATTCCTAGACCGGCAAGGGAACTTGCTGTTCCAACAGGACAATGCACGTCCTCATGTATCCCGTGCCACCCAACGTGCTCTAGAAGATGTAAGTCAACTACCCTGGCCAGCAAGATCTCCGGATCTGTCCCCCATTGAGCATGTTTGGGACTGGATGAAGCGTCGTCTCACGCGGTCTGCACGTCCAGCACGAACGCTGGTCCAACTGAAGCGCCAGGTGGAAATGGCATGGCAAGCCGTTCCACAGGACTACATCCAGCATCTCTACGATCGTCTCCATGGGAGAATAGCAGCCTGCATTGCTGCGAAAGGTGGATATACACTGTACAAGTGCCGACATTGTGCATGCTCTGTTGCCTGTGTCTATGTGCCTGTGGTTCTGTCAGTGTGATCATGTGATGTATCTGACCCCAGGAATGTGTCAATAAAGTTTCCCCTTCCTGGGACAATGAATTTACGGTGTTCTTATTTCAATTTCCAGGAGTGTATATATATATTTCTGGGTGTGTTTGTGTATTCGGGAATTAACAATGAATGGATGTACTGCACGGTCATTTATCTACATTCGCAAATGGTGTATGATACTCGCAAAGTAGTGGAAGAGTGGTTCAGAGATGATACGGAAATTCAGAAGCATGCTGCTACGTCATTGGTCGGCGTTGAAATTACGGAAAAACGTGGTAATATTGTTAAAATTGATCCCACTATCAACTGTGGCGCTTATTACAGTATATCGATGGTGTCTTTTCCATCCCATCTGAGCACAGGTACTACATGACTGACTGACTGACATCACTTGTTTGAGATGGAGAATGAGTGTTGGGGGAGGGGCAACACCTTCCATGGACAGTTAGCACTGAAACAGCGATTGCGTACATGAGTGCAATATGAGGAATCAATCGAAACCAAACACACTGTGAAAGACGAGTTTAAACGTAGAGGTCGTCAATCACCTTTGGATAGCTGTTTGGAAATGCTTCACAACGCCGCGAAACTCTCCCAGTTTCCATACGTTGTGACTGTCTTTTATTTCAATCATTTTGTGTGTGCTGTGGGTGTGGCAGCATAAATTACACTGTACGATGTCCAGTTTTCTGTGTAATTCATTTGATCGAGACATGTTAATGTCGATTTAACACCTAACACAATCCTCAAAGTCATTATGGAAAAAACAAAATGATGGCGATGTATTTAGTTGTAGTCATACACTGTTAGGAATGTGTCAAACAACAACATAGGAACCCTCTCTTGTGAGTGATAGTCTGTGGGATATGGTCCCCCTACAGTACAGATGACGAAACTTTACACTGGTCTGTGGAAGCGTCTTAGACCATAAGCAACCTGCCCCAATGAACCAATACTTGTATATGTAATAGGAGCGACACACTTGGTCAATGCCAGCATGCAGACGATATTTGTTCGAAAACATATATATCTGAAGACAGGGGAACAGCAATATTTTTGTTGTCTTATCTACTGGATGATGTTAGCGAAGTTTTTATAGTCACAGTTTTTCTTTGTTGGATGGTACAATATAACAAGGGAGAGAAAGTTGGGGTATCAGACATGAATGCACCGTGAGAGATGCAATCTCCTTCGGACTGCAGTATCTGTATGTAGTTTAGAGATGTACCACAATGCAGTAGCAAAATCGTCATCCTTCTTCCAGTTCCCTTAACTGTTCGTACTGTCTTTTCTACTACTTCATGTTGCAGGAGGAAGCTTCGTTTGGCGCTAGCCTTACACATCGTACACAGTTGCTGGAGGTAGGACAACATGTTGCCATTTCCACTGAGTGGTAAAAAAAGGCGGTCGTGTCATATTTACTCAGCTCACCCTGTTTCTCCACGGGTTGCAGAAGGTCTTATAGCATTCTCCGACTTTTGCTCAGTTGCGACTTAAATTGAAACGGATGACATGGACAAAGTTGTAGGGAGGGCGGGGGCAGAGAATGAGGACCAGTTACAAGATGCAGTGGAACTGTCTAAGAAAACCTCGCTGGCTTTTTGCCGTAGCAGATGAAGGTGTTTCGCTTTGAGATATGAGAGTGCCACGAATACGATTCGCTAGTGGCTGTAATCATTAAAACACAAGGATATGGTTGAATCGAGAGACTTGATTCCAAATCACACACAGCATTTCTACTACAAAGTGTAACACTATCAACGACTGTTGTGTGTCTGTAGGAACAAGACCACTTTTTATGCAGGGTGACAGTAAAATTGTCGTGTCGTGCTTTTAATAGCGCAGTCCTTAGGTGAAATGATTGTTGCCGGCAGTACAATCCTTCTGCGGTCAGCTTCAAATGTCGGTTCTTAATAGCGTTCCTCGAAAAAAAACAACAAAAAACAAACAAACACCGTCTTCCCTCCAGGGATTTCCATTTGAGCTACCTGGTGAGTGTAATCCGCATGCTGTAAAAAAATTACTCGCCATGCAAAGTGCCTCTCATGATCAGTTGAACTTATTAGCCAACCAATTTGATATCAGTGACATGCCACCTGGTGTGTGGAAGCGATGGCCAGAGTATAACAGATACGAGTCTTGACTTGGGGTGGTAAACAGACCGTTTTGTCATTGCGGTGATGTCTTCCAACATTATTTAAAACTCCCACCTACACAGGGAGAGACAACCATAGTAATAAAATTAGATGTATTACTGAATTTTAAAATGTTACGTATAAGTAGGATAAACCTGATATTTACAACTTCTCTGTGCTGCTATATTAAGAGATTTCGTATATGGCAAGGCATTTGGTTACCTTGAGAGAGAGTTCGAAAATGAAGAGGCATCCTGTGACAGTGGTCGATCTTAGCACTCGATGAGTTTAATAGTCTAATCCTGAGTTGCATGACGTAACAGATAAGGAAAGATTCTTCCTACCTGATGAGAAAATAATTAGAGGAAATGTACTGTTACATAATTTTCACAACAAATAACGCTACTCCAGCAATGTGGAAGAGCACGTATGCCTCGATTTATTCTGTCTTCGAAAATGACTTGTATAAAAGGGAGAAATCAACATGTCGTGCGAGAAATTCGAGGCGTGTGCTCAACAACTTAGATGTCTCGGATTGGTTAAAGAGGATTTTTTAAACTGGGGGATCTATGTCGGTGTGGAACTATTTAGAACTACTGTATACTTCCATGTTGCAGCTGCTTGTTTTGCAGATCCCTACGGCTGGCTGCAGCGGCGGTCGCGAGGAGTCGGCAACCAGAAGTAACGAATTAGCTCAGCCTGTGACGGCTACAGAGAATACGCCAAACTGTCTGATCTTGCTCACTGCAGCGAGGGCTGGCCAAGTGACCAGTGTGCTGGGTGAGCGCGACAGAAGCGGACATATGTGTTGCATGAGAGAGGATCCAAAATGGTGGGTGTTTACGCTGGACATATTAATAACGTTGTGTCTAGGAATCCTGCATACTCGGTTCGCTACACGAACAAACAACTCGTATTAATGAGTTTTATCACAACAAAGTCAATACAAATACTTAACTTTGATAGATGTGCCACAAGGAAAGGACGACATACAAAATAATCAGTTCTTCTTCAGAATAGACAAACATAAGTCTATGCTATGTAGAGAGTACTAATGATAGAGGCTACGATGGGTCGGCTAAAGAAGTGGCTAACGTTGAAGCTTCTATCGAAGTGGGATGACACCAGTCAGGCGCGGCGCTTATGTCCCCTTCATCTAGGGGCCGCTGCTGTCGCGTTGTCATCCTGGAGGGAGGTCGGTCAGTGTGCAATTGGCTGACGTCTTCTCACAGCCATCTCTTCTCTGTCGCTCCCGACTGGCGTGTCGGCGCTGACTTTACGCTGTAGCATTCCTCCTCTCCTCCTTCCCCCCCACCCCCTCAAAAGCAAAACACCGTCGTCGTGTATGGAGCAAGACAAGGGGAGGAGGGGGGGAGGGGAGGTAGGCAGGAGCGTGGACGCTCTGATGGACCTGAAGCTGTGGCTACAAGGGACGTCAGGCTTCCGGTCGTACCCCGCCATCCGGCCTTCGCTCTGATGGAAACGACCCCCGCAAAACGCCCAGAAGGGTACGTCCGCCTCCTGAGGCCCACACGATGACGTAGAAGATGTCGGCCGCTGCGGCGTGGCCGGTCCAGCTCCATCGGTAGGAGGAAAGGAGGCGGAGGAGGCGATGGCTCCGTCTCCATGGGGTCGTCCCGCTGTGTCGTGATGACAACCTCTGGTGGCTGGTGTGGCCTCGCTGCCCTTAGGACCCGTGAATCTGCGGGAACAGATACAGGAGGATCACCGTGCACACAACAGTGGCGAATCTGATTGTGATGTCGGTGCTGCAATCCGTCTGGGCCTGAAATGAGATACATGCATTGTCCACGTCGACGAAGGTTCTCGCCTCGTGCCCACCGTCTGCTGCCGCTAAAACCCTGAAAAACAAAGTATCATGCGGCTCGAAGCGATACTTGGGGCCTTTCTTCAGCGCCGGCTACTGAGGACGGTGGAGCGGGTGGAGCAGTGTCCAACGGCGTCGGCCGTGAAGCAATTTCGCCGCCGACGGTCCATCTCGTGGATGCGAACGATAGGAGGCTAGAAACAGTTACAATGCTTGATTCCTGGTGTGTGCGGTGCGAAGTTTGGCCACCTTTTGCTTGAAGGTTCTGACAAAACGTCCCGCTTCGCCGTTTGACTGTGGATGGAACGGTGCACTAATTAGATGCTGTATGCCACTGCGTTCACAAAATGTTTCAAATTCGTTTGACGTGAACTGAGGGCCATTGTCTGACACTATGAATTCAGGTAAACCCTCAAGATAAAAAATAGAGGACAACGCCTGCTCTGTGCTACGTGACATTGTCGAGTACATTGGCACAGCCAAAGGAGACTTGCTAGAAGAGTCTACCACAATCAACCAACGAGTGTTCCAAAAAGGACGTGCAAAGTCTGTATGCACACGTTGCCATGGCGATTGCGACTTAAGCCAAGTAGAGAATTTTTGTGGCGGAGCGGACTGATTTTCCGCACATGCGTGACACCGTGACGTCATCTGTTCTATTTGCCAAGTACAGTGTCGACGCGCTGTTTCGTACGAACAATCCCCCAGTGTCCTTAGTAAAATAACCGCAGCACTTATTTTTGTAAAGCTTTGGAGATCAACACACGTGACTGTCCACTGTCATTTTGAACAAAAATGACACCTTGCTGTATAGCGAGGCTATGCCGACGTGCAAAATTTCGGCGCACTACAGAGTTCTTTATGCTATACAAATTAGCGAGGCCAGGCTGTGCGAATATATTTTAGCAAAATGTTCAAATCTGAATCAGCTTCCGTGATCTGTACAATTGTCCTATAGTTCAGAGGAAAGGATTGAAGCAATTCAGAATCCTGAACATCGATGTGACAACAAGATGCAGCAGAAGAGTCAAAGTCTGTGTCAGGGCCAATCGGAAGACGTGAAAGTGCGACCGAATTACCATGTTGAGCTGTCGGACGATACACAATCTCGTACCGGTATTGAGACAACAATAAAGCCCATCTTTGCAGTTTTTGGGCAGTTCGTACAGGAACCTGCTTCATCGGATGAAACAAGGACTGCAGTGGCTTGTGATCCGTTACTAAGTAGAATTTTCTGCCATACAAATGATGGAATTTGGTGACACCATACACAATAGCCGATGCCTCTTTCTCTACTTGTGAATAGTTACATTGAGCTTTGGACAACACTATTGATGCGAAAACAATAGGTCTGTCTTTATCACCAATTCTGTGTGAAAGCACTCCAGCGACTGCTCAAGAACAAGCGTCAACTTGCAACAAAACCGGTTTGTCAGAATCAATGTGAACCAAGCTTCGATTACTGAGCAATGCATCTGTAAGTTTTTGAAAAGCTTCTTGGCACTCATCTGTCCAAACAAAGGGGACATTCTTGCAACGCAACCGATGCAATGGCGCTGCGATTTGTGCAGCATTCGGTATGAACCGGATATACGAGTAATAGTTCATTTTCCCTACCACTGACTGCAATTGTGCGATATTGCCAGGAACTGGCAGGTCGCGTGTGGCTAACAAATGTGACTAAATAGGATGTACACCTTGACTGTTTATGACATAACCAAGATGCTGCAGTTCAGGTTTAAAAAACTCAAACTTGTCCAGTCCACACTTTAGTCCTGCATCAGGTAACTCACGAAACAAAACATGCAAATTTGCAATGTCTTCTTCAGATGTACGACCTGTTACGACAATATCGTCTAAATAGTTTGAACAGTTTCGTACTTGAGCAGTCAGCTGTTCCAAATACCGTTGGAAAATGGCGGTGGTATTTGAAAATATGTGTCGCGCAAATCAATTTTTGAAAAGTAGCTACCGGAGTCTAATCTGTCGGGGCGTGGCAATGGATAACTATCAATCACAGTTTGGGGCTTGACTGTAGACTTAAAGTAAACACAGAGGCGAATGCGATCTGAAGATTTGGGGAGCAAAACCAGTGGACTTACCCACTGACTAGCTTGTATGGGTGCAACATCTCCGCTATTTTGCGATTCTGTAAGTTCAACAGCCACTTTGTCCCGTAATGCAATGGGAACAATTCTGGCCTGGCAAAATTTCGGCAGAGCATTGGTTCTCATAGTAATAATGTGTGCAACAAACTTGGCAGGCTTCAAAAATGAGTTCAGGCAATTCTTTCAGCAAGCGAGCTACACTGCCTTTGGCATAGAATGCAGTCACTGACAACACACTGTCCTGAATGTTAAAGCCAAATAAACCAAATTAATCAAAGCGAAATATGTTCTCACAATCGCGTGATTGTAGCACAGTGAGAGTCACAGTTAGCATATGCGAGTGATACATGGCAGGCAAAGTACATTTTCTGAGAATGGGAATGTCTTGTCCATTGTAAGCCGTCAGGTGCGTGCTAGTTCTAGACAGATGTGGGGAGCCTAAGAGTTCATATGTGTGACGATTCAGCAATGAAACAAAGACACCCGCGTCCAGCTGGAATTTCACACGTTTTCCACAGAGATGCAAATGAACAAATAGGTAGTTGGACTGGCGTAGCACTGAAGAAACTGTTTGCTTGCTAGTTTTGCTAATGCCTGCAGCAGGCTTTGAATACACTACATTGATTACATGGGCCTTATGACTAGATTATTGTGAGCGGGCAGAATTCTTATGTTTATTATATTGCAAACACACGGATTGTAGGTGACCTTTCTTGGCGTTTGTGCCATGAATGGCACAGAGGGCATGACTTAATTCTATTCACTGATGCAGCCACCTGTTTAGAGAACTGTTTACATGGCTTGGCGCATGCATGCTGTTGCTGCCTACTGGACCGTTCATGAGCAAGAGACAACTCAACCCGACAAATTGGTGGCTTCACAAATTTATCTGCCGCCATGGCACATGAATCATACTGATCTAGAATGTGCACTACGTGGTGATGATGTTTGGTTTGTGGCGCGCTCAACTGCGCGGTCATCAGTGCCTGTACAAAGTCCCAGTTTTTTCACAGTCCAATTTTTTTCACAGTCCAATCCAGCCACTGTCACGAATGATGAGGTTGGTGATGAAATGATGAGGACAACACAAATTCCCAGTCCCTGGGCAGAGAAAATCCCCAGCCCGGCCGGGAATCGCACCCAGGACCCTGTGATCCTGAGGTAGCAACGCTAGCCACTTGACCACGAGCTGCGGACACACTACGTAATGAAAAGATGGATCTGATTGTTTCGCAGTCTGTTCTCTAAGTTTGACATCAGTTACGTTGTACACGATTTCATCACACAACATAACATCTGAATATAAATCACCACAAGCTCATTTGAATTTGCATTTCCTCGTCATACCACACAAATCTGCTACCCACTCGCGATAAGTTTGTTCTGACCTTTGCCGGCCGGAGTGGCCGAGCGGTTCTAGGCGCTACAGTCTGGAACCGGGCGACCGCTACGGTCGCAGGTTCGAATCCTGCCTCGGGCATGGATGTGTGTGATGTCCTTAGGTTAGTTAGGTTTAAGTAGTTCTAAGTTCTAGGGGACTGATGACCTCATGACCTCAGAAGTCCCATAGTGCTCTGAGTCTTTTTTTTTTTTTTTTAATTGGTACCTAGCCGATACCACATTCACTTGTTAGTCATAATAACTAGTTACATAACATACAACCTGATCACAGGAAAGTTCACGCAGAGTGGCGCTGGGAACAATTTCTGAATGAGGTGAAAGATCGCACTTTCTACCGTTGACTAAAAGTAATGTTGTTTCACAGTACCTGATACTTTGTGAGCAATGATGTGGGCTTCATACCATTGCAACCACTCGAGCCACTTCTCTTCGTTTTCGTTTAACTGGCGAAAAGCCGGTATAGCACTCGGAGCTACAGTTGTTGCATGTTGGTCGGTTGGCGGCGCTGCGTTGGTCGCTTGGTTGGCCAGTAACTGCCGTACTGAGTTTAGAATGGTTGCAGACTGCTGCGTCTGAAACCGAAACTTCTGTGTTAGCTGCGTGGCACCTATCGCTGGAAGCTGAGGCACCTAAGCAGGAGATGGGAGAGGTGGGTTGCTCATTTTGGAATGGGCAAATGCAATAAACAGACAATGCAAGCAATAAAAAGAAGCACACAAGCAAAGAAAATTTCTGCAACTACTTCTACAGACTGGATCATAGTTTAAGTGTATTTCGTGTTTAGTGCTTCTCAGCACATTGCAGTGGACTCTGTCTTCCAGGGGCATTTGTTGTTCAAAATCTTAAACATGTCTGCGAAACAGCAACTGTGTAAATATGAAGAGGTTGAAAACTCAGCTAACCAGTTGCGAAACAAAGGTTTACTAGCACTTGACCTAGGTTTCGATATTTCTAAAAAGCCACTCGACTTCATCTAATCTAATGAACCATCATGTGATGTGATCTTCTGAAGATTTTTTAGAAATATCGAACCCTACGCCAAGGGCTAATAAACCTTTGTTTCGCAACTGGGTGGCTGATTTTTCAACCTCTTTGCATTTGTTGTTGTTGTTACTATTCCATTACGTGGTAGACCCGTCCTCCTCCTTCTGAATGTAGTGGAGAAGACCAATTTAGGAATTCTATAGTGCTTTAAAAACCCAATCGCAACGTCAAATTCCCGATTAATCGCTTTATTGTTTCCAATAGTTGCATTGCGAGCACGCATCTGTCCAGATTCATCCGCAAATTGTTTAAGGATATAGCATGCAATTCAGCTGAAATTTTAAATTTTCAGTTACCTCCAACGTGACGGACTTCCTACAAAATGACCCAACTGTGCCAGTATTCACCAATAGGAGGCAAGAGGAAAAAAAAAATCCGGCAGGGTTTGGAAAACAGGTCGTTGCAGGATCGAATCCCGCCAAATATTCCAAGGCCCTGATGAAGGCTAGCTGCAACGCTGGCCGAAACGTTGGCGCATTTTAAAATTATGACGATGCGGTCTGATACCCTGAAGAATTTTATTGAAGAAGACAACGGCCGCGGAAGCCTACGCTTACATTTATTCCAATTATGTTATTCACCAACAGGAAGCAAGGAAAAATTGTCCAACACAAAAGGTATCGATAGTTAATTAGTCAATAAATCTGATAGACTGAGGGAATATTTCTAAGACATCCTCAGTTGGGGATTTACCAGATAAACGCTGCTTTGGTTGCGCATCGGTCTGACCAGCAGTGGCACACTACAGCGCGAGAGAGAGTGTTTCAACAGGAATTTCCACCACCTGACGCTTTTTTTCAGGCATTAGCGCGACTTCCAGTCTGTCAGGCAAGGGCCTGAGCGGTCACCTCTGGGGCTCCAGCACGTGGTGTGACCACTGACATACATGCCATTTTGTGGGACCCTGAGCAGCCTGCTCGTGACCAGGCACTCTGTTTCAAACAGCGTACGCTTGTATTTTCACAAAGCTAAGTGTCCAGTCCCGTTCTTATGTTCATTTACCGTCCCTTCATTTAGTCCACTGATCCAATTACCAGTTATTGGTATGTGCTAGAACTTAAAACTGAGCGCTGCTACATATGCGCGAAGCTGCTTTTACCTCATATTATATCGCTCAGGCTCCGCCAGCGCTCCCCACGACCGGCCCAGCCAACTCCATACACCAGACTGCTATTTAGCAACAACTTACTCTTACTGCTACACAGTTCCTACTGCATACAACACTGCTCTTTGGTCCGAGATTCTCTTATAGCTCACATATCGCAGGCAGCGCGAGCAATCCATCGAAATTACATCTGCTCGAGTGCGCCAGCAACAAATTCCTTAATCACGGACCTCTAACAACTTAACTGCTAAGGTCATCAGTCCCTAAGCTTACACACTATTTAACCTAAATTATCCTAAGGCAAAGACACACACACATGCCCGAGGGAGGACTCGAACCTCCGCTGGGACCAGCCGTTCACTTTATCTTTACATGCTTTACCAAGAAGTACTACTGAAATACTTGTGTGCAAAGTAAGAAGAAATTCTGCAAGGGCCAGAGTGTAAGTCGCACACGTGTTGAGGGAAGGAAGACATAGAAACTCAGTGGATAAAAATGAAGGTCACTAAACATACAAGAGCTGTTCACAGTATGATCACTTTCAATCACATTTTTTATGCCGTAGCATAGATACCAGCTGTCTAATCACAGTCTCCACTATTCACTATTTTCATCATTGGTATTTGTTTAATCACTGTCAGCACTTATGCCACATTCTTCCCAAAATTTATTACCCTTGCTACCATTCAGAGACTGGACATGCAACACTTCTTGAATCCTTTGATGATAGAATGAAGAGAACGTTCACTCACACATAATGCTGACTGGTGGCTTTTTATTGTTGCCAGGTGGACTGAGTGCGTGCTCCTCTTCTGAACGCAAATCGGATTAGTCTTTTTGGAGACGGTATTTAAATGTTTATGAGAACAAGCACCTGCAGTTTGAAAGTCATACCTCCAGGTGTAACTACTAGATCTGAGTTCAATCCAGTACCTTTATTCTTCAGTTTAGGTGTGAGGGACCATTAAAGGCATCCAATTCTAGCGTAACTCTCTTCCTCGGCGCACCAGCGATTTCCAAACAGTATCTCAACAGCCCGTCATTAATTACGTTGTCAGTCAGCTTTTTTCTTGATAGCGAGTCGCTAACCCCTTCGAAAAATTTTAGCCTTCCTCCCTTTTCGGTAACAGTTAACATTACGGAAAGTCTTTATGAGAAACTTTACTTTACTAAGCAACATTACTGGAATTCATATGCGCAAAATAAGAAGAAATTCTATACTGTTCAAAAATAAGCCGAACATTTGTTGAGGAAAGAAAAACAGAGAAATGCAGTGGAGAAAAATGTATGTCACATTACACAGTTACAAAAGCCTCTCACACTATGGTTACTTGTTATCACATTTATTATGCTGTTCTAGTAGAGAGGATGGGAGTACCGCTGCAACATTTGGATTACATTCGTCTGGAAATTTCTCTTCGATATCTTCTGGCAGTCTTTGTGGTGGTGAAGCACTTCAGTGTCGCTTCTGTATGTATACCTGCCGCACCAACCGGTACTGTCACGTACGAGTAAATCTATTTGAGGTATTTTTAAGGTCTTTCCAGTTTCCAAGGCCTTTAATTGGATTTTTTGTCGACAGATGGGTATACTATATTTTCGTTTATCTTGTGCGAATGAAAGAAAATAGTTCAAATGACTCTATGCACTATGGGACTTAACATCTGAGGTCATCAGTCCCGTAGACTACTTAAACTTAAACCTAACTAATCTAAGGACATCACACACATCCATACCCGAGGCAGGAGTCGCAACTGCGATCGTAGCGGTCGCGCGATTCCAGACTGAAGCGCCTAGAACCGTTCGGCCACATCGGTCGGCCGAATGAAACAAACCTAGTTTCAAGCTTAGAATATTTCCCAGCTTTTGCGCCTGAAGAATTTCCTAGATGGAAGGACAGGTCGCGCTTATTCTCCAATGTGATCCAGCTCCGCACGTCACATTCGTCGAAATCATACTTTTTGTCCGATTCTCTATTAGATGTACTCTTCACATAACTAATATCTGCGAGTTTGAAATTTGCGTCATAACTGAGCTTAATTTCGAAGTTTGTCGATGTTTCTCTTTCGACTTTTGAGCCCAAAACAGAAATGGTAGCAATCTTAACATCATACACGCTCGGTTATCTAACCACTACTATAGTAATCAGGCGTGACTCTCGATCCACTCAGACAACTTCACTTCTGCCAATACACTCTCCTACTGTCCAAACTTTACTAAAGTTCTCTTCCATGATTTGTGCGACCAACACTACTGGGAGAAAGAATATTGCTGAAAAATGACGTGGGCGCTGCTTACGTGATTGTTTCCAGAATGAATCTTTAGCTCAGCAGCGGAGTGGCCACAGTTTTGAAATCTCCTGGCAGTTTCAATCCACTCAGGTAGATCAACTAAATCGTTCTTCATCGACCATTCTGTCTTTTCTCTTCACTTTATTGAGCTTCTTTTAGTTTCTCCAATAGATTTATTAATCAAATTGAAGAATAATGAATCTATTAGAAAAAGTAAGTATTGACGGCTATTGTCTTTACGGCACCGAGAAAGTGTTCGACAAGATATGACCTGATGGCTTAATCTACAAACAGTCCCAGTTAGATATTCCAGGGCACACGATTTGCATGACTGACTCGTTCCTGGCAGGGAGGCAGTCCTCTGTCAGGAGCGGCAAGCATGTTAGCACGATCAGTAACGCTGTGGCCAGCGTCCTGCAGGACTCTGTTCGAGGCCCCGTATTATACACGCTTTACACCAACGATGTGACTACGCTGGGAGGAGGTGAAATTGCCTTGTACGCAGATGACATGGCGGTCTATAGAAGCAGCAGTACTTAACTGCAAGAAAACTGCAGGAAAACCCACACGCTATCACCCAGTGGTATAAGAACTGGGAAATAAAGATAAATCTTGACAAAAGCGTTGCAGTAACGTTCACAAACAAGATAACACCTCCAAACTGCCAGATTTCTGTGGCAGGCACAGAAATAAAATGGAACGACTCGGTTATCTAGCTTCGCCTTTAGCTAGACAGACGTTTCACTTTCGGAAAACAAATCAACAGAGCAAGAAGTAGAGGCTGCGCTGCGTAGTGTCAGTTGCACCCGCTCTCAAAAGGGTGGGGATCTATCAGTAGAGACTAAGCTAGGGATCAATAGAAGTGCGATCCTTCCTACTATGCTGTACGGATCCGAGGGAGTTGTCCACGGCAGCAGACACACATCTGAGCGAATTACAATCATTGCAGAGCAAAATCCTTCACACCATATCCGACGGCGACAAACACACACCAAACATGCATGTTAGGGACCTCCTAGGCTAACCATCTATGTCTACATTAATGCATATCGGCCTTCCTATTAATATAAAGCGGGGTGGATTCAAATTAGATTAGATTAGATTAATACTAGTTCCATGGATCATGAATACGATATTTCGTAATGATGTGGAACGAGTCAAATTTTCCAATACATGATATAATTAAGTTAATTTAACAACATAATTAAGTTTATATAAAAACTTTTTTATTTTTTTAAACTTTTTTTATAATTGGTTTGTTTGGTTTTTCCTTTTTTTCTTAATTTATATCTGAAAATTACTCTATGGATTAGAAGGAGTTGTCATTAAGAAATTCTTTTAATTTCTTCTTAAATACTTGTTGGTTATCTGTCAGACTTTTGATACTATTTGGTAAGTGTCCAAAGAATTTAGTGGCAGTATAATTCACCTCTTTCTGTGCCAAAGTTAGATTTAATCTTGAATAGTGAAGATCATCCTTTCTCCTAGTATTGTAGTTATGCACACTGCTATTACTTTTGAATTGGGTTTGGTTGTTAATAACAAATTTCATAAGAGGGTATATATACTGAGAAGCTACTGTGAATATCCCTAGATCCTTAAATAAATGTCTGCAGGATGATCTTGGGTGGACTCCAGCTATTATTCTGATTACACACTTTTGTGCAATAAATACTTTATTCCTCAGTGATGAATTACCCCAAAATATGATGCCATATGCAAGCAATGAGTGAAATAGGCTTAGTAAGCTAATTTACTAAGATGTTTATCACCAAAATTTGCAATGACCCTTATTGCATAAGTAGCTGAACTCAAACGTTTCAGCAGATCATCAATGCATTTCTTCCAATTTAATCTCTCATCAATAGACACACCTAAAAATTTTGAATATTCTACCTTAGCTATATGCTTCTAATTAAGGTCTATATTTATTAATGGCATCATACCATTTATTGTATGGAACTGCATGTACTGTGTCTTTTCAAAATTCAGTGAGAGTCCGTTTACAGGGAACCACTTAGTAATTTTCTCAGAGACATTATTGACAATTTCATCAGTTAATTCTTGTTTGTCAGATGTGATTACTATACTTGTATCATATTAAGAACAACAAAGGACCCAAGACCAACCCATGTGGAACCCCATTCTTGATAGTTCCCCAGTTTGAGGAATGTGCTGATCTTTGCATATTATGAGAAGTGCTTATTTCAACTTTCTGTACTCTTCCAGTTAGGTACGAATTAAACCATTTGTGCACTGTCCCACTCATGCCACAATACTTGAGCTTGTCTAGCAGAATTTCATGATTCACACAATCAAAAGCCTTTGAGAGATCACAAAAATTCCCAATGGGTGGTGTTCGGTTATTCTGATCATTCAAAATTTGATTGGTGAAAG
The DNA here is from genome assembly GCF_021461395.2 of Schistocerca americana. Taxonomy (NCBI): domain Eukaryota; kingdom Metazoa; phylum Arthropoda; class Insecta; order Orthoptera; family Acrididae; genus Schistocerca; species Schistocerca americana. Next base: position 929,866,779 of record NC_060119.1, on the reverse strand, counting down.
CATATATGGCATTTTCTGTTGAAAAACCTTTCTGGAAACCAAACTGACATTTTGTTAGTACTTCATTTTTACAGATATGTGAAGCTACTCTTGAATACATTACTTTCTCAAAAATTTTGGATAAAGCTGTTAGAAGGGAGATTGGACGGTAATTGATGACATCAGATCTATCCGCTTTTTTATGCAAAGGTATAACAATAGCATATTTCAGTCTATCAGGGAAAATGCCCTGTTCCAGAGAGCTATTACACAGGGGGCTGAGAACCTTACTTATCTGTTGAGAACAAGCTTTTAGTATTTTGCTGAAAATGCCATCAATTTCATGTGAGTTTTTGCTTTTAAGCAAGTTTATTATTTTCCTAATTTTAGAGGGAGAAGTGGGTGAGATTTCAATTGTATCAAATTGCATAGGTATGGCCTCTTCCATTAACAGCCTAGCATTTTCTAATGAACACCTGGATCCTACTATATCCACAACATTTAGAAAATGATTATTAAAAATATTTTCAAATTCTGACTTTTTGTTCGTAAAGTTTTCATTCAATTTGATTGTAATACTGTCTTCCTGTGCTCTTGGTTGACCTGTTTCTCTTTTAATAATATTCCACATTGTTTTAATTTTATTATCAGTGTTGCTGACATCAGACATGATACACATACTTCTGGATTTTTTAATAACTTTTCTTAATATTGAGAGGCACCCACTTGCCTTTCTCATACTGTGGCATCAAGCAGTCAGGCCTGCAAGATGAGTGGTTTGCCAAGCGAGTGGAATCTTCCTTTATTTATCGAGCAACATGAATTCTCGTATCTTACTATTTAGTTACAAATTATCCTCCTGTATGAATAATACGCAACGGAAACACGCATCTGACTATCAGTGATTTATAGAACTCTGACTGTACACTACGCACTGGCAATACCACATTTACCTTTTGTCTTTGATTTAACGGCTTTTATATAAATTCGGGACATTACAATAACATACAATTTAATGAAAAAAGGCCACCAATCTCTTTCTTTTCACTATTTGATTTATTCCTAAACACACAAATTCTACAACCTACAACAAAATCACATGAGAAATTCCGCCCAGTGGGCATGGCTTTACGTTAGTGAATCTCTATACTATGGTCTCGTAATCTATTTACCGCAACAGTGCACTCCCTGGATCGGATGGTGGATCTTTTATTATACCTCACACTTCGCCTCTCACAATAATCCTCACGAAACTTTCCTCCAGATCGAGCGATACAGAAGGAACAGGCATACCCACAAATCTTTCGAAACTACCTTGCTACTCCCATGCAAAACACACATACCCAAATTACAAGACATACACAGCACAACAATATGAAATATTACACAAAGAACGCTTACAACTTCATCACTTTCCGCTTTCCCACTTCAATCAATATTTATCCCAGTTTCACACGACACTGCCCCACTTTGTAATTCTACTTTCCTACTGTGAACTCTGGAGATAAACGCACGTCTTCCTGTGCAATGCAAGCCATGTGGCGTTGCTGGAAAAACGGCCGACTCACCTTGATTCTCTCTCAGAGTTTAAATTCAGCGTCACACGGAATGATATTTCTTAAATACTTCAACTTATGATACACACGCTATTTCTTAAATATTTCAGCTTATTGTACACACGCTATTAATTCTTAAATATTTCAGCTTATTGTACACACGCTATTAATTCTTAAATATTTCAGCTTAAGCTCACGGAAGTATCTCAACTTATCTCTACACGTGGGCTCTTTGTGACCGTTGGTTTACTACAATCCCCTTAAAATTACCTGCCTCACTTTGTAATTTTCCCCACAAAAGGTCCTGTGAAAGAGAAATTATTAATTCTAACTACTCTTAAATATTCCACATCCATACCATGCCTCCACTCTTTCATTCCGGAGCACAACAAAAAAACAGGTCTTTACAGCAGAAGGTTCAGCGGCAGAGTACCTGAAACATGGCCGTATTCCGATTCTCTCGCACCTCTCTCGAAGTGGGAGAAGCACCCTGCTACCTTATTGGTCAGCCACATTTCAGACGCTCAAAGCTCTGGTAACTTCCATCTCTTTGGTCTCACCAAAGGTAGCCAAAGGATCGACTCAAAGATGATCATATATTCCGATTCACTATCTGTGGTTAGCAGACGACCATACATTCATTCCTTTCACAGATCTCACCAAACTGGATGTAGGGATTTATTTTGAGGGAGTGCACATGTGATCAATTAAATGAATAAATTGTCATTCTTTCCCACACTGGTATCCGGCTTCGCTGTATTAATTGAAATTGAGTTACTTTTACACAAAAAATGTGTTGTTCTGACAAGAATTTCGTACCTATTTTCAATGTTGGGCGGTACTGTACCCTTTCAATATAGCACAGTAGTTTTTATAATGTTTGATAGTTTCTGGGTCACTATTCTTTCTTGCTTTCAGATACATTTCCCTTTTCCGGTTACAAGATATTTTTATACCCTTAGTAAGCCATGGTTTGTTACATGGTTTCTTACGAGTATATTTAACTATTTTCTTGGGGAAGCAGTTTTCAAATGCATTTACAAAAGTGGCATGAAATAAATTATATTTTAAATTGGCATCAGGTTCACGGTACACCTCATTCCAGTCTAACTGCTGTAGGCTTTCCCTGAAATTTGCAATTGTTAAATCGTTGACTGAACGTACTACTTTGGAGGACTGTTTAGTACGGCTGAATGGAGCTATGTCATATATTGTAACTAGCTGTGCTCCATGATCAGAAAGACCATTCTCAACAGGCTGAGCATTTATCTGGTTAAACTTGTCTTGGTCTATAAAGCAGTAATCTATCAGTGAGCTGCTATCCTTTACCACCCGAGTAGGAAAATCAATAACGGGTGTCAAATTGAAAGAACCGAGTAATACTTCAAGGTCATTTTTTTCTATTACCCTCTTTCAGAGAATCTACATTGAAGTCCCCACAAATAATAATTTGCTTCCCCCTGTCTGACAGATAGCACAACAAGGGGTCCAAATTTTTCAGAAATAGATGAAAATTTCTCGATGGGGACCTATATACAGTTACATTTATAAATGTGCCTTTATTTAATTTAAGCTCACAGGCACATGCTTCTATATGTTTCTCTACACAAAACTTTTTTGTTTCTATACTTTTTGCACAATGATAACTTTTGACATATATGGCAGCTCCTCCTTTCTCCATATTTTCTCTAATTACATGTGCAGAGAGCTTATATCCACTTACATTTACCTTATCCATATCAGTAACAATGTGATGCTCAGACAGGCATAGTGTATCTGTTTCATCCTCAGCTTCTAAATCTTCTAAACAAACCAGAAGCTCATCTATTTTATTCTTCAAACTCCCAATATTTTGATGAAATATACTTACATTATTTTTAATTATACTTTTATGAGAACCTTTCCTTATTCTAACATTTGCAGTACTCTCCTGTCTGAGTTTCTCATTTAGTGGCGATGGAGTGACTGAGCGGACGACCTTCATTTAATCTTCCATCACGGCAGGCGATGACGCGGACGTCTGGTTTGAACGTGAAATGGGAAAGGTTTGTCAGTGGTTCTGCGTAATTCAGAGGTAGTTTGTAGACATCTTGTACTTGCAGACGAATAAAGGAGAAGGGCAATACCAGCGAGATTCACTGATGGGTTAACCCAATGCTCTTTGTGTAATCATCGCTATCGACGAATTATTTTTTTCGCCAGTCTTTTGACTGGTTTGATGCCATCTTCTATAGCTATCGCCTGTCATTCTTTTGTTCTGGCGACGTTACTACATCCAACGCCTCCTATAAACGGTTTTACATTAGCTAGTATCTGTCGGTCCCTAGAATTTCTGCTTCCTCCAGTAATTCCGGTATTTCATCATGCCATACGATGCGGTGAAGTGATTAGACACTGGATTTGTACTCGAGAGTACGGCAATACAAATCCCCGTCTGGCTATCCAGATGTATCACAATTAACAGTGAAAACTAATACGGATGAAAGTACATGATTATACCGCCTGACAAAAAAATGAAACATCCAGAAAACATGGTCAAATGTTAGTATAACTTCGGCGAGTATGTAAATTCTCTGTAGCAAAGTGTTGTTTCCAGGTCTAGTAGGGTATATGAGGGAAGTAAACAGTGTCAGGTGTTGAGTGATCACTCTGAAGTACATAGAAATGCCACGTACTCGTTTAGAACACCGTTGTCGGGACCTGGCAGAGTTTGTAAGGGGCCTCATCGTAGGTCTCCATTTGTCTGTCTGGTCGAATTGTACACCATCTAGATTTGTGTGACACTTGGATGTGGCAGTGGCCCGATGTTAGACTGCATGGGAACGAGAGGCCTGGCATACTCTTCCAGTCCACCACGTCCAACCACTACAATGGAGGATCGGTTTACTGTACACCAAGCACATGGTAACGCTGCATCTGCGCCTACCATCTGCGAACAAGTAACAGATTCCCTGCAACACTCTGTGCCATCCCACATCACTGGTCAAAAACTAGGAGCAGCCAAACTAGGGGACTTAAGTAGGCAGCTGTTAACACAACACAAAATGGCTGTGTCTGGAGTGGTACTGTGGTCGAGAAGTAAGGCGTGATGATGAATAGCATCACATAATGTTCAGGGGTCGATCGTGGTTCCGCACAACTCGTCTGCCAATATGGCGGCGATTTGGGAAGACATCTCATTCTTCCATTGTTCGCCCCCGGTAGCTGAGTGGTCAGCGTGGCAGAATGTCAATCCTAAGGGCCCGGGTTCGATTTCCGGCTGGGTCGGAAATTTTCTCCGCTCAGGGACTGGGTGTTGTGTTGTCCTAATCATCATCATTTCATCCCCATCGACACGCAAGTCGCCGAAGTGGCGTCAAATCGAAAGACTTGCACCCGGCGAACGGTCCACCCGACGGGAGGCCCTAGTCACATGACATTTACATTCTTCCGTTGTTTTGTAGAAGCCCTGCAGTGTTCTTCCAGCGCCGTGGTATGGGAAACCATCGAGTATCATTTAAAGTCACGGCCGTTAGTTGAGGGAACTATGACGGCACAACAGTACCTCACGGACATATTGCGTCCTCAACTGTTACCTCTCATGCGGTAGTACAGCGATGCTATTTTTCAACAGACAATACTTGTACACACACGGCACGTTTCTCCACGAACTATGTTATGTTGACGTACCTCCGTGGCCAGCAAGATCCCCAGATCTGTTCCCGATCGAAAACGTGTGCGGGACCAGCTCTGATGTCAACGCCATCCCAGTGATAGTATTCAGAATACCAAGGACTATTTACAACATTTGTGAGCCTGCTTGCCTCATAGGAGAATACAACGGCTTTATGACATCCTTCGAACCACGTGCACCTGGGCTAGAGGTTGCAAAGTGAAACTGATAAGTTGGCTCACACTGCCTAGTTTATTGTAAATTTGTCTCGATTTTGCAGTCACTAAAATAACATCATACACCGTGTGATCCTATGAAGTTTCGTTTCGTTTCCTCTTCCCGTTTTGGGTGCTTTACTTTTTTTGCTCAGGCAGTGCAAAAGTAAAAAAAAAAAAAAAAAAAAAAAAATTCCCGGTAAGTATGCGTCTGTGTAAAGGAGCCGTTTGCGAGATAATTACGAATGAGCGACTCCGAACTTCCACTGCTTCGGTAAGAAACGTATCTGAAATGTAAACTTTTCAATTAAGTCTCCTTCCTGCTGGGTTCAAATTTCACCAATAGCCTAGCTTAACAAGAAATACAAAACTAGGGTGTAGAATAATAACCGCTACAAGCTACAATAGAAAATGATTTTATTTAACATACGACCGGTTTCGAGCCTGTGCCCATCTTCAGATGATTTACAATCATTTACAAGTTTCCACACTCAGTGTAGGACTTCACTGCTTAAGGAGAAAGTCAATAATGTAATTACGACTAAATAAACACAACTGAAACAATTTGAAGTGGCTAAGCGGCATGCGCTGAAAATATAAGTTTACTTACACATGTATCTAGAGTATCTCTATCGTTTCCCCAGTTTACATTTATCACATTTTTTTATAAACATACTAGATGACTACCTCATGTTGCCCGTGTATGTATTTATTCCAATCTTCTATTAGTTCATCTTCTTCTCTCCCCTCTTTCTGCCCATATCCGCCTCTCGCTCTTTCTGTCCATCCCTTCCCCCCTCCCCTTTTTCTGTCCATCTCCTCCTCCCCCACCTCTCTTCACTTTTATGCTCACCACAATAGGAGATTGGTGATTCTTACCCCCACAATTTCGTAACCAATATGAGTACAAAATTTCGTTGAAATCGTTCCAGAGGCTTAGTTTGAGCTTTATAAACGTGTATTTGCCCGCATATGAACATGTCAAATAAATCTCACAAGTATTTAACGTATTTTACATATATTTGTACACATATTTAACCGTATCTCTAGCGAATTTCACCCTGCAGTTTCATTTTCACGCAGCTCAGTGTTTTTGACGCCGTATCTCCTGAACTATGTATGATGCAATGATATTTTTATCAGCGACGTATGCGGATACTGTCCGCGAAATGTGCTGCGAATAGAGGTAGCAGTAAATGATGATGAGGTCCCGTACTCCGAGGAGCGTAAGGGACGATGCGGGAGACCCGCACCGCTGACTAGCCAAGATCCTAGGTGAGGTGGCTTGCCATTGCCTTCCTCCTACCGTCATGGGGATGAATGATGATGATGAAGACGACACAACACACAGTCATCTGAAGGCAAGAAAAATCCCTGACCCCACCGGGAATCGAACGCGGGACCCCACGCGCGAGAAGCGAGAACGCTACCGCAAGACCACGAGCTGCGCGCAGCAGTAAAGAAGTAATAAATTAAAATGTTATGCATTGTGCGGCAGTTTTTTACACATCTCAGTATTTGACGTCATATCAGCTGAACTATGTGTCGCAAAATGATATACAGTTTTGTAGGTACATTTAGCGACGTATGTGGATGCTATGTGCGAAAAGTGTTCCGAATAGAGTACCTAGTAACGAAGTAACAAATTTAACCGTCTTGCATAGTGCTACTGGTTTTCACCTACCTGGGTGTTTATGGTGTCATATCTCCTGGACAATGTGACGTACAATCATATAATTTTGCTGGTACACTCAGTGATGTATGTAAATACTGTTAGCAAAACGTGTCGCGAATACAGTTAGCAGTAAAGAAATAATAAATTAAAACGTCATGCTTCATGCTGCAGTTTTACTACATGAACAGAGAAAGTATAGTAAGCGATAACCTTTTTTCCTTTCGCACTTTGTGTAGGTTGACAGCGAGGAAAAGCTCGTAAAGGCTTGAAGTTATGTATAAAGATTGTAACAAATTTCTAACTGCTCTCATTCTCAAATACTGGATGACTAGTGCACATAAAATCAGGCGTCATATGTTACACTACTTCTTCCCCCACATCCCCATCCCCTTGATAGGTAAATGGTTCTTACCCCAACAGCGAATCTATCCAGACAGCAAGTGATATGTGTACCAAGTTTGGTTGAAATCGGCCCAGTCATTTAGGAGACGATGTGGAACACACATATATACAAATATACGTGCAACCATTTCTATCATATGTTTGGATTTCGATTTTTCACACGTTAACTGTGTATCAGTCACCATGGTAAATATTGCAACTTCCATGTTATGCCTTTGATACAGTAGTGACACTCTAAATGTTAGGAACAGCAGAAGGAGATGCACTCACAACATCCAACGTTTAGTATTTTGTCTATTCTCAGCAACTTAGTTGTATATATCTGAATAATCAGCAAAAAGTTGCATAAAAGAAATTTAATTTCTTAACCGGTTTCGGGCACTAAGTGCCCTTCTCCAGAAGCTCCAGTCACAAGTACCATCCTCATGATGCGCTTCCACCCTGTTCCTGCTGACAGGCTTATGCGCATCATGGGGCTGGAACTTTTGACTGGACCTTCTGGAGAAGAGCACTTCGTGCCCGAAACCGATAAATAAATTAAATTTCTTTTGTGCAACTGCTTGCTGATTATTTCGATACGACACCCAACGTGTGTTCATTGGCAAAACAGAGGTTGCGGTCAAAGAGCTTAGATCTAAGTACAATACTAGTTAATACTAGTTTAGCACGTTACATGTTAGAATATACTGCGCACTCGTAACTGTTTAAGGAGGTGTTCCATGTTACATCCTCGCATTTGGATTCAATACTGCACTTGCAGTGAGTTACAAATTCCTTCAAGAGTCTCCGAATCGTTCCATAAACCTTATCAGGGCTTCAGCCGTATCAACGGAAATGCTGTACACTTCCCTTTTACAATGACCACAGACAGAAAAATCTAGAGAATTCCACCTATCCATCTAGCCCATATTGGCGCTAGATGTCTCACATCAAGAGGCAAATGTACCGGAGCCCCATAATGCATGAACCACATTTCGCAACCATGGGTCGTGGTTGAATTTGAAGCCAGTTACATTGGTACGTGACACTAAAGTTTATATTTGTGCTTATTAGGACAATTTTTAAACTGAAATCAGAGACGGCTCGTAACCACATTAGCACTTATCACGCACATGGCTCATCTACGGACTCGTGTTTACTGGAACGTTCTTGCTCGTATCACATAGTTTCGCTTGTATCAGTTTTCTCTATTACGATACGCCCCATAGGTATTCCGTAATTTCTGTTCCTTTGCACGATTGATTTCCTATTGGTAAGGACTGATTTTCTTACAACCCGCCAGGGTAGCCGAGAGCGCTAACGCACTGCTTCTTGGACTCGCGTAGGCGCGACGGCCCCGGATCGAATCCGCCCGGAGGATTAACGACGAAGGGCCGGTGTGCCGACCAGCCTGGATGTGGTTTTTAGGCGGTTTTCCACATCCTCCTAGGTGAATACCGGGCTGATCCCCATGTTCCGCCTCAGTTACACGATTCGCAGACATCTGCAACACATTCACACAATTCCATGGCTTACATTAGACACAGACAGCTGGGGAACACTAATTCCTTCCTGGGGGGTACGGGGTGGTAGGAGGAAGGGCATCTGGCCACCCCTTAAACTTACCATGCCACATCCAATTAACCATGGCTGACCCTGCGTAACTGCGGGACAAGGCTCAGACAAAGTGTAACGCCGGAAATGCATATCCTTCTATTTCCATCTATTGTACTATAGATTTTTCCTTATTTTGTCACCTGAAGATATGACATTTCTCTCTTTATATATTGTAATTGTTTTACTGTTTGTATATATATATATATATATATATATATATATATATATATATATATATATATATATATATTATTTATTTATTTATACATTTATGTTGGTTTGTTTTCTGAATATTATTTGTATTTATACGCTGGGTCTGGCCTAGGGAAAACTGTGCTATCGAACGAATACATCGATAGGTCGTGTGGAGAACCAAAGTGTTTAGGATCTTTGATAGTGGAGCGGGGGCAGAGCAGAGAGAGTGTGGCTGGGGTGGTGCAGTGGAGCAGGTGTGTTGTGTGACGCTCCCGCGAGTTGCCGCGCTTTCGGGGTTGGGCAGCATGTAATTGCGCTCGACTTGCTATGATGGTTTCTGACACGGTGTCGCGGACGGGAAGCATTAGCTGGCGCACATCAAGAGCCCGTTTCGCCTGGTGACCGTGTCGAGAAGAAGGCGCGCCAACATCCAGCTTCTGCAACAGCGACGGCCGACAATGAGTGACTGTCGCCACCTCCTCGATCGACGGCTTCAAACCTTCAATCAACCAACAAGGAAGACTGGAGCACGTAAAGTTTTAGAACTGTATGGCAGACCTCCGCTTTTCAAACTTTTAAAATTGTTGCATCACAAAATTACAGCAACTTAGCATGAACCTTTGTTACTCATTGTCCCAATTGCATTACCAAGCAGGGTCCCTTCCTTTTCCGAAATGAACCCGAGTGTCGTTGAAATTCAAACGCCAGCATTAAAATAATATAATTCGATTTCACTGCTTTAATTTCAAAGTTCAGTTAAAGTATTCATAGCTGGCTACAATATTTAGATTACACGAGCACAAATTAAGAGTGCGAGTTTTGTTAGCATATTTTAGCTTACCTGCGACTGCAGCTCAGCTTGGTACGTACTAAATTTTACTATTGTTAATTGTTCAGAATCATTTAATTCAAGTTCGAAGTTAAATCTCTTATTTCTAAATTGCGTAGATTCAAGTAGCTTTTGAAATGATTGTTGAGGTAGCCCAAGACTAACTGTATTTTACTGAATTTCGGTATGCTTCAGAAACAAAGTTCACTATTAATCTCAGTCACTAAATTAACTTTCAATTTTCCGGTTTTATTAATTCTTTTGCTAAATTAAGTCAGAGTGTAGCGAAATTTATTACTTCTGACAAACTTTCAGTTTTCACACTACACGTGTCAACCTTCAGTTGCCACGCTTCTAGTGCTAATTATATGTGTAATAACCTTTCTTTTTCAGTTACTATTGTAGTTGTCCATAGGACTGGCGACCGTAATTTTCCCCAAATCTCAAATATCTAATTACCGCTAGTTAATTGTTAACGTAACGGCCGCATATTTACTTTCTTTATTAACTTTACCCCTTTTCAAAATTAATTTCCACCAGTTTCATTTGCATTTTTCCTTTCATTTAGATGTAACCCTTTCCTCCCTCTTTACCGACAAATTAACTTCGGTGACGATTGCTTTTTTCCCAAATTTCCATTAGGTACACGCGGTTTAATTTTTCACTGTCATTAAGGTGGATGAGTGATGGGGAGGTTACACGTGGCGACCTGGTGACAGGACAATCTTCGAATTTGAGGTTGTTCTGGACACGAATTTTGCATTGTGCAAATCTCGTAACAAAGTACTGGTTACGAAATAGTCGATACGTCAGCGAGAATATTAGTGTGAGGAATCCTAATTAGATTTGAGATTTGGCATTTATATTGAAAATTATTAAAATGAGTGAAGGCAACAATTGCCAAAATTTTGGTAGACTTGGATACGGAACAATCGGTCGAACAGTGGGAAACGCGCACCGCGGTACCCATTGTTCAGGGGCAGGCGGCTAGCATGAAAGACGCGACCGCCGAAACGCAACAAAGAGCAGAAATGGAATTCCAAACTTTAGAAAATGTTTCGGAATCGGAAGTGAAAATCAAATCTGAATCCCTTGATGACGAATACAGGGGACAATTAAAGAGGAAGCCACTACGGAAGTAAAACCGGTAGTTTCCGGGAATTTAACTGATTTATTGAATGTTTTGATTAATGAAATCAAGAGTCAATGGGCAGAAATTAAAGCTCAGGCTGCCAAGCAAGAAGCTCAGTCTGAAAAAATTGACGGGAAGCTAGACAATCAGAACAAAGCTATTAATGTTGTTATCAACAATGTTGGAGTTGTTAACATAAAATTTGATAAAATGAAAGAAGATATTGTTGTAATTAATAGCGAAATCGGTAATCTTAAACAGGATATGGTAAGCGTTCAGGCGGAAAATGCGAGCATAAATACTCTTTTTAATTCCGAAATTAGCAGAATCGAGAAAAGTGTAGGAGAAGCAGTTGCTCCGATCATCGAGAATAAGGTGACGGAACAAATTCAATTAGTGAAAAAAGAGGATCAACAGAAGGTGGAAACTTTAAAGGCTTTAGTGTCCGAGGTTGATGCTAAAGTGACGAAGCAGGCTAATACCTGCGAAGAGAAAAAAAGGGAAGTAGAAACGCTTGCGACAACTACTTGCCAAGTAGTTACGAGAGTGTCGGAATTAGAAAAGAAACTTGACGAAAAACAGAGCTATGTGCCAATCTGTGCACATAGTTCGGAATTGTTGACGAAAGAGGAGCGGTTCGACCCCTTGCAAAAAGGCGGTATACACGCGACGGATTTCATTAAAAATTGTGAAAGAGTTTTACCCAGATCATGGACTAATGAGAGAAAAATTAATGCGGTTATTGATATGTTGGCTGGTGATGCCAAGCGTTGGGGCTTAAACCTCAACATTACGAACCTGACTTTTGACGAGTTTAAGAATTTGTTTCTGGCTGAATACTGGTCAGAGCAAAAACAGCAAAGTGTCTGGCGCGAATTTGTCGTATCGAGGCCTTTCGATGCGAATTCGCGCGGCTCGATGAAGGAGTTTTGTGAGGGCTGGATCCGCAAGTTGGAATATTTGCGTGATCGCCGCACGGAATCCGAAATAGTCTGGGAACTCTACAAGAAGCTTCCAGATGATACAAAACGCTACGTAGGAAGCAATTACAGGACAATCAATGATTTCCTGGAAAGAGTTGAGGACGAGGACTATTGGCGCAATAATCGCGACAGTGGTAGAGGCCGTGGTAACAACAACGGGTACCACAGCAACCACAACAACGATAACTATGGGAATAATGCATACCGCAATCTTGGCAGCAATAACAATAGTGGTTCGGGCCGTAATGACAATCGGTACAATGCAAATAATAACAGGAATGACGGAAACCAGTATCATACTAGCGTGATACGGGCTTCGCAGAATAGTAATAACGCCAGAGGGTGTGATCAGCCGCCTCAGCAGCATCCGGGGAGCGTATCTGCTGGGACGAGACAGGGAAACCATTAGCCGCGCCGGTGTGGGGCCGACCGGGCGTGGAGAAATTTTGGAGGCCCAATAACAAGAGAAAACCCAGGTGTCGTCGTTATGAAAATTCCGTATGAAATAATCAACGGCGGGAGAGTGTGCCAGTGTTAAGAGAAAGGAGTGCGCCCACAAGTAATAGATCAGCTGTATACACGGCAGTAGAAAGTACATTCACTGTCAGTGAGAACAATTTAAGTAGTGTTCCGGAAATCGATTATAAAGTTGCAGCTGTAATACCCACAGCGGAACTGGAGATTGAGTTTAAGAATGGCTAAAAATGGCTCTGAGCACTATGGGACTCAACTGCTGAGGTCATTAGTCCCCTAGAACTTAGAACTAGTTAAACCTAACTAACCTAAGGACATCACAAACATCCATGCCCGAGGCAGGATTCGAACCTGCGACCGTAGCGGTCTTGCGGTTCCAGACTGCAGCGCCTTTAACCGCACGGCCACTTCGGCCGGCGAGTTTAAGAATGATTCGCAAGTGTTGAGAGAAGATCAGATATCGGGTAAAACGTCCGTCATCGAGCGAGGGGATGCAAAGAGGGATGAGGTCTGGTTAAGGCAGTTTGGTCGCTTATACGACGAACTAAGAGATTATAGGGGCCTGTATGGGAGAAGTGTTTATGGGGAGCGCGTGCAGGATTTTCTGCGTCTCGTCCCGCTGGAAGATAGTGTTTGTGAAATGATAGAAAGTTCTGGCCCTAACCGGCAGACTTTACTAGAAATAGTTGATGTTAATGGGGAGCACGAGCAAGATGCGTCGTGTTTCGTCCCGCAGGAGTTGGATGTTGAAGTAGTAACGGAAAGTTCTGGTCCTAACCGGCAGACTTTACCGAAAGTTATAGTGGTAGAAGTAGCCGACCCATCCGACGCAAACTTCCAGTTTAAACATTGCGAGAGTATTAAGGAGAAAGATTACGAAAATTTTAGTGATAGCCGGACACGATTGGTAGAAAAGCACATAGATTACAGCGTGTATGAGGTTAGAGCTGACATTATACGGTCAGACGATAGCAGTGTGGGTTGCGCAGACCTAGAGGAAGTAACTGCAGATACTACTGGGTACATTCCTCCAGGTAGATTGGCAGATGAGATCAATCAGACCAAAGAGGAATCAACGAAGGTGACAATTAGTGAATTGATAGTAAAGCAACACTCACTAGTTGACGAGTTACAGGAAAAGGTTTCGGTATTGGAGGCGAAGCTGCAGACTAAGCCTCAAGACAAACGTGTTGAAATTAAAACTGTATGTGAACAGAGGCTGAAAAAGCCGCCAGATAAGCCGGATTTAGGATCAAAGGCAGATGGTTTTTTCTGGAATGACCTGGATCTAGACGAGGATTTACTGTGGGAAAATAAAGAAACAGTCGAGGACAAGTGTAGACAGATAGTAGTGTCTGTTAATATGCACGGCTTACAACTAAACGTGTTGATTGACACCGATGCAGAATTGAGTGCTGTATCTGGGAAAATATTTGAGTTACTGAAAGACAGACCTGGCATCGTAGTTATGCCAGAAACAGGAGTGAAAATTATCGGTGCTACTGGGAAGGCCAGTAAACCGGTCACAAGACAGATTTTTGTCAACTTCGAGATATGTGGGGCACGATTTGAACAAGAGTTTGTCATCGTGCCAGACTTAACTACGGAATTAATTATCGGGTTGGATCGGCTATTAAAGTACCGTGCAGTGATTAATTGCGAAAGCAAAACTTTGACATGTACGTCACAAGATAAAGCAATAGTAGTTAGTTTTGACGAGGCAGGAAACGGTGTGCACAGGCAATACCAGCCTATACACATTGTTAACTGGCCGGATGACATAGACGTAGGAATGAATTTGAACTGCCGTAACGTGAGGAATCTCAGCATTGACAAAAGCGTAGAAAGTGAATTGGAAGAGATAATCAAATTCCCTCCACGGATTGACATTAGTATTGGTGTGAAAAAAGATCGTTTGCGAGAAGTAATGAAGCTAAAAGCCGATGCTCGCATACGTCGTCATGACGCTAAAGCGCGCTTTGCTAAGTTTGCAATCGGAGACTTAGTACTTGTAAAAGCTCATGAGAAATCGAGCGAGATAGACAATGAAATCTCTAAATTTAAGTTTGTTTATAATGGACTATATAAAGTCATTGGTATACCTCACACAAATGCTTATTGCTTAGAGTATCCAAGCTCTGGAAAACTATTAGGTATACGGAACATTGTAGACTTGAAATTGTACCAACCTAGGATTGATTAATACCACAGAATGGGTCATTTGTACAATATGTAAATATAAAGTGTAAGATTTAAACGATTTGCTAGATTGCCATGCTTTTGCCTGACCAAGAGGACATTAAAGAAGTTGTAATTAATAAGTAATTAATTTTGACTAGATGATTTAAGAAGAATTGATTAATAATCAATCGAAAAATCCAAGCTGCTATTTTAAGTTTTCAGCTGAGTCACAGTAGATTAAGGAATGTAGATATGATTTTGTAACTAGCTGTAAGATTTCATAAATATGTGATTTACTAGTCATTGCCGATGTACTTAGACGCTGTTTTAAGTTTCAGGCTAGTACACGCGTATGATGATGGACAGTGTTGAGTTATCCACTGTGATAGTGTTAATGGACTCCTTGAGATTACTCAGGAGTGAGTTTTTCCGAAAGAATTCAGTGAAACGGACGTTCTGGAAATGCCGTTACACAGGCGAGTGAGATCAAGCGTGCCGAACAGGCGGGCGCAACAATACTGGCGAGGCGGAGCCGCTGTCGGCTCTTGTGCCGCTGTCTGCATTCTTTGCACTTGCGGGTACGGAAGGCGGAGTTCTTTTTCTTCCCGTACAGCTGATGTGAAAGAATTCTGTTGTCAATATTTATGTTTTTGTCGATCTGCTGTATATTATTTTCCTGTTTAGCGTTAAGTGGACTCTCACGACGAGAATATCAATCATGAATAGGTTATATAAAATACGTATTCTATGTAATTAATTGTTAATTTGCGTATTTTGATATACCTGTTTTTTATGAGCATGTACTCTGATTAATTTTGTAAATAGCAGTACATTTCTCGATACTGTTAAGAATTTTGATTTTTTGAATAGCTAAACCACTTTCTGTGTTTTCTATGAATTTTAATATATTGTCAACCTGTTTTCTTTTGTGTAAGATGACATAGTGGAATAAGGTTAGGAGTCTCCACTCAATTATTATGGTCTAAAAATTGGTTTATGGTTAATTAGCCTAATGCTAAATTTTCTTGATGTTTTGAGCATATGCATTTCCGCTGTTTTTTTTCCTTTTTGGGACATTTTCAGAGTCTGTTTACGTTACACGAACATCCTCAGACAATGTGGGGCACGTGTAACGCCGGAAATGCATATCCTTCTATTTCCATCTATTGTACTATAGATTCTCCTTATTTTGTCACCTGAAGATATGACATTTCTCTCTTTATATATTGTAATTGTTTTACTGTTTGTATTTATATTTATACATTTATGTTGGTTTGTTTTCTGAATATTATTTGTATTTATACGCTGGGTCTGGCCTAGGGAAAACTATGCTATCGAACGAATACATCGATAGGTCGTGTGGAGAACCAAAGTGTTTAGGATCTTTGGTAGTGTTAACTCTGTCGTGTGGACCGCGGGCAGAGCAGAGTGAGTCTGGCTGGGGTGGTGCAGTGGAGCAGGTGTGTTGTGTGACGCTCCCACGAGTTGCCGCGCTTTCGGGGTTGGGCAGCATGTAATTGCGCTCGACTTGCTATGATGGTTTCTGACACGGTGTCGCAGACGGGAAGCATTAGCTGGCGCACATCAAGAGCCCGTTTCGCCTGGTGACCGTGTCGAGAAGAAGGCGCGCCAACATCCAGCTTCTGCAACAGCGACGGCCGACAATGAGTGACTGTCGCCACCTCCTCGATCGACGGCTTCAAACCTTCAATCAACCAACAAGGAAGACTGGAAGCACGTAAAGTTTTAGAACTGTATGGCAGACCTCCGCTTTTCAAACTTTTAAAATTGTTGCATCACAAAATTACAGCAACTTAGCATGAACCTTTGTTACTCATTGTCCCAATTGCATTACCAAGCAGGGTCCCTTCCTTTTCCGAAATGAACCCGAGTGTCGTTGAAATTCAAACGCCAGCATTAAAATAATATAATTCGATTTCACTGCTTTAATTTCAAAGTTCAGTCAAAGTATTCATAGCTGGCTACAATATTTAGATTACACGAGCACAAATTAAGAGTGCGAGTTTTGTTAGCATATTTTAGCTTACCTGCGACTGCAGCTCAGCTTGGTACGTACTAAATTTTACTATTGTTAATTGTTCAGAATCATTTAATTCAAGTTCGAAGTTAAATCTCTTATTTCTAAATTGCGTAGATTCAAGTAGCTTTTGAAATGATTGTTGAGGTAGCCCAAGACTAACTGTATTTTACTGAATTTCGGTATGCTTCAGAAACAAAGTTCACTATTAATCTCAGTCACTGAATTAACTTTCAATTTTCTGGTTTTATTAATTCTTTTGCTAAATTAAGTCAGAGTGTAGCGAAATTTATTACTTCTGACAAACTTTCAGTTTTCACACTACACGTGTCAACCTTCAGTTGCCATGCTTCTAGTGCTAATTATATGTGTAATAACCTTTCTTTTTCAGTTACTATTGTAGTTGTCCATAGGACTGGCGACCGTAATTTTCCCCAAATCTCAAATATCTAATTACCGCTAGTTAATTGTTAACATAACGGCAGCACATTTACTTTCTTTATTAACTTTACCCCTTTTCAAAATTAATTTCCACCAGTTTCATTTGCATTTTTCCTTTCATTTAGATGTAACCCTTTCCTCCCTCTTTACCGACAAATTAACTTCGGTGACGATTGCTTTTTTCCCAAATTTCCATTAGGTACACGCGGTTTAATTTTTCACTGTCATTAAGGTCGATAAGTGAGGGGGAGGTTACAAAAGAAAGAAAGAAAGAAGGAAAGGACTGATTTTCTTACCAGGAAATCAGTTGTGCAAAGGAAGGGAATTACATTCGTAGTATTCCCGGTCGATGCTGGGTTTGTTGGACAGTTAGTTTCATGTTCCATGGATTATTTGCACTATAAACCTAATATTGTGGAACGAGTCATTTTACATTCACATCGCAAATTAATTTGTAAACATGGCCAGTAACATTTATGAGGGTGTGCTAAAAAGTAACGCGTCGGAATTTTTTGTTCTGTTCTCAACATTGGTTAAGGTATTAGATGTTAAGCACATTCCTCAGTTGACTTTCCCGCTTCGCTGACGCAAGTTGCAAGCCTCTGTTGCGAGAGGGATCCGAATTGCAGCGTGTAACGTGGCACTGTGTAACGTAACCACGTCGGTGTACTGCTGCGCACCCTCAGAAACTGAGAGCACATGGAGCTCTCTCCTTTAGCATAACAATGCTAGGCCACACACGAGCGTTGCGCCATTTGCAATAGTCGGACACCGTGGGTTCGCTGTTGTCAGTCAGCCTCCATACCAGTGGTCATCAAACTGCGGCCCGAATCAAGTGCTCGTCCTGGCCTGCGCTTCTCTGTCGAAAGTCCTTCAACCGCTCTTACACATTACAGTAACAGAAATTTTTCTGCATAAAATAAGCAGTTGTCAAGGGCGAAGTTTTTCAGTTTTTTTCAGAGTATGTGTATGTGATTAAAAATTTTACTTGCAGCATTGCAGCACTTTTTGCGCTAAAGACAACTTTAATGTGGAGTAATGAATTGTATTGCAATTATGTACATCATAGTTCCTTTTGAATTGGAGTGGATTATTTATAACAAATTTCATGAGGGAATAAATATTCTGTGGAGCAGTAGTCAGTATGCCCAACTCCTTAAACAGATGTCTACAAGACGATCGTGGATGTTCACAACATACTCTCCTTACAGAACGTTATTGAGCAATGAAGACTTCCTTTCTTAAAGATGAGTTACCCCAGATAACTGAAGTCAGCGCTTACCACGATCATGTGCTTATGATGTTCTCTATTTTCAAATCTAGGCCGTCTTCAAATGAGTCTTCAACCGATGTTTGTTTGTTCGATACTTCTGTCAACTATCGGCGAGTGTTCCACGTATTAGGAGTCGTTGTTTGATACAAGTCGAGACTGGAGTACGTCGCTGAAGTACTGAGCGCAACTCAGGTAACTGTGGTAAACGAAAACCCGCTTGTGACTTGAAACGCAGGGACATCAGAAATTAAGTTAAACATACCGTCTCGCTCTTAAACTGTTGCTCAAGCAAGAGTGGTGAATAGTCAGATGAGAGTACATGCAGACACAGTTCTGCTGCAACGGTACGAACAACAGGTGCATCAAGTGTGCGACTGAAATGACGTGGTCACTGGAAACACGCTCCGAAACTGAATTAGGCAGGACCACACCAACCAGATTTACCGTGAAATTCTGGCAGTATATGGACCCAGTGCAATGTCCCATTCATCTGTAGTGAAATGGAGCGAACAATTTTGTAAGTAGGCTGTTTATGTTTTCTTATTGGCAACGTTATGTAGCGCTCTGTATGAAAATCACTGGCTGTGCTGTGTGCAGTCTGTGGCTAGTTTGCATTGTTGTCTGCCATTGTAGTGTTGGGCAGTGGCAGCTGGACGTGAACAGCGCGTAGCGTTGCGCAGTTGGAGGTGAGCCGCCAGCAGTGGTGGATGTGGGGAGAGAGATGGCGGAGTTGTGAAATTTGTGAGACTGGATGTCATGAACTGCTATATATATTATGACTATTAAGGTAAATACATCATTTGTTCTCTATCAAAATCTTTCATTTGCTAACTATGCCTATCAGCAGTTAGTGCCTTCCGTAGTTTGAATCTTTTATTTAGCTGGCAGTAGTGGCGCTCGCTGTATTGCAGTAGTTCGAGTAACCAAGATTTTTGTGAGGTAAGCGATTTGTGAAACGCGTAGGTTAATGTTAGTCAGGGCCATTTTTTTTGTAGGGATTTTTGAAAGTCAGATTGCGTTGCGCTAAAAATATTGTGTGCCAGTTTAAGGACAGTCATGTATAATTGTTCTAAGGGGACGTTTCATATGTCGACCCTTAGCCGAGGATACCTCACTGGAATCTTCTGATTTTTTCTTGTAGTTTGTGTAATTAGTGTAGATTTTGTTTATTGCTAGCGCGTAATTGTAGAGAGAATCTCCTTTGTAGTTGCAGTCTTTCATTGTTGTACAGTAAAACAGGTGTGGCACGCATGTAAATTTGCACCAAGTATTTCGCAGCTTGCAATTAACTAGATATTATTTTCAGCGCTATGTTAATGTGTTCTCTTATTTTCTGTGTTATCGTGTGAAATATTGTGTCAATAATGGCGTGTGAAAAACGTAACACTAGGCTCCAAAGTAAACAGAGAAATAATAGTGACGACGAGCGTAACTTACCAGCACCGCTGTGTAATGAATTAACAGACATTCAAAGTAGTAACTTGGTAACTGTGCATAGGGAAATGGAGCGGGCGTCAAATAATGGTATAGACAGTGAAACAGGTAGTGAACAGGGAAGCATTATCGATCGATCGGTCGGCAACAGCTCGCCTCAGGAATCGGGAATGACAGAACACAATATTGCAAATACTGTAGACTCAGGTTTTGGGTTCTCACCGTTTTCTCAAATGAGTCAAGACACATTTTCCGCTTGTCAAAATGTGAATGTTGCCGGTGCAAATTCACTGCCGAAAAGCACTCAGGAACATGTTTCAGACACCAGTGCATTGTTATTACAATTAATGCAACAAATGGGACAAAAGCTCCAAAGTTAGACACAATGGAACAAAATCAGAGACAAACACAGCAAAAGCTTCAAAAGTCAGACACAATGGAACAACACCAGAGACAAACACAGCAACAGTTAGACGCAATGGAACAAAATCTTCACACCACGCTTGAACAAACACGTGAAGATTTAACTACTGAGTTACATAAAATCGAATCGAAATGTCAAAAAGTCTGTAACGACGTAAAAACACAAATTTGTGAGCATTTTCAACCTATTTTTTCGCGGCATGAAAATGCATTACAGAATCACGAAGCAGCTGCATTTCCGTATTAATGAATATGACAGAGACAATCATAGAAACAGACAATATGGCAACCAGAACTATTGTTATCACGGAAGACAGAATAACTTCAGACGCAACGGACCACCGTGCAGTGATAATTCAGGGAGAAATTCTCCACCACTTAACCGACAAGAAAGAAACTACAGGAACTACCGACATGACGACAGACGATATAATCATAACGACAGACCTGAATTTCATCAGAACTGGCGAGATTCAAACAGAGCAGGGCACTCTTGACAAGGTGAATTTGTAGAAGTTAGGTCTCCTAATCCCAATAACGACGCGTGCCAACAAAGAGACAGACAGTGACTCGCACCGCAGGCAGCCACGTGCGCCCGCTGGCTCCGAGAAAAATAACATAAGACGCTAGCCTTGAGAAAAATTTTAGCATTCCTTACCGACGTATACCACATGAGAATTGCGTTGAAGTTGAAACTCTGCGTACTAGGAAGTGTAAAGGTTTACACCACATTTCACATGTAAAAGCGTTTATTGAAAGATAATCTGCTTTTTAACTTTGTCTTTGCCATATAACTTTTCACTTTACATTACTAGTATGCTTTGTCAGACTTTGAATCTGTTAACATGCAACAATGTTTGAAGTTAAATATCCAGTCAAGGACCAAGAGAACTTATTTAAACAGAAATTACGAATGCATTGTTATTGTGAACAGACGACACAGTGTTATTGTGTGTGTACATTCTTGCTTGTTAGTTGCACGATTACGTAACGACTATAAGGCTCACCTCCAACTGCGCAACGCTACGCGCTGTTCACATCCAGCTGCCGCTGCCCAACACTACAATGGCAGACAACAATGCAAACTAGCCACAGACTGCACACAGCACAGCCAGTGATTTTCATACAGAGCGCTACATAACGTTGCCAATAAGAAAACATAAACAGCCTACTTACAATTTGACCATCGCTGCACAGACTTGGGTGATGCTAATCAGGAGGGGAGGCCACCGGTATCCCCAATAGAGGACAATGTCCAGACAATGGAGGAAAAACATCTTGAGGAGGAGGGTGAGGGGTGGAGGAGACTTTAAATTTTCCTATGATGAGGAAGTTGACAAGCCGATTCTCGACTGGCACCCTGACCAGGGAGTGGATTTCTAGCGAGGGACAGAACGACTGATCGAACGTTCCGACCGACGTTGGCAGAGACTTGATGACTAGATTGTTTCACTTTGAAATCTAGTGCAGCATTCATTAAAAGTTGCTTGGTCTCCCACAACTGTGTGTAAAACATCTTTTGAAGCCCCCTCAAAAAATATCCTTGTTAGCTAACCTTCTCAGGCATTTCCATACAATATGAAGTTTCATGGAACATCCTGTAGTTTTCTTATTGTGAAGGCTGATCTGCGACTAGGTTCTATGGCGTCGGTGGTCGGTGAAAAGGGATGAGGCAGACGCGTGGTGGGGGTGCTGGTGGGGGTAGGGGTGGAGGTGAGGGAATGCTGGAATGGCAATTAAACAATGCATCACTTGAGGTTTGCAAACATTACGAGAACTGGCTGTTTACAAACGCAAATTTTATAAGTTCTCAAAGAATTGGCAACACTTTAGAAATAATCGTTACATTGCAGCGATGTGTTCTGGTCATCGAATGGCTACTTCCTCAGGCACGTGCAGAACTGCTTTGGATGGCCTTGTGAGTAAACCAGCCGCTCCTCAGCCGCTGACCGCCCTTTACCCTCCTCCGTCGCTGCAGGCGGGACACGGGGCAGCCCCATGATTTGCTGCCATCCATAACTCACTTGCTCATGCTCCCCAGGGTGAAGGCTGGCGACCGGCTGTCCCTATCTCCAGTTGGCTTACAAGCCCTCCTTTCCAGTCTGTCACAACGGCAAGGGGCAGTACTACACGTAACATAGTGTTTAAAAAGGTTCTCCATGCTTTTCTCGTAAACATTAAAGAAAAAGTCGTCAAAAAAGACCCAAATTAATAGTAGTGTATACATACGCTGAAGCATAAATTTAGCGAATACTGGGAATGTATTTTATTTATATCCTTTCTAGCTTCTCCCTTTCTAATTTTGTATGAAGGTGCTGACTGCCATTAATTAAAAGTACTTTTTTAGTTAATCGATCAATGGTTTCGCCATATACTCTAGTCAGCACTGAAGTGTCGCAGTTCACTGCACAGTGGGCGACATTAACTACATTTGGCCTGATAGATATCAGCTTAAAGACGATACATTAGAATGAAAGAAAATAACTAGATACCCATATGTAAACAAGGCTACTAATTGGTAGGCACAAAAAAAGGGGGGATTGAAGAATTACGGGTATTCCAGTTTTCTTCTCCTGAATATGTAGTGTATGTATATTGGTTTCCAAATTAATCTTTTTCATTCACCTAAACTAAAATTTAGCCTAAGTGAAACTTACTAGTTAATGTCTGATTGAGCTCAGGGGTAATGGCCTAAGAAAGGTTGGGAACCACTGCTTACAGTAATGTGGAGAGTTTATTGAATACCTGCGCGAGAGTCTGAAGGCGGTATTGTCTGTCAAGGTCTGCGGTGCGTGTTTATCGTGGAACATTGATTTTGATATGTAGCACTCTGTTCTGTACGACCTGCACGCTGCGCAGGCGAGTTGGAGCCGCGTTTCCACAGACTAGAGCCGGTACGTTGTCAGTGGTCATGTACAAGGACCTCGACACCATCCTACTCGGTGTGCTTTGCCTGTAGGGTAAAGCCGTTTGAGCCTCGCGTTTGCTCGGTTGGTTACATATTCAGTGTGACCCCAGCCAGACACTGAGATATCTGACCTTCGCACAGAGTACTGGGTCTGCATGTAGTGTTATTTGTCTGCAGTCTTTATGTTTGCGCAGTTGTTTCGTTTTGCGTGTGAAACAGAACTACTTCGCACTTGTCGACGTTTACTTTAACACACCATCATTGCAGCTAAGGCTCGGCAGTTCTGAGTGCTGTGTAATCGTGAATTAATGGTTGACGGTTTCCAATCTTGTGCTAGGATGGCAGTTTCACCTGCGTAGGTGGCTTCCACAGTGTTTTGTGTAACTGGAAAGTCATTAATGTAGAGGTTAAACAAGAGGGGTCCTAGGATACTGCCTTGTGGTACTCTCGCTTGTATACCGTGACGTATTGACTGTTTGCCCTGAACGTCAGCGTTGAAGTTTCTGTCGGTGAAGTATGAGTGTATGAGACGTATGAGCTCGTCTGGGAAAGCAGCATCGCTGAGTTTGAGAATGAGAGCGTTGTGCCATAGACGATCGAAGGCCTTTTCGGTGTCCAGGATCAGCGCCCGTGTAGCTCTGTTGGTGTTGTAGCCGTATGTAATGCGTTCTGCTACACGGAGGAGTTGTGTTGTGGAGTGGTGAATCTTGAATCCGAAATATTCCGGTCTCAGTGTGTCATTGGTGGTGAAGTGCTTAGCAAGACGTGTGAGAATCATCTTCTCAACAATCTTGCCGAGCGAGCATAGCACACTGATGGGTCGGTAATTTTGTGGGAGGGAGTTGTCCTTCCGTGGCTTCCTGAACATCAGGACCTTGGTCGCCTTCCTAAAGGCAACGTCGTTGGATAGCATTCGTGATAAGTGTGAGATATACTATAGCGTTATCCGTGAACTCCTGGAGAACAAAGTTTTGAATGCTATCGGAATCAGGAACTTTTCTAGCTGTGGTGTGCTTAATAATCCATGTAATTTCGTGTGTGCTAATACGGCTTATTTTGTCGCGAGTGGGCTGGCTTAGAAGTCGTGTAACCTGCTGGTCCATTTCAAGTGTGTATGCTCGCTCGGAAGGAACCAGATTCGGTGCGAATAACGCGGCTAGTGTTCTGGCAATTCAGTTTACCCTTGTCCTCCGAGGAGTATGCTGGTCCGTCGGGTCCTTGTAAAGTTGGTGTGTTGTGTTCCTCCTTGGTGAATTGATGAGCTAGTTGCCGCAATCCAGGTCGTGTGGTATCAAGCTCTGTGATTTTATTGATCGATTATGTGGTTTTAAATGTTTGAATTTTTCCCTGTATGATCCCCTAGAGCCTATTAATGTGCTGTTTGTACAGCGGTCGAAGATGCGCTGCCAGTATCTCCTGAGACCGTTTCTCACTGAGATCAGCTCCTGGATTTCCGGAGACAGGGCCGCTGAGCGTTGTTGTAAGTACTGGGATGGTACCAATTACTGCGTGCTGAACCGCGGTGGTGAGGGCTTCAATAGCTTCACCAATTTGTGCGATTTGCGTAATTTCGTGAATTTCTGGGATACGAAATGCCCGGATTCAAAAGGGTGTAAGACAGGGTTTTAGTCTTTCTCCCCTATTGTTCAAACTATACTAAGAAGCAATCATGAAAATAAAAGAAAGATTCAAGAGCGGGTTGAAATTCAAGATGAAAAGATAGCAATGATAAGATTCGCTGATGACATTGCTATCCTCAGTGAAAGTGAAGAAGAATCACAGGATCTGTTGAATGAAATGAGCAGTCTCATGAGTACAGAATATGGACTGAGAGTAAATCGAACAAAAACGAAAGTAATGAGAAGAATCAGAAATGAAAACAACGAGAAACTTAACGCCATAATTGGGGATCACGAAATGGACGAAGTTAAGAAGCAAAATAACCCATGATGGACGGAGCAAGGAGGATATAGAAAGCAGACTAGCACTGGCGAAGAGGATATTCCTGATCAAGAAAAGTCTGTTAATACACACGTCAAAAAAAAGTTTTGCATCACCCCTGTTGCCAGAACTCCTGAAGATTGACGTTGACTGTGGATATTGTATCACAGCCGAAGTCTCTTAGACTGTTCAGAGATGCCACTAAACCCAGCCAAAGCTGTAAACAACCATGCATGAACAGCGCCTATTAGACAGAGGGGTCCTACAGCCGACCAGTTCCAGTCATTCCACCAGGAAGGAGGTACACGGCTCCTGTTGTCTTTAGTTCAACCATGCCTAGACGATCAATACCGAGGTTCGATTGCGTCCGCATTGTTACTTTGTGCCAGGAAGGGCTCTCAGCAAGGGAAATGTCCAGGCGTTTCGGAATGAACCAAAGTGATGTTGTTCGGACATGGAGGAGGTACAGAGAGAGACAGGAACTGTCGATGCCATTGCCTCGCTCAGGCCGCCCAAGGGCTACTACTGCAGTGGATGACCGCTACCTACGGATTTTGCAATAATGCCTTTCATGCAGCCACAGGACGTGGTGTTACGACTCAAACTGATAGGCTGCATGATGCGCAACTTCACTCTCGACGTCCATGGCGAGGTCCATCTTTGCAACCACGACACCATGCAGCGCAGTACAGATGGGCCCAACAACATGCCGAATGGACTGCTCAGGATTGGCTTCACGTTCTCTTCACCGATGAGTGTCGCATATGCCTTCAACTACATAATCGTCTGAGACGTGTTTGGAGGCAACCCAGTCAGGCTGAACACCTTAGACAAACTGTCCAGCGAGTGCAGCAAGGTGGGGGTTCCCTGCTGTTTTGGGGTGGCATTATGTGGGGCCGACGTACGCCGCTGGTGGTCATGGAAGACGCCGTAACAGCTGCAAGATACATGAATACCATCCTCCGACCGACAGTGCAACCATATCGGCAGGATATTGGTGAGGCATTCGTCTTCATGGACGACAATTCGCGCCCCCATCGTACACATCTTGTGAGTGACTTCCTTCAGGAAAACGACATCACTCGACTAGAGTGGTCAGCATGTTTTCCTTCAGGAAAACATCACTCGACTAGAGTGGCCAGCATATCCTTCAGACATGAACCCTATCAAACGTGCATGGGGTAGACTGAAAAGGTGTGTTTATGGACGACGTGACTCACCAACCACTCTGAGGGATCTACGCCGAATCGCCGTTGAGGAGTGGGACAATCTGGACCAACAGTGCCTTGATGAATAGCATGCCACGACGAATACAGGCATGCATCAATGCAAGTGGACGTGCTACTGGGTGTTAGAGGTACTGGTGTGTACAGCAATCTGGACCACCACCTCTGATGGTCTCGCTGTGTGGTGGTACAACATACAATGTGTGGTTTTCATGAGCAATAAAAATGGCGGAAATGGTGTTTATGTTGATATCTATTCCAATTTTCTGTTCAGGTTTCGGAACTCTCGGAACCGAGGTGATGCAAAGCTTTTTGATTTGTATATCAAACATAGGTCTTAATTTGAGGAAGAAATATACGTCTGCAGCACAGCATTGTTTGTTAGTGAAACACGAACTGTGGGAAAATCGGAACAGTAGAGAATCGAAGCATTGGGGATGCAGTGCTACAGACGAGCTTTGAAAATTATGTGGACTGATAAGATAAGGAATATGAATGTTCTCTGTAGAATCGGCGAGGAAATATTGACAAGAAGTAGGGACAGGATGATAGGACATTAGTGAATAATTTAGCTGTAGAGGCTAAAAACTGCAGTGCAAGACAGAGACTGGAGTACATCCAGCAAATAACTGTGGACGTAGGCTGCAAAAGATACTCTCAGATGAAAAGGTTGCCACAGGAGAGGAATTCGTGGCGTACCGCATCAAACAATTCGGAAGACTTGTACCGATATACAGTAGGAAATATTAAAACATGTGACGAAAAGTCAGACAAAACAAAAAAATGAAAATAGTAAAAAAACTCGGAAAATGCGAGTGCAATTAGATCTCATAATGGTAATTTATAATAAAATGAAATAATAATGGTACAGACAGACTCTATAACTGTATAGGATCCCTGTGTTAATTATTCTTTTACTCGCTGACGAAAGAAACTAAAAAGACCAGCGTTATTGCTCACTCTTTGTTCTAGTCTTGAAGCTAACGCACGCTACAGCAACCATTCCGCACTTTAAGTTTAAAATTTAAATAATATGTTGTAATTTATGCTGATTGTGTATTTTTTCCTTCATATGCCTAGTGACCTTCATGCAGGACTAATACTGTTATTAGTACGGTTTTCAGCACGCGGGATTAACGACAAGAACGGTCGAACAATCGACCATTCTTGGCAGACATCTTGCGTAGGAAAAATTTCATTATAAACTTCATTGCGTTTCGTCATCAACGGACGCATTAAAAGACTCGTACCTAATTATAAAGAAAAAGAAAGTGGATATGCAAACTTATGTTGTATTAAAGTAAAAAACTAAGAACACTTAATTAAGTTCAAATATTGGCCGCTTCTCGGCAAGACGAAGATTATTACTTTAAGAAAGAGAGAAATACTTTATCTCATTACAACGCTTCTTTTAATTAAATTTCACTACAGTAAAGATACAGTAAGGATCGTGCAGCAATATTTACATTTGATAACACGAAATACAATCCCTGAGATTAGGTTTACGTTTTTCTATCAGTATGAAAGCTCCACCTAGGCCTTTGTTTAAATTAATTCCAAAAGCGCCTCAAGCATTCCTATATTAACATGGCGGTGAGTCGCGCGTTGTTAAATAATCGGAGTTCAGAGAACTATGTTACGTAAGTATAGATTCAGGTCCCACTTATTTTCATTGTTCTTTCTTGTGTCCGCTCCGCCAAATAAGTGCTCTATTCACGCTCTTGCTGGGCGCAAAAATCAGTAAAGTTAGGCAGTAAGATCATGCACTCTTTTCGTCACATTCATTGAGTACACCGTAAGTATACTTGAGACGGTGTTCGGACCTGGGCGGTAGTGGCACAGACTGGTAACTAAAAGATAAGTATGTCAATAATTTCATAGAGTTTTCGAATAAAATATTGTTTGTGCTATTTTCAGCCATCTTCCAGCTTTTTTTTTTCTTCGGAGCTGCTAATTGTAGCCACCAGTCAATATGTATACCGGATTTAGTAAACCGATTTCACAATACCGTCATATAAACACTCCCAAATCGATTCTGGAAATTCGTTCCTAGTTGCCGATTTTTTGCTTCCACAATCGATTTTCGCTCCCATGTAAACGTATAACCGTGACTGAAACGTGCTTGGGTTGTCAGGTTACGTCTTGTTTTCAAAATATCCGGTTAGTATGGATGGAGTTACTTATTGTGCAGTGAAGGAAAAGCAGAGATTAGACTGAGTATGAAGCTGTCTGCCTCTGATATTTTAGTAAAGAGACATAGCGACTATGCGGACTACATCAGAAACTCGAACATCTGCTTTCCAGACGCCACATTTAAGTGGGCTAGCAAATCAGCTTCAGACTTTAACATGTAAACATAACAGCTAAAAACAGTCTCCGAAATTCTGTTTTCGTCTTTCTGAAGACGTGTTGCATGTAAACGAAGTGAGTTCTTAGGCCCTGAATCGACTCTTGCTTCTTTCTAATGAAATCATCACTTCCTACGCAGCTAGTGTGGCACTTATTTCATGCAAATAATATCCATGCGAAGATAGTTTATCCTGAAAATGAAGTAAGGCGAACACACTGTACTTGTTGCGGTTACTACCTTGTTCCGAAGGTGAAATATGCTTGTGTTGATACGGGTTGGGTCGTAAAAAACAATGGCTCAGCTCACTCAGTCCTTTCTCCTAACCTGACTTGCTATCACCGACCTATCGCGTCAACCGACCAAGGCGATCTTTGAAATGAAAATGCATTCATTTAAAGAGACTGAAGAAATAACGTGCCTGTACTAGGTAATGAATTCCTCATACAGAGGTAACACTTTGAGAAGTTGACGGTTTTCTATTTTTCTGGATTTTCCGACTATGATTCCGCAGGGGAACACTTCTCCTTGTCGTACTGAGCCAAAATTTCGTGCAGTTGATTTCTATAGAAAATGAAACAATGTGGTTGATAACCCAAGAGAAACCATTAGAATTTTGAAAAGCGCCATATAAGAACCATCGTACTGTCCAAATTCAAACCTGTATAAATATTTCGCAACTCCCTACAGTCACGTCACCATGTAATGTAAAATGGAATGCCGGTAACATATTCCCATAAGTAAATTGTGTCTTTAAAGAACTTTTGTTTGTACGTCGTAGTCCACTGATCCGAACTAGAGAAACTCATATGCGAAAATTCGACGTATTGGACATTGCATATAATGATTTCATGATGTCAATGAAAATGTATTTCTGACTTTTTGAATGATTTAACGTGAAGCTATCGTGTTGGTGTTAATAAAAATATAGGCTATGTATTAATATTACGAGATACCAATTCTCCGGTTTCGCACTTTTTTTATATCGTTTCAGAAAAATGCATTAATAATCTAGCAGTTACATCTGTTATATGAAAGCAAAACACTTGTCTCACTGTGACTCTTTGTCTTTTTTACATTGTTGTCTACATATGTTATGATACTTGTGTGTTACGTTATTAGAGAATACATTATCAGTAAAGTGGCTCCTAGTCCGCCAACTCACGCCATGTACTCATGGATGTGCTGTTCCACGTACTGCACACTCAACTCAGCCAGTTCTTTGCTGATAAGTTGCAGGCTCCCTTCTCTGACGCGGTTTTGCTGACCTAATCTCGCTTTCGCCAATGTACGTCTCAACCAGAGTCAGACGTTCATCGCCCAGTTGTTTGCATTCAGTCAACTGACTGCACATTGAGCTGGACTCTGGCTGACCTAGTTAACGAACAGGTCTTGTAACACGTATCATTCCGACAACAACGACATGCAACATGTAAAAGTTCATTTTCTGATGAGTTTCGTTGTTGCATTCGAAAGTGTTTCCTGCAGAACCCCGTCCTTAATGTCGAATAGACAGAAATCGGCAAACTTGAGAGCCTGAAACTACAACAGTCACTTCCAAGATAGTTGTTTTGACAGTATCACCGAAAACACATTTTGCTTCAATTACACTGTTTAATTTTGTGCACATTATAGGTCTATCAATGCCCAAAACTCTAATGTTATGCGTGTCAGAGACGCCTATACATCGATGTCATTGATGATGAGATGCAAAATCAAATCACAAGTGATATTACTTATACTGGAAATATTAAAACACCCCACTAACACCCACCACCGTAGTCATAATGTACGGAAAACATGTGCCGAATATCACCCGAACATGTACCTTTCACTTCAAACTACCTGTACTTTTCGTCTGTAGTTAAGCTCAACAGTTTTACGTTGTGGTACGTCTTGAATGTTTTTCCCCACAGTTCATCCATGTGAGCCAGGCAATATATATTGTGAAGAGTGGCGCTATGGTTTAGCGAGTAAACTGTTTCTCACATTCACCTTCAGATCAGTGAGAAGTAGTCTTTTTAAGTTAAGGTGCACAAATTCTTCCAATAGTACTCTGTTACATCAACGCACTTTGTCCAATCTTTTTTTAGTGAACAAAGTTGTATCTCTGAGGAGTGATCAAAATATCAATATTCAGCAACCAAACATATGCATTTTCTAGTCAAAGGTATAAACAGTCAAAGGGCGTCAAATTACATTACTAATATATATAATCCAACAACTCATCTTTTAAATCGCTCAAATTTCCCATTGCAACGTTCATTTGTAGACTGGTGTACTGATCTGAAGAAAGATGATTTTAAAAATGACAAATTAAAACTTTGTTATATACTGTAACAATGTGTAATTTTATTTTTACAGGTTTTCGACTTCTTAGGCTTTCACCATGTGACAACTGATTGTCATAAAAGCAAATATGTCATCGGATAAACTGAGAGATGAATGAAACAAAAATTACGAGTGGAGTGTACACTGATTTAAAACTTCATCATAGAGTTAAACTGTTTGCCAGACTGGAATTCGAAATTCCGATCTTTGCGTTTTGCAAGCAAGTGGTCAACTGACTGAGCTCTCTTCCTTCTTTTTTAACTGAATTTTTTATTGTGGTACAATGCAATGAATTACAACTTTGTAAAAATTTTGTTGCAAAACTTAGGCAATACCGTCATTCAAATAATAATCACATTAAGCAAAGAATTAATTTAAGAATAAAAAAAGGAACAAGATAAAAGAAGGCAATACAAATGCACATTTGTAAGCACGAGAACCCCAAACAAGACTTCCACCCCCTGGAACATTTCTTTCTCTTACATACATTGGAGGACTAGCAATCCTTTCTTCCAAGAAAGCAGAGAGGATTGTGGGAATCATTCTAACGATGATGCTGGTCGGAAATGAGGAAATGCAGTGGCATAAGCAACTGTACAAAGCGTACATTGTTATGGCCTAGCACCCATGGATGTTATGTACTTCCAGCTTTACACCTACAAACCGTCATCTCATAATTTGTGGCTATGGCATGAGGCACATCTGGTGCCAGCTTTGCACCCACAAACCACTACCTTATAATTTAAAAGAGCTGTGTGATCAGTACATAGATATCTGGTGCCACTCCCCCCTGAAACCTGACAAGGACTCCTCAGACCCGCGTCCACAGAATCTCTGGTATATTGCGTTCCATAGGTGACCCAACGCACTCTTAAGCTGGTGAACATACAGAGTAATGGGGCTGATGTAGTACAAGAAAAATCTACATTCCACAATGAGATTTGCAGTCTGCAGCGGAGTGTGCGCTGATATGAAACTTCCTGGCAACAGTCACTTCCAAGATAGTGATATGAAACTTCCTGGCAGATTAAAACTGTGTGCCAGACCAAGGCTAGAAATCGGGAAGTGAAGTTTGGAAGGTAGGAGACCAGTTACTGGCAGAATTGAGACTGGGAGGAGGGTTTGTGAGTTGTGCTTGAGTAGCTCAGATGGTAGAGCACTTGTCTGCAAAAGACAAGGGTCCTGAGTTCAAGTCTCTGTCTGTTTCACAGCCTTAATCTCCAGGAAGTTTCAAAATCTACATTGTTGCCAGATTTATCCCCTCTCCTTTCCCTCATGATGTCACCAAAGATGCCACACAACGTCACTAGAGCTTCCCTCCTCCACCCTTGGATGTAGCCGAAATAACCTTTGTATAAAATAGGAGAAATTTAAAAAAAGAAACAGTGGGCAATTAAAAATCTAGGTTTCCCCCATCCCTCTGATGTCACTGTGTGGTAAGGTTACTTGTCCTGACTTTAAGATGGCGGGAAATTCAAAAAATGCAAGATGCGCATTTAACCTGTTGTTGTGAAATAAAAAATCCAAAATGGCGATTCAAGAAGGCGGTCATGAGATACGAGGACAATCTCTATGATGTCAGAATCCACGATGTCTTACATGGAGATATAAGGAGAGTCTCTATGACATCACAATCTAAAATGGTGACTTGGAGATAAGAGCAGTCTACACGGTTGCCAGGTCACTTAAATCTGTAGATGGTGTGCCAGGGATACAGGACAGACTGCATGTTGTCAAATTTTGCATTTTCTAAGTTTATAATTATGGTGTGAAATCAAAAAATCATTGGTTTTCCTTTATCCTGTAATATTACGGTTCAGAGGCAGGCCACTAGCCATAACTTTAAATCCATTTGTGCTATGCCCATATTCAATGTTTAAACAATTCCTCCCACCCCTTTGCTGTCACAGATTGACACTCTACTTTTGGAGCTGATTTGCCCTATGTTGAAACGTTTACTGAAGGAGTACGATGGAAACAAACAATGCTGTGAGGGCCTCTTCAGTGTACATCACGAAGTTCACTGCTGGTAAGTTTCCACACCACACCGCATTAATTTAACTGTTTTACATTATTCATAAGACATATAACATTTTAAGTGGATTTATAAATGGTGATAGTTGAGGAATCTGAAGGTGTAAGTGATATGCGAAAGGTTTTCATGATCGTAATCAACTGGTGGAGAAGTAAGACTTTCTTTCATGAGACTGAGCACTGCCTTAGGATTTCTAAAAATGAATACTAACATGATTCCTTCAAAAAGGTCGCTTGTGCAGGAAGTATTCAGCTGGTGAAGGTTGTGAGTTTTGGAAGATAAGCCGTGAAATCACAGGGGGAAATTCATGAATAGGAGGGCTATCTGCAAACTAAGGTTACAAGACATGTAGCTTTAGCACGGAATGTCCATGGTGGAAGTTGGTAACATTGCCGTGTAGCGGGAAGCCAGCAGAAGAAACGACCATTCCAAACACTCAATAGCTCGTCGATTAGTGTTGTGGTGACTGTTAGAAACGAGCGTTCTCATTCCGGCTCCAGCCAAGTGCGAAGTGCGTGCTGTGATTTGCTACATAGATGCTAAGGGCACGAACGCCATTGCATTTCATTGGGAAATTGTTTCAATTTATGGAGAGGACGTAATGTCAAGGCAGCTTGTGATGAAATGGGTACGGAATTTCAATTTTGGCCGTGCGGAAATTCATGATGTAGACAGAAGCGGAAGTCCGTTTGTTGTGACTGACGATGTGACTGACGATGTGGTGCAGAAAATTGAGGAAAATCTTTTCTCTGATCGCGTTTCGACAACTGACGACTGCATGCAGTTCGTCCAATAGTTTCACGAAATGTTGTTCATGAAGTCGTAACTGATCGACTAAATTACCGCAAGTTGCGTGCGGGATGGGTGCCCAGGATGCTTAACGAAGCAAACAAAATGAGCAGGGTCAGTGCCACTCGCGAATTTCTTGGCCGTTTTGAGACTGAAGGCGAGGTTTTCTCAACTGTATGGTGATGAAACTTGGGCTTATCACCATACTCCAGAGAGCAAACAATGCATGTAAATTCTGTTAAAACGAATTCATTTTTGTATTTCAAAAAATTCTTAAAAAAATTACTTTTCAGATTAGTCTCATACATTCAACAATTGTAGAACATAGAAGTATTCAAGATCGTGAGAGTTCGTTTTCACGAAGGTCATTCTGACATATTTTGGGTGGAGTTCAGGTTCTGAATTCTGTGCGTGAAGCGGAAATATGATGCGAATTTGAACAATTTATGCACTGATCAACGGAGTCTATGGAACAGTTCAGCTCACACAGCTACAAGCTGTAGTGAAATTATAACAAAATAACCCATGTTGCACTAAAATTGTAACAAAATGCTCCATGTTACAGTGAAATTGTAACCAACTGTCCCCTATTACAGCAAAAAAGGTGACAAAATGCCCTATGTTTCAGTAAAATTTAATAAAAATGTTACATCTTACAGTGAAGTTGTATGCAAATACCCCACGTTACGGTAAAATTGTAGCAAAATATGTCCTGTTGTAACAAAATTTGTAACATGTGACCCTATGTTACAATTGGATTGTAACAAATGGCTATATGTTACAGTGAAATTGTAACGAATAGCCCTATGTTATAGTGATGTAGTAACAAATTCCTCCCCAAGAACCATGCACCTTGCAGTTGGTGGGGAGGCTTGCATCCTCAGCAATACAGATAGCCATACCGTAGGTGCAACCACAACAGAGGGGTATCTGTTGAGAGGCCAAACGAACGTGTGGTTCCTGAAGAGGAGCAGCAGCCTTTTCAGTAGTTGCAGAGGCAACAGTCTGGATGACTGACTGATCTGGCCTTGTAACACTAACCAAAACGGCCTTGCTGTGCTGGTACTGCAAACAGGCATGCAGCTTTCCCAAGGGCATGCAGCTTTACTGTATGGTTAAATGATGATGGCGTCCTCTTGGGTAAAATATTCTGGAGGTAAAATGGTTCCCTATTCGGATCTCCGAGCGGGGACTACTCAGAAGGACATCGTTATCAGGAGAAAGAAAACTGGCGTCTACGGATCGGAGTGCGGAATGTCAGCTCCCTTAATCGAGCACATAGGTTAGGAAATTTAAAAAGGGAAATGGATAGGTTAAAGTTAGATATAGTAGGAATTAGTGAAGTTGGGTGGCTGGAGGAACAAGACTTTTGGTCAGGCGAATACAGGGTTATAAATACAAAGTCAAGTAGGGGTAATGCAGGAGTATGTTTAAAATGAATAAAAAATAGGAGTGTGGATAAGCTACTACAAACAGCATAGTGAACGCCTTATTGTGGCCAAGATAGACATGAAGCCCACATCTACTACAGTTGTACAAGTTTATGTGCCAACTAGCTCTGCAGATGATGAAGAAATTGAGGAAATGTATGATGAAATAAAAGAAATTATTCAGATAGTGAAGGGAGACGGAAATTTAATAGTCATGGGTGACTGGAATTCGGTAGTAGGAAAATGGAGAAAAGAAAACGTAGTAGGTGAATATGGGTTGGGGCTAAGAAATGAAAGAGGATGCCGCCTGGTAGAATTTTGCACAGAACACAACTTAATCATAGCTAACACTTGGTTGAAGAATCATAAAAGAAATTTGTGTACATGGAAGAACCCTGGAGATACTGACAGGTTTCAGGTAGATTATATAATGCTAAGACAGAGACTCAGGAACCAGGTTTTAAATTGTAAGCTATTTCCAGGGGCAGATGTAGACTCTGACCACAATCTATTGGTTATGAACTGTAGATTAAAACTGAAGAAACTGCAAAAAGGTGGGAATTTAAGGAGATAGGACCTGGATAAGCTGACTAAACCAGAGGTTGTACAGAGTTTCAGGGAGAGCATAAGGGAACAATTGACAGGAATGGGGGAAAGAAATACAGTAGAAGAAGAATGGGTAGCTTTGAGAGATGAAGTAGTGAAGGCAGCAGAGGATCAAGTAGGTAAAAAAACGAGGTCTAGTAGAAATCCTTGGGTAACAGAAGAAATATTGAATTTAGTTGATGAAGAGAGAAAATATAAAAATGCAGTAAATGAAGCAGGCAAAAAGGAATACAAACATCTCAAAAATGAGATCGACAGGAAGTGCAAAATGGCTAAGCAGGGATGGCTAGAGGACAAATGTAAGTGTTTAGAGGCTTATCTCACTAGGGGTAAGATAGATACTGCCTACAGGAAAATTAAAGAGACCTATGGAGAAAAGAGAACCACTTGTATGAATATCAAGAACTCAGATGGAAACACAGTTCTAAGCAAAGAAGGGAAAACAGAAAGTTGGAATGAGTATATAGAGGGTCTATACAAGGGCGATGTTCTTGAGGACAATATTATAGAAATGGAAGAGGAAGTAGATGAAGATGAAATGGGAGATACGATACTGCATGAAGAGTTTGACAGAGCACTTAAGGACCTGAGTCGAAACAAGGCTCCGGGAGTAGACAACATTCCATTAGAACTACTGATATCCTTGGGAGAGCCAGTCCTGACAAAACTCTACCATCTGGTGAGCAAGATGTATGAGACACGCGAAATACCCTCAGACTTCAAGAAGAATATAATAATTCCAATCCCAAAGAAAGCAGGTGCTGATAGATGTGAAAATTACCGATCTATCAGTTTAATAAGTCACAGCTGCAAAATACTAACACGAATTCTTTACAGACGAATGGAAAAACTGGTAGAAGGCGACCTGGGGGAAGATCAGTTTGGATTCCGTAGAAATGTTGGAACACGTGAGGCAATACTGACCCTACGACTTATCTTAGAAGAAAGATTAAGGAAAGGCAAACCTACGTTTCTAGCATTTGTAGACCTAGAGAAAGCTTTTGACAATGTTGACTGGAATACTCTCTTTCAAATTCTGAAGGTGGCAGGGGTAGTAAAACACAGGGAGCGAAAGGCTATTTACAATTTGTACAGAAAGCAGATGGCAGTTATAAGAGTCGAGGGACATGAAAGGAAACCAGTGGTTGGGAAGGGAGTGGGACAGGGTTGTAGCTTCTCCCCGATGTTATTCAAACTGTATATTGATCAAGCAGTGAAGGAAACGAAAGAAAAATTCGGAGCAGGTATTAAAATCCATGGAGAAGAAATAAAAACTTCGAGGTTCGCCGATAACATTGTAATTCTGTCAGAGACAGCAAAGGACTCCTCTTTCATTAACTAATTGTTCATCATTATTCTCTAACACATTTTTGAATTCGCAGTCCAGTCTGTTGTAAAAGTAGGGATACAACGTCATTTTCCTCTTATTGTTGTACATGACAAGTACTTGCTAAATCCTGTACTTGAGGCAAAATACAACCATATCTTACCCCCTTCTGATCGTTTTGTGTTTGAACACCGGTATCATTGCATATGCAGCATGCAGACCAGCCAGTGCTGTTGTATGATGAGTAGTGAGACATTTATCTCCACTAATTTTGAGATGTTTTGACTTTGGAGCTGATGTTTGGCTGAGTCCTTGCCACTTGACCCAGGAAAAGTCAGAATTCAAGAAGTGAAGTGTTCTCACTGTCTCAAATACACTGTCCTATTCCACTGGGAGCATTACAGTTTCAAGTTTTTGGAGTTTATTTTCTACAATACAAAAAGATTTGTCAACAGGCATGTATGAATGGCCATGTACAGGGAAGAACCACTGAATCTGAAGTACATATTGTGATGTAATCACACAGAATGGAAATAAGATACAGTAATTTTTGTTTTGAGTTGCTGCAATTGTCACAAAACAATAGAACACACTTAATATCATTTGCATCCCAGTGTGGTTTTAAGAGTGACTTGAAAAAAATTCCATAGACATGAACCAATTTACTTTGGACCCTTTCATCCTCAAGCCACTTATGAAGCTGTCATGTGTAGTGAAACATTTTTTTCTTCTCATGAGTAACTATTCCCAGCACATGAAACCACAGCTCTCTTAATTTGTGTCCTCGATAAAGGCTGATTTTGCATTAAATAAAAGTTCATTGTTACGCTGCCATCTGGAAATTTCTGAAGGTTTTGAAAAAAGCCTTTTAATTTTATTTTATGGACAGGTCTTTCCACAAGAAGCCTCATTGCAGGTATCCCGTTTTATGTTGCCAAACTCCAGATTGAATTTGGTGACAAAAATTTGAAGAAAAAAAGAAGGTAATTAGACATTGCATTTTAGTATCCAGTGATCTTTACAGACATTTTAGTCATAATAAAAATCTAACTTATATCTGTCAACTCATCATATCATATCTATTAGACAATTAATTTGCTGCTCACTTTATAATACATCATTTGAGTACACTGTGTTGATTATGTTGAAGTTGTGCTGCCAGCTGTTCTCTCTTCGCCAAATAAATTCTGCATCTTACATATGGTTTATACTGGAGCCATATATTTTCTTAGTGGTGTCTTTTTCCTTCCCAGTGCATTTAAACCTTGTTATTTGAGCAATAATTCCAGCCCATAGTTCTTCATTACATCACCCAGCCTTGTACCATCTCTTGTTTGAGGAATTGCTGCCTAACTATTCATTTTCTCATCATTTGCATACTAAAAATTACTTCTCCCAACATTAAAAACACATAGAAATATAGATCTACAAACATCTACCTTCCCCTGAAGGCCAGTTTGTATGCTTTAGTTTATTATTTTCTTTCTGCTTGAACATTCTTTCTTCCTGTGAATAGGCCTTCTTCTTTTACAGTAATTCACGTCGGTATACCACAATAAAATGTTTCTCTGACTCACAGCATCTGTATTGTTCCAATATCTGATACTTTCATGAATCATGTCATCTTCTGATATGTATGATGGTTTGCAAAAATTATAATTATGTTCACATATGATCTGAGGTTTTGCACTTGCAACAGAAATATATTTTTCATGTTTAAAAGCATTCTGCTTCCACATATTTACAGATCCTTTACATTTCCTTGGCTTTTCTGTAAATTCAGGCACATCAGCACATTAACCTCACATATTAGAATTTATTTTAAGTGTTAACTATAAACACACACAACAGAAAACACAAGAATATTACATGACATAACACAATAACAAACTGAAGGCAGCCATTACGGAAACAGTAATTATTTGTATGTGATTGCACGGACTCTCTATACTGGATCACTGCATTTATGGTGTCACATTACTCAGCCAGATCATTGCAAGAGGACTTTGTACTTCTTGCTATGAAAGTTCAAACGGATTACATTTTGTGCAGAAATTTATGTGGAATTGTTTATCTTTTACTGTTTCTATTATTCAAAGGAGGAAGCAACTTCCTTAATTTATCATGATAGTACACAACAGAATGAGTGCTATTATACACTACATGCATCATGTTATGTAAAAACAATAAAAAGTGGGCGTTCCACCTGTGATACATTGAATTTGTTCCCTTATCATCACTGATAGATTCTTATAAAGAGTATCCAAACATTTTTAGAACTTCATAAAACCTGCAATCGCATTCCAAGAGAGAACAAGTATCTCTTCTCTTGAGGATACCTACACTTAATATATATCAGCTCTGCTTCTTATCTGAAATATCTAGTCACTTCATACACAACTAAAATTCGATAACAGTGTTATCAAAAACATCTGTAAAGATACATTTGTTGTGTAGAGAACTATTCAAACCATAGATGAAGGTAACAAATCAAGAGATTGTGACTATAACTGCGATGCAATGTAGCAAATGTAACCATTAGTTTCAATCATACTTAACAACTTAATGATTGTGGAACAACAGCTATCTAAGAACAACTCTGCTCTATTTGCCAAACACAAAAAATTTATTTGTTGATTACTGCTACTTGATTGATTACTATGTTGATCTTAAGAGGGCTTTTAACCGTGTCACATGGGACAAACAGATGAAAACCCTAAGGAAACATGGAGTTGACTGGAGGGATAGAGGACTATTTAGAAATTTATATTTGAACCAGAGAGCAAGAGTAAGAATAGGAGGCTGATGAGCGAAGAAATTGAACTGGGAAGAGGTGTAAGACAAGGTTCTTGTTCATCACCAATACTGTTCAATACCTATCTGTAGGAAATTATTAATAAAAGTTTTGTTGGAAGGACAGGAGTTTGTATAGGGAGTCAGAGTGTGGAGTGTATAAGATTTGCAGTCAACACAGTTGTGATGGCAGAGAGAGCAAGAGAGATGGAACAAATGTTAGATTATCTAAACACAAAATTATAAGAATATGGAATGAAGAAAATGAAAAGCATGGTGATTGGAGGAAAGGGGAGAAAATTCCATATGAAAATAGAGGGAGAGGAAATGGTGCAAGTGAATAACTTCAATTACTTGGGAAGTGTAATAATGGATGATATGTATTGCTCAACAGAAATTAGGAAAAGAATTGCAATAGCAAAAGAAGGATTCAAGAGGAAACAGAAATTACTTTGCAGACCACTGATCAAAGATCTGAGGCAAAGACTTGCCAATGTTATATCTGGAGCATTGCACTGTATGGTGTGAAGACCTGGACATTGAGCAATTTAGAAGAAACAAGATTGGAGGCACTAGAGATGTGAATATGGAGAAGAATGCAAATAGTGAAATGGTAAGACCGAGTAAGGAATGAAGAAGTATTAAGAAGAACTGGAGAAGTAAGAAACATGCTGAAAGCCATCAGAAAGAGAAAACGGAACTGGACTGGACATTGATAGATGAGGAACTGTTTATTGAAGGAAAGAATAGAAGCAATGGTGGAGGGAAAAAGGGGAATAGGAAAAAGAAGATATCAGATGCTGGACAATATCAAAAGAGACAAATATTCAGAAATGAAAAGACTGTCTACGGACAGACAAAAGTGGAAGAGGTTTAACCCATGACAAGACCTGCCATAAGGCAGGATACCATAATACTACTACTGCTACTTTTATCAGATCGATTAATTTCAGACTATAAAGAAATTAGCATCACATTGTTAGTTACAAACATAATGACACGTAAAAAGCAATATTATTTGACTTCATTTTTAAAATTTTACAAATGCTATATATTTAACTGAAAATAATTTAACTGAAAATTATGTGTATAATACACAGAATATTGCGTATTTACATCATATAGTAGCACATTAATATCTCCAGTATGTGACATATTAACCATTCAAAATTTCAAAATGTTATATTTATTACACATAACTAAAAATCCAATCCTTGAAACATCTAAACTTCCTTCTCCAATGACATTGTTAATCAGGAACCTATTTGGTTTTAGACTTCAAGAAGGTGAAGCAACGCCCTCTATTTTCTTATACGGTTATGGGAAGTGTTACTCCAAGCTGACCCAAAACGAAATTAGGTTCTGCTGCAGGCCTGCTTCACCTTACAGACACTGAAAACAAATTCTATAAGACAGAAAAATCTTACAACAGCTGCAAAGCCATTGAGTTCTAAGTAATCATTAATTTCAACATGGCCTCATGGTCCAGACACACATATTTTCAGGCATCAAAAACCACCATTATCCATGGCTGCCACCCCTTCACCCTTTCCACTAGCAAGCACTTCATTAACATTCCCACTCTGCACCCAAAGTCACGACTGGTAATGTGATGTAATGAATCCACTAAGTAACTAGATGTCTATTGTATTTACTACACATAACCGAAAATGCAACCTCTGAAACAGAAGGTCTCTTTTCAAATTCGAGAACTGCTCTTTGGACATTCACAGATGTATACAGAGACAAACAGAGCTCTAGCCACGAACCTATATGAGAAAAACCCGAGAACAGGTTTATCTGTTGTCTTGAGGTGGCCAACGATGTGAAACTTCTTTTCATCAGCCTGAAAGTAGCTAAATTTATTGTGAACTTGTATTGATCCAAAAATGCAGTGCATTTTTGAAATAAAGCATTTCTATATAATCATCCTCTATGCTTTCTTTGGC
This sequence comes from Schistocerca americana, assembly GCF_021461395.2. Lineage (NCBI taxonomy): Eukaryota > Metazoa > Arthropoda > Insecta > Orthoptera > Acrididae > Schistocerca > Schistocerca americana. The sequence continues at coordinate 929,824,619 of NC_060119.1, read as the reverse complement.
AGATATAGATATATTTTGGATAGATTTAGCGGTAGTCAGAATTGTTGTAACACTTGTTACAAGATGTAGATTTATAAATAGGATCTTGTGGGAAAGTGCTTACTCGCTTCCTACAGTTTAGCCAGTACATGATACTATATATACTATACAAGACAGCATGTTAATGGATGCAAGTCAAACACAGAGTGCTAAATGAAAGGAAATGAGACAGTCTGATCATCATCTTCGCTCTGGCCTCTTGGTCTTGAGCCAGTAAGGATGCACTATGAATGTCATGTTAATAGATGCTGGTATAAAGGCAGTTTGCTAAAGGAAATGAAACATATAATGATTATACTTGTAAAATACCAAAGTGACATCATATGGTCTCTATCATAACCCCATTTGTAAACTGTAGAGTAATGCACAACTGTTGAGCAGAGGTGGGAGTTGTGTCGTACTTGCCTCACACTTGTTACTATAAAGTCCTGGCAAGTCAATTGCAACACATGTGTGACCTTTTTACTGTTTAATGACTATGTCAAAGTCTTGGGTACAACAACACACCCATTACATCACTCAATAAATATTCATACTTAACTAATTGTGAATGATGACTAAGTTAAGTAATGTCACATTTCAGACTGATTTTATTTTAAAATAAATAACATGTATTAAACTTTCAGTTCATGAACAGACACAACAACAGATTGAATTCCCTACAAAGGAAAGTCCTTAAGAGTAGTATACTATATTAGTATTAGACACTAGCCGCTAACTATCAAAACTCTAACACTAGTCCAAAATTTGGTCTCAAAATTGTAGTCCAACCAAGCTAAGAGGAGAAAATTATGAGCTAGTTAACTGGCGAAAATCATAAGTTCAGCACTTGTTGTTAAATTTTAAAGTCAAACCTACATGGACTGGTGAAATTTACAAATCTTCAGATCTGTTACCCAAAAAATTCTAAGTTCACAGTACTGTAGCCTGAAATTATAGAAAGTCCCCAATACAGTCCTCAGAAAATTATAAGTTCATTTTAACCATGTGACCAACGTATTGCTCAAAGACCCACACATCTGCTTCCTTTCAAGACTCAGAATGAACTATACTGAGCCACATTGGCTGCAACTCTTAAATAATCTTGCCCTGTCGTAGTCAAATTCTCTAATACACATATTTTTAAAGTTTATAAGTCTTTACTAAACTTTCCTCTTGAATAACTTAAAAACCAATGGCCTTAATGAGTGTGCACTTAGATGCATGTTCTCATCTTAATTTCCTCTTTAATTCAATAAATGTGCTTAATTTCTAGCTGTATTGGTTGATTTAATGGTTTTGTTTCTGAGTAATGAATATTTCAGGTGCTTGTTCCCTTCAAAGTGGAACCTCCCTCCTTCCCTTCTTATTTGCTGATAAAAACATAGTAAAACAAGCACAATTATATAAAGACATCTTAGCTTACTTTATCATATTTCTGTTCCTTTCATTGTTTTAGAAGGTATTTTACATATAAATGATATTTAATAGGTATTTTGCTAGCATGTTCCGATAGAATCGTTGAGCAATATTCATAGGCACTTAGTTTGTGAAAATCGATCAAGGTAGTAAACAGTTATTAGTTTTTAAAGTTCAAATGACTTAACATAACATTCACCTTGAATATCTTAAAAACCAATAGCCATACTAAGAGGATTTTAGATAGATATTCTCATCTTAATTTTCTCTTGAATCTAATGTGTTTATTTAATATCTTCTTTGATTTATTTTCATTGAGTATATGTATAAGCAATTAATAATTTCAGTTGTTTATACATGCCAAAGCAGAAACCTCTATCCACAGTCGGTCAACTGCTGAACATCCTGGGTTTCCCAGTGGCAGTGATGGTTATAGGTAATGCTCTCTGCTCCCTGCTGTCCAAATGAAAGACAGGCTTTTATTTCCACTTAAAGCAGAATTTGAAATCGTCATCTGCTCATGAACAGTGACCGAAAGTCAAATCGCCAGCTCCTAATGAACGCTGCACCCCTGTGTTCCACTTAAAGTGGCTGCAATCCATTTAGCTGTCTCAATAGACTGCATACCCAGCTGAGTCTGTCTATAAAGTCTCGACATTTGGGTGCATCTGGTCGTTACCTCTCAGAGTATACACATGTTACAAATGTTCATAGGAAAATTACGAGACAAATGTGTGAATTAATGACATGATATCATTGCTCTATTTGTTCAGTTGATTCAGAAACATATACTAAATCATCATCATCATCATCATGAAATCAAATCGGCGTTCGAGGACCCTGCAGATCATGTGTCGACCTCACAATGCTCCTCCACAGATGGTGATCTTGTGCACTTTGGATTCAGTGGTCACGGACTCCTAGCTGGCAAAGGTCTTTCCGTAGCTCATCCTCCCATCTTTTTCTGGGTCTTCCAATTGGATAGGTACCATCAGGTCTTGCCATAACTATGGCTTTTTCCTGAGAGGTGTCTAGTCTCCTAGCAATGTGGCCTGCCAAATTTATTCGCCATGCTTTCAGTTTTTGAAAGATGTTTGGTTGCCTCATCAGCTCATACAATTCTTGGTGTTTTTGTACGTGTCTACGAGCTCTCTTCCTGAACAGGCCCAAAGATCTTTCTCATAATTTTTCTTTTGAAGGCCAACAAGTTTTCTTCATCCTTCTTTGTTATGCTTAGAATTTCTGTCCCATACAACAATGCTGGCATTATCACAGCATTGTATGCTTTAAGTTCGGTCTTAATTGACAGATTCCTGGATGACATCATCTGCTTTAGACTGAAATAAGTTTAAGACCCATTCACAATACATTGGTTTATTTCCTGTTCAAAATTGTTTTGCCTGTTGAACTATGTACCAAAATACTTAAAATTTTCCACTTTAGCAAATTTCCATATCCCTAACTGTAATGGAATGTCATTAGGGGATTCTCTTGATACCTCCATTACTTCAGTCTTTTCCACATTAATCCATAATCCAACCTTACTTGCATTTTGCACTAGGCCCTCTACAATTCCTGCGACCTCTTCTTTTGATTCTGCTGGAACTGTGATGTCATTTGCATAACCCAATAAATCTGTCCTACCCCATTGTTTTCTCTTTTCATTTCTCGGATTACTTTCTCTAGGAGCAGATTAAATAACAGTGGTGAATAATATCACCTTGTCTCACGCCTGGTCTGATATGGAATTCCTTGGACAGCCTCCCTTGGTACTGGACTTTGGCTTTTGTCTCTGCTGTGCACACCTTGACCATATTTATTAACTTCATTGGTATACCGACCTCTCTCAGGATGTTGTACATATTTAATCTTTGGATACTGCCATAAGACTTTGAGAAGGCCACAAACGTCACCAGAAACTGATAGTTGAATTCCCAGCACTTTTCCCAGATTTGCCTCATGGTGAAAATTTGATCGATGGTCGATCGTCCTTCCTGGAAGCCTGCCTGGTACTCCCCTACAATATCTTTTGCAAATGACGTAAATTTTTCAAGTATTATTAAAAATAGAACTTTATAAGGTACACTTAGGAGAGAAACGCCTCTGTAGTTGTTAAAATTCTTATTACTGTTCTTTTTATGCAGTGGGATCATGACAGCTGATTTCCACTCTTCTGGGATTTCCTTCTTTTTCCAATATTTCTTTTATGAGGTTGTACAGCTCTTTCTGAATTGTTTCTCCTCCTGCCTTCAACAGCTTTGCCGTTATCGTATATTCTCCTGGTGCATTATTATTCTTTAGTTTCCTCATTGTTCTTTCTACATCTAGTTGAATCACTTGAATGTTTGCAGCTTCTCCTTCACCCTCTGTATTATTCTCATGTGGAAAGACACTCTCTGGGTCTTCAGCATTTAGTAACTCTTCAAAATATTCTTTCCACCCATTCAGATTTTTTTCTGTTAATATATTACCATTCTTATCATTAATAACTAAAGCTTCGTTTCTGTGACCATTCCTCACACGTTTCAACATCTGAAATATTTTCCTGCTGTATGATATTCTATTTGCCTTTTCGATTTCATTGATCATATTGTTTATGAACTTCCTTTTTTCTGTTCTCAGAATCCTTCTTACCGTTTTGAGTTCTTCCTGTTTTTCTGCACATTGTCTGTCTAGCATGTGCACCGTCCTTGCTCTCTTCCTGGCCTTCACAGCTTGTTCACATGCCTCATTGAACCATTTCTTCTTAGTTGTTAGCTTTTTCTCTCCTCGAATTTCTTCAGCTGCTTCAGTTACAGAGGTTCTTATTTCCTCCCATTGCTTGTTAGCACTTATTTCATCAGGGTGGTCTGATTACAATACTTCAAACTTGTTGTGCACTTTGATGTTATACTGCCTGCACATCTCTGGATGCTTGAGCTTCTCAATATCAAACCGTCTCTTGGCCATGTTGTTCTTTTTCATTTTGTAGCACAGCTGTAAGCATAATTTGGCTATGACTAGGAAGTGGTTTCTGTCCGCAATTGCATCTCTGTACGATCTCACATCCATCACACACTTCTTGTGCCTCTCATCTATCAGCAGATGATCTGTCTGATTGACAGTGCTACCATCTGGAAAATCCAGATGTCTTTGTGGATCTGTTTGTGGGGGAAAAATGTTGAGCTCACCACAAGCATCTGACTTCACGCAAAACTGATTAACAGCAGGCCATTTTCATTAATTTTTATTTGCATGTAAACTCTCTTTTACAATTGTTGGTCTCTGCATCTTTATCGTCCCACTCTGGCATTGAAGTCTCCCAGAATAATCCTAAGATTTCTGTTGCTAATGCTCTCCTCTGTTCTTTCCAGTTCTTCATAGAATTCACTCTTCTCCTGTTCATCACTTACGTCTGTTGGTGCATGTACAATAACATGGGTGAGATCGCCATACTTATGTCTAATAGTTAGACACAATATCCTGTCGCTGACTGCACTGAACGCCTTTACTAGCCCTATCATCCGCTAACTCACTACAAATCCTGTTCCACATTCATGCTTACCATTTTCTTCACGATCTTCCATAAAATATTATTAATTTCTTCTCACGTAATATCCCTTGCCCTAGCCATATTCTTTCTTGTAATGCAGTAACGTCTATTTTATACCCATCTAGTTCAGAGACTACTGTCTTAACAGCTCCAGACCTATAGCGAATTTTAATATTCCGCGTGTCAACTCGTAACCCAGGGTAACTAGCCATTTTCAGCTTATGGGGTGCCATCTTATTCTGAGGCACATTTGTGAAGTTTTTGTGGGTGTAAAATGTTCCCTGCCTGCTTTACAGGTGCTGTGCAGGATTAGCCCAGTAGTGGGGCTGCCAATGTTCTGCCCTGAGTTGGCAGGATTTCTTTTCAGGGTTTACTCCCTTAGGAAACCTGACTTCACCAAACCTTGAGAGCTGTCCCTGCCTCTTGGTTGGAGATAGAAAAGAAAAATGAAAGACACCCTAGGGCCTCAAAATCTAGTACCATTGGTGTCGAAAAAGTAAGAGTTGGCCAATAGGAAAGAAAACGGAAGAAGCCTGGCACATGTAAGTGGATGTGACGTCAGACTTAGCTAAGGAGCCATGTAGTTGCCACCCACACACACCCAATGCGAGAGTGCCCTTGGGGGACTACTCTTTGTCTGTAGCCTCACCAACTGACCTGTCTGCATGGGTGATCCTACCAGGAGCATAGCTCTCGCGGCATGGCTCAGTGGATCACTGAGACACCCAAACCTACCCACCAACATAAGGTGATAGTCCTTGAGGTGCTACATAACAATCCAAATATTTCTTCAAGGATAAAATGAACCTAAGCAGATATTCTGAATGCATCAAATAATTGTCTTTCTTGTCTCATGTTAAGCACCATGGATCAAGCAATTCAGGTTTTGTAGACACTCCTTGATGTCTGTAAAACATTAGTGCAAATGAAATGAAGTGATCAGATGGGATTATTGGGTGGGAGACCTGATATGTGGCGCTTTAGAGCATTGTAAAAGTCATAAATTTTGCTAAAATTGTGCTCATAATCTTAATCCAGAAACGAACTGCTGATGAAGCAAAATTCAGCACACAAACCCCAAGGAAAATTACAAGTAGGTATTTAAAACCAAAGTTACTTGTAACTAATAATATGACTTAGGAAAAACAAATTAAATTTCAAACTCCTTCTAAATGTTATGACTGTCCACATTCCGAAACGTGTGGCGATATTATCCATTTAGAGCCTGGTGAAACTTCAACAAATTGTAATGAACAGTGCATCAAGCAAAGATATTTGATTAATTAACAAAAATATAATAACCATTTAATGCAAAATTTGTGGACCAAAATCAGAAATAACTATGTTCAAAAAAGATTTTGAATTGTAGATAGAGCCACTTGTGACAGAAGAAGTATGTAAAAGAAATTGTAGCAAAAGTGAATGATAGCTGACACAGGAAAATTATTGATTTAAAAACATTTGGTCAGCAAAATCTGGACAAATCTGAAAATACTGTACAACCCTGATGTTTGCAAAGAAAACTTCCTCTTTGTTGGTATTCAGTCCAGACATCTTTGATCAGAAAATCTAACTAGCTAGTCTGTACTGAATCTGGGGCATCCAAGTTAGCTACAGTCTTATTTAGTGTATTGTGAAAACAATAATATGTACCCTGTGAAACGTTAATTTAGTATTTATGGACTCTACCATCAAAAAAATATCAATAACGTTTGTACATTCCTATATAGAAGAGGATAAAATAGAGCAGAAGTTTTGATAATCCAGTATTTTACGCAGACTTAATCTCTTCAAAGAATACATTGTAGTTCAATTTTATACACTGACCATCTCACTCTTAACACTCTCATACTCAACTTGTTGAAAAATTTTATGCTTTCATTGTTGTCATTATGTGCAATAGAGAATACTATATAAACTGTTAAGTTATGTCATTATATTAGCTTATTTAATGTTCTTTCTGAAGGATATCCTTGGCTCTAACTACAAGATGTAACCATCAGCTTTCTTCTGTGGACTTTCATACAACTATGCACCCTCCTACTCAACGTTGCAATATTAAAAGTTTTGGCTGGTTTCGTTGTCTGGGGTCTGGGATACGTAGTTGCCACATTACAGGCAAAATACTGCTGAGTCTACATTACACGATAAGAATACACACATGAATCGAATGGTCAAAGGTTTCTATCACTCGGTAATTGCGAATTATGAAAGTAACATGTAAATTTATAAATGAAAGATTGTAATTAAATAAAATCTGCAGGTGCTATCTTAAAGACTTTAAATGGTGAATAAGATAGTAAAAGTACTTTCGAGATCGCGGTATATTCCTGTAAAACACTTATTGGTGTCGATGGTCCAGGAATTAAATAAAATATAAGTTGAATAACAGGGAAACAATAGATTCCGCCAGCATGTAATTAGTTATGAACAACAACACAGCTCACGAGATATTCACTTCTAAACCCACACTACGTCCTCAGTGTAGGAGTCCCACGGAAATCTCACAAGTTCACAAGTCTGCACTCCAAAGTATTTCTATCTCTCGCGACCACATGCAAAACGCTCCACACACTCCAAGTCTCTCCACGACTCCGAATCCGTCGTGCTGTACCATTCTGGCACTTCCCGTGTCCTGTGCCATCCTGTCCATAACTCCCACACTCCCAGCACTCTCCCAGAACTCTCCAAAAACCATGCTCTCTTCCCACTTCCATCCAGTCTCCCCACTCACAAGTGCTGTGATTGGGTTGAGTGCTCCCGCCATATCTTGAAGCGAACACACATTCACAAACTTAATTAAACACTTTCTAAATACTGGATTTACATTTAAATAACTTGAAATTAAATAAAGATTCCTAAGGCTGGACCATAAACACGCTCTAACACACATTATTAAATACATAAACAGCTAAATAAACATACATCAAAAGAAAAGAAGCAAATGGTAGGCTAGGAGCCTAATGTCCCTGTGATTTCTAAAACACAGAAAATAATTGACCAGTTTCTTCATGAATAGCATATATAGGATATAGATGAATCAATAAATTTATAAGCATGCTGCCACCGTTTTCTCGTGTAACTGTAGAGTACTTATGGCCTGTCACGATTGATAGTAATCGGCCACTTTGACCTCCAATAACTAATGTACTATTTAAGTTACATGCCTGTAATTCATACCAGTTTAGGTTTACACTAATAGCTTCCTGAAGACATGGCGATCGACAAAAGCGGCTGAAGCATTTATATTTTGGAAATTCGTTGCTGGGTGTTACTTGTATAATTTACTCTCAATTACTAAACTTTAAACTAATAAAGATATTGAAAATCTGATTACACCATCAGAATCATCATGCAAGTAATGGTAATCTACATGTTTCTTTTGGGTATCTTGACTCATGTGGCTTCTATTAATTTCTATACAAACTGTGAAATGTCTGCCATGATGGTTTCACAAAGTTCGCCATCTTTGGCACTCTTGGCATACAAGTCTCTTTCACTGGCACAGCCTCACCCTGGAATTCCCAGCCGTGCAGCTGGACCATGCACTGGGGCTACCCCTCTTGTCCAGCTAATGTTCGCCACCACGTGTTTGTTGTTGGGCACCGGCTGGCCGAGTGGCCCAAGTAGCCAAGCCAACTTAGAATATTTGCAGGGCGCCACAATTTGCCCGTTACCTCACACTTCTAACATCCGAAATTATGTTTAGTGCCATGTAAAGTTCCCTCATAGTAATTTTCTGTGCTGCAGATGAGTGTGGAATAAAGCGAAATAAATGTTGAGTAATTACAGTTGGCATTAATTTTATCTTAAATTATATAAAATAAAAGTATACAATGCCATTTACGGCACAGATAATTTGTGTGTTCTTCCCAAGAGTGATTTTATTTAAGCTGTCCCAGTAGTTACACTGTTTATTTTCAATTGTGATTACCTGAAGTTTAAAGGCACCCTCTTATGTTTTCTTCACCTGACAACAGCTATTACGCTCTTACACAGTTTTCTGTTGCTTTCAAAGGCACTGTAAATTTAATATAACGCCATGTGATCAGAAAACAACATATTTTTGCTTATATATTGGATGTCACTCCTAAAAGCCATCAGGTGGATTTTCTCTGGTGTCTGGCAAATATTTGCAATTTCCTTTTGACAAAGTCTAGCTGGAGTCAGCCAAAACAAATATTTCTCATCATATCTTTCACACAACGCTCATTGTAGATGGAAAACACTGATTTGTTTCCCATTACAAACAAAATTATTGTAAAAGGAAATTTTATGTATCCACTTGATAGATGGTCCTACATTAGTCTACTACTATTAGTCTACTACGATATTCGTTTTTTCGGTATGTATTAGCAGGAACATTAATATACAGTACCATGAATAACGAGTACTCCAGCAGCAACTCATGTACCACTCCAGTCTGCCCTGGCTGCTGGCACCATGCAGTACTGCTGCCCAGCCCCTGTGGGTGCACAGTGTTTTAGTGTTCTTGTTCATACATACTGATAAAACAAATATTGCACTAAACAAGTTTAGGTGCATTCTATCGAATGGACATGTAAAATTGCACTTCAAAAACATTTTCTTTTTGTTGATGGGAAACAAACCGATTGATTCAGTCACCACTAGTCACCATATGAATGATGTAACGGGCAGTATTACCTTGGGCCTACTCCAGCTACACATGGCAAAAAGGAAATTGTAAATGTCTGCTGAAACACCAGAGAGAACAGGAATGATGATGATCTGACACCCTGTATAATTCGAAAGTCATTAGAATGGGCAATTAATGATAAATGTTTGGCAATTCCTGTTTTTATTTGCAAAACCACTCTGTGCGAAAAGCTGTCTGGTCCTAGAAAACCAATTTTGGGCCATGCACACCTTAAAAATTTACGTTAACAATTTTTTTACTATGCACAGTTTTAATTTCAATGGATAACGCGATTTCCAAGGCCATAAGTATATATCCTAAACTGGAGATTTACCCAAAACTCTATTTTAATGGGAACTGAAGGTGTCTAACTGCAACAGTTTTCCAAAAGGCACAACAAGTTATTCAGGAAAACACAGTAAAATACCAACAAATTACTGAAGGTTTCTGAATGACTTTTAAACTCAATTCATATAACTTTAATTAATGGATTTTGAATGGATTGCAGAGTTACTTTCGCCACGAGATATTTAGGCCATTCTAACGCAAAATATCAAGCAGTAATCTGGTATGAAAATTCGTTAACCCAAACGAGCTCAGTTACTGTACATCCGCTCATTAATCAAGGGGCTCATGTACTCAACACAATAACTGAGAATCTGAGTCAGGTTATCGTACAGAAATCCGTAAAAGTGGTCCAAGAATGCCCCATCATACCAGTTGTGCAATTTATCCTCACTGTAATTATTCTTGGATAGCTGTGCTGGATGCTGCTGATGTGTGGATAACTCTGCTGTGGAGGATGTGGGCTGCAATTCCAAACTCCCTGTCGTCCACCAAGACACATTCTCTGGATCATGACTTCGTGTCTCCACCACACTCTGATCTCCTACCATGAACTCTGACCACCATTGCCTATTTCTTAGCATCATCCTAAGCTCAGCATCATTTTCCTGAGAAGCCATACAAATCCGCCAATAGCAAAAAGTGTGTATATGGTGGCCCAATAAGAAGGATTCTCTCCAGCATGTAGAATGCCGACAAGACAACTTGTCACAACACCAATCCAACTGTACTGCAAAATCGCCTTCCCAGTTTTAAAAAGCAGTCGCTTTGGCTCTATCTCATCCTTGTCACTGACTGATTTACCAATGCCACATTTTCGCACCCAGCACTAGCCTCACACAAGAGATTCTCTGGAATTAGAGTGTCATATGCGAGGCTAGGCCCATTATTTCACTGCTCCTTGTTTCTTTGGGAAAGTGAGCAATGGTTGTTGGCAAAAGCATTTATTGAAACATAGGGTTACTGGAGTCAAGGCACAGATATTAGGCAGAGTAATGGGCCTAGCATAATTTATAAAAAGTTCATTGATATTATTACCATCATGTGAGACATTAATTTCTTTGCAAGAATTCTTTATAATATTACTGTCACAGAAATGGGGTTGTAAATATTATAATAACTGTTAATACATATAATAAAAATAATCATTTTCCCAGTCTAGTAGGGGTATGTGCACAGTAATCTAATTACACCGATACAGCAGAACATACATGGTACTGTACTTTTCACACTGACTTACAGAGTGCAAACAAGAGTTATCTGTAGATAATTTAGTTGAATGACATTTTATACATATTACTGATATGCTTATTGTAATGACATGTAATGAATTTCCTTACTAATTATTTAGTATCACTAATATTTTGATGTGGCTTAATGCAGACTATTTACAGGTTAAATTATGCAAGTATAGTATTATTATTTTTGTAATGGACCTAAGCATGTAATTACATTCCACTACATAAAGTGTATGATTGTGTAATATTTTTCTATAGAATAGATATTCTAAAAGAAAGGTTTTGAGCTTATCAAAGTTCTCTTTGCTCCAGGCCAGTCATTTTATGTTAACATCAGTGATCAGAATGTCAGTAATAGTAATACTTATTACTTTCTGATCTAGTTTTAATGAGAACTAATAAATGTTTTTATTTGGTATTGTAATTCTGAATGTTGTTAGTTTTACTGAATTTTAATGAATTGTTTGCAACAAATTTTGCAAGAGACCTTACGCTATGTCATGCTGTAATTACAATATAGAACTCCTTATACCGTGTCTACAGGATGAATGGGAGTGGAAACCCAGAATTTTTCTTATTTCATGACTGTGAAAAATTTTCTTACTTAAAAGTGAATTATACTTTAACAAAATTTTCTTTGGCCATTTCTAAATAAGTCCATTTTGATTGTTCCTCTGAGCCTGTACTAAACACACAGCGTCTATAAGAGGAATATAGATGGATGCCACATATTTTCTTACTTTGTAACTTTGTGCAGTACTTCCTTAATATCCTTTGGGTATCATTAAGTGAGTCCATATCACTTATTCTTAGGGCTTATTTTCGTAATTATCGTATTTACGCGAATCTAGTTCAAATGGTTCAAATGGCTCTAAGCACTATTGGGCTTAAGCGAATCTAGTGTGCACTTTATTTTACCATACAAAGTACAAAAAACTGGGGTGTATCAGAACAAAATCCATTACTGCCACGAGTGGAAATTTTCTTTAATCATCAGTTCAAATAGAACGTGTCTTTTTTTGTGTGTATTTTATTTGCAAGTTGAAATTTAGGTTCTGTCACGTACATCGACACATTGTTGTACTTCTCAATCTCGTTTCATTATTGTTGGCCTACTACAGTACTTCACATTATGTTTCCATTAGGTAGTCACGAAATGGAAGGCAAGTAGAGAAGAATATCGTATGAAGCTACTTTCAACCGTAAAGTAATTCTTTATGCTGGAAAATATTGTAAGAGAAGGGCAGGAAGAGGGTTCAATGTAGCTGATGGAAGGAACAGAAATTGGAATTATTTTCAACTGCCACTACTAGAAAGAAATTCACTGGACTTCACAAAGGTTCAATTGGCTCTGAGCACTATGGAACTTAACATCTGAGGTCATCAGTCCCCTAGAACTTAGAGCTACTTAAACCTAACTAACCTAAGGACGACACACACATCCATGCCCAAGGCAGGATTCGAACCTGCGACCGTAGCGGTCGTGCGGTTCTAGACTGAAGCGCCTAGAACCGCCTGGCCACTCCAGCCGACGGACTACACAAAGGAAGACGTCATTACGGTGAGGTAAATGTTTTGGAATTCGTCCGAGAAAGGAGTAAGAATGTGCAACTTGTGACCAGTGACACCATAACAAAAAAGCAAAAGAGGTGGCTGCAGCTCTTAGCATATCGAAGCAAGAGTTTAAGGCTATCCGGGGATGGTTTGATCGCTTTATGAAACGAGCGGGCTTATCTCTGCGACGCCATACAACAATATGCCAAAAGCTTCCACAGAATTTTAAGAAGAAACTTCAAGAATTTCAGCGGTATGTTACCACACTTCCGAAAGGGAAGAATTTTTCGATAGGTCACGCTAATGAGTCTCCAGCTTGGTTTGATATGCCACGTAATTACACAATTGACATGAAAGGTACAAAAGAAGTTACCGTCAAAACATCTGGGTATGAAAAACAGCGTGTAACAGTGATGATGGCAATCACAGCAGATGGGAACAAACTTCCCCCTTTTTAATCTTCAAGCGAAAAACAAGCCCAAAGATTCCAAAAAATGAAAAGCTATTCCCTGATGACATCATTGTTCGGAATAGAGAGAAGGGATTGATGACTGAAATTTTGATGCTTGACTGGCTCCAAAACTGGGAATTCCGGCCTGGTGGGCTTTCCAAGTAACCATCAATGATTTGTTTTGATGCATTTCGTGGTCATCTCACTGACGACATAAAACAGAAGGTCCACAGCTACCCAGTGACTGTGTTATTATTCCTGGAGGAAAGACTTCTGAATTACAGCACCTGAACGTTAGTATAAATAAACCTTTCAAAGGTTATGTTCAGGAACAGTACGAAAAATGGTTTTGCCAACTAAATCATGAACTGACTCTGACAGGAAAAATTAAACATGCTGCTTCCTACATTATTGTGCACTGGGTTTCAGCTGCCTGGAAACGCATCAAAGCACCAACGATCGTAAAATCATTAAGAAATGCTGTATTTCAAATACTCTGGATGTCAGTGAAGATGATGTGCTCTGGAACGACACCAAGGATGGTGGGGATGGAAGAAATGAATCTATTTCTGACATAGACTCTTCTGAGGATTCCAATAATGATGACATTAGTGATTAATAATGAGTAATGCCTGTAATTTACAGTAAGTTTCTTTGTATGTCATATAGATAATCAAGCTAGGCATTCTTTTCTAATAATGAAAATGTCACTTATTACGATAATAAGTTACTTAAAAATAAATTATTCTTGTTTCTTATAGTTCTTGTATACTTTTACTATTGTTTGAAATAAAGTTAGCACTGTAAAATAAATTTCAGTGATATAAAAATGCCCTACCAGCGATGTGCCAAAATTCCTTTCTTTATTTATTTCATTTTTAAAATTGGGATGTACATTACATTCAATGGCACATTAGATACTTACAAGAAAATAACATATTTAAATCAAGACAGAGAATGTGTAGACTCAATTAATCTAATATCTCCTGTTAACAAATAAGAAGAATTCCATGGAGATCTAAAGACAAATTAGAAGTACACAAAGACTTCTATGGTGGAAAACAATGAATATGCCATTTTGATAACACTAACATTTTACATAATCATACTGCATTTAAGAATACACACAGTAGAGACAGTGAAAAATTTTAACTGCTTCCAATTCAACATAATTTACTATAGATACAGAGATATTAACAATAAATTAAAAGTATGCCAATATTCTGTGACATCTTAAAGAGAAAACTAATCGAAGCTAATGAAACAGACAACCCCAAATCACTATGAGGTGATAATTGTACCTGCAACTTTATGTGGCACAGATGCATTGGCTATGAGTAAACTGTTGATGAAGAGGATAGAGATGGCCTAAAGGAAATTCTTGTGTATTGTTGGAGACTACAATCAGGAGAAAGAAAACTGGCATTCTACGGATCGGAGCGTGGAATGTCAGATCCCTTAATTGGGCAGGTAGGTTAGAAAATTTAAAAAGGGAAATGGATAGGTTAAAGTTAGATATAGTGGGAATTAGTGAAGTTCGGTGGCAGGAGGAACAAGACTTTTGGTCGGGTGATTACAGGGTTATAAATACAAAATCAAATAGGGGTAATGCAGGAGTAGGTTTAATAATGAATAAAAATATAGCAGTGCAGGTTAGCTACTACAAACAGCATAGTGAACGCATTATTGTGGCCAACATAGACACAAAGCCCATGCCTACTACAGTAGTACAAGTTTATATGCCAACTAGCTCTGCAGATGATGAAGAAATTGATGAAATGTATGACGAGATAAAAGAAATTATTCAGGTAGTGAAGGGAGAGGAAAATTTAATAGTCATGGGTGACTGGAATTCGTCAGTAGGAAAAGGGAGAGAAGGAAACATAGTAGGTGAATATGGATTGGGGGGAAGAAATGAAAGAGGAAGCCGCCTTGTAGAATTTTGCACAGAGCATAACTTAATCATAGCTAACACTTGGTTCAAGAATCATGAAAGAAGGTTGTATACCTGGAAGAATCCTGGAGATACTAAAAGGTATCAGATAGATTACATAATGGTAAGACAGAGATTTAGGAACCAGGTTTTAAATTGTAAGACATTTCCAGGGGCAGATGTGGATTCTGACCACAATCTATTGGTTATGAACTGCAGATTGAAACTGAAGAAACTGCAAAAAGGCGGGAATTTAAGGAGATGGGACCTGGATAAACTGGAAGAACCAGAGGTTGTACAGAGTTTCAGGGAGAGCATAAGGGAACAATTGACAGGAATGGGGGAAAGAAATACAGTAGAAGAAGAATGGGTAGCTCTGAGGGATGAAGTAGTGAAGGCAGCAGAGGATCAAGTAGGTAAAAAGACGAGGGCTAATAGAAATCCTTGGGTAACAGAAGAAATATTGAATTTAATTGATGAAAGGAGAAAATATAAAAATGCAGTAAATGAAGCAGGCAAAAAGGAATACAAACGTCTCAAAAATGAGATCGACAGGAAGTGCAAAATGGCTAAGCAGGGATGGCTAGAGGACAAATGTAAGGATGTAGAGGCTTGTTTCATTAGGGGTAAGATAGATACTGCCTACAGGAAAATTAAAGAGACCTTTGGAGAGAAGAGAACCACTTGTATGAATATCAAGAGCTCAGATGGCAACCCAGTTCTAAGCAAAGAAGGGAAAGCAGAAAGGTGGAAGGAGTATATAGAGGGTCTATACAAGGGCGATGTACTTGAGGACAATATTATGGAAATTGAAGAGGAGGTAGATGAAATGGGAGATATGATACTGTGCGAAGAGTTTGACAGAGCACCGAAAGACCTAAGTCGAAACAAGGCCCCGGGAGTAGAGAAAATTCCATTAGAACTACTGACGGGCACGAGAGAGCCAGTCATGACAAAACTGTACCATCTGGTGAGCAAGATGTATGAGACAGGCGAAATGCCGTCAGACTTCAAGAAGAATATTATAATTCCAATCCCAAAGGAAGCAGGTTTGACAGATGTGATAATAAGTCACGGCTGCAAAATACTAACTCGAATTCTTTACAGATGAATGGAAAAACTGGTAGAAGCCGACCTTGGGGAAGATCAGTTTGGATTCCGTAGAAATGTTGGAACACGTGAGGCAATACTGACCTTACAACTTATCTTAGAACAAAGATTAAGGAAAGGCAAACCTACGTTTCTAGCATTTGTAGAGAAAGCATTTGACAATGTTGTCTGTAATACTCTTTCAAATTCTGAAGGTGGCAGGGGTAAAATATAGGGAGCGAAAGGCTATTTACAGTTTGTACAGATAGCAGAAGGCAGTTACGAGTCGAGGGGTATGAAAGGGAAGCAGTGGTTGCGAAAGGAGTGAGACAGGGTTGTAGCCTCTCCCCGATGTTATTCAATCTGTATATTGAGCAAGCAGTAAAAGAAACAAAAGAAAAATTCGGAGTAGGTATTAAAATCCATGGAGAAGAAATAAAAACTTTGAGGTTCGCCGATGACATTGTAATTCTGTCAGAGACAGCAAAGGACTTGGAAGAGCAGTTGAACGGAATGGACAGTGTCTTGAAAGGAGGATATAAGATGAATATCAACAAAAGCAAAACGAGGGTAATGGAATGTAGTCAAATTAAATCGGGTGATGCTGAGGGTATTAGATTAGGAAATGAGACACTTAAAGTAGTAAAGGAGTTTTGCTATTTAGGGAGTAAAATAACTGATGATGGTCGAAGTAGAGAGGATATAAAATGTAGACTGGCAATGGCAAGGAAATCGTTTCTGAAGAAGAGAAATTTGTTAACATCGAGTATAGATTTAAGTGTCAAGAAGTCGTTTCTGAAAGTATTTGTATGGAGTGTAGCCATGTATGGAAGTGAAACATGGACGATAACCAGTTTGGACAAGAAGAGAATAGAAGCTTTCGAAATGTGGTGCTACAGAAGAATGCTGAAGATAAGGTGGGTAGATCACGTAACTAATGAGGAGTTATTGAATAGGATTGGTGAGAAGAGAAGTTTGTGGCACAACTTGACTAGAAGAAGGAATCGGTTGGTAGGACATGTTTTGAGGCATGAAGGGATCACAAATTTAGCATTGGAGGGCAGCGTGGAGGGTAAAAATCGTAGAGGGAGACCAAGAGATCAATACACTAAGCAAATTCAGAAGGATGTAGGTTGCAGTAGGTACTGGGAGATGAAGAAGCTTGCACACGATAGAGTAGCATGGAGAGCTGCATCAAACCAGTCTCAGGACTGAAGACCACAACAACAACAACACATTGATCGATAAGAAGCAAAACGAATGCACTTGTAAGGAAATACATATGATCACTGTAATACAATAACATGAAAAAAGTAGTGTCAACATGTCTGTAGAAATAACACTGAAAGACTGCTTTGTAACATCCAAAGAACAATGAAATATTGCTTTGAAAGATTATGTTCATGTGAGAAGAAGCGATCAGGAATCATCTCAGTAGAATGGAATCAGCAGTTTTAGGTTTGGAACTGAAATGAACCCGTTGGCTGAATTCTTGTTTATTGCTGACGGTGCTTATTGAGTGAAAATAAGCAAAATATGTTAATTTACACTTTTTTTATTGTGTCTCACTGTTCAGAGGCACAAAACTCGTGGATATTTTCAGCTCGTTACTAAATGCAAATAAGTAGGAGACCAAGTTGATAGGAGCTGAAGGAGTCCAGGTTGCAATAATATGCGGTATGGCATACTGTTAGGGAGAAGGATTATTATTCAAGAAACACATAGTACAAAGAAAATTACTTATCTTCAGTAGTTTATAGGACTGCAGCTACGGCTATGAACTAACAATCTAGAAACATGGAATACCATAAACTAATACAACATATTCTCAGGGACTAAGCCTGATGGGCCCTCCCCAGAGAATCAGTGCAAACAGAACTGGCTGAGGGCCGATTATGAAAATGCATCTGCCTAGGTTGAAATCTAGCAAAGAAGTGAACGAGGCACACTCCAGTTCCATAGAGCTGCACAGCTCGCTAGAGTGCGCTGTGCTTGGCAGACGACGGGCTGTCAACCTTGTATTGGCGCGGAGTTGTAGTAATATCTGTGGCAATGATGCTACAGTTTTTCTCTGGAAATTTCAGTAACGCAAAGTGCAAAACTGACTCTACTGAATTGTTTTAAAAGTTACAGAAAACATTTCTAAAGTATCAATTGCTGACATTTAAACACTCAAAAAATTAGTCTTTCTTCATTAATAATCCTAGGCTAAGCACTACATACATCGCTGGAGTTGAATATGTAGAACTTACTATGCTGTTTTCTTACAACATTAATACAGTCATTAATTAGTGAAAACCTGTGGCAAATTATCTTAAAATCATTAGGGCCAACCTACAATGAACATCAAGGGGCATAAGATGGAGTCACCTTCAAATGGTGATGTGCATATAATATGGAATGTCAACATAATGCTACTTCACTTAGCCCAGAACTGAACGAAGAAAATGAGGCTAAGAGAAACTGTATGTGATAGAAAAGTCAGATTATACTGTCAGAACTAAGGAACTAGCTACCATAGAGTTTATAAAGAACCGAAGAAAATATCATAATGAGAACAGATGTTCTCAACAAACTTTGCATGATAAACTGTTGAGAAGTGAAACGTAAGGAAAAATGCCATCCAAACATTTCTAATCATCGATGTTTATTTGCTGGGGAAAATATTTATATAAAATCACATTAAACAAATTCAGAAGGCAATGTTAGATTCCTTTTACCTTATCCATTATTTTGTTTTTTTATTTAAGTATCGAAAATGTTGGAATTGTATGAACAATATATTTCGTGTGTGACGGCGCAAAGTGCACTGTGTAAAACACACTCTTTGTGTGCGCTAATTATTCTGTTGTGTTCGCTGTGAATTTTTTTGTTGTTGAATGTGCAAATATAGTTATTAGTAAAATGTCCATTTTTTCTCCTTAATACTTATTCAGCTGCGCAAATTCCAATAGGTTATAGGCCCAGGCTGCATTTGGAATAAGTATATCAATAAAATAGTAGGGAGAAACTATTGGAAAAGTTCCAATTTACGTGAAGTGCGAGTTATCCTTACAAGGCGATCGCAATTTTTTCCGCATTATTTTTCGGTGTTCTTTACGGCAATAAAAAGCAAGTTACCGTTAAGAATGAGTGCGGCACAAATTCCACAGATTGAAAGACTTATAGGTCGCGGAAACTATGCAACCTGGAAGTTCGCAGTAGAAGCGTATTTACGTTTAGACGATCTATGGGACGTGGTAGATGGGACAATGAAATCCACAGATCAGAATTATTCAAATGAAGATAGGAAAGCAAAATCAAAATTGATATTACTGATTGATTCGGTGAATTATGTTCACGTTGAAAAAGCTGCTACAGCGAAGGAAGTCTGGGACAATTTACGAAGTGCATTCGAGGATGGTGGTCTTATGAGAAAAGTAGGATTATTACGTGAGTTAATTACCACTCGTCTGGACAAATGTAAGAGTGTAGACGAATACGTTAACAAAATAGTAACCACGTCGAACCGACTGAGAAACATCAGATTCGAGATCGCTGACGAATGGATAGGAACATTGCTGTTGGCAGGACTGCCCGAAAGGTATGCACCTATGACTATGGGACTTGAAAACTCGGGTATACCAATCACAGGCGACAGTGTTAAGGTGAAAATCCTGCAGGACGTAAAGAGTGCTCCAAGCTGTTGTACATTGGAGAAGGAAGGTTCGTCTGCTCTCTACTCCAAAAACAAAAACAAGAAATCGGTGAGGTGCTATAAATGTCAGAAGATGGGACATATTGCGTCTCATTGCAAAGAAAAAGTAAGCCCAAGATCAGACACTCAGCAAAAGAGGCATGTTACTGATAGCCCAGAGAAAAGGACCAATAACAAAGGTAAGGCACTCTCATGTTTTTATTCTTTTGGTGGGATGAGTAATCGTGATATGGAATGGATTTTAGACTCAGGTGCATCTGTGCATATTGTTAAAGATAAATCACTTCTTTATGACATCAAAGATAAGACTCATATGGGAATATCTACTGTTGATGGCAACAAGCTCCAGTGTCACCTGGCTGGGAAACTAGATCTAAATGTAAGTGTAAATGGTGAATCAGATATGGCTACAGCACACAATGTTCATTATGTGAAAAATGTGGCAACTAACCTGCTGTCTGTAGGGGAAATTGTCAAGAAAGGAAATACAGTCACTTTTGACATGCAGGGTGCAAGAGTAATCAGTGAAAGTGGTGAAGTTATAGCTACAGCAAGTAACGAAAGGGGTATTTTTAAGTTGGATACCATTTACAGTAAACATAAAAATGTTAGTGATTCATATATTCAGCAGAAGGTTTTTTATGGCATCGGAGGCTTGAACATCTAAATAGAAAGAGTATGTCTATAATAAAGGATATGGTAAAGGAAATACAGAATTTTAGTGTGTCCAAGGATCCTTGTGAGACATGTATAAAGGGAAAACAAGCAAGGTTACCCTTCAAGACTAGTAACAGTAAATCCACAGAACTCTTACAGTTATTCCACACAGATGTATGTGGCCCGATGGAGTGTGAATCCATATATGGGAGTAATTATTTTCTTACGTTTATTGATGATTACTCACGATATACTCATGTTTATTTTCTTAGTTCTAAAGACCAAGTCAGAGATATCTTTGAGGAATATTGCAATATGGTTGAAAGATGGACGGGAAAGAAGATCAAGATCATCAGGTCTGATAATGGGAGAGAATATATTAACCAGAAATTGAAGAAACTTCTGGCAGAAAAGGGAATCAGGCATCAAACTAGCATAAGGTACAGTCCATCTCAAAATGGGGTTGCTGAAAGGGCTAATAGGACCTTTGTTTTGAAAGCAAGGAGCATGATGACTGATGCTGAATTATCCAAAGATTTTTGGGCAGAGGCAGTGTCAACAGCTGTATATTTGAACAATAGATCACCTACAAAAGCATTAAAGAATAGAACCCCTTATGAGATATGGATAGGAAAGAAACCTAATCTAAGCAATATAAGGGTTTTTGGGTGTGATGCAATGGCACATATTCCAAAACAGCTAAGAGGAAAATGGGATCTGAAAGCTAAAAAGTATATTTTTGTAGGCTTTTGTGAAAATTCAAAGGGCTACCGATTAATGGATCTATTGACTAAAAAGATTGTCACAAGTAGAGATGTAATATTCTTTGAAAATAGAAAGGACTCAAAAGAGAGCAAAACCACTAAGTCAACTGCACCTAGTTCAGAAGGTGAAACCTTGTGTGAGGAAATAGAAAGTGAAGAAGAGGAAGCCAAGGACAAATGGATACAATTTATGATGACAATGAGTTAGAGGATAAAAAAATGAAGAAAACAATGTAAGGCATTCTTCTCGTGTACCAAAACCGAAGGAATATTCGGATTTTGAGATGTATACAGCACAGTCTTTTAATGATGAGCCAAGAACAGCAGAAGCAATGAGTGGCCCAAACTCTCAAGAATGGAAAGAAGCGATGAAGAGAGAATTAGAATCTTTATATCAGAACGAAACCTTTGAATGGGTAGATATGCCAGGAGATAAGAAACCACTGCAGGCAAGATGGGTATTCAATTTGAAGAACCCTGAAAGCTCATCACCAAAATACAAAGCAAGACTTGTGGTAAAAGGATATTCACAAAAACAAGGGGTAGATTACGAAGAAACTTTTTCACCTGTAGTCAAGTATGCATCATTGTGATATCTTTTAGCCTTGGCAGTAAAACGAAAATTAATAATTCATCATATGGATGTTAAAACGGCATATTTAAATGGGAAATTGGAGGAGGAGATATATGTCATTCCACCAAAGGAAGCCATAAAAACCAGATCAGAAAGTAAAAAGATTTGGTGTTTGAGAAAAAGTATTTATGGACTTAAACAAAGTGGACGTTGCTGGAATCGATGTCTACATGAAACTCTAATAAATATGAATATGAAGCAAACCAAGGCAGATCCCAGCATTTACTATAAAGGGAGAAAAGAAGAAATAATAATAATGGCGATATGGGTGGACGATTTTTTTATCCTGACTGGAAGTGAAGGCCAAATGAGAATTTTCAAGAAACAGCTGCAAACTAAGTTTAAGGTGCATGATTTGGGAGAAGTCGAAGGTTATTTAGGTATGCAGATTACTAAGGATGAAGAAAGACAAGAATTGAGCATCAGTCAATCATCATACACGGAAAAAATATTAAAGAAATCTGGCGTGAGTGATTGCAAACCCCTAAGTACTCCAAATGAAGTAGGAGTGAAGTTAAGTGTAAATGAGACTGATGTGGAATGTGACAAGAATGTTCCTTATTTAGAAGCAGTAGGAAGTCTGTTATATTTGTCTCAAACGTCACGACCTGACATTGCTTTTGCCACCAATGCAGTGAGCAGATATTGCAGAGACCCAAAGGAAAAGCACTGGAAAACTGTAAAGAGGATATTCCGATACCTAAGAGGAACCTCAAACTATGAGTTAAAATACCATAGAGATGGTAACGCAAAACTAGAGGGATATAGCGATGCGGACTGGGGGAGTGAATTGGGAGACAGACACTCCACCACTGGCTGCTGTTTTAAATTAATGGGGGGCCTCACATCATGGTCCTGTCAAAAACAAAAAACTGTGGCATTGAGCACCGTAGAGGCCGAGTAAATGGCACTATCTTACACCACACAGGAAGCATTATGGCTACGAACATTAATAAGTGAAGTAGAACCCAATTTAATTGAGGAACCTACAACCATCTTCTGTGACAATAAGGGAGCCATAAACCTAGCTAAAAATGATGTTACTAGCATATTGATATACGGCACCATTTCATTCGGGACCACATAGAGCGACAGACCATTGCCGTGGACTATCTGTGCACAGAAGACATGTTAGCTGACCTTCTGACCAAACCCTTGGAATGGGAGAAGTTTGAGAAGATTGTGGGAATATTTGGTTTATCTTGTGGAAGCAACACACAAAATATAAGTTCAAGGAGGGGTGTTGGAATTGTGTGAACAATATATTTCGTGTGTGACGGCACAAAGTGCACTGTGTAAAATAGACCTCTTTGGCATTGTCTAACACTCTTTGTGTGCGCTAATTATTCTGTTGTGTTAGCTGTAAATTTTTTGTTCTTGAATGTGCAAATATAGTTATTAGTAAAATGTCCTTTTTTTCTCCTTAATACTTATTCAGCTGCGCAAATTCCAATAGAAAAAGTCAATGAATTTTATTATTATTCTTCAATACAACTGACTTTTTCACTGTTAAAAAAGCATTGTCTAAGGAAAATTATTTCATCAATTTATATTCTTATCTGTTCACAGTGTAGGATTTATCTTTGTACAGCTATTGGCAAATCTAATTTTTTTTTTCTTTCAGGTATTTGACCTCTTTTATGGAACTGCACTCATAAGAAAAATATGCTACTCCCCACGGAAATTTCACAAAATATCACGGAAACAAATCAAAATAAAATAAGGATTTAGGAGACACGATACACAACACATATAATTCAGGCGACGCCACACGCAACGTTACAACTGTCTTCCCAAGAAATCTTGATGGAGTCGTATGGTTCCAATGAATTTTGTTGAGGACATGCGGGAATGTCGTTACTTGAAATTCATTGTGAAACGTTTAGCTTTTCTGTTCCGTGAACAGCGGGCCGACCTTTATTTACAATTTCTTTTTCTTCTACATGGCAATACCCGTATTGTCTGTGTAACAAATCAATTCGGCATGTTAGTTATTAAATAAAAAATTTTGACATATGGTAGTTATGGTATTAGATGAGTGACAGTAGTATACTGATCTTGTGAATCAATTAGCCAGTAATTTGGCTTAAGGTGAACATACAATCGAGAGTTGCATTCGATATCAAAGTTTCTCCAACGTAACACTGTCACATCTTTATTGCGGCAAAGATTTCAAACTGTTCTGCTAACAAAGTTATGTCGTTCAAGGCGGCATGGAGGATGGTAGGGCTGTGTAGCTGAACAGAGGGGAAGAGAAGCATCTTTCGTTGCTGACGAATGTCATAATCAATTATCGTGATCGCAATGATTTGACTAGCACTACCGTTCATCACTAGTATTTTACAACTTCATTAGAACATCTGTCAACGATGGAAACCAAGAAGCACAGAGTATATAAGGTCGTCCTCACCGGAGGTAAGACAACCGCAGTTATGTTTTTAGTTTGAATAAAGACTTGTGGTTTGCGGACATAATTTTTTTTACACTATGTGGTACGTTTAGTTCATTAATACGTGGTGGTAATTTTGCAAATCCGCTTACTATGCGACATTTGCGCACACGTTCATAAGGTTCATCCAGCCTTTCGATGTTTCAGGCCCCTGCGGTGGCAAAACTACCGGACAATCACGTCTGTGCACGTTTTTTGAAAATATGGGATGGAAGGTAAGTGATTTGCTCTTTTTCTCATGCGGGAGTGCTTACTGATGAAGTTAGGACTAGTTTAGAAAACTGCGGTCGCTCCCAGTGATAACCTTTGGGAATACATTGCTGTGGAAGTTTGGTTTGGTTATCGTCGCATTAGTTGGTTGTCACCAAGGAAAGGAAAGTTTACTCCTTCAAAATCCTGTAGAATGATAGAAAGTAATAAACAATACAATTACTTCCACACAGATTTATAAATAATTTCTGAAAAGATTCGCACGTTAGTAGGCAAATCCTCAGTAGTAATTGATCCATTGAGACTTGTGATCTAAGTTGTTAGAGAGCAGATGGTGTAAACAGTGTACGAAAGCAATAATCTGACAGGTTTTTTTCCAGATATGGGAAGGGGTACGTTTTAATATTAAAACGTTAAATTCTTGAGTGTATAACATGTTTAGTAAAATAACTTAATTTTTTCCTATCTTCAGGATGAACGTTGCCAAATTAATAAGTACTGGTGTTTAGTAAGTAGGTTGCTAACAAAAAATCAACGGGCTTTCCATATGACAGAAAACAGTTACAAAAATAGATCTGGACTACTTAAACTGGCCCAGAATGAGGAGAATAATAGAGCATCTTGCAGAACAGTAAAGGTTGATTGATATATTGACTAGGGAACATATGGAGGATGTTAAACCATGTGACAGTGACAATATCTATACATTACAAATAAGCATTTCTGCACATCGAACCCTTATAAGCTATTTGATTATTTTATTTTTATGAAATCTTCTAAAATTTATCGTTTATGTTTACACCCTGTTCTATCAGTTTGCTCTGTTTTAATAGTGTTCATAGCCTATATTGAATGTAATTTGGTACAATGCCTCTCTCCATAACTGACCATGTTTAAATGTGTGTGCCCATCCAAATGCAACTTGCAATGAGCAAACTATAACACTAGTTTGCGGTAAGTAAAAACACAAATTGTTTTATATTCATGCTATGCGTGAACTTCATGTGGCATGGCATGGGTCAAGTGAAGTTTGCAGTACTATCCATTAACTTTAATCCATGTTGTGGGGTCAAGACTAATGTTTGATATGAGTCACTTTGGCCAGTGATGTAATGTTAATGGCTGCTGTCACATGTTCCTGTGCATATATTCAGTTCATTACTTAGTAAAGCTAATGAATGTGAAGAGGAAAAATGAAAGAAAATGTAAAAAATAAAAGTGGTTTGGTGACAGATTGATTAATCACTTAGCATGAACTACAGGTTAGGCACTAAGATGACAGTTTGAGTTGACAAAGTTGTATTGAACTTTTCAGTCAATTAGTTTGTAATTCATTCACTGATAATGTGTCCTTGAAGTTTTTTGTAAAAGAGACTTTCATTATATCATCATTCGGTAACTGAAGAAATATCTTGTTATGCTTGGGTAGTTAGTCACTTTTATTACACAAACTCTTACACACAGATACAGTTTGGCACTGTGGCAACAAGGAATCGGATATGTTCTTTAAGAGTCTGACATTTTTTATTTTTACTAGTCTGAGTATGAGTGAATATAGATCTTCGTCATTACTTTTTTGCATTGACAATTGTCGGTGAATAATAAATCAGTCTTGTGGCACCTTTTGATGCCTGACAAAATTTGGGCAGACACTTAAGTGTGAACTAAGGGTTATGTAGACATAGATTCCCACTTTAACTACTTGTTCTGAACTGTGCTTTGCCACCCTTCTTCACACTAATTCCTATCATGTCAGCAAGTACCAATTCTCCAAATTAACATTGTTGTACAAGTAACCTTTAAATTATAGTTACATCTGAGCAGCTCTCACTGTATTGATGACCTTCGTTCATAAGATGCAATTCTGTCCTGCGATCAAAGTTGTAACTAAGTCATTAACTTTGATGGATTGTGTGGCCATAACTCATATGTCCCTTTTTCAGGTGTGTCTAGAACATATGATAGCATTTGGAAATGAAATGTGGCTAGAAACCAGTTATGAATAATGTTTTGTAGTAGCTGAAGAAGAATTATTCCATATTCATTTGTAGATGGCAATGGACCTGAAAACCTCCATTAAAGTGGACATTTTATGCTTTCATTTGTCATCCTGTTATACACATAACACAACTGGAACTAGTATGTAACTTTAAAATGTTTGAAGAGTTAAAACTGAAAATGTTGAATGTATGCAGGGCTACCATTGAACATCCTACCAACAATGAGGCATTACATACTATGCAAAAGCTTGGTTTGATCAAGGGTGGGGAAGGAAATAAGTTGTCCTTTTCAAAGGACCATCCTGTCATCTGGCTTACGCAATTTAGGAAATCTGTGGTAAACTAGTCTGGGCACAGTCATAAACACTCTGATCACACATTCATTATGACTGCGGTTGAAGTATACATCCAGCTATCCAGGTGGAGATTTACCAGGGATTTTCTAAAATGTTGAAGGCAAATGTAAGGCTAGTTCTTTCATCACTTGGGTTTTGTTACATGTCGCAGCATGACACCAGAAATGTTTTTCAACACCATCCATCTGTTGTTCAAACTGTTAAATCCTTACTTTGCTGCTGAATGACATTATGGTGCATTAAAACTGTCTTCATTATTTCTTCCAGTAAAAAGTGGGACATACAGGAATGCTCTATACGATTTGTCAGATTTGTCTACTGATAGAGGAAACATATGACAAATGCCTTGAACAATATGGCCACTGTAACATAATGTTGTTGGCGAATTTTTCAGACAGACAAATGTATAGATGAGTGCCACCACAACCAGTTTCTTTTTTTAAATCACATTGATGGCTGTGCCAATTCGCAACCAAACTGTTGCTATCCAACTTAACCTATACCTGAGGCTGAGCTACCGAGCAGTGCATCACAACCACTCCCCCCCCCCCCCCCCCTTTCATTGGATTCACCAACCAACAACAAAACTATAAATTTATGCACCAAAAGTGATGGCTAGCAGCCATTAAAACTGTGTCACTGGGTGAAGCCAACTACTCAAACCAGACATTCCTCTTGACCCAAAAAGTGAAGTTATATGGCATGAATGGCTAAGAGACCAAGAAGGGCAGGTTTAGTCATGCAGTTGGAAAGGTTTTCCCTGGCCTTTGCATCTAGTCACTTTCTCATCATGAAATATGATTCATCTACTACTTTAAATTATGCTGCACTTCCCTCTTTGTACATATCTATATTACAGTTAATTATAATCTGTCTAAAGTGAAATATGGAAGTCATTTTCACTGTTCTTTCATTTAGTATACAATACTTCTTGAAGTACATCATGTCAAAGTGGAAGGTAATGTAAGACTAGCGGCTGATAGGTGCTATTATAGGAAAATACATGAAAATTCTTTAGAGGAATTAAAGGATTAATTTGTTCAAAGACTTGAAAATATGTAGATATAGACCTGAGCTTTCTGTATGAAACTGACTTGGTTTACCTTGTGACATAAGGAACATCTTTGAAGAGAGATCAAGGAAATACAGAAAAAAAACCTTACAATAACAGCACCTAGTGGGAAGAGTATCAGTGACAGAACCTACTTACTATTCATTTAAGTTGTCCTGAAGTTACCCTGTAGGTAATGCAACTTCGTTATTAAAGTTGCATTCTTGGTATTGAACTAATATTGTGATAATTTTTTTTCGACACACTTCAAATATAGTTGGTATGTTTTATCCCTATAATATGTCTATTTTCAGCATAAATTTGTAATTGTTGTTATTTAATATTGTGTTTTTAGCTGCCAGAGCTATGTTTATACAACAAAGAAGGGAGTGTTCACATTGTTCGATGTGTAGATAAGCATTTTCATTTTCTATATATAAGTTTAGTTTTACATAAATACATTATATAGTGCTCAGTGGTTGCTAACTTATGAACTGAATATATCAGAAAAAATCAGATGTTTCCTCCAAGCAGATCCTCGACAATGTCCTGATCTCCAAGTAGACCAGTCATGCTCTGCCAGAGCATGTCAGTGGTTACTGCAGAGACACTGGCCACATGCAAGCTCTCCAGTTTGTCTGCTTGGGTTGAATAAGATCTTGACTATCCAACTTATTTAGTGTGCTATTGGTTCTCAACACCCCAACAATATGCACAGACAGCAGCATTTATCTTCCAAAGATTACCCAGAAAGTGATTGAGCTACAGTGGTACGGACCTCTGTGAATTTTTCGGGACACAGTTGTCCCAAGACCTCCCAGAAAGTGAGTTGGGGGGGAGGGGGGTGGTGTCTTGCAAATGACGTAACCCTTAGTGAGCACCTACTTATCCTCAGTTCAATGCATCTGTATACGTCCCTGAACATAAAGTGAGGGTAAATAACGTATGGAAACAAGAAACGTGGCAGCACAGACACCACCAGTGCACTGTACATGTGCAACATGCTTGGTGCGAAAATCGTAATTTACAGACTGAACACGCAATCTGCTGATACATAATATACACTTACGGGTATAAGCAACCAGTTTTCTGTGATGTTTGGAAGCTGTTTATTTGCAAATATTATTTAAGTTGGAAATAACCCACAGCAAGAGCGCTTGGTTGATATTGCATAAGGTCTTTAGTAGTGCTTGGTAAATAACATATTTGTTAAAGCCACTTCTTTTTGACTAGCAGTTTATGCTTTCTGCATCCATAATGGTTTCCTTTATGAAAGAAGCTAATAAGCAATAAGTGACTGAATAGCAGAGAAGCAGGTGGCATGGGAGTCATCAGATGTGTACCACTATGTGGAAAATATTACAGAATTAGTAATTAAGTTTTGTTGCCAAAAAATTCTTTTTTTCGAGAACTCTCTATTACAAGTGACATACTATTATCTGACAGATTGAAAGATAACTTTCTTCTTTACAATTTCAGGTATTTAGAGTACCAGAAACAGCAACAGTTCTTTTGAGGTATGTAGTTTTTGTTCATTTAAATTTGGTACCTTTCACATTGGTTTGCAATTTTGAACAAATATTGTGCTGATGTTTATGTACCTGTCAATTAATGTCAATTTCTTTATCTGTTTTCTAGTGGTGGGATAAAATTCACAGATCTCTCAGCACAAGAGGGTGAGTACAATTGTCAGTAATGTACTTACAATGTGAATGCAGCCTTCTACACTTTGTCCTTCTCCTTGTCTGTGTGCTCAAAAGTACTGCGGAATGCACTTGCATATATACTAATTCTTGAAGAGAAGAGGACCTTGATACTGATTTACTCGTGTGTGTGTGTGTGTGTGTGTGTGTGAAGTGTTGGACTGATTATTGTGATTCACTAACAGTGGTAAATAATTGAGCAAACTGTATTGTACAAAATGTTGAATTATCATTCTGATGGCATTACAGGTAAGGAGCAGTATAAGGGCACAGTAAAGTAATTTGAGACAGAACAGTAAATTGTTAGTGTTGATTAAGATTGTGTTCCTGTTTCACATGCCTGTTGACATGTGTATTAACTGCTGTTGCTCCATTGTATATTTAGCATTTCCTGTGGGGTTGTCAGCTACAATATTTAAGTCTGTATATTTTATTAGTCGTCACTGTTCTGGTCACAACTCGTTGCTGGAACAAATTGGGTGTGATTGAGACTATTGTTAGTATCTTTTCTAACCAAAGTTTATTTAATATACCTTATGCAGTGGTGTTATCTTTCCAGCGTTGTAGACTTAGTTGCTCTGACACCTGAAGGTCTTAAGATCTTTATCATGGCCTTCTGCACCACTATAATGTTTTAAAACTTTGCTCTCTTAACCCTGTCATAAGCTGTTCTTCATAGCATTTTTAGTCTACAAAACTTTGTTTGGTTCGTATATACTCAACATTTCTGTTATGTATAGCCGTGTTTCACCAAAGTGAATTTAGTTTCCATGGTATAACCCAAAGTGTTTGTTGATAACATCTGAAATGAGGAGACATGATGGCTGAGCAGTGTATTTATGTAGCTAAGGACATATTTATGTTTTTGTTTTGATTTGGGGAGAAATATTATGTATTTAATGTACCAATCATACTGCTTGCTAGAGTATAATCAAATTGAATAATCAGAGAAAAACTGTGTGTGCAGTGGTAGGTAAACACAGGCATGTAATAAATTTGTTTTCATTTATTTTTTCTGCACCTTGGCATTCTTGTTAGTGCATGTCTCCGGATGCAAGTAAACAATGATAAACGAAGCTATTAGCTTCCAAGGTAAAATAAGCCATCAACTTTACTCTGAATTGTTTTGAAATAACAATGTACATTTAATATCCACATTCATTGTTTTCACTAACTTACAACCAGTGAGGCCGCTTGCGAGTCTGGAGGTTGGAATAGGCCTGAGGTATTCCTGCCTGTTGTAAGAGGCGACTAAAAGGAGTCCCACATGTTTCAGCCTTTATGTGATGGTCCCCTGTAGGGTTTGACCTCCATTTTTCAAAATTTTTCCAAAGAGCTAACCGACTGGGGAAGGGCGCCTTACATGGTGCATAGTGTCAATTGTGCATTGAGATCTTTAGCCCACTGTCTTGTCGCATTGCAGTCCTGCTCATTCTCCATGTCTTTGGGTGAGGACATTTTCCTGGGTGTGGTTTCCACCAAGCACTATGCAATGTCACTTTCTGTGCTGACGATGACCGTGGACTTCTTTGCACCTCATATCCGGCATAGTAACCAGTCAGTTGTGCTGGGGCTGCCATGTGCCCTGTTGGTTGTAGGCCTCTGACAACACAGGAGTCACTATGCCCAGGCCTGCACTGTTAACTCCCCATGTATGGCAAGGACCAGATGCCCATCATCCTGGGGCATCAGGACTCCCAGCAATGGCCATCCTGCCAGGTGGCCTTTGCTGCAGCTGGGTGGTGCCTGTGGACAGGGCCTGTGGTCAGAGTGGGTGGCATCAGGGTGGATGACATGCCATGAAGCGTAGTACGTCATCTCTTGCTGGTGGTCTGCCACAAGCAGTCTCTGTGGGCAAAGTCTAATTTCAATGCTAAGAAATATGACCCCAAGTCATTCCCCTCCCTGGCCACACTATGGGAGGAACGCCAGGCTAAGGACGGCAGTGAAGCTTATTCGCCCCAGGACCTTGTATGTATGAGAGCTGATGGGAATCTTTCATGTCCATGAAGCCTCAGTTTTTTGTGGAGCATTTGGAGGACAAGTTTGGGAAGGTGGTGGGCTTGTCCAAAATATGCTCAGGGTCAGTTTTGATAAAAACAGCATCCTCTGCCCAGTCATGGGCATTACTCGCTTGTGGCAAGTTGGGGATGTTTGTTACCATCACGCCCCATATGAGCTTAAATATAGTCCAAGGTATTACATTCCACAGGGACCTTCTTTTGCAGTCTGGCGACAAGTTGCGTGCCAGTTTAGAGCAGCAAGGTGTTCATTTCGTCCAGCACATCCATCGGGGTCAGAGGGATAACCAGGTTGCCACCGGTACTTTAATTTTGGCCTTCGAGGGTGACACATTGCCTGAGAAGGTCAAGGTGATGGTCTACCGCTGTGACGTCAAGCCATACATCCCTCCCACAATGTCGTGTTTTAAGTGCTGGAAGTTCGGCCATTAGTCTTCTCGCTGTACTTCCAGCATCATGTGTTGAGATTGTGGATGTCCATCGCATCCCAATACTCCATGTGCCCCACCTCCCATCTGTCACAGCTGCACAGAGCATCATTCACCTTGCTCGCTAGACTGCAAGATTTTACAGAAAGAGAGGAAAATCATGGAATATAAGGCCCTGGACCGACTGACCTACACTGATGCTAAGAGGAAACTTGAGCACCAACATCCTGTGGCTATGACCACCTCATACGCCGCTGCTACGAGAACAGTTCCTCAAATTTCTGTCGCCTCTCAGAACTGGGAGACTACTCCTGCCCCATTGATGGTGGGGAACCACTTCCCTCCCTGTTCCTCCCACACCATCTGTTGGTAGTAACACCCCCCCCCCCCCCAACTATCGGGGATTTCAGTCCCCACTTTTGAGCCAGAGAAGTGTAAGGCTTCTTCAGCTCCTCTTGCTAGGGAGGGGTCCCTTGGGTCACACCCTTCCCATGTTTCTGCTAATGGGAACGGTGACACCTGCCAGTGGCTGAAGAGCCCACAAGCAGCTAGTCGTGGGTCTTCACACTCACCCTCAGTCCCAGAGACAGATTCAGTGAAGTTCTCCCAGCCAGGGAAACCCAAGGAACAGTGCGAGAAATTGAAAAAGAAGACCCCCAAGAACAAGGAACTTGTGGTGGCACCCACACCACTGCTACCTACAAGCTCTGTGTCTGAGGATGGGGTGGAGATCTGACATCTGCTGAGGACCTGGATATTGCCAGGCCTTCAAACAAAACGTATATAGACTGCTTAGGCAAAAAGTCAGTGGCAGTAGGTGACCCTGAGGTGTAAACTCCCTCATTGAATGTTCCATGCCTTCCCAGTCTCACGATGATGTCATCCTCCAGTGGAATTGTGGCAGTTTTTTCCACCACCTGGCTGAGCTACAGCAACTGTTAAGGTTTACACCTGCTTTCTGCATTGCCCTCCAGGAAGCATGGTTCCTGGGAATGCGGACCCCTGCCCTCTGCGGCTATAAGGGATATTACAGGAGCTGTAGCGACTAAAATAGTGTCAGGTTAAGTTTTTGTTTATGTGTTAAACTTAGTCTGTAGTGAAACTGTGCCACTTCAAACCCCTCTTGAAGCTTTGGCTGTCTGAATATGGACGATGCAGGAAATAACTGTCTGCATCCTCCAGGTGGTGCAGTACCCTGAATGTATTTGCTGCGCTGATCGATAAACCCTCTAAACCATTCCTGCTTTTGGGAGATTGTAATGCCCATAATCCCTTGTGGGATGGCACCATGCTTACTGGCCAAGGCAGAGATGTCAAAACTCTGCTGTCTCAGTTCGACCTCTGCCTCTTAAATACTGGGGCTGCCACACATTTCATTGTGGCTCATGGTAGTTACTCGGCCATTGATTTATGGATTTGCAGCCCAGGACTTCTCCCATCTATCCACTGGGGAGCACATGACGACCTGTGTGGTAGTGACCACTTCCCCATCTTCCTGTCACTGACCTGGTGTCAGGCCCACAGACGTCTGCCCAGATGGGCTTTAAACAAGGCGGATTAGGAAACTTTCACCTCTGCTGTCACCATTGAATCTCCCCCACATGGGAACATTGATGTGTTGGTTGAGCAGGTGACTACCACAATTGTTTCTGTGGCAGAAAATGCGATCCCTCGATCTTTAGGGTGGCCCCGGTGAAAGACAGTCCCTTGGTAGTCGCCAGAAGCTGCTGAGGTAATTACAGTGTGTCAGCAAGCTGTACAGTGACATAAGCGGCACCCTTCTCGGTGTGTCCTTGGCATTACCATCAATGGTGTGCTATGTACTGATGCAAACGCAATTGCCGAGCACTTTGCTGAGTGCTATGCTCGAGCCTCTGCGTTGGAGCACTACCCCCAGTCTTTTGCACCCTCAAACGGCGGATGGAAAGGAAAGTCCTCTTGTTCACTGCACGCCATAGTGAAACCTATAAGGCTCGCATCTACGGAGTGGGAGCTCCTCAGTGCACTTGCACATTGCCCTGACACAGCTCCTGGGCTGGGTCGGATCCAGTCAGATGATTAAACATCTCATCTGACTACAAGCGACATCTCATCATCTTCAACAGGATCTGGTGCGATGGCATCTTTCCATCCCAATGGTAGTAGAGCACCATCGTTCTGGTGCTCAGAACTGTTTGAAACCCTCTTGATGTGGATAGCTATTGGCCCATCAGCCTCATCAACGTTGTTTGTAAGCTGCTGTAACGTATGGTGTCGGCAGTTAGTTTGGGTTCTGGACTCAGGTGGCCAGCCTACTGGCTGCATCTCAGGGAGTCTTCCTCCAGGGTCACTCTACCACTGTTAATCTTGTCCCTAAAGTCTGCATCCAAACAGCTTTTTTCAGACGCCAACACCTGGTTGCCGTCTTTTTTTTATCTACACAAAGCATATGACACCACCTGGTGACATCATATCCTTGCCACATTATACGAGTGGCGTCTCAGAAGCCCGCTCCAGATTTTTATCCAGAATTTCCTGTTGCTCCGTACTTCCCGTGTCCAAGTTGGTGCCTCCCATAGTTCGCCCCCCATATCCAGGAGATGGGGTCCCGCAGGGCTCTGTATTGAGTGTATCACTATTTTTTGTGGCCATTAACGGTCTAGCAGCAGCTGTAGGGCAGTCCGTCTCACCCTCTCTGTATGCAGATGACTTCTGCTTTTCGTACTTCTCAGTACTGGTGTTGCTGACCAATGCCTACAGGGAACCATACGCAAGGCGCAGTCATGGGCTCTCACCCACGGCTTCCAGTTTTTGGCCGCAAACTGGTGTGTTAGACACTTCTGCCAGTGTCTTACCATTCATCCTGAACCAGAACTTTACCTTAATGACAATTCACTCACTGTAGTGGAGACATATTGATTCTTAGGACTGGTTTTTGACATCCAATTGGCTTGGCTTTCTCACCTTAGTCAGCTTAAGTGGAAGTGCCGGCAGCACCTCAGTGCCCTCTGCTACCTGAGCAACACCAACTGGGGTGCACATCGCTCTATGCTGCTGCAGCTCTACAAAGCCCTTCTCTAATCCCACCTACACTATGGGAGTATGCTTTATGGTTCAGTGGTGCCCTCAACGCTGCGTGTACTCGACCCAGTGCACCACTGTGGCGTTCACCTAGCTACGGGAGCTTTTAGAACGATTCCGGTGACCAGTGTCCTTGTGGAGGCCAGAGTCCCTCAATTTCACCCCTTGGCAGTTCATCTCCTGTACTGGCAGCCCAGGTCAGTAATAACGATTGCGGTTTGCATGTGATCC
This sequence comes from Schistocerca americana, assembly GCF_021461395.2. Classification (NCBI taxonomy): domain Eukaryota; kingdom Metazoa; phylum Arthropoda; class Insecta; order Orthoptera; family Acrididae; genus Schistocerca; species Schistocerca americana. The sequence continues at coordinate 929,789,122 of NC_060119.1, read as the reverse complement.
CTCCTGTCTAGAGTCCTTCCCTTTACCACCTCCAGTCCAGGTCCATCCGCATACACCTCCATGGTGTAAACCTAGGCCGCAGATTCATCTGGACCTTTCGCATGATCCTAAGGACCCAGTTACTCCTGCCACTCTCCGTTGTCACTTCCTCTAGATTCTTGACGTGTTCCGGGGGCTTTGAAGTGGTTTACACAGATGGCTGATGGTCATGTTGGCTTCACCTACATCCACAGAGGCCATTTTTAACAGCACTCCTTGCCCAATGGCTGCTGTGTATTCACTGCAGAGGTTGTGGCCATCTCTTGTGCGCTTCAGTATATCTGTTCATGCCCCGGGAAATTGTTTCTTCTGTGTACTGACTCCTTGGGCAGCCTACAAGCTATTGACTAGTGCTCCCCTTGCCATCCTTTGGTAGCATCCATCCAGAAGACCATCTATGCCCTGGACTGGTCCCATCATTCAGTGGTGTTTTTCTGGAACCCAGGACACTTCGGCACCAGACAACGAACTTGCCGACAGGCTGGCCAAACTGGCTACATAGAAACCCCTTCTGGAGATAGGAATCTCTGACCCTGACCTGCGTTCTGACATATTCCATTCGTTGGGTTTTTCGGCTTTGGGAGATGGAATGGCATAACAGTACACACAATAAACTGCATGTCATTAAGGAGACTACAAATGTGTAGAAGTCTTCCATGCGGGCCTCTTGCAGGGAATCAGTTGTCCTCTCCTGGCTCCATATTGCCCACGTGTGGGTTGATGTTTCTTTTCCCCCGGTATTGTTCGTTGCATTTGGTCTGGGTGGACACCCCAAGACATCCTTTGAAGTTGATTGTTGATTCCTTTACTTGAACATGCTGAGCTACCATGCTGGGGACTTGGGTGACCCACGGTTACCTCCTGTGCCGTGAACAATTGCTTGAGTGTCAGTGCAGTCCCAGTTGACAGTGGCCCATTTTCTGGTGCACTGTCCCACTTTGACTGCCCAGCGACGAAATCTTGGGTTACCGGACTCGTTGCCACTAATTTTATCTGACAATGCCTCATTGGCTGATTTAGTTTTACGTTTTATTTGTGAGGGTGGGTTTTATCATTTGAGCTAAGTTTTAGTGCATGTTCTTTGTCCCTCTGTGTCCTCCACCCTAGTGATTCTAGGGTGGAGGTTTTAATGTGTTGCAGGGTGCCTGGCTTCTCCTTTCTTATTCTCATAGTCAGACAGCCATGCTAATCTGCTTTGTTGTTTTTGATCTTTTCATCCCATTTCTTGTGTTTCTGTCGTTTTCTTGTCCCCTTTTGTCCATTTACGTGTTTGGAGCCCTTCATAGGTCTTGTGATTTTTCCTTTCATTCTGTTTTGAATTGTCAGTCTCATTTGTTTTATTCTCACACTTGTGGCATTGTTTTATTTGGAACAAGGGGCTGATGATCTCGTAGTTTGGCCCCTTTCCTCATCTTTTAATCCAACCAACTTACAACTAGTGACCCCTCCAACCTAACCTAAACGTCGGTCTAAACTACAGATATGTGTCACCACAATGTGGATTCCTTCATTCAGGTGAAATCATTAATTATATTCCAACGCAGATAATGCAGAAATGCTGTAATTATCCGTAACAGAAAGTATTCTAAGGAGAAGAATTAGAAAATAAAGAAATGATCATGTACAGAGGTGATCAATTCGTATAATTTTGGCAACCCTTGCCACAATATTTATTTTAGATTAAATCATAAGTAACATTTCAGCATGAAAGATGTGGAAGCATGTGAACTTTTGGAGTCATTTGCTTCTGTTAGAAGGGTTGAAGTAAAAGAAAGTGGGATGAAGGAAAAGGACTTGAGTTTTGGGAAAAGGCAAGAGTTACAGAAAACTTGCCCAGAACTCCAGATTACGTGAGACTTGCTACGGGGTAGAAGGAAAATGCCCTGACTCGCTCACCTCATTTTTCTCTGATGTTTCAGCAGATATTTGCAACTTTGTTTTTGCCATTTGTAACTGGAGTCAGATCAAACAAATATTGATCACATCTTTCATGTGGTGCCCAGTTTACAAACTGAATGGTTTTTAAAGGGGAATTCTATGTGCCCATTCTATTGACCCGTCCCAAATTAGTTGAGTGTGAAATTTGTTTTATCATTGCATAGTAATAGGTGCAGTAAAACACTAAGAATAACGAGAGCTTCAGCAGCCTTTAATCTACCAATGATTGTTGGCTACCTATAACTTGGCACGGATACAGGTTGCAGGCATCTGGTCTATATTGCAAACACAGGCTGCATCTGGATGGTCCTTCATAAGGTTTAGCCTTTATTTTGTGTGTGCTGTGGAGATGGTTTTCCACTTCCATGGAGATGATTGCCAGGTGCTCTAATCATGATGCTTCTTGTTATCCATTTATTGGCATTAATCACAGTTAGCCTCTCTTTGTGTGTGTGTGTGTGTGTGTGTGTGTGTGTGTGTGTGTGTGTGTGTGTGTGTGTGTGTGTGTGTGTGTCTTAGTCTATCATGATATGTTTGTTCTGCGACATGAGCTCAGTGCAGCATATATCATAATCTAATGACACAGTACAACTACTGTTACTGCTCACATTGATTTACTTTTACAATGCCAACCCCAGATGTATTTCTATGCTTAAATGTTCTGTGGTCACATCTGAGTTTCTACATTCCTTTTGCTACCACAGTTAACACTTATTACTTACATATCATTGCAGCCATTCTGTCTAAGTTAAACTACCATCTCTGAAGTTAAATGATTAATCAGTTTTTATTTTCTCTCCCTACATTAACCTCTAAAATGATGGTTCTGATATAACTTAGTGTGTGTCTTGAAGGACAGATATTCATGGCTTAAATGCCAGTCACACAATTGGCACAAAGTTACAAATCTTTAAGAAATTAACTCAAAGATAAGCAGTATGGCAGTGGGTGCAGGGCTGTTTACACAAGTAATTACTGTGTGACCTCGAGGGCAGATGTCCAATCACAATTGTGCTGTTATCACCATGATAGAGATGATCTGTGTGCAGCCACTTCAACTTCCCTACCTACTAATGGGACTAATGTAGATTTTGACAAGATCTGTCATTTCCCTAATTTGTGTAAGGATGAAAGATGTTGATAAAATAAAGTTGTCATCACGTGTGCAATTTATTGAAATTGCAAAAGTTCTGACTTTTCAGACAGTTGGAACAACACACATGGACAGACTTTGATATCTCTTAATACTTTCTCAAATTTAGACTTTAATTTTCTTAGTTTGTGGACCATATAATCATAATTTCTTTCTCATATTTTTATTGAGATAGTATTCTGAAATGGGTTGTCAGAATAAGTGTGTAATTCTGTATTAACTCCACTGTCCTGTCTCTTGCCATTAAACCCACATCCACTCACTTCACAAGTAGACTGATCATGCATGGGTCTAAGAGACAACTCACAATTATGTGAAGTTTTCACATGATAGTGATTTAATTTTAACCGTGACATATATGAATCAATTGGATTGCTGACACAATCGACTATAAAAGGGTGAGGTGCCTGCAGAATTGACCACATATCCAGTGCCTATGCTAAGGCCACTAGCTATCTGGTGGCAGTTAGTCGTGCTGTTTCAGGCGTATATATTACTGTCTGATCCACAGTCTTAAGTATTCCATCAGAAAATGGCAATGACAAATTCCATTCAAACAACAATAGTGGGATCTGTGAGAAATTACTTTGTAGCTCTTAGTAGACCCAGGGCTGGCACTATAGCAGTGTGCAAATAAGAAGGTAGTTGCTGGGATGATGGCACAGTGGCAAAGAAGAGTGTACCATATGACACTCTGGCCAATAGCCTCATGCTGCCATGTCTGTCTGCAGCATGTGCATTGAGCAGCACGCAGAACAATAGTTTTCTAAATGTAGTCAGTCAGAAGCAGAAACTGTGGCCAGGTAGGCAACAGCAGGAGTAAGAGACAGGGAACAGGGCAGAGCACACTGGTGGTGACGAGTTATTTTGTCTGTGTGGAATGCATAGTGCTGCAGCCTCCTTATGTGCACCTGACTATAGCAGTCACCTTGGATGTTAACCTTACATCGTCCTTGTTACAGAGGTCTGGGGTTATTGTAAAAATATTTGAGAATGGAAGCATGTGTACTCCATATTATATTTTCAGAAAAATGTTTTGTAACATGTTATGCCAGCACTGCAAATGCCAAATTATACTAATACCTCTAACCAGAGGGATAGGTTGAACTGCTCTGTGACGTATTCTGGTTGTCTCGTGAATTTAAGAGAAAATGAAACAAATTTGCAGTACAAAATTCCTTATCTGCTCATTCTCTGGGCTATCCAGCGTATGGACCTTGTACAGTTCAGCACTCTCTTTTTCACAAACAGCGTCTATGGAAAGAGTTGATTTTTGTTGAGTACCAGACCTGTCCCATTTTCATAAGTGACAAAAGGTAGAGAATAAAACAAAAATGCTTTGAAACATTTTGTAAAAGGTAGGATGGTAAGGGCAGTTGACTCAAGGGAAACTTTTGGAAACAATGATTATGAAAAGTTGATTTGTGCCTCTGTAAAGAATTGTCCATCTACTGAAAATAGTAACCATGATTACTGACAATGTATGAAAAGACATATTGCTACTGACTGAAAGAAGACACATAAAGTTGCTTCAGGCACAATTAAAACACACACACACACACACACACACACACACACACACGTGCGCTGCAGACAGACATGGCAGCATGAGGCTATTGGCCAGAGTGTCATATGGTACACTCCTCTTTGCCACTGTGCCATCATCCCAGAAGCACACCTTCTGTGCACAGAGCTGCCATCTCTAGCATCTTGGGCTGGAATGCGTGACCAAGATGCTGGAGCTGGTGTGTGTGTGTGTGTGTGTGTGTGTGTGTGTGTGTGTGTGTGTGTTTTACTGACGAAGGCTGTGGCTGAAAGCTTTGTGAGTGTTTTTTAATTGTGCCTGTAGCAATTTGACACGTCTTCTTTATGGTAAGGAGCAATCTGTCTTTTTCTATATTGTAGATATTCCTACCTGGAGTTACTGTTGTTTGAAACACCATTATTGGCATATTACACATTGTCTTGGATAATTTAATTCCTAAAACTGCTTGTTTCCTCATTATCTTCAATTTTTTCAAGTTTTTAATATTGCGCAATGAAGCCAATAAACTAGAGAAAGAAGAAATCAAGTACAAAACCAAAGAAATTGCATAAATAAGAGGTGATAAAAGTTGGAAGTTATTCAGGAATGCCATGTGATGAATCAATAAATTACTATAATTTTCATAAAAGATTGCTGAAAAATGGTACGATGAACTAAAAACAATCATTAGGATCAAAATTGTAGAGCATTTCGGGTTGTTTAATTTAATGTAAAATGATGTTACTGGAAATATGCGTTGTCTGTGTTGTGATAAAAATGTTTTTGACTTTTTTAACTGTTTTGCATTTCAGGGGAAAAATGGAAAATATAAAATTGAAATTCATAATCAGCACTCCAAAACTCATAAATGACCAGATTTTCAGAATTCCTCTAAAGCTTTCAAAATAAAAGCACTGTTTGCCTGGAGTATAGAATTAAAAATGGGAATAGTATTGTTCTCCTCTACAATAACTGTATAGGTGAATCTTTTCAGTCTTCTCCTGCTACTGCTATTACTCAAGTATGTTTTCTTAAACCACTTAGAAGAATGTGGTTGGTGCTTCAAGAATATTCATAAATGCAGGCACATTTGGTAGAAAGTAAACAGCAAGCAACATCATTCAGAGCCTGAAACACACTCCTATTGTGATGTGTACACATAAGGCACTACTTTTCACTTGCTTGATTTTTTTTTTTATCAAACAGTGGTTAAGTCACTAAGTGTCTGAGAGAAGTAGGGTTTAAATCTTCATTTGGCCATTAGAGTTTGGGTATTGATGGCTTTCGTAAATCATTTTAGGTAAACTGCCAGAGGCCATTAAAGACAGTCTATGATGACTGCTTAGTAGGCCCCTTTTCCTTTATTATTTCAGTATCATCCTATCTCCTTCCTTCCCTTGTTAGGATAATCTATTAGAGGGGAACTAGACCCATGTGGTTACCACATCATGTATGGATCAGGTACATAACTGCTTCATTGTTGAATAGTAATTTTGACTTGTGGGAATAAACTTAAAATGTATAGTATTTCTGCACCTCAGTTAAATGTGGGCAGAATCAACTGGCTGCCAAAGGCTTCACAGGAAGATGGGTAAGATTTTAGAGAGGATTGCCTTCCAGTTAAAAGAGCACACTTACTACAGGCACATCTCCTGCTGATTCACCAAGAATAGTGGGGGATTGTTTAAGACACTGTAATAACTTTGAGGGGAACAGAGTTCAAATGCTCATTTACCCATTCACATTTAGGTTTCCCTAAATCTCTTAAGGAAGGTACCAAGGTATTTGCTTTGTAAAGGACATGAACAGTTTCTTCCTTATCTCTCTCCTATTCATTTGTATGTTGCATTTGTAATGGCCTTGTCATCTTCCAATGCACATCCTCTTCTGTCATCTCAGGATCAAGAAACACATTTTCTGTGGTAGTATATGTTGGAGCTGCACTGACAAATTTTCATCTCCAACAGGCTTTCTTGATGTCTGAACCACTGAAACATAATGGTAGTTGGAAGAAGATCCCAAGTGTCAAATGAAATTACTTTGATTTCCACCCAAACCCACTATAAGATCATGGAAAATCATTACCTGCAGATATCATATTTGTGCTCCGTCGTTGGTGATATCATGTGGAGTAAGACGATAGAGGCTTCAAAACGGCTATGTATAGTTACCTATATTAATAGTATGCCTCTGGGTGTTAGGCTAATTTGTAGTTTCCATTTTATGAAATGAAATTAACAGATTGGCTAAACTCTCAGAAGTTAAATGAGCACATATTAGAGACCATTGTAAGAGTATAAATTAGGATACATTTTCATCAAAATTATGAAGTTGTATTTGTATAATAATGCTTTAAGTAGCTTAAAAGTAAAGTAATTACTTTCTTTGGTGTTCTTACACTGCTGTGAAAGCACAGTTATGTATTTGTAATGGAGGTTTCCCAAAGGACCAATGTCTTGACTCAGTTACTGCAAAATTATATAATCTGTTAAGTTTCAGCTATAAGCAACCTGCATTGTTTATGAAAATATTTCTTGCTTAATGATCATGCTGTATATCACTACTATACATCTTCTCTTTAAAGGAGTGCAGCTTCTGAAGTTATCATTGTAGGATAATTTTTAAAGGGACAAAATGAAATTTCCTCAATCTGGCAGACTATTTGTTGGCAAAGAAACATTTGAAATCCTTTAGTTTTAAACAAAGATTACATTTAGATTAATGCACACCCCCTTACTTCCCTAGTGCTCTTGCAGAGATTGTAGATTGCAGTTCTTGTGTTATACCTGGAGAACTGGCTATAGTATAATGGATCACCTGCAAGTAATGAGCAAAATTTTGAGTGTGAAGTAAGACTTTGTTGGGAATTCAAAGACTTTGAGGAAGGTATTGACTTGGTTTCACCCACCAAAATATGTACAGACAGCTTGATGAACAGAGAATAGATTCCACATACATTAGGATAGTAAAGACTATGTATGCCAATGTCAACAACTTCCGTTTGATTCTATAGAGTAGGCAGAAACTGAGATGAGGGCAGTGTTAGCAAGAATTTTCTGTAACATAAAAACTATTCCCAGCAGGCCAAAAGGCAGTTTCAGCACCCTTAAACTGCGAAAACCTCGTTCATTTTACAGGTGTCATTGTAATGTTTGCCTCAAGTTCAGATAACCTTCAGTAATGAATGAAGTTTGAAAGTAGGCCTGAAAATCTCATTATAATGAGTCAAAGTGATGTATAACACAATAAAGTGAAAAGAAAGTGTTACTAATTAACAATAAAGTAGTAGAACTTGTTGATGAGTTTGTGAGGGGAAATTAAAGATGACTGGATGGACAATGAAATAAAGACTTGGAATGCTCTTTGTTTACACAAGTGTTTCCAAAATAGGATTGTGACGAGTCTAAAAGGGGAAGCTTACAACTGGTGTATGGCACCAGTTCTGACTTCAGTGACACACTAACTTTTCCTATGAAAACCATTCAAAAACTGAGTTTCACTCAGTTAACAATGGAGAGGTGCATATTGGTAATTACTAAGAAGGGTAGGAAGACAAACAAATTGATTAGGGAATGGGCAGGAAGAGACACATTATGGCATAACACAAATGAAAGTGAACTGGGAAGGGCACATGACCAGACAAATTTATGGTAGCTGGTTGAGGAAATTCTTTGCTGGACTGCCTGACATAAAGACAGACTTCGGCCTTATGGAAGGTGAGTAATGGCATTGGACCACATACAGTGCAACATGGATGCATATAGCTGAAGTCAGTAATAAGTGGAAAAGTTTAGAGGAGGCTGTCATCCAGTCATGGATACTGGAAGGCCCACAGTCATAATTGTCTTAAACTGTTTTTCAAATTTCTGCCAGTTACACTAAAAGATGAATTCGTTGATCATCATTCACACAGTTTTTTCTGTAGGTACATAGTGCTTCATAAATCCTGTATAGCTGATCCAATCCTTAAATTTCATATCACCACGTTTTATAGAAACAGATATTTTTCAGATGAACCTAATTCCATTTTGGCCCTCAAGTATTCAAAGGCTTTATTACTGTTATTCTTTGGGAAGCATGCATTATTAATTTATATGTACATTTGTGAATGTCATGCCAATAAGCAACATAATTAATGCCATAGTAGAGGTTTGGGCATTTAGTGCTAGTCCTGTCTCTAACAATCCTTGTACCTACATTGCTGAAATAAGGGTGTCTGTATAGCACATATGCTATGTGATTGGTACAGTAGCATTACTATGGCACAATGAACATAAACCAATGTCTCTGTGTTAATAGATGGCAATTAGTGGGTGGTGATGAAGGATGGAGGGAGGCTTGAGACTCTGTGGATTGAACTGGATGTAAATTCTTGTTGGTCACTAGAAAAGGAAATCTCGAAGTATAAAAAATCTAAATCAGAGAATCTGAAAGGTGATAAATTTGAAGACAGGTTTGTAAGGAAAAGGTAAAAAGATGCTGTAGAAGTGCAAATGGAAGGCATTAATATAGTATAGATGAGCTACCACTCTGAACTGGAAAAAGATGTGGAAGAGAGCAGTTATGTCCAGCACAGGGAGGAAAGGACGAAAACTGATACAGAAGAAATGGGCTGTTAGTGCAGCAATTTGGATTGCTTGAGCTTTGAAAGTATGGAGTTTAAATAAGATGGTCTAATAGAATCTCAATATGTCATTAAGTTGCTTTTAAAATCAGCAGATGAATTATCTATTAGATGATAGTTTGGGCTCAGTCTGAGAGTGTATCACTTAATCATTTTCACATTTCTCCAGTGATATTTAGGAGACCAGTAGGGGAAGAAAAAAGAACTGACTAGTTCCAAAAGGTAAAGCCATCAGAGGCTCTTTAATAATAGAAGGAAGTGTTGAGAAAAGCCAGAGTATCTTTACGATAGAGAAATTAATAATATAAGGTATTTAATAATGTGATTACTTCATGTGAGTAGTATTCTATTGACCTTGTGAAGAAGAGGGTTTGTGATATACATTAAAGTCTAATTTTTTTTATATATTTTGGGGTATGTGATAAAATGACTAAATTTATGAAATACTATAGTGTTGCAATACTAATATCAGTTATATTTATAAGCTAATACATAAATTTTCCCCCCCATGAACCATGGACCTTGCCGTTGGTGGGGAGGCTTGCGTGCCTCAACGATACAGATAGCCATACCGTAGGTGCAACCACAACGGAGGGGTATCTGTTGAGAGGCCAGACAAACGTGTGGTTCCTGAAGAGGGGCAGCAGCCTTTTCAGTAGTTGCAGGGGCAACAGTCTGGATGATTGACTGATCTGGCCCTGTAACACTATCCAAAACGGGCTTGCTGTTTTGGTACTGCGAACGGCTGAAAGCAAGGGGAAACTACAGCCGTAATTTTTCCCGAGGGCATACAGCTTTACTGTATGATTAAATGATGGCGTCCTCTTGAGTAAAATATTCCAGAGGTAAAATAGTCCCCCCTTCGGATCTCCGGGCAAGGACTACTCAAGAGGACATTGTTATCAGGAGAAAGAAAACTGGCATTCTACGGATCGGAGCGTGGAATGTCAGGTCCCTTAATCGAGTGGGTTAGAAAATTTAAAAAGGGAAATGGATAGGTTGAAGTTAGATATAGTGGGAATTAGTGAAGTTCGGTGGCAGGAGCAACAAGACTTTTGGTCAGGTGAATACAGGGTTATAAATACAAAATCAAATAGGGGTAATGCAGGAGTAGGTTTAATAATGAATAGGAAAATAGGAATGCGGGTAAGCTACTAGAAACAGCATAGTGAACGCATTATTGTGACCAAGATAGACACGAAGCCCACACCTACTACAGTAGTACAAGTTTATATGCCAACTAGCTCTGCCGATGATGAAGTAGTTGATGAAATGTATGATGAGATAAAAGAAATTATTCAGGTAGTGAAGGGAGATGAAAATTTAATAGTCATGGGTGACTGGAATTTGTCAGTAGGAAAAGGAAGAGAAGGAAATCTAGTAGGTGAATGTGGATTGGGACTAAGAAATGAAAGAGGAAGCCGCCTGGTAGAATTTTGCACAGAGCATAACTTAATCGTAGCTAACACTTGGTTCAAGAATCATGAAAGAAGGTTGTATACATGGAAGAACCCTGGAGATACTAAAAGGTTTCAGATAGATTATATAATGGTAAGAAAGAGATTTAGGAACCAGATTTTAAATTGTAAGACATTTCCAGGGGCAGACGTGGACTCTGACCACAATCTATTGTTTATGAAGTGTAGATTAAAACTGAAGAAACTGCAAAAAGGTGGGAATTTGAGGAGATGGGACCTGGATAAACTGAAAGAACCAGAGGTTGTACAGAGTTTCAGGGGGAGCATAAGGGAACAATTGACAGTAATGGGGGAAAGAAATACAGTAGAAGAAGAATGGGTAGCTTTGAGGGATGGAATAGTGAAGGCAGCAGAGGATCAAGTAGGTAAAAGGACGAGGGGTAGTAGAGATCCTTGGGTAACAGAAGAGATACTGAATTTAATTGATGAAAGGAGAAAATACAAAAATGCAGCAAGTGAATCAGGCAAAAAGGAATACAAACGTCTCAAAAATGAGATCTACAGGAAGTGCAAAATGGCTAAGCAGGGATGGCTAGAGGACAAATGTAAGGATGTAGAGGCTTATCTCATGAGGGTAAGATAGATACTGCCTACAGGAAAATTAGACACACCTTTGGAGAAATGAGAACCATTTGTATGAATATCAAGAGCTCAGATGGAAACCCAGTTCTAAGCAAAGAAGGGAAAGCAGAAAGGTGGAAGGAGTGTATAGAGGGTCTATACAAGGGCGATGTACTTGAGGACAATATTATGGAAATTGAAGAGGAGGTAGATGAAATGGGAGATACGATACTGTGTGAAGAGTTTGACAGAGCACCGAAAGACCTAAGTCGAAACAAGGCCCCGGGAGTACACAAAATTCCATTAGAACTACTGACGGCCATGAGAGAGCCAGTCATGACAAAACTGTACCATCTGGTGAGCAAGATGTATGAGACAGGCGAAATGCCGTCAGACTTCAAGAAGAATATAATAATTCCAATCCCAAAGGAAGCAGGTTTGACAGATGTGAAAATTACTGAACTATCAGTTTAATAAGTCACAGCTGCAAAATACTAACGCGAATTCTTTACAGATGAATGGAAAAACTGGTAGAAGCCGACCTTGGGGAAGATCAGTTTGGATTCCGTAGAAATGTTGGAACACGTGAGGCAATACTGACCTTACAACTTATCTTAGAACAAAGATTAAGGAAAGGCAAACCTACGTTTCTAGCATTTGTAGAGAAAGCATTTGACAATGTTGTCTGTAATACTCTTTCAAATTCTGAAGGTGGCAGGGGTAAAATATAGCGAGCGAAAGGCTATTTACAGTTTGTACAGATAGCAGAAGGCAGTTACGAGTCGAGGGGTATGAAAGGGAAGCAGTGGTTGGGAAGGGAGTGAGACAGGGTTGTGGCCTCTCCCCGATGCTATTCAATCTGTATATTGAGCAAGCAGTAAAGGGAATGAAAGAATAGTTCGGAGTAGGTATTAAAATCCGTGGAGAAGAAATAAAAACTTTGATGTTCGCCGATGACATTGTAGTTCTGTCAGAGACAGCAAAGGACCTGGAAGAGCAGTTGAACGGAATGGACAGTGTCTTGAAAGTAGGATATAAGATGAACATCAACAAAAGCAAAACGAGGATAATGGAATGTAGTCGAATTAAGTCGGGTGATGCTGAGGGTATTAGATTAGGAAATGAGGCACTAAAAGTAGTAAAGGAGTTTTGCTATTTGGGGAGCAAAACAACTGATGATGGTCGAAGTAAAGAGGATATAAAATGTATAATGGCAATGGCAAGGAAAGCGTTTATGAAGAAGAGTAATTTGTTAACGTCGAGTATAGATTTAAGTCAGGAAGTCATTTCTGAAAGTGTTTGTATGGAGTGTAGCCATGTATGGAAGTGAAACATGGACGATAAATAGTTTGGACAAGAAGAGAATAGAAGCTTTCGAAATGTGGTGCTACAGAAGAATGCTGAAGTTTAGATGGGTAGATCACATAACTAATGAGGAGGTATTGAATAGAATTGGGGAGAAGAGGACTTGACTAGAAGAAGGGATCGGTTGGGAGGACATGTTCTGAGGCATCAAGGGATCACCAATTTAGTACTGGAGGGCAGCGTGGAGGGTAAAAATTGTAGAGGGAGACAAAGAGATGAATACACTAAGCAGATTCAGAAGGATGTAGGCTGCAGTAGGTCTGGGAGATGAAGAGGCTTGCACAGGATAGAGTAACATGGAGAGCTGCATCAAACCAGTCTCAGGACTGAAGACCACAACAACAACATAAATTTTAAAAGCTCCTACCAAGACAAATCTTCAGGGGACTAGGCAATTGGTCTTTAATTAAAATCTGCTCAGTTTCCTACGACACACCTAATGTGCATTGCTAGATTATTGGATACATGTATCTACTAATATCAGGCTCTTAAAATTTTTATGAAGGATGGCTTTGGACCTAGTACTGTAACTGTCTCTTGCACTACTTGTTCAGAACAGAGAAATATTAGTAATAAAAAAAGACATTAATGAATATATGTATCATGAAACTCTTGTCAAAACCTGCACAATGTTCTAAGGCTAACACCAAAACATGCCCATTTAAATTTGTAAACATGTATACTGCAAACGTAGTTGAAATACAGCACATTTTGAGTTTAGGTTTTTCGATTTAGATTGTGACCAGTAAACTCTCAATTCATTAAAGAATTGAACTCCCATGCAGAAAACAGCTTCAGCCACCTGATTACTTTGCAAATGAGTTAATGTGTTAAATATTTGCCTTTAAGCATGTAAGTGAGAAAAAGTTTGGGAAAGGATTGAAATTATACATAAAGTTTGTTGGCAGTTTTTCATTATGAAACGCTGGATGAATGTAAACTGCATAATTTGCACTCCATTTTGAGTGAAATCTAGTTTTTTAAGCATCTCAGTGTTTTTGTACCTTCTGAATTGTGTATTCTACAATGATATAATTTTGCAGATAAATTCAGTAGTATGTGTGGCAACTGATTGTAAACAGTGTTGGAAATAGTATTAAAGAGGTAATAAATTAAAACATGTCTCATGCTGAACTGACTGCATGAGCAGCAGCAATGTAATAAGTCATAATCTTTTATCCTTTCTTCATTTAGTGTGGTATGTCATGAGAAAAAGTTTTGTAAAAGTTTGAAATTGTGTAAAGTTTGTTGTTATTCTGATATACTGAATGAATGATGTCTGTGTATTTGCATGTCTTTAGTTATGTGGTCTAAAGAAAACCACATGGTTTCTGACCCTGATACTTGTCTGTGTTAAAAGTTTAACTTAAGATTATATGACTTATTGAATAGATGAAGACAGCATTGTAAATTTTTGTATTCTGTTAATATTTATGTGAAATACTGAAAATTAAATTTTTGTGACCTCGCTGTTACAGATACAGCTTCTGGAATAGTGCATTAGTAATATAAATATGTTTGTAGTCCCAAAACTGGAACACTATATATATGTCCTACATGTCATTATTGAAGTACAGTGTTATAGGTTCTGTCACTCTGATACGTATTTGTGTGTAGCAAGTCTAGTCAGGATTTAATGGCAACCCATTTGCCTTGAAAATTTTGTTGAAATTTTCAAGTAGTTCATTAGTCATCTTTCCTGTAAGGGAAACAGCAATATTTTTAAGTTTTGTTCTTTCAGTGTCTGCAAAAAAGACTGAATTTTCATCCACTGATGGTGAAAGTACAAAACTGTAGCTGTATATGAGAAACAATAATAGAGCCCAGATAGAACTTACAGAACTCAGTCTGATTGCTTCAGATTATTATGACAATCATAAAACTGATAGACAGTGCTTTCTGTTGTGCAAATAAGATAAAAATCATTTCTCTTTGTCAAATACTCCATGCTATTTTAACTTTGACATCAGAATATTACAGTTGACACAGTCAAGACACAAGGAAATCACATATTCCACTAACAGTTACCATTTGATCGTAATATGTCAGTAGCTTATTTAGTTGAACCTTTTTTAAATACACGCTTACAGTCAGTTTTTTTTCTATCGAGATGTTAATTTCATCTGTACATGACATGCTCAAACATTTTTGACAATGGTGCTACTTATGAGAAGGAATTGATAGCACAACTGAAAAACACGTAATCATTTTGCTACCTATTTCAATTTAACCACTGGTGCCAATATTTTGGAGAGATTTGGTAACTTATTGTGGAAGTGTGGGAGGTAGGTGACCATAGCAAGATGGGAGTGTATCTGGGTTAACTTTCTTTTATTCTGCGTATTGCTCCGTCCAGTAATGTCAGTTATTATAAATAAATAAATGAGGTATTACGACAAGTGGCAACATATACGTCAATGTTGGATACTCCCATCATTACATGTCCAAATGGCCATGATTATTATGTAAATCTACACTTTATATTGCATCCAATTAGGTATTTCAAATGTTGTCAGTAGTCATGTGCACAAACCTATATATGTGAAACTATAGCTCTTAATCACAACTCCTCTTTCCATGAAATGCTATAGAAATATGTGTATCACTTTTGAAGTGCTTTAACTGTTTAGATAATGACTCGTGAAACATACCTGCTCCTGCCTATCTGGCTACAGACTGATTGTGGAAAAATGGTTACCCAATGGAATATTACAACAATATTGCATAATATGACCGTAACAAGTGTCTATCACCACATGTGTCTTCTATATTAAAAAAAGGTACATCAGGACATTGACAGAACATTCCATCTACTTGTGAAGAAATGATTGTGTGTGTGTGTGTGTGTGTGTGTGTGTGTGTGTGTGTGTGTGTGTGAAACGGCTTCTTACCAAAACCTTTAATTCACACCTTGACTCAGTGAATTTTCGTGCAAGAATTCTGTTTTAGGAGCTCACCACCACTTTAATACCTTTCCTAAAATCAGGGGGAAATAGTGCTTTTACTAACAGTTGTCAGGATATCATTCTCACCATCTGCCAGGAAAAGAGCATTGAAGAGATGTGAGCCCATAACTAGTGTAGATGCTAGAATCCAGTGGTATCTTTTTTATCATGTAGATTCATACAGTATTGTCCCATTTTAGATAAGTGTTATTCAATATGTACATTGAGGAAGCAGTAAAGGAAATGGAGAAATTTGTAGATGGAATTAAAGTTCAGGGAAAGAAATAAAAACTTCTGAGATTCGTTGATGGTACTGTAATTGTCAGAGACAGCAAAGGACTTGGAAGTGCAGTTGAATGGAATGGGCAGTATCTTGAAAGAAGGAAATAAGATGAAGCAAAAGGAGGTTAAGGGAATGTAGTTGGATTAGATAAGGCAATGATGAGGGAGTTAGATTAGGAAACAAGACACTAAAAGTAGTAAATGAGTTTTTTGTTGGGGCAGTAAAATAACTGATGATGGCCAAAGCAGAGTGAATATAAAATGTAGTGGCATTGGCAAGAAAAATGTCTCAAAAGAGAAATTTGTTAATATTGAATATATTTTTAAACGTTAAGATGTCTTTCCTGAAGATGTTTGTCTGGAGTGTAGCCTTTTACTGAAGTGAAATGTAGACAATAAGCAGTTCAGATAAGAAGAGAAAAGAATCCTTTGAAATGTGGTGCCATAAAAGTATACTGAACATTAGATTGGTAGATCAAATAACTAATGAGGTGGTACTAAATTGAATAGGTGGAGGGAGATAAATTTATGGCACAACTTTCTAAAAGATGTGACCAGTTCCTAGAACACATGCTGAGGCATCAATAAATATAAGGGACATTCAAAAAGAAACGAGCCGGAGGCATAGTTACAGAAACCAGTACCCGTATGTTAGGAGTATTGACCCTGGCTGTTGAGACACTTGTCCCACTGTGACACAAGGTGGTGAATGCCTGTTTCATAAAATTCCCGAGGTTGTGATGTTAACCAGTTCCGCATGTACAGCTGGACATCGCTGTCCACAAGAGTGCAGGAAAGGTTGTGCTGATGTTCTTCTTTGCCCAATATGGCTCCATTCTGCTCCCCGGCACTGCAAACCCTCATACAGCCAAAAGTCGCAGCACTCTTGCAGAAATTCAAATGGGAAGTTCTTGGTCACCCTCCATACAGTCCAGACCTCTCTCCCTGTGGTTAAACCATTTTTGGTCCCTCTAAAAGGGCTCAGAGGGGCAAACGATTCACGTTGGACGATGACGTCCAGCTGTACATGTGGAACTGGTTAACATCGCAGCCCCAGGTATTTTGAGACATATTAAAAAACTAAAGTGTAGTTATCTACGCTGAAACCTGGGTTAACACTAGGTGCTTTTTTTTCGCAATCAAGGTGGGTTTTTAGTTCTTTAATATATTAACCAACGATTGCTGATGCACTGTAATGTGGAAGGTTCTTATTTTGAGACAGCCATTCACCACCTTGTGTCACAGTGGGACAAGTGTCTCAACAGCCAGGGTCAATACTTCTAACATACAGGTACTGGTTTCTGTAATTATGCCTCTGGCTCGTTTCTTTTTGAATGCCCCTTATAGCTTGGTAATTGAGAGCAGTGAAGGGGTTAAAAATTGTAGGATACCTAGGCATGAAACCTGTTAGCAGGTTCAAATGGATGTAGGTAGCAAATATTCTTCAATAATTACCTAAGAATTGTAATTGAAGTGTCAGTTTCTTTGTTGTTGCTAGAAAAAGTATAATCAGTACAGCTGAGAGCCCATAGACAAAGGGAAAACAAAGAAAATCAGTTTACTACAGCAGAGGAAGCATGTTTATGTTGCTTCCAAGAGAAATTAATCACTGAGGAAGGGGGCTGGAGAAGAGCAATGAACTGTAATTGATTAAACTAACCCAGTGCTCTGGTAAGTGATGAAGTAAGCCCATGCCTGATTCAGGTATGCAGTAAATAGGTCTATGATAATGCAGTAGATGGGTCTATGATAAAATTCTACTGTTTTCCAGGTGTACTGTGAAAACGATGATATTCTGCACATTTCAGTTTTCTTGTAATCGGTGTGTCACAGTAATGTCTTCTGTATCATATGTTAAGAGACTGAACAGGCATCAATAAATGAGAAAAATTATAGTACACAACTGTCAATTTATTACATAAATTTTCAAAATATTTTGTCTTTGTGCTACATAATTTATTTTCAAAGAGATTTCCCTGTTTGACAGCTGTATTACTATGAGAATAACATCTGAACTTGATCAGCAGGTCTTTGGTTTGAGAGCTTGCTTGTTTCTTCTTGGCAGAGCTGTTTATGCAGATAGGTTTTCCATATGTTCTGGAATGACGTGAAAGAACCAGTTAATTCATTTCTTGTATTCTGGTAAAATAATATCTTCAAATAGTGCACATTGCATTTTTATGTAACACTAAGAGTGAGACAATTTTCATCATCATTGCAGTGTAGTCAGGTTGCAACATGTTGTAGATGGGCTAAGAAGCAGTTCAAAAACAATATGCATGAGTAAGAATGAAAATCAATTATGCTTTTGCAGTAGACTTCAATAAAAAAAACTTATCTGAACTTTACATTGTTTGAGAAGATTAAGAAGTATCTGCAAGCCCAAATTACTTGAATTTAATTTTTTGTGACTGTTTAGTCATTTGAGAGTGGATGTCTGCCACAATGTGTTCTGGGTTTGTTGGCAACTCCTGTATTATACTGTCTGCTGAGTTTGGCTTTGTGAGTAGACATCCTCTTTCCCCCTCTTCTAACCTTGATAGAACTGAAAATCAAAACAAGGGTGAATCTCAAAGGGTTTATGTACATATCCTACACACAGGTATTGACTGTTTTTCAACACAATCACCTCAGAGATAAGGAATTTTTCTTTAAACTGTATCAAATTTCCTGTAGCCACTGCAATAAGTCATCCACCTGTCAAGCCATGTCATTATAGTACCTGTTTGAGGAATCCACAGAACTACATACTACAGTAATAAACAATCAATGTGGCTTCTTACTCGGAGATGATGTGGATTGCAAAGATCTGTTCAAAACAGACTTGCTGTTGTCATGTGCTGTTCTGCAGCCCAACCACATGTTACTGCATAAGCTCTAAAGCTCTTTATGGTATGGATTGGGCAAAAAGTTATTTCCAACTATTTTAGTGATGAAATGTTTGAGTGGAAGACATTTTACCTTGGATAAGAAACTGCAAGGTAACATAAGGAATGATACACGCACTGTAATTGTTTTAGGGAGGGGATATGAAAGATGGTACATCATTACGACATCATCTCAGGTGCCATAGTGATCAAAAATACTTAATACGTGTATGTAGTGTTTTAATTTCCAGCCTTATTGGAAATGGAAAAGAAAAATGCTGTCTTAGAATAAACAATTATCAGAAAGTATCATGTTTGTATGTGTTAAGATGAATATAAGACTGTTGCAATGTATGCAAAACATTCACATGCTAATGTAAAGGGAAAAATAAAGAATTTTGATAAGCAGATCTTACAAGGAAAGAGTTCATCAGTCTTGCTGCCCCCCCCCCCCCCCCCTGCGGGTCCGGGGATTAGAATAGGCCCGAGGTATTCCTGCCTGTCGTAAGAGGCGACTAAAAGGAGTCCCTCCCCCTCAAGGGGGTAGTTAGCGCCTGCGTCCAGAGACGGACGGTTCCACGACCTCTATTTGCAGTCATTTTGCTTTTTCACTTCTCGTTTCTTCCTTCCTTTGGTTGGTTCCTTTCTTTGCTCTTCTCCATCTCACTGTCTTCCTTACTCTTTCCCTTGTCTTCTCCTTGCCTTCTCATTGCCTTCTTCTCCTTGCCTTCTCTGGTCTCCGCCTCGGCGTTTGAGACAGTCTGTCCTCTCTCTCCCTCTCTCATTTTTCCTCTTCTTCCTTCCTCCCTGTGCGTGCCTGAAGGCCGACCCACACGTTCGCACGCGTAGCCGGTGACGGGGTAACGCATAATTCCCCGCCCTGGGTAGACATGTAAGGCACGCATGTACCCCCTGGTAAAGGCCAGGCCCAGGGAGGGGTGATTGCCTGAGCTGATACCTTCTGACCATGCCGATTGGTCCCTCCGTCTGTTTCTCGGGAGGTGTGACCTGAGGTGTAAACATTCACCTAAGGCGGGAGTGCCCTCTGAGAGGGTCCCCACAAGGAAGGAGCACGCCATCGGAGACGCTGGCAATCATGGGGGATTCCTCCGCAATGGATTTCACTCCATCTCTCTCGACTTCTGCCCAAAAACGGAAACTTGACCAGCCACCAGTGACAAAAGTACTACCGTCTGCCTCACAGTTCCTCGTCGTTTCTCGATCTGAGGTCGGAAAGGATTTTTCCTGTCAACCCTTTTGTTATCCAGAAGGGCGTAGATGCCATAGCCGGATCTGTCAAATCTTGTACCAGGTTGCGTAACGGTACCTTATTACTAGAAACTGAGAGCGCCTTTCAGGCACAAAAACTGCTTCGGGCCACATTACTGTACACGTTCCCTGTCCGGGTGGATGCTCACCGAACTTTGAATTCGTGTCGTGGTGTGGTCTATACTAGATCCCTCGACGGATTGACTGACGAGGAGATACAATCTTTCCTCACTGAGCAGGGCGTGACGGCTGTCCATAGGGTCATGAAAAGGTCAACAATGACCTTGTACCGACCCGGACACTTTTCTTGACCTTTGATAGTGTTAAGCTGCCATCGCGCATCAAGGCGGGCTACGAGGTTATTTCTGTTCGCCCCTATGTCCCGACACCTACGCGCTGCTACCAGTGTCAGCGTTTCAATCACACTCTACAGTCTTGTTCCAATGCGGCTAGATGTGTCACTTGTGGCAGGGATGCCCATGAGGGTGACTGTCCACCTCCGTCTCCTCGTTGTGTGAACTGTCAGGGTGACCGTGCCGCATTCTCCCGCGACTGTCCTGTCTATAAGGAAGAACGCTGTATCCAAGAAATTCGGGTCAAAGAGTGTCCACCTCGGCTGCTCGCAAGCTATTGGCTAGTAGGAAGCCCGCGCTGCTCCCAGCGGGGAAATACAGTACTGTCCTCGCCTCTCCTCGGACTACCAGGGAGGTGGCAACCCAGACATGCGATCTGACATTCAGCACCACGGTCGTCCGTTCGGCCAGTGCTAAGATCGTGCGGTCGACGTCTCCTCTTCCTCCCATCACCCCACAGACACCAGCCCCTTCATCAGCTTCTGCTAAGACGAAGACCCAGAAGTCAGATGCACGGGCCTTCAAGAAGGAACCGTCCCGTGCAGACTTCCTACGTACCTCGACCTCCCAGCCATCGACCGGTACTTCCACCAAACGACCTTCCAAGAAGGCTCATAGGAAGCACAGTTCTCCTTCTCCGCCACGGCGCATTTCTTCTCCTGCGCCACCCAGCGATTGCCGCCCCAGGCCGTCATCCGTTTCGCCTGGCCGCACTGCTGGTAGCCGAACATCTGGCCGGTCACCGGCGGAGGAAGCTCCCCCTCCCGGCCATCTTACCAAGATGGGCGATGAACCTATAGAACCAATGGACGATGACTGTCCGCCTACTGATAGCGGCGGCAGTGCTCGCTCGAAGCCAGGCCCTCAGCAGCCTTCGCGGTGACCCCTTCTTTCATCTTCCTTTTCTTCTTACGATGGCACTTATTCACTGGAATATTCGCAGCATTCGCTCCAACCGAGAGGACTTGAAGTTGCTGCTCTGCTTGCACCGTCCGCTCGTCGTAGCCCTCCAGGAAACGAAGCTACGCCCATGCGATCAAATTACCTTGGCACACTACACCTCTGTGCGTTTTGACCTACCCCCTGTGGTAGGTATCCCGGCTCATGGAGGGGTTATGTTGCTGGTCCGGGATGATATTTACTACGATCCCATCACGTTGCACACTGGCCTGCAGGCAGTTGCCATCCGCATTACTCTCCCCACTTTTACATTTTCCATTTGTACCGTTTACACTCCATCGTCGTCTGCCGTTACCAGGGCAGACATGATGCAACTTATTGCTCAGCTATCTGCACCATTTTTGTTAACTGGAGACTTCAATGCCCACCATCACCTTTGGGGCTCTCCAGCATCCTGCCCGAGGGGCTCCCTGTTAGCAGACCTTTTCAACCAGCTCAATCTTGTCTGCCTCAATACTGGTGCCCCTACTTTTCTTTCGGACACATCTCACACCTATTCCCATTTAGACCTCTCTATATGTACTCCCCAACTTGCACGCCGGTTTGAGTGGTATGCACTTTCTGATACATATTCGAGCGACCACTTCCCATGTGTTATCCATCTCCTGCAGCATACCCCCTCTCCGTGCTCATCTAGTTGGACCATCTCCAAAGCAGACTGGGGGCTCTTCTCTTCCAGGGCGACCTTTCAGGATCAAACCTTCACAAGCTGCGATCGTCAGGTTGCACACCTCACGGAAGTCATTCTCACTGCTGCTGAATATTCCATCCCTCACCCTACTTCTTCTCCACGTCGCGTACCGGTCCCCTGGTGGACTGCAGCATGTAGAGACGCTTGACGTGCTCGTCGACGTGCTTTACGCACCTTGTATCAATTATAAACGATTACGTGCACAGTGTCGTCGTATTATTAAAGAAAGCAAGAAAGCCAGCTGGGCTGCTTTCACAAGCACCTTCAACAGTTTTACTCCATCTGTTGTCTGGGGTAGCCTGCGCCGGCTATCTGGCACTAAGGTCCACTCACCAGTTTCTGGCTTGACGGTCGCAAATGAAGTCCTTGTGGCCCCTGAGGCTGTCTCCAATGCCCAATGCCTTCAGCCGCTTTTTCGCAGAGGTTTCGAGCTCCGCTCATTACCACCCTGCCTTCCTCCCCCGCAAACAGGCAGAGGAGGCTAGGCCACCTAACTTCCGCTCCTCGAATCGTGAAAGTTATAATGCCCCATTCACCATCCGGGAACTCGAAAACGCACTTGGCCGATCACGGTCCTCCGCTCCAGGGCCTGATTCTATTCATATTCAGATGCTGAAGAACCTTTCTCCTGTGGGTAAAGGTTTTCTTCTTCGTACTTACAATCGCATCTGGATTGAGGGACATGTTCCCGCATGCTGGCGCGAGTCTATTATTGTCCCGATCCCTAAGCCGGGGAAGGACAAGCACTTGCCTTCCCGTTATCGACCCATCTCGCTTACCAGCTGTGTCTGTAAAGTGATGGAGCGAATGGTTAACTCCCGTTTGGTTTGGCTGCTCGAGTCTCGACGCCTACTTACCAATGTACAGTGTGGATTTCGTAGGCGCCGCTCTGCTGTTGACCATCTGGTTACTTTGTCGACCTTCATTATGAATAACTTCTTGCGGAAGCGCCCGACCGCGGCTGTGTTCTTTGATTTGGAGAAGGCTTACGACACCTGTTGGAGGGCGGGCATTCTCCGCACCATGCATACGTGGGGCCTTCGCGGTCGCCTCCCTCTTTTTATTCGTTCCTTTGTAATGGATCGACAGTTCAGGGTACGTGTGGGTTCTGTCCTGTCAGACACCTTTCGCCAGGAGAATGGAGTGCCACAGGGCTCAGTTTTGAGCGTCGCTCTCTTCGCCATAGCGATCAATCCAATAATGGATTGCCTCCCAGCTGATGTATCAGGTTCCCTTTTCGTGGACGATTTTACCATCTATTGCAGCGCGCAGCGTACACGTGTCCTGGAGCACTGTCTTCAGCGTTCTCTTGACCGTCTTTACTCCTGGCGTGTCGCCAATGGCTTCCGTTTCTCTGCCGAGAAGACGGTCTGTATTAACTTCTGGCGCTACAAAGAGTTTCTCCCACCGTCCTTACGACTCGGTCCCGTTGCTCTCCCATTCGTGGAGACAACAAAATTTTTAGGTCTTACATTTGACACGAAACTTAGCTGGTCTCCACATGTCATATTTGGCTGCCCGTTGTACCCATTCTCTAAATGTCCTCCGTGTTCAGTGGTTTGTCGTGGGGAGCGGATTGAACCGTCCTACTTCGCCTATATCGGTCGATCGTCCGCTCCAAGCTGGATTATGGGAGCTTCGTATACTGTTCTGCACGGCTATCCGTCTTACGCCGCCTCAACTCCATACATCATTGGGGTTTACGACTTGCAATAGGAGTGTTTTATACTAGTCCCGTCGAGAGTCTTCATGCTGACGCTGGTGAATTGCCACTCACCTACCAGCGCGATATACTGCTTTGTCGGTATGCCTGTCGGCTACTGTCAATGCCCGACCACCCGTCTTATCGTTCCTTTTTTGACGACTCTCTCGACCGTCAATACGGGTTGTATGTCTCTGCCCTGCTACCCCCTGGAGTTCGCTTTCATCGCCTCCTTCAACACCTTAATTTTTCACTCCCTGCAACCTTTCGAGTGGGCGAGAGCCACACGCCACCTTGGCTCCAGGCTCAGGTTCGCGTCCACCTTGACCTCTGCTCGCTCCCAAAGGAGGTTACCCCCGGTTCAGTCTACCACTCCCGTTTTGTCGAACTTCGTTCGAAGTTCATTAATATGACCTTCATTTACACAGATGGCTCTAAGACCAATGACGGGGTCGGGTGTTCTTTTATTGTCGGGGCACAAAGTTTCCAATACCGGCTCCATGGCCATTGTTCGGTCTTCACAGCTGAGCTCTTTGCCCTCTACCAGGCTGTTCTTTACATCTGCCGCCACCGACATTCTGCTTGTCATCTGCTCTGATTCCCTGAGCGCCATCCAGAGCCTCAGTGATCCGTACCCGGTGCACCCTTTCGTGCACCGGATCCAACGCTCTCTTCAGCAGCTGGTGGACGTCGGTTCTCCAGTTAGCTTTATGTGGGTTCCTGGCCATGTCGGTATCCCTGGGAACGAAGCTGCAGATGCCGCGGCCAAGGCTGCGGTCCTCCAGCCTCAGACAGCTTCTTGTTGTGTTCCTTCGTCAGATTGTAGCAGGGTCATTTGTCGGCGCATTTTATCGCTGTGGCATGCCGATTGGGCTGCACTTACAGACAACAAGCTTCGGGCTTTGAAACCTCTTCCCGCGGCTTGGACGTCCTCCTCACGCCCTTCTCGGCGGGAGGAGGTAGTTTTGGCCCGGTTATGAATTGGACACTGCCGGTTCAGCCATCGCCATCTGCTGACGGCTGTGCCGGCGCCGTTCTGCCCATGTGGGCAATTGCTGACGGTCCGCCACATTTTAACGTCCTGTCCGGATTTTAACACACTGCGTCTTGATCTTGGCCTGCCATGTACTCTAGATGCCATTTTTAGCGGATGACCCACGAGCAGCTGCTCGCGTTCTTCATGTTATCAACTTGACGACCCTCTCTAAGGACATTTGATTATGCTGTTTTTTTAATCCTATGCCTGTCCGTCTGTCTTTTATTGTGTTTTCCGTTTCGTTGCTGTTTTAAACTTGTGACTCGCGGTGCATTCCTAACGTAGTCTGGGCGCTAATGACCGTTGAAGTTGTGCGCCCTAAAACCACAAAAAAAGTCTTGCTGCTACCATGAGCATGTACATTTGGGTGACTGAGATAGTTTAGTATGGGAATGTTTGTGTTCTTACTATAAAAAGAGCAAGAGCTATAACAGTAGCATTAACTGTTACATGTTTGTATGCCACACACCAATCCTCTGTAGGTAAGTGGTTACCTTTCCCTTATTTTATGGAAGATTTCCACTCTGATCCACTGAGGTTAATTACACTGCCAAAAGCAAAATCCTCAATGGATGACAGTCGACAAATATCAAGCCAGTCTGATGAACATTTTATTTAAAACCAAATATCCTCACCACACATACAGTACATACACTTGGCTTCTGTACAAGTTTATTGTTGAGTGTGTGGGAGATATACTAAAAAGCAAATAGCTGCCTGTCAGCTCCTCGTAATGGCACATATGGAAGTGTCTACTGTTCATAATAACAAAAAAATCTAGTCACTTCAATGTCATGCTGCTGAGAGATTAGTGTAAAGTTAATGCCTGTGTTTTGCTCACAAATTTGAGTGTGTGCGCTTGGTTTAATTTTTTTTCTTTAAAAAGTGAAGTATAGAGAGAATTCATATATCCTGGTCTGTTGTACACTCTCACTATTGTATACCATGCATATAAAATGGCTTCGTTAATGTATTATCAAATCTTAGTTAATGATTTACTTGAGAAAACTGATTCAGTTTTAAAATGGCAAAATTTGGTCTGATTCTGCAACAGAATAGATTTATCAGTATTATGAAAAGGATAGTTGCTACTCACCTTATAGCAGAGATGCTGAGTCACAGATAGGCACAATGAAAAGACTTTCGGAAAGTGAACTCTCTATCAGTAATGTCTTTGTCAAAATTAGACTGCATACACACATGACTGGTCTCTGGCAGCAGCTATGTCATGTTACTCCACTCTTTCAAATCACCTGTTGATGTTGCTGCACAAAGACATTGATTATTGGGTCAGATATATTAAACAGACTCACATATGTCATCTGTTAGATAATAGCTTCATAATGTAAACTTTCATCATACACTGTTCACAAAAATAGGGAAAATAACTTAAGAAAATATCATCTTCGCATCTAGTGATGGACAGGATATATATGGGTAGAGACGCTATGGTATGTTTCTCACCAAGCGATAAGAAATGATTTTTTGAAAGAGTCGTGGGTTGTTTGAGCTGATGAAAATATGCCCCTACCTATTGCTGAAATTTAATTCCATATTGAGACTTTGATTATTTGAGATACATATTTGCCCAGTTCCAATAGGTACAATTATTTGATTTGTGCACCTCATCAATTGGTGGAAATAGTAGTTAATGATTTGAACATAGTTTCAAAGAAAGGAACATATGGTGTGTTGTCACAGCATCACCTGTGCCACAGTAGCATGTGAGAATTGGATTAATTTTTATAAATTGGTTTGTGGAACTGTTTAGACTAATTTCATATGATATTACATAACAGTAATGGACGTTCCTATATGGAGCAATACATGAAATAAGGGAAAGGCAACCACTGAACTATAGCAGATCAACACATGGAGCACAGTAACGTATTACAGAAAACTAGTCACACTAGCTTTATAGCACTAGCTCTTTTTTTCTGATAATAGTACACAGATTCAGACACCTAGATGCAACCGCGTGAGGTGGCACAGCGGTTAGCACACTGGACTTGTATTTAGGATGACAACAGTTCAAACCCCATCCAGACTCAGGTTTTCTGTGATTTCCCTAAACTGCTTCAGGCAAATGCTGTAATAGTTCCTTCAAAAGGGCACTGCAAACTACCTTCTCCATCCTTCCCTAATCTGATTGGACTGATAACCTCACTTTTGGTCCCCTTCCCCTAAATAAACCAACCAACCCAGATGCACATTCCAAAAGAAGCTACCAAGTCCTTTCAAACTATGGCCTACAATGGTTACACTGTAATAGGTAGTACAATAATGAGGTGTTGTTCAGTTGTGCCTCTATCACTTTCATCTTAGAAGTAGTAGCATTGGTGAAAATGTTGGAATGTCGTGTAAAAAATCAATTTAATAACACACAGAGGAAAAATCTGACACAATCAGCATGTATATAAAAAAGCCTCTGCTCAACAGGCTAACCAAATAAAGTAAATATAGATAACTGTCACTTGGAATATGTGACTTCGCTGAGTCTTGATTGTATGAACTGCAATATTCTGATGTCGAAGTTAAAATATTGTGTAGTACTTAACACAATGGAGTAGATTTTTATCTTAATTGCACAACAGCCAAATGCTGTGTGGGTGTCGGTGTGGTTGTGTGTGAAACTTTGTACTACTACTACTATTACAAAAAGAGCTAATGCTTGATAGCTAGTATGAATGCTGTTTTCTGTTGTGTGTTACTGTGCTTAATATAACATTAGCTAATGACAACAGATATATTTCAGTGAACATTTGAAGAAATAGTTGTACCATATTAAGCAAAGTGTATGTATATGTTATAACGTGTATCAGCGTGTGTGATTTGCACATTTCTGATAATCACTTTTTGTTACAACAGTGCAATGTGTAAAATTTACACAGCATAACAAAACGATAATTTATCGTGAGGTGCAGTACTTCTTAATTAGGGATTGGTAGTTTCAGCAACCATTGTTACAAATAACCCCTCAGTCTATCTTGGCAGAATATTGACATCTTTTAGTATGACGGGAACCACAGATACTGCATCACTTAGCCAAGATCACGGGAAGAGGTCAGTTTGAAAATGCAGGTCTGCTTTTTTACACTCTGGGCACATTCAGGGTTCTATGTTTTTCTGTGAGACTGCAGGAAAAATATTTGAGGGAGAAGTGAGATTAGTGTATGTTACCTTCAGTATGCATTGATGACACTACAAGAAATAGCAACGGTTTTGTTTTATAAAGTGGCTGAAAACAGTCAACGAAAATGCCACTAAGGCTGCTACTGGACCAACACACTGTTTGAGAACTTCAGCAAAGCCTGCAACAAGTATACTGCTTGTTGAAACACATCTTTTACATACTCTGACCTAGGGAGCTCAGTGCTTAAGAAAAAGTGAACAAACAGTACCTATGTAAGTTAGAACACCTTTTGTATTCTGCAAGGGCATTTTAAATTATACAAATCACATACCTGCTGCAGAAAATGGTCTTTCCAAGAAAACACAATGTGTTAACCATAAGTCGCCCTGTCAGCTCCCTGGTTCAGAATCTGAAGTCAGTGGATGCCAGGAGGATTCGGTCGGTCGGTGGGTGGTTTTTTTTAAAAAAAGCCAATGTTAGCTAGCTGGCAGTACTACGTGAAGTAGTGTTTGTTCACTGCTGTTACTTTGTTGTATTTCACTTTAGTTTGTACTGTGTCCTTCCCTGGTGATAAGTGTATGTTCTTCTCACTGTTAGGATCTTTATTAAACATGTCAATCCATAAGATGATATCATTTTGATTATGAACAGCATTTAAACAATTTTTACCTCTGTGTGTGCTTTTGTGGAAGCATGAGCAACAGGTTTAGGTGCCTACCCTATGGGAGATTGGCAGTGTTTGTTTCCCTTCCATGGTTTCTCAGCCCATGGATGTCTGTGTGGAACCAGGCTTACTTCCTCTATTGTGTCCAACCCTCCTCTGACATTTGACACCTCACAGTTAATGTACCATAGTTACATAATAACTTCTCATGAGTAAGAGGATAAGGTCTTTTCCATCTGCAACAATAATATGCTATTGTCAGTACATTAAGTAATTAATAACTAGATAAATTGGACAATAATAATGTTGTTATAAAAACTGTTACAGCTAAGTGACCCTTGATGGTACTGCAAAGGGAAGTAGGATTTTTATAATTTGAATATATCATTGTCTTCATTTTTGCTGCAGCGTAGTAAAAACGCATGCTACTGACTAACACACTTTCCTGGTTGAAAATGGATGTTTTCTTCATGACAGTGTATTTATCTGTCTTGCATTATCTTGCTAAAAGATTGGGAATCAGTAATCCTTCCCAAACATCACGTTGGATTTCCACACAAATGGAATTCTGTATTCCATGAATCACAATTTCTAGACAGTTGAGTAGGCTGCAGGATCTCATGATTCTATTAGGCAAATGTTAAATTACTCCCGGTCATTGCTAAGTTTATCTTATTCTACATTGTGAATTCAGTGTTTACAAAATGCTCTGTGGTGACGCAAATGGACACATTTTATACAGTCAAGCTGGTTCACAAACTTCACATCCTGCAGACCTTTGAGAGGCTTATTTTACTCAGTGGTCTGATAGTGTTGCTCAGTGCTTTACTGCATTCTTTGTCCCATTCCTGTTTTGATCTTAGTAGATTTAATTTTGTTAAATTGTTACTGTTGCTGAAGAATCTCATTTTAACTTATTACTTTCATTGCTACGTCTACATGTTGTTTCAGATTTTTGATAATACATGTTTCTCATATCTATTCCAAACTACAAGCAGCAATACCTACTTGTTCCTAAATTTACAGTGGAGACTGCTGTATTCTAGGAAACAGCCAATTAACAATTGTTCTTTCATTTCTACATATTTTATGACTCAGTTAAACAGGTGTATAATAGCTTTGTGGATACAGAGAAATAAATGTCTATATGATAACTACAATATACAGAAAGCTGCCAATTTAAGCAACTTTGACAAATGACAGTCATGTGTTGGGAGCTGAGAATGGTTTTATCACTAAAAGTGTGCCAAGTGCAGACTTGATCATCAGTGTGCTACTACCTCAGTCAACTGACCATAGAATGTTGACATAAAGATGCTGCTCTATAAAGGCAGACCATGGAGCAGTGAAATGGCTTGTCCAGACAGATGCATCTTGCTTTGTATTACATATCGAAATTGTATTGCTATGATGCACCGTCTTCTGTGAATGGAGGAACATATTGCTTCCTCTCATACATACCCTGTGAAATCATGATGATGGTAAAATTGCAGAATTTGGAGCTCACAGACGATTACTGAGAATTTCGTCTGACATAGCATTTGGGAATAGTGCAGGAAAGAGGAAATAATAATGATACATGAAGTACCCCCGCCACATACCATCAGTTATCTTCTGAAGTAAACAGAAGTGTGACATGTGAAAGTGTGGACAGGCTGCTACGGGGACTTTGCTCTTGTCTACCTAGTAACAGAATTGGATTTAGATGACACAGCCAATCTGAAATTTGTCAGTGTAGTTACTGCCTACTGATTGTTTGCATGACTTGGGAAGTAATCCGCGGAATACTTATTCTCGGCAGAAGACCAGGATCATGCTGAAGAAATTTTTTCGATATGGTGATGAATTCCCATGACTATGTAGGATACCAAATATGCTAGAAACCAAACATATTTCGTATGTTGTCGTGTCACTTTGGAACTCGCAAAGCATTTCTACATTTACACCTATATGCTGTAGAACATACTTATACCTTGTAGCACATATTTGGGATTCTGGCTGTTCCGTTCTCGTATGCAGCAGAATCTTATTAGGCTTATCTGATGTTCGCGACTCCTGCACAAACCTATATGTTAAAGGTGGTTGTATATTCATAGGTTCCTCACTTAAAGGTGGCTTTTGAAACATTGTAAGTATGCTTTCATGGAATATTTTGCATTGGATAGGCACTTCCCAGAAATTGTCAACAATCTCTCTCTCTCTCTCTCTCTCTCTCTGAAGTCCTAGAAATTTTGCGACCTTACATAAAATTGTAGCTGTTTCTGCACATATTCATTCATGGTGTGGGCAAAGCAATCCCGGCTGTTTGTCGATGATATCGAAAGTGTCATTAAAAATAATTCCGAAGTATATGCGATTCTGTAAACACTAAGACATATCTTACCGACAGTTGAAGTATGACATTCGTCGATTGCAGAAATGCCCTATTATCATCGCACAACAAAGAGAAATCACAAGTGCAAGCAATGCAATTAAAATACGTTGATCCATTAAAATACGTTGATCCAAAATCAACTCC
This sequence comes from Schistocerca americana, assembly GCF_021461395.2. NCBI lineage: Eukaryota > Metazoa > Arthropoda > Insecta > Orthoptera > Acrididae > Schistocerca > Schistocerca americana. The sequence continues at coordinate 929,758,019 of NC_060119.1, read as the reverse complement.
AGGCTCCTGCTTTCTTGAAAATGTCTCGATAGGCATGTTTTGTTGTGAATTTATCACCAGATTGCAAGATGTTTGACAGCGTTAACAAGGCTGCATTTCCTTAGGATATTCACACAAATGTGTTGTGGCATATGTGGCTTCGCAAGTTGCTTGTGTTGATCAGATTTTTTATGCTTCGAATGTTTTTTCTGGTATATCCTGGGGAATGCACTGGTTTGTGACAAGTGTAAAAGTAAAGACCAAATTGAAATATTAAAATCATCATATGGTTTTTATTTTTCACTTGCTATTTGTCAGTAATTGTATCATACTTCATGGTGTCACAAATTATATTCATGTCACCGGCTTCTGTGAAACAGTTTGGACACAAGATGCAAAAAATCGAAACTGTACTCTTAGCCACTGTACTACTGACTAAATTGGTTTACGCTACCGCGATCGGACTGGTGGGCACAGACGCAGACTCCATGGGGTCTGAGGGGGGCCTGAGTCCCCACGAAAATCCGTTTGGAGGCGGAGGCCCCACCCCCAATAATTTAGGAAAACTATTAGTAAAATCACAAAATTACGTTTGATGATAGTTACCTTTTGAAGTACAATAAGTTAAAACAAATAATTATTATGGTAGTAAGCAGGATAACTGAAAACGAGTGGTGTGAATCATGATAGTGTTACGGTGCTTTGGGTACATTTAGAATTTGCTCCAGTGCGCGAACCTTCGGGTAAAGTCTGGCCCCGGCAGGCCAGTGCTGCATTCGCGACATCAAAAGGACTGGAGCAGAAGCACCTGGATCCCTCCACCTTGCGTCACCTTGACGCTTCGAGACATTAAGACTCCACAGCTGTATAAAGCCCACCCTGCTGTCGCAGTCATTCAGCCTGGATAGTTTTGTTCAGTGCATGCTGCAGATGTGTTTAGTGTTCAGACTGTGGTGTCTAGTGGACTATTTTATATGACTATATTTTATTCGTTCACATTAGTCTCTTTAGTGTATTGTGAATTAAGTTTGCAATGGATAAATTTGTTACCAAAAAGGCACACTTGGAAGTTGAGACTGCAAGTCAACCTCAAACAATTGTCATCAATTGCTTCGTTGTCTTCAGGTGAGAACCATTCACAGCCAAAACCTGGACAACCCAGTAAGGGAAGATCACTTCAAAAGTCTTTGTTGATCAAAAATACATGGCTAGAATATGAAGTATCTACCGAGAAAGTTTTCCGCAAAACCTGCAAAAAGGCAGATGCTAAAAATCTATTACAATTTTCTTAAAAAAAGGATGCATTTACTTTCGTAGGGTTTTCTAACTGTAAACCGGCTTTGGAAAAATTCAGTCTTCATGAAAATACATTTATGCATGAAGGTGGTCTGAAACTAAATTCTATCACTAACTGAAGTGTGATCTCCCAATTGAATGAACAGTTAGTGATATGAAGAAAGACCGTTTAGCTCTTGAGACAATTTTTACTACCGTGCAATTTCTATGCCGACAAGGACTAGCAATTAGAGGGCACGAAGATTTGAAATTTGTTTAAAGTGTTGGAACTCTGAAAGAATGACATACCTGAGTTCAAAGATTGGTTAGGGCGTTCGGGGTACAAGTGGACATCCAACAATATTCAAAACGACATCATTGGTCTACTAAGAAAGTCTTTGTTGAGAACGGTATTGGCTTCAATCAAGAAGATGGAACATTTTTCTATTATGGTTGATGAAACAAGTGACTCTTCGATTCACGAACAAGTGTCATTTTGTATTCGCACTGTCGATGATTCCTTAATCATCAACGAAGACTTTGGCTTATATGAGACACCCAACACTGAATCACAAACTCTGTTTAATATTTTACATTCCGTTTTCGCTCATCTTGATTTGTCAATGGATAACTTAAGAGAACAGTGCCTCGAATATGAGAGGTAAGTTCAAAGGACTAAAAAGGTTAGTTTTGGATATACAACCAAAAGCACATTATGTGCACTGCACTGCTCACAGTTTAGACTTGGCAGTTGCTGATAGTCTTTGTCATCTTATGTCTGAGGGATATTATGGCTTTACCCAAGGACTTAATAACCACTGTAAGCCAATCCAACAAAAGGATGCGACTTTCCAGAAGCATACGCTGTGAGAGTGTCAACTACCAAGCTGGTCTATGACTCCTTTTCCCGACTAGATGGACTATGCAAGCTTCTAGTATCTTGAGAATATTGAAAAACTATTTAAGAACTTCTATAGTTTTTTTTGAAACATTTTCTGCAGAGGACAAAACAGAGGCAGGTTACAAATGTGCAGGCTACCTTGAGTCAATGCTACAAATCAAGACTTATTTCTTTATACATCTTCATTGCCATGCAATGAACCCATTAGAGGATGTCAATGAAAATATTCAGTGCCCTCATCTAAGTGTTGCTGATCTGGAAAAATATGAGGGCTTGATTTGTATATTGAAAGGAAGGCGTGATAGTCTTGAACATTTTGGGAATTCTTTAAAAAAGAAAAACCTTCACAAGTCAATGATCCTTAGCTTCCTCAGAATTGAAGTATACCAAATAAGTATGGAAATGACGAAGCCAGTTCACCGCACTCTTTCAAAACCCCAAAGGAATACTACAAAGCTTTTAATATTGAAGTTTGTGAAACGGTGCAATCTGGCATTACTGAGCGGTTTGGTTCAACTGGACTCACATAGGTCATTGCAGTTGAAGAGTGCTTGCTTTTAGTAAACAGAGGTGAAACAAATTTGGAAAAATCAAGAGTTTTTAAAAAATGACCTAGACATTGAGAGACTGCGCTTACAGTTGAATATGTTAGCCAATATCGCTAATAAAAAACAACTGGTCTAAAAAAAAGCCATGCGTGATGTAAGAAAGTACATTACACAAAAGCCTGCAGTTGGAGAAATGGTATGTGAAGCAGTGAAGTGCATTAAGCTTCTTCAAGTAGTTCCAATCAAGACAGCAACAGCAGATTGGTCATTTAGCGCCCTTACACGTCCAAAGTCATAACTCCGATCAACAATGGGACAGAGGCGAGTGAACGACTTGGCTGTTTATCCCCCCCCCCCCCCTTCACCGAGATGTTTCGGTTTCGGATGAATGGGATATCCGACCAGTCATCAACGACTTCATATTCAGTAATCCAGTCAGATGGCAGACATTTGCACCTTCCTAAAGACACACTAGCCCTAATAATGACATTTAGAGCAATATTAAAAATCTTTATAAAATAGAGAATTAGATACATACATAATGTTAAATTTTCAGTTTCGAAACAGTAGTACTAGTTAAGTACTGTATTACTATAGTACTGTATTAGTTATTTTTAAATACTTAAATATTTTTAGGGTGTAAGACCCAGTTAAAACCCGCTATTTAGATACTTTGACTGAAAGTATTAGTCTGCAGATATCTTGCATGCAAAATTAAACACTCTCTCTGTCGACATTGTGACTTGTGCAGCCCGTTGCCCAGGAAACTGGCGAAAAACTTAAAATGACCTCACAAGGATCCGTTGCGAATGTGCGATGCGCATTCAGATTTAAACGATAATTTATATCGGCCATTTGGTTTAATCGTCATGTGGCACAGTAGGAGCAGTGTCAAATTAAGTTATATTTAAGCTGGAGTCGGTACCGGCCGGGGCCTAGCACTAAGGCTTCTCCAGAAGCCCGCGACTGGCGGCGGGCGCAGTTCGCGCACGCAATGTCCCCGTCACCGTACCTGCCACCAGCACCGCCGGCGAACGCGAGCTGAAACTAATGCATGGAAAATTTTGGAATTTTAACGGACTTCCGAAGTACTTTGCGTTAAGCAAGGTCTTGCCGATGTCCACGACATTACCGGCAAAAATAAGTTCGCCCGACGAGTAGCTATTAAAGCGGCATCTATCTGGGATCGGTGTCACAAAAAACACAGCATTGCTGAACTTTGAATGAAAACATACAACTGCGCCAAACGAAAAGCAGCGCTAAAGTAATCGCCTCCAAGGAAACATTTGTGCCAAACAGTTGACTTGCTCTGAACGCACTCTCAAACTCAAAAACCATGTCCTATCCAATCTGTATAGTGACATGAATCTATTAGACGTGCGTCGGATACTTAAGGGTTCTTAGGTGGAGTCGTCCCAAGAGATTTATGACGATAGACGTTGGTTGTAATTAAACTTCCGCTAATTGAGAGGGCTCCCAAGAAAGAGTGATTTTAGAAGAATGAACCTTTGTGGAAACATTTATAAGAAGGAAGCGCGCAAGAGGAACAACGAATAACCCGTTGAAAGAAACAAATTTTTATTTTCACGTTAGAGGGTAATATTTAACTGCGTACCGTGGTTACGTTCCAGGTTAAAAAATGTTGTTCAGTGTGACGACCATCTGCATCCACGACTGCCTGGAATCGCACTAGAAATTGCTTTATTGCTGCCCGAAACGAAGGTGGACCATGGAATGTTCAGCTGTCGTGACACAGCTCGTGCATTGCTTGAAGATCGCAAATCGTGTTCAGCATTCTCAGCCATGGCGATATTAACTTTAACAATTTGTGACGCAATTGGCCGTCGGCCTGTCCCAGGAGTTATTCCCACATCGCCAGTTCATTCGAACTTTCGAATCCTATTTTTCAACCCAGATGCGCAAAGACGATCTCTCCGCGTTCCTTTAACGCGTCGATACCCGTAAAGACCAGCAGCACTATTGCTCTTGTTTTGATAAAATAGCTTTACGAGTAAAGCCCCGCTCACATTGCCCAGTCCCACGTTGGTTGTTGCATCTGTAATGCACACTGGTGCTTGTTTCAACTCTACCTCGCCACAACAGTACCGTAGCGGCGCCTAACGGCAACTCATGACTCTAACGTTACTTAGAACGCATATTCTGCAGCGCACAGTCTGAACGCCATTCATATGTAGTTGGATATCCATACGGTAAATAGTTTTCCGTTTACACTCGCTCAGGTAGCCAAAGTTTAATTATAACCACCCGATATTTTCAATAACATAAATTATCTGGAATTTAAGTAATATCAACTTTTTTTAGAACTGTTGATATCTTCTTCCTTTCCGTAGCATTTCAAAAATGGTTCAAATGGCTCTGAGCACTATGGCACTTAACTTCTGAGGTCATCAGTCCCCTAAAACTTAAAACTACTTAAACCTAACTAACCTAAGGACATCACACACATCCACGCCCGAGGCAGGATTCTAACCTGCGACCGTAGCGGTCGCGCGGTTCCAGGCTGTAGCGCCTAGAACCGGGCGGCCCCTAGCATTTCTCTTGTCTAATATGGGGTCTCTGTTTTGCAGGAGTTGTTAATTTATTTTTTATTTTATTTTTTTATTATTGTGCGGTCGGATGCCCTCGCTGGCGCCGCATTCGCCAAGTAACCGAAAGTAGCGAAGCAGAGTGCACCATGTCTGTGAATCGCATAAACTCATTCCTGCATGTTATCCTGTTTTAAACGTTTGCAAAGTCTATGCTATGAGCCAGAAGTTGGGGGCATCCCAAATATTTATCTAAAAGAGCATTGGAAACAGTCTATAAACCGCGCCCAGGCTGGTCGGTATTCCAGCCCACGGTCGGTAACCCACCGCGTTCATTCGATCCGGGTCTGGCCCACCTCCTCCTGCGCAAGCTAGTGCGCTGCGTGTTACATTATCCGAACAGGTCTATTCATAGAACTACTGATATCAATTGATGGTTCTGGAATAGGTGGTAGCTACCTTCAGGGTTGCGCCTTGCCAGTTAGCCCTGCGTAGCGGAGGCTTGGGGGCTTTACTTCTGCAGAGCAGAGCTATTATGGAATTCTAGAAGGTTCAGATAGCTGAGCGTAAGGAAGTCGTGCCATCCTCCACATGAGTTTCACATTTCGCAGCCTACAACAAAGGGAATATACAGGTTTATTCTAAATCATGGACCCATTTTCAAAACTTCGTATTTATTAAAGTACAAATCCAAAACGAACAAGCTTTATACCAATGAGAAGTTTGTTTTTTCATAATATTTGATATCAATTAAATAAATTTACTAATTTGTAATTAATTAGTTTTAATAATTATTAATAATTAGAAATGTGATAAATGTGAAGTTCATTGTGGCTCCCATTGGCTGCACGGCAAACATCAACGCGGTAGCCAAACTCGTCCCACACACGCGAAAGCGTATCTCCTGTTACTTAGTGCACGGCAGCAGTGATCCGGTTCCGCAGATCGATCAGAGTGGTTTGTTAGAGGCGAGACGTAAACAGCTTCCTTCACATAACCCCATAAGAAATAGTCGCAGGATGTGAGATCAAGAGATAGCGGTGGCCAGAAGTGCAGAGCCAGGTCCTCAAGACCCCTGCGACTGATCCAGCGCTGAGGAAGGGGGTCATTCAAAAAGCCTCGTACATCACGGTGCCAATGGGGCGGAAAATGAAGTCGTGGGAATCTTCCATAACGTGAGGGAACAGCCATTGTTCCGACATGTCCAGGTACGTGATTCCCGTTATAGTTCTTTCCGCAAAGAAAAATGGTCCATAAACCTTTGCACCGGATACGGCACAAACACGTTGATCTTCGGTGAGAGTTTTTCGTGTTGGAATGGTGAATGTGAATTTTCCAAACCCCATATGCGAACATTGTCTGTTGACTTTACCACTAAGGTGGAAAAATTACACGTTGTAGAAATGCGTAATCCTGCATTTTTGCTAGCATATAACCAGAAAATGCGAGACGCTTCTCTTTGTCATTGGGGTAGAGGGCCCGCACAAGCTATAATCGGTAGGGCTTGTGCAGCAAACGCCGTCCCAGAACTTTCCATACAGTTGGTTGGGTTATTCAAAGTTCTCGACTGGCTCTATTGGTTGTCGTACTGGGACTGCGCACAAAACTTTGACTCCGTCGGACATCATCCTCTAACACGCGCGGTCGGCATGTGCTTTGCACGCAATCCCAGTCTGTTTAAATTGGTTAAACCGACGGCTAATGCTTTCACGAGTTGATGGTTGAATACCGAGTTTGGTAAGAAATGCCCGCTGCACTGCAATTTGCGACTCACTTTTCGCGAACACAAGAACGCAGAAAACCTTGTGTTCCACAGTTGCCACCTCACTAACAACCGACAGTGAAGCGGAATGACGGCCCTATTGCCGCGCGAACTCCACCGGCCGCTTCTGAAACCATCAACGCCCGCCCGCCGCCGCCCGCCAAAAACTTTTGACACTTCCTCTTTTCATTGGTATAAAGCTTGTTCATTTTTGATTTGTACTTGAATACATACGAATTTTTGAAAATGGGCCCATCTATTTAGAAGAACCCTGTATATTTCTGGCAGTCACCAAAGTGTTAGGAACCCCAGCCACAAGAATTCTTTTGGCCCATGTAGCCCCAATTAAGTTACTTTGCTGCTGATGTAGGAAATGATTTGTCAATTATCAATTACAAGATTCAGAACTGCAAATCGTGTTTGCTATGAGCCAAACGGAACTAGCAGGTGGATTTGGATGAGAGCTGAAAGCCGCGATGCAGATGGGCAGCATGAAGTCGGCGGGCGAGGCGTCTCCGGCAGCCGGGGTTGGGTGACCCACATTGGCGGCGAGGTGGAAGGCGCTCAGCGACAGCCTCGTCACTCGTCCCTGGGCGGTTCGTCTCCCCTTTACAGTCTGGATAAGTGTCCTCTTTCACTGCTCGACACAAATGTCCACCAGGCGATCTCTTTGCGTTCTCTCGAACTATTTTCCTCTGCGTGGGCACATAGTCGATTGGCTGGCCTGTATTCTTCTCCAGCCAATCAAATAATTGTTCATTATGTGCCGCCTACAATTCCCTCGGCTGGATGACCACATTTAGAGCTTGTAATGGATGGAATTCCTTCACTGGCTAAGCTCCATATCACTAATTAAGAATGATATCCTGTGTTCCGTCTATTTATCTGCTCCTCCTCCTCCTCCGCTGACGACTCCACATAGAGGACAAAAGCAAACGTTAAAAGGCACTCACAGCAAGCGTTCTTTCCCTTAGCAAACTGCATATCGTCCATTTGACATTAGCGTCTCGCGCCCCTCTGTTCCTTTATGCGATAACGGCTCTCTTCTGCTCTTCTCCACAGCATTGTGGCGGAAGGTGACTGCATTTCATTGAGTCGACCAAAATGCTGTACAGGTGTAGGGAGAATTGTGCGGCGTAGAGCATACCTTAGAATTTTTTACACGCTGGTGCTTGCGTATCACTAAGACAAGAATTGCGGTAACAGGTAGACAAGGTGTTATATTTTTTCTCGAAATATGCGTCTTCAAAATTTATATGATTTGGCGTACCTTCGAATAAATTCCGAAAACTTTCTTCCATTTTATTGTTTTTTTCAGGTTATGGAAATCTGTCAACGCACTTTTATTTGACATAAGGAATTAAAAAGAAGTCGTTAGGAGATAATCAGGTGAATTCAGACACTGAGACATTAATTTGACGATTTTCTCCATCAGATAATTGGTTTGTTCGTCTGGTCGTGTGACAGTTGGCATTATCATAGTGAAGAATGATGCAGATTTTTGGTTGTACCTGATTTCTTCGATAAGTTGCGCCATATACTGTCGTATGCCATTCAGCTTTGACTGTTTTTCGAGCAATGGTCACAACATGTGTTGTACAGCCAAAGAAACAAAAACGGTTTTCGGGTATATGCTTCGCGAACGGACAACTTTTATTTCTTTTAATTCATCTTCTACCAATCCAACAACTGATTGCTGCTTGGCTTCCGGCTTGTACGAATATATCCATATTTTGTGCCGTGTTACGTTGCTGTTACAAGGATTTTGCATGTCCTCGGTCGAAGTTTTTGAACATTTTCTTACACCAGTTTATACGAGCTTGTTCTTGAGCATCGATCTAATTATACGGAATCCATCGGGAACATATTTTTCACAGAGAAACAGTCTTGCAACATTGGGTTTACTGCAGTCTGAGATGCCTAAGGTTGCTTTTGGCTCAGGGTGAGTCACATGACGGTACTCTCCAGTGTGGCGTACAAAATCGATGTTGTTTGGAACAAACGACACTGGTGTGCATAACTTAAGGACGAAAAAAAATGGCTCTGAGCACTATGAGACTTAACTTCTGAGGTCATCAGTCCCTTAGAACTTAGAACTACTTAAACTTATCTAACCTGAGGACATCACACACATCCATGCCCGAGGCAGGATTCGAACCTGCGACCATAGCGGTCGCGCGGTTACAGACTGAAAGAACCGCTCAGCCACACAGGCCGGCCCATGCATAGAAAGAACTGACTACAATGTGGTACACAAAGTAACTGAAAGAAATACGCAATAAGACGACCAGAAATTACGCTTTTCTTCAAAGACAGTAATTACATTGAAGGCATCATTCAAAATGGGAAAAGGGGGGGGGGGATCTTATCCATAATAGGGTGTGTTACCACCACGACAGCAAACCATGCTCTGCAACATGCTCTCATGGTGGCCACGAGGTTGGTAAGGAGTTCGACAATGCCTTTCTCGAATGGGGACACGTAATGCATCCAGGAAAATTGCGGAAGATGTTCGATTTGGTGGCCCAGGTGTTAGGGTAGGGCGAGGCGTAATGTTGCATGGGCATACTGACCTCCAAATCTTCGAACACAATACACTCACCTGTAAGCGTTATTGTGACGCTACTCTTTCCCTATGTGCTCCTTTCAGGGGTGCATTCGGCCCCGACTTCGTTTTTCTGGATGACAGTGTGCGACGATGTCGAACAGCGCAGGTGTGGGATGCGTTGGGAAGACGTATTGCAGCACGACCATTTGACCAGTAAACGTCTAGGAGCTGCCAACCGCGCTGGTGCAGGAATGGAAAGCGCTACCAGAAGTTTTCCTTGCCATCCGTATGGCCGGTATGGAAGCTCGTTGCACAGCACACATTGCTGTCCCTGGTGATCACATGCCCTGTTATGAACATGAACATGTCTCGCCGTTTCTGATGACCAGGGGACCTCATGAATCGAGGTGACTTCAATGTAAACAGTCACTAGTGTTCGTTTCATTGTGTATTTCTTTCAGTTTCCTTGTGTACTACACTGTTGCAGTTCTATGTTTGGCCTAAGTTTCATCGAGCTATGTTACTTAGCAGTGGCGTATGATGCTAAAGTTACTTTCGTCATTAAGTTTGCACACCAGTATATTTTGGTGACCTGGAAAGCACGGACATGACAAAATGTTGCAAATAAGTTGTGAAGAATCTGTTCTGAATGTGATTAACAAAAACTGAAGTGGGCGAGTCCATTTATTGTTGCCGAACTGTGCCTGTACGAAAATCGTAAAAAACACAGTTTCTTTAAACGTTCACTGTTAACAAATTACTCTGCAGTTTTGGAAATGCCATTTTTGTAACAATAATAAGTGGCAAGTTTTAGAACAATACTAAGCCTCAACTCAAAGCATCATTTACTGCCGTTTGGAAAGGAACACTCCAAATGAAATAATAAAATCTAAAGAAAGATGTATACCTTTAATGTGAGTCCTATTTACAAAATGACTCTAAACAATCTTGGCTGCGTTGATGGGAGTTCTCAAGGGTACTGAATGACAATTGTAAAAATGCTTGAACGTCAAGATAAACAAAACGTATTAATAACTTGAATACAAAGTATTAATGATCCACAATAATTTTTATTAGTTCTTTATGAACCGGCTTCCGGCTATTTAGGCCATCGTCAGAAAACTGAATGTTATCTTATGATGGCCCAAGAAGTCGGAAGCCGGTTCATAACGAACTAATAAATATTATTGTGGAATATTAATACTTTGTATTCAAGTTATTAATACGTCTATGTTCCTCAAAGAACCGACTAAATATTCCCTAAATATAAACAAGACGGTCCAGTTGGCTGTATATCCCTGAGTGCGGGGTAATAACGAATGTTACTACAGATATCTCCGTGCTTGTTCTACGCTGGATAATGGACGCTTTCCTATTTGGTCATATCCTCAACAACACTCCAACAGAGATTCAAATGAGGGAAGGCTAACTTTGTGCTGAGAGCAATTTATATTGCTGTTGCCAATCCTAGACGCAATCTGCAAACCGACGCCACAAAGCGCGGGTGGACGACGTAAGCGGAGATCGCAAAATATCACAGACAAAGCTGTGAACCTCATTGGTTTCGTGCCACAATATTCCACACGCAGAGTAGTGTCGTACCAACATTCAAAGAAGCGGGCTGTACCGACACGGAAAGCACAAGGATAATTCGGAAAAGTTGCCCGCTTCACTGTATGCCTGATTGAGGAAGAGGGAGGAATAAGGAACAATGTAGTATATAAGAAGTCGTTGTTTAACGTTGTCACCAAAAATCTCGAAAATTTTTTTGAACATTTTACTTGCAACTTTTACACGATACTCTAATAAACGTTCAGACGGATCTATATGGCTTGTATTTTTAAACAACATTATACATGCTTTGTGTTACAACCGACTGCGAGACAGTAGATCCTGTGCTATGAAAACGTACTGTTTTTTTCGGAGTCAGTTTTAAATAAGATAGCAGGGCAATTAAACCATTAGATACATTGTTTCTTCCACGTATATTCTTCTTCCTTACATGCGACGTTAAACAAAAATTGTATCATACACAACAATGTACTGTCATTTCCTGTCTCGCAGTCGGTTATAACACAGAAAAGGAGGGTTGTATTTATGGCATATTCTTAATTGCCCGAAACTTTGTAATTCTACCCATTCGCAGATTAAAACTATGCGAAATAACGTCACTGAAGCTACTGTCCGCACAGAAACAGCGGCAGAAGGGTTCTCATACTCTGTATACCAATAATCGCAACAAATTTACTGATTCATTTTAAGACACACTTCAATTCCCAATCAAGGTTTCTTCGACAATAATAATAAGGCTCAAAGGCAGAGAAGGGGGATAAGGAGATGGACAGAGGGGGGGAGGAGGGAATATAGGGAGAGGGAGGGGGGGGGAAGAGGAGATGGACAGTGAGAACGGGAGGAGGTGGTGGGGGGTGAGGGGGGAGGAGGAGGTAGTGTTGGGATTGGAGGTGATAAACAAACAGAGGAGGGAGTGAAAGAAATGGACATAGGACGGGAGGAGGAGACTAGGACGTATATCCAATTCCCATACATACACTCCTGGAAATTGAAATAAGAACACCGTGAATTCATTGTCCCAGGAAGGGGAAACTTTGACACATTCCTGGGGTCAGATACATCACATGATCACACTGACAGAACCACAGGCACATAGACACAGGCAACAGAGCATGCACAATGTCGGCACTAGTACAGTGTATATCCACCTTTCGCAGCAATGCAGGCTGCTATTCTCCCATGGAGACGATCGTAGAGATGCTGGATGTAGTCCTGTGGAACGGCTTGCCATGCCATTTCCACCTGGCGCCTCAGTTGGACCAGCGTTCGTGCTGGACGTGCAGACCGCGTGAGACGACGCTTCATCCAGTCCCAAACATGCTCAATGGGGGACAGATCCGGAGATCTTGCTGGTCAGGGTAGTTGACTTACACCTTCTAGAGCACGTTGGGTGGCACGGGATACATGCGGACGTGCATTGTCCTGTTGGAATAGCAAGTTCCCTTGCCGGTCTAGGAATGGTAGAACGATGGGTTCGATGACGGTTTGGATGTACCGTGCACTATTCAGTGTCCCCTCGACGATCACCAGTGGTGTACGGCCAGTGTAGGAGATCGCTCCCCACACCATGATGCCGGGTGTTGGCCCTGTGTGCCTCAGTCGTATGCAGTCCTGATTGTGGCGCTCACCTGCACGGCGCCAAACACGCATACGACCATCATTGGCACCAAGGCAGAAGCGACTCTCATCGCTGAAGACGACACGTCTCCATTCACGCCTGTCGCGACACCACTGGAGGCGGGCTGCACGATGTTGGGGCGTGAGCGGAAGACGGCCTAACGGTGTGCGGGACCGTAGCCCAGCTTCATGGAGACGGTTGCGAATGGTCCTCGCCGATACCCCAGGAGCAACAGCGTCCCTAATTTGCTGGGAAGTGGCGGTGCGGTCCCCTACGGCACTGCGTAGTATCCTACGGTCTTGGCGTGCATCCGTGCGTCGCTGCGGTCCGGTCCCAGGTCGACGGGCACGTGCACCTTCCGCCGACCACTGGCGACAACATCGATGTACTGTGGAGACCTCACGCCCCACGTGTTGAGCAATTCGGCGGTACGTCCACTCAGCCTCCCGCATGCCCACTACACGCCCTCGCTCAAAGTCCGTCAACTGCACATACGGTTCACGTCCACGCTGTCGCGGCATGCTACCAGTGTTAAAGACTGCGATGGAGCTCCGTATGCCACGGCAAACTGGCTGACACTGACGGCGGCGGTGCACAAATGCTGCGCAGCTAGCGCCATTCGACGGCCAACACCGCGGTTCCTGGTGTGTCCGCTGGGCCGTGCGTGTGATCATTGCTTGTACAGCCCTCTCGCAGTGTACGGAGCAAGTATGGTGGGTCTGACACACCGGTGTCAATGTGTTCTTTTTTCCATTTCCAGGAGTGTATTTAGCGATAGCGAAGCATTGCCGGATTCGCTAGTGATTTATAAGCTTCCGGAACGTCTTGAGCAAGGAGAGTTCGTATTCTAAATTAGTGTTGAATTGTACGGTTAAAAGGAAAGCTACCATATTAAGGGTAACACTTGTGTTCTCCATTTGTGCAATAGTCTGACATCCATACATAACTGCATTTCTGCGCATCGGTGTGCAAACTCATTAAATGAAGCATTAAATTAAAATTTAACTTAATTGCATTCCTCCGCTGTACCGTCCTCGTAAGATGCAAAAACGTTAAAGTGGGTCGGTTTCTGTTGCCTGTTCAATACAGGAATTAAAAAAAAAAGAAAAACCCTTACACGACGGAGTCAATCATTTATCTTCTGAACTGCGTTTCGTTGCAAAATCACAGAACCTGCGATACAAGACGCAATTTCCAACGAACCTGTCAGGAAGAATAGGGTTGGTGACTATTTGGTAAATAGCTTCACTTTTATTAGCGCGACGCCCGCATAGAGGGTGTATAGCGCCGTATCTTCCATGAAACATCTTCGTAAGATTCGTAATTCCTGGGTACTTTTCATCAGAAACTTCGTTAAATGTAGTGGTAAACAGCGATGAAATACTTTGAACCGTTGATTTAACGTACATTATGACTAAATTTTCGTTAGAGCTCTTAATCATAAAAGCTTTAGATAAAATCTCGTATTAGTTTCACGTTAAGTTGTCACAGGAGCTGGGGCGTATTTTAAATCTATCAGTAGCTCTTTGCTTCCTTCGCGATTTCTTAATGTTAACTCCACCCTCTCTGTTTTCGCGACATTAAATAAATTAAAACCTGTGGATAATCGGTTTAAGTTAAAACACAGCTCTACAATATTTTTGCAAGGGCTAAATGCATGCAGATGATCATGCTGCTAATACGCATTTTTTTTACACCTACAAATACCAGTTCTCTCGTTAATTTCAAAACTCGCTCAATTTCGCTGCTTTATAATGGTTGATATAGTTAAAAGCTAATGGGCTGTGAATAGTTCCACGTTACACTCTCTACTACGCTTAGAAATCAGGTTATTCTACTATCAAAATTTGTCACATTGCTATCAGTGAATTATACGTTTCATTCTAGAAGCCTGAAACATGCGTAACACGTTAAGGGGGGAAAATGTACTAGAGGTACATATACCTCACGCTGTTGACCCATCGACTGACAAGCCACGGATATCGACTTCACGGGGTGTCTGAGAATACGCAGGTACTATTAATGTCCAACAACTTTCCAGTAAAATTCTGCTCACAAGAAAACATACAGCAGCAGCATTTTCGCCAGCACGACGACGTTAGCGTCTGTCTGCAAAATCCGTGTCAGTTCATTATCCATACTCCGTCGAGGTGAGGTTTACTATATGACGGCGATGGAGTAACGCATGTAAGTTCAGTTCATCTCATGCGGCAACATTCCAGTTTCTGTTAACTAGGGAAAATGGTGTTGTTTCACCCCAGACATGGAAGGATGATTGATTCAAAGTAGTAAGGTTACATATAGTATTAATCTACGACTTTGCCTAATGTAACGCGGCAAAAGCAGTGCATTTTTCCACACTGCTTAACGCAGAGTCAGGATGAGCGGACGTAGTTTTTAAGCCCGGAACTTAATGAATACGAGATCACAGAAATTTGAGTGTTGCATATCCGAACTTTATCGCTAGCATATTATTACCCATTGGACTGAAGTGATAAAGTCGAAGGACATGAAAGGGAGGCATTTATTGAGAAGGGAACGAGACTGGGTTGTAGCTTTGCCCCAACTTTATTTATAACTACGAAGTTTGTCAGTGCTGACACAAATTGTTTTACCAAGTGTACTGGTTTAATGTGCTTAGCACTAGTCAAAATCAGTTATGCGACTCAGTCCTACAATCACACTTCCAGTAAAAGCCTCATGGAAATGTTGACTCCTAGAGGCTTCGGACTGTTGTTAATAACTAGTGCTAATCAGTTGAAACTATTATACCTGGTAAAACAAATTGGAAGGATTGACTGAAATAAACATCGTTAAAAATGTGTTCAATGTGGCTTTTCGCCAATAACATGGCAAATATGCTCATGCTACCCAGTCTGTACACTGAGCAATCATTTAAGCGAAACCAAAAAGAAATTTGGAAAGGGAATTACAGTTCAATGAGACGAAATAAAAATTTTGAGGTTTTTTTCGACGACAGCGATGGAAAAGGACTTGGAAGATCAGTTGAAGATAAAACCAAAACGTAAAGCGATGGTAATAAGACTGTAATTGATTTAAATCAGGCGATGCTAGGGGAATTACTTTCTGAAAGGAGACAGTAAAAAAATACATCAGTTTTGCCATTTGGACGAGCCGACGTAGAGAGGATGTAAAATGCTGACTAGGACTAATTAGTAAAGCGTTTCTAAAAAATATAAATTCGGGTATTAGGAAGTCTTTCCTGAAGGTATTTGTCGGAAAAACGGTTCAGACAATAAGGAAACAAAAGCTTTTGAAATATAGTGCTACAAAACAATGATTAGATGGGCAGATTGGATAACTAGTGAAGAGGTAACTGAGAAAATATAAATTTGATGTTACTTGACTAAACGAAGTGATTCGTTTATAGAAAACACCCTGCCACATTAAAGAATAGTCAGTTTGGTCAATTGGCGAAATATGGCTGGTAAAAATTGTAGAGGTAAACCACGCCTTGACTGTGGCAAACAAGATCAGGTGGATTTAGGTGGCACTAGTTACTCAGAGATGAAAATCCAAATTTGTAGCTTTCATTTATTTGGCTAAGACCAGTGACAACGTCGGAAAGCTTTCTATATGTTCGAGCGCTGCCCGTTTTTAATTCCTTTCACTCTGTCCGTTAACTTCGCACACTTTTCTAGATTTCTCACTCTAAGAATTACCTCATCACTTTGCATCCAAATACTCCCATTTATAAGCCTTTGAGGCTCTATTTTTGACGTAGATTACGGTTTCCAGGACCCATGGTTTCCTCTTTCTACTAGTTTCGCAATATCGTCTATAGAATGCAAATATTGTTGTATCTTATATCATACTGCATCAATCAGTTTTCCCATCGCATTGCGTATCCTAGTTGCAGGTCTGTTGATGAAATCGTATCGATCAGGACTTGATAACAGCGAAAACATCAGCAAGAAGCCACTTTTAAATATGAAATGTATGTATGAATGGATTTTTTTCTTGCTGCCTGGTAGATCAATTTTATATTTTAGCACGAGAAACACACAGTGAAATTTGCAGTGTGCTTACTTTTCCTGTTAATCTGTTTCGGCTTACGACTGTAGCCGTTCTTCGGAAATGGTCTTGTAAGCAGGAAACCGCTTAGCAGGAAAAATAAAAACGGTAGACTGTAACTGTTTTTAAATTCTTAGACATAAAATACATGCTTTTAACATCTACTGCTTACTAAATAAATTAGTAAATAAATAAATACACTTAGTTGTTGCATAAAATTGAACAATTGTTAGCGTTTCAGTGCATTAACGTTCCATACCGTTCAAATACTAAATGAATATAATATTGTCAGTTGTTCTCTGCATAGCAATGTGTTTCAAAACGAACAGCGTATACCAGTTACGGTACGTTATGTGTGTCACGGAACATATTCGAAGATAGTTAATTTAGGAATATGTAGTATTCTGCCACAATATCGCCACCCCCTCCCCTCCTATTGCCTTTATCTTGTCCTGTGTAATTTCCTTACTTCCCCAATAGAAGTAACGGGATGGTTCCACTTCAAGGGCACAGTCGATATTTTTTCCCCATTCTTCCCTAACTCTATCTTGCGGTCTGAAATAACCTCGTCGTCAACTGGATGTTAAACGATAATCTTCCTTCCATTCTCTTCAGAGTGGAAGTCTTTTTCCTCCAGTTGTCGATTTCTGAAGCGTAATTATATCCTTCATTGTTACGAACTTTCGGCATAAAACTTCACACGATTTTCATACTATTTGGAGCGTGCAGAAAATCAGTATAAATGTCAGTGATTCAAATGGCTCTAAACACTATGGGACTTAACATCTGTCATCAGTCCCCTAAACTTAGAACTACTTCAACCTAACTATCCTATGGACATCACATACATCCATGCCCGAGGCAGGATTCGAACCTGCGACTGTAGCAGCAGCGCGGTTCCGGACTGAAGCTCCTAGAACCACTCAGCCACACCTGCCGGCTAGTATAAATATCGCATGGTAGGAAATAGACGACAAAAATCATTAGGTGTACTGGAATACCAATTAGCAGGAAAATAAAAGCAAAAGGATAAATGTAAAACGAATAGACACGACGAATAAAGACCCAACAAAAGTGTACCATCAGATTATGCGACAACAGTTGTTGTGTATAAAGTCTAATAACAATTTCTAGACTGCTCTCTAACGCCCTGCTTTGCTTCTTGTATTGAACTGCTCTCTGTCTGCGTTAGCCTGCGGATTTAAAAATGGCATCAGTAAAAGAAACAGGTCGATTGGCCCGAATACTCGGCAAAGTTCCAAAGTCCATCTTTTGTTACGTAAGCAGGCGTTCTTTATCTGGATTGCGTGCTGAGGAATAGATCGATTCTAACCGTACTGCTTATAAGATAATTGGTCGTGTGTATACAAACAGCATGAGTAATGAGGTATTATCATTATCAGCAGAAACTTTCAGATAAGGAAATTGTGCTGTTAAAAAAATTGTTTAACGATTTAGTTGCAGATGATACGCTACCAGTTTACGATAATGTACAGACCGTATAATGTGAAATTAAGGTGATGACGACGGCAACAAGCAAAAACTGTCTTTAGGCAGGCTTTTCGTAGATTAATTATCACACAAAATATGTTCACATTTCACAGATTTGAATAAACGAAACATGATGATGGCACAAAGGTGCTGAAACACGTTTGGGCCATATGCCAAAATAGTGTTTTGGGTAATAGGAGGACCTTATATGCAATAATTTTGTGTGCAAACACGGCCAGTGCAAGAGCAGCAAATCCAAATTATGACATAGTATTCTCATACACTGAAGTACCAAAGAAACTGGTATAGGCATGCGTATTCAAATACGAGAGATATGTAAACAGGTAGAATACTGCGCTGCGGTCGGCAACGCCTACGTGTGAAAAGTGTCGGGCGCGGTTGTTAGATCGGTTACTGCTGCAGTGGCATGTTATCAAGAGTTAAGAGAGTTTGAACGTCGTGTTTTAGTCGGCGCACGAGCGATGGGGCACAGCATCTCCGACGTAGCGATGAAGTGGGGATTTTCCTGTAAGACTACTTAAAGGGTGTGTCGTGAATATCAGGAATCGGCTAAAACATCAAATCTGCGACATCGCTGCTGCCGGAAAAAGATGCTGCAAGAACGAGACCGACGACGACTCAAGAGAATCGTTCACCGTGACAGAAGTGCTACCCTTCCTTAAACTGCTGCAGATTTCAGTGGTGGACCATCAACAAGTGTCAGCGTGCGAACCATTCAACGAAACATCATCGACATGGGCTTTCGGAGCCGAAGTCCCACTCGTGTACACTTGATGACTGCACGACACAAAGCTTTTCACCTAGCCTGGGCCTGTCAACTTCGACATTGGACTGCTGACTGGAAAAATGTTGCCTGGTCGGACGAGTCTCGTTTCAAATTGTATCGGTAGGATTGACGTGTACGGGTATGGAGACAACCTCATGAATACATGGATCCTGCATGTCAGCAGGGGATTGTTCAAGCTGGAGGGGGCTCTGTAATGATTGGGGCGTGTGCAGTTAATGATACGGGACCCCTGATACGTCCAGATATGACTCTGACAGGTGACACGTATGCAAGCATGCTGTCCGATCGCATGAATCCATTCATGTCGAATGTACATTCAGACTGACTTGGGCAATTCCAGCAGGACAATGCGACGTCCCACACATCCAGATTGCTACAGAGTGACTCCAGGAAGACTCTTTTGAGTTTAAACACTTCCGCTGGCCACAAAACTCCCCAGACATGAACTTTATTGAGCATATCTGGGATGTCTTGTAACATGCTGTTCAGGAGAGACCTCCTCCGCGTTATACTCTTACGGATTTATGGACACACTTGCAGGATTCATGGTGTCAATTTCCTCCAGCACTACTTCAGATATTAGCAGTCCATGCCACGTCGTTTTGTGGCACTTCTGCGTGCTCTCTGGGACTCAACACGATATTAGGTAGGTGTACCAGTTTCTTTGGCTCTTCGGTGTATAATACTACTTGGGTATATTATCGGTTTTCGGGATCAGGCTTTCACCCTGTTTCGTTGTCATGTTTCACTCTCTGCCTTACGTGGTCTCCCTTTGTTTTTCCAACGGTGTCGGTATACTGTTATTACTGTAGGAAGTCGCCCGTTCTACTCGTATCCTACGCGAGTTGTTTTGTGAGATCTGCTGTGGCACTGATTTTTGCTTTGTTTACTTTGATTTTTATGATTTCATTTCGGTTGCGGTCATTGACAAAACATGTTTTAACGATTCTTAGAACTTTCAGTGATACCAGCAGCTTTACGAAATAATACTAACAACTTTATCCATGAATATATTGTCACGTAAAGGAAGGTTTATTCAGCACTTGCACGTACAAGAGCGCGGAGCGAACTGCTTCCGGCCAGAACACATACGGTATATATATATATATATATATATATATATATATATATATATATATATATATATATATATATATATATATATATATAACATTCCAGTACAACGCTTCTTGCCATTTGTGGACACTTCTAGAATGTACTCGAACCGAATATGGAAATTCAGATGTTTCAGTTCAGGCGAGTTTTGAACTCACGACCCTCCATGCATCAATCCAGTATCATAACCACTATACTACGGCGACTGCGCTACTCGGCTTCTTCTGCGACAATATTGAAAACGGTAGGAAAGAAACTACATGTCTTTCCGCCTCTACTGATTTTAATAGTTTTTTTTTTTTTTTTTTTTTTTTTTTGTTATAATACATGCCTGTTTTGATTATCGTGCTAAAATTTTGTTCCGCGACTTAGTTCAAATGCATTAATATTATTCTGCTTTGTCATTATTTCTCGTCGCAAATTACTTAACACTTTTATCATAGTCGGTGAACTGGACATTTATTTCTAAATTCAGCGTGTAAACTGTGTTATGCACTGTGACTGTGTACTAAATGAAATATAAGTACAGAAAATAGCGACCGATCACTTGTGAAACACTTATTTCCATGAACTAGGTTTCGATCCTTTTCTGGCTCTTTTTCAGATGAGGCCTTCAGAACTTTAAATATTCATGATTTAGCGTTATGCTGGACACTGGATGTTGCAGGAAGATAGGGGAAAGTTAAATTTGTCCTTTGTATGTTAGTTATATGGTAAGTTCTGTCGAAAAATGCAACTGGCCTTTTTCCTCTGTCCCTCGCTGGTTCCTCCTTCGGTAGTGCGCAACCCCTCTCGACAGATACTGACGATGTCTTCGTTAAGTAGGTTCAGCAGTATGTGGTTTACAAAATACGATCCTTGCGCATCTCTAATCTTCGGAGAGCTAATGTTTGTAATCAGTTTCTGTGCAGAGTGACGAGCGACATTTGGGGTGAATTAGATTTGTAATAAATCTTGTACTGCCATGTACAATTAAGTAAAAAAAAGGGCCATTAGCGCCATCTGATTTTAATCCAAGCAGTATCTCTCGGAATTTTCGCAGTATGTCTGTAATTTCAGAGTCCCCAGAAACCGCTGGGGACGATTATGTGAAGATGAAGATGTATGTTCTTCTGTGACTTTCTGTTATATGGGCAGGCTGCGGTCCATGGCATATTTCTGTTATTAACGATCGTCTCCCAGTATCTCCCAGTACTGGAGACTTATTTGAAGAATATAGACACAGACAGCGGTTTCAAACTAAAACAAGCGCAACAAGCAGAACTGTTTGTACCTATCCATGCAATGGCCAGTTCGTGACCTCTTCCAGTTTTGCTGTGGTTCTTTCTGTACCCCTTTTACCTTTTCTTGCGTAAAATGTTACCGATTATGGGTGTAAAAACTATTTCATACCCATAATCGGTAAAATTTTACGCAAGAAAAGGTCCCTCAAAGAATCCTCTCCAAGGGGGGTCCGCAGCTCTTTGATGGTTGTGTGTGTGGAGCGCACAGGGCCCCTCTTCTGTCCCAGGCTGCATTCCCTTTCCCTTATCCACTTCTTCACAACCTAGCTACTACTCCCCCCCCCCCCCCCGCCCCCACCCCTGCCCCTCCTCTTTCTCTCTTGATGTTTTCCACTATGACGACATGGCTATTCCCTCCGTTCTCCTATTACATTACCGTTTGGTCTCGCGTTTCCACTCTTCCCTTTTTCTTCCCCCAGTTTGTAAATAGCTTCCACTGTGTGAACCATAAGGGGAACTTCCCCCATTGTGGCTCTGTCGTGGGTTCCTATCCCTCTCCTTCTGCTGTTCCTTCCCCGCCATAACCTCCACCTCCAACCCCATCCCACCCCCACCCACACACCCCCGCTATGTCGCCAGCACGGTAGCCAGTCAACGTGATGAGGCTGTTAGGTACTCATTCGATTGAGCACCCTGACAATGCATGGATAACACTTCTGTTATCTATGCTGTAAACATCTCGTGTATGCCTAGGAGTCGTCGTTCATCTTTTTGGAGCACTGGAACTTCCAGCAATGACCGCCACTGCCAGGCGTCCCTTGCTCCGGCTGTGGATGCCTGCCAGGGAATGGTACCAAAGCAGACACTCTGCACATGAAGTGTGCTACGCTCTGGCTATTCTTCTGCAACTGTCTTTTCAGATAGGAACGGCTCTATCTCTGCTCTTACTTTTGCTTCCTCAGTTTTCCCATCCCTGGGAGGAGGGCCAGGCCCACCAGCTTGGAACGAAACTCTTTCCCCATTACTTGATTTGTTCCAGATGCTACCAAACCGCATTTTTAGTGCACATTGGAGAAGTTTGGTGAAGTTGGTTCCCTACTGTTTGAAAGGTCTTCTGCCAGTCAATCAGCTTCACTTTGTGCTTGTGAGTGCTTAGGAGATTTCCTGGAGAGCATTATTCCTCACCAGTCCTTAAGTATGACCCAAGGCAATATTTTCCACAGGGACCTCCTTCGCCAATCTGGTGTGCCATTAATTTCGTTCGGTGATTCCAGAGAGACCATAAGGACAATTTTGTTGATACCACCACTTTCATCATAGCTTTTGAGGGTCATATCCTCCTGGAGAAAGTCAAAGTTATGGTTCACCGTTGAGATGTGAAGTCCTATATCCCAAGTGCTGTTTCAGGTGTCTTCATTTTGGTCACATGTCTTCAATGTAAGGCGACTCCTATTTGTGGCGACTGCGGCTACCCTTTCCATGTGGGGAGTCCTTGGCTGCACCCAAGTGCGTGAACTGTTCCAGCTAACATTCTCGTCACTCACCAGATTAAGGTTCTAAACATGGCTGTCAATCAGCGACTTTTGTATAATACAAAATTTTGAAAAACACAGCCCTCAGTCGCGAACACAGTTTAATTTGTGACCTAGGTTTCGGTGTCACAAGGGACACCTTATTCGGACAAAATTAAAACTAAATGTTACAGCATAATGTACTAAAAAATACGAATGCTGTGGTCATACCTGACAGCGTCAGATAGAAATAAAATAAAATGCAGCGGAGGTGCAAGTCACTAGGGGTTGCTATGTGTCCTCTGCTACACTTTTGTGTTTACTGTAGCAGAGGACACATGCAGCCCCTAGTGGCTTGCACCTCTGCTGCATTTTATTTCTGACTATCTGATGCTGTCAGGTATGACCACAGCATTCGTATTTTTTGGTACGTTGTGCTGTAACATTTAGTTTTAATTTTGTCCGAAGAAGGTGTCCCTTGTGACACCGAAACCTAGGTCACAAACTAATTGTGTTCGCGACTGAGGGCTGTGTTTATCAAAATTTTGTACTCACCAGATTGCCTGATCTATAAAAAGGAAAGTCAGATCCATATCATTCTCAGAGGCCTGATATAAATTCGACAATATCCACCCAGTATCTCTAACGTCTACCTTTGCTTCTGTTGCGCTCCTTCTCCTCACCTCCATTGTCCCCCTTCCCATTCTTCCTATGTGGCAATTCCTGTTCCCTGCCTTCACAGGCCTGCTCCTTCTCCTGTGTTGCTTTGAGTTGGATATGGGACCCATGCTCTGTGGACATCAAAGTGACTCGTTCTCTTTTGGATCCCACTGTTGCTGGGACTTGTTCCCTTCCTCACCACATTTAATCTCACCCTCCAAAGGAGAGGAGATGTGTAAGTCACATGACGAGTTCCACCTTCCTCCTGGCATCCAGGTGGTGTCGCCCACTGCCTTTGAATCAGGGTCCAATCTTGCATTCATGTGTGCCATTATGTCCATACCAGCGACACACACTGACTCAGCACAATGATTAATTCTGCCTGTTTGACGTCCATCTGGGCTCATGTACTATTCTCCTCCAATGTAACTGTAACGTGTACTATCGTCATCATCCAAAATAGCAGTCTTTTTCTTTCTCTCTACTTTGTAGCTTGTGTTGTAGTGCAGGAATCTCCTTTCATGGATACACATTTGTTGATTCTTCATGGTTTCCAAGCCTTCTGCTGGAACTGGGTTGAGCCTTTGCAAACCTCTAGTGTTGTCTGTACATTGGTCCATAGTCATTACTAGTTCCTGGGTTTGGGAATGGTGGCCTTTTGGATCCATTTAGGCTCTGCAGTCTTCATCTCCTCTGACCAGCCTCCTAACTTCCTGCTCTTCTTGCCCTCCTTTAACAGCTCCCTTTTCATTCTTTCCCCTTGGGGATTTTAGTGCATGTAACCCCCCTGAGGGACGGTACTGCAACCACTGACCAGGGCAGAATTGTTGAAGACTTGCTGACAGAGTTTGGTGTCCGCCTTCTCAACACTGCAGTTACCACACACTTTAGAGTGGCAAATGGCACTTTCTTGGCCACTGATCTTTCCATCTGTAGCCCTGGAATCCTCCTCTGTGTTCAGTGGGGGAACTCATGATGATTTGTGCAACAGTGATCGTTCCCAACTGTCTTTAATTCAGCATAACTTGCCTAGTTGCCCTTCCAGTTGAGCCTTTACTAATGCAAATTGGGATTTCTTTTCCTTGGCTGCCATCCCAACCATTCCACCACATTTGGCATTAATGAGTTTGTATAGAGTTTGACCAGCACCATCCTTTCAGAAGCTGTTCAGCGATTCCCTTTACATCGGGTTCTCCTCAACGGAAGTCTGTCCCTTGGTGGACCCCTGAAATTGTTGCAGCTATTAAAGGCCATAGTCATGCCTTCCATTGCTACAAATGGCATCCATCTCTCGATCACATCCTGGCCTTTAAACGACTTCATGCCCAAGCTCGGTATCATATGAGCAAACATCAGGCATATTTTTGGCAGCCATCCTTCTACAGATGTCCTTGAAATTTCCCTGAATGATGATGGCGGCCTCACCAGCCCAGACTCTATTGCTAAGCATTTTGCTTGGCATTTCGTCTTGGCCTTAGTGTCGGTTCACTACCCGCCTGCATTCCATCTTCTCAAACACTGTCTGGAGTGACTCCCTTTATCTTTTGTTCCCTGTCCCTTGGAGCCATATAATGCCCTGTTTAAAAAGTGAGAATTGGCCAGCATCCTTGCTCTCTGTCCCAACATGGCTCCTGCATCGGACATGGTACACAACCAAACACTACAACACTTATCAGTGGGCAGCCAGCGCCATATACTTGGCCTTTTCAACTGTCTCTGGAGCAAGAGTGAATTCCCTTCCCAATTGCGAAAAATTTTGTATTCCAGTTTTGAAATTGAGTAAGCCAACGCCCCAGATGAACAGTTATTTGTCTGATCAGTTTAACAATGCCTTCTGCACGTTATATGAATATATGATGAGTCGAAGGCTGCATTGGATCCTTGAATACTGGAACTTTTTTACTTCGATCCAGGGTCGTTTCTGCTGAGGCTATTCTACTGCAGATAATTCAGTCCACTTGGAGGCTGCTATCCAGACAGTTTTTGCCCAGCAACACCATCGTGTTGCAGTCCTCTTTGACCTGCCTAAAGCTTAAGATACCACATGGCGCCACCACAATCTTGCCACCTTACATGAATGGGGCTTCTGTGGCCCACTCCCAATTTTTTTCCAGGACTTTTTTTTCCTGTTGCACTTTCCAGGTACTGGCTGGCACCTCCCATAGCACTTCCCACATGCAGGAGAGTGGGGTACCACAGGGTTCTAATTTGAGTGTCCCTCTCTTTTTAGTGGCTGTCAGTGGTGTGGTGGTGGCTGAGTGACAGTGTTGACCTCTTTGTATGCTGGCGACTTTGACATTTATTTCCATTTGTCCATGATGAATGTTACTGAATGCAGAATACAGGGAGCAATACAAGAGCACAGTCTTGGGCTCTTACTCATGGCTTTCAATTTTCGGCTACCACAACCTGAATTACACATTTCCATTGTCACTGTACAGTGGATCCCCATCTGAATACGTATCTTGATGGCCAGCCCCTCAGTTTGGTGAACTCTCATTGTTGTTTGGAACTGTTCTTTGACGCCCGGTCGACATGGCTTCTCCTCTGCAGCAACTAAAGCAGATATATTGGTCACATTTCAGTGCTCTTTGATGTCTCAGCAAGACCAACGGGCCCAGGAACACTGTACTCTGCTACGGCTCCACAAAGCATTGGTCCAATCTCACCTTGATTGCAAGAGTCTTACATAAGGCATGGCATCACCTTTGATATTATAGATCCAGACCCGATACACCTTTGTAGGGTATGAATGGCAAAAGGCACCTTTCAGACTAGCCTCATGATCAGCCTCCTAGTGGAGGCATGGGGTTCAACCACCACAGGTTCTGTGCCAATGACAACTGATTGTTTATGCATTATGCATCCACTACGCTGTGGAGCACCCAAGCTACTGTCTTCTCTTTCCAGATGCAGAGGTCTGTCTTCATCAATGGTGGCCCTGGTCTGGGGCTACGATCACCATCCACATCCTGTTCCATTTTTCAGAACTACAGCTCTCCCCTATCCCACCCCTTCTCGTGTCCTGCTCATGTGAACCTTCTTTGTGCATCCCCTGTCCATAGCTCTTTCTTGAGTTGTCACAAGGTCTGAAAGATTCAGCTCTGCCTGAAACCCTAATGATGTCTGCTTCTTTCTGGATGACTGTGTTGTCTTCATTGTGGAATTGGTAGCCATTTCTCGTCCTCTTGAGAATATCCGTTTCTGCCTCGGAGAGTCTTGTCTCATCTTTAGCGACTCCTTGAGTAGTTTACAAGCTCTTGATAACTGTTACCCTTGCCACCCCTTGGTCCTGACTCTTCAGGATTCTCTTCTTGCCCTGAAACAATGTGGATGCTCTTCAGTCTTTGTCTGGACCCTAGGTCATGGTGGGATCCCAGAGAATGAACTCACTGACAGTCTGGCCACATTGACTACCAGCAAGCCACCACTTGAGATCGGTATTATGCTGTCAACTTCCAAGAATTTGGAATACAGAATGGTATACTCTGATTTTGCCAAATAGACTACTGGACAACACAGGAGACCACAGATTTGTGGAGGTCTTCCATGCAGGTCTCTCAAAAGGACTCCATCTTTGCTGGCTATGCATTGGCCACACTTAGCTGACTCATGGTCGTCTCCTCTGTCTTGAGGATCTGCCCCACTGCCATTGGAAATATAGAAAGTAGATCCTAAACTGATACAGTTCCTAAACATAGTAATGAAAAATTGGAAAACCACACTTAATATCCAAACAAATTCAAATAATATCACATCACAGCCAATACAGATTAAGTGTGGAATATACCAAGGAGACTCATTAAGTCCTTTCTGGTTCTGCCTTGCTCTGAACCCACTATCCAACATGCTAAATAATACAAATTATGGATACAATATTACTGGAACATACCCACACAAAATCACACATTTGCTATACATGGATGATCTAAAACTACGGGCAGCAACAAATCAACAACTCAACCAATTACTAAAGATAACAGAAGTATTCAGCAATGATATAAATATGGCTTTTGGAACAGACAAATGTAAGAAAAATAGCATAGTCAAGGGAAAATACACTAAACAACAAGATTGCATATTGGATAACCACAGCGACTGCATAGAAGCGATGGAAAAAATAGATGCCTATAAATATCTAGGATACAGACAAAAAATAGGAATAGATAATACAAATATTAAAGAAGAACTAAAAGAAAAATATAGACAAAGACTAACAAAAATACTGAAAACAGAATTGACAGCAAGAAACAAGACAAAAGCTATAAATACTTATGCTATACCAATATTGACCTACTCATTTGGAGTAGTGAAATGGAGTAACACAGACCTAGAAGCACTCAATACACTTACACGATCACAATGCCACAAATATAGAATACATCACATACATTCAGCAACTGAAAGATTCACATTAAGCAGAAAGGAAGGAGGAAGGGGATTTATCGACATGAAAAACCTACATTATGGACAGGTAGACAATTTAAGAAAATTCTTTCTAGAACGAGCAGAAACTAGCAAAATACACAAAGCAATCACTCATATAAATACATCGGCTACACCACTGCAATTTCATAACCATTTCCACAACCCTTTAGATCACATAACATCAACAGATATGAAGAAAGTAAATTGGAAAAAGAAAACACTACATGGCAAGCACCCGTATCATCTAACACAGCCACACATCGATCAAGATTCATCCAACACATGGCTAAGAAAAGGCAATATATACAGTGAGACGGAAGGATTCATGATTGCAATACAGGGTCAAACAATAAACACCAGATATTACAGCAAGCATATTATTAAAGATCCCAATACCACAACAGATAAATGCAGATTTGCAAACAACAAATAGAAACAGTAGATCACATCACAAGCGGGTGTAAAATACTAGCAAATACAGAATGCCCCAGAAGACATGCCAATGTAGCAAAAATAATACATCAACAGCTTGCCTTACAACATAAACTTATAAAACAACACATTCCCACATACAAGTATGCACCACAAAATGTACTGGAGAACGATGAATACAAATTATACTGGAACAGAGCCATTATAACAGATAAAAACACTACCACATAACAAACCTGACATCATACTCACCAATAAAAAGAAAAAATTAACATAACTAATCGAAATATCCATACCCAATACAACAAATATACAAAAGAAAACAGGAGAAAAAATTGAGAAATACATCCAACTGGCTGAGGAAGTCAAGGACATGTGGCATCAGGATAAAGTTGACATTATACGGACATGTGGCATCAGGATAAAGTTGACATTATACCAATTACACTATCAACTACAGGAGTCATACCACACAATACCCACCAGTACATCAATGCAATACAGCTACATCCAAACTTGTATATACAACTACAAAAATCAGTAATTATTGATACATGTTCAATTACCCAAAAGTTCCTAAATGCAATATAACATATACCGCACAGTTAAAAGGAAGTAACGCGTGATCAAGGTCCGCGTCACTTTCCATTTTTGACCAGACATAACGCCTGAGAAAAGAAAGAAATAATAATAATAATAATAATAATAATAATAATATCATCATCATCAGGAACTCTCGTGGATCTCAGTGACTGTTTCATATTGTTGAGAAAAAGTATACTTCTGTTGTAGCTAATATGCTCCACTATCAAAATTGCAGTGATACGTCTAACAGTTTTGAAGCTTGACATCCCAAAGGCATATGCATCACAAACTGCACAATTTGTCAATTTATTTCGCACCATTTATATCATTATTTCTAAATATCAAATTTATAGCACCCATGGCAGCATTTGCGTTTCCAGGTCATTATATTGCGATCACCTAACAACTTTTAACTCTATTGAGTTTCTTACAATGATACCATTCACCATGGAGAAATAAAAAGCACTGATACAATCTAAATGCTGATGAAAACACTCCTGCCTTTAGAATAAATTTCTTCATTTTGATTTATAAAGATGTTCAGTATTTGTCAGCTGTTAATAGTCTTAAATCATGTGACATTTATTATACATAGCCCTCAGGGGCTTAGCATTCGTTTTCTGAGTACAAGCTTGGCAACTCTGGGGTTCCTGAGCTGGGGACTGGCAAGTGCCGCTAGTCTCCTGTTACCGTAAGCTCTGGGCATGCTTAAACGTCCACTGTATGGTGCAGCAGTGGACTGTTGTGTGTCGCAGGGAATGGGGATCTTGGCTTGACCACCCAGATCGTGAGGATGGTAAAAAAAGTCTATAAAAGCCCCTCAGTCTCAAGGTGCGCTGTGCGCTGATGTGATGCATGGCTGTTGAGGTGGAACAGTCATTAGCAGGCAACCTCTGGGGAACCCCCTGTACCTCAGTTGTATAGGGATTACTCAGGCACGCAGGGCTCTGTCTTAGTGGATCCTTGTTTCCGTAGCTGCTCGTGGGACCAAGATAGAACCCTCGAAATCGTCTTCTCCTCCCAGTGTATTGCCTGAGAATATTCACACCCAATCCTCCAAACGAATGAGTGAGGCTAGCCCACCTGGTAATCTGCATCAGTTCAATTATAGTAACAGGGCTCAAAGAGTCATAAATGAAAATGTTTTGGTCATTAAGATGGAGAGCATGTTTGAAAGTGTATCCCTTCTACATCCATAAATGCTTAGGACTTGCTGGAAGCTTGAAGTCCATTATGGTATGGTTTCCTACTGGTCGAGACCAACAGGGCAAAGCAGGTGGAACTACTTACGAAGAACGAAAACTTGGGTGAATGATGTAACTGTTGAACTGAATAACTCCCTTAACTCTAGCAAGGGTGTGGTCACATGCCGTGACATGACTTGCACGGAACTGATCGCTTCCCGATCTGGTTTCACCAGCCAGATGGGATGGAAACCAAAAGGAAACTGCCACGATGGGTGCTCGGTAGAACCGACTGGACACTTTATAGCCAATTGGCCCAGTTCAAACATTGTGCGAATGTCGAGAATCACGTTGCCTAAACGATCCACCATGCTGCTACAACATCCATTTCATAGTCAATTGGACAACAGAAGAGCCAACCTGTCCCTTCGAGAGAGCAAGTTATCTTGGCAACAGTTCCTGAACACCATTAATCATTCCACCAAAAGCTTTGTGGGAGACGAATCAGGAGAATTTCTGGGAGAGGAGGCAGTTGCCCCATGGCTGCTGTAATGGGGAACGGCATTCTCCAAACCAATCCGCAAGACATTGGCCAGACTATGGGGGCGTATTTTGCCACAGTTGCTGCAACAGCTAGTCATGATCAAGGTTTCCAGCACCATAGAGCAGTTGCTGAGAGCTGTAGCTTGGACTTCAGGTCCACTTGTGATGAAGATTACAACTGCCCATTTTCCATGTGGGAGCTGGATTCTGCATAGTATGCTGCTCGTGACACATCTCCTGGTCATGACAGGACCCATTAGAGTATGCTGCGGCACCTCACAAGGCGAAACAAAAATATCCTCCTCGCACCTTTTAATGCCATTTGGTCGTCAGGTCGCTTTCCCGCAATTTCAGTTCCTCTTTTAAAACCTGGGAAAGACCATACATGCCCAATTAGTTACTGTTGTATTGCACTCACGACCTGCATGGGGAAGGAGCGGATGGTCAACTGCCGCCTTGTCTGGACCTTAGAATCCAGGCAACTCCTTAGTTGCTTTCGGTGTGAGTTTAGGAGGTATTGCTCCACCTTTGATAACCTTGCCCTCCTGGAGGCAGCAGTACAAATGGCTTTCCTACGCTGGCATCACCTTGTAGGTATATTTTTTGATATCGAGAAGGCCTACGATACTACTTTGAGGCATTTCATCCTGGGGCAGCTTCACGAATGGGGTTTTCGTGGTTGTCTTCCCATTTTTATTCAGTCCTTCCTCTCGCAACGATATTTTAGATATAGAGTCGGTGACATCCTGTCTGATCCCTTTGAGCAGGAGACCTGTGTCCCTCAAGGTAGCGTTTTAAGTGTGACTGTCTTTGCCATAGCTATTAATAGCATTACGTCCATAGAGAAAAGCCCTGTCCAGTGTTCTTTGTTTGCGGATGACGTTTCTGTGTTTTGCTGTTCTTCAAGCCTGCCCTTAATCGGCAGGTAGGTTAGAAAATTTAAAAAGGGGAAATGGCTAGGTTAAAGATGGATGTAGTGGGAATTAGTGAAGTTCGGTGGCAGGAGGAACAAGACTTTTGGTCAGGTGAATACAAGGTTATAAATACAAAATCAAATAGGGGTAATGCAGGAGTAGTTTAATAATGAATAGGAAAATAGGAATGCGGGTAAGCTACTACAAACCGCACAGTGAACGCATTATTGTGGCCAAGATAGACACGAAGCCCATGCCTACTACAGTAGTACAAGTTTATATCCCAACTAGCTCTGCCGATGACGAAGAAATTGAAGAAATGTATGATGAAATAAAAGAAATTATTCAGACAGTGAAGGGAGACGAATTTAATAGTCATGGGTGACTGGAATTCGGTAGTAGGAAAAGGGAGAGAAAGAAAGGTAGTAGGTGACTATGGATTGGGGGTAAGAAATGAGAGGAAGCCGCCTGGTAGAATTTTGCACAGAGCACAACTTAAATCATAGCTAACACTTGGTTCAAGAATCATGAAAAAAGGTTGTATACATGGAAGAACCCTGGAGATACTACAAGGTTTCAGATAGATTATATAATGGTAAGACAGAGATTTGGGAACCAGGTTTTAAACTGTAAGATATTTCCAGGGGCAGATGTGGACTCTGACCACAATCTATTGGTTATGAACTGTAGATTAAAACTGAAGAAACTACGAAAAGGTGGGAATTCAAGGAGATGGGACCTAGATAAACTGAAAGAACCAGAGGTTGTACAGAGTTTCAGGGAGAGCGTAAGGGGACAATTGACAAGAATGGGGGAAAGAAATACAGTAGAAGAAGAATGGGTAGCTTTGAGGGATGAAGTAGTGAAGGCAGCAGAGGATCGACGACGGTTCAATCCCGCGTCCGGCCATCCTGATTTAGGTTTTCCGTGATTTCCCTAAATCACTCCAGGCAAATGCTGGGATGGTTCTCTGAAAGGGCACGGCCGACTTCCTTCCCAATCCTTCCCTAATCCGATGAGACCGTTGACCACGCTGTCTGATCTCCTTCCCCAAACCAACCAACCAACCAGCAGAGGATCAAGTAGGTAAAAAGACGAGGGCTAGTAGAAATCCTTGGGTGACAGAAGAAATATTGAATTTGACGAAAGGAGAAAATATAAAAATGCAGTAAATGAAGCAGGCAAAAAGGAATACAAACGTCTCAAAAATGAGATCTACAGGAAGTGCAAAATGGCTAAACAGGCATGGCTAGAGGACAAATGTAACGATGTAAAGGCTTTTCTCACGAGGGGTAAGATAGATACTGCCTACAGGAAAATTAGAGACCTTTGGAGAAAGGAGAACCACTTGTATGAATATCAAGAGCTCAGATGGAAACCCAGTTCTAAGCAATGAAGGGAAAGCAGAAAGGTGGAAGGAGTATATAGAGGGTCTATACAAGGGCGATGTACTTCAGGGCAATGTTATAGAAATGGAAGAGGATGTAGATGAAGATGAAATGGGAGATATCATACTGCGTGAAGAGTTTGATAGAGCACTGAAAGACCTAAGTCGGAACAAGACCCCGGGAGTAGACAACATTCCATTAGAACTCCTGACAGCCTTAGGAGAGCCAGTCCTGACAAAACTCTACCATCTGGTGAGCAAAATGTATGAGACAGGCGAAATACCCTCAGACTTCAAGAAGAATATAATAATTCCAATTCCAAAGAAAGCAGGCGTTGACAGATGTGAAAATTACCGAACTGTCAGTTTAATAAGTCACGGTTGCAAAATACTAACGCGAATTCTTTACAGACGAATGGAAAAACTGGTAGAAGCCGACCTTGGGGAAGATCAGTTTGGATTCCGTAGAAATATGGGAACACGTGAGGCAATACTGACCCTACGACTTATTTTAGAAGCTAGATTAAGAAAAGGCAAACTTACGTTCCTAGCATTTGTAGACTTGGAGAAAGCTTTTGACAATGTTGACTGGAAACTCTCTTTCAAATTCTGAAGGTGGCAGGTGTAAAATACAGGGAGCGAAAGGCTATTCACAATTTGTACAGAAACCAGATGGCAGTTATAAGAGTCGAGGGGCATGAAAGGGAAACAGTGGTTGGGAATGGAGTGAGTCAGGGTTGTAGCCCCGTTGTAGCCTCTCCCCGATGTTCAATCTATATATTGAGCAAGCAGTAAAAGAAACAAAAGAAAAATTCGGAGTAGGTATTAAAATTCATGGAGAAGAAATAAAAACTTTGAGGTTCGCCGATGACATTGTAATTCTGTCAGAGATAGCATAGGACTTGGAAGAGCAGTTGAACGGAATGGACAGTGTCTTGAAAGGAGGATATAAGATGAACATCAACAAAAGCAAAACGAGGATCATGGAATGTAGTCGAATTAAGTCGGGTGATGCTGAGGGAATTGGATTAGGAAATGAGACACTTAAAGTAGTAAAGGAGTTTTGCTATTTGGGGAGCAAAATAGCTGATGATGGTCGAAGTAGAGAGGATATAAAATGTAGACTGGCAATGGCAAGGAAAGCGTTTCTGAAGAAGAGAAATTTGTTAACATCAAGTATAGATTTAAGTGTCAGGAAGTCGTTTCTGAAAGTATTTGTATGGAGTGTAGCCATGTACGGAAGTGAAACATGGACGATAAATAGTTTGGACAAGAAGAGAATAGAAGCTTTCGAAATGTGGTGTTACAGAAGAATGCTGAAGATTAGATGGATAGATCACATAACTAATGAGGAGGTATTGAATAGAATTGGGGAGAAGAGGAGTTTGTGGCACAACTTGACTAGAGGAAGGGATTGGTTGGTAGGACATGTTCTGTGGCATCAGTGGATCACCAATTTAGTATTGGAGGGCAGAGTGGAGGGTAAAAATCGTAGAGGGAGACCAATAGATGAATACACTAAGCAGATTCAGAAGGATGTAGGTTGCAGTAGGTACTGGGAGATGAAGAAGCTTGCACAGGATAGAGTAGCATGGAGAGCTGCATCAAACCAGTCTCAGGACTGAAGACCAACAACAACAACAACAAGCCAGACAACGACAGGTCAGTTGCAACTAACTCTTCGATGTTTGTATAAATGGGTGCAGAAGAGTGGTTTTAAGTTTCACGCCGAGAAGTCTGTGTGTGTTTTCTATTTAACCGTTCTCGTTCCATTTTAAACTTTCTTGAGTTGAAGATGAGGGACACTGTCACTTTTAAAGACACAGTGAGGTTCCTGGGACTCATATTTGACTCTAAGGTCCATATCTTAAGAACCTGAAAAAATGGTCACTTAAGGCTTTATGTATTATTTTAAAATGTCTTAGCTGGAGTACATGGGGAGCTAACAGGACTTGTCTGCTCTGGTTTTACAGAGCAAATGTGCGATCTCGGCTCGATTATGGGTGAGTGCTGTATGGGAGTGAGACCTTCTTATTTAAAGATGTTGGACGTGGTGCACCATGAAGGGATTCGGTTGGCCAACTTGGGCATTCAGAACAAGCCCCATACCAACCCTCTGTGCAGAGGATGGTGAACCGCCACCTCACGTCCGGCGACGGCTACTTACGGTTTGCCAGGCATATAAAACACTGTCCACACCATAGACACCCGCCTACCATGCCATTGCTCAGCCTCCACTGGAAAGGCGTTTTCGTAACTGGCAACAGGCAGTGAGTTCCTATGGTATTTGTGCAAAGCATTGCCTTCTAGAGATGGGTGTGGTTGGTCTTCATGTTTTACATCGTGGTGGAAGCAGATTTCCACCTTGGCTTCTCTGGAAGCCCACACTTTTTAGACTTGACGAATCTTAAGAAAGCTCGTACGTCAGATTTTACAATTCAATCTCTGTTTTTTAGCATTTTAGATATGCATTACGGTACACTGATGGCTCCAAACAAGGGAATTCCGCCGGCCGAAGTGGCCGTGCGGTTAAAGGCGCTGCAGTCTGGAACCGTAGGACCGCTACGGTCGCAGGTTCGAATCCTGCCTCGGGCATGGATGTTTGTGATGTCCTTAGGTTAGTTAGGTTTAACTAGTTCTAAGTTCTAGGGGACTAATGACCTCGGCAGTTGAGTCCCATAGTGCTCAGAGCCATTTGAACCAAGGGAATTCCCTTGTCTGCTCTGTCGTGTTCCCCAACCATGTCACCAGGATTCGCCTTCCTGACGAGTATACCGTTTTCTCAGCGGAGCTCCACGCGATCCTGAGGGCACTGGAGCAGATGCGTCGTATTTGGGGCAAATGGTTTCTCATCTGCTCGGATTTCCTTAGTCCCTTACAATCGTTACAGAACCTGTACTCCAACTGAGGAGTTGGTTCGGCTGATATATGACCAACTGTACGTGCTCCAATGGCAGGAGGTAAGCAGGTGTCACTCTGCTGGATGCCAGGACATGTAGGGATCTGGGGAAGTGAACAGGCCGATCGGGCTGCCAAGGAGGCCTGCAGAGGACAGTATGTGGCACAGTGTCCTATTCCCTTGCAGGCTGTACTACATAGGAAGTGCATGCAGTTGTGGGATGAGGAACGGCTGGTTGTGACGGCCAGTAAGCTGTGGTTGCTGAAATCAACAACCCGGCTGTGGCGTTCCTCCTGCCAGTTGCTCAGACGGGTTGGAGTGACCCTCACCCGTCTTACAATTTGGCACTGCCCTCTCACGCATAGCTTTTTAGTACGGCTAGAGAATCCCCCGTTCTGTGATGCTTGTGGCGTGCTCATCTCTGTCCGCCATATTTTAACAGAGTGCATTTTATGTCGTGATGCAAGGGCAGAAGCAAATATTGGTGGGGATCTGCCCTCTATTTTAGCTGATGACGAGACGAATGTGACTAAGGTTTTAAAGTTTCGTGATGCCTGGACTGCGTAAACTTTTGGGCTGGAGGTTTTAGTGTGTTCCAGAGTGGCTAGCTTCTCCTTTTTTTATTCTTGTGGTAAGCCAGCCGCATCAATCTGCTATATTGTCTTAGCTTCTTATACCACTTTCTTCCTGTGTCGTTAATGTTTTACTGCTGACTCAATACTTCGTTCCGTGGTTCTGTGCGAGTACGCACATAGTTTTCCAACTTTTGTTACCTGTATTTTACGTGCTGTTTTTTCTCTTCCCGTTTTGTGTATTTTACTGATACTCGTCTCAATCTGTTTTCGCGCGAGCACTAAGGCCGTTGCTGTCGTGCGCCCATACAAACATGTCCATACTTGGCAAGCCACCTCACGGTGTATTGCGGAAGGTACTTTGTGTACCAGTCTCACGTCTCCACCTTGTCCATTTCCCAGTCGCGTATGCCTCGCGGGAAGAAAGATTGCTAGTAAGCCTCCATGTGGTCTCGAATCCTAATTTTATCTTGATGGTCTTTTCCTCGGTTAAACGTAGGAGGAAGCAATACATTGCTTGACTCAAGCAATGACAGATATTTATATTTTTATAGTTTACACCTATCTTCTAAAGTCCAAAAATAATACCTTGCAAATTACTTAAAAAAATATCCAGCCACTACGTCATTTTCGTCTCCCGGAACATAGTCTCAAGATTTTAATACCAATTGGTTGCTGAAACGTATCTAACCATATATATCTGAATGGTAACTCCTAGAGTTATAAACTCGCTTAGGCATTTACCAGGTTAAATAATGATAAATTATGGCCGGTTACTGTATATTCAGTCACATTTTGAAATCCTCCGAAAACCATTTCTTTCTTTTACTGTGTATTCAGCCATGTTTTGAAATTCTCCGAAACTTTTTTTATTACAACCAACTGTTCAAGCACCTTTCCAGTTAAAAATTACCGTCACCTATAGGAAAGTTATTGTATTAATGAAGTAAGTTTAAAGGAATTGTTACTAATATCGAATAAGTTCCTTAAGCCTATTCTTATCTGTAAGTTAAAAAGAATGCATTTTAATCCAGGTTTATTTATTATTTATTATTACTATTACTGAAAAAAATTTATTCTTGCAAAATTGTGAATTGACTGCGTATGAAGTTTCACGACTCTGTATTTATGGCGAAATGTTACATGAATTGGTTAACCCAGGTTGAGAAACGTTTCTTATTAACTTGCATGAGCCATTCGCATGATGAAAAAATGCTTAGTGAGACCAAGTACGCCTTATTTGTACCCTCTTGGCAAGACGTAGTATGAAGTTTTCCATTTTATTAAGAATTATTTAAATCTCGAATCTTGAAGATCCAACAGTCGTTTTGAGCTACGTTTGCTTTACTCGTAGGGTAATTGTCTAATTCATGAAGCTCCAATGATCATGAGCGCAACTCTTTCGGATGTTTTGAATGTACCAATAGTTTCGTTATTTAAGTGAACCCCCAATCGTTTGGAAAAGCAACAGACAATTTCCCGCGAGGGAAAATGGAATTGATTTGTAAGTTACTATATAAAAACTTACGTTGCTACCCTTGATTTAGAATCGAGTAACAACAGGAAACGAATGGCGCAACGAAATAATTTGTGTGGGTTTCTTTTAAAGTGCCAGATTTGTTTTCTCTGTGTAATTAAAATTATACTCTGAAAAAGATTGATCTGTTACGTTTTTGTTATTTCCTCGTTTGTTTCAGTATCTTCAAATTTATTGTGGTATTGAAGATTTCTTTCCTGTTGTAATTCACTGAAACTGTTCACTTTAAAATGGAAACGGGGGCAGGATATGAAGACATTCCACGCACCATCAGAAATACGAAACCAGTTCATCAGGCAACTGAGGAAAACCTAATAACAACAGCCATATTGCGTCTCCGTGAAAGAGGCGTAAAATCAAACCTGATTAACATCGCAAACCACGTTCGTCTGCTAACCCATTCCGAAGAACCTATGCATAATATAGTTGAGAAATTAAGGATTTTTATTGAAAAGTCTATGGAAGCTGGACTAATTCATAAAAAGGGCGATGAGTACTTGTTAAGTACATAACCGTACTATCTGCCACTCGTAAGGCATTAGTGTGTGCTTTCTGCTGCATGAAGAAATTAAAGAATGCCACATTCACCAACCGCAAATCGCTCTCAACAAGTAAACAACAATCATGCTCTTAAAAATACGTGAAATATATTGTTTGTTAAAATGTTAAAATAATTTTAAGTATTTCACATCTTACTGATTAAGTGCTGAAAATCACGTATTTCCTTTTATGTATATATTACATCGTCATCGAGAAAAAACAATACCGCATAGTGTATGGTAATTGGCATTTCCGGATTTCAATCAGTTGGCGTACTTAGCGCACCTGCACAAAATGGAAATAAAGCTGGAAAAAAAAACAGTCAACCAAGCCGAGTGAAGTGTAAATTCGCGTATCTAAAGCTGGGTTTACACTAGCAAGTCGCTTGCAGAAGTTATTACTGAAAGTTATTGCTAGCATCTTGCAGCTGTGTTTACACAGCAGCGCAAGAATTAAGCAAGATTCTTCCACAAGTTCTTTGGCAAGAAACTTGCGTCAACAACTTGCTGATACTGTTCACATATGCTTTCAGTACCACTAAAAGTGTGAGCCGAAGTGTAAAATGACAAGTAGGCGGGTGAGATATGCTGCATCTCTTGTAATTGTAATGCAAAACGTGAAAAAGAAAAAGAGAAGTATTTGGGTTAGAGAGTAGATAATGAGAACATCGCAAATTGGTGCCTTTTGCAAGAACTTAGTATCGAGAGCGTGGATACTTTTGAAAACTTTTGCAGAATGTCCTCAAATGATCTGGAATATTTGTTGATGTTAACAACGCCAGTCATATCAAAACGAGACACAAACTTCGGTACTGCTATTTCAGCAAAAGAACGTTTGCTAGTCACTCTGGTTTATAGCTACCGGTGAGCTAGGAATAAAATAGGCATTTCATTTATTTATGTGAAACATACAACCAAAAAAAGTTTGAATTTTGAAATCTTTTCTTTGTAGGAGACTCATAAAAGTCCCTAATGTACTTGTTTCATATTCCCGTCAGCACGATTTCTCTGATCGTACCCGATGTATGTAGAGCCATTTTAACGTCTTGAAAAGGGAAAATTATTTGAAGGTATGTGAAAACACAACGATGAAATTAAATTTGCATTGAAATAAACTGCATTTTACAGAATGATATGCTTATAAAAATGTTTTTTTCTTCTAATGCTCATAAAATGGAAAGTGACAAGCTAAGTAAACAGACTTTCTATGTACTTCTTTTATAGATGTGTCGAAATCGACGAGATTTCATTTAATGCGCTCATCTTCTTCACTCTATCCTTAAAGTCTCGGTTATGCACGTTCCGTATTTCGGGGTAGCTCGCCACGGCTTCAATAAAATGTTCTGTATCCTGCTTCATCCACCCCGTTTCTTCCCCATTTCTGAAATTTGTTTGCATATAATACATAAGATGGTTAAATAAAATTAAGTCACCACATTAAGTAAAATGTTAAATATGAGTGTTATGCAGACGACATGCTAACTATAACTTGCGCTTCCTACTTGCAAGAAATAGAAATAAATCCTAAAAGCTGCAAGTTACTTGCAGATACTTCTTGCGTGGTGTTTATACTGGAAGCGGAAAACGTGTGCAAGTCACTTCCGCAATAAATTGCTACGGTCGCAAGTCGTCTTGAGATATGTTTACACTCGCAAATCGCGCGGCAAGTTCCTCCGCGGATGTAAATTGCTGCAATAACTTGCTAGTGTAAACCGAGCATAAAGCAATGCAATAACCAGTAACTGTGCCGTCGCTAACTGTTGGCGAACTATGTACATGTATATGGGGAGGTTGAAACGGCGGAATATCGTAGCGAAATCAAGGAAGAACCACGGCGGATGGACGACTGGTGGGTTAGGTGACAGCTGCTGATCACACTCAAAAATAAATTTTCACTTTCATACGGTACTTTAAGTGACAGATTTTGTGACACTGTCCATTTCATCTGTGGAAGCCTCGACTCAGGAACAGTTTTCCAGCACGCAGGTAGGTGTAATAATAAGCAATAACAAAGTGCTGTGCTGTGCACGATTTTGAATCTACGCAGCAAATCGACAGTCAGCTTTATAATTTCTTTAGCGACGAATATGTCATATTAAAATCAGCAGAAGTATAAAGCGGAATATGGCTAAGGCCGGGTTCACAGACTGGTGCCAACGTTGGCGCCAACAGTGTTCATCCATTGTGTGGATCGGTGAAATATATTGGAACCAACGTTGGCTTCAATATTGGTACTACTCTGTTGCATGTCGGCATTCCGATATCAAAGGAATAGGTCCAATATCGATAACCTGACCACACATTGGCGCCAACGTTGTTTATCTCACGAACAGTGGAGCAACACTATTCAAGCTCAAACCGCAAATGCACTGGCCGCGATCTGTGCGTCAACATGTCCCATAAAAATTGACGAATGCTGGCGCCGACAGTGCTGGCATCAATGTGTGGACGATGTGTAAGATTTACTATCGTAATAAACTTCGGTACGTTATCTGTTTTGCACCACCCTCGATAGTGAACCTCCATAAAAACGGAACACAGCGGCAGCCTCTTGTAAGCGCAATTATCTGGAACTAATTGTCGAGTTCTCGCAAGGTTTTCTGTCTTGCAAAGATTAATAGAAAAACATGCATGAGACAAGAGCACAAATTTATAAAGTAATACTTTGTACAACTTATTACCTTTAAATCATCAGCTCCGTTGTACTAAAACAAATCGCATGATCACAGGTTTTCACATGCCTACAAGAACAATAAGAAAAAGGAGTAACAGCATCGAAAAACATAATGGAAAAGGCAAAGGTTTTCAGTCTTTAAATTTCAACTGGTATCACTGTCTGATGCATAACAAACAGGCAATTATATTTGTGGGCATCTTAAAACTCAAGGCAATACAGAAAATCATTGCACAATGTAAAGCAGTTTACTGTTAAAATTCAGAGAATCTGCTTTTGACGCTCTTAGTAAACATATTACTACCATCCAACATACCTATTCTGTCAACATCTTGAAGAGAAAAATTAGTAAATACACTTGAAGCATGCAGTGGCTTTTGCTTGTCTAGTTAAATTTTGTGTGTTTCATTAACCAAAGAAAGTCATTCAACAGAGTGCCATCAGAGCAGCTTGCATGGCAGTGCCAAATATTTCATTACTCAGTGGGATGAATGCCTGAAGAACACAGGGATTCTTCTTTTTTAGAGAGGGTGAGAACCATACCTAATGCCAGTACATAGTATACTCTTTTGAGATGGTGGTGCTATAAATAGATTGCCGAGCTTAACATAGCAACATGGTAGATAAATCACCAAATACTTAACATACTCTCGTTTCCTGAAACGATATGGAAATTTTTAAATGTAATCTATGTCGTCAGTATACAGCCTACTGATCAGGAGCTGCAAGAACCCGCATCTTTTTCCTTTTCAAGCCAAATATTGGCAGTGAAAATTTGTACCACCACCAGACATTGGTTGGCGAAAATGCATGTTCAAAGCCGGTGGTAGACAGAAAACATCTTCCGAAATTGTACTAAATACTTTTTCTGAGAATTACTTTGAACAATTAGTTCACGAGCCCATACGAACTGTAAATGGTTGTGAAAACACACTTGACCTCTTAGCCACAAATAATCCTGATCTAATACAGAGCGTCGTAAAGGATATGGGGATTAGTGGACACAAGGTCATTGTAGCGAGGTTCAAAACCATATCAACCAAAACCATAAAAATAAATGCAAACTATATCTATTGAAACAGCAGATAAAAATTCGCTTGATGCCTTCCTAAGAGCAAGTCTCCATTCCTTCCAAGCTAATTATGTAAGTGTAGACCAGATATGGCTCAAATTCAAAGATACAGGACTGACAGCAATAGATAGATTCATACCGCATAAGTTAATAAGAGATGGGACTGATAGCAATGAAAAAAGCATGCCAAATTCAAAAGAACGCAAAATTGGCTAAGTTTCACGGAAGCTTGAAATTTAGTGCAGATGTCAATGTGAGATGCTGTTAATAGTTTCCACATGAAACATTGTTTCAAAATATGGTAGAAAAACTAAAGAGATTCTGGTCGTATGTAAAATACACCAGTGGCAAAGAACAGTCAATACAGTCACTGCGCGATAGTGATGGAAATGATACCGATGATGGTGCCACTAAAGTGGAGTTACTAAATACAGTTTTCCGTAATTCCTTCACAAAAGGAGTTGATGTAAATATTCCAGAATTCAAAACCAGGACAGCTGTTAGCATGAGTGGCATAAAAGTAGGTACCTTAGGTGTTGTGAAACAACTCAAATCACTAAAGAAAGGCGAGTCTTCCAGTCCAGATGGTATAGCAGTGAGGTTCCTTTCAGAATATGCAGACACAGTAGTGCCCCTCTTAGCAATCGTATACAACCGCTCACTTGACGAAAGGTCTTTTCCTGATCTAGGTGATAATCTGAGCAGCCCCCTTAGATTGTTTGCAGATGATGCTGTAATTCACAATCTAGTAAAATCATGACGATGAATTGCAATTACAAAATGATCTAGAGAGAATTTCTGTATGGTGCGAAAAGTGGCAAGTGGCAATAGGCACTAAACAAAGAAAAGTGTGACGTCATCCACATGGGTACTAAAAGAAATCCAATAAATTTAGGGTATATGATAAACTGCACAAATCTAAGGGCTGTCAATTTGACTAATACCTAGGGATTACAATTATGAGCAGCTTAAATTGCGAAGACCACATAGATAATATTGTGGGGAAGCCGAAACAGACTGCACTTTGTTGGCAGAACACTTAGAAGATGCGACAAACCCACTAAAGAGACAGCCTACATTACACTTGTCCATCCTCTGCTGGAATATAGCTGTGCGGTGTGGGATCCCCACCAGGTGGGATAGATGGAGGCCGTCGACAAAGTGCAAAGAAGGGCAGTCTGTTTCGTGTTATCGCGCAATAGGGGTGAGAATGTCACTGATATGATATGCAGGTTGGGGTGGCAGCCACTGAAACAAAGGTGGTTTTCTTTGTGACGAGATCTCACCAACTTTCTCTTCCGAATGCGAAAATATTTTGTTGACACCCACCTATGTAGTGAGAAATGATCATCATAATAAAATAATAGAAATCGGAGCTCGAACGGAAAGATTTAGGGGTTCCTTTTTCCCATCGTCATTCGAGAGTGCAATGGTAGAGAAGTAGTATGAAAATGGTTTGATGAACCCTCTGCCAGGCACTTAAGTGTGAATTGCAGAGTATGCATATAGATGTAGATGTGCATGATATCACAAGCGTGCTAACCATCTCAGCAGTGAATGCATATTTTAATTATTTGTGGGCACCATCCACAAGCAGAGCAACACGGCATTGATACGGTTGTATTTTCTGACACATACCATATGGTTTCATGCCAGAAACAAATGTAGATTTAGATGCAACTAAGAGAAGTATATCACTAACTAAACTGGAGGAGGCCTGAAGAAAACATCCA
This sequence comes from Schistocerca americana, assembly GCF_021461395.2. Taxonomy (NCBI): domain Eukaryota; kingdom Metazoa; phylum Arthropoda; class Insecta; order Orthoptera; family Acrididae; genus Schistocerca; species Schistocerca americana. The sequence continues at coordinate 929,713,927 of NC_060119.1, read as the reverse complement.
GAAACAAGAGTATAAATAGTCCAATTAAAGAACTGTTTGAAGAATCTTTTACAGCTATTTATAACAGGGAACGAAGTTAATGCGAAAGGTAAAATATGTTCCACATACTAAGGTATACTGACTACATAACTAATTTGTATATCACAATTTTCTGCAGTGTGAAAAGGAAACTTGTTCGATAACTTTACACCAACAGAGGTAGCACAGATTAGAACAATGCCCTTCTTTTGGTAGAATTTATTGAACACTGGTGTGTGTGGAAATATGAGAGAGAGTACAGTCGGATGAAGAGAGTGAATCATTCTTAATACAGATGAAGTCACTAGGGGGAGTAGGATGTCAGTTTTTCAAAAATATGCCTATTCTGTAGCGCACATCTCCCTGAATAGTTTGATTTATAAAACATATATATTTCAGAGATTATAATGCATGTTATTTTGCCTTAACTGTACCAAGCTGCAGTGCCACACCCCTTTGCAAAGTGTTCTTCCTTGTACGAGTATTTCGCTCTGTAGAATCTGAATGCTTATTATTATTATTATTATTATTATTATTATTATTATTATTATTATTATTAAGGCTTGCAGTGTGGTGGTGTATATTTCAAAACGATTTTCATTTGACTGTTGTTTTGTGTTCGTTTGTGGCATATTGACACACAGGACGCCTAGAATTCATTGATTTAACTGTAGACATCATCACCAGAGCAACAGATACACAGTAAAGGCTGCTAGTACAAATGTTACACCAGTGGCTCAGAGCCGGTAAACAAACCACCGCCGAGTGCTTCAAGAAGGAATCTTGTTTTTGTTGCCAATGAAAATGGAGGTTGTGAATCTGAAGGTTATGGAGGTTGTGAATCTGAAGGTTCGGGTAATATTATTGTTGGTGATAATGTACTGTCACAGTTAAATATTGGACAATGTTATGTGCAAGCATTGATTTGGTGGAAGAAGAGTGTACCAGGAAAGACCTTACAACAAACTTATCTGTGATATGCAGCAAATTCAACATTGGCGTGTCTTGCACAGTATTAAAAATGTAAACAAAGGTTTTTATGTGAATTTGATGGTAGCATATGGCCTGTGCTGTGTTGGTAGGTGACAGAAGGCAGCAAGAACACTTTGTGCAGTGATGAATCTTCCACCACCTCCAGGAAAATTTTAGAGATATTATGGATTACTGCTTGGGGGCTGTGAAAGATGTTGCAGAATCACCAATGAAAAGTGCTGCAGAAGAATATTATTGAAAATGATAGTGGCAGGAACATAGTGGCAAATTTTGATGGTACCTGGCAAAGAGAGGGCTTACTTCAATGAATTGTGTTGTCCCAACAGCATCTGTTGACACTGGCAAAGTACCAGATGTTGAAGTGTTGAGCAAATTTTGTCATAGTTGTGTGAAAGGGATTCCATATCATGAATGTAATATGAACTATGAAGGCTCAAGTGGAGGTATGGAAGTGCAGGGAGTTGACAGCTTGTTTACCAGATCTATTGCCTCTTGGGGTCTGCGATATGTGAAGTAGCTTGGTGATGGTGACAGTAAAGATTTTCTTGAGGTTCAGAAACGTGCTCCATGTGGAGCGGAGACTGTGCAGAAGTTAGAATGTGTGGGACATGTAAAGAAAAAACTTGGCACTAGACTTACAAGGCTGAGACAAGCTGTGTCAGGAAAGAAATTATCTGATGGGAAGGGAATAAAAGGGAGAGGGCGACTGATGGATTCAGAAAAGGGCGACTGATGGATTCAGAAAAGGGCGACTGATGGATTCAGAAAAGGGCGACTGATGGATTCAGAAATGGACAAGCTACATACATATTATGGCTTGGCACTAAGGGGACTAGAAAAATATGAAGCAAGTGGTTTGGGCCTTATACTTCCACAAAATGTCCACAGACAATAACCCCTATCTGCAACTAGTGCCCAAAAGGAAGTGAATCGTGGTGTTACTACCAAAGATCAATTGCTGGTGGTGAAGAATACCATCACATGAATTCTGTACCAACTGCTATAATGGAGGCCATCAAACCTATGAACAGGGATCTTGCAAAGGTCTTAATGGCGGTACCCAAAACCCAAATGAAAGTTTTAGCCCATATGTATGGGAAAGACTGCCAAAAACCATATTTGTGGGAAGAAATGCACTTGATATTGTTGTTCATGATGCAGTTTCATGTTTTAATGATGTTGTGCAAAGCAGGAAATATGTTTTAGAGTAAATGGGAATTAAGTCCGGAGTGAACTGCATCAAAGCTTTGTGTGTGATAGACAGAGAGCGTGTAGTGACAGCAGACAAATCGTTTTTGGAGGTGATAAAACCAAGAAGAGTGCATCATAAGAATGTGAAAAGGAAGAAAACTGATCCAGAAAATGAAAAAGAACCTGCTCATGTGCTTGACAGTTCTAAAAGAATGCCCAATACAAGCAGAAACTTTAACGGCCATTTTCCGCAAAACCCAATTTCTGTACATAGGTACATGTAACATCAAAAATAAATATCCTATTACTTTCAAACTTTATATGCTTATTTAACACAAACTCGTTAATGCAATACTGTAAAATTTTCCAAATCTATTAAAAGCTGTGGTAAAAATTGAGATAATTAATTATAAAATTTGAGTTTTTCTTAACATGAAGTTTAAAATGTAACAGCTCATTCATTTTTTCATGAATGAAATAAGTTCTAGAGTTTACTACACCTGTAAGTATGGTTTGTATGCTGTGTAAAATTCATCGAAGAAAAATATCTCTTACTTATGAAGAAAAGTGTACATATAGCAACAAATGCAGCCAATAGTAAATAAAAAAATTATGAAATTTCACATGTTAAAAAAAAAAACTATTTTGTTTTGTTTTAGAAATTCCACTGCTATGAGTGTGAATCCTGAATCCTTCCTGGTCAAGCTGACAAAGTTTTATGAATTTATTTGTGAAAGTCCTGTGGTGCCTCTCCTGTTCCAAGTGGGCCCATTTGACATTCTACCCACCTAAAGGGGACAAGAGTGAACCCCAATTGACATTGAAACACAACACTGAATACAACTAGTATTTTGCCACAGCTTTACCTCACTAGGAGTGGAAAGCATAGAAAATTGTGAAGCTCCCGTCAAAAATGTTGATGTGCCCCTTGAAGTGACACATCTTGTCAACTGGATAGCTCCAATTGAGATAACACCTGAAGGACTGCTACTTGCAGAATTTTTCTGAGAGTCGAAGCACTTCAACCATAAACCGCAATGTGAGAAAGCGAGGACCGCTGATGAACAAAAGATTGTCTTAGAATGACAATACAGAATAGGTAGCTCAATTTGGATGGAAAGGACTAGAGCTCAATTACAGGAGGCAACCCGTTCCATGAAGAGGCATACAGATTCCAGAGTCGGATGTAACTTCATGGAGTTTCTGTGCAATTTATCAAAAGAAAATTTTAGCTGAGTCGTTATACTAAAGTATGTAGAAAGAGAACAAATGAAGAAAATTTGTGTGTTTTATTGGCCTTTATCAACTGCTTACACAAGTACATAGTAAATAAGACTAATTTGTGCTATTGGTGTAGTACATTTTAACTATCACAGTGAAAACTGTTGTCTGGTAAAGATTGTCCAGGCAATGGTGAAACACTCCCGGTTTGACAGCTCTGTGATAGCACCCAATCTCACCGACCTTTTTAAGAGAACATAGAAAGAAACACTTTTGAAAACCAATCAAGTTGCCTCCTGAGGGAGTTAGGAAATGCCACACATTAATAGCTGTGTAGCCCTGAATCCAGCCTAGATCATGTACATTCTCATTGTTACTTCATAAGATTGATCCTCCAGCAGTTTGGAACAGTAGTAAATATTTAGGTTACTACAATTCATTAATAACAATTGTTCTTTTTTAAATTGAAATATTATTCTCTGAAGCTGTTTTAATCACTCCCAAGGAAATCTTATGCCGAGGATGGTGATTCATAGGGCTGACCCAATGTCAAAGCAAGCATAGCCAAATAACATTAACAGAGCTCCAGGAGATCGTAAAAATGAGTACTTTATCCTACAAACTGAACATTTGAAGCAGCAAAAATCTACATAGCAACAAGATCAAATTAAACAAAGGAAAATCCAGGTTGGAATATTACCAGTATTATGAAAGTATAGATTGCTGCTCACCACAAAGATGACACACACTGTTGCAGACAGCCATGACAAAAAAGACCGTTACATATAACCTTTCGGGCATGGCCTCCTTCAGAAATGAAAAATGTACCCACATTCACACAAGCAATTACACGTCACACACACGTAACTGCTTTCTCCAGCCTTTCTGGCCAGAAAGCTAGTGAAATGTGTGGAACAGGAGCAACAATGTGGAATGGGGTGGGGTGGGGTGGGGAAAGGGGAGGTAGAGCAGGGTACATATGGGGAAGAGGAATCATTGCTGTTTGACAGACCATATAGGAACTAGCTGTGCCAGGAGAGGGGTACTAGGTGCTATGCTGGGAGGCTGTGGGAGATGGGAGAGGGAGATGTGGAGCAGAAGGGGGAAAATACCAGTTGGTGCACAGGCAGAGAGCAGAGCGCAAGGAGGGTGAGGTGGCACAAAAAGATGGGGAAAAAAAGATTCGAGCAGTGATTAAGTACTTCGTAAAGGAAGGTATGAAAACAAAGGACATTCATGCTGACTACCAGAATACACTGGGGGACTCTGCTCCTTCATGTTCAACTGTTGCCAAGCGGACAAATGAATTTAAATTTGGTTGGGAAGCTTAGATGGAGATCTGCGCTGTGGTCGGCCAAGATGTGTCGCTACTCCAGAAATCATTGCAAAAGTGTACAAAATGGTCATGGAGGATCGCCGATTGAAAGTGCGTGAAATTGCTCATGCTTGCGAGATGTCATCTGAAGGGGTATGTCACATTTTAAGTGAAGAATTAGAAATGAAAAAATTATCTGCAAGATGGGAGCTGCAACTCTTGATGCAGGGTAAAAAATGTATGAGAATGGACATGTCAGAAAAATGGCCTGTTTTAGGAGAAACAAACAAGATTTTTTTTGTGCCGGTTTGTGGTCACAGATCAAATTTGGGTGCACTACTACACCCCAGAGACAAAACAACAGTCAAAGCAGTGGAAACATGGTGATACTACGCCACCAAAGAAAGCAAAGACAATTCCTTCGGCGGGAAAGGTCAAGGCATCAATGTTCTGGGATGTGAAGGGGATTCTGTTAGTGTATTATCTCCCTACTGGGCAAACAATTACTGGAGAATACTACGCTAACTTCTTGGACAAATTGCAACAATAGAAATGCGAAAAAAGGCCAGGTTTAGCAAGGAAGAAAGTCATCTTCCATCAAGACAATGCACTTCCGCACACATGCCTTCGCCATGGCAAAATTACACAATCTAAGGTATGAATTGTTGCCACACCCGCCTTGTTCACTTCATATGGCCCCATCAGACTTCTATCTCTTCCCAAAACTGAAAATTTTTCTTGGTGGACGAAGATTCACTTCAAATGAAGGATTGACAGCCAGAGTTGACAACTATATTGCAGGCCTGGAGGAAACTCATTTTTGAGATGGGATCAAGGCACTCGAACATCGGTAGACCAAGTACATTAATCTACAAGGAGACTACATTGAAAAATAAAAAAAGTTTCATTGATTTAAGTGCTTTTTTTTCTATGCCATTCTGAGAACTTTTCAAACCACCCTCGTAAAAGTAAACATCTGATTTGCTGTTTTGAATTATTCTGAGAATAGAGCTGTGTTACATTGTCTGTGTATATTCTGTGATGTATCTTCCCGCTCCTTTTTGCATTCTCAGTCCAACGATGACCAAGCCAGGTCTGGCCTTACCTGTGAGGTGGAGGAGAAGATGGCCTGAGAATGATACTACGCTTGAAAGAGCTGCACTGCAGTTGTAGACTGAGGGTCATGACCTGGTATTCCTCTACACCTCCACTGTTCAGCGGAGCCATGGCAGACTTGCTCATAGTCAGGTACAGAAACAGGTGTGAGAGAAAGCTACTCAGAAGGAAATAACTATCAGGATTGCCTGAAACTGTTAACAAGTCATGTTTCTTGAATTTACCAAATATTGTTGATACAGCTTGTATGAATTCCTGACAGCAGCAGAAAATCTTCAAATGTAGAGAAAAACTGAAATTTTAAAGACAATAAGAGACTCAAAAAATGATTATTTTATCTTTCAACATGTCATTGTGGCATGTCTTATGTCTGACTGACTGTAAGACTCTCAAGGATAAACCCAAAGAACATAGGTGTAATGCCAAACTTGAGCCATTGAATAAACAATTGTCAAGCACTTCCTTATGGACTACCACCAAATTGTAATTATCATAAGACCAATATTGTTTTCAAGCGTTGAGTTTATTATGGAACCAGCTGGACTTAATCGAAGCAAAGAGCAGAGTCCGCTACTCAGCTTATTAAGAAAAAAAGTAGTGGATGTGTTATGGAGTGTCGCTGTGAGCACTGAAAACAGTGTGTTTGTAAATATGAGTTTATTTCATTGTCTCCAGGAATAGTATGAGACTATTGCATGCAAAATATAGCCATTTGTTGGTTTTTCTTTGTGCCACCACTATGACTACTCCCTTATTATCAAAAATGTGCTGCCAATGTGTTCACAAGCTATTATTCTTAGGACTATTTCACAACTGTAATGTGAATGTTTATCACAAGAAAAATAAGCCAAGCATCAGGCGCTGTCATCATGCTAATTTTCGTGTAATCAGCTTGCCTCTCTGTTCTAGTAAAGGGCCCTTAGAACCAGCTGCCATTTCTTGTATTACTGAGAAACAACAGAGGTATTCTTGCTGAAATGTATTAATTAGAACACTCATTGGATGGTGATACCATTTACATTGCCTTAATATTTGACAGCATAACCAGGATAAACAAAACTATTGTTTTCAGAATTGAAAAATAGGCTGGCTTACATGGTGGGGCTCTGTACTTGTCGACACGTCACATGAAAGCTTCTAGTTGTATTCCCTTTACAAAAGAGAGTAATCTACAGGACCCATAGCACACATGCCTACAGAGAGCCTTTGATGCACTTTATGCTGTGGGTAAAGTAGTCAGTGGAAGTTTTAAGATTTGGCATGGGAAGGTTTGGCATGGTGTAGATGTTCATCCATGACACCACAAATTCATATGACAAAGCGATGTGATCAGTATTATTCCCCCTAATGAATGGAATCTCTTTATCAGTGTCTGAGAAGTTAGTAGAGATATATTTGTTTTTCAATGGACCATATAGGCGTGTGAACCCCTGATACGTAATAATTCAGATTCAGACCACAATCCTGTCACTTTCAACCCAGCAGTGTAGTTGGAAGAGGTGTCATCAGGAAACTGCTGAGGCACAACACAGATAACATTCACATTCCAGACAGAAAGTGACATGAAGTAGTGCAGTGCAGTCTAGTGCTTCACACACAGAATTGCAAATGTACATAGTACTGTACAACCTGGACTGTCCAATCAAAAAGACATGAGTATCTCTTGTAAGGAGCTTATTTGAACATGCCATCTTCTAAAGATAAATGGCACTATTCTGTGGGCAAGAGAATATGAACAGCCTTGCACTAGAACTCGGGACCAACTATGGTGCCAGATTTAAACTGCTTGTTGTTAGACTAATTAACAAATCCAAAAGCTCAATCTTGTAATGGTGCTAAACCATAATTCAAAAATCCTGTTCCTGTTCCCCCTCATTTCTAAATCCTTGGCAGGAATTTTTATTTTTGGAAGGAATGCTGCTTCCTGTTCATATGGAAGAGCGTGGCTATTACCAACCTGTCAAAAAAAGAGAACTAACTCTTTCTTCAAGTCAGTAGTTTTTGTCTTCTACTAGGTGCATAAAAATCACTCCTCTTAGATTTCCTGTATCTGCAGAACATAGCCATCACAGAGCAGTTTGGTTTTGGTATTGACGTTGGATACTGTTCAGCTGATTGAAGAGATTGTATTGATTAACACAGGCTGCGTGTGGTCTATTCAACACTGAAAAAGAATTTCCCTGGCTTGGGTATAACACCTTGCAGGTGTGTGTGTGTGTGTGTGTGTGTGTGTGTGTGTGTGTGTGTGTGTGTGTGTGTGTGTGTGTGTGTGTGTGGTCGTGTGTGTGTGGTCGTGTGTGGTCGTGTGTGTGTGGTCGTGTGTGGTCGTGTGTGTGTGTGGTCGTGTGTGTGGTCGTGTGTGTGGTCGTGTGTGTGGTCGTGTGTGTGGTCGTGTGTGTGTGTGGTCGTGTGTGTGTGTGGTCGTGTGTGTGGTCGTGTGTGTGGTCGTGTGTGTGGTCGTGTGTGTGGTCGTGTGTGTGGTCGTGTGTGTGGTCGTGTGTGTGGTCGTGTGTGTGTGTGTGTGGTCGTGTGTGTGTGTGTGTGGTCGTGTGTGTGTGTGTGTGTGTGTGGTCGTGTGTGTGTGTGTGTGTGTGTGGTCGTGTGTGTGTGTGTGTGTGTGGTCGTGTGTGTGTGTGTGTGGGGTCGTGTGTGTGTGTGGTCTTGACTCATGCTTAAGAACTTAGGTACTCCTCCCTCCCTCTCCCCTTTTATTGCTAAAGAAGCCTACAGATTTTGCATACTGGATTGCAGATGGTGGGATGTTAAATAGTTTCAGTATGATTAAATATTTACAGGTGGTATTCAGGCAAGTATTCTTTTTTGTGCAAGGAATTTTCCAATACTTTCCACTAAATCAATCACCCCATTTTGTTGTCTTCATGGGAAAAATAATTAACACAAAAAATAGATGAATGCCTTTTTATTGGCATTTTTAAACAAATTTTTCAGCATAAGAGTAATATTTATCTCTGGGATTAAAAGAGGGATGCATAAAAGCTTATTGAGAAAGTATTTTACATGTGGTGGTAATTTGCTGTTTCGTATGTTACTTATATCATGCTTAAGATGTAGTGTGACAACACTGCAGATTGGTGGGGAAACTACATTGCATTTCAAGGAAATGCATAACATAAAAAACATGCTTGACTCGGAGGTTCGTAGCTGCTGAGTTTTCTTTTTCTTTATGTAGTTTGCTTTGGTTTCCTATTTGAGGAACTGTGACCTTGAGTGAAATGTTTAAAACAAATTGTTGTAGCAGCTTTTCAGAATAAGTCTTTTGTCATTGAATTTGGGAAATACTGACATTTTCAAAGTACATTTTCAAGTTTCAGTGTTTTGTAAAACGTAGAATTTGTCACCTTTGGGCAGACTGTGACACATACTTGCATTGGAAGAGGAAGTGACAGAGCCTAATTATAAATTCTGCTTCCTATATGTTATAGTTACTTCACATTTGCTGCACCTAAGACATGGTTAAAACATTGTGATGCAAATGAATACACAATAGATGCTATTAAAAGAAACATGCTTATATCATTAACAGTTTTCAAACTTTCTAAGCGAAATGTATTTTTCTTTAGTCATATCTTTTCTCCTTTCTTACTGATTTGCAGTCGTAATTTAAATGTTTTAAATCCTATGTCACAGTTCCTTAAATTTGGTGGCTCTGCTTTGTGGGAGACACATTGCATATGAAATTAAGGAGGCATCTTAAGATTTTCATAGCTGGGTGTAATGGAAAACTGTGTAAAAAAACACTATTAGTTACATATTCAACATCCAACGAATCATATGTTGTACTGTAGGAAAGTAAGGCTTATCCAGTCATACTTAGTATTGTATATGTCAGTTACAGAAGTTTTGTGTTGATAGTATGACTCGGTGGTTAAGTGCTAGTTTATTTTCCCGAAGGTCTGTAGTTTGATTCCTGGTGACTTCTTTCACTTTTGACAATGTTTTTTACTGTGAAAACTGCCGGAGTTGGTTCATAGTCCTTGTTAAACTGTTGGTCTCTCTTTTAAATGACTAGGTACATCAGTTCAAAGGTCAGAGGAAGGCAAGGGCATACCACCTCCAATAGGATTGCACCTAGTAAAGCAGTTTGGTTTTAAAATGAAACTTCAGGTTGGTGACAACTTCACTCCACCTTTCTGAGAACTAATTATGATTCCTAAACTGCGTCAAGAATGACAAACAGGAATATAAATGTAACTGAAAGCTTTCAAATTCCAAACTTGCATATTTTCTGTATTACAGTATGTCATTCTATTGTGTACGACGTACAGAAGACAACACTTATACTTGACATACTATCATGAAAAAGGCAAGACGTAACAGTTTCAATTTTTATTGAAAATGTGGGGCACTCATATATAAAACAGGAAAGTTGCATTTCATGCAATGTACAAAAAAATTCTACTTTGCCTTAGTGGCCTCATACCACATTCTTCCATATTGTGGCAAGTAATCCTATTGCAAGAGTGACTGAAGTATGTGATAGTGTTACGTTCATTGACCTTTGTATTTATTGTGCAACAGTTTAGGATAATATTATTCTGATAATGCATGCATCATTTAAGTTTGTATTTTTATTCAGTTTGTTGATGAGTGACCATATTAACCTTCAGACATGCATTTTTTGTGATTCTGCATTTGGCACTGCAGCAGTTATGATTTGCTGTGAATCATTTTATTTGCTTGTGTAAGAGAGCAAAAGGATAGAGGACAGTGCACGTATGTGAAGTTATACCCAGCGAATTTTCTGTTTCCTTGAGTGTTAGCTTTTCTTTTATATTTTCTTGAATGTTTTGTGTGTAATTGATGCTAAAGAAAATTTAGAAAGTAAAGTAGTCATCTGAAATATAGACGATCTTTTATTCCAGTGAATACTGACCAGTATTAAAAGAATAGTGTGTGTGTTTGTATGTGGGATAACAGGGAAATGTGATACTCTGAATAACAAAAATCTGTACAGGCTTCAGTATTTTCTGCAGTGATTTGTGAAACCATTTATTGTATCAGAAGGTAGAATACTATTGTGGTTTCAAGTGTTCCATTGTAACACAGTAAATTACATGGCAATTCGGTAATTTATGTTGTCTTGCTATTACTGTCTGTATTTTTTCAGTGTGGCATGTAGCTTGCAAGTATAAATTTAATTTTTAAGTTTAGGTTTAAGTGCAATTTCTGCTGGACGATTCAGATAGTATTTTTAACATTGGTAATGCAAAGATACAGATTTTAGCTTCTTGAAAATGATAAAGGTACTATTAACACTTCTGTGGGATATGAGGTTTTGTACGAACTGCTTAGATTGGACAGTGAGGCTACTGGGATAGCAAAGTATTCAGAAATTTTAAGATTGTAATATTATTATTGATGTACAGTGGCAGATAATGAAGCTGACTTTTCACTCATGAGGGAAAGGGGAGTTGTAGCCACCTGATTACAATTGGAAAAGACAATGGCAAGAGAAACTAGAATTGGTCTAGGTGAATCTTGCTAGTGATGATTACTTGTTCTAGTGTTGGCGTTCGTACCTCACTCGTGTCCAATTTGTGTGGCGAAGTGCACTGGACATGGCAACAGTAGTGAGGGTGAGTCTGGCCTCCCCCTAACTGCTTGCTGTGTGCCATTTAAAGGACAATAATTTTGATTGTAGTTAATGCTTTGTGCTACAGAATGGATTAGTATTGTTGTCTAGTTCATTTGAGATACGTATGTAGGGTGCTAGACACACACACACACACACACACACACACACACACACACACACACACACACTCACACTCTTTAATGTTGCAGCAGAAGCAGCTGCTATTTACTGACATTTTCCCCAGTATTACACAATGGACAAGCAAAATTACGCTACACAAGCTGTGTAAGATGCTAGTAAGTTAAGGAAACACTCACTCTGTAGAAACGGGGTGACTGGTATATAATCCCACAAAGCTTTATATCCCAATACTCTCCTTGTTGAATTTGAATTGAATTCATTTTATACCTTACAGAATGCTGTCACATTTATTCTCGTGAATAGCTAAGCAAATCGAGATTTGTACAATATTCCTTTATATTGAACTAGTTATAAATAGAAAGTAACAGTGGTATTAATATGTACTACATACATACATGTGGAATCCTGCTTAAAAATACAGAAGATAAGTAAACATGTTTTAAAATAGGTGAAATGGAGAAGTCTCTTTAGAGTTTTCAGTTTTTGTTTTTTCTTACCAATATTCCCATTATATGATATGGGTAAATGAAGAAGACTGTACTTCCTGGTAGTGGAAAAAAGCGAAGTGACCCTTTAACAAGTCATTGAAGTTTGTTGCCTACTTATATGAATATTAAAAAAAGGAGAGGATATGAAGAGTCAGCAAGAGGAATGACAAATTTGGAACTCAATGGCAAGATGTGAGAGGGGGAAAAAAGGTACAGCAAAATAAAAATGTTAAACTGAGTGGAAGCCCTCATTTCTGTTTTGTCATTGAGACTAGTTGGACTTGATGACCTACTGTTAAAGCACATACCTGGGAACCAAAAGGTCACTTAATCAAATCCCATCTGGGCCACACTATTTCAGTCTACTGTTGACTTAGTCTTCACCTCTCATTGAGGTAAAGATTCTTCAGGAACAACACATGGTTTAGATCCTACATTAAACTGTAGGTCATCATTCCCTGCCAGGACTTCTGGGGTATTTTAGGAACATGCAAGTCGCCGAAAGTGTTGTCCAATTAAAAAGTTTGCAGCAAGTCATTGAGCCACATGAAATTGAAATTATTATTATTATTATTATTATTATTGTTGTTGTTGTTGTTGTTACTGTTATTATTATTATTATTATTATTATTATTATTATTAAGACAAGTAATGTGTCATTGTATCCTGCTCTTTCATTTCTCTTCAGATGGTCTTTTTCATTATCTGTACTTCGTACAGTTTTCATGCTGTAAACTTTTTCATTGAGGCTATTTGCTACTTCTTCAAATAACAACGTTTCTCTAGCAGCCCTAAATGTATTACATACTTTAGCATTTTCTTATTCTATTTAACTGTTGTTGACTACAGTCTTTCTCACCCATGTAGTTTTTTATATTTTTATTATTTGCTGTTACCTTTTGGATGAAACTTCACTTTCTGCTGTAACGTCACTGAGTTGCAGTATTAATGCCTCTTGAGTATTCATTGTATGCATATTCCCATAAAACTGCAATTTTGTCCACTTATTGCTTCAGAAATATGTATTTTTAGAAAAAAACCTTGTAACTTAAACTGCTTACAAAAAAGAAGAAACGTTAAGTTCTATCCTGAATAGTACTTAAAAAGTTTTAGTAATAATTGTCAGATTAATAATAAGAAAGATTGAGTCCCTCAAGTAGTTACATTGTTTCTTATACTTATATTTTGCAGCTTTGGCACTATTAGTATTACTGAGTGGTAAACAAACTTTCAGTAAATCAAAGATACAATAACGAAGAACTTACCCTTGCTCATTTGTGTACATAGTTTCCCACTAGTAAAGTTTTCAGTAAGTTTATAATATATTAATTGTAATACTAGGATGCAAAATTAAACATCTCCAAAATGCGTTGTTGTGACTCAAAAATTACTGATATGCTAAAATTACTGAAATGCCACTACATTATGCTTAAATAACTTTGGGTATTAGATATTGTACAGTTAAAATTGTTTTGTATTTTGATTGAGAGAAAAAAATATTTTAATTGTGACATACAGGTAACACTATTCCAAAATTATCGTAGATCTAGCAGAGGAAGCTTGAAATATGTTCACACACCCTTTGCATCAGAATGTGTAATTAGTCTTGCAAACATTGTATTGGAGGTATGTGTATCTTCTTCGTATCTAAATGACTACACGTGCTATATAATCAATCATAAAGTTAACTATAACTACACTCAAACAGCTGGATGGGGTAGCACGGTCTAGGGTGCCTTGCCATGGTTCACCCTGCTCCCCCCATTGGAGGTTTGAGTCCTCAGTCAGGCATGGGTGCGTGTGTTGTCCTTAGCATAAGATAGTTTGTTAGATTAAGTAGTGTTTAAGCCCAGGGACAAATGACCTCAGCAGTTTGCTCCCATAGGAACTTGTCACTTACCACTCAAACATAAAATATAATCGAAAAGTCCACGTGTACTGCCAGTCCATAGTGTCTAATGGGCACACTATTTCAGCAATCAGAGATATCGCCACCATCAGGTGCGCTTGCGAACTGAGCTACTGAAGGCACACAGCAGACTTATATCCCCGCCCGTCACAAACCGTCACCTTCACCATTCGCATCCAAAGATGCACATCGCCAGTCACACATACACTTGCACTGGTATCTGCGGTGGCGAGGAAACAGTTACTCTGTCTGCCGTCATTGCCAGATCATTGTGTTCGCTAAGTGCCTTCTTAATTAGGTGCACTTCTGTTTTCCAAGCCTTTCTGAGATTATAGCTGCTGTCCTGATTGATAAGGTTATCCCTAGTACAAATTTTGATGTCTTATCTAATGATGCTGTCCCGGTATTTGGAAGTGTGCACTAAAGTCCTGGTACTTTCGTATTCCATTGCATGATTCTCTGACAAATGGTGCTCTTAGACTGCCGACTTATTGGCATACATTAGTAAAGTGTGCCGCTGGTGTTCTCTGCATCGATCTTTGATGGTACGCGCTTTTTGTCCAATATTTGTCTCGCCCTTTTGGTACAAAGTCTTCCGCAAACCTAAGTCATCCTTGACACTCCCTAATTATGCCCATGTTTTATTGGTGCAGGGGGGAGGGGGCGGCAAAGATTGTTCTTACACAGTCCGTTTTTATTATGTGCCTGACTTTTCCTGATAGTGTCCGGGTGTTTGGCATAAAGGCTGCAGCTCTCTCTTCCTCCATGATTTCTTCCATTGCCACAGGCTGTACTTTAGTGGTGGGGCATTGCATGCTTAATCTGCAGTTCTGAGTATATGTTTTTGTGGAACGCAGTTCTAACGTGTTAAATTTCCTCGGGCAAACTCTTTGCATAGTGTTTTTAGTAGCCCACACCATTCCTGCACAGGGTGGTGGCACTATCTGCATGCAAATACTGATCAGTGTGAGTTTTCTTCTGATACACACCGTGGTCCATGGTGCCAACAACTCTTCTCTTGACCATGATATCCAGGAATGGTAGTCTTCCGTTTTTTTTTTTTTTAAAAAGCTATATAGCATTCAGACATACAAGGAAGTCAAGAAGTTTTTCCCTTCCATGGGGCCATGTCACAAATGTTTCATTCATGTAATGGAAAGAACGAGTGGGTTTCCATTCGGATGTTATCAGGTCCTGGTCCTCAAAGTGCTCCATATAAAAATTCACAACCACTGGTGAGAGTGGGCTGCCCATTGTGACTCCCTCTGTAGTGCTCTCACAGTATTCTCCATTAAACAGCAAAGACAAGGAGGTTGGGACATGCCTGAAGAGAGTGGTGCTCTTCTCGTGAAATTTCTGACCAACGAGTTCTAGTAACTAACATAAGGACACCATGGTAAGTAACGAAATGATACAAAGCTCACCATGATATCAGGGTCTCCAGCCAGAAGTTGAGGCATTTCACAGAATTGGGAATGTGATGTGGGCATTTACCCACGTAAGGATTTAGTATCTTTGTCAGGTATTTTGCCAGCAATTTGTAGACACTCTGATGTTACTGACAGTGGGGTGTAACGGTGCACAATTGAATATCTGTGCCAAGAACACCAGCAGCACACTCTACTGTTGTTGTTGTTGTTGTTGTTGTGGTCTTCAGTCCTGAGACTGGTTTGATGCAGCTCTCCATGCTACTCTATCCTGTGCAAGCTTTTTCATCTCCCAGTACCTACTGCAACCTACATCCTTCTGAATCTGCTTAGTGTATTCATCTCTTGGTCTCCCTCTACGATTTTTACCCTCCACGCTGCCCTCCAATACTAAATTGGTGATCCCTTCATGCCTCAGAACATGTCCTACCAACCGATCCCTTCTTCTGGTCAAGTTGTGCCACAAACTTCTCTTCTCCCCAATCCTATTCAATACTTCCTCATTAGTTATGTGATCTACCCATCTAATCTTCAGCATTCTTCTGTAGCACCACATTTCGAAAGCTTCTATTCTCTTCTTGTCCAAACTATTTATCGTCCATGTTTCACTTCCATACATGGCTACACTCCATACGAATACTTTCAGAAATGACTTCCTGACACTTAAATCTATACTCGATGTTAACAAATTTCTCTTCTTCAGAAACGCTTTCCTTGCCATTGCCAGCCTACATTTTATATCCTCTCTACTTCGACCATCATCAGTTATTTTGCTCCCCAAATAGCAAAACTCCTTTACTACTTTAAGTGCCTCATTTCCTAATCTAATTCCCTCAGCATCACCCGACTTAATTAGACTACATTCCATTATCCTTGTTTTGTTTTTGTTGATGTTCATCTTATATCCTCCTTTCAAGACACTGTCCATTCCATTCAACTGCTCTTCCAAGTCCTTTGCTGTCTCTGACAGAATTACAATGTCATCGGCGAACCTCAAAGTTTTTATTTCTTCTCCATGAATTTTAATACCTACTCCGAATTTTTCTTTTGTTTCCTTTACTGCTTGCTCAATATACAGATTGAATAACATCGGGGAGAGGCTACAACCCTGTCTTACTCCCTTCCCAACCACTGCTTCCCTTTCATGTCCCTCGACTCTTATAACTGCCATCTGGTTTCTGTACAAATTGTAAATAGCCTTTCGCTCCCTGTATTTTACCCCTGCCACCTTTAGAATTTGACAGAGAGTATTCCAGTCAACATTGTCAAAAGCTTTCTCCAAGTCTACAAATGCTAGAAACGTAGGTTTGCCTTTCCTTAATCTTTCTTCTAAGATAAGTCGTAAGGTCAGTATTGCCTCACGTGTTCCAGTGTTTCTACGGAATCCAAACTGATCTTCCCCGAGGTTGGCTTCTACTAGTTTTTCCATTCGTCTGTAAAGAATTCGTGTTAGTATTTTGCAGCTGTGACTTATTAAGCTGATAGTTCGGTAATTTTCACATCTGTCAACACCTGCTTTCTTTGGGATTGGAATTATTATATTCTTCTTGAAGTCTGAGGGTATTTCGCCTGTTTCATACATCTTGCTCACCAGATGGTAGAGTTTTGTCAGGACTGGCTCTCCCACGGCCGTCAGTAGTTCCAATGGAATATTGTCTACTCCGGGAGCCTTGTTTCGACTCGGGTCTTTCAGTGCTCTGTCATACTCTTCACGCAGTATCATATCTCCCATTTCATCTTCGTCTACATCCTCTTCCATTTCCATAATATTGTCCTCAAGTACATCGCCCTTGTATAAACCCTCTATATACTCCTTCCACCTTTCTGCTTTCCCTTCTTTGCTTAGAACTGGGTTTCCATCTGAGCTCTTGATATTCATACAAGTGGTTCTCCTTTCTCCAAAGGTCTCTAATTTTCCTGTAGGCAGTATCTATCTTACCCCTAGTGAGATAGGCCTCTACATCCTTACATTTGTCCTCTAGCCATCCCTGCTTAGCCATTTTGCACTTCCTGTCGATCTCATTTTTGAGACGTTTGTATTCCTTTTTGCCTGTTTCACTTACTGCATTTTTATATTTTCTCCTTTCATCAATTAAATTCAATATTTCTTCTGTTACCCAAGGATTTCTACTAGCCCTAGTCTTTTTACGTACTTGATCCTCTGCTGCCTTCACTACTTCATCCCTCAAAGCTACCCATTCTTCTTCTACTGTATTTATTTCCCCCATTCCTGTCAATTGCTCCCTTATGCTCTCCCTGAATCTCTGTACAACCTCTGGTTCTTTCAGTTTATCCAGGTCCCATCTCCTTAAATTCCCACCTTTTTGCAGTTTCTTCAGTTTTAATCTACAGGTCATAACCAATAGATTGTGGTCAGAATCCACATCTGCCCCTGGAAATGTCTTACAATTTAAAACCTGGTTCCTAAATCTCTGTCTTACCATTATATAATCTATCTGATACCTTTTAGTATCTCCAGGGTTCTTCCATGTATACAACCTTCTTTCATGATTCTTAAACCAAGTGTTAGTTATGATTATGTTGTGCTCTGTGCAAAATTCGACCAGGCGGCTTCCTCTTTCATTTCTGTCCCCCAATCCATATTCACCTACTACGTTTCCTTCTCTCCCTTTTCCTACACTCGAATTCCAGTCACCCAAGATTATTAAATTTTCGTCTCCCTTCACAATCTGAATAATTTCTTTTATTTCATCATACATTTCTTCAATTTCTTCATCATCTGCAGAGCTAGTTGGCATATAAACTTGTACTACTGTAGTAGGCGTGGGCTTCGTATCTATCTTGGCCACAATAATGCGTTCACTATGGTGTTTGTAGTAGCTTACCCGCATTCCTATTTTCCTATTCATTATTAAACCTACTCCTGCATTACCCCTATTTGATTTTGTGTTTATAACCCTGTAGTCACCTGACCAGAAGTCTTGTTCCTCCTGCCACCGAACTTCACTAATTCCCACTATATCTAACTTCAACCTATCCATTTCCCTTTTCAAATTTTCTAACCTACCTGCCCGATTAAGGGATCTGACATTCCACGCTTCGATCCGTAGAACGCCAGTTTTCTTTCTCCTGATAACGACATCCTCTTGAGTAGTCCCCACCCGGAGATCCGAATGGGGGACTATTTTACCTCCGGAATATTTTACCCAAGAGGACGCCATCATCATGTAATCATACAGTAAAGCTGCATGCCCTCGGGAAAAATTACGGCTGTAGTTTCCCCTTGCTTTCAGCCGTTCGCAGTACCAGCACAGCAAGGCCGTTTTGGTTATTGTTACAAGGCCAGATCAGTCAATCATCCAGACTGTTGCCCTTGCAACTACTGAAAAGGCTGCTGCCCCTCTTCAGGAACCACACGTTTGTCTGGCCTCTCAACAGATACCCCTCCGTTGTGGTTGCACCTACGGTACGGCTATCTGTATCGCTGAGGCACGCAAGCCTCCCCACCAACGGCAAGGTCCATGGTTCATGGGGGGGAATGTACCCAAACAAGTTGGTGGTCGCAAAGCACTGTTTGTCAGAGAATCACACTATGGAAAAAGAACATACCAAGATTTTAGCTCAGACTCCAAATACTGGAACAGTGTTGTTAGAGAAGCCATCAAAATTCACACAAGAGACGATCTTATCAATCAGAACTGCAGCTATAATCTCAGCAAGGCTTGGGGACCAGCACTGGGTCTAATGAAAAAGATGCTCAGCAAGCACAACCATCTAGTGACCAAGACCAACAGAGCAATAACATTAATGCTACTACAGACGCCAATGCAAGTTTCTCCACAACTACCGCCGCATGCCCTCAGTTTGCAGACCGCGGCGGTAACGGCTTGCAGTGGGGAGGGGTATGTCAGCTGCCCGCCCTTAGGAACTCAGCTCATTAGCGCACATGATGGCAACACATCTGATTGCTGAAATATTGTGCCTGTCGGACACTGAGCCATTGACTGTTCAGTCAACAAATACATTGGGATAAACTCAAGAATTACAATAAAATATAAGTTTACTTTGTTGAAATGATATGCTGATAAATTAATTATTCTTGGAGTTCTGTAAATTATTATTGCTTGTGAACAAAATCCATAGATATTCCTCTTCTGTCTGCTCAGACAAAATAAAATTAATAAGTCACAACAGCTCACTTACCAACATCTGCAATTTTATGTCTTTGCTTCCTACCATAAAAACTTCATAAATATATCGGACATTAATAATATTTTTGCCACATGCTACTAGTAATTATGTGCAGCGTGTGACAAATCACACTAACATATTTACAAACAGTGACTTGAGGAACCCATGTCTGGAATCATTATCTGATGCCATTACACAGTCAGTTACAGGCATATGACCAACACAGTGATGAAAATTACAAGGTGAAAACAATAGACAAACAATAATGGTTGGCATTAATTTGGTGATACACGAGACATCCAAAAAATTCCACTAGCTGCCAAATTAAGTTTCGCCAGCTGAAATATCTCTCTCTCTCTCTCTCTCTCTCTCTCTCTCTCTCTCTCTCTCTCTGTGTGTGTGTGTGTGTGTGTGTGTGTGTGTGTGTGTGTGTGTGTGTGTGTAATGGGGAGGAAAATTTAGTTGTGATGAGGAATTGGAATTTGATAGTAGTAAAAGAAAGAGAGGGAAAAAAGTAGGTGAATATAGAGTGAGGGAAAAGTATGAAAGAACCCCCCAGGGAGCTCGCCACTCTTTGGCGGGTTCGTGTTTGGCTACCACGGGGCCCCAGCCTTTGCAGCATTTTTCTCTTCTGTGCTGCATGTCTATCCTCTTGCTATTCTTTTTCCCCTCCCTCGGGGAACATGTCTGAGGTATGTTGTGCATTCTGTCGCTGACAAGCGAACAGTCTCACCTTTGTTTTTCGCTCCCTTTTCCTTTCTTTGTTTCCCTTCTCCTCTCGTTCCTCCGCTTCGGCGTTTGAGGAACCTCTTTTTTCTTCTTTCCTATGCGCTCCTGAAGACCAGCCCATGTGTCTGAAGTGTAACAGGTGACTGGGTAACGCGTAATGCCCAACCCCGAGTCAACGGGTCGGGTTCGCACGTACCTCCTGGTACAGGCCAGACCCAGGAAGGGGTGATTGCCTGAGCTGTATCCTTCCCAAATTGCCGCTTGGTACCTCTGTCAGATGATCGGAAAGTGTGACCTGAGGTGTGAACAATCACATAAGGGGGGTGCACTCCCTTGTGAAGGGGGCCTCCAGTTGGAAGTAGCGCGCCATCAGAGATACTGGCAATTGTGGGGCATTTTCTCGCGATGAGTCAATCATCTTCCCACTCAATATCTACAAAACGTAAACGTAATAAGGCTAATGATTCAAAGACACTTCCCGCTGCACCACGGTTCCTCGTGGTCTCACATACTGAAGACGGTCAGTCCTTCACCTGTGAAATCCTGCTCTCATTTACAGAATGGCACTTTGCTTTCGGAGACCACTTCTGATTCTCAAGCACAACAACTGCTGCTGCCTCACTTCTCCACAGTTACCCTGTTTGTGTCGAGGCCCATAGAACTTTGAATTCTTCCCGTGGTGTAATTTACACCAGGCTGCTCAACGGTCTATCGAGTAATGAAAAAGGTAGATTCCTCCGTAGTGCCCACCCGCACTCCCTTCCTCATCTTTGATAGTGGAGCTTCCATCCAAGCTCCAAGCAGGCAATTAAATTATCATCGTCTGGCTGTACATTCCAAACCCGATGTGCTACTACCGTCATTATTTCAACCACAGTAAAATGTCTTGTCGACACTCAGACACGTGTCACGTGTGGTAGGGATGTGCACCAGGGCGATTGTCCACTCCCTTTCCCAATTGTATCAATTGTAATGGTGGCCATGCCGCCTCCTCTCAGGATTGCCCAGTGTATCTTGATGAGCGAGCTGTTCAAGAGATCCGGGTAAAGGAAAAAGTTTCTTGTCCAGTTGCTCACAAGTTACTGGCTAGTTGCAAACCCTGAGTTCTCCTGTCTGGTACCTGTAGTTCTGTTCTTGTTATCCCTCACTCCATGAAGGGCATGGCCATGCAGACAAGTGACCTCCAATTCAGCTCTGAGGTTGTGAAATCGCCCAATGTCTAGGTAGCATTGCCATCCCCCCATCGAGCTGTGCAACAAGCCACTGCACTCTCGCCTCAAGGGGCAAAGCCACCAACTACACAACCAGTAGGCCAGAAAGAACTGGAGAAGTACTCCCGCAAAGACTTCCTCTGTCCCTCCAGCCAAACAACACCCAAGTCTTCATCTAACCGGAAAGGCTCGAAGAAGTCCACCAAAGGCAAACGGTCTTCTCCTTCACCACCTCGAAGATCCTCTTGGATGGTGTTGTCACATGGTACCTTAGCCCGGACAGCCTTTGTGTCCCCAGTGCGCACCAACAACCATTTCTCACCGTTGGACTCCACAAACCAACCACACAAGCAAACTGATGCTTCTGTGGACCCCATGGAGCAGAATAATCCTGCTACTGTGTCCTGCAGTAGCGCCTCTTCCCCAGCTGTCACTCTGCAGCTGCTGAGGTGACACCACTACATCTCTTCATCATGACTCTCTTCCAATGGAACATTTGCAGCCTTCGGTCCCACAAAGAGGATTTACGGCTGCTTTTAGCGTCACAGCATTCCCTTGTACTCTGCCTTCAGGAAACGAAATTGCGCCCCCGTGACTACTTTGAGCTATCATATTACTTCCCGATTAGATTTGACCTTCCCCCTGAGGTCGGCATTCCATCTCGTGCTGCTTATAAGGGATGACATTCAGTCAACCCATTACCCTGACTACCCATCTTCAAGCTGTTGCATTTCACCTTTTTCTTCCCCACGTGACTTTTGTCCTCTGTACCATCTATATCCCTCAGTCATTCGATGTCACCATGGCAGACTTCCTTCAGCTTATTGGGCAGCTATCTCCCCCATTTTTGCTGCTTGATTACTTTAATGTGCATCATACCCTTTGGGGTTCTCCCAGGACCTGTCAGAGAGGTGCCCTCTTGGATGACCTCCTTAATCAACTTAACCTCTTCTGCCTTAACACTGGAGCACCCACTTTACTTGCTGACTCCTTGCACACCTATTCCCATTTGGACCTCTCCATACACTGCCCAGCTTGCCCCTCATCTTGGGTGGCCCGTTCTTTCTGACACCTATACGAGCACTATCCGTTTGCTTACTCCTACCCTATTCATGTGCATGCCTAAATGGCAGCTTCCTAAGGCTGACTGGCAGCTTTACTCCTCCCTGGTGACCTTCAAAGAACAAGATTTCACCAGTTGCGATGACAAGCGTTATCCTTACTGCTGTAGAATATTCCATCCCTTGCACTTCTTTACCACGGCGTGTCTCAGTCCCTTGGACTGAGGCATGCCGTGATGCAATTCATGCACGGAGACATGCTCTCCGCATTTTTAACCGTCACCCTACGCAGGCAAAAACTGTATTCATTATAAACAGATGTGTGCAAAGTGTCATCACATTCTTCGGGATAGCAAAAGAACCAGCTGGATTTCATTCACTAGTTCTCTTAACAGTTCCACACCTTCCTCTGTCGTGTGGGCCAACTTCCGACGGCTCTCTGGAACAGAGATCCATTTTCCATTTTCCAATTTCCAGCCTGTCAGTAGCTGATGACGTCACCATGGACCCTATTGCTCTCTCCAACACCTTGGGCCACCATTTTGCGGAAGTTTCGAGCTCTTCCCACTATCACCCTGCCTTCTTCCATCGGAAACGAGCGGAGAAGGCTTGGGCAATACCCTTCTCTTCTCCGAATCGTGAGTGCTACAATGCTGCCTTTACTATGAGGGAGCTAGATCATGCTCTAAGTACATCCCGATCCTCCGCCCCAGGGCCAGATGCCATCCACATTCAGATGTTGCAGCACCTTTCTCCTGCAGGCAAGCAATTTCTGCTAAACACGTACAACAGCATCTGGGCAGAGGGCACATTTCCTGGACGCTGGTGTGAAGCCACCTTCATACCCATACCTAAGCCTGATTAGGACAAAAACCTTCCTTCTAGCTGCTGCCCCATCTCTCATACCAGCTGTGTTTGCAAGGTGATGGAACTAATGACTCGTGCCTGGCTGGTATGGTGGCTTGAGTCTTGTCATTTGCTAACGAATGGACAGTGTGGATTTTGAGTGCAGCGTTCTCCAGTTGACCATCTCGTTACTTTGTCGACTCATGTCATCAATAGTTTCCTGTGGAAATCCCTGACTGTGGCTGTCTTTTTCGATTTGGAGAAGACCTACAACGCCTGTTGAAGAACTGGTAGCCTCAATACTCTTTATACGTGGGACTTCCATAGGTGCCTGCCCTGTTTTCTGCAGACATTTTTACAAGACCGTGCATGTGGGTTCTGCCTTGTTGGACACCTTTATCCAGGAAAATGGTGTGCCTCAGGATACCATCGTGAGCGTCATGCCCTTTGCTATTGCCATTAACCCTATAATGGCCTGTCTCCTGCCGGGCATCACCAGTTCCCTTTTTGTTGACGATTTTGCCATCTATTGCAGTTCTCCACAGACATGTCTCACTGAGTAGAGCCTTCAGTGCTGTCTTGATCACCTTTACTCCTGGAGCATCGACAATGGCTTTTGCTGTTCCACTGACAAAACAGTTTGTATGAATTTCTGGCAGCGCAAATGGTTTCTCCCACCATCTCTCCATCTTGGGCCTGTTGCCCTTCCGGTCATTGAAATTATGAAATTCCTGGGGCTCATACTCAATAGGAAACACTCTTGGTCCTACCATGTATCTTACCTGGCAATCTGCTGTATGTGGTCCCTCAATGTCGTACGTGTCCTCAATGGTACTTCCTGGGGTGCCGATCGAACCACCATCCTCCGTTTGTATCAGTCCCTTATCCGTTTGAAACTCGACTATGGGTGCTTTGTTTATGAATCTGCACGCTGATCCCTCTTATGCTGTCTCAACACTATCCACGATCATGGCATCCGTTTCGCCATGGGTGCCTTTTATACTAGCCGGGTTGAGAGTCTGTATACTGAAGCTACTGAACTACCACTGTCCCACCACCGTAACTTTCTCCTCAGCCGGTATGCATGCCATTTGTCTGCCATGCAGGGCCACCCCTCCTATGCCACCTCCTTTGATGATTCCTTTGATTGTGAGTATGGGGCTCATCCCTCTTCTCTATTACCTCCTGGAGCCTGCTTATGGCGGCTTAACTTCACACTACCTGCGACTTTCCTAGTGGGTGTGAACCCTTCACCACCTTGGCTTTGTGAAGTGGCCCATGTTAATCTTGGCCATCATCCCTAAGGACACTACTCCAGCCTCGGTCTATCGCCTTCAGTTTCATGACCTTCGCATGGAACTTCGTGATAGTACCTTTTTATACACTGATGGCTCTCAGACTGACCGAGGAGTCGGGTGTGCCTTAATCATTGGCACCCGTGTCTTTCGATATCGGCTTCCAGTGCGCTCCGCAGTATTTACAGCTGAGCTCTTCACCTTGCATCAGGCCATGGAGTACATCTGGCAACACAGTCTTTTCAATTGTGCCCTCTGCTCAGACTCATTCAGTGTCCATCAAAGTCTATCTGTGCTGTACACTGCCCAGGCTTTAGTGCAACGGGTCCAGGAAAACTGTCACTTGCTCACTCTTGGTGAGTGTCATGTTTCTGTGGGTTCCTGGTCATGTTGGGCTGCCAGGAAACGAGGCTGCTGACGCTGCTGCCAAGGTTGCAGTCCCCGTACCTCAGCCCGTGAGTGCCTATATTGCCTCCGATGATCTCTGCATTGCCATCTGTCAGGAGGTGGTGTCCCTTTGGCATCGCCAATGGTCCTCCCTTCACTGGAATAACCTTCGGCTTATTAAGCCTCTCCGAGCACCTTGGATGACCTACTCTCGGCCCTCCTGCCAGTAGGAGATCATGTTAACTCGGCTGCATATTTGGCACTGCCTTTTTAACCATCATCATTGGCTATATGGCGCTACCCCACCACTTTGTACATATTGTGCCCAGATTTTAACTGTCTGCCACTTCCTGATGGGCTGCCCCTTTTTTAACCATTTTACATTCCACCTTGGGTTTGCCGTCTGATTTAGTGGCCGTTTTAGCGAATGGCATCGAAGCAATATGGCAAAGGCCATTTAATTTTTAGTTTTGGATCTCCGTTTCTGTATGGTGTCTTTATAGTCCTGTTTCAACTTGCCTGTTTTTAGCTATCTTCTCTTCTGTCAATTGGGACTGACATATAGTCGTTTAACTCCTCTCTCTGATGTTCTATAGTTCTGACTTTGGCACGTTTGATCCCAGTTGTTTTTTGCTCCCTAAAGCAAGACAAAACAAACATCTGGTAGAATTTTCCACAGAGCATAATTTAGTCATTACTAACACTTGGTTGTTGAATTGTAAAAATAGGTTGTACCCATGGGAGACCTGGAACACCAGAAACTTTGACTGATTATTTAATGCTAAGACAGAGATTTAGGAACCAGATTTCAATCTAGAAGACATTTTCAAGGGTGGTTATGGACTCTGAACACAGTTTATTGGTTATGAAATGTAGATTAAAACTGAAAAAAATTGCACAAAGTCAGGATATTAAGGAGGTGGTACCTGGATAAGTTGAAACAGCCATAGTTTTTTGGGTGTTTTTAGAGGGAACCAGAGACTGTAGAGGGAGCATTAGCCAATGGTTGATTGAAATGGGGGAAAGGAATGTTGTAGATGATGAATGGATAGCTTTGAGAGATGAAATAGTGAAGGCAGCAGAGGATCAAATAGGTAAAAAGACAAGGCCTAGTAAAAATCATTAGATATAACGTGTGATTACTGAGTAATTGGTGAATGGAGAAAATATAAAAACACAGCAAATGAAGAATGTAAAAGGAATACAAACTTTCAAGAATGACGTTTATAGGAAGTGCAAAATGACTTAAGTAGAAGTGAGTATTGGATAAGTGTAAGTATAGTTACTGTATACAGGAAAATTAGAGACTTCATGAGAAAAGAGCTCAAGATGTCAAGAGCTCAGATGGAAAAACAGGACTAAGCAAAGAAGGGAGAGCTGAAAGGTGGGTGGAGTATATAGAAGGGCTGTACAAGCCAAGTGTACTTGAAGGTAAGGAAGATGATATAGAAGATGGAGTAGGAGATATGATACTGTGAGAAGAATTTGGCAGGATACTGAAAGACCTAACTCGAAACAAGGCCCCAGAATGGATGACATTCTCTCAGAACTACTGATAATGTTGAGAGAGCAACCAAACAAAACAGATCCACCTGGTAGACAAGATGTGTGAAAAGGGTGAAGTATCCCCAGTCATACAAGGAAATAAAATTCAATTCCAAAGAAAGCAGGTGGTGGTTGGTGTGATTGAAGAACAAAAGAAAATCGAAGCATTTGAGATGTGGTGCTACAGATGAGTGTTGAAAATGAGGTGGACTGATAAGGTAAGGAATGAGGTGGTTCTTCACAGTATCAGCAAGGAAAGGGATATACGGCAACCACTGACAAGGGACAGGATGATAGGACATCTGTTATGACATCAAGGAATAACTTCCATTGTACTAGAGGGAGCTGTAGAGTGTAAAGACTGTGGAAGAAGATAGAAATTGGGATACATGCAGCAAATAATTGAGACATAGGTTGCAACTGCTACTCTGAGATAAGGTTGGCATAGGATAGGAATTTGTGGTGGGCCATATCAAACCAGTCAGGAGACTGATGACTTAAAAACTAATTTACATAACTAAATTCATGTTATCAAGGTTTGCAGTTGGAACTGAAGGCACAATATTTAGAGATATGTCAGCAGATATTTGACAGGATTGTGTGTATTCATTGTTGTGGGTGGCGATGTGGTTATACAAATATGTTCCAAAAGAAAAACTGGTATGGTAGAAAAGTAAATTTACATCCATGTGCTGTGATATATACTTGCGTAACCTTTCCAAAAGATTTTGGAAGCAATTGCCCAAGACCTGCCTGCTATGCGCCTGATGAACCACACCTGCTCACAGGACAGACATGTGTAATTCTTTGTCAAGTTTCGAATTCTTGTGATTCTGATTTTATGTTAGGACTCACAACTAAACCCAAGTAATTTTTTTTCCTTCCAGAAATTGAAAATTCTCTTCCCAAAAAGAGCTCTCAAACTCAACTATTGATGCTTGTGCAATGCCCTCGAAAAACCTTACTATGAAGATTAGTGATTGAGTTGGAGGGAGGGGGGATACATTTTCTTCAAGGATAATACATAAAATATGTGAAGATTAATTTTCAGACTATCCAAAATTGTGGAATGAACTTCATATTATGCTGATTAATGATTAGAAATGATGTTTCTTTTTGTTTAATGATGGTGGTTAAGACGAAACCATTACACAGTAGTTTTACATTAGATATCTTCCAACACGTTGGTCACATCAATATTTGTGATATGGTTTTCATTCTTAAATGGATTGTGTTTCTTGCTGTGAATCTTAAAAATCATTTGGAATTTTACATTTGCCAACATTGCTGGAGGTGTTTGTGTGTGTGATGAGTATGCATTGTGAAACTTTAAAGAGCTTTTTGTAACTACTGTTAATAATGCATTCAGTGCCTTGTATGATCATTAAAATTGGCAGTTTTATATTTCTCTTTATGTTAAACGTAACTAAATTCATTTTCAACTTAATCCTAGAAATTTCATTGAATAGAAACCTTACTCTTCACTAAGGAGGAAATTTGTGTGTGCAAAATCTCATAACAGGACATGTGAAGCTATGTAATACATTGAAATAATTCGTAATTTTCAAGTGACAACCAAAATGATAGAATTTCATAAAGACTTGTCCATATTTAATCATAAATCATTTTGCGTCATAATGTGTGACGTCCTCAATGCTCCTTTTTCCTCTTGTTTAATACACACTCTCTATGTCTGAGCATGATTGCATTCTTTGTTTTTTTTCTGGTGTGGTGAGTTTGCTGTGTGTCCTGTTAAATAATTCTAACAAAATATTGGTTTACTGATTTCCTAAAACATGGATTTATCTGTCTGTTTGTTATTGCAGCATTCAAATTCCAGGAAAATCTTCTGAAAACCATGCTGCAGATAGAAAATACTTTCTTTGCTCTTGGAGAATCCTGTAGTAGAGATTGTTTGATTATCTGTGATAGAGGTGCCATGGATGCTTCAGCCTGTATGTATACAATTGTAAATCTTTATATTCTGTTACATTTTGTGTTGTACTGTTGATACACAATGTTCTGCTTAAAGTAATTCACAACAGCCAAACACTTTATTTGTACTTAAAATATTCCTACACAACATGGTCATAGAAATGTATCACCTTTTACCATGTTTCATTGACATTGTGAAACAAAGCGCAGAAAAATTTAACAAGAAATTTGTACAGTTCAACTCTGCAACAACAGACACTGATGAGAAAGTTGTAAGCAGTTGCGGCAACAAAACTGAGAAGGTGGTAAGATATTGCAAAGAGAAAGGTAGATTTTAGAGATAGACTTCCAGTTATCTGGTCGGACAATACAGTAACAATAAGGTGTGTAAGTGACACAGGTTGCAGCATAGAAGCTGAAGCAAATTGTAAAAGTGCAAGATTTTTTTAGAAAGACAAATATTTCTATTTTAATTGTACTAGTCATTTCTTAGCTTATTGTCAGTAATGGTAACATTTTTTAACAAGATTAAGTATCACGAGTTAAGAAAATAAAAATAAAAAAAAATCTTATGGATCATCATGATGAAAAAGTAGTAAACAGAGAAAGAGGATGGGAAATGTTAATGTTGCTAGCCAAACTCTGAGTCTAACAAGCTAGTTTCTAATACAGATTTCTTCTGGAAAAAGGTCATTCAGTTTTTATTCATTTACTCATTCAGACCTAATATTCTGTAAAGAAGTAATGTGTACTGATGTAATGTAAATCAAAGAATAATAATAATAATAAGAGTATTGAATGGAAAGTACAGTACAAAATACATCTCTGGTCTAGTCACACAATACCCCTCACACACATCTGTTTTTATACTTTTCCAAATTCCTCTGTTCAGAGCAATCCCTCTTACAATTTTATTTGTCTCCTCTGTTCTTTCCGATGCTTCTTAGTCACAAACAACTAGGATACATTCACATCTCTCCAATTTCATATACAGAACAAGATTATGCTTATTGGTAAGAAGATTATTTATCACATGATTCTGCAGCGGTTAAATCTTCAGATGTAAGTTGTTTCATGGACATATCAATTTTTAATATTGTTATTATTAGCCATTTAACATCTGTTGTTGGTTTAAGGCCTCTTCTAGACCTTGAGTGAATTACAATCTTCAGCTATATCAATAAACATGCAGTAACTCTTGTGTTTTCTAGCAAGTGAATAAAGGCGACTAAACCACGATTAGCCTTTGCATTGATAAAATGGCAGTTATCAGAAAAACACTCATTATTAGCTCTGATTATGAAATCATCCTCAAATAGTTAAGTTTAATTACTTATGCTCTCTCTGACTTTAATCTCCTCATCCTTTTCAAATTTTTCAGAACTGCAGATTGTCTGGGGAATGACACATGGCATACACCTGGAAACTAGTACAGCAGCCAATTTGTCACAGTTATGCCCCTCCCTCCCCCCACCCCAAACACTACATTAGAAGCAGTAGCATTCTGTGATTATCTGTCTATAAGGGCACCAATATATAACATCTATCTCTCACCAAAAATAATTTTATTATGAAAAGGATAGATCACTACTGACCAATTCAGAAAGCATTGAGTCAGACAGGCACAATGAAAATACTGCTAAAGGTTTAAGAACTGGAACTTCATGCATGAGCCCCATTCTTTGTTTCCTAGCAGAAGTGGATATCCCTCCATGTAAGGTAGACACGAGAAATATTTTAATTAAATATGTAATAACAATTTGTCAGACACCAAACTACCTATGTTATCACAGTTTGTTTCACAGACAATGTTTCAGACTTTTATGAATCACTTCAGGATAGATAGACCAGTCTGGGTATGAGTGGAATTTTTATGTACGGACCTTCAATTCCCCATACATGAATGCATACAAAGTGTCTCCTCTCAAACTTCATGACAGATTAAAACTGTGTGCTGGGCCAGGATTTGAACCTGGGACTTCTGCCATTTGTGGGCAAATGCCCTACCGACAGAGCTATCCAAGTACAACTCACAACATGCTCTCACCACTTTACATCAACAAGTACTCTCTTCCAAACTTCATAAAGGTATGCAGGAGAACATTAGTGAACTTTTACCTCCTGCTCTGTTCATTGCTATTGAAACATATGTCTTGACTGTAATTCTATTAGGTTTTGATGTTTTTCTGCACTTCCGATAACCCCATTATATTACCTTTTATACTATTTTCTTTATATTTAAATTCCATAATCTATTTTCATATTATAAATGTCTCCAGTCTATTGTCCCTCAATAGAAACTAGTAGATGCAGCTAGGTTTCAAGGCCGATGTTATTGCCTATGCAAATTACATTATACTCTTGTACGAGTGTTTGGCTGCAACATAGCCTCACGAAAAAGAGGTATTGAGATAAGCAACCCTAATATTGAACAGCACCAATAAAGACTACTAAAAGTGAACAGAGCACTGTGCACTGACAGAATTCCAATTATGTTTTACATTGAATACACCATGGAACTAACCTTCTTCCTAGTTCATATTTTTCTAGAATCTCTCATACAATGAGAAGTCAAAAATTACATATGTCATTTCTGTTTACAAAAAGTGTAAAAGATTGAATGCACAAAATTAGAGACCAGTATTTGTGATGTCTGTCTGCAGGATTCTAGAGCACATTTTGAGCTCAAATATTATGATGCTCTTGGAGAAATACGAGCTTGTCTCAAAGAATTGGCATGTATTTAGGAAAAGTCATGTGAAACACTACATGCTTTTCTCATACATGATGTGTTGTAAAAGATGGTGCAGGTGAAGAGATAGATTCCATATTCCTAGTTTCTGAAAGCCATTCATCACTGTATCAAATGATTGACTATTATATCCAAAATATGATCTATGGAGTATCATTGGCTCAATGAATATTTGACTAATAGAACTCAGTACCTTAAACTGTACAGTAAATGTTCAACAGAAACAGAAGTACAGTGGGTGTACCCCAAGAAAGCATAATAAAATTGTTGATGTCCTCAGTATACATAAGCAATTTACTAGATCAGCAGCACTAAGATTGTTGCCTGACTACACTGTTGTCTATAGGAAAGTATCATTGACAGATGATCATAAACTCGACATGTTAATTTGGATTTTGCAATGTTAGAGGCAGAGGGTGATCAGATTTTTTTCTTTTGCTCTGAAGATAAATTTTTCTTCTGTTCATAATGAAAACAATTATCATTTCATCTTAAATTAGCTTTTGGATCTGTTGATTTACCACAGAACCCATGTAACCAGTATTAAATATTTGTGTGTATTTTAAAATAACTGTTTCTCTTGTCACTTTTGAAATATTCTTCCATTATCACTGAGTTATTTTTCTGAGCTGGTGTGTGTGGTAATTCCATTGTGTTTAACTATGAGCCAGTGTTTAAGAAACTATAAAATACGGAAAAAGTTGCTGGTGCCAACTTGCCCAGTTTGTTAACTGTAGAAGAGTTGATTCATATGTATTTTCTTCTTTTCTGATTTATGG
Source organism: Schistocerca americana (assembly GCF_021461395.2). Classification (NCBI taxonomy): domain Eukaryota; kingdom Metazoa; phylum Arthropoda; class Insecta; order Orthoptera; family Acrididae; genus Schistocerca; species Schistocerca americana. The sequence goes on along the minus strand of NC_060119.1, from coordinate 929,681,820 downwards.
GTATAAGAAATTAGCAGAATTAGAGTTCATTGCAAACTATTATAAATGCTAATGTATCAAGTATCATTTTTGAGTCATCTTTCCTTGCAAGTTTGTAAATATGTATTCAACCTAGTTATTATTTTCATTTCTCAAATCTGTTAGTATTTGCATATACTTTCAGTTATATCAAAGGAAAAATGGGAAAGGATGATGTCATCAAATGCTTGGAATTCAGTCGAATTAAGAGACAATCGTTACAATCAGATTATCCACATGGTTTCAGCTGCTAATGGTGCTGAAGATTTTTATTCAACAGAGGTAATACTTCATATCTTATATTTGATTTAAAGTCATATGTTATGTTTTGAAATTGTGTGTGTGTGTGTGTGTGTGTGTGTGTGTGTGTGTGTGTGTGTGTGTAAACATACTTGCTAAGTGGATCTTTCTGTTGAGACTTGTGTTTACTGTTGCAGGATCATGCATGTCGCAGTGAGGGTATAGATTTAGCACGAGATTTGGATTATAAAGCAGCAGCTGCATGGGTCGGACATCCGTATTTTGATGTTATTGATAATTCTACAGATTTTGAAATGAAGATCTGTAGGATGATTGATGTAAGTTATTGTGGTAAATGCCTATTACCAGCATAGCATAGAGTTCAGTGGAGTGGGTTAAGTGAGGTAGAGGATAGGACCTTACAGCCTATTTACCTGAGGCAAATTAATGTGAACTATATTTAATAGGTAAGAGAAGGTAATATGCAGAAAGTGGCCTACCATATGCACATAAAGGAAATATCTTAAATTAAAAAGAAAAGAAATGAGCAAGACGAATTGGTGGAATTTGCAGAGTAGAAAGAGAACAGTTTGGGGGAAAAGGAGGGGCAAGGCAATGATGCAGAAAAATGAGAATACAAGTGTGGATTAAATACAGGTGGCTTGCAGGAACAGAGAGTAATGTATAATTTGAGAAAAATTGATTTAAATTATTGACTATAAAACTATAAGGAAAATTGTCAAAAGGAGAAAGTTAAAAAGTTAATACAATGAAAAGTCTGTTAAAATTTCAGTCATGTTCACTGAAGACAGTTAGTGAGAACAATTAACATCTTATTTTGAAAAGTACACTGTTACTTTGAAACATCCAGTCGGAAATGAAAGAGAATACATTTTTTCCACTAGGCTGACATGTTACTTATGTCACAGATTTAGAAAATGGTGACTAGACAAACTGTATATTTTGACTCCCAGCATCAGATGATATTTGGATGGTGCTAAATGGCCCAAAGTGAAAATTCATTAATATGGATATACAGTAGTGGATTGTTGTAAAAAAATTTTACATTTCACTTACATTTAGCTTTTCATCTGCTCACTCATTTCTGGAAGCTTAAAATTATCCTTGCATAATTTCTGTGTATGTATTATTTACTTACGTCTTTACTTGCTACTGTGTTTTCATCAGATAAATGAACCACTTAGTGGGACGCCTGCTGAATCTGAAAGTTCCTTATTTTTAAATATTTAGAAATTTCATTGGGCTCTGAAATTAACAATCTGATGTAGTTAGTTATTAACTTCTAATGTATGGAACATAAATTTACATATTTTGTGTGTAAAAGTAAGAAGAGTAAGGCTGCAAAAACATTCAGTATTAATTACAAAAGAATGGATTAATGCCCTTTCTGTATTGAGGAGAAAAGTGGATTCCATGTTTTATTATGTACACTATATTTCTCATGGTCTTGAAGTTCAGAACATTGGCAGATTGTGGATTATGCAAGTATTTAATTTCTGTTATCTGCTATCTTGCCTTGCAATACAGCTTCAGAAGTTAAGAGTTCCTGGTATATAATACAATGTTCAGATGCAATATTAACTAAAAGTTGAAGGACTTTTTTTCTTTCTTTTTTCTTAAAAAATGTAGTTGTTCCTCATAATCCTGGCCATAGTGGCCCTTCTATCTTTGTAATTTTAACTGCAAGGAAGATACATTGGTTGTACATGTGACATGGGACAAGGGGTCAACACATTTAATTTATGATTACAGTAGTCATTGTGACTACATGGTCAACACAAAGTTCATAATAATATAAACTGATGTAGCTATTGCTTGTACACATGATGCAGTTGTTAGTGAGACTATGTGTGAAACATAATCAAAGTAAATTATAGTATAAAGTGACATAATAGATAATTAACAAGATTTGATAAAGGAGGTTTACTTCTTATTATGTTCCAAAGGTTCTGAGACAGAGTAGAAGCACTGGTCAAGCAAGAAGCCTTTCAACTTTATCTTAAATATATTTAATGTCAATATCCATTTTATAAGAAGGAAGATGGTTGCATAACATAACTTCAGTGTGGTATACTCCTCTTTTGCATAAATTTGTGCTTACTGTGTTCACATGTAATTAAGCTTCCATTTATTTTCATATTTGTGTAAATCATAGTTATGTTTGAAGATGTTTTCTTTCTCATAGATGATCCCTTTCATAAAAATTAGTATTTCAAACATGTATGAATAAGGCAGGGGCAGGATTTTCACACATTTAAAAATTAGTCGGCAGGAATCACTAAATTTAGCTCTCTTTATCACCCTGACGGTTATTTTCTGTATTTTACATGTTTAACTGTGGAATTGCCCCAAAAATCATTCCGGTACATCAGTAACGACTGTATATTACCATGGTACATTACCATCACCGAAGAGTGGGGGCTATGAAGCAGATGGTAATGTTGAACTGAGCCAGAAACTGCTTGACTTGATCTCTGGTGTATGACTGCACATTGGCATAATGAGTTGCCATCCTGTCGGAGAAAGACCTGGATGTTTCAGTGTGCTGCTTCAGTTTAGCCAATACTGACATGCAGTATGCTGCTGTAATGGTAGTGAGAGGAAGGGATGGGACTGCATCCTGTAATTCATTCGATCACAGTTGAAAAATGTGATGACTGTCACTTCCCCTGCAGATGGAACAGCTTTTGCCTTTTTCAGTGTTTGTCAATTTTCGAACTGTGCTGGGACATTCTCCTTCAGGATTCATAATGATGCAGCCATGGGCACCACCAGTGATAATAGATTTTAGAAATGTACCTGTCCATCAACAGAGAGACACAGCACCTCACGGCTTGTCTCCATTTGCACACCCTTTTGTTCCGGAGTCAATAGCTCAGGAAATTAAAAAGAAAAGGAAGTCGCAGAATTACAGATTTTAGTTCTAGTGAACACATAGAGCAAATGTCATTAGTAGGTAATACTATAGTTTGTAGCTGATGTGAAGTTGAAACTTCTTGCTGTGTATAAAGCCAAGCAGTCAGATTTCGTGCAAGAATGGCAAGCAAGCCACACTTTATTATTGAATGAAAAAAGTCAGAGTTGCTTGTGCAGTCAATGAATGCCGTGACGCATTCTTCCATTTTTCTAGATTTTACCATGTGAGTTAAAAGATTTTTGCCACCAAAAGTTTTTTTTTTTTAATTTTTGGTCCTAATTTGCCTTAAGGTTCCTGAAGAGAGATAAAAGCTGTGAAAGCTGCAATCCGCTGATACCTCTAGCACAGGCCTGTTAGTGGCAAAGCCGGCTGTGGTGGTCTAGTGGTTCTAGCCGCGCAGTCCGGAACTGCGGGACTGCTACGGTCGCAGGTTCGAATCCTGCCTCGGGCATGGATGTGTGTGATGTCCTTAGGTTAGTTAGGTTTAAGTAGTTCTAAGTTCTAGGGGACTGAGGACCTCAGATGTTAAGTCCCATAGTGCTCAGAGCCATTTGAACCATGTGTTAGTGGCAAAAATCTTGTAACTGATGTGCTAAAATCTGGAAAAATGGGAGAGAATAATTTTCAGTATTGCATCTGAAATATCTTCTTAGCTGTTGGGGGGGGGGGGGAATAATAATAATAATAATAATAATGATAATAATAATAATAATAATAAAGTCTCAGGCTTTAGGATGATGATGAAAAGATTGTTAATATAATCTGGATTCCACTTGGAAATAATAGTGTGATTCAGCTTTTTGACAAAAAAAATTTTGGCAGTGGAAAGACTTTTCAATAAGTGGAACAGTATTGTTAAATGTGACTTAATTGTTCATTGTTAGTTTGCATCACTGCAGTTTACAAATCTGATACAGAATGTCTGTCATGCAGCACAATGCACAGAATAAAGCCATGACCATTTCTTACTCCATCCTAGTTCTATCTAAATAAAACTAGTATTTACTGTGAAGTGCGTGAATTCATTAATTTTTCTTTTGTCAGATGTGCCTAGTGTAACCAAAATATTGGTTTTTGTCATCCAACCAATAGGCACTTCCCACTTTTGTGACGACTGCAGGGAATAAATAAGTGACTGTTTCATTGTTATTAAAACATATGTTGTTCAAAAATTATCATAAGAACTGTGCTACAGGAGCCGTTATAAAGTATTTAATGTCAACAAATTAAAGCCCCAATTGATGGAAATCATATGTAATGTATCATCATACACTGCCTTGATTTCATTTTCTCTGCAAGGCACTTGTGTAACAATTACATCTGAAACAGTTTAGCTGCTGATATGAACTGCAAGTTATTCAAAACATTAATCATTCAAGGCACTTTTGGTATGTTTTTAGTGCTTAAAATTTGTGTGCGTACACTTTGAACTTCGCACTGTGCACTGTTCACTATTGTAGAAGTATTTAATGTCTTCTGTAATTGGAAGATTAAGGTTACTTATAAGAACACAAGAAATTTTCTTGTTCCAGTAGCAAAAGTGAAAGGCAGCCTTCCCTAAACATTGAAAAATGTGCACACCTTTGAGCACATTATGACGAAGTTGTTCACAGCTGGATAATTATTATACTGTATCATATTAGCAAATGTCTTTAGTTGACTGAGAAATCACGCTAGGAAGGATTTCCTGAAGCATTTGGCACAATTCACTCACAATTGTTTAAGGATCAAGTATGTGTGAATAGGTCATGTTTAATTTGGATACATTAAACTGGAGATATTAATGGTATTTAACTATAAACCCACCATAGCTAATTCTTTCATCTCAGATTGGTATCTGAGATGGTCAGTATGTAAGTCGTTAGGTAATCTTTTAGTTCTTCCAGGGCATGTATTATCATAGTCAGCACTAACCTCATATTGCATTTGATTCCTGATTAAGGCATCTTCCAGGCTTCTCCTTGTTGCTCCTGAATGGTTTTTTTAATGTCATTAACCCTTCCACTAATACATCATCTCAGTTTTCTCATATACCTCAAAATTCAGCAAACTACTTCTGTTGTCTATCTACCACACAATCCAGCTACATGTCCTACCCACTACCATAATGTTTTCATTACAGTCATAATTACATTTTTACCATTGTTCTGTTCTCTGGTGTATTTGTCTGTTTCTCCATCTTTTGTAGTAGTTCCTTGTATAAATGTCTTCATGGTATTCACTGCTTACTGATAGTAAACTTTTCTTTTTAGATATGCTAGAAGCTTTGAATTTGGTAACTTAAATAGCATTTTCAGAGCAGTGACTATCATTTTTACTGTTCTGCTTATATATTTTCCTGTCCATCCTTTCTCTGTCTTATGCTGCCATTAGCACCATGTAAACTCATTAGTTGGTTTAATATCTTGTTTGTTAATTTCTAGTATCTTTTTTATGTGCTAATCCTGTTATAATGGTTTTTTGATGCTGTTTTCAAACTTGCGCTATAAGTTTCTCCATTTGTTGTTGAAGTTTATGTATACCAGAGGCAAACTGTGCAATAGCATCAGCAAGACCAGGGTGTTTCTGATGGTTCAGCAAACTGCTTTTCTCCTTTTTTTCCAGTTTAGGGATCTGAAAAGTTCATATAAGGCCACAGAATAGTTGTGATGGTATAGAAATCCCTTGCCTCACTCCACTGTCATCTTAGAATTTCCCACTAGAAGAACTATAATGAAAGCTGCAGCATTTATGTAAAAATTCCTTAGTTGACTAACATAGGTTGAATCAAAACCTTTTTTCAGAATCTGTGGACTCAAGGCAGAGTGATAATTCTTTACTTACAAGAGGTGTATATAGTTGTTGGTTTCTTGTAGAGTTGGCATTTAGGGGTCTTAAAACTGCCTGGTTTGCAAATTGCCAAACTTGCCCCTGATTCCAACATTATCTTAGGTGATGCAGAAGCAGAGCATAAATGTGTTTGAAATACCATCAAGCAATAATATGAATATATCGAAAAAGTGGAGAGCACAAGTGTATTACTGAGCCTGTCAGACATCATCTCACTCCAGTGATATCTCACATTTAATCGTGTATAATCTTTTTAATGCTACAGAGCTAAGTAAAAAACAGGCACACACTCACTAGCATGACTATATTGTCATGGTCACTTATCCTGTTTCATATCTGTAAGTTTGTTAGGAAAAAAAGTCAGAAAGTATCACAAAAAGTTGTCATGTTGGTGTCTTTTGACCACTTAATGCCTCAAATATACAATGAGTGGTTACCTTTCTTCCTTCCATTATGTGTGGTTTACTCAGATCTTTCCAGTATTGTGCTACTGATTTGCATGTCACTTGAAATTTTACAAGCTTATGGTCCCAGAAATTATAATGTTTTGTATGTTATGGTATGGTAATATAGTTTGTAATATATCTTCCAAGAAAATAAAAATTACTTCTGAACTTTTGCCCATTTTAATCCTTAGCCTGCAGGTACCTGTGTTTAAATTGGTTTTCAATTATTTCAGAGTGTGTGCCAAAAACTGGGTATTGATACTGGTGATCGTCTTCGAACAAATTCAAGAAAGCTTAAATTTTTGGTTGGGAGCTTGCCGCCTGATTCACTTTTTCCACCTTTTCAAGATTTTGATGTTGTGCACAATTATTTACAGACAAACACACCCAGTATGCAAGCTCGTCTAAGGAAAAGAGGCCAAAATGGTATGCTGTTCATTTTATAACCATAATTTAATACAACACATCAACAGTCTCATTGTTAATGATTAGCCTATTATTCAGTTGAAAATTTTATGAAAAGGGTAGTTGCTACTCACCATATAGTGGAGATGCTGAGTAAGACAGGCACAACAATAAGCCTGTCAAGCAAGGCTTTCAGGCAAACAGGCCTTTATCAGAATTGGGCAACAACCCAGACGACAAAACACACACACACACACACACACACACACACACACACACAAATGCAACTCACATGCACATTGACCACAGTCTCTGGTTACAAAGGCCAGGCTATCCATGGCAGCCAGAGAATGTGCTTGTGCTTGTGTGTGTGTGTGTGTGTGTGTGTGTGTGTGTGTGTCTAATTCTGATGGCAGCCTCTTTCACTGAAACATCTTTTTGTGTCTATTGTGACTCAATGTGTCTGCTATAAGGTGTATAGCAACTATCATTTTTATAATATTGTTATAATTCCATCCTGGATTTTCCATTGTTTTATTATTCAGTTGAAATGTTCTTTAACAGTTATGCACCCTGGCAGCATGAGATACCTCTAGTTCTAAAGCAGGATTTAAGCCAATATATACAGTAGAGCGTCGATTATCCGAAGTAATTGGGGGACATGGGTGTTCGGAAAACTGATTTGTTCGGATAATCGAACTGTACATATTTATTTGCCAAAAAGAAGTACTCTACAGTAAATTTATTCATAAATTTATTCATAAAAACAAGGCCGGCCGCGGTGGTCTAGCGGTTCTAGGCGCGCAGTCCGGAACCGCGCGACTGCTACGGTCGCAGGTTCGAATCCTGCCTCGGGCATGGATGTGTGTGGTGTCCTTAGGTTAGTTACGTTTACGTAGTTCTAAGTTCTAGGGGACTGATGACCACAGTAGTTAAGTCCCATAGTGCTCAGAGCCATTTGAACCATAAAAACAGGCATCTCTTTTAGTATTACAAAGTAACATACAAAGGCAACTTCAGTAGGAATATATAGTATGTGGCACCGTTCATTAAACAAAAATATATACATATTACATACGCATTTTGCATGAACAATCCACACAGTATACAAAATTAACGTTTAAAAAAAAATCCTTTATTTTGGTCTGTCTAAGCAAGCCTACACGCTTACGAGCAGCTAAGTCACGTACTTTTTTCATTACAGATATCTGAAACTGGTCACTTTCATCTTGGGCTTCAAACCATCGCAAGGCAGTATCTAAACAAGTGAACATCTCAGAAGCTGTTGGTATACTTTCATCTTCACTTTGTGGAGCACTGATTGATGAGATGCTGGCAGCGTCATCTTTATCAGTGACGACGTTTACAATCTCGCTGTCCTGCATGATCTGGTGTCCTGGATCTGCATCATCGATATTCTTCCATTCATGAACGTCTTCTTCATCACATTCGTGGCAATCTATTTCTTTTAGCATACCGAGAATTTCGGACATATCATTCTGTTTGTCATTTTCAATCGTACCTTGTGAATTTTCTTCTGTGTCTTATTCAAGGCTTTCTTCAAATTCTCTTCCTTTACACTATTCCATGCTGCGCTGATCATGTAGGACGTGTCTTTCAAGTCAGTATTCTTATGATTTCTTAAGAGACTTTCTTCTCCATCCTCTTCTCTTTCTAACAATAACTTACGCAACAATTCTTTCCTGTAATATCGTTTGAAAGTCTCAATAACGCCTTGATCCATGGGCTGTAATAAGGAGGTTACATTAGGTGGAAGAAATATTACCTTTATGAACTCGTCTTCTTCGTCTAAAATATCACATGACGGATGAGTTGCTGCATTGTCAAGGAGTAGTGTTTTCTCCCTCTTCCCATTCTTTAACTGATGAGCTTTTACAGAGGGTACGAAAACGTCCAGAAACCACTTCATAAAAATCGTACTATCCATCCAGGCACTCTTTTGTGAGGTGTACACAACAGGCAAGGCTGACATATTAACGTGCTTGAAACAACGCAGTTTTTTACTTTTACCAATGACGAACATAGGCAGTTGGTGACTTCCAGTAGCATTAGCACAAGCCAAAGCTGTAATACGGTCCTTGCTTGTTTTAAGACCAGGTGCTGCTAATTCATGGCGTGAAACAACAGTTTTTCTCGGTAAAGCTTTCCAGTTAAGTCCAGTTTCGTCAGCATTGTAAACGTTTTTGAGAGCATAATCTTCTTCCCTTAATACGTCCCTTAGTTTGAGTTTGAAAGAATCAGCTGCTGAAGAATCAGCCGACAGTTTTTCTTCCTGTATTGTCAGCTCACGAATGCCGTGTCTAGACTTGAAGCATTTTAACTAGCCCATGCTCACTTTAAAATTCGAAGGCCCTCCAAGTTTTTCGTTGAACTGCATTGCCTTCCCACACAGAATGGTACCTGAGATAGGTTCTCCTTCCGATCTCTTTTTGTGTAAACCACTTGTAAACAGCATCATCTATATCTGTGTTAGTGGCGAGCTTCATAGTTTTACGGCTTGTACAGCTTGTTGATCCATCAGTAGAATCAAGAAGCATAGCTATAAAATTTGCTATGCTCCTCTTTTGTTTTTTTTATATCCGTAATTGTCGACTTCCCCACCTTGTACTCATTGGATGAAGTGGTTGCAGATTCACCTTCTTCTAACCTTTTAATAATCTCATACTTGTCCCTCATAGAAAGGACAACACGTTAATGTTTAAGCATTTTGCATCGTCAAGTTCACTTTTTCACGCAGCAGTACACAAGTGGTCGTAACAGAGAACAGAAGGTGACTGACTGTTTGCACCGTGAGAAGCTCTTCTTGGGGGCGTGCAATCCTTCAAGCTGTGCGGAGCGGCACACCTCAACTCTATGCTGGCGCAGCTGTTGCTGTGAACAGCTTTGGTACTGCAGCTACTTCTACTGCCAGTGCCAACCCGACAGAAGTGTGCTGATTGTTGAAACACAGCGACTGGTGACTTGGCCGGTCAGCAGCACCTTGTGAAGGCCCCATTAGAAGCAATGTTCCGCCAGCGGTGGCCCAGTGTGGCGACTACTGTGGGGAAACTGGGTTTGGGAGTGAGGGGGATGATGGACGGTAGGGTGGGAGAGCAACAGGTGCGAGCGAGTACACAGCTCGGTTAAACGGTAGTTCGGTTGGCCGACGTTCGGATAATCGATGCTCTACTGTAGTACAAAAAGTTTGCATTCAAAAACAATATGTATACTATGATTAACATAAACATTGTAAGGAAACTTCTGGCAAAATGCAAATACTTTAGGAATACGAATTCATCCAAACCTAGCAGGTTTTCATTCTTTTTTGTGTGCCTATCAATGACTCAATGATTCTATCAATTAATGAGTGGTCTCCATTATTCCTAGAGTATTTACAAGTACTGTATTTTACTGAGTGTAAGACGACACTGAATATAAGATGATCCCCCTCTTTTTTTAAGAGGCTCATTGAGAAAAAATTCTGTTCTACGTGTTCTGACTAATCAAAATTACAAATTGTTTTATTGACATATATTCCAATAAGTTAAATTTTACCTTTTATAAACGTATGCCTTTTATTATGTACAGATTTTGATAATATTAGGAACAAAACGAGATGATTTACATTAATTTTCAAACCACTTTATTTTCTACCTTTCTTGCTTACTGACCCTGTAGTCTGTTATATCACTATTTTTAATCATCATCCAAATAGCATAGCTATGAAATTTACACTGAAGTGCCAGAGGAACTGATGTAGGCATGTGTGTTCAAGTACAGAGATATGAAAACAGGCAGGATACAGCACTGTCGTCAGCGACACATTTATAAGACACAATTGTCTGGCGTAGTTGTTAGATAGGTTACTGCTGATACAATGGCAGTTCAATATTTGAGTGAGTTTGAACATTGTCTTGTAGTCGGCACATGAGTGATGGGGCACAGCATCTAAAAGGTAGCGATGAGGTGTGGATTTTCCTGTATGACGATTTCACAAGTGTACCGTGAATATCAGGAATACAATAAAACGTCAAATCTCCAACATCACTGCAGCCGGAAAAAGATCCTGCAAGGACAGGACCAATGATGAATGTCTGAAGAGAATTGTTCAATGTGACAGAAGTGCAACCCTTCCACAGATTGCTGCAGATTTAAATGCTGGGCCATCAAAGTGTGTCAGCGTGCAAACCATGCAATGAAACATCATCGACATGGGCTTTTGGAGCTGAAGGCCCACTCGTGTACGTTTAATGACTGCATGACACAAAGCTTTACACCTTGCCTGAGCCTGTCAGCCCTGACATTGGACTGTTGATGACTGGAAACATGTTGCCTGGTCAGACGAGTCTTGTTACAAATTATATCGAGCCGATGGACATGTATGGGTATGGGGACAACCTCATGAGTTCATGGTCCCTGCTTGTCAGCAGGGGATTGTTCAAGCTGGTGGAGGCTTTGTAGTGGTGTGGGGTGTGTGCAATTGGAGTGATATGGGACACCCGGTCTAGGTGACACATGCGTAAGCATCCTGTCTGATCACCTGCATCCATTCATGTCGATTGTGCATTCCGACGGACTTCGGCAATCCCCTCAGGACAATGCAACACCCCAGACGTCCAGACTTTCTGAAGAGTGGCTCCATGAACACACTCATGAGTTTCAACACTTCCGCTGGCCACCAAACTCTCCAGACATGAATATTATTGAGCATATGTGGGATGCCTTGCAGCATGCTGTTCAGAGGAGCTCTCCACTCCCTCGCACTCTTATGGATTTATGGACAGCTCTCAGGATTTGTAGTGTCAATGCTCTCCAGCACTACTTCAGACATTAGTAAGAGTCCATGCCATGTCATGTTGCGGCACTTCTGCATGCTCATGGAGGCCATACACAATATTAGGCAGGTGAACCAGATTTTTTGGCTCTTCTGTGTGTCTTCATTGTCACAAATGTTTGGTTGTTTCTTCTGAATATGTTGCTATTTTTGAGATTGTAGTTATGGAGGGAATTGAGAACACAGCTGGTTTTTTAAACATATCAGATTTTACTTCTATACCAACATGAAAATGTTGCTATGTCTAATGCTTCCAAACATAAACCCTGCCCACTGCTTTGTCATTGGCTGTGTAGAACCAGTTGGCACACCCCCTTTCATTCCCATCATGTATGACAGTGAGTATCGATCACTTTGCAGCCTGAAACACACGACGACGTCACCGGCCCCTATCTAGACTTTTACTGTCTCCTGCAGAAATTAATACTATTCTTGTGTATTTTTCCAATTTTAAACTCAGTTTGATTCCGACTACAAATGGATTCAGGCAAACTGAGGTTTAAATATGGTAGCTGTTCTTAAAAAGCCGAAGTATGTGGTACACATTCCCATGACTGGCCACATGACAAAACTTGCTGCTCACTCACTTCACCCCCCCCTCCCCCCCCCCTCCCCATTGGCAATCTTCAAGCTGATGTCACTGTTCCCCTTCCAACCCTTCCGAAGTACTGACCTTGAGCAACTATGAAAAACTGATTGTCATATTTTCTAGTGTGCAGCTCATATGTAACAATACCAGTTAATTCATAAATTAAAGGTCACAATTACAACTTGGTCCTATTCTCGAACTTTCGCTCATTGGTACTATCTCCATGACAGGTAATTTATTCTTGTGATAACAATTACAGGCAATCTAATATGATTTACTTGCTTTGTTAGACATTTCATTCTGGATTAATTTTTCTTTTCATTTCAACTGGATGTCACAATCATATTCTAAAGCTGGTCATGTTTTTACCCATTACTATTGTACATGAACAGTGGCTGAATTTCTCATTTGCAGTCCACTTTGTAAATCAATAATCATTAGTCACTCAGAAAAAAATAAAATATTAGTCTGGATTTTGAATCAAATAATGTTTTTTTGAAAGTCTTTGTTTACATTTTTGAACAAAAAAATTGGAAATTTTGTGGTAAGGTCTTATGGAACCAAATTGCTGAGGTCATCGGTCTCTCCATTTTTTAATGTTAACTTTATGTAAGAATACTGTTTGTGTACAGTGTTCATACATGTACGAGAACATTTACTGCAAACCTGTTTGAATACAACAAAAATTTGTAAGATGATAGAATTTAATGCTTTTTCCTCTTTGTGTCACAAAAATTTTAGATTTTAATCAGTGCAATAGACCATTGCAGTGGCTAGTTCATAGTTTCTTGCATATCTCCTGCACTACCAAAGCACAGGTCAGTGTCGTGTGATTGTGGGAGCAATGTGAATATTGTATCAGGTGTTTCGCCATATTGGGAAATCTTGAGCCTGTCTGAATGGGGAGTATCATTTGCAGAGCCCTGCCCTTCAGAGTTTTTCAGAATCTACATCTACATCTACATCCATACTCCGCAAGACGGTGTGTGGCGGAGGGTACCCTGAGTACCTCTATAAATTCTCCCTTCTATTCCAGTCTCGTATTGTTCGTGGAAAGAATGATTGTCGGTATGCCTCTGTGTGGGCTCTAATCTCTCTGGTTTTATCCTCATGGTCTCTTCGCGAGATATACATAGGAGGGAGCAATATACTGCTTGACACCTCTGTGAAGGTATGTTCTTGAAACTTCAACAAAAGCCCGTATCGAGCTACTGAGCGTCTCTCCTGCAGAGCCTTCCACTGGAGTTTATCTATCATCTCCGTAACGCTTTCGTGATTATTAAATGTTCCTGTAACGAAGCGTGCTGCTCTCCATTGGATCATCTCTATCTCATCTATCAACCCTATCTGGTACAGATCCCACACTGGTGAGCAATATTCAAGCAGTGAGCCAACAAGTGTACTGTAACCGACTCCCTTTGTTTTCGGAATGCATTTCCTTAGGATTCTTCCAATGAATCTGTCTGGCATCTGCTTTACCGACAATCAACTTTATGTGATCATTCCATTTCAAGTCACTCCTAATGCGTACTCCCAAATAATTTATGGAATTAGCTGCTTCAAGTTGCTGACCTGCTATATTGTAGCTAAATGTTAAGGGATCTTTCTTTCTATGTATTTGCAACACATCACACTTGTCTACATTGAGATTCAATTGCCATTCCCTGCACCATGCGTCAATTGCTGCAGATCCTCCTGCATTTCAGTACAATTTTCCATTGTTACAACCACTCGATATACCACAGCATCATCTGCAAAAAGCCTCAGTGAACTTCCGATGTCATCCACAAGGTCATTTATGAATATTGTGAATAGCAACGGTCCTATGACACTCCCCTGCGGCACACCTGAAATCACTCTTACTTCGGAAGACTTCTCTCCATTGAGAATGACATGCTGCATTCTGTTATCTAGGAACTCTTCAATCCAATCGCACAACTGGTCTGATAGTCCATATGCTCTTACTTTGTTCATTAAACGACTGTGCGGAACTGTATCGAACGCCTTGCGGAAGTCAAGAAACATGGCATCTACCTGTGAACCCGTGTCTATGGCCCTCTGAATAGCGCGAGCTGGGTTTCACATGATCGTCTTTTTCGAAACCCATGCTGATTCCTACAGAGTACATTTCTAGTCTCCAGAAAAGTCATTATACTCTAACATAATACGTGTTCCAAAATTCTACAACTGATAGACGTTACAGATATGGGTTTATAGTTCTGCACATCTGTTTGATGTCCCTTCTTGAAAACGGGGATGACCTGTGCCCTTTTCCAATCCTTTGGAATGCTACGCTCATCTATAGACCTACGGTACACTGCTGCAAGAAGGGGGGCAAATTCCTTCACGTACTCTGTGTAAAATGGAACTGGTATCCCATCAGGTCCAGCGGCCTTTCCACTTTTGAGCGATTTTAATTTTCTCTCTATCCCTCTGTCGTCTATTTCAATACCTACCATTTTGTCATCTGTGCGACAATCTAGAGAAGGAACTACAGTGCAGTCTTCCTCTGTGAAACAGCTTTGGAAAAAGACATTTAGTATTTCGGCCTTTGGTCTGTCATTCTCTGTTTCAGTACGATTTTGTCACAGAGTGTCTGGACATTTTGTTTCGATCCACCTACCGCTTTGACATAAGATCAAAATTTCTTGGGATTTTCTGCCAAGTCGGTACATAGAACTTTACTTTCGAATTCATTGAACACCTCTCGCATAGCCCTCCTCACACTACATTTTGCATCGCGTAATTTTTGTTTGTCTGCAAGGCTTTGGCTATGTTTGTTTGCTGTGAAGTTCCTTTTGCTTCCGCAGCAATTTTCTAACTTGGTTGTTGTACCACGGTGGCTCTTTTCCATCTCTTACAATCTTGCTTGGCACATACTCATCTAACACATATTGTACGATGGTTTTGAACTTTGTCCACTGATCCTCAACACTATCTGTACTTCAGACAAAACTTTTGTGTTGAGCCATCAGGTACTCTGAAATCTGCTTTTTGTCACTTTTGCTAAACAGAAAAATCTTCCTACCTTTTTTAATATTTCTATTTACGGCTGAAATCATCAAAGCAGTAACCGCTTTATGATCGTTGATTCCCTGTTCTGCGTAAACTGTTTCAAATAGTTCGGGTCTGTTTGTCACCAGAAGGTCTAATATGTTATTGCCACGAGTCGGTTCTCTGTTTAACTGCTCAAGGTAGTTTTCAGATAAAGCACTTAAAAAAAATTTCACTGGATTCTTTGTCTCTGCCACCCGTTACGAACGTTTGAGTCTCCCAGCCTATATCCGGCAAATTAAAATCTCCACCCAGAACTATAATATGGTGGGGAAATCTATTCGAAATATTTTCCAAATTATCCTTCAGGTGCTCAGCCACAACAGCTGCTGAGCCAGGGGGCCTATAGCGACATCCAATTACCATGTGTGAGCCTGCTTTAACCATGACCTTTACCCAAATTATTTCACATTTCAGATCTCCGTCAATTTCCTTCAATACTATTGCACTTCTTATCGCTATAAACACGCCTCCCCCTTCACTGTCCAGCCTGTCTCTGCAGTATACATTCCAATCTGAGTTTAGAATTTCATTACTGTTTACATCTGGTTTCAGCCAACTTTCTGTCCCTAGTACTATGTGGGCATTGTGACCGTTTATTAATGAGAGCAGTTCTGGGACCTTTCTATAGACGCTGCTGCAGTTTACTATTCGCAGATTAATATTGTTATTCCCTGTTGCATTTTGCCTACTCCTACCTTGCCGCGTCTCGGGAGGTGTCTTGTCGGGCCTAGGAAGAGAATTCTCTAACCTAAAAAACCCACATGTGCACTCCACACGTACTCCGCTACCCTTGTAGCCGCTTCCTGCATGTAGTGCACGCCTGACCTATTCAGGGGGACCCTACATTTCTCCACCCGATAGCGGAGGTCGAGAAATTTGCACCACAGATCTCTGCAGAATCATCTGAGCCTCTGGTTTAAGCCTTCCACTCGGCTCCAAACCAGAGGACCGCGATCGGTTCTGGGAATGATACTACAAATAGTTAGTTCAGATTCCACCCCGCGAGCGAGGCTTTCCACCTTCACCAACTCCACCAGCCACCTGTATGAACTAAGGATGACCTCTGAACCCAGACGGCAGGAGTCATTGGTGCCGACATGAGCAACAATTTGCAGTCGGGTGCACCCAGTGCTCTCTATCGCCGCCGGCAGGGCCTCCTCCACATCTTGGATGAGACCCCCCGGCAAGCAGATAGAGTGAACACTGGCCTTCTTCCCCGACCTTTCCGCTATTTCCCTAAGGGGCTCCATCACCCGCCTAACATTGGAGCTCCAAATCACTAATAAACCCCCCCCCCCCCCCCCCCCGGTGTCCCTTTTCGGGCCTTGCTGAAGGAGCAGCCCCATGTCCACTCACAGGCAGAGCGGTCGATGCCACACAGCCAGCCTCCACATTGACCCTCCGCCTCTTGCGCCGTGAACGCCGCTGAACCCGCCACTCCCCTTGGGGAGAGGGTGGCCCAACTGCGCCCAGTACTTGCGAAGATGTCTCGACAGCAGGGACAGTGGGTGAAGCATGTAACACCTGGGGTGTACCAAGTGACGCACCAGACTCCCCACTGCCGCTACACTCAGAGGCAGCAGCCTGAAGACTGCTGTCTGCGGCCATCAACACGTTCAGCTGTTCGCAAATAGTTGCCAGCTCCTCTTGCGTCCGTACACAGCAGTCACACATCCTGTCCATCCTAAGAAATCAATTTACTGTAGAGAGTTAATCAACTTTTAACTAGACTGCTAATTCACTAAAGGCGGCTGATAGTTGACTAAGCTGTGGTTACTAGACACTTCTTGTAGAAAGCAATGAAAATAGCACTACCTGTCTCTGGACTGTATTCAAAACGAACTTTAGCACTACTGGCACTGTGGCTGACTAAAGGGACTCTCTCTGACTGTATTCAAAATAAAACACAAAATCTATGGAACACTATTATTAGCACTCGACAATTATGTTGTTGTTGTGGTCTTCAGTCCTGAGACTGGTTTGAGAGCAGCTCTCCATGCTACTCTATCCTGTGCAAGCTTCTTCATCTCCCAGTACCTACTGCAGCCTACATCCTTCTGAATCTGCTTAGTGTATTCATCTCTTGGTCTCCCCCTACGATTTTTACGCTCGACGCTGCCCTCCAATACTAAATTGGTGATCCCTTGATGCCTGTCCATTCCATTCAACTGCTCTTCCAAGTCCTTTGCTGTCTCTGACAGAATTACAATGTCATCGGCGAACATCAAAGTTTTTATTTCTCCTCCATGGCTTTTAATACCTACTCCGAATTTTTCTTTTGTTTCCTTTACTGCTTGCTCAATATACAGATTGAATAACATTGGGGAGAGGCTACAACCTTGTCTTACTCCCTTCCCAACCACTGCTTCCCTTTCGTGCCCCTCTACTAGTATAACTGCCATCTGGTTTCTGTACAAATTGTAAATAGCCTTTCGCTCCCTGTATTTTACCCCTGCCACCTTTAGAATTTGAAAGAGAGTATTCCAGTCAACATTGTCAAAAGCTTTCTCTAAGTCTACAAATGCTAGAAACGTAGGTTTGCCTTTCCTTAATCTTTCTTCTAAGATAAGTCGTAGGGTCAGTATTGCCTCACGTGTTCCAGTATTTCTACGGAATCCAAACTGATCTTCCCCGAGGTCGGCTTCTACTAGTTTTTCCATTCGTCTGTAAAGAATTCGTGTTAGTATTTTGCAGCTGTGGCTCATTAAACTGACTGTTCGGTAATTTTCACATCTGTCAACACCTGCTTTCTTTGGAATTGGAATTATTATATTGTTCTTGAAGTCTGAGGGTATTTTGCCTGTTTCATACATCTTGCTCACCAGATGGTAGACAATTAAAGCTTCCTGAAAGCAAAAACACATGGAAGAAGAAGTGACAAGTAAGAAATATACAGTTAATACTTAAATTAACGTAGCTCGCTGCACAGCAGACGTGACGCAGATGGCAGTTACAGAATAACTCTGCACATGACTTCAATAGCCAAAGCTTCATCTCGAAATGTAAGACGACCCCTATATCCTCTACTAAATAATGTAAAAATTTTGTCAGAAGTAATAGTTTAATCTGTGAATATGAGGACGATGTAGTTTTCAAATAACAGATTTGGTACAAAATCATATCTTATAATTGGATAAATTTGGTAATATACTGTAGTAACATTACATATCTAATGACATCTACAGTTATTATAATATTACTCATGAAAACACACATTAGAAGAGGGTTAAACACTTCACTCTCATAGAACATACAGGGTGATATTTTTTTTTTTTTTTCCGCCGTGTAAAAACTCTAGGTATTGATTGATAAGAGGATGTGGAACAAAAAAGGTCAAATGAATGTATGTCCAGAAACGAATGGTTTCCATGGTACAGAACATTTATTCAGTCATACTTTCTTACAGAGACTGCGGTCTAATAAGTACTGTACCATGCAGCCAGTCACAGTATCATAGTTTCCTTCTAGTGGATGGTACTGTTCCTCATACGTCATGCCCTTGTGCCCTCTCCTGCCATATTCATTGGTAATGTTACATCTGATTCACCTTTCTTGCTGACTCAACTTGTAGTGGATGTGATGAAGCATTGTACACAATGGTTCGACATTCGAATTAAGAGACTGCCAACATGGCGTTTGTTTATGGAAAGGCAAATGGTAATGGACAGTGGGCAGCAAAGGTCAAAGGTTGTCACACACACACACACACACACACACACACACACACACACACACACACACACACACATACCACAGCATTCAATGTTTGCAACAGTGTTTTGTCGCTTGTCTGAGACTGGGTTGTTTCAAGAAATCATGAGGAATATACCCATAACATTTGGACACCAGACTTTGTGGAAAATGTGATTAACACTGTGGAAGGCGACTGCCGTGTCAGTTCCAGACAGTTGTCCCGCCAGTATGGGGCAAACCAGACAACCATGTGGAACATTTTCCGTGACAGTTGTTTCTACACTTATCACTTACAATGTGTGCAGGGCCCATTATTAGTGGCCGACTTTCCATATTGGGAGCAGTTTTGTCACTGGTTTTTTCACCAGGCAACCACGATTGTGAGATTTGTCATGCATCCTGTTCACGGATAAGGCCACCTTTACGCAGAGTGGTATGTTCAACTTTCATAATCCATCTGTGGGATAGTATGCAGAACCCCCGTTATGTGGTGACAGTGAATCATCAGCATCGGTGCAGCCAGAATGTATGGGTCGTGATAATTGGTGACCATATTTTTGGGCCAGTCTTCCTTTCATGTCACCTAATAGGCCGGAACTATTGGCATTTCGTGTGGATGACTTTGCCTCCCTTGCAGGAAGAACTGCCATTGATGATTCGAAGGGTTGTGTGGCTGCTATATGGTGGTGCTCCAGCCCACTTTGCCATTAGCATCCGGACGCATCTTAATCATGTCTTCTCTGGTAGACAGATCGGACAAGGGATCCAGTTGCATGGCCTGTTCATTCACCAGATTTCAACCCATGTAATTTCTGGTTTTGGGGCCATCTCAAAAGTATCAAGTATGCAGAGCCCATTCCAGATGTAGAGACAGTGGGACAGCATATTCATGTTGCATTTGACAATGTTCGGATGGAGCATGGCTGATGTGAACATGTGAGACAGAACATGCTATGGCACGTACATGCATGTGCTGAAGCACATGGAAACCATTTTCAACTCGTACTCTAATGTGGTTGCATGGTACAGCACGCATTAGACCACAGTCTCTGTAACAGTGTACGATTCAATAAATGGTCTCCAGCATGGAAACCTTGCATTTCCAGTCATAAGTTCATGAGACCTTTTTTGTTCCATGTAATCTCATTTATCAGCCCCTAGAATTTGTGCATGGTGGAAAAAAAATCACCCTGTATAATCATTTCACAATCTTCTTGTCAACATGATTACTTTCATCATGTTGGTACATGACTACTGATGCTGAGCCACACACAACAGTAGTAGAAACGTCCTTTTGTAAAACAATATTCTTGTAATACATTTCTGAACATGCTCTTAAAAAAAGCTACATTGTAGTTTGTTGGATAGAGTGCACATGGAATTCTGTGATCATTTTCAGTTTATTTCACTCCTTTCGTATCTATATGTCTTGGAATTCTTATTTTAAAATTTCCTAAAAGGTTTCTACATGGTATCAGGGATGGGAAGATGAGGCAGCAGCTTGACCACCAAGCAATTCTCAAGTGTTACATTCTTAGTGTAGCTCATGCGTAAGGAATCACACTGCTGCAATTATTTGTTGACATCACAGTCACTTAATATGAATATGTCACTATGCTGATTTAGCTATAGGAGCTTTATGATTGGCTGTTGTTGACTGACTTAACTTTTTATGCTACATTGTGTCCCCTTTAGACATAAAATTTTATGCCTGCAAGCTTTTTCTTGTATGTATTACAAAATGACTACTTACCTCCATCCAAACTTTACCATCAGTTGGCATAAATAGAGTATAGTGATGCTACTTAAATTGAGTAACTCTAATAACACCATGAGCACACTAAAACGAGAGCTGTTACTTTGACAATTTTTAATTGAGGCTGAAGACTATTTGTTACAATATTTGCACTATAGCTTCAGAATATCGCAAACAGAAAAGGGGGGGGGGGGGGGGGGGAACACAGTGAAGATGAATCATCACATAAAATAGCACAAGGTATTGAGTAATGAAATATCTTCATTTATTTATACAGATTCAAAGTACTTTACTGATTCAATTAAGGCAAAATAGTGTGTTTAAATATTTTTTAAAACAAGGCATACTTCTCGAGAGGTATTGTGATTTGAATTTTATATCTCACTTCTCATGAGGGACCAAGCAGCAGCATGATCGTCATGATCTTGAGGGAGTTCTTACATACATTCAAAAATTCAGTTGCTAAAATCTATACCAGTAATAAAACTGTAAAACTGTTGTGCCTGTTTGTTTGAACACACTAAGCTCCTAAAGTATATGTTTTTCCCAGACTTCTGAACTACGTCTCCCCCCTCCCCCTTTCAGAAAAGTATCTTTAGTGACAAGTTGAGTAACACCTTCTCTTGTTGCCATTTAGATCTGCCTCTTTTCATGAAACATTGCAGATTTTAAAAAGATCAACTGGACTTTCTATTGCGACAAAATCGTACAAACTGTATTATTAAACTAGCACCTGAGGGCAACACAGCTCAGCAGTTTGTGAAAAAGCTCATCCTCAGTATAAAATAAACATTTAGCTTATTCAGTTATCTTATTGCAAAACCCACAGCAATTATAATTTCACCACTAAAGAAGTATAATGCTCAATTGAAGAAAGAAGAAAAAAAAGAAAGAAAAAGAAGGGAAAAAAAACTGCAGTTCCTTGCGTATCACGGTAGATGAGAAAGTTTCACGTATTAATAGTATGGTAAAATACTCTCTTTATGTGCTACAATTTACTAAAATGTCATTTAGATGTCTCAAACTGTTACTGACGAAAGGGGGGACATTACAAATATTTCATTCTGGGTGTATTCCTTATGCTCATGAACAGAAGTGAGTGTCCTATATACTATCCATTTACTTCAGATTGGAGATAGATATACATGTCCTCACAAGTTTATAGAAAACTTCAGTACATTAGATACATTTCATACACAGATGTGAATGACCCAACAGGCACCAAACTCGCAGTGAATATTTTTCGTTGCAAACTATTGGATTTAATGCAGTGGGTTACTTAATTTGAAAATCTCAAAGTAACTATGATCAGTAAAAAATAAGCAGTTCATGAGACTGACAAATGGGGCTATGAGATGTGAGAAAATAAAATATTTTTACTAAACAATTTGTTGAAATCGTTTGAGAAAGACTGAAGAGTAAGTGGCAGTTCGTGAAATCCTGTTTTGTCTGACAGTTTAAGCAGCATTCTCTAGGAGATCCTGGCTTTTGGGCTATGACATCAGATGCCAAGAGGGCTCCTGATTGGCCAGTACACAGTTAGGATTCAGCGAAGCTTACAAGGGAAATAGCACCATGGCTATCGTGGAAAACGTCAGTAACTTCCTACAGGGAAGCAGGCTAGCACTCAATGGAGCTTGCTTGGAAGTTGTCACCCAAGCCAGTGAGTAAGATTACAGTGAATCTTACTCTGTGCAAGCTGAGATTTACAGTTTTGTGTAATGACTGGACAAGTGTAGCAGAGATTTTAAAATTTTGTAAAGCAACAGGATTATTCCGTAAATTATTATGTCATAGTTAAAAATCTATCATCAGAGTAGCCGGCTCTCTTCCCATTTCTTATTTGTAGTCCACCAGCCACAACTTAAGTCTTTTATACTACTATTGGATCTGCTATTGCAAATACTTTTATCTTAAGCTTAATGTTCTAATGAATGGATAAGAAAGGTTTAAGAACTTTTTAAGCTCAATCTTCCACAATGGTTTTAGCAACTAATAATGCAGCTGTTGGGCACCCCAAACATCAGGTACTTGTGACTAATTGTAATGTATTGTGTTTACAAAGTAATTGTAATTAAAATTCGGCACTTCATGGCGTATAGCAGCAGCTTGATAGCAGTATCATTTATACACATGACAGGCATCATACATCATGAAATTTTGAAGATCTGTTGTTTCGTAAATGTTTCATACATTGTGCAGTTTGTATCGTACCATGTTCCAACTTGTAAATATGTATCATACTGAATTTAACAGTAGGAATCTAAGACAATATTATTTGTGTTCTTGGAAACATACAAGTGAACAATTTCTGTGCTGTGTTGAGACATTGCTGTGATGAGACATTGAATGAATGCTTTACCCTGTTCTTGGCACCAGTTCACAGTGATTATCTATGATGTCTCTTCTGTTAATGGTATCCCTTCTGCATTGTAAATGATATCGAATGATACTTAGTTTCTTCAGGTTTGATTCCACAAAGTCAGCATTATTTCTGTTGAGACAGGATATTTGTATTTATTTAAACAACTATTGACTAATTTCTGTGATACAGCAGTTTACAAGAGGACAAATAAGATACACACATCAAACACGGGCATATAATTTTCGTATGTATCACACAAGCAATAGACATGTAATTATGAATGAGAACATATACTGTGCTTAGTTTTTCAGGACTTATGCTTAAAACTTTACCACTTGTGTGATAACAACTGTATTATGAATAATGTAGGTTGCTACTCACAATAAAGATGATGTTTTGCGTTGCAGATAGGCACAACAAAAGACAGTTACACATTAGCTTTCAGCCAAAGCCATCTTCAAAAAAGCAAACGCACACGCATTCATTCATTCATTCATTCATTCAAGCAAGCACACCTCACACATACATGACTGCCATCTCTGGCAGCTCGGTCCGATCAGTGTGGATGTGGTTTTTATGTTGTTTTCCATACTCACTAAGGTAACTATTGGGCGATAGTCTGATTCCCAGGTTCTGCCTCACTTACATCATACACAAACACTCTGAAAAATGATGTCACATCTTACAATGAAATCTACATTAGATGCAGGCAGATGGTGTTCATGGATGCTTTTGGAATGGCAACCATCTCATAATAATAGCCTATAGACGTGTGAGAAATTAGAAATGCACCATACCAGGTCTGAGCTGGCATTGGCTGAATTGGATGTAGGGCTCTAGCCTCTGTGTGTGTGTGTGTGTGTGTGTGTGAGGATGGGTGAATGGGTTGGTGGGTGGGCAGATGATACCTAGTGATATTGGATGCTCTAGTTGTTGTTTGGTTGGCACATGATTGATATTAATGGACTTCAAAATTACTACATAGCCTAGATTTCCAGTAGTAGTTCAAATAAACACACACACACAAAGTTTTTGTGGAAGTAATTTCAGTTTACAAAAAAATATTTCTCTCTGCAGCTGATGATTTATAAAGTATTCCATTTGTTGATACAGGTCACTGGAGCTACATACACACAATCCGAAAGCCAAAGATTCGTGACCAGATTGTGGAAGTGAGAACTCAGCTCACTCACAGAGACTATATAAATATGTTGGCCCAAAAAGATGACTCACATTTCACAATTTTCAAGAAAAGGAGATGTTTCCTTGTTAATAACCAATATTTCCAGCTGGATATTTACAAAGAGCCATGTCATCCAAGGTTTGCACATGTCATCATATTTTCAATAGTGTCTAATTTACCAATAATTTAATATTTCCTTGCCTATAATTGTTTTCACATTAATGGGCTAAGTTTACTTCAGTGTAGAAAAATATTGGCTGGCCTGTTGCCACACTCGTTAGTTTTCGTGTAACATACTGTGCAATTGAATATAATAGAGGGAAACATTCCACGTGGGAAAAATATATCTAAAAACAAATATGATGAGACTTACCAGACAAAAGCACTGGCAGGTCGATAGACACACACACACACAAACACAAACATACACACAAAATTCAAGCTTTCGCAACAAACGGTTGCTTCATCAGGAGAGAGGGAAGGAGAGGGAAAGACGAAAGGATGTGGGTTTTAAGGGAGAGGGTAAGGAGTCATTCCAATCCCGGGAGCGGAAAGACTTACCTTAGGGGGAAAAAAGGACAGGTATACACGCGCGCGCGCGCGCGCACACACACACACACACAGACGCAAGCAGACATTTGTAAAGGCAAAGAGTTTGGGCAGAGATGTCAGTCGAGGCGGAAGTACATAGGCAAAGATGTTGCTGAATGACAGGTGAGGTATGAGCGGCGGCAACTTGAAATTAGCGGAGGTTGAGGCCTGGCGGGTAACGAGAAGAGAGGATATACTGAAGGGCAAGTTCCCATCTTCGGAGTTCTGACAGGTTGGTGTTAGTGGGAAGTATCCAGATAACCCGGACGGTGTAACACTGTGCCAAGATGTGCTGGCCGTGCACCAAGGCATGTTTAGCCACAGGGTGATCCTCATTACCAACTAACACTGTCTGCCTGTGTCCATTCATGCAAATGGACAGTTTGTTGCTGGTCATTCCCACATAGAAAGCTTCACAGTGTAGGCAGGTCAGTTGGTAAATCACGTGGGTGCTTTCACACGTGGCTCTGCCTTTGATCGTGTACACCTTCTGGGTTACAGACTGGGGTAGGTGGTGGTGGTGAGAGGGTGCATGGGACAGGTTTTACACCGGGGGCGGTTACAAGGGTAGGAGCCAGAGGGTAGGGAAGGTGGTTTGGGGATTTCATAGGGATGAACTAAAAGGTTATGAAGGTTAGGTAGACGGCGGGAAAGACACTCTTGGTGGAGTGGGGAGGATTTCAGGAAGGATGGATCTCATATCCCTGCTGGAGAGCCACATTCAGAGTCTGATCCAGTCCCGGAAAGTATCCTGTCACAAGTGGGGCACTTTTGGGGTTCTTCTGTGGGAGGTTCTGGGTTTGAAGGGATGAGGAAGTGGCTCTGGTTATTTGCTTCTGTACCAGGTCGGGAGGGTAGTTGCGGGATGCGAAAGCTGTTTTCAGGTTGTTGGTGTAATGGTTCAGGGCTTCCGGACTGGAACAGATTCGTTTGCCACGAAGACCTAGGCTGTAGAGAAGGGACCGTTTGATGTGGAATGGGTGGCAGCTGTCATAATGGAGGTACTGTTGCTTGTTGGTGGGTTTGATGTGGACGGATGTGTGAAGCTGGCCATTGGACAGATGGAGGTCAACGTCAAGGAAAGTGGCATGGGATTTCGAGTAGGACGAGGTGAATCTGATGGAACCAGAGGAGTTGAG
The DNA here is from genome assembly GCF_021461395.2 of Schistocerca americana. Lineage (NCBI taxonomy): Eukaryota > Metazoa > Arthropoda > Insecta > Orthoptera > Acrididae > Schistocerca > Schistocerca americana. The sequence continues at coordinate 929,655,737 of NC_060119.1, read as the reverse complement.
GTTGGAGAGGAAATTCTGGAGTTGTTCTTCACTGTGAGTCCATATCATGAAGATGTCATCAATAAATCTGTACCAAACTTTGGGTTTGCAGGCGTGGGTAACCAAGAAGGCTTCCTCTAAGCAACCCATGAATAGGTTGGCGTACGAGGTGGCCATCCTGGTACCCATGGCTGTTCCCTTTAATTGTTGGTATGTCTGGGCCTCAAAAGTGAAGAAGTTGTGGGTCAGGATGAAGCTGGCTAAGGTAATGAGGAAAGAGGTTTTAGGTAGGGTACAGATTTATTGATGACATCTTCAAGTTGCTGCCACTCATACCTCACATGTCTTTCAACAAGATCTTTTCCTCTTTACTTCCGCCTCGACTTACATCTCTGCCCAAGCTCTTTGCCTTTACAAATGTCTGCTTGTGTCTGTGTATGTGCGGATGGATGTGTGTGTGTGTGTGCGTGTGTATACCTGTCCTTTTTTCCCCCTAAGGTAAGTCTTTCCGCTCCCGGGATTGGAATGACTCCTTACCCTCTCCCTTAAAACCCACATCCTTTCGTCTTTCCCTCTCCTTCCCTCTTTCCTGATGAAGCAACCGTTTGTTGCGAAAGCTTGAATTTTGTGTGTGTTTGTGTTTGTTTGTGTGTCTATCGACCTGCCAGCGCTTTTGTTTGGTAAGTATCATCATCTTTGTTTTTAGATATACTGTGCAATTGGATAGATTTGTTTGCTGCAGATATAATGAAACATTGTAAAAACTGTTATCTTTAGTTGTACCTAAATGCCTTTATTGAAGATTTTTGTTACTGTGGTTAATAAATTAAAACTTTTAGTACAGGCCCATGAACCACAGACATTGCCAAGGTGATTTTACGTTCTCTGATTTCAGTGCTAAAAATTCCATAATTTTACATTTTGTCCCGGTAAGATTTACCTCAAGTTTGTGTTGTTACTTGATGTCTTGCTTGGTTTTGTCCCATTTTCTTCCTATTGACATTTGATATGACAGAATAGGTTATAAGTGGCACAAAAGACAGACAGTTCACACCCTGGGTAGTGCAGAGATAAGGGAATATTTTAGGCCATCGCGGGGAGGGGAGATTTGAGAGGGGAAATTCTGGCATAATATATGATCAGCATTATCAACACAAATTGTAATGTTAGGTTCACTGTGCGGTTATGATACAACTACTGCTAGGTTGCAGCGGCAATGGAAAAACAAGACAGTCGACACCAGGTGTTGTGGACTGAGCCAGTACATCACAAAGGGGTCCAGCGACCAGCTTTTCTTATGCCACTTATAACTCACTCATCTTTTTGCATGTATTTCTGATGTACTGTATTCAGCAACAATGTGTGTCGTCAACCTTTTAAATTGAAACACTGAGTCTCGAAGAATTTGCTCAGTCATAATCAAGGAAATGTCGGCCATTTCCTGCTAGTGAGCTCTTATTGGCTGGTGATGTTTGTTACCCAACAGCAGCACAGCCACCGCACCACACTAACAGATGTGAAATGAGCTCGCATGCTGGATGTGTGGAGGGGGGAGTGGCTCTTCAGTGACAGAAGTGCAGGTAGGGCTGAAAGCATTTTGTGGGGTGCTGAAAATATGCTTTTCGTACAGATATGTGTTGTGGCAGAGATGTCACATGGAAATACAGCAAGGTTTTTGCAATTGCACAGTTGTATTGTCAACAATACAACTGCAACTACTACATACACTACTCACATGTGTGCTTTGCACCACACACTGCAGATTGTAAAGATTGGTAGCAGTGACAGAAGGCACGAAGTGAAACTGTAGCGCCTGGGCTTTCTTTTAAATTTACATTTTACACAGTGTACAGAAATTCATTGAACAGACTTCTGATAAGCTTGTAATGGCAGCTATGGAAGTACTCATTTTTTTCACATTTCTGTTTCGGCGTTTAAAATAACACTTTGTCAGGATGGATGATATGAAGTGCGGTGAGCATATGAAGTGTGAAGTGTGGCTCGTAAGAAAAGTGTTAAACAGTAACAGCGATGGTGACAAATTTGTCATTAAGAAGATTCCCATATCTTTCACCATACTTCAGTTTTTTGTCACCTTAATCAATTTTTGCTGTTTTCTGGCAAAGTGCAAGGGGAAGATCTCTCAAAAACATGTAATTTGTGGTCATAGCATGTCAGAAAATTGCTCAATTATCATGTACCCAGATACCACTTTCAATTTTTTGACCAGTTTTTACTTGCCTGTTACACCTCTGTGACCTTTTTAAAACTGATGTTCATAACCATAAATTACATTGAAACACTGCATTATACATTTAATTTCCTTCACTTGTACAGATTTTATACACTGTATTGGAGAGAATTATGACTTTTAAGCATGTATGCCAGTTACATATGTTTCTGCCCATATTGGTTTTAATATTTTCCTAGATTCTCCATTTTCCTCCATTTTATGTTTTTAAGTCTGTACCACATGAGAATAAAATGGGGGTTTTACAATAGCTATACTGTAGGTTGAACCACAATGGAGGGGTGTCTGTGGAGAGGCCAGACAAATATTTGGTTCCTGAAGAGGGGCAGCTGCCACTGCAGTAGTTTCAGGGGCAACTGTTTGCATAGTCGGGGATTTGGCCTTGCAACATCAACCAGTGAGGTCTTAACGCTGGTACTGTGAACAGCTGAAAACAGATATTTTTTCCGAGTGCATGCAGCTTTAGTGTATCATTAAATGATGGCATCCTCCTGGGTAAAATATTCCGGAGGTAACGTAGTCCCCCATTGGGATCTCGAGACAGGAACTTCTCAGGAGGATGTTTTCATCAGGACAACAAAGCTGGAATTCTGCGGATTGGAGTGTGGAATGTTAGGTCCCTTAATCGGGCAGGTAGGTTAATAAAGATATAAAGGTAATTGATAGGTTGGAGTTAGATGAAGTGGGACTTAGTGAAGTTCAATGGCAGGAGGAACAGGACTTATGTTCAGGTGAATACAGAGTTAGAAATAAAAGTTCAAATAGGGGTAATGCATGAGTACATCTAATAATGAAAAAGAAAACAGGATTGTGGGTAAGCTATTATGAACAGCATAGTGAACACATATCATAGCCAGGATACAAACAAAGCTAATGCCCACCACAGTAGTAAAAGTTAAATGCCAACTAGCTCCGCAGGTGATGAAGAATTGAAACAATGTATGATGATGATATAAAAGAAGTTCTTTAGATAACTGAGGGAGAAAGATTTTAATTGTGATGGAGGACAGGAATTAGATAGCAGGAAGAGGAAGAGAAGGGATATAGTGACAGGATATGTATTGGGGGAAATGAATGAAAGAAGAAGCCAGTAGGTAGAACTTTGCGCAGATCATAATTTAAATGAACACTTGGCTTAAGAACAATGAAAAAAGGCTGTACACAAGGAAGAGACCTGGACACACGGAATGATTCCGTACTGATTATGTAATGGTGAGGCAGAGATTTTGGAATCAGATTTCAAATTATGACATTTCCAGGGGCAGGTGTGGACTCTGAACACAATTTGTTGGTTATGAAATGTAGGTTAAAACTGAAAAAAATTGCTAAAAGGCAGGAAATTCGAGAGATTGGACATGATTAAGTTGAAGGAAACAGAGGTTGAGGGTTTCAGAGGGAGCAATAGCCAATGACTGACTCAAACAAGGGAAAGGAATAAAATAGATGATAAATGAGTAACATTGAAAGATAAAATAGTGAAAGCAGCAGAGGATCAAATAGGTAAAAAGACAAGGTCTAATAGAAATCCTTCATTATCACAGGGATTATTGGGTTTAACACACTGCATGCCGCTCATGTAGATTTCAGTTTTTCCAAGTGTGATTGTCGTGGACAGGTCACGTAAAGTTACAATTTTTGTTCTGCACACATTTTCTGAGATCTGTTGCTCGTGCCAGTAACTATTTCAATTTAACCAAAGGTTATATCTGAAATGGAGAGTTGAGTGCAGTGAAAGACAGTATGAACTTAGTTTTATCTTTTGTTTACAGCCAACAATCAGCACCGCGAAATAGTCAGTACTCTGGTCATTGCTTTGTGCAGTATGGCACGAAAATATTTGATGGAAAGCTAGATTCTTGCTGAACTGTTTACAGACAGTTGTTTTGATGTGCCAAGCGATTCAGATGATGTTTATGTAGTGGACATGAAGAAGAAAAAAAACACGGCTATAATCAACCAAAGTGAGATAATTGCGAACTGTTTAGATGATGAAGCATTGATGTAAAAACCCTTCCCAGTGAGAGAAATTGCATTATAATCACTGTAAAAAAAATTTCTAGGTGATGAATTGCTCGTCAGATGTCGACACGAAAAAATTTGTATTACGAACAAAACAGAAAATGTTATAAATAATCTCCCAAGTCTATCAAATTTTCGAATATCACAGCTGTTGAACTGAAATAATTTCTGGGTGCGATTATCTTGATGGAGCAAATAAAAAAAAATATTATTTGAAGAACTATTGGTCAACAGAGCCTGTAATAGACAAACCAATTTTTGGCAAGCTAATGAGCAGAAATTGTTTCGAGCAATATGAAAATCATGGCATTTCAATAACAATTCCATACAGAGTGGTCAAGAAAACTCTGCATAATTGAACTAGTGCTAAAGTATCTCCTAGATAAGTTTCAGACCATATAAAAACCTGAATGGGAGATTTCTCTTAATGGAGCAATGATACTGTGGAGAAGGCAGCTTCATTTTAGGGCATATAATTCTGGAAAGCTTATCAGATATGGTTTGCATGTTCGTATGGTTTGCGAAAATATCTACAATCTAGAACTATACACTAGGGAAGAGAAAAAAAGCTTCACGACACTGTTATCTCTGTGCTTTCATCTCACCTTGGCATGTGGCACCATATTTATCAAGACAATTATCACAACAGTACAGCTATTGCCAAAACACTTCTAGAAAGGAAAACGAGTTTGTGGTACAATCAATAGAGGGCTCCCTCAGTGTCCACAACCAGAAGCCATACCTCTAAAGGCCTGGTAGAGAGGCGACAGTCATAACAATAATTCACAATGCATCCTTATGAAATGAAATGTGTGGACAGAGGTGATCAATATCTTTCCTATTGTGGAATAATGTGGAAAACCAATAAATGGACAAAGGAAGTAGTTTGGTTTCTAATAAATTCTGCTTTGTTGAACACATACAAAGCCCGCAGAAATCTAAATCCAGACACACACAAAATATACATAAAACCTTCCTAAAAGAAGTTGCAAGAGCCTGGACAAATGATCAACAAGTTAGCGCACCAACTGTGGAGGAAACTGAAGCAATCCGACCTACAAAACAAGCACATGCTAAGGATCCACCTGGTCGATTGTCAGGGAACGTGTAAGAACATACTATTCGGACTGTTGTGGGAAGTGGAAAAATAAATTTCCAATACGGTCTTGCAGAGTTTGTGCAGTACATCATAAAAGAAGTGAAACAAGATACCACTGCCAGTTTTGTGAAGTATTGTTACAGAAAGGTGTGTGTTTCCAGAGGTAGCACACCCTTCAAGAATATTAGAACATCATACAAACATGTCTGCAGGTGTCATTCAGATAAGGAAGACATGTTCATTTCTCATGCATCTTAAAAAAATTGCCAGGAACTGCAACAATAACTGTAGCGTGGCAGCTGGTATACCATGTGTTGCTTAGTGAACGGAGAAAATATAAAAATACAGCAAATGAAGTGTGTGAAATGGAATATGAATGTCTAAAAAATGAGAGACAGGAAATGCAAAATGACTAATCAGAAGTGGCTAGTAGATAAATGTAAGTATCTGGAAGCAGGTGTAACTAGGGGAAAGATAGTTACCATCCACAGGAAAATTAAAGAGCCCTTTTGAAAAAAGAGAAACAGCAGTATGAATATCAAGAGCTCAGATGGAAAACCAGTACTAAGCAAAGAAGTGAAAGCTGAAAGATGGAAGGAGTACATAGAAGGGCTATACAAGACAACTGCACTTGAAGGCACTATTATAGAAAGAGAAGATGTAGAAGAAAGTGAGATAAGAGACACATACTGTGAGGGGAATTTGGCAGAATACTGAAAGACCTAACTCAACAAGTCCCCCAGAATAGATGACATTCTTTCAGAACTAATAATTGCGAGAGAGACAGCCATAACAAAACCAATTCACCTGGTCTGGAAGATTTATGAATCGACGAAGTGCCCCAGACTTCAGAAAAATGTAATAATTCCAAAGAAATAGGTGCCGACAGGCGTGACTCTTAATGAACTATAAATTCAGAACATCATTATTGCAAAATACTGCTGCAAATTATTCACAGAAGAATGGAAAAATGGTAGAAGATGACCTTAGGGAAGATCAGTCTGGGATTCAGAGAAATATTGGAACATTTGAAGCAGTATTGACACAACTTACCTTAGAAATAGGGTGATGAAAGACAAACCTTTGTCTATAAATTGTGTTGATTTGGAGAAAGCCTTTGACAATATTAACTGGGTACACTCCTTAAATTTCCGAAGATAGCAGGGGTAAAATACAAGGAGCAAGAAGAACAATTTAGTTTCTCTTGACACTTTTCTTTTGGATTTTTCTCGTGCACTATGAAGTTGTTGAACTGTTTGATATATCATTTTTCATATCCCTGTCCTGAAGAACCTTCCTGGCCCAGAATGTTATTTGGTTGTCCATATTAATTCATTGTTAGTTAAATTTTTTCAAACCATCCTCTCATTCAGCAGAACAACAAACCTCTGTTTCTCTGATATACAGTTTGTATGTCCACTGTACCTTGTGGTTATAGCTTCAGATAATTCTGTAAATTGTGATAAAGGTAATTCAGTTGCAAATAGATAAACAAAAGATGGAAACCTTTTGGAAAGGCGAGCTCAGAGTGAAGCAGTTTTCTCTGAAACTGCTGAAATTGGGAAGGGGGCTTTAAATTAGCCATGTTAAGTTCAGTAGCATTCTCAGCAGTAGGATATTAGATGGGGCCATTGATTATGGCTCATTATTATAACTACTATTCCATTTTTTAAGCAATGGAAGCTCCAGGTAGGAATATCAACAATGTAGGAAAAGATAGATTGCTACTTACCATAAAGAAGACACATCATGTTGCAGACAGGGATGACTGAAAGACACAGCCTCAGCCTTCATCAGTACACACACACACACACACACACACACACAAATGAAAGCAAGCACACCTCACGCACACGTGACCGCCAACTCTGGCATCTCGACCCAGAATGAAGCATCATGTGGGATGCAACCAGCAATCTGGAGAGGTTGTGGAAAGGGGAAGAGATAGTAGTGTAGGTGGGGAGAGTGAGGAACACTGTCTGGTGGAGTGTGCAGGGACTAGACTCCAACAGGTGCAGTGTCAGGAGGTTGTGGGGCAGAGGGGTGGGAAAAATGAACAAAAAATGAGAGGAGTGGGGAAAGATGGGTGAATGTGTTGGCAGAGAGCTGCAAATAAACAGGGTGGGAGATGGGAATGGGGAGGAGATGATAGGATATAGGGGTGGAAACTGTTGGGTGGAGGATGTGGGGACAGCATGTTACCGTAGGTTGAGGCCAGAATAATCTCGGAGTGGAGAATGTGTTGTAAGGATAACTCCCATCTGCGCAGCTCAGAAAAGATGGTGGTGGAGGGAAGGGTCCAGATGGCTCTGGTAGTGAATCTGCCATTGAAATAAAGTGTTTTATGTTCAGCTGCATATCGTGCCACAGGGTGGTCTACTTTGCTCTTGGCCACAGTTTGGTGGTGTCCACTTATCTCGGTGGACAGCTGGTTGATAGTCATACAAATAGAAAAAGCTGCTCATGGGTTGCAGTAGAGTTGATAAACGACATGGCTGCTTTCACAGGTGGCATGGCCTCTGATGTGATGGCATAAACCTGTTACAGGACTGGAATAGGATGTGCTAGCTGGATGGATGGGGCAGGTTTTGCATCTGGATCTTCCACAGGAATATGATCCTTGTGGCAAGTAGTTGGGATTGGGAGTGACATAGGGATGTTGTGGAGGTTGTATTTTTTACTTGTGTTGAATTTAATCTAGGAATGATTTTAGAACTACCAAGTTTTGTTTCTGGGCAGTAGGAAATCTCGACCTCTGAGAACTGTTTTAATTCTTGAGAGTATGATAATGAAGAATGGAGAAGCATTTGTTCCAGACTAAATTTATTTAAAAATAGCTAATGAATTAAATAGGAATTTACGACAATGTTTTGTGTTCATTGAATATATAACTTTGGGGAAAATGTTCATTTGTTGTAAACTGAAATTGGCATCATGTGTTCCAAATTGGCAACCTAACAGTTAGAAAAGCATGAATTTATTTTCATAACTAACTCTCCACCCTCTTTTCTTGCCACATGTTGTTTAGAAATATGTTAATTACTAGCTACATTGTACTATTAATCATCTTACTGCTTAAACAAATCATTAAAGCAACTCATCTTTTCCTCCATGCAATTATCACTTGCCATATAAATCAGTTAGCCAACATTTTGCTCTGCTTAAAGTTTTGTAAAAGTTATTTCAGACAGTGCAGACAGCCAAAATCAAACGGCAACTATTGGCATTATATTTTAGGAGGATGTGCAGCTCTGCAGTATGATAATTATGATGATAAACTGTGCAACAGGTCAAAAAGTCCCACTTTTATTTCTCAAGATAGGTATTACTAAGGAGGACCTGGCATCAGAAAAGAAAATATTTTATTGTATGGATTGTTTAAATAGGTTAGAGAATGTAAGAAGAGAAAGCATTGTTTTGAAATTAGATACAGCAAAAGTGACTGATGGATGGTGGCAGAATGAACAGGATTTGTCATCAGTCAAATATGAGATTACTAACTCAAAATCAAGAACAGATAATGCACAAGTAGGTCTAATAATGGACAGGAAAATAGGAAAGGGATAAACTATTATAAACATAATACTGAATGGATCATTATAACCAAGATAAACACAAAGCCAATATTACAAATATGCCTATCGAATATGGTAAGAAAAGTTCTGGGAGATTGTAAAATTTTAGGAGTAATGGAGACCACTCACCAAATACTAGAAGCATTGAGTTGTCAACAGATGCACAAAAAAGAATGAAAGAAAACTTTCTAACTTTTGGACAAACCCTTTGAGCCAGAGAGAGAAAAAAAGGTGGGAAGCAGGAGGTGGCATTGCGGAAGGGTAGGTGGTGGCTCGCAGGGAAGCAGCCTTTGTGTTGGATAGGAATGAGAGAGAAAGAGGCACCAGGTGTATCGGTTAGGAATGTAGAACATGGGCAATGGAGCCAGTGAGTTGTAGTGTACAATGAAAACTTCCTGGCAGGTTAAAACTGGGTAAAACTGTGTGCCGGACTGAGACTCGAACTCGGTGGGGTTGTGGGGGAGTTTGGAGGAGAAATGAAGTAAGTTGTTGCTTGATGATGTTTTAACTATGATCCAGCTGGCGGGCGGTTCTTCGGATAGTGAAGTACATTTGAAATGGCCACTATTAATGATAAGGGGTGCAAAAATGTTGTGGGACCACATTGGTTTGGGCTGGTGATGAGTGTGTGACAAAATGAATGGGAAATATGGGAGAGACAAAGCAGGTGTAAATTATGATACAGTTAAAGCATGGACAATATGAAGTGGAGACCAGAAGGGAGCCACTAGGCAATATGAACATGGTAAGGAAAGTTCGGGTAGAATGCAAATAATTTAGGAATGAAGGAGGGGTTTGGGGTCGGTAGCTAACAGCTCAAAGGGAGGTAGCTAGTGTAAGGGATAGGGATGCAGGAGGGGGAGGTAGCAGGTGTGTACAGGAGAGTAGTGTGACAAGCAGGATAGAGCCAATGGGTTGTTGTGCACAATGACAATGATGTGAAGGCCTGGTTTGGAGGGGGTGACAGGATGGAATAGGGTTTGACTTCTTTGGTAGAGAATGTGGGTGCACCAGATTAGCAAAGATTGAGGCCAGGAAGATTATGGGAGTGAAGTATGTATTGCAAGGACAGCTACCATCTGTGTAGTTCAGAAGAGCTTGTGCTGGGGAGGGAAGCATCCAGATGGCAGGGGTTGTGAAGCAGCCATTGAAATTGAGCATCTTGTTTTTGGCCATTGTGGCACTGACTGTTCATCCTATGGAACAGCTGGTTGGTGATCATAGCCACATAAAATGCAGCAAAACCCATGTAAACAACTGAATTTCCAGGTAGCCCTGCAAGTGATGGGGTAGAAGGAGCCTGTGACATGACAGGAGTAGGATGTGTTCAGTGAGTGACTAAGTAGGTCTTCATCTGAATTTTTCTCAGGTATAAGACTGCTGTGGCAAGGAGTTGATGAACAGTAGCTACATTTTACAGCTGTCACACCTTCATACATGCCTAATCATCCGAACAGCCACCATGAACCAGCTGTAGTGGAATGCCTCCCTTATCACCCAATATAACCCTAGAATGGAGCAAATGAATCATGTCCTTCACCAGAGCTTTGACTATCTTATCACCATACCCAGAAATGAGAGACATTGTACTTGAGATTCTTTTCACCCCTCCTAAGGTGGTATTCCACCATCCACCCTACATGGACAGTATTGTGATCCATCCCTATGACACTTCCATTCCCAACCTTTCACCACAGTCGTAATATCTCTTTGAAAGATCCAGTAGTCCCTGCATGGAGAGCGAAATGGGGAACTATTTTACCTCCAGAGTACTTTACGGAAGAGGATGCCCAAATCACCCACTCACCACATCACATCCTATTCCAGTCCTATCACAGGCTATCTTATCTCACACATGGTCCCCTTTGAGAGCAGCCATGTCATATACCAGCTCTATTGCAATTTCTGCATAGAGTTTTGTTTGGTCATAACCACCAGCCAGCTGTTCACCAGAATGAATTGTCTCCAGCAAACTATGACCGACAACAGAGTTGACCACCCAGTGACAGAACATGCCACTGAGCACAACATGCTAAAGTTCAGTGGTTGATTCACGCTCTGTGCCATTTGGATCCTTTCCCACCTCAGCACAGGCTTTTCTGCACTACACAAATGGAAATTATCCTCCCATAATCCTCATGCCTGCTGTTGCTGCTAACCCACTGCACGCACAATCTGTACTCAACATTCTCTCATTCCTCTGTCCTGTCACCACCTCCCAATCCAAGTCTTCATGTCAGCATCTTTGTTATCCACACAACTCGCCAGCTCGGGTGCTCGTGTCATATTCCTATCCTGAACACCTGCTGCCTCTCTCCAAGTCACCAGCTACACCTACCCAACCCCCTCCCACCTACTTCCCATCTTTTCTCCTACTACCCCCCTCCCCCCGCCCCCCAACCTCCTTCCCCACACCAGAGTCAGTCACCCCATTCCACCTGCCAAATAGCAATCTCTGTATTATGTTTTCAGATGGCATGTGCAGATATGTATATATATATCATTTAGCTTGTTAAAGGGTGTGCCCAGAAGGTAGAAAATCTTCATTCTTCTACTCGATGACTACTCAATTCTTCTGCTATTTGGTGAGGAGTCTCCTTCACTCCCAAATTATTTATTTATACACAGTTCATAAATACTTGCTCCAGAGATGTTGAGATTGAAAAAATGTATAAGGAAATAACAGAAATTATTCAGCATATTTGACTGTGATGAGAGATTGAAGTTTGTTGATACTAATAAGAAGAGAAGCAGGCACTGCTATTATGACCCATAGGACATGCAGATATTTAACAATTGGTCTAACTGTGTCGGGGAAAGAAATCTGAGACTACTTTCCCAATAACAAAGCACACTAGGTGCCAGATTAGCAGAAAGCAAATAAGCACTTGTCAGGTGTCTGAGAGTGCTACCTTGCCAAATCACCTGTACACAACAGTCTAATGCAGAACAAACAACTGTGAGCTAGCCATGCATTATAGCTTGGCAATGATAAGTGAACAATCCTCCAACTTGAAGAGGACTAACAGTGTTCATTTTTCTCTCCCGAACAACTGCCATACCTTATTTATTTTTCTACCAGGCAAGCAAAGTTAGTTTGTACAGAAGTTTTAAGTGCAGTGTCAGTTGGTTATTATTCAGATATCAGATATCAGATAGCTGATGATGATGGGGTCTGGCACTACAGTGCAGCAGTAACACTGGTGTGTGTGTGTGTGTGTGTGTGTGTGTGTGTGTGTGTGTGTGTGTGTGTGGGAGGGGGGGGGGGAGGAGGTCTTTTTTGATTGAAGGTATGAGTATGGAAGCAAATTTGCTGTCTTCTTGGCTGATAATTTATCCCAGTTTACTTAGTAAGAACAAGTTTCTTATTTTAGTACTGTGTATCTTAAAATTTGACTATTCTTAATGTATAGTGGATGGTATGACGAGAGTATTAAATGGACTAATGTGCTGCGTTAGTAATCTTGCTTTCTGCCCCATACCCTGCCAACATCCCCATTTCCCCTATTACACCCTCTCTTCCCTTTTTATTCACCCCTCAAATGTGTCCCATGAAAATCTTATTGATAGAAACTTTTTCACTGAACTTATAAGATATGTAAGCTGTGTTTATTAATTTGTAATTAATTCATGAATCCATAATTTTCTCATAAACTTATTGTGTTCTTAAAGGTGTAAAGGTCTTGTCCTGCTTGAAACATACACAAGTGCTGATGATAGTGAACTACACAGAATTCTCCCTCAGTTCCTGACCATCATAAAAGAAGTCACGGGCAATCCTAATTTTTCCATGTTCAATCTCTCCCTACGTGAAGAATGGGATACTACAAAGAAATTCTGTCACTCATTGCAAGGTTAGTACATAGCAGCTGTGTAAGTGTATTATCTTTAAGTATTTCTAATGTGTTAAACATTTCTTGAAACACATTTACAGTACTGCATGTTGTATATGTACTATCATTTTGTTTGGGGATGAAATCTCAATCTCTCTCTCTCTCTCTCTCTCTCTCTCTCTCTCTCTCTCTCTAAGACTTACTCTCCCCATTTCCACAACCTCATCAGTTTTTCCTTTTATCCCTCTTCCTTTCTTTTCAACCGTCCTGTCAGGTGGAGGATGAGCCACTGGCTCTGAAAGCTTGCATATTTCTGTAACATTTATGTGTGTTCTCATATCGCTTTTTGGTGAGCAGCTTTATTTACCTATCCAATTGCAGAAGTTAGTGTAGCTGATTCAGTATTGTGGTGTACGATAATGAGAAACACATTGCTACTTACCTCAATTCCTTTTGTACATGTCAGTAAGGTTTCTGTGTAACAACCAGTACAACATTTATTAGCTGTGAATGAAAGTAAAAATTCACAAAACCTGAATGTACTGTGTTGGGGCAAGCTGTCAGACTAGATTGTGGAAGAGCAATACAAAGAAACCCGTGTGTCCTTGCTAAAGAAATTAGCTGCCCAGCAATTATCAGCCCTTAGAGCAAGCAGATGCTGATATCCAGAAGAGGGCAGCCAGGTTCCAGAAGCATGTCACGAGGAGGATGGTGCTCCTAACCGTCTCCTGTGAAAGCAATATATGCTGCAGATAGAAGGAAAGGGGGGGGGGGGGGGGGGGCAGTGGTGGCAGGCAGCAAGTGAGCTGCCACAAGGATCATCTGTCATGAGTTCCCATGCCTTGCAGCCTCTTTTGTTAAGTTGCATCAATACTGTCAGTGGTGGATTTATTGGTGCTATGTAGGCGAGATACAAGAGCTGTGATCAATTTTTTTTATCTGGAACTTAGGGTATCATTAACCCATCATCAGCCAACAATTTGCAAGTGTATGCTGGCCCACTGTTCCTCCCCTGGCTGCATTTTCTTCACCATGATCCTCCCTCCCTATCCTCACTCTCTTCCAGCTGCCCCCTTCTTCCCCTCTCTCCTTTCCCACTGTCCCCTCCTTCCCCTCTCTGTGTTCTGATTTATGTCGACCCAGCTTGCTTGTAATTTTGTTCCTCCTGCCTGTTCTCTTTCATCCTTTTTGGTGCTTAGGTCCTCACTTGAGGTTTGACCTCCACTTTTAAATTTTCTATTTTTAGTGTGAGCCATTTGGGGAAGAACTCCCTGCCTAGCATCCACGGCATGGATTCCTCTCCCCCTTTCCTTCTCCTCTTCCTTCCCTGCCATAGCCACCTCCATCCTGCTTGGTCACTGGCATATGTGGCCAATCCGTGTGGTGGGGCTTTTACAAGCCCATCTGGTTGAGCCCCCTGATAACACAGGGTTCACCAAACTGATACCTGTCCCCATGTATATCAATGAGTGGTTGCTTATCTTCCTGGAGCATTGGAACTCCCAGTAATGTATACAGTGCCAGGCGGCCCTTGCTGTGCCTGGGTGGCACCCATGGAGAGAGCCCCTGATCAGAGTGGGTGGTATCAGGGCGGATGCTAGGCGCATGAAGCATATCAAGCTGCAAAAATCTGATGGTTCTGAAATGACTGTCTCTATGGATGGTAAAGAATAATTGACTGCTGCTCTGTATTACCCAGCAGCCTTTCCTTCCCTGGCTACACCCTGGAAGGAGGGCCAGGCTGACCCTGACCACTTTGGTTTGAAACACTTTCTCCGCTACGTCATCTGTACTAGGATAGTCGGTGACACATTCACTGCCACAAAGCCATTGTTTTCTTGTGGAGAATATCTAGGGTAAGTTTGGTGAAGTGGAGTCTCTCAGTAAGATGCAGTCGGGCTCCCTGTTGATCAAAGCTTATTTTATCACCGTCTCTGCAGCTGTTCATGCTTGTGATGGCCTTCACAATGTCCCAGTATCTATTACCCCTCACTAGTCTTTGAATATGGTCCAGGGACCTCATACTGCAAACTGAAGAGGAACTTCTAGCTAATCTGGAGTGACATGGCATTCATTTTGTTCAATGTGTCCAGGACAGGAGGGCGGTAAAGACAACCACACTAATACTGGTGCCTTCATTCTGGCTTTCAAAGGAGATATCTGTAGTACATAACCTTGACCTTCTCTGGGAGGATATGATTTGAGGCTGTATGTCCCACCACCCATGAGGTGCTTTCAGTGCTTGTATTTTGGGCATATGTCTTCACGCTGTACGGCAGACCCTCTGTGTGGTGACTGTGGACACTCACTTCATGAGGGAAGCCCCTGTGTTCCATCACCTGTGTGTGTCAATTGTCATGACAGTCACTCTCCATGCTCTCCAGATTGTCCAGCTCAAAAGAGAGAAAAGAAGATCCAAGAGTACAAGCATTTGGATCATCTGTCTTTTGCTGAGGCTCACTAAAAATGACAGATTACATTCTTTTCTCCTCCTACCTCTTCTTTACACCAGCCCCATCCCCTCTCCCACCCCTGCAGTTTCATACCGTCCCCTCCAGAGTCCCCTCCCCAACTAAAGAAGTGCCTCCCTTCTTCAGCACCTGCTGGATGGTGCTCTCCCCCCCCCCCCCCCCCTGCCCCCCCTCCCTCTCCCCAGTGTGTCTCAGGCCAGAAGCCTGCCATCACAACCTGGTCACAAGATGCAAACTGTGCTCCCCAAGGTCGCTCACACTCTTTTGGTTCTGGATTTTGAAGAAGCCTATTCTCCCTTTGTGCCCTGCCATCCTCCGCCTCTGTAAGAGGGAGAGGGAGAAGTCCCGGAATAAGACCTCCTGGTGCCCTTGGAAGTGCCACCTCCCCACTTGCAACCTGAGCCTGACGTCTTATTTATGGATGTCACCCCATTCTTATCGGCTATGACCACTGGCAGTGACATGACCTCCCCTCGGCTTCTCTATGTCTAACATGGACTCTCACCACACATTAATCCAGTGGAATTGCAACGGATACAATCACCACCTACTGGAAATACAATGCCTTGTTTCCTCATATTCTGTGTTCTGTCTAGCTCTTCAAGAAATGCATTTCCACGAGGACCACACTCCAAAATTTCGTGGTTATGGGGCATTCTGTCAGAACTATGGTGGCCTCGGGATAGCATCTGGAGGGATCTGCTTATTGGTTCATGCCTATGTCATTAGTGACTGGATCCCCCTTTGCATCAGCCTGAAAGCAATAGTGGTTAGAGTGCAAATGACTCCAGTAATAACCATTTGCAATGTCTATTCCCTCCAGGTAGATCACTTCCTTATGTTGAACTGTCTACCTTAATACAGCAACTCCCATCCTGTAACTCGTCCTTGCGACTTCAGTGCACACCACCCTTTGTGGGGAAGTGCCACTTCAGCGGGTATGGCTCTTCTAATTGATTTGTTACAGACTTTGATTTGTCTCTCCTCAGTGACAGTTCCCCACACACTTAAGTGCCTCTCATGGCACCTTTACTGCTATTGATCTCATGATCTCCTCTCCTGCTCTCATGGCTTCCCTACATTGGTCACCCCATGATGACCTTCATGACATGACAACTTTCCGTTGAGTCTATCATTCCCCTGCCGCCACCAGGCAGACAGGCCCCCACATTGCACATTCCACAGGGCCAATTGGCACTCTTAAATATCTGCTGTACACTTCGACACCACTCTCTTGAATTGCATTCTGATGTCCCCTATCTGCAGGTTCCCCTCGTCATCAGCCAGTACAGTGGTGGACCAAGGACATAGCAGTCACTGTCCAGGACCACTGACGGGCGCTGCAGCAATTTAAATGGCACCCTTCACAGACCAACCATCTTGCTTTTAAGCATCTCCATGCTAAGGCTTGTTTCCTCCCTTGGGGCGTGAGCCTCATCATCACAGGTTTGGTCAAAGCTCCGTAGCCTTTTGGGCTACCAGCAACAGTCAAATGTCCAGGGTCTTACCCTCCAAGGTATTATGTGTACCGATCAATTGGTTCTTGCAGAACACCTGTTTTCGACAGCATCTGTATCCTCTTCCTATCCCCATCATAAAGGCTGAGAACAACCCGACATCTCTCGACAGCTGCCGCCAAATTAGCCTGACAGATGTACTTTGTAAACTGCTTGAGAGGATGTTTAGCTTCTGATTATGTTGGGTGCTCAAATCTCGGGGCCTTTGTCCCTGTATCAGTGTGGCTTCCGGGAAGGACGATCTCAAACTGACCATTTACTCAGATTGGAAACAGTAATCAGACGGGCTTTTACTACTCATCACCTTGTCACAGCCTTGTTTGATCTACGTAAGGCATTTGATATGGCTTGGCACCATCACATTTTAGTTACCTTCCATGACTGGGGCGCCTTCGCTGCCCCCTTTCGATTTTCATCCACAAGTTTTTATGTCACTGGCTCTTCCGGGTTTGAGTTGGCACTTCACTCAGTGCCCCTTGGATTCAGGAGAATGGCATTCCACAGGATTCAGTGTCAAGTGACATGGGCTTGTAGCCTCTGTTGGGCCTGTGGTTACCCTGGCATTGAACATCAATGATTTTTGCATCTGCTGCAGCTCCCACTTGCCAGCATGTGCTGAGGACCGGCTCCAAGGCGCCACCTGATGGGCCTTTATGTGGGTCATCTCCCTTGGCTTCCAGTTTTATGCATTTTTGTCATCAACCCACTGTACACCCCGATCCAGAAAATGTATTAAGCCAACCACGTCCTCTATGTTGTAACACAATCCTGTTTCCTAGGCCTTAATTTTGATAGAAAGCTGACTTGGCTGCCCCATATTCACAACCTAAAAGCTACATGCATGTGGAAACTTAATGCTGTCCACCCCCTGGCCCCCACATCTGTTGGTGAGAGCACTCTTCTCCCTCTTGAGAATGCTCTGGTCTTGTCCAGACTAGATTATGGTAGTCAGGTTTATGGCTCAGCAGCTCCATCAACACTGCAAATACTTGACCCTATTCACCATTGTGGGGTGCGTCTGGCTTTCGGTGCCCTTCGACTAGTCCCGGTGACAGTCTCCTCACAGAAGCTACAAATATGATAGAGCCAACTCTGGTTTCTTATGCAATCGCCATTCGCTGATTCCATGACCATCCCATGTACCCTGTCCTCTTCGCGAATAAGGGATGTCTCCCTCCTGATAGCTGCACATGGGTGGGATTGGATTGCCGGTTGGAATGCGTTTATGCCCCCCCCCCCCTCCCCGGATGGTGCCTAGACCACGGATTAGGACTGACATATTCCAGGCCTTCCAGTATCTTGTACATTCCATCCTTGCAGAGTTGCATGGTGCTGCCACTTCTACACTAATGGTTCTAAGATTGTAGATAAAGTGGGATGCACTTTCACATCTCCTACTGGCTTAGAATATCATTTATTGCTGGGATCATGTAGTGTGTTCACAGTAGAGCTGCCATCCATTAACAGGGCCCTCCATTTTGTTATTCAGGCCTCCCTTCACAGTGTTTGACTCAGTGAGCAAGCCTGCAGGCAATTGAACAATGGTACTCTCATCACCCTCTAGTCTCTGCTGTCCATGACCACCTCTCTGCCCTTGGCCGTGCCACCTGCTCAGTTGTCTTTCTCTGGGTCCTAAGTCATGTGGATATCCCATGGAATGAACTGGCGGATGGTTGGACTAAAAAGCATCTACTTACCCCTATTTCCTTTGATGCTACCAGCTGCAGATATTCACTACATGTTGATGCTTTCCCCTTTTTGTGTATGGATATAACTTTTGGTCATATTATCCAAACAAGCATTCCCAAGTATGGAGCTGTTATTGTTAGTACAATATAAATTTAATGAGTTGAGTAGGTTTAAAAACAGTTCCGAGTAGGGCTCATCTGAGTCTGACAACTCTGTTGAAATCACCACACATTGCAACATTTGTTCAGAGTTTTTAAATTTTTCTCATTTTGTTAAAACATCTCAAAAAATAATTTATCGCCATCTGAAAATCTACACAACTTAACAATTATGATATTCTGGTCAATCATTCTTGTACAAATAAATACTTCATTTAATTTAGAGGAGTATGAGTCACAGGTGGCTAGGCTGTATAGAAGGGGCTTCTTGGCATGGAAAATGGGTGGCAGAGACCAGTTTAGTTATGGCATGTTCCGTAGATCATTTTCACAATTATTTTATGGATGTGATTTGGAACAAGTCAGATTACAAGATTTATATACACACACATGAATAGTGCTAATATGAATATTACCGAAAATTTTAGTTCTACACTTGCAACTACATTTAGAGGTACAATTCCCCCTCATGCCGCCGCCACCACCACCACCACCACCACCACCAAAGTGAAGTGTTGATGATAGTTGGTAGGATTGATATGGATGGAGATATTGATGCAGCCATCATTGAGATGGAAATAAATATTGAGGAAGGTGGCTTGTGTGTCAGCATCCAGGAAGGTGGCTTGTGTGCATGCATTCGTGGGAGGGTGGTGCGCGCACACACACGTGCTGCTCATAACGTAACTCAATGAGTCTTAAGATCGATGGCTTTAAAGTAAATGTTTTGTAATGCAATATCCTCTTATTCTAAATAGTAACACTTACATATTTTCTAATTAAAATTGATTAAAACATGCAAGGGATGCATAACATTAAGAGTCAATGTTTATTTCAGGTACTGTTGATGAAGCAACTGGAGACATACAAAAAAATGGGCAGAAAGAGCCTCAGCTAGTAAATGGAGTGTAAGAAAATATTTATATTGCTACTTTCAAATGCATATAGAAGATGGCATTGAAATTAATCTCATTTTACAAAGTGTAAAAGTTGTACTTTTCTGTGAAAATAGTAAGTAAGTTTCCTTTGTTCTTGTTAGTTGAAATGGCAAGAGCATTGCTAAAACACACTAAATTTATTTTACAGTAGTGTGTTTAGCTGTAAATAAATAAATTTCTTACTGCAGTTAAATTTTGGCTACATTAACTTTGTATTGAAATTATATTAATCACTGAAAGCTCATTTTAAGAAAAGGTAATGAAAAAGTTTCATTTGCACTGAACTTCTACTTGGGGGGGGGGGGGGGGGGGCAGTGAAGAGGAAAATAGAAAGAGAAACATAAGGGGAGAAATTGAGAAGAAATTAAAAATATTTTTTGTGGAAGTGTCTAAACACATACAAGAAGAAAACAGATTAAGAGACACACAATGAGAGGTCACTATTTTCAAGTGGCTGTATGATGTCACGTGTGTGTGTGTGTGTGTGTGTGTGTGTGTGTGTGTGTGTGTGTGCGCGCACACACACACAGTTTTTTCTAGTTTTAGTACACACACTGGTGACACCCAAAGTTTTTTAGGCCATTTTCTTTGAAGCTGTAGGCTATCCATTAAGAAACCTTAATTATTTATTACTGAGAGTTGGTTTTTTATCTTGACAGAAATTTCCTCAATTGTCTGGTTAGTTTTCCTGGCCCATAATTTTATTATGTTTCAACTATTTATTACATTATTAGCACCAGAAAGATTTTCTTGTTGCATATTCATACATTTTGATGTCTGCTGTCTTTGTGATGCTCATTACCTTAGAGTAAGAGTATCAACAAAGGTGCGTGACACATTTGGTGTGTGTGCGAATTACGCAAGATAAAGTGGAATAGCTCAAAAGCTTGGAACATGTCCATTGTGTTACATCTGTCTGTGCTTCAGAAAATTGTGGTGTAGCTATGTACTTGAAGTAGTTGGGCAGGCCAGCATATGACAAGTGACTTAACATTACTTAGTGACATCCGCTATAAAAAAAAAATTAAGAATTTCTGAAGATATGGAATGAAAAAACTACTGAATTGAAGAAAAAGTAATTTATTCCAATACTTCACAATTTCTTTTGCCTTTTAATTTGATATCATCAAAAGAGCAAATAACATGCAATTAACATTATGAATGCAGGCTAATTTGTGACCTATGTATTCAGTTAGTAACATGTCCCTCTGATTTTCCAAATTAACTTTTGTTAGATGAAATATTCCATACAAGTAAATTTCTCTGTAAAATCGTGGACATGTGGAAAAGGTTAAATTTGAGCAGCATACTGTAAATGACTCATGTTGAATAATTTGACCCATTATGCTCCAAGTTTAAACACACTGTACGGTACACTGACAATGGACATTTAGAAGATATGTTAAATATATCTGAAACTAGCTTCTGCTTGTACATATCACTTAGTGATGATGATGATGTGAATGCAAATCTTGGCACTGTATCTAGTAAGAGACAAAAACTGTGCACAGGCACAGTAAATTGGCAAGATAAAAGAAGCCACTTTGATGAGTCATATCACTGTTGCTAAATGCAAGTTATTTGTGGAATGCTTTATATCACTGTATAATAATTTGTTACGTAAGATAAAGCAGTGCTCTTACCATTTCATAGAATTTGTGATTTATTTGATAAGTATTGCTTGTACCTCAGACTGATACACACATTGGTGAATAGAGAAACTTCCTGAAGTCCTTTTCCACTTGTAGCGTATGCTTGTAGGTTTCACTGATTCATAGTGTGTTGTGTCTTCTGAGTGACAGATTTCATTTTACTACCTTAGTACATCTAGTCATTAATTGCAACTGGCATACAATATTACTGAAAGGTTACACAGTAGTATCTTAACTGTTGTTTCTGTTTTGTCTGGTACTTACAGCTGTTTTGATGACATCCTCATTTCAAAATCAGCTTTTGTCTCCTACTGTGTGGTGTATTGTGTGCATTGTTGCAAATGTCTTTCTTGCAGATTGAAGTAGGCCAATGTTAGTGCCTTTTTGTTAATTGAAATTGTATTATGTGATATCTTCTTACTTTAGGCATTGTGTTTTTACTCTATGGTTATACAAGTAATTGAAAGGGATTTTTGAAAAGAAAACAAAGTATTTGTATTTTTATGTCACAGAATCACACAAAACAGCTTTATATTTTCACTTACATTGGAAATTCCAATGAATTCAAATAGTGGATCATAACTGCTAGTTGAAGTATTTCAAAGACAGTATTGTATTGTGTACTTAAAATGGTTCCAGAAAGACAATTTTCTTTGTACCTGTAGCTTTTCATTGTTACTTTTTACCTGTGTGCATACATTGTGTGTGTTTGAACTGTCCTAATATCTGTTACAAGTAATATAACTTTTGTTTTGCACTTCTTGCTGAAAGAGGAGCAGTTTATTCACTAAATTGAAAGCTTTTTTATCTTACTTTTGTCACTGATGATACAGTGTGACTGTATTTGCAATACATTGTTGCTGACTAAAGTTAAATCACTGTGTTGCAGCAGAAGTTAGGCACTGAATATTTTGAATATTATAAAGTCCTGTTTTATATCTTCATTTCTTTTTCCTGATTGCTTTATATGATGCTTCTGATTTCATGTTCCAAAACTTCTATTATATTTAGTATTCAACAACAATAGCACAGTAACTGTACAACTATTTGGCATCATCATTGTACTCAATTCTGATTTCTGAGTTAAAATACTGTTTGTTATGGATCATAGTATTACTAAGTGTTTTGCATAACATTATAATAATTCACTATATGACACAGAAGGCATGTCCCAAAATTTAGGACAGAATTGTAACAATTACCAACCCAATATTTTTTTTAATTATGCTAAATCTGTTAGTAAAAGAATTAGAATTGTTCACAGAACGAATGGAAGTTCCAGTATGACCCACAGGTCAGAGAGGAATTGGTTATATTAATTTGCACTCTCTCATTAGTTTGTTTCCCTCTTTAGTTATTATAGATAAAGTTAATGCTTTTCCCATTTCTTATTATTTTGTGATCACTTGTACCAAAATTATGCTCCATACATTTTTATATTAAAAAAAAACAATGGTTCAGATAGTGTATGTCTGTCATGTGCACTGAAACCAATTAAGATATGTATCTTCCATGTCTTTACTGACTAGCTGTTACCACACACCTTAAAAAACAAACTGTAAGGAATCATAATATTTTAAATGACTTCAGCCTAAGATATTTTAATCTTCAAGAAAGTTTGTATTTTTTGTGCATAATGTGCTATAAAAAGTCAAAGCTTATTAATAACTATTTTTCCATCACTTCAAAATCTTTCATATGAAAACACTCAAAGGCATTAAAGAACATAACCCTCCATATATAGATGTGCCTCAGTATTATTTTATTTTCTCCATTTTAAGTAAAATAATTTGTACATTAAAATTGTTTCACAAGCCAAAATTATTTATATGCATATAATTTAGTTGCAACAGGGTCCACAGCTGTGATATACTTCTTGAAACAAATAAGTTTTCTTAATTGGCTGTTTTTCATTTCCATGCTATTTTGTGTATCATATTATTTTGGCTCTGTAGCCATTTTCAGGTAAAATGTTTAACCTGTTTACTATTTGTTTCAGGTTAGTTGTATAATTTTATGTGCGTCTGTTGTTGGCTGGGCTTGAGAGCTATAGCCATGATAATTGTTATTGTACAAACAGTAGCACGCAAGCAAGCCATTTACTATCCTCAGAATTGTGTGTGTGTAACCTGAAGCAACATAGTACACAAAATGAAATGGAAATGAATGACAGCCAGTTCAGGAAACTTATTTCTTCCAAGATATTTATATGCGGTTAATGCAAATACTGTCTGGATTCAATAACTGCATTAGAATTGTACCTTTTAACGCTATGGACTATGGGTTTCAGTTCTCAGTGATCAACAGATTTGCAAGTGTGCCTGTATAGTATATATACTTAACATCTCATCAGAAATGATGTAAAATACAAGTAATATCTGTAAGATTTTGTGATCTGTAACCTGTAGACCACTGTAACAATGCACCCAGCAGTATTAAAATGTTCTATTTTTTCATAGTGTGAAATAGTGATGTAATAATCATGTTTCTCAGTAACTTCATTTTTTTTGTGTCATGTAGTAAAGCAAATTAAATTTCTTGTTGGTATTGCAGTTTTAAGAATTGTTTTCAAAAATAAATGAAGAAGACCATATGCATTTCTTAAAATATTTTGTTCTTGTGTTCTGGTGTAGACATCTATTCTGGTTTCCTGTTTAATGCAAATACCTTCTTCCAAATCAAACTTTGGGTACAGTCTCATTACAAAGTAAACAGAAGAACTTATCACCCTCCATTGTTTCCCAGATCTTCCCAAGTTCAGTCAGTGTATATTAGAATGCTTAAAGTGATAGTTTCTCGAGGGACAGCCTCTCAATAATTTGGCAGCTGCATTGTATATTACCACCAATAGTATTTGCAAGAGTACACAGAGCGGAGATGCTTTGAATAAATATCATGCTAAATGCATTTGGTAAGAAATGGGCAGATGACTGTAGTGTGTAATCATCACATTATGTATTTTTCTTCAGCATGTATAGAAAAGATGTTGCATATAGAGAACAGTGCAAGAGTTTGCATTTATGCTACACAAATGTGTTACATCTATATTTTAGGTCAAAGACTGATCCTTCTCCACCTCATTTTGCCTTTATCCCCAGCTGATAGCAGGTAAGAATTTTCCTTACTATACTGTATTCTCTGTTAAGACAATTTTCTGGTGTGATCTACAATCACATTTATACAACAGTGTTGCTCATAGTGCTCACAAGCAAACAGTTTAATATTTTCTTTAGAGAGATAGCTCATTATGCTAATAAATTTAAGGTGAAAGAGTGAGAAATTTTAGTTGCTTTCAATGTGAGGGGCGCCCATTTCCAGGGAGATGGGTGCCCTTCACATTGAAGCATGCATGACCAGTCTCTTGCTGTGTGTGTGTCTCGGCTTGTAGCAACTATCCTTTTCATAACATTGTTACACTCTATCCTGGGTTTTCTATTGTTAGAAATCAATGTGGGACATATGATGAATGTATCCATGAGGACTGTGCGGCAAAATCTGGTGCTAATGGTTTAAAGCAGCAGGTGACCAATGCAAGGTCTTTTGCTAACAGCACGACATCACCTGCAGCGCCTCTCCTGGACTCGGTCATATCAGTTGGTCCTAGACAACTGGAAAACCATGGCGTGGTCAGATGATTTCCAGTTTCATTTGGAGCTGATGGTAGGGTTAGTGTGAGAGGCAGATCCCACAAAGCGGTGGGTTCAAGTTGTCAACATGGCACTGAACTGATTATTGACAGGAAATTCTTATGTTTGGCTACTTATGGTCTATTTGCAGCCTTTCATGAACTTAATGTTCGCAAACAACAATGGAAATTTTATGGATGGCAGTGCGCCATGTCACTGGGCTACAGATGTTCGCAAATGATCTGAAGAACATTCTGGACATTTCGAGCAATTGATTTGGTCACCCATTGAACATATATGAGATATAATCAAGAGGTCAGTTTGTGCCCAGAATCCTGAACTGTCAACACTATCACAATTATGGATGGCTATAGGGGCAGCATGGCTCAGTATTTCTGCACAGTTCTTCAGCAACTTGTTGAGTCTGCGCCACATCAAGCTGCTGCAATGTGCTGGGCAACAGGAGATCAACACAATATTAGGAGGTTTCCCATGACATTTGTTACCTCAGTGTAGATAGTGCATTGAGCCTTAAAGTTTTCCTCAAGGTATTTTATACGCAATTTTTCATCAACCCTACTTCTATATGCAGGCATGGAATGGCCAACAGCAAATACTGAGAGACTCAATCCACCTAGTAGAGAAAGGCAAACCATGAATTGTTGGTTCTGACCCAACTACTAAAGACACAGAACAAACAGTTTCCATTAAGTGATCCAGTATAACTTAAGCAAAATGCTCAGTGTTAAAAAAAAATATTGAAAGAGATTTTAAGCCATGGCAGACAAATTAATTGGTGAATATCCAGCAAAATATTGGAAAAGATCATCTTGTGCAGAACAGATCCTAAATATCAAGTCCATCTTACGAGGGTGGTTTGAAAAGTTCTCGGAATCACCATGAGAGGTCAGCGCTAGTGCAACGAGTTGTTCAAGTGATATTCATTGGACTATTGCCTGTCAACACGTGCCATGTCAGTGCTCCTGAAAGAGTGCTGTGGCAGTGACTGTTGTTGTTCCCACATAGTGATTTGCGAAGATGGAAAACAATCGAGATTCGAGCAGTGATTAAGTACTTTGTAAAGAAAGGTGTGAAAGCAAAAGACATTCATGTTGATTTCCAGAATACACTGGGAGATTCTGCTCCTTCATATTCAACTGTTGCCAAGTGGATAAATGATTTTAAATTAAGTTGGGAGAGTTTTGATGATCCACGCAGTGGTAGGCTGAGATGTGTTGCAACTCCATAAAGCATTGCAGAAGTGCACAAAATGGTCATGGAGGATCGCCAATTGAAAGTGCGTGAAATTGCTCACACTTGCCAGATGTCATCTGAAAGGGTATGTCACATTTCAAGTAAAGAATTAGAAATGAAAAAATTATCCGCAAGATGGGTGCCGCGACTCTTGATGCTGGATCAATGCATGAGAATGGACATATCAGAACAATGGCCTGTTTTAGGAGAAACAAACAAGATTATTTCACACCGGTCTGTGACCACAGATGAAACTTTGGTGCACTGCTATACCCCAGAGACAAAACAACAGTCAAAGCGGTGGAAATATGCTGATTCTAAGCCACCAAAGAAAGCAAAGACAATTCCTTTGGTGGGAAAGGTCAACACATCAGTGTTCTGGGATGCAAAGGAGATTCTGTTTGTAGATTATCTCCACACTGGGCAAACAGTTACTGGAGAATACTATGCTAACCTCCTGGACAAATTGCAGCAAAAGAAACGCAAAAAAGGCCAGGTTTAGCAAGGAAGAAAGTCATTTTCCATCAAGACAATGCACGCCCGCACACATGCATTGTTGCCATGGCAAAATTACACAAACTAAGATATGAATTGTTGCCTCACCTGCTTATTCACCTGATATGGCTCTGCCTGGAGGAAACTCGTTTTTGAGATGAGGATCAAGGCACTGGAACATCGTTGGACCAAATGCATTAATGTACAAGGAGACTGCATTGAAAAATAAAAAAAAAAGTTTCAGTGATGTAAGTACTTTTCTCTATTCCATTCAGAGAACTTTTCAAACCACCCTCGTGCTAGTTGCAGATCCACAAAACAGATTGGTAGGGACAACATTCTTGGTAAAAGACTTAATATTCTGTAGACAAGAATACTCTATTTGGCATGGAAGAGAACTAATCAAACGAACATTAACTGACACAACTTTAAAAATCTAATTTATAGTCATTGTATTTGAATCTTTTGATACTAGCACAAGATGATTACTTCATGGCCCTGCTGTTCAGTCATACACAAGGAAAAGTAGTAAAGCTCTGGCAAAAGTAGTAAAAGGAATAACGAGTTGAGGACTACTAGAAACTAAAATTCACCTTTAATGTTTAGGTTTCGCAGATGATCCTGAAATGTTTGCAACAATATACAAGAAGTACCCATTCCCTTGAAGAGAGTCATGAATTCTGACCAACACTAAGCTCCAGATTGCTAAACAAAAATGTAGTACAACATAGTGTTTCCACAATATCTTGATAGTCAACATTTAATTACTCTGTTTGGTAAAACTGTTAGTAGACCTCAATTTAAATACTTAGGAGAAACCATCCAACCTTTAGGGTGAAATTGAGAAACTAACAGAGGACTGTCTAAAATTCTTTCTGGGCTGTTGAATGCATTGCCAGTATATAAAACTGTCTGACATTTTGGCCACTATTGCAAATGGCCTTCCTCAGGGCTTTATGTGGAGCTGTCAGTCAGATCAGCACCAAGTCTTCAGGAAGGCCACTTGCAATAGTGGCCGAAATGTCAAGACAATTTTATATACTAGCAATGTGGTCAACAGCCCAGAAGAATTTTACTGACAGGGACAACTGCCGCAAAACCCTAAGCTTACATTTAACAGAGACAAATCTAAAATGCAAAACACATACAGGATTACTTGGGACAACCACATCGAATATTCCATGCAGACATCATAACATAGTAATTATGTTTGAAGATTTTATGCAACAGTAACTTTTGTTATTGTAAACCAACAATTAAGAATACAGAACAGCAAGAAATAAAAATTCAGTCCTGTCCAGAAAAACTGAATGCCCCCACCCCCAAGGCAGCACAAAGCGTATAATACACGAAATATATAAATACATGACTGCAACTATCATCAATCTACGGAGAAAACAATTAAGTAAGTAAGTTTATTATAGCTCCAAAGCCATTCATTTATTCATTCTATCTCACAGATCAATTGAAGAGGTGAATCTTGAGGGACATAGAATGCCTCTAAGTATACACTAGAAAAAGAGAAGCAAACCATAGGAACTTTATCTGTACACAATAAAAACAATAAGATATCACTGTAACCATAATGAATTTTCACTCTGCAATGGAATGTGCAGTGGTTTGAAATTTCCTGACAGATTAAAACTGTGCGCTAGACTGGGGGACTTCAACCTGGGACATTTACTTTTTGTGGGCAAGTAATCTATTGTCTGAGCTATCTAAGCATGACTGACAGCATGGCCCCATAACTCTAAGTCCACCAATACAGTTACTCTGCAATTCACACTTAAGTGCCTGCCAGAGGGTTCATCGAACCATTTTCCTACTACTTCTCTACCATTCTACTCTCGAATGGCGCGTGGGAAAAAGGAACACCTAAATCTTTCTGTTCGAGCTCTGATTTCTCTTATTTATTATGATCATTTCTCCCTACATAGGTGGGTGTCAACAAAATATTTTCGTATTCAGAAGAGAAAGTTGGTGATTGAAATTCCGTAAATAGATTTTGCCACAAAGAGAACCGCCCTTGTTTTGGTGACCCCCAACTCGCGTATCATATTAGTGACAGTCTCACCCCTATTGTGCGATAACACGAAACCAGCTGACCTTCTTTGCACTTTTTTTATGTCCACCGTGAATCCTACCTGGTAAGAATCCCACACTGCGCAGCAATATTCCAGCAGAGGACGGACAAGTGTAATGTAGGCTCTCTCTTTAGTGGGTTTGTCGCATCTTCTAAGTGTTCTGCCAACAAAGCGCAGTCTTTGTTTCGCCTTCCCCACAATATTATCTATGTGGTCTTTCCAATTTAAGTTGCTTGTAATTGTAATTCCTGGGTATTTACTCAAATTGACAGCCATTAGATTTGTGCGATTTATCATACATCCAAAATTTATCGGATTTCTTTTAGTACCCATGTGGATGACCTCGTGCTTATCTTTGCTTAGTGCCACTTGCCACTTTTCACACCATACATAAATTCTCTCTAGATCATTTTGTAATTGGAACTGATCGTGTGATGATTTTACTAGATGGTAATTTACAGCATCATCTGCAAACAATCTAAGGAGGTTGCTCAGATTATCACCTAGATCATTTATGTAAATTACGAATAGCAGAGGGCCTATGACACTACCTTGCAGAACGCCAGATATCACTTCTGCTCTACTTGATGATTTACCGTCTATCACTACAAACTGTGACCTCTCTGAGAGGAAATCACAAATCCAGTCACACAACTGAGACGATACTAGATATGCAAGCAATTTGATTAATAGTCGCTTGTGAGGAACGGTATCAAAAGCCTTCTGGAAATCTAGGAA
The DNA here is from genome assembly GCF_021461395.2 of Schistocerca americana. Classification (NCBI taxonomy): domain Eukaryota; kingdom Metazoa; phylum Arthropoda; class Insecta; order Orthoptera; family Acrididae; genus Schistocerca; species Schistocerca americana. Next base: position 929,626,359 of record NC_060119.1, on the reverse strand, counting down.
TATGGAATTGATCTGAGATCCCTTGTCGATAGCACTCATTACTTCATGGGAATAAAGAGCTAGCTGTGTTGCACAAGAACGATATTTTCTGAATCCATGTTGGTTATGTAGCAATAAGTCATTTTCTTCAAGGTGATTCATAATGTTCGAGTACAGTATATGCTCCAAAATCCTACTGCAAATTGAGGTCAGTAGTATGGGTCTGTAATTCAATGGGTTACCCCTATTTCCTTTCTTGAGTATTGGTGTGACCTGTGCTACTTTCCAGTCTTTAGCAAAAGACCTTTTGTCAAGTGAGCGGTTGTATATGATTGCTAAGAGGGGCACTATTGTGTCTGCATACTCTGAAAGGAACCTGGCTGGTATACCATCTGGACCAGAAGACTTGCCTTTCTTAAGTGATTTAAGTTGTTTCACAACACCTAAGGTATCTACTTTTATGTCACTCATGCTAACAGCTGTTCTGGTTTAGAATTCTGGAGTATTTACTTCGTCTTCTTTCGTGAAGGAATTACAGAAAACTGTATTTAGTAACTCCGCTTTAGTGACACCATCATCGGTAACATTTGCATCGCTATTGTGCAGTGACGGTATTGACTGTGTTTTGCCACTGGTGTACTTTACATAGGACCAGAGTCTCTTTGGGTTTTTTACCACATTTTGAGACAATGTTTCATTGTGGAAATTATTAAAAGCATCTCGCATTGACGTCCACCCTAAATTTCAAGCTTCCGTGAAACTTAGCCAGTCTTGGGGATTTTGTGTTTTCTGAATTTGGCATGCTTTTTTCATTGCTTCTGCAACAGTGTTCTGACATGTTTTGTGTACCTTGGTGGATCAGACCTGTCTCTTATCAACTTATGAATCTATCTATTGCTGTCGATACTGTATCTTTGAATTTGAGCCATATCTGGTCTACACTTACATAATTAGCTTGGAAGGAATAGAAACTCTCTCGTAGGAAGGCATCAAGCGAATTTTTATCTGCTGTTTTAAATAGATACATTTTGCGTTTATTTTTAGTGGTTTCGGTTGATATGGTTTTGAGCCTCGCTACAATGACCTTGTGTTCACTAATTCCTGTATCCATAATGACGCTCTCTATTAGATCGGGATTATTTGTGGCTAAGAGGTCACGTGTGTTTTCGCAGCCATTTACAATTCGTATGGGCTCATGAACTAATTGTTCAAAGTAATTCTCAGAGAAAGCATTTAGTACAATTTCAGAAGATTTTTTTCTGTCTACCACCAGCTTTGAACATGTATTTTCGCCAACAAATCGAGGGTAGATTGAAATCTCCACCAATTATAACTGTATCAGTGGGGTACAGATTTGTACTGAGATTCAAGTTTTTCCTCTCCTACCTTCCTAACTTCATCAGAGTATTTGAATTCAAAGATGTAAACTCCACATTACTCTAGTGTTTAAAACAAACAGATCTTGAGTTTTCCAGTATATAGACAGCTGATAGTGGTCTCTGTAAAGTTACACCAGTGCTCTTTTTTTTTTTTTTTTTTTAAGTATTAAATAAAAATAACAGCTTAGCAATATTAGAGAAGCAGTGTATTTTTTCACAAGGTAGTTTGTTTTTTCTTCTGATCCACATAGAAAGTAATCCAGCAGTAGTTCCTATCAGCGTGAATAAATCAGCATTAGTCATAATTTATTGTTAGTATGAATATAATAGAGGGAAACATTCCACGTGGGAAAAATATATCTAAAAACAAAGATGATGTGACTTACCAAACGAAAGCGCTGGCAGGTCGATAGACACACAAACATACACACAAAATTCTAGCTTTCGCAACCAATGGCTGCTTCGTCAGGAAAGAGGGAAGGAGAGGGAAAGGCGAAAGGATGTGGGTTTTAAGGGAGAGGGTAAGGAGTCATTCCAATCCCGGGAGCGGAAAGACTTACCTAATTTACAGAGGTAGCCTACCGTGGCTGATTCTTCCTGTTAATGTCTTAATTTGACTCATACCTCATCCATTGGGATTTATGGAATATGATGATGGTAGAGAGAGACCAAAGCGTGAGTACAACAAGCAGTATCAAATGGATACAAGTTGCAATAGTTCTGCAGAGACACTTGTGTGGAAAGCTGTGCCAAACCAGTCTTTGGACTACTGCAACAACAACACAACAATGTGTGTGCAAATGAATGAATGGTCCAAATGGATTCAACTCTGTGAGATCATTTCTAGAGTCCTATATCTCACTTGGTAAAAGCAGAATCCTTACAGGACTACTTTCTTTCTTGTTTGTCTGTTATAAACCCTTTTCCTTGGGGATGGTATATGTATCAAGTTCAAATTTATGTCACATACTACACTCTATGGTCCCTTGGTGGTGTAATAAATGTAAGCTTCTAAGTGAATGCAATTAAAAAGATATGGTTATTTATGTCACATTTTGATATTCACAAACTTACTCATTAAAACCTATAGGATACTTTCCACTGACCTAGACTCACGAAATCTGCCAAGAAGCAAGGTTTCACAATACAAGTAAAGGAAAAAATTAGAAATTTGTAGTTATATCACAAGAAAAAAATATTTCTATTGCCATTTATTATCTGACTTCAAACTTAAAATTAAAACATTCTCAAAAGTCTTGGAATTTCCAGGATCAGCATCTTGCCAGTATCAGTGTCAATAACAGGCAGAAATCACCCAGATTGAACTGTTCATATAAATTATTAAATTAATATGGAATGCTCACAGTACTCCTACTCGCACCAGGCCAATTTTTTAACTACTAGACTTTATTCAATTTTCTCTGGTCTTATCCATCTTGGAACAACGCATCAAGTAAAAGCAGACAACTGAAAACCAGATCTATTGCAGAGCTTTGAAAGGTCTGAAAATACTCATCTGCTACATTATTTTGCAAAATATATTTATAACCCTTGGTCTAAAGTCAACAACATAGTGAATAGTCACCTTGACAAAGATCTACTAGGCCATTGGGATGTTGCTAATGACACATTACTCTTCATACCTCCAATGAGCAGCATGAAGGAAGATTTTAACTTTACCTTTAGCAGATAATGTAGCTGATTAAATATAAGACCTAACTGTTAGTAGCATATCAAGTGCATAGAGGAGAAAAATGTGTCGTATGGTGTGTTCCAAGTACTTCATGCCATCAGGATTCCACACTAAGCCTCTGGTCCTTCCAACCTCCCCTGGCTCAATTACAAATAATAATCTCACTTGTGAATGACTAGTTTGACTATGAGAAAGGAATATTAATAGTGTAAGGTTCTCTGCTTCTACGGTCAGTTTGCTCATGTTTATTTCAGATACTGCTGTTCAAAAGCATGAACTTTTCCCCTTTCAGAGAACAATTCATTGATTTTATTTTACGCTGTCATACCAATATGCATTTGCTGTATCCTTTAGAAAATATCTACCACATAAGTATCTAGACCGTAATGTACTCTTAGAACTACTAACCAAGGTCATTATAAATTTTAAAATAATAATGCACCGTACTTAGAGAGATGAAGCTGTGCATTCCAAATGCAGAGTTAATATTTAGAATAAAATTAGTTTTATCATGTCCATTTTAAAGATGTGTTCAGCTGCTTGAACAGTTTCAGAAATAGGCCTATCAATGTTCAGAGAGTTGTGAGAAGCACACAGCAATCCTTAAAATGATTTTCCAAGACAGTTCTATCAGATGAACAAGGAGGCTGCAGAAAATGCTACATTACTGATTAAGAAACAAGTCCTAATGACAAATGTAATCATATTTACAATTTTTTTTTCTTTTTCTGTGTATTCTGTTTTGAGAAAATAATGGGCTCGCCTTTTCTACCAGATATTAGTTTGTGTCACTTATGTAACATGTTATGTTGAAGAACCATAGTCTTTCATAAACACTACATAATTTGTAGCAAAAAATGTACTTTCGGACTGAATTTAGTTCTGTAGGAGGAAGTGACAAACGTTATATACAGTATATCTGTAAAATTTAATGAATATGTCTGCTGCACAAGGACCCTAGAGTCTTGCTTCTTTCCCAGTTTCATTTACATTCATGTGAAGAACCACAGTATCACAAGAAAATGTAGTCTCAAAACTTCGATACAGTACCAGAGTAAAGGCTAAAACAACTCTGGAAAGTGTTGCTAAGTTTTCACCTTATAAAGATGAGCTCATAAACCAGTAACAAAATGAATAAATGTTATTTAAAGAGACTGTCTGCTGTCAGACTTTCCACAATATAGTTTTTTTAACACCAAGATACCACATGTGTGAAAAGGGAATAGGGCTACATTAAAAACTTATACATAAGTAAGTCTATTGGATTTTAATTCCTCCTGTGACATCTTCAATATGCAAGCTCTTCAGAGATTCTAATAAAGGTTTATTTTCAGATAAAAACTGCTGATGTAATGGGAACTGATAACTGTCTAGGAAGTAGAAACGTTTGACTCAATTTCACACGTCATACTCGATGTTTTCGGTAAGCCTGCAGCTCTCATTTATTGTTTAAATAATGATACACTGCACCAGTTACGTATTTTTTCATGTTTTCTTGACACTAGGGCACTCTGCTCAGTGGATTTGGAGTAAAGCTCTGTACAGGAAAAGTAAACGTGCCAATGGCCGCCATTTTGGGCCCACTGCACTGCTGGTGATACATTGACTTCTGCAGCATATTTAGCCATGTACACATTAAAGAAGTGCACTCAACCGTCTAATGCACTACTGAAACTTCAAACAGAACATGTCAGATATTAGCTACAAAAAAATCTCAACAAATTTAAGCTAAATGAGTCGAAAAGTATTTGTTATGGTGAGCATGAACCACAGTTCATTCCCTGCTATCCTTTATTAATAGCGAAAGCAGATTTCTTAGTTCTTGTTGCGGTATTGAGTTTGAACACCTGTTTTCGTAATTAGTGTTAAATTGGTCCTATCCAATAGTCAGCAGAACAGAAGTGAACCAATATTAGTTCGCAAGTACATGGAAAAACCCAATGCTAATTTAAAGCTTTATATCGACTTACTTCTTGTTCCTGCTACTCTGTACTACAAAAATCCGCCCAATGTCTCTTTTGTTATACGAAATAAAGCACTGGATTCAAATATATATGTGTGGTAACTTAGTAAATAGGATTGATAAACATGCCTATATGATTATGCATGATTTATATTTGAGCCAGATCTATTCCATAAAGTTTTGCCTGCAAATTGTTCTATTACATCAGGAGAATAATTACGAAAGTACGTGAGAATACCATATTTTTAAAATGTGTTCGAATAAAGCTAGGCCGACAATCAAAAGTAGGCTGTAGGAAACAGTAACAACTGTATTCGTATCAATACAATGTAGATTAGCGGCCAAGTTGCAACAGTAATAATAGTCTTCTTGTAACGGAAATGGTTATTGAATGGAAAATCGTAGGTTCGATATTTGCATAATGCAACAATTTTTTTTTCTTTTTGTATATCATCCTGTGTGAACAAAGTACAATTTATTATTGTCAGCATCCTAAATACAGGGCTATTAGAAATGATTGAAGCGATTTCATAAATTCACTGTAGATCCATTCATTGACATATGGTCACGACACACTACAGATACATAGAAAAACTCATAAAGTTTTGTTCGGCTGAAGCCGCACTTCAGGTTTCTGCCGCCAGAGCGCTCGAGAGCACAGTGAGACAAAGTGACGACAGGAGCCGATAAAGCGTATGTCGTGCTTGAAATGCACTCACATCAGTCAGTCATAACAGTGCAACGACACTTCAGGACGAAGTTCAACAAAGATCCACCAACTGCTAACTCCATTCGGCGATGGTATGCGCAGTTTAAAGCTTCTGGATGCCTCTGTAAGGGGAAATCAACGGGTCGGCCTGCAGTGAGCGAAGAAATGGTTGAACACGTACGGGCAAGTTTCACGCGTAGCCGGGGGAAGTCAATGAATAAAGCAAGCAGGGAGCTAAACGTACCACAGCCGACGGTTCGGAAAATCTTACAGAAAAGGCTAAAGCAGCAGCCTTACCGTTTACAATTGCTACAAGCCCTGACACCCGATGACAAAGTCAAATGCTTTGAATTTTCGGCGCGGTTGCAACAGCTCATGGAAGAGGATGCGTTCAGTGCGAAACTTGTTTTCAGTGATGAAGCAACATTTTTTCTTAATGGTGAAGTGAACAGACACAATGTGCGAATCTGGGCGGTAGAGAATCCTCACACATTCGTGCAGCAAATTCGCAATTCACCAAAAGTTAACGTGTTTTGTGCAATCTCACGGTTTAAAGTTTACGGCCCCTTTTTCTTCTCCGAAAAAAACGTTACAGGACACGTGTATCTGGACATGCTGGAAAATTGGCTCATGCCACAACTGGAGACCGACAGCGCCGACTTCATCTTTCAACAGGATGGTGCTCCACCGCACTTCCATCATGATGTTCGGCATTTCTTAAACAGGAGATTGGAAAACCGATGGATCGGTCGTGGTGGAGATCATGATCAGCAATTCATGTCATGGCCTCCACGCTCTCCCGACTTAACCCCATGCTATTTCTTTCTGTGAGGTTATGTGAAAGATTCAGTGTTTAAACCTCCTCTACCAAGAAACGTGCCAGAACTGCGAGCTCGCATCAACGATGCTTTCGAACTCATTGATGGGGGACGTGCTGCGCCGAGTGTGGGAGGAACTTGATTATCGGCCTGATGTCTGCCGAATCACTAAAGGAGCACATATCGAACATTTGTGAATGCCTAAAAAACTTTTTGAGTTTTTGTATGTGTGTGCAAAGCATTGTGAAAATATCTCAAAGAATAAAGTTATTGTAGAGCTGTGAAATCGCTTCAATCATTTGTAATAACCCTGTATAAGTTTAGACCATACTGTACAGTCAATCAGATCAAATTTTTTACCAGTCACGGTAAATTAGTACGCTCCCACTCACTATTTTCCATTTTACGTGCTAAAAGTGGCAATTTTATCTCTAAGATTTCAATTTTGTAACTACATTACCATTAAACCACCCTATTAGCCCTTCTGACTTTTTTTGCTGTTTGAATGGATTAGAAACTAAGTAAGAGAAATATAAAAAAGGAGACAAAGACAAATGGGCAGAAATGAATTAAATTAACTGAATGGGCTACCAGTCACCTCTGCTGATTTTCACCAGTATCAGCCACATTCTCCTTCTTGCTGCATCTCTCTTTTTGGAAGGAATTCTGTACGGCTTTCCGCATTTTCACCGCGAATCGTACAGCCAAAAGTACACCAGTGAGGCATTATTCCACTTAAAACTTTGAAAATACATAACACTTCCTATGCTTCACATGTATCATAACGCTTAGGCCCACAATGGCTGCTAACTTCATGCGACGTGGTTTCACCCAATCCTGAACTGCGGATGACAGCAAATGCAGGGGAATAGGATGGTCATGCTTTCCTTCATACAGAGCTTTAGATTTGGAGCCCTAAACGTTTAAAAGTTAGAACAATTCGTGTAGTATCTCCTGCCGCTACCAAGCTCTATTCAGCATAGTGGCTGATGGGAGTAACTAGCACCCCATTTATTAAAAATTACATGGTGCTCCCAAAACAGGATTTCATAAAACGATTTCCAATACCGCTTCTGGGTGGTAAAGGTTCACTCAAATAGAGACATCATGACCAATCACAACCGTGCGCAATTTTGTGATTGTTGTGATCAGATTCGTTTGAGCAGTTGCCAGAGAGCGCCAGACAACAGGCAGTGCAGTGCATGTGCAACTACGATGACGTAGGCAGTCCGTGCTTCGTATTTGATATGCTCATATGCTTTACGTTGCATTTCTGTTTGAAATTTCGTGTGTGTTGAAGCATCACGTGGACATGTGCAGCCCTGTGGCATGCTGTTGAGAGGACATAAAGAGTTGCACCTGGAGCAACTGTTTTACTATATTCTACCCAGTTAAGGAATGCAAATAAGGAAGCAGTTCTTGGCGTAATACTCATTTCAAAACTAGACTCTACAGCTCAAAGTACCTTAACATTTTGCTATGTGGTGACTTTAACAAAGATTTTTTTTTATTCATATCTGCAATATTGTTACATAGCACTTCCAATCAGGTTTACATCCACACAGCACTGTAAAAAGCTAATACATGGGAAGTAAACAGTTCCTTGTGTAGCTTACACCAGAATAAAGTACAATAAATTATTTTATGATTATTTCAAAATGTGTAAAAAAAAATTTACAAGGTTGTCTGAGGCAAAGAAACTGTACAAATGACAGTTTACATAAGGGTAAATATAAAGCCACGTGAGGAGTTAAAATGATAAAACGTGGTATGTTGCCAGTCTACAATTTAGCATAGAAGGGCGTTCCATAAATTTAAGATGTAAACAACAGAAATTAAGAAATAACATAAAGCCTAGAGGAAGTACTAGACAAGTGTCTTGTAATGAAAAATATTGTGTTTCATGGAAAGAAAATTTGTAAATTTCTGCTAAAACTGTCAATATATTTCAAACAAAATATTTAATTCAAAACTACCGACCAAATTTGGCTGCTTAGCTTTAAGTGAATATTTACGTATGTTCGTACTTATATAGCAATAAGAGATCTTACAGCGTCATAAAAGAAGCAGGACAGAAACTATCCCAAGGGCATCGGAATTTAGTAAATCATACTAAAATGTTTAATTCGGCTTAAAGTGCACGTTTGTATGTACGGGTTCACACTGAAGTATCTGATATCCAGCTTTTCTATGTGGTTTTCGGGATACCAGTTTTCTTGGGGCACGAGTACTGTGTTGTGTTATGTTTGCATCTTTATTGTGGTATAACGCCAGCCATAATTTTTCCCAAGGGCATGCAGCTTTACTGTATGGTTCAATGATGATGGCGTCCTCTTGGGTAAAATATTCCAGAGGTAAAATAGTCCCCCATTTGGATCTCCGGCTGGGGACTACTCAAGAGGACGTCGTTATCAGGAGAAAGAAAACTGGCTTTCTACGGATCGGAGTGTGGAATGTCAGATCCCTTAATAGGGCAGGTAGGTTAGGAAATTTAAAAAGGGAAATGGATAGGTTAAAGTTAGATATAGTGGGAATTAGCGAAGTTCGGTGGTGGGAGGAACAAGACTTAAGGGTTATAAATATAAAATCAAATAGGGGTAATGCAGGAGTTGGTTTAATAATGAATAAAAAAATAGGAGTGAGGGTAAGCTACTACAAACAGCACAGTGAACGCATTATTGTGGCCAAGATAGACACGAAGTCCACGCCTACTACAGTAGTACAAGTTTATATCCCAACTAGCTCTGCCGATGACGAAGAAATTGAAGAAATGTATGATGAAATAAAAGAAATTATTCAGATAGTGAAGGGAGACGAATTTAATAGTCATGGGTGACTGGAATTCGGTAGTAGGAAAAGGGAGAGAAAGAAACGTAGTAGGTGACTATGGATTGGGGGTAAGAAATGAAAGAGGAAGCCGCCTGGTAGAATTTTGCACAAAGCACAACTTAATCATAGCTAACACTTGGTTCAAGAAACATAAAAGAAGGTTGTATACATGGAAGAAGCCTGGAGATACTGACAGGTTTCATATAGATTATATAATGGTAACACAGAGCTTTAGGAACCAGGTTTCAAACTGTAAGACATTTCCAGGAGCAGATGTGGACTCTGACCACAGTCTATTAGTTATGAATTGTAGATTAAAACCGAAGAAACTGCAAAAAGGTGGTAATTTAAGTAGATGGGACCTGGATAAACTGACTAAACCAGAGGTTGTACAGAGTTTCAGGGAGAGCATAAGGGAACAACTGACAGGAATTGGGGAAAGAAATACAATAGAAGAAGAATGGGTAGCTTTGAGGGATGAAGTAGTGAAGGCAGCAGAGGATCAAGTAGGTAAAAAGACAAGGGCTAGTAGAAATCCTTGGGTAACAGAAGAAATATTGAATTTAATTGATGAAAGGAGAAAATATAAAAATGCAGTAAATGAAGCAGGCAAAAAGGAATACAAACGTCTCAAAAATGAGATCGACAGGAAGTGCAAAATGGCTAAGCAGACATGGGTAGAGGACAAATGTAAGGATGAAGAGGCTGATCTCAATGGGGGTAAGATAGATACTGCCTACAGGAAAATTAAAGAGACCTTCAGAGAAAAGAGAACCACTTGTATGAATATCAAAATCTCAGATGGAAACCCAGTTCTAAGCAAAGAAGGGAAAGCAGAAAGGTGGAAGGAGTATATAGAGGGTCTATACAAGGGCGATGTACTTGAGGACAATATTATGGAAATGGAAGAGAATGTAGATGAAGATGAAATGGGAGATATGATTCTGCGTGAAGAGTTTGACAGAGCACTGAAAGACATGAGTCGAAACAAGGCCCCGGGAGTAGACAACATTCCCTAAGAATCTAAGGGAATGTTGTCTACTCCCGGGGCCTTCTTTCGACTCAGGTCTTTCGGTGCTCTGTCAAACTCTCCATGCAGAATCATATCTCCCATTTCATCTTCATCTACATCCTCTTCCATTTCCACAATATTGTCCTCAAGTACATCGCCCTTGCTTAGAACTACTGACAGCCTTGGGAGAGCCACTCCTGACAAAACTCTACCATCTGGTGAGCAAGATGTATGAGACAGGTGAAATACCCTCAGACTTCAAGAAGAATGTAATAATTCCAATCCCAAAGAAAGCAGGTGTTGACAGATGTGAAAATTACCGAACTATCAGTTTAATAAGTCACTGATGCAAAATACTAGCTCGAATTCTTTACACACGAATGGAAAAACTGGTAGAAGCGAACCTCGGGGAAGATCAGTTTGGAACACGTGAGGCAATACTGACCCTACGACTTATCTTAGAAGCTAGATTAAGGAAAGGCAAACCTACGTTTCTAGCATTTGTAGTTTTAGAGAAAGCTTTTGACAATGTTGACTGGAATACTCTCTTTCAAATTCTGAAGGTGGCAGGGCTAAAATACAGGGAGCGAAAGGCTATTTACAATTTGTACAGAAACCAGATGGCAGTTATTAGACTCGAGGGACATGAAAGGGAAGCAGTGGTTGGGAAGGGAGTGAGACAGGGTTGTAGCCTCTCCCCGATGTTATTCAATCAGTTTATTGAGCAAGCAGTGAAGGAAACAAAAGAAAAATTCAGAGTAGGAATTAAAATCCATGGAGAAGAAATAAAAACTTTTGAGGTTCGCCGATGACATTGTAATTCTGTCAGAGACAGCAAAGGACTTGGAAGAGCAGTTGAACGGAATGGATAGTGTCTTGAAGGGAGGATATAAAATGAACATCAACAAAAGCAAACCTAGGATAATGGAATGTAGTCGAATTAAGTCGGGTGATGCTGAGGGAATTGGATTAGGAAATGAGACACGTAAAGTAGTAAAGGAGTTTTGCTATTTGGGGAGGAAAATAACTGATGGTGGTTGAAGCAGAGAGGATATAAAATGTAGAATGGCAATGGCAAGGAGAGCCTTTCTGGAGAAGAGAAATTTGTTAACATCGTATATAGATTTAAGTGTCAGGAAGTCGTTTCTGAAAGTATTTGTATGGAGTGTAGCCATGTATGGAAGTCAAACATGGACGATAAATAGTTTAGACAAGAAGAGAATAGAAGCTTTCGAAATGTGGTGCTATAAAAGAATGCTGAAGATTAGATGGGTAGATCATGTAACTAATGAGGAGGTATTGAATAGGATTGGGGAGAAGAGAAGTTTGTGGCACAACTTGACTAGAAGAAGGGATCGGTTGGTAGGACATGTTCTGAGGCATCAAGGGATCACCAATTTAGTATTGGAGGGCAGGGTGGAGGGTAAAAATCATAGAGGGAGACCAAGAGATGAATACACCAAGCAGATTCAGAATGATGTAGGTTGCAGTAGGCACTGGGAGATGAAGAAGCTGGCACAGGATAGAGTACCATGGAGAGCTGCATCAAACCAGTCTCAGGACTGAAGACCACAACAACAATAACAATGCCATTCATGTCAGAAAATTAAAAACGTGCACTTGAAACTGAACGAAATTGAAACTAACCAATAGTGTAGAATGAAACACTTCATTTCAAATGAATTGACTGCCTCGGCGGAAAAAATTAACAGAAGCAAATTTCTCCAGCAAACCGTCAAAAATAACTTCATTAAGATGATTAATGGTTGACTGCTAATAACGTGGAAATAATACAAAATCAGAAAATTGAAATCCCTAACTTATTTTAGTCTTCCATGATTATGACAATGTATATTAGTACACTTGATGACTCCTGGTCACAGAAATCTGTTCTGTTTTTATTTGACATGGGAGCTGTAAACGAAGAGTGAACAACAATATCACGAAACATATGCAGGGATCACGTGGAGAATGACCCCCCCCCCCCCTCCCCAACTCAAGATTGCTCTGCGCATGCGCGAATCTGGCAGCTTGGGCACACCAGAAAAAATTTTCCAGGTAGCATTTGACTACTTGCTGCTTGTATGGCAAACAGCCACACTTCAAGTAAACAGAAGCGGGAGAAGGCACTGCTCATACACGAATTCAGCTCTGTGCTTGCGCATGAGCCCGCCGGCAACTGCTCAAATGATACGAAACTATCATCGTCATACTTCTGTCGAATAGTATTTCAAGTGTTTCGTCGTTTGGCCACTTGTACCGACAGCTGAAACCTCTCACTTTGCTTTGCTCATATGTTTCTCATTTAAACACAGCGCCAAATACGTATTTGTCTTACAGGGTGACCCAATGAGCCCTTTGCTGTAAATTCTTGCCACTGAAGAAGTACTGTGGGTTGGACAAAATGAAGAAGATATATACATACTGTATATGCATACGGTGACGACATAGAGATGCAGAAAATCATTGAGAAAATAGATAAATGGTGCAGTGGTCACACAGTACACATAGAAATAACAAAAGCCAAAATGGTGATTTTCAGAAAAGGAGGCAAAACACCCAAGAATGCGGAAATCAACATCAGAGGCAAAAATAATAATAATCTCATCAGACTTTAAATGCCTAGGGGTGACACTGCAACCAACAGCCAAATGCTTCACAAAACATACAGCAGAACATGCAGCCCAAGCAATAATAGCAGTACAGGACATCAAAAATATCCTACTCAGTCTAGAAACGGTCATGAAATTATTCAATGCAAAAATCTTGCCAATCCTGTCATACGGGATGGAGGTTATATGGGACCACCTGACAGAAAAAAATCTTGGAACACTAGAAAAGGTAAAATTGACTTACCTAAAAAAAAAAAAGAGCACTAGTCTCTGGTCTCTCAAAGACAACAAGATCTAGACTAGTGTACCTGTTAGCGAGAAAGACATTCCTAACTGAAGACATCAAACTTCGATACATGATGCCACACAGCAAGGCTTCCAAAAATCCACTGAAGATCATGGAGGATGAACGAGAAAAAGTATGGCCGGAGTTCTGTGGCACCGAAGCAATGACGAGCTGCTCATGGACAGCACCAAACTTCAAACTGTGACATGTCGTAACTAGATTATCTATTCACAACTTTCATCGTCTAATTTGCAAAAACAAAAATTATCACAGCCTAACCACAATGTGTGTGTGAATTGTGTAACAAAGCTTGTGAATGATATCACATAGAACTGTGCAGTAAAATAGTGAAATCTGTAAATGAATATGCAAAAATGTAAAAGTAAAATGTTAAGTAACTATGTGGCTATTTGGCTACAATTTTACTAAATAAAATAAAAAATACGTATTTTTTATGCTGGGCAAAACGTGCTTCGAGAATTTATTCTCGTTGTCAGATGTAGTATTTACGTATAAATTTTTTGTGGTGTTACAAACAATCTAAGTGATAGTTTGCGTGTGTGTCGGGTTATCTATATAACTGAGGACTTAAAGTACCTGATAACCTGAAAAAGACGAATACAGTGCAAGAGAGACAGAACAACACAGGTGCACATGCCCCACAAAATACTTAGTAAATATTTGAACCTGACAACAAGAAAAAATTCTCGAAACACTTCGAGATAAGCATGAAAACATACATAACCGACGCAGTGTTTCATTATTTAAATAATAAATGACGGCTGCAGGCTTGCCAAAAATGTCGATTATGACGTGTGAAATTGAGTCAAACGTTTCTACTTCCCAGACAGTTCCCATCACATCAGCAGTTTTTATTCGAAAATAAACCTTTATTAGATAATAAAGAAGCCTCTAACAAGTATTTTGATGCCTATTATGTACATATACATAAAGTGTGAAAATGCAAGGGGTATCCTATATGTAACTTTTGCAGGTTAAAACGTTATTTCACACCATTTTTTTGGAAGTCACTTGAAAAGTGTAAAAGAAAGGTTTCACTGTATCTTAAGGGTGGAGCCCTTGTTTTCATTCTGATTTAATAGATATGAGTTACATGGCCGCAGCTGTAACAGTATTTACAAACTGCTGTCAGAATGCTGATATCAGTTGATCATGCACAACACAAAAGAATCGGAACAACAACAATAGTTATAACATCACATATGCATATTTGACAGAGAGAAAGTGTTGTTGGGCTAACAAAATCATGTTAGGACTAGAGCAACATTCTGTTGTAGACCAACTAGTACCATGCCATGCTAGCAAAATTGATTACTGTAAAGATATTTGTGTACCAGCAGCATGCCATGCCATATTTGTTCCATAAGGTCAGATGAGGAACTGAATGTATGTTGTGCACTTCTGATTTCCATTTTCTTTTGTAACTCCCTTATCTACAGCCATACCAAATTGAATGACTATGCAATTTGTAAAATATTGTCTAAGGATGGATCTAATAATTTCAATGCTTTCAGTCATACTTATCTGCCTTGTGCAAGTCATAACATGGCATCACAGATTAATGCTTCTGCATAACGTTATTTACAATTATAGTCTGCAAAATCACACATGTAACTGAAGACACCCTCACACAGGAAGTGAAAATTAATATGGATGAGGAGCAGGATGAAGGTTTGTGAATTCACAATAAGGAATTTCATGTGGCACAGCATTGTTGGATTTTGGCAACATGTCACAAAATATGAACCAATATAATGTAAGATCACTTACTGTGCCACAGGCTGAACCAAGCACAAATCATATTAGATTACAGCTTAAATTCTGTATTTGAAGGTTTTTGCAATAAAATTTGTGGTTTATATAAAAAAGTACATTGTCTTTGGTATGATTTTTTGCAGTTAACTATTGTCTTTGGTATGATTTTTTGCAGTTAACTGTGTGCATCTCCATTGATTATGTACAAATGAACACTTTGTTTGGGATTAACTTGGAGGATATGGAGGCAAACAAGTTAAAAAACAACTCTGAAACCTGTTTTATCGTGTGCACGTTAAGTATATTTAGTAGCCCACTGTTTTCCAAAATTGGGTTTCTGTGTTCTTTTGGCATCTTTGAGAATCACTAGTGAAGTTAACAAGGGTACTTCAAGAAAGCCTAAGAGGAAAGTTCTGTATAATGTGCACATTGGAGAGCCAACAGCTTCTGCTTTAGAGCACTGTAGTTGCATGTGTTGTCAATGAGCACATCCCACATGATTCCTTTAAGTGGAAACCCTGTCTTTGTCCAAATCCGTGGTCACCCTATACTCCATTTTCACATCATCTGTAAGGGCAGCTTTAATTAATGGCATCTGAGTAGTGCCAGGTCTATAGTACATTTTATACTGCATATGTGAAGTTGGTGTAACCTGATTACTGGTTTTAAAGTTGTGAAAACTACAGTTTATTGAATACACACTTTATTATACAGAAAGCACAAATAATGATGGCACTGCATCTCCAATGAACTGTATTGATACAGTTTAGTTTGTCATAGTAACACAGCAGGCAAAACCATTTACACAATATATGCAAATTGCACAAGATGAGGTAGCCAGTGTGCATTTTGCCTCTGAATGGCAGCATGCCATAGACAGAGAATGTGGCTTATATGATGTGTCACAGTTAGAACATTAGCAATGGCAAAAGCATTGAAGAAGCCCTTTCCTTAGTTAAGCAGTTTCCCTCAGCAATACACTGCTGTTATCATTGACTTCCAAAAATAATGCAATTATTACTGATAACACGGAAAGGACATACTGCTACTCACCACAAAGAGGAGATGCCATGTTGCAGACAGGCACAATGAAAAAGAATGATGGAAATATTTCAGCTTTGGGAAATCATCCTTCTTCACAAATAGAAACCACACACACAAGACTAACTCATTGCCATTGTCTCCAGGCACTAAGGCCTGAACGTAACTGAATCCGAGCAGTGGGGGTATGGAAGAGGCGTGAGACGAGCGGTAGCAGGTTAGAGGTGAGGGAAGATACTAGTGCTGCCTCTGGAAGCATGTAGGAACATGTTGGGGACATGATAGAGTTGCCAGGTGCAGCATCGAGAGGCAGTGCTGGTGGAGGGGGAGGGGCCAAGAGGGACGAGGAAAGGGAGCATAGAAGGAGAAGAAGAAATGACTACACAGGTGGATAGGCACGTGTACTACTGGAGTGGGAGCAGGGAAGAAGAAAGGCAGGTGGAATACAGGGGCTAGTGAAGGTCGAAGCCAGGGGGATCATGGGAACAAAGGATATGTTGTAGAGAGTTCCCATTTGTGCAGTTAAGAAAAACTGATGTTAGCAGGAAGAATCCAAATGGCACAGGCTGTGAAGCAGTTATTGAAGTGAAGCACATAACGTTGGGTGGCATGTTTGGCAACTGAGTGGTACAGCTGTCTCTTTGCCACAGTTTGGCCATGACCTTTCATGCGAAGGAAGAAAAGTTAGAGTTTAAGGTTCCATTTACAGTGAGGTCAGTAGAGATAGATCACAAACTTGGATTATGAAATCAGTTGTGCCCTTTTCAAAGAAACTATCTCAGCATTTGCCAACAGCGATTTAGGAAAATCACAGAATATCTAAATCAGGATGGCTGGTCGCAGATTTGAACTGTCATTCTGTGAGTCAAGCGTCCTAACCACTGCGCCACCTCTCTCTGTGTCATTCACGCAGACAGACATCTTGTTTGTTGTCATGCCCAATTAAAATGCAGCACAGTGGTTGTAGCTAAGTTGGTAGGTCACATGGCTGCTCTTACAGGTGGCCTTGCATTTAATGAGGCAGGAGATGCCAGTGACAGGAATGGGGTCAGTGGTAGTGAGAGGATGCACTGGACAGGTCTTGAATCTACATCTGTTGCAGGGATACCAGCTAGGAGGCAAGGTACTGCCATTGCAGTACCATAGATTTGTTCGTAGGTGATGCCTTACACACACACACACACACACACACACACACACACACACACACACAAAGGTAAATCCTTGTTTGTATAACATTCATTTCCTAGTGGATTTTGGTTACTCAAAGAAATTAAAATGCAAATACACTGAAATAATGTTTTGGAAAATCAAACACATTTTAAGTTGGTAGAATACCATTTAATAAAACTAAAATGTATATATTAGAAGTTCATATTTATAATTAAAAGAAAAACTGCAATTCATTTCCAGTTAGAAACATTTTCACTTGTTACCAGCTGTGCTACCACTCCAAATACCATCCTTAACTTTTTGTTTTTTGTACAATTTCAGTACCTTCTTTCCAGGAACAAGTTCCTGCGCAAGACCTGGCCTCTTTTTCTTACTTACTACACTTAGTAAATTCTCACTACATTTGCTAATTTCAGAATCACCAGTTCCAACACTGTCATGTAAAACAACTGTCTGACCATTATATACATCACCACTTTCAGACTGATTTTCTGTATTCACATTTGGCAAATCAGAATCATGTGCAAATTTGCAGTTGTGGCCAAACCTACATCTTCCTTTCCTGAAATTCCAACATATTTTCTTCCCATTAATCATCGTTATCTCTTCTTTTGTTGGTGTCATTTTAACATGTTTCTCAAGAATGGCTTTCTTTGCATTTTCTGCCTCTACAAAGGGATTAGAGAACACAGAACTCTTCATGCAGGATATGCCAGCAGAGCCAAACTCAGGATGAGGAAGCTTCTCAGAACTGCAGCCTCCTTTGTTCGTTCTGAAATGAAGGGATACAAGTTGTAATTATAGAAAGTTTTGCCCTGTATTTAACTAAACTTCACTGTAACAGTACAGTAAATTATGAACTTAACAAATAATGCTAGTAATAAAGTGTGCCACAGATTACAATTTCTATTCTTTTATCTTTATTAAAAAAGTCATCTTCAGGGCTATCCAACAGCCTTTGTACTGTGCTACTCAACTGCCTTATAAAGTGCATGTAGTTATGAGGTGCGCACACAGTTTTGGGGCAGTATATGTGACAGGGAGCCTTGTGTTAACACTTTATGACTTGAGCTAATGATGTGTGAGTGAGTTTTAAACTTTACACTTAGTCTTGGAGGTAGCAGTGAGGAGGCCACTCTCACTTTACTGGACACCAAATAACTACATTTGTATTAAGGTGCTCTACATCATGGTCATTGGGACCCTAGCTGAATATGACTCGTGCACTTAGTGAAAAGAACAAATAAGTCTTTTCTCACAAGCAATATTACTGTACAGTTGTGTCCCACAGATATATCAGCAACATTTTTTATGCCCTGAAAAGTCAACATTTATGGACCAGTCATGTGGGGAGGGCTAAATCCCTACTAACACCAACACTCCTTATTCTCCTGTTTGTCGGTGAGCTAACTGCAAATGAGGAGTGATGATAGGCAATAAGATAGAACTGTCCTGCCATTTGCCCTTCATATAAGAGCAAAACTGTGGTAAAATCATACAATTTTAACATGAATGTATATGGCTGGTTGTGAACAAGAACTGGATTGACCAACCCACTTGTAATTCATTAAATCTTCCAGTGTTTTGGGGATGAAATCAGGTGACATACTGAACTGTACAACAATTATATCACTGTAACCAAAATGTGTAGATGTCTAATTACTATAAATAAAACATTTCTGCTAAAATATGTTAAACTGAAACAACTTTCACATACTGGCTGGTCATCTCACCAAAAATGGAAGCTGTGTATCAATGAAAAATGCCCTATTCTTAGCCTGGTAAATGTTACTTCCTCCCATCACAGGGGTTGGCAACAGTTTATCTTATATGTTGTAGGATTAGACTGTTGTTTTACATGGACTGTTGTTTTACACCCCCTCTATTGTAGGTCAATCAGGTTAAAAATAACACCTTAACAAGAGAATTGTAGCAATATTCTCCCTTAACACTGGCCTCATAGTAATGATCAAAAATAACATTTGCAAAGTTGAAACATGCCTTGTTTCAGTGAAAATTAATGGAGTGGAGAAGGGGAGGGGTGTTACTGGCGGAGAAGGTCAGGCAGGGGTTTTCCCTGGGCTGAAAACAGCCCCCTCCACTGATGAGTAGGACTGTTCCTGTATTAGGTATTGATAAAATTAGCTTTCATTACCATTAAAAGGTCTAAGGCATCAGGTTCTTAAGATATAAGAGTGAGGGAATTCATAAAAGGATGCCAAATACACTCCTGGAAATGGAAAAAAGAACACATTGACACTTGTGTGTCAGACCCACCATACTTGCTCCGGACACTGCGAGAGGGCTGTACAAGCAATGATCACACGCACGGCACAGCGGACACACCAGGAACCGCGGTGTTGGCCGTCGAATGGCGCTAGCTGCGCAGCATTTGTGCACCGCCACCGTCAGTGTCAGCCAGTTTGCCGTGGCATACGGAGCTCCATCACAGTCTTTAACACTGGTAGCATGCCGCGACAGCGTGGACGTGAACCGTATGTGCAGTTGACGGACTTTGAGCCAGGGCGTATAGTGGGCATGCGGGAGGCCGGGTGGACGTACCGCTGAATTGCTCAACACGTGGGGCGTGAGGTCTCCACAGTACATCGATGTTGTCGCCAGTGGTCGGCGGAAGGTGCACGTGCCCGTCGACCTGGGACCAGACCGCAGCGACGCACGGATGCACGCCAAGACCGTAGGATCCTACGCAGTGCCGTAGGGGACCGCACCGCCACTTCCCAGCAAATTAGGGACACTGTTGCTCCTGGGGTATCGGCGAGGACCATTCGCAACCGTCTCCATGAAGCTGGGCTACGGTCCCGCACACCGTTAGGCCGTCTTCCGCTCACGCCCCAACATCGTGCAGCCCGCCTCCAGTGGTGTCGCGACGGGCGTGAATGGAGGGACGAATGGAGACGTGTCGTCTTCAGCGATGAGAGTCGCTTCTGCCTTGGTGCCAATGATGGTCGTATGCGTGTTTGGCGCCGTGCAGGTGAGCGCCACAATCAGGACTGCATACGACCGAGGTACACAGGGCCAACACCCGGCATCATGGTGTGGGGAGCGATCTCCTACACTGGCCGTACACCACTGGTGATCGTCGAGGGGACACTGAATAGTGCACGGTACATCCAAACCGTCATCGAACCCATCGTTCTACCATTCCTAGACCGGCAAGGGAACTTGCTGTTCCAACAGGACAATGCACGTCCGCATGTATCCCGTGCCACCCAACGTGCTCTAGAAGGTGTAAGTCAACTACCCTGGCCAGCAAGATCTCCGGATCTGTCCCCCATTGAGCATGTTTGGGACTGGATGAAGCGTCGTCTCACGCGGTCTGCACGTCCAGCACGAACGCTGGTCCAACTGAGGCGCCAGGTGGAAATGGCATGGCAAGCCATTCCACGGGACTACATCCAGCATCTCTACGATCGTCTCCATGGGAAAATAGCAGCCTGCATTGCTGCGAAAGGTGGATATACACTGTACTAGTGCCGACATTGTGCATGCTCTGTTGCCTGTGTCTATGTGCCTGTGGTTCTGTCAGTGTGATCATGTGATGTATCTGACCCCAGGAATGTGTCAATAAAGTTTCCCCTTCCTGGGACAATGAATTCACGGTGTTCTTATTTCAATTTCCAGGAGTGTATTTATAAATTATGCAGACATGAGGGATGTGTACAGCTGAAGGCCCTTTGGGGACAGTATTACTTCACCAAATTGGTTTGGCTGTCCACAACTCACTCCCCCCCCCCCCCTCCCCTCTATCTCCCCCCTCTCTCCCTTCCCCTGCTTCCAACAACTCATTTTCTCATTGTCACATGATCCTTCTACTCACCAATGAGATGATAGCAACTGTGATTGTATCTGCATCATGTTGCTACCTCCCTCAAATGACTTTTATTGCTGGTTAGTCTGATATTATTGTAATTGTACAACAAATAGAAAAAATGTACAAACATGTGAATCTCAGTATGCACTATACGATGCAAGCACACATACCATCATACATTAAACTGATGATTTCATGGGGGGAAATGTATACAAAATATTGAAACTTCTTAATCCAGAAATTTTCAAGACAGCATATACTGCTGCCAAGTGAAAGCTTCATTCTATACAAAGCTTTGCTTTAAATTTGGTGATTTCAATAACATAATCCCAATTTCATGGCACCAATGTTAAAGCTTGGTGGTGGTTGTGGTGGTGGTGGTGGTGGTGGTGGTGGTGGTAGTAGGATTCCTGCAGATTGGTATTATTTTCTGTGGTACCAATATAAAAAAGGTGAAGGCAAGTGTGATGAAAATCGCAAAATGATAAATATATCGCTAAGTTAAATATGAAACATATTCAAAAAACACATATGCATATTTACCCCATGCATGCACTCACATATCCAGAAATAACAACATTGTATTAATAGAGCAGACTTAAATTTCAATAAAATATGGACACTGACTGGCAGAGCAAAATGTTAAACATCAATGTAAATACACACAGTGTGCTAATCCTGTGAAACACATTAAAATCTCCAATCTGTAACTTTAGACCTCAGTCCAGACAGCACACAATATTTTTAAATGTGCATTACACTCGCCTTATCATCAGCTAAAATAGACGGCAGATCTCTACTTAAAAAATATATTGCTGCCCTCACATCTGAATATAAAACTCTCTTGTTAAAATGTGGTATGTCGCTTTCCTCATTCCCCTGAATTCCAACATGCAGAATCTTACTTTCTTCTTCTGTTATTGTTGCAAGAGAAGATAACGATTAATAATCTGGAACATTTTCTCTGCTGGGTACACCTGCTGATTTGCTTGAAGAGCACTGAGGTAAACAGAGCAAATTCTTCCCTCTGTCATGACATTTCTGCTCCAGTGCCTTTGGGTCACATATAGTTCAATGTGAACTGTGAATTTTTTTGGCAGGCAAATCCTGAGGCTTGGTGTGGGAAAACATCTGAGTAGTAAACAGAGTCCTCATATTCAGATTCATCAGTATAGACTGCAATAAAATTTTGATGCTTGCATGAAATACCTGTGTTGCAAAAGAAATTTTAAAAACTACATTGGGGACACTTCCTTTAAAAACAAAAAGAATAACTCTGGGTTTCTTCAGAGACCAGGGTGTTTATCTACTGCATGCTAAGTATAACACAATATCTGCTGCATCAGTTTGTAAAATATAGCTCTTTGCTTGAATTTCAAAGAAGTTCTTTGTTTATAAGTGATTATTGCAATGTTTACTATAGGTGGGTAAACAGTTATCTGTGGCGTGCAGGGTGCCTTATATAACAAATAAATTTTATGTACTTGCCATACCTTGAAGAAATGCCACAGAACGAGAAGTGATAGCTCTCCATCCTCATCATCAAAGTTGGGGCTGGAGCTGGTTTTAAATGTCCATGTGATAGCATGTCCACATGATTTCTTCATGATGGACTCCACACACGTTATCATCCAGGGTGACAGAGCAGCCCCAGATATCATACAGTATTAATTTTGCCAAATCATAAAAAAAAGTCTACAAAACTGGTGTAGACAAATTCTGTCTGCTCCCTATGACTGGTGGGTAATACATTTTAAAATAATGAGCACATTGAGGAATCATCATTTTCAATCCCTAACCAGAAACCTAACAAAATGTTTAAAACTAGCTGAGTTCCCAGCATTCCTCTGGTATGTCTTTATTTCAATTCTATTAGTCCATCTCTTCCTCCCCCTCTCTCTGTCCATCTCCTCCCTCTTCTCTCTGTCCACCTCCTTCATCCCCCAAACTCTGTCCATCTCCTCATGCACCTCTCTCCCCCTGTCCATCTCTTCCTCTCCCCTCTCTCTGTCCATCTCCTCCCTCTTCTCTCTGTCCAATTTCTCCATCCCCCAATCTCTGTCCATCTCCTCATGCATCCCCCCCCCCCCCCCCCCGTCTGTTGTTTCCCCTCTCTCTGCCCATCTCCTCCTCTTTCCTTTCTATGTCCATATCCTCCTCTTCCTCTCCCTGTTCATCTCCTCCTTCCCTCATATCTTCTGAACTATATGTCATACAATGATATAATTTTGTAGGTACATTCAGCAGCATATGTGGATACTGTCTGCTAAATGTGATGCAAATAGAATTACTAGCAAAGAAGCAATAAATGAAAATATCATGGTCTGACTAACAACAGTTTTAGTGCACGATCAGCGAAAATCAAATAGGGGTAATGCAGGAGTAGGTTTAATAATGAATAAAAAAATAGGAGTACGGGTAACCTACTACAAACACCATAGTGAACACTTTATTGTGGCCAAGATAGACACGAAGCCCACGCCTACTACAGTAGTACAAGTTTATATCCCAACAAGCTCTGCAGATGACGAAGAAATTGAAGAAATGTATGAGGAGATAAAAGAAATTATTCAGATAGTGAAGGAAGATGAAAATTTAATAGTCACGGGTGACGGGAATTCAATAGTAGGAAAAGGAAGAGAAGGAAACGTAGTAGGTGAATATGGATTTGGGGGAAGAAATGAAAGAGGAAGCCGCCTGGTAGAATTTTGCACGCAGCACAACTTAATCATAGCTAACACTTGGTTCAAGAATCATAAAAGAGGGTTGTATACATGGAAGAAGCCTGGAGATACTGACAAGTTTCAGATAGATTATATAAAGGTAAGACAGAGATTTAGGAACCAGGTTTCAAACTGTAAGACATTTCCAGGGGCAGATGTGGACTCTGACCACAGTCTATTAGTTATGAACTGTAGGTTAAAACTGAAGAAACTGCAAAAAGGTGGGAATTTAAGGAGATGGGACCTGGATAAAATGCAAGAACCAGAGGTTGTAGAGAGTTTCAGGGCGAGCATTAGGGAACGATTGACAAGAATGGGGGAAAGAAATACAGTAGAAGAAGAATGGGTAGCTTCGAGAGATGAAATAGTGAAGGCAGCAGAGGATCACATAGGTAAAAAGACGAGGGCTAATAGAAATCCTTGGGTAACAGAAGAGGTACTGAATTTAATTGATGAAAGGAGAAAATATAAAAATGCAGTAAATGAAGCAGGCAAAAGGGAATACAAACGTCTCAAAAATGAGATCGACAGGAAGTGCAAAATGGCTAAGCAGAGATGGCTAGAGGACAAATGTATGGATGTAGAGGCTTATCTTTAGGGGTAAGATAGATACTGCCTACAGGAAAATTAAAGAGACCTTTGGAGAAAAGAGAACCACTTGTATGAATATCAAGAGCTCAGATGAAAACCCAGTTCTAAGCAAAGAAGGGAAAGCAGAAAGGTGGAAAGAGTTTATAGAGGGTCTATACAAGGGCGATGTACTCGAGCATAATACTATGGAAATGGAAGAGAATGTAGATGAAGATGAAATAGATATGATACTGTGTGAAGAGTTTGACAAAGCATTGAAAGACCTGAGTCGAAACAAGGCCCTGAGAGAGCCAGTCCTGACAAAACTCTACCATCTGGTGAGCAAGATGTAAGAGACAGGCGAAATACCCTCAGACTTCAAGAAGAATATAATAATTCCAATCACAAAGAAAGCAGGTGTCGACAGATGTGAAAATTACCGAATTATTAGTTTAATAAGTCACTGCTGCAAAATACTAACTCGAATTCTTTACAGATGAATGGAAAACTGGTAGAAGCGGACCTCGGGGAAGATCAGTTTGGATTCCATAGAAATATTGGAACACGTGAGGCAATACTGACCTTACGACTCACCGTAGAAGAAAGATTAAGGAAAGGCAAACCTACATTTCTAGCATTTGTAGACTTAGAGAAAGCTTTTGACAATGTTGACTGGAATAATCTCTTTCAAATTATAAAGGTGGCAGGGGTAAAATACAGGGAGCGATAGGCTATTTACAATTTGTACAGAAACCAGATGGCAGTTATAAGACTCGAGGGACATGAAAGGGAAGCAGTGGTTGGGAAGGGAGTGAGACAGGGTTTTAGCCTCTCCCCGATGTTATTCAAACTGTATAATGAGCAAACAGTAAAGGAAACAAAAGAAAAATTTGGAGGAGGAATTAAAATCCAGGAAGAAGAAATAAAAACTTTGAGGTTCACCGATGACATTGTTATTCTGTCAGAGACAGCAAAGGACTTGGAAGAGCAGTTGAATGGAATGGACAGTGTCTTGAA
This sequence comes from Schistocerca americana, assembly GCF_021461395.2. NCBI lineage: Eukaryota > Metazoa > Arthropoda > Insecta > Orthoptera > Acrididae > Schistocerca > Schistocerca americana. Next base: position 929,600,947 of record NC_060119.1, on the reverse strand, counting down.
AGGAGGATATAAGATGAACATCAACAAAAGCAAAATGAGGATAATGGAATGTAGTCAAATAGAGTCTGGTGATGCTCAAGAAATTAGATTAGGAAATGAGACACGTAAAGTAGTTTTGCTATTTGGGGAGCAAAATAACTGATGATGGTCGAAGTAGAGAGGATATAAAATGTAGACTGGCAATGGGTAGGAAAGCGTTTCTGAAGAAGAGAAATTTGTTAACATCGAGTATAGATTTAATTGTCAGGAAGTCATTTCTGAAAGTATTTGTATGGAGTGTAGCCATGTATGGAAGTCAAACATGGACGATAAATAGTTTAGACAAGAAGAGAATAGAAGCTTTCGAAACGTGGTGCTACAGAAGAATGCTGAAGATTAGATGGGTAGATCACATAACTAATGAGGAGGTATTGAATAGGATTGGGGAGAAGAGGAGTTTGTGGCACAACTTGACTAGAAGAAGGGACTGGTTGGTAGGACATGTTCTGAGGCATCAAGGGATCACCAATTTAGTATTGGAGGGCAGCGTGGAGGGTAAGAATCGTAGAGGGAGACCAAGAGATGAATACACCAAGCAGATTCAGAAGGATGTAGGTTGCAGTAGGTACTGGGAGATGAAGAAGCTTGCACAGGATAGAGGAGCATGGACAGCTGCATCAAACCAGTCTCAGGACTGAAGACCACAACAACAACAACATGTCCTCTGGAGTTGTTGGAACATCGTGATAGACAATGTCTTTAATGCATCCCCCCCCCCCCTCCAAAAAAAAAAAAAAGGTTAAGAGGATTTAAATCATGAGACCTAGCAGGCCAAGTAACTGTTCCTCCTCAATCAATCAATCTGGCAGGATACCTTCAGTTCAGAACATGACGTGCATGAAAGGCATTATATGCTGGACGTCCATCGTGTTGCATTCTGGTTCTTAGGGGCACTTCATCCAGAATAGGAGGAAGAATTCATCTGATGAAGCTGGCATACACTGTGCCGTTTAGACTACCATTGATGAAATAAGGGCCAATAATTGTAGTACCCAGCATCCCACACCAGACGTTAACTTCCCACTGATGCTGATGTTCCACCTGTCTAAGCCATCGTGGGTTGTCGGTGGACCAATAATGCATGTTCCTTGTATTTACGTGTCTTTTGTTTGAGAAGGAACATTCATCGGTAAATAGAATATTGGAGAAGAAGTTCGGGTTGGCGAGGATTTGTTGCTGTGCGCACTGACAGAACTGTACACGATTCTGGAAATCGTTCCCATGCAATTCTCGATGTAGGTATACAAGGTAAGGATGGAACCGGTGACGTGTAAGAATACAATGTACACTGGTTTTAGGAATGCCAACCTCTTGTTCAAGCTGTCGTGTGCTCACATGTTGATTCATAGCAATGGAAGCGAGAACAGTAACTTCAGCAGCTTCATCTGTGTGAGTGCTACGACGATTGCGTTGTCAAGGGTTGAAACTTCCTGTTTCCTTCTTTGCTTGGGTCTGGTTTTCCATCTGAGCTCTTGATACTCATACAGGGGTTCTCTTTTCTCGAAAGGTCTCTCTAATTTTCCTGCAGGCAGTATCTTACCCCTGGAGACATATGCTTCTACATCCTTACTTTTGTCCTCTAGCCTTCCCTGCTTAGCCATTTTGCATTCCTGTTGATCTCATTTTTGAGACATTTGTATTCCTTTTCACCTGCTTCATTTACTGGATTTTTATATTTTCTGCTTTCACCAATTAACTTCAATATCTCATCTGTTACCCAAGGATTCCTATTAGCCCTCATCTTTTCACCTACTTGATCCTCCGCTGCCTTCACTATTTCATCCCTCAAAGCTACCCATTCTTCTTCTACTGTATTTCCTTGCCCTGTTCTTGTCAACCATTCCCTAATGCTCTCTCTAAAACTCTCTACAACCTTCCATCTCCTTAAATTCCTACCTTTTTGCAGTTTCTTCAGTTTTAATCTACAGTTCATAACCAATAAATTGTGATCAAAGTCCACATCTGTCCCTGGAAATGTCTTACAATTTAAAACCTCATTCCTAAATCTCTGTCTTACCATTATATAATCTATCTGAAACCTTCCATTGTCTCCAGGCTTCTTCCAAGTGTATAACCTTTTTTCATCATTCTTAAACAAAGTGTTAGCTATGATTAAATTGTACTCGGTGCAAAATTCTACCAGGTGGCTTCCTCTTTCATTCCTTACACCCAGTCCATATTTGCCTACGACTTTTCCTTTTCGTTTTCCTACAATCAATTTCAAGTCCCTCATGACCATTAAATTTTTGTCTCCCGTAACTATCTGAGTAATTTATTTTATCACATCATACATTTCTTCAATCTCTTCATCATCTACAGAGCTAGTTGGCATATAAACTTGGACTACTGTGGTACGTGTGGGCTTCGTGTCTATCTTGGCTACAATAATGTGCTCACTATGCTGTTCGTAATAACTTATCCGCATTCCTGCTTTTTTATTCATTATTAAAGCTACTCCTGCATTATTATTATCTGATTTTGTATTTGTAACCCTGTATTCACCTGGCCAGAAGTCTTGTTCCTCCTGCCACTGAATGTCACTAATTCCCACTATATCTAACTTTAATCTATCCATTTCCCTTTTCAAAATTTCTAACCTACCTGCCTGATTAAGTGATCTGACATTCCATGCTCCAATCTGTAGAGTGACAGTTTTGTTTCTCCTGATAATGACGTCCTGAATAGTCCCTGCCCGAAGATCTGAGTGGGAGACTATTTTACCTCCAGAATATTTTACCCAAGAGGACACCATCATCAATGTTTAACCATACAGAAAATCTGCATACCCCCGGGAAAAATTACAGCTGTAGTTTCCTCTTGCTTTCAGCCGTTTGCAATACCAGCACAGCAACGCCATTTTGGTTGATGTTACAAGGCCACATTAGTCAATCATCCAGACTGTTGCCCCTGCAACTACTGAAACGGCTGCTTCCCCTCTTCAGGAATCACATGTCTGTCTCGCCTCTCAACAGATACCCCTCCATTGTGGTGGCAGCTACAGTACGGTACTGTATTGCTGAGGCACACAAGTCTCTCCACCAACAACAAGGTCCATGGTTCATGGAGGCGGACTCGAAGAGAGTACATAAACAAATTGGAGCAAAAGACAAATGCAAAAGGCATGTGAACCAACTCCACAACAGCAGTAACAGGCAACTGCTATTCCACTGAGCATCGCACATAATAGCCCAACAGTCTAAAGGGTGACCTCACACGGATAGTTTGAGTGTAAATTAATCGAGTGAAGTGAGGTAGTGGAGGTTAGTTGGAGACAGGAACTACTGGAGTGTGCGTCCAGAAAACGGCATGAGAAAGATTCAGTGAAAGGACAGTTCCTATCTATATAACTGAGGGGAGCTGTTATTAAAGGAGGACACGGGGAAGAGGGTTAGTAACTGAAGTTTATCGTGTTGTGCTCTATCTTACCCCTTACCCACCCTATTCAAATTATGGACTTCCCCCTTTTTCTCCTCCAAAATGTGGCATTCATGTGCAGCCTAAGGCCTTTCACCGAGTTTAAATCCTACCACAAGAAGTTAGTTTCCAGTCGGGAGGTGAGTGAAAATTTCTCACTATCACCCAGTTCTACTCTCCATGACTAATGGCTGTGTGCCTCAACAGCGAGGTCCCCTGTGCTTAACAGCGAGGTCTTGCACATACTGTGACATTACATTGCATAACAATAGACCTCACTGGCTATTATAGCTGCAATTCTGTTGGCTTGAATTTTCACATACTTTACTATCCATCCAAATATCATCTCCTTCCCTAATTACTTCAAGCGAGGGGGAGTGGCCTGGTGAACAGAATAGGTTCTCTACTGAGTACCTGCAAAAGATGGATTGCAGTGCACTTGGTAATTGTAACGGGTGAAAAATTCATAGCGCGAATAGGTATCATTTCTCCAGTGTCCACTATATTGCACATATCTCCATACTGTAAGCACCAAATCTGTGTTGTTCAGAAATCTTGAGGTCAGCACCAGAGCAAACCAGCGAGCACAGTAGTAGTCCTCTAAAAAGGCAAACAGTTGAAATGATCTTACAAAATGTTGTACAATTGTTTCATAATAAAATAAGGAAGATGAGAGCTCGCATGGAAAGGTATTGCTGTTCATTCTCTACATGCTGTTCAAGATTGGAATAACCCTCTGCCAGGCACTTGTGTGATTTGCAGAGTATCTGTGTAGATGTAGATTGCTGTTGTGAAAACGTAATCTGGCGTGTTCTATCTCTTTTTTGCTGACTAGCTTTAAATCCAAACAGAGATTCTTCACCATCTAGGTTAGCTGTCGATTCCACATATGGGGAAAGAGAGATGGTCTACATCAAGTGCAGTAATATCTTGCTTTGTGCATATTCTCAATGGCTTTGTTGTCCATGGGCAGTTGGTTAATGCCACTGTCATGAATAAGTGATTACCTAAATGGAATGTCAGTTAAGGTAAGGCAAGAACATAAGCACCTTACTCATTAGAAGAATTTGCTTCTGGCTAGACAATGCTGGTCTGCCAGCTTCTGCACATCAGCTGGGAATTGGGGCTTGTTCTATTGACACCTGTCACCAGCATGGACTCTTCATGGTAGATAACATTGATGAACTTCAGATGTGTAACCTTTGATGACCAATACCCTTGGCACATATTATCAAGCCAAGAACTCTGAGGCTGAAAATGTTGAACAAAAATGGACAAAGTTCAAGAGTATTGCATAATATGCCTTAGACAGGTTTGTACTGCACAAAATTGTGACGGGTGGAAAAGACAACCATGATCCGGCTGTTCATTTTAGAAAGCTGCTTCAAAAGCATAGGGAGATTCACTGCAGATTTAAATGAAGGCAGAGCTTAATAGACAAACAAAAACTGAACAAAGTCAAAATTAGCATAAGGAAAGTGGTTTGTCAGACACTCAACAAATTTTAAACTGGGGATCTATCTACCAATCTGACAAAAAATCCCATGAAAGTTTGGTCCTACATGGAATCGGTAAATGAATCAAATCCATCTGTTCAGACACTTTGTCACCATAATGGCATTAAAAGGAAAAATAACAGAGAGAAGGCCAAAATACTATTTCCTTTTTCAAAATTACTTCACCAACAGGGACATACACTGCAGCTCCTCTGATAACTTATAATTCATCATAAGAATATCAAAATGCCAGATATCGAAATATATGACTGTGGGATAAAAAAGCAGCTAAAGTCGTTCAACAGTACAGGTCTATACCACTGATGTCGGTCTGCTGTAGAATTTAGGAAATTTTTTAAGGTCATGTATTATGACGTTCCTGGAGACAGAAAATAATCTTTGCAGAAATAAACATGGATGCTGCAAATATTGCTCATGTGAAACCCAGCTCACTCTGCTTGTCCGCAAGACCCAGAAGGCAGTTTGTTTTAATGTCCAAATTGATGCCATGTTCCTTGACTTCCAGAAGGCTTTTGGTACAGTACCACACTGGCACCCAATGAATGAAACACAAGCATATTCAATATCTGACCAGCTTTGTGATTTGATTGAAGAGTTCCAAGCAAACAAAACACACCAGGTCATTCTTAAAAGAGAAAAATCTTCTGACATAAAAGTAACTTGGGGCACATCGCATAATTATGTTACGAAACCCATCACTTATTACATTACAGATAATGTCAGAAGTTCTGCCAGACTTTTGCAGATGGCACTGTTATACACAGAGATGTTACAGTGCTTGCAAACTTGCAGCAAAATGGAGGACAGGGCTAAAAGAGAAGATCCAAAGAAGTGCAACATGTTTCGTCATAGGGTCATTTAGAATGTGCAAAAATGTCCAGTAGCAGGTGTTAAAAGAGAGATAATGTGCATCAGTTTGGTCAATTGTTAAAATTCTGAGGGGTACACTGTAGGAGAGAGAACCTATGTAATGCTTCCTCCCAGCTGTGTCTAGTTAGAAACACAACCTCATGGGGTTAAAATTCGAGAGGTGAGCTCACACAGAGACTTATAAACAGTTGTTGTTCTCACAGACCATTCGTGACTGGAATAGAAAAGGGGGGAAGTGACACTGGTACACAACATGCTCTCCACTGTACACCATAAGATGGCTTGTGGTGCATCAATGTAGGTCATACAATGCTTTATCAAACTGAAAGAGACATGCTTTATCTTCTACACTAGACATTGATACAATTCAGACTGTTGATGGACTTTTATTTCAAATCTGTCTGGTGTGGTAAACAACAAAACTTGCTGTCAAAAACAAAATCCAGAGTGAAAATAAAACCTTCAGAACAGTGTCCCAGAAGTTTTTGGCTTTGCAGCTGAGTTGTCATTTTCTCTTTGCAATTTAAAGTGTGAATTTAACACAAACACTTTTTGGGCATTTCTCCCAATTCTAAATGGTCATCTGGAACTGCTGCTTTGGATTTGGAAATAGGAGCACAATACTGCAGCCTTATCAGTCTGGAAGGAGGCCCTACGAAAACCAGTGTTAGTGGCAAAAACAACACTTGCAATATCAGCACACTCCCTTGGGTGAAAGCCATGTGACAGAACTTTCCTGGCTCAATAATGGTAAAAGTTACATAGAGGAACCTCCTACCACACACATTTTTCATAGTTTGTTTGTAACAGGTAGCCTATGTATACAACATGCACCAAAATTCGTTGGAGACTTGTCCAATGTCTAATAAAGGTTTCCTGACTTTCCTGTACAGTTCTAGTTTGTATGGTGAAAAGTGCATAAAATATGTCGTGAATGTAAACATTAGACTATGCTACAGACCATTCTGTTACTAAAAACCTACATTTGTAATTGTTGGCTTCACCAGCTTACAACCAAATTATCACTTTCCACCCGACCCAGACCTCAGGCTATGCTACAGATCAGTCTGTCAACGCAAGCAATATTTAGATATGGAAAGGGGGAAGGGGGGGGGGGTAGAGGGTAATACCACAAACTAACCTTCAATAACCGAAGGCGTTATGGGATAGGAAATACTGTTAAAAATAGGAACATTTTCTTCAAAGCTATAGTCACAGAACTGTCCAACAATACTCATTATACTTCCAAGTGATGTCATAAGTCTTCTTAAACAAATATTAACGCCATATTTGCATCCAATTACTACACAATAGAATTTATGTGAAAAGCCTTCTGTATTTAACTGCATAAACTTTCAAGAACCTGACTGGCCCAAGTGTTTCAGTATTGGCTAACGTCTCATTCTTTCTCATACTATCAAATGAAAAAACACAAAAGTAAAACTATTTGAATGCGAGTTGATACATTCAAAATAATCTCCAATGTATACTCAGTTCTGTAAACAAAATTAGCGCATTTTGTTACACAACAAAAGTGACAGCTGCAGTGTACTTTCGTTATTGTGTATTAATAACATCGAATATTCAGAGCCACAAACGCAATATTTACTCTGCGTAATGCGAACGAATCGCTTCAGAAAATACTTAATATGTGCTAAGCTTACTCTTCGACATCTTCTTCTGAATCTGTGTCACTGCTACTTTCCGAACCAGTAGAACTGTAATCTGCCACCAACGACGCCATATTCACAACAGTAAACAAAACAATATCAAGGTACATAAACATAAAGATAAACAAGCATACTGTGATTCGATCTGTCAAATAAACTCAGATGCCGCTTCGATTCAATATATAACCCACAGTCTTGGACTGTGCTATAACCTATGTAACAAGTCGATCTTAATAGAAGACATTGTTAAACCATCATCGACAATTCGTCCATCTTAGACAAGCAGGTCTATTAGTATACTGTTACACTAGTTTAGAATGTAGTATATAAGGGGAAACACTAACACGAGGGCGTATGTTTGTTAACTGAACACTAAAAGGCTGGCACACAAGCAATGCTTTCCTGCGCAAAAGTCTGCGCATATCATATCAGGGAGTGCAATCTCAGCAGGTGGGCTGGGAATTGCTGAACACAGGGCCCTTGTAACGTGTCTGACTCGCGTGTTTGATCGGTATAGTGTTTCTTGTCTTTACGTACACACTGAATTTTGAAACGGATGATGTAATACGGTGTTCTGGACAGATCTAGCTGAATTTATTACAAAATATAGTTGCCATACGATGTTCTTGCAAAGTTAAGTAAAGAATACAGCAACCAAGACAAGACAGTAGCAGCTTATAATTCTTTAATACAGAAAATGAGAACAGTTGACACTGTAGCAAACAGGAAAATGCCAATAAAAAATTAAATCATTGCTTAAGGTCAATTATCATTGGCCGCCACGTTAGAATGTATTCACACTGTCCGTCACGTCACGTCATTTAGCTTGAGCCAAGGTCTCCTACAAAGGAGGCTGTGGATTAAGCTGTCAGCAAACGGACAGTGCATCCGCATGTTGAGCGTTGAACGTGCCAAGTTTCTCATGTCATAGCGTGGAATAGCACGCTAGGGAGTCTTTCCAAACGTGCAGAGCAATGTCTAGCATATGAAATACTCTGAACGTGCGTTTAAACATTGGCAAATAAGATGGCAGAACGCCATCTACGTCACATGCGCGCTATCTCCCTTCGGTGAAGAGTTGTGAGATGCCATACTGGCTATCAATTTAAGCCCGTATGAATATATGCCGTTTCTGAGCACAAGCAAACTGAGGAGCTCTCGAAAACCCGCAGTTAATTGTATGATTCAGTGTAATAAAATGACGAGAAACGGCATATTCATGGTAAAAGAATTATTACAACTTGAGTATTATGAAAGTATGGCATTTGAAGGCATTGAAATGTTGAGGATCCATTAAAAACGCATTGCTCTTGGTTAAATTTGTTAGAATTAAATTTCAATTAAAAATACAACTACAATTAAAGTATTGAGGACACAGTAAAAAACTGGATATGCTTACATTACCGTCCTGGTCGCTTTAGCGCCGACGAGGGAGCTCAGCGTATTTGGTCAGAGGGCTAGCTACCCTCTGGTAACGAAAAACTGAGTAAATGGATTACCTCTAAACTTGAACGAGTGTCATGTGGCGTCCGCCAAGACCAGATGCAGTGAAAAAAAAAAAAAAAAAAAAAATGCCCAATGAATAGTGTCACAAAATTGCAAAGGAATTTGTTATGTGTTGGTGGTTTGTGCCCCACTTCATCCAAATATTTTTTTCTAATCTTCGAGTTTTTAATAAGTTCTGACATTATATTATATATATATATATATACATTATATTATATTATATTTAATATAAGTATGAGCATACTGTAATATTCCATGTTGTGTAAATATAAATGCGCTCTTTTTGGCAGTGACTTTCTTCGATTGGTTTGATCTACAGTACGCCTTGCACTACTTGCAGTTAGATACTTTGTCCTTTTTTCTTTTAAATTTTGTAATTCATATGTTGTAGAGATTCTGATACTGAGTAGGAACAGTGATCAAGTAAGAATGACCTTAGCGTTTTTCTAAAAAGTGAGAATCATGAAGTAATTTTTATCTTATGTGGTGAACTATTGTAAATGTGTTTCCTACTATTTGTAATGTATACAATCTTTCTGTGACTCAGCATCTCTGCTATATGGTGAGTAGCAACTATCCTTTTCATAATATTGTTACAGTCCATCCTGGGTTTTCTGTTGTTTTATTTGTAATGGAACTTTTATAAGCTGATGTTCTTATTGACTGGACATGGCCAAAGCAACCTTCATGAGATATGTTCTTGACCAATTTTGTGTTGTAAAGTGCTGAGAAGTGAAACTACATTTCAAAACATTAACATTTATTTACTAGCGAAAATATATAAATACAGACACATCAAACAATATTTCTATGGGAATAAATAGCGCCTGTTAACGTCATCCATTATGTTTTCTTGTACACAACTAATAACATTATAAACAACAGTATTCTTATCCTTCATTAGACCTGAATTTTTCACTTAGAATGTTATTTAATGAAAATCGCTTCATCAAATTAATTTCTTATTTATATGCAATGTGGCCATCCATCTATTTTGTTATTGTGAAACCTAAATAATTATACACCTCCAGATATCAGACCTCACTTGTGGAAGAATACTCAACTGAAGAAATATCCAAGTCGTCAACAACAGAAAGGTTTAGGTGTTCGTTTTTCCCGCGCACTGTTCGGGAGTGGAATGGTAGAGAGATAGTTTGATTGTGGTTCGATGAACCCTCTGCCAAGCACTTAAATGTGAATTGCAGAGTAATCATGTAGATGTAGATGAAACGTTTGCCACGAAAATAATGCACAGTAATAAAATTCCCCTCAGGAAAACAGGCAGCATGGCAAATAAGAATACCAGCGTACACTTGATATATTTGCCAGAGGCTGGGGTGTCTTCTCCGTGACATGAAAGAAGCTCTGCCGATGACTATCGAGCGCACTGGGTACAATCAGCTGCAAATAGTGGCACATGAAGGCACAACTGACTATTGCTGCTTGAGTTCTGAGGCATTCCTCAGTTCCTTTCAGCTGATGGCTGATTTGGTGAAAGAAACTAGCATCATATGTAGGGTGCATACCAAGCTGATTATTTGTAACGTTGTCCCCAGGGTCGATCGTGATCCTCTGGTTTTGAGCAGAATGGAAAGTTAAACCAAAGGTTCACATGACTGCCACAGTATTTGATGCGAATTTCTTGACCTCCGCTGTCAGGTGGAGATTCGTAGAGTTCTCTTTAATAGGTCAGGTAAGCACTACATACAAGAAGCAGCTATTAGCATAGTGGAGTACATGCGGTGTACACATGGGAGTGTTTTAGGTTAAAGAATTCCCCCCTTCCATGAGAATTAGAGACAAATTGCATACCAAAATCGAAGTTACGTCAGCCATAGTGCTATCACAGAATGCTCATCCTCACAGTTCAGATTAGAAAGGGTTAATATGACAGTAAACTGCAGGAGCATTCAAGAAAAGATCTCAGAATTAGTATCACTTGTTGCAGGTTATAATCCCCAGATAGTACATTCCAAGATAAAAGAAAACGACACACAATGAAGGGATTATCTGAATGGGACGGAAATTGGTAGATGTGATGTACATGTACAGACAAACAACTGATTATAATTTCAGAAAAACTGTATGATTTATTCAAGAGAAAGAGTTCCACAAATTGAACAAGTCAATAACATGTTGGCCCACCTCTGGCCCTTATGAAAGCAATTATTCGCTTGGCATTGAGTGAAAGAGTTGTTGGATGTCCTCCTGACGGATACCATGTCAACTTCTGCCCAATTGGCCCATTAGATCGTCAAAATCCTGAGCTGGATGCAACGTGTTCCTTTAAATATCTTCTCTTATATTGTATGTTTCATGCCATTGATATGATGAGGGGTTTCTCCTGAAATGCGCCATAAGATGATAAACAAATTTCAGAATGAGATTTTCACTCTGCAGTGGAGTGTGCGCTGATATGAAACTTCCTGGCAGATTAAAACTGTGTGCTGGATCGAGACTCGAACTCGGGACCTTTGCCTTTCGTGGGCAAGTTCTCTACCATCTGAGCTACTCAAGCATGACTAAGGCCTGTCCTCACAGCTTCAATTTTGCCAGTACCTCGTCTCCTACCTTCCAAACTTCACAGAAGCTCTCCTGTGAACCTTGCAGAACTAGCACTCCTGGAAGATGGGATATTGCGGAGACATGGCTTAGCCACAGCCTGGGGGATGTTTCCAGAATGAGATTTTCACTCTGCAGCGGAGTGTACGGTGATATGAAACTTGAAATGAAAGTTTTTCATTGCAGAGTATGTTGTATAGCCAGGATGCAGTCTGCTGACAGGTGGTTGAATGCCTTGTGAAGCCTGCCTTGGACTTCCTGGATACTGCAACTGCAGTATCATCCAGAATGGACCAGGTTGACTAACTCCTCAGTGCTGCTTTAGGACCCAATATCTTCAATGCCTTACAGCCATTATCCGCTGTGTCCTCATAGAGTCCACAGTTCCACAGTGTGTGCTATGGCCTGTACACACTACTATAGACACAACTATCATCAACCTGTCTTTTGATTTTGTATAGATATGTAGCATACAGGCTATGACCAGTGGGTAATGCATCAGTTCACTCAATGGATTAAGGAATGTCATTGTTAGTCTGTCTCTGATGCTGGAGAGAAATTCGTATGTTCTCCTGCCTGTGGCCAAGGTGTCCCATTCATTTCGCCACAGTTGAAATATGCGATATTTTATTAACTTTTTCGTATTGGCCTCAGATTCGAGTATCATTTGTTCTTCCAATTACCTTTCTTTAACAAACAAAGGGTTCCCTTCTTTCCTAATTTTCAAGTCCAATAGGCATATTCCTAGACTTCCTAACAATGCCTTATTCGGGGTAGGGCAGTAGCTGCCTGTTAATCTTAGTAGCACTCCTCACTGAACACTTCTCACTACCGAGGCTGGCTTCACAAGCTGCAATCTATGATCTAAATACTCGCTCCTTATCCTAGAACTGCTGCTAACATAAATTGGTGGAATGCTCTGACTGGTTTCAAGGGAAACCGAAATTACCTATTTGCAATGGTTATAATTTTGTTCATAACCTTTGTGCCTAATTATAACATTCATCCAGGAATATGCTTAGATATCTCGTTAGTGCATCTCTTATAATTGTTACGCAATTTAATTTTATTTTACATTTTCTGGCTAGGCTCCCCTTTAGCAGGAGGAATGTAGTTTTGTGAGGTGTTAGTGACAATCTGACACTTCGAGATCATCCTTCTAGTTCTTGCAGCACTAATTACATTTATCATGTATATATTTTTTTGAAGATGGCGCTTATAGTGAATAGCACTTCATCTTCATATGCTACCAGTTCGCTTATGTTACTGATGTTATGTAACTTCTGTAGAATGGGTTCTAATGCTATGGCCCAAAAGTCTGTTCCACACACTGATACCTGCAGAAAGCGGTTTATTATTGTTTTCGTTATTTACTTGCAAAACTTCTCACTTTCAATTACAATCAAGACTTTAATAAAAATGGCAAATGGCAAATGTTAATCAGAACACTGGGAGTTGTTGTGGTCTAAATAACAATAGATTCTTAACACCACAAGACAAAAACAACAAAAAATGGCTAAAGAAACGACACACAAACATTTTTTTATTGGACAAACGCTTTCAATGATACGTGGTCTATGGTGAGCAAAGTCATCAGCCGGGGAAAAACACACAACACTAACGAGAAGTAACCGTTATACCTGCTTCATACATGTCAATCCATGGTATGACCCAAAAACTACATTACTATCAAGCATCTGTACTCTACTATTCCATAAAGAAAAATATGGTTCCAAAGAACAGGGTGCTGAGAAGCATATATTGGAGCCCTACCCCATAGCACCGAATACTTTACTCGCCTGTAGGTCATGGCAGCACATCACGATGTGCTCAGCGACCGGAGTCATGGACTGCAGCAATCTGTTATTAATGGCTCGCGCCCGAAAAATGCAAGTATGGGGTCATGCATTCGGCTAATTCGAAATGCAGTTACTTCCCCATGAGCCTCTGAATCCCTGGTGAATTCCAGTGTGCAGGTGGTCCCGTTCTCTGGTCTGCCAAACCTATTTGACTCCGTGCCACGACTATACATGACTGATTATGTCAAATGTTTAGACGGCCGACTTGAGACAAATAAGTACACACATGCATCACTCGTTGTGTGTGTGATGCTACGAGTAGTACCTCTGACGGTTCAGATGGTGACTGGCACAGGCTTTAAGTGGCACTCTAACAAAGGACATAAGTCTCACCATTTAGGTAAAGACCTGCAGTTCTTTACTAGCAGAGTGCCAGTACTAGAGTGTCCTCTTCTCTTTCTCTCAACTTTCCTCGCCAGCTCGGTAGCATAGCACATTAACATGATTAGACTACACCCACTCTAGCTCAAGCTAATCACTAGCTGGAGCACGGCATTCGAAACTGGGAGACCGCCTCTTGCTCTGCATACACAGATTTGATCAACCAGCGACTTTAAAAATTAATTGGGAGAAAAGGAAAAAAGATTGAGCTTTGCAGCTTCTTTCCCATGTGTTTACACTGTGTCTTTGCTAAAAGCATGACCTGGATAGAGCCACAGCTCTCCATAAAAAATCGTTATCTTCCCTGCTGCGTCCATCTTGAACTTTCCAAAGAATGGCCATAAACTCCCTAAAAGCCTCGTGCCTTTACAAATATGTGTTGTAGCAAAGTCTGGACGTCTGGGCGCCACTGACGGTCCCACGGAAATTCGCAGAAATAGACAGTCGTCTCATCGGCTTCCTGCCTAACAGGGGCCCATCCTCTGCTTTATGTATTTACTAAGATGGTGTCTGTTCTTTCGGACATGTCCGAAATGTGTGCCCCGACGTGCCAGAGATATATCCCTGCAGTCGCGCTATCCTCTGTGTCCTCGGTGGCTCAGATGGATAGAGCGTCCGCCATGTAAGCAGGAGATCCCGGGTTCGAGTCCCGGTCGGAGCACACATTTTCATCTGTCCCCGTTGACGTATGTCAACGCCTGTAAGCAGCTAAGGGTGTTCATTTCATTGTAATTTCATTCTAACGAGCTGCTTGGTCCTCGATGGTATCTGTTCTTTCGGACATGTCCGAAAGAACATGTACCATCTTAGTAAATATATATAGTTAAGGCTCACCGGCCACTTGACCATTTTCTTCTTGTTCTGTGCGAATGCACAAACAGTGCCCAAACTCTTACGGGAATCGGCAACGCGCCACGAGTAATGAGTATAATGGGCGGGGGCACTACGAATGCAGTGCGGGAAAATACGTTGAGAATGTGGGTTTCGCGAGAGGCGTCCCAGAGATAAATCCCTGCAGTCGCGCTATCCTCTGTATCCTCGGTGGCTCAGATGGATAGAGCGTCTGTCATGTAAGCAGGAGATACCGGCTTCGAGTCCCAGTCGGGGCACACATTTTCATCTGTCCCCGTTGACGTATGTCAACGCCTGTAAGCAGCTAAGGGTGTTCATTTCATTGTAATTTCATCCTCTGCTTCATTGCTGGCCATCAACGCTCTGCCCGCAGCAGCAGCGACTCCTTGGCGCTAGTCAGCTTACCTGGATGCGACCGCCGACCGACCTGCTCCATCCACCGTGTCTGCACAACGAGACCGAGGAACTGGGCAGTCCACAACGTTTTCACCCAGGTTCCCTAGAAATTACGCTCCTCTCGGCCCTCAGCCGCTATACGCTTTTACTGCACTCGTTTAAATCGGCACCCTCTTCCTACGAATTCAGGTAAAGCTTACTGCTATTCCTTCACTAGAGCACACAAACAAGAGCGTTAACTACTGACAACTGTTTCAGCGTATGAATGAAGTCAGATCGTATCCAATATAGCAACCAAATAATAAAGATCTTCTTCCCCAAGAACATTATGCAGCCTAATACCTCATCAGAAGTGAGAGTGCCCTGCAGTCTTTCACAACCACCCCGTTCCTCCAAAATTTATTGTTGGAGAGTGTCACACTATGATTTGGTTGGTGTGACACAGAACAGAATAAATTGTGACACTTTAGTTGGCTTATTATCAAAGAAATGAACATGAATGAATATTTGTTCACCATAAACCCCTGCACAATGTTATACCCTGTTTTTATCACATTCAACCAGTGGTCATGCATACCTACAAAATTAAAGTGAGAAATAAAAATGTGATGGGCATACCACTGGGTCATATTCTTGTAGACCCAGACTTTAATGACAATTACTAAACTGTTACAGGGTCATACAGACTTTTATCTACTCATTCATCCTGAAATTGGGGCCAGAGAATGTTATTTCCCTAACCAGAATATAATAATGCTGTCTTGAGGATTCTCTGGCCTATGGAAAATTACTACCCCTGTTGAATTATACACATGGCTGTATTCATTCCTTGACAGAACATAGATCACAAACGTTCTCACATTCATCCAGTATAAAAGATTCCTGGTGTTCATTTTGCATGTGTCATCTGTTCACCATCGGGTCATACTCTTGTAGACCCAGACTTTAATGACAATTACTAAATGGGCATCCCTAGAAGGGTTTTTCGATTTAAGACTCACTATTGTTGAATTTGTGAACGAAGAATAAGTACAGGAACGGAAATTAGAACATCTAGAGTGGATTGCGTAATTTAAGTACACATGACTGCACACTGCCCACAGTAAGACATTGCGAGGTAACTTCTTTCCGATTTGATGGAGAGATATTTAAAAGAAAATCGCGTTGTAGAAGGGACGCATTCTGATAAAGACTGTCCAGTTCCCAAGCTCACTGGCGTTAAATAAAACACTAGGTTTGAAGAACCCACTGTCACTTTGAAAGAATTACAATGGTAGTTTTATAAAGCTTTTGAGGACACTGTCAATCGCCCATCTGTTTTCGAGACTGTTTGTTGTTTCAGTTGAAAGTTCCCCTTGGCCTGTGCCGATGTAACTGATTGACCTGCAAGGCAACTCTAGTTTTAATGACAGATTTTTTTACGTTAAAATTATCCAAGACCTCTACATTGCTTTCCTCTTGTAGAGTTTCGAAGTCTCCATAATGAGGTTGCAAAAATGCTACAATATTTCGACTCACAAATTTGTGTGAAAGATCTTTTTCCGATTGTGGAACTAAATAAGTCATATTACTTGAGTGTGAAACTATGTTGTCTGCGTCTGTCTGTTTACTTATAGTTTGTACCAGACAAAAATTATGTTATGTCTTCAGCGCACCAGAAGTAGTTAAATAGTAACAAAGACCTTGTTTTGTTTTGGTATGTGTTGTTGAGGAAAGTGAAACATAAAACCAACTCGTATGCAGTGCAACTGCACTACCATTTAAATGTGGTGTGTTTGCAGGTTTCCCCTCTTCTCTCTCTTCATGTTCAGAAAGCGTGGCATGGCAGTTGGGGAAAAGTGCAGAGAGGCTGAGCACCTTGGCACTCATGCCCGGGCACAGCCCCGGGCCGAAATCTTGGCTGCCTCTGATTTATAGCAATGGGTTACTTATTTTTTAGTGTGTTTATGACATTAAAAATTATTTTTCAACATTAGATGCAGACGAACTTTCCAAACATGTTTTGCAGTGCTCTTCTTAGAACTTGTAGGTTACCCGCTAAGGAACGCACATTGAAGCAACCTGAGTAGATGTTATGCAGACCTGTCTGGTGTTGATTAAATTGAACGTAGAGCTAATGGGTCCCATCAAAGACGCCATATTTGCAATGCACGAGTAATTCCACTTTGTGCAAAAAAAAGGTGGCCACTAGATTTTGAAAATTGTATTTAGTTGACAGAAGATATCTATTTGCGAATGTATAATTTAGAAAGAATATGATAGCTGGCCTAGTTCAGCAGCCAGTGGATTTCAGCATATCAGCATAGCATTGCTCAGCTGGGTGAGACAATCCATTTAAAATGGTTGGAAGTTAAGCAGAAAAAATAAACAGTTATGTAACTGAAACCTTGGAAATTGAACTGATTATATGTTTCTTCTGTGATTAGAAAGGGTAAACCATGAAAAGATTCAACAATGGACACTTTGAATCTAATTATCACATGCACAAGAGAGCCCAAATTTGTGTCTTCAGGGTAATGCCCTGTGAAGTTATCAATTGATTAATACTTTCTTTCGGGATTAGGTTATATTTAGGGGAAATGATTGATTGATTTGATTCGATTAGATCAAGGAGACCAAACAATGGTGGTCTTATCCTCTATTACTTGAAGTGAAACTATGTTTCTCTGCCTGTTATCCTAGTAAAGCCAGCCATTACCCTTGAAGAGTAGTAGGAGTTTCTTTACCAAGTATTAGTCAGACACATTTTCGTCAGGAATTAATGACACAAATATCTTTGTCTTTTGGCTTCCAGTGCTTCGCATTGAAAACTTAAATGTGGTGCATTTTCATCCACCAGGCCAAATAGCTTGCACTCCAGCACTTCTCTCTATCCATCATGTGCAACTGTTTCCTGAAGTTCCCATGGCCAGTCGTTAGACCTACTATGACTTTAATCTGTTTCCTTTTAAAGTCCAGTATTGCAGAACTTCTCTTAAAATGTGGCTTCAGCGTCATTAAGGTGCGCGTCATATATCTTGGCGGCCGAGTTTAGGTTCGTTCTGCGTATTTGACGTCACAAATCACAGTCAGCCAATGAACAGAGAACGACGTTGCCAGATCTCGACTGCAGTGCAGAGCACGGACGAGTGTCTTCAATTTTAGAAACGTTCAGTCATAAATGAAGTAATTGAACAAAAGCAATGTCTTGATAGCAGACTTTCTTTTATAGAAAGTTTGGAAAAAGCATTCTTTACACAAATTGCTTCATATTCAATTAATTAATTAAACCAAACAAACAATAAGCCTCCTAATTCAGGCGATAGCAAGGAAAGGTGTTTGTATCAGTCTCACGAACCGCTTTTTCGCAATAAAGAACAGCGGTAATTGTTTATTTCCTATTGTACTTCGACGCAACGTGAGTAATTCATAGTCATCCCAACAGTGTTTGTCGGTATTTTGCAAACGTTTAGAGTGCTCCAGGAGATGCCAGAAACGAGTAGCTGCGTTGGCGTAATGGTTAAGGTGTTGGGCTGCTAATAGGAAGATTCTGAGTTCAAGGCTTGTTGCATACTAAATATTTTATTTATTTAAAAACAATAGCGAAGTGTCTTACTTAATGAATTTTATTCGTTTGAATGTAATGTTTTGAAATTTCCTGTGCTTCATTATTATCATAATAAGTTTTCAGTTTTTGTAATTTTCTCCTCCAATATTTCTTTTCACAGCAATTAAAAACAACGAAAAGGCACACACACAATATTCATGTTATCCGTTTTGTTTGTATATCGCCTCTTCCGCAGTCGCTGTTTTACTATTCATATTGAGATATATTCTTTTGCGGCAGTATTAAAAGTATTATTTAGAGCAGAATTTCGGCTCGTACGTTGCCGAGCTATTTGATTGTCTGACGGAATTCTTTGCTTCGCTGCTTTGGCAACATCATATTCAATGGTTTCGTCGACTGATCTATGTTTTGGCAAGTATTTGCTGTCCGTTGTGACAAAAACAAAATGTTTGCGCACTGTGCCTCACTGGCAATATATTTTAGTTTTATGTTTTATTACGTCCAAAATTCAGTTTTGTGTACTTCGCCAACTTCGTTTTAATCAGAACGTTTTAGAAAAAAGCGAAATGACTCTGGTATAAAGAAAGTTTTGTTACAGTTGCTAAAGATAGAATATTTCCCAATTTATAAACACTGTTTATGTTATAAAGGGTGTTCATTTTATGGGGACATTGAAATCTCTTGAAAACGACACACAGAGCCAAAAGAAATCCTAATGAAAATTAGTTCCTCCCGGAAGGGGACATCCAATTATAACAAATTTGGCTACAAATTCGTCGAATTTGGTATCATTGGATGTCCCCCTCTGAGACAAAAAAAATTAGTTATAAATTTGTTTGATCCGACGTGTAGATTTGCGGATATTTCAATGTCTCCAATTAAAATGAACACTCTGTATAGTTGGAACCATGAACGACTGCGGTCGATTTAAGGCTCGTTCTACGCACCTGACGTCACGCATCCGCTGACAGCCAATGAGTGTTCAGTTTCTGAACGGTCTGCTGGGAATGTCTTGGCGAGTGTGAGTGTTAAATGTGATTGTAGTTATTCTTTGGTGAATTTTTATCGCATTTGTTGCAAGTTGTCATGGCTGATAATGGTGGTAAGCGACAAACTCTCCATAAACAGGCGAGGGACATAATTTACCGGATTCACGCTTTTTTCAAGCGCGAAGCAGAAAACGGTGGACCTATCACGGATGTCGCCAGATCTCAGGAACGCACTGCAGAAGCGACAGGCGTTAGCTTGAGAACCGTTCAGCGGATTGCCAATGAAGGAAAGTTATCTACGGAGACCTGTGGAAGCCCACTTTTCAGATCGCCAGGGAAATATCGCACTCGTGAGAGGACTGTAACTAATTTAGATAATTTCGACAAAGATGTTCTAAGACGAGAAGTGCTCAACATGTACAACACAGGCGAATTTCCTACTGTAAAAAAAATCACTGTGAAAATGCGTGAAACCATAAATTTTAAAGGTAGCATGACTTCAATGAATAGAATACTTAAAAACATTGGATTCAAATATGTACATACAAATGACGGAAGAAAGTTTTTAATGGAACGTAGTGATATCGCTGCTTCAAGGGCACAGTTTTTAAGGCGTATTATTGAAGTAAGAAAATCCGGGAATAAGAACATTTTTTTCTTGGACGAAACATGGGTGAACCAAAATCACACAAGGAAAGCGTGTTGGAAAATGAGTGATGGTTCGGGTGGGTTTAAAGTACCAGTTGGTAAAGGTGGACGAATAATTGTGCTTCACGCTGGTTCTGCTTCTGGATTCATTCCAGAAAGCAAATTAGTGTTCCGGGCAAAAAAGAGAAATTCAGGGGATTATCATTCCGAAATGAACTCTGAGACATTTAAATTGTGGTTTAGGAATCAGTTTCTCCCTTACTTGCCTGCAAACTCGGTGATTGTAATGGACAATGCGAGTTATCACTCTGTTGTTGTTGACAAGACACCCACAACAAGTACAAAAAAAGCCGATATCATGTTATGGCTTGCAAGTAAAAATATTCCACATACTGCCAACCAAACTCATGCTGAAATGTTGAATCTTGTAGTGCTTCATAAGCCTCGCACAAAAGTTTATGAAATCGACTGTATTGCACAGGAACATGGACACACAGTTTTGCGTTTGCCACCGTACCATTGCCAATACAATCCGATAGAGTTAATTTGGGCACAAGTGAAAGGGTATGTCGCAGAACGAAACGTGACATTTAAAATTGCCGATACAGAAAGGCTTCTGCACGAAGCACTTGACAGAATTACTTCTTCAGCATGGGCTGAATGTGTTCGGCACGCACAAAGGCTACAGGAGGAGGACATGGACAGGGAAATTGTAATTGACAATCTGCTTGAACCCATCGTCATAACTCTAAGACCTGATGATTCGGACTGCGACACTGACTACAGCAATGCAGAAGACTATCGCAGCGATTGACAACAATGAAGGGTAAGGCACATACACAATAATACTCATGCTCTCTTTCTTGTTTTTGTTCCACAGTTGCAATTTTACCAATGGTATTGAAATACACTCCTGGAAATTGAAATAAGAACACCGTGAATTCATTGTCCCAGGAAGGGGAAACTTTATTGACACATTCCTGGGGTCAGATACATCACATGATCACACTGACAGAACCACAGGCACATAGACACAGGCAACAGAGCATGCACAATGTCGGCACTAGTACACTGTATATCCACCTTTCGCAGCAATGCAGGCTGCTATTCTCCCATGGAGACGATCGTAGAGATGCTGGATGTCGTCCTGTGGAATGGCTTGCCATGCCATTTCCACCTGGCGCCTCAGTTGGACCAGCGTTCGTGCTGGACGTGCAGACCGCGTGAGACGACGCTTCATCCAGTCCCAAACATGCTCAATGGGGGACAGATCCGGAGATCTTGCTGGCCAGGGTAGTTGACTTACACCTTCTAGAGCACGTTGGGTGGCACGGGATACATGCGGACGTGCATTGTCCTGTTGTAACAGCAAGTTCCCTTGCCGGTCTAGGAATGGTAGAACGATGGGTTCGATGACGGTTTGGATGTACCATGCACTATTCAGTGTCCCCTCGACGATCACCAGTGGTGTACGGCCAGTGTAGGAGATCGCTCCCCACACCATGATGCCGGGTGTTGGCCCTGTGTGCCTCGGTCGTATGCAGTCCTGATTGTGGCGCTCACCTGCACGGCGCTAAACATGCATACGACCATCATTGGCACCAACGCAGAAGCGACTCTCATCACTGAAGACGACACGTCTCCATTCGTCCCTCCATTCACGCCCGTCGCGACACCACTGGAGGCGGGCTGCACGATGTTGGGGCGTGAGCGGAAGACGGCCTTACGGTGTGCGGGACCGTAGCCCAGCTTCATGGAGACGGTTGCGAATGGTCCTCGCCGATACCCCAGGAGCAACAGTGTCCCTAATTTGCTGGGAAGTGGCAGTGCGGTCCCCTACGGCACTGCGTAGGATCCTACGGTCTTGGCGTGCATCCGTGCGTCGCTGCGGTCCGGTCCCAGGTCGACGGGCACGTGCACCTTCCGCCGACCACTGGCGACAACATCGAGTACTGTGGAGACCTCACGCCCCACGTGTTGAGCAATTCGGCGGTACGTCCACCCGGCCTCCCGCATGCCCACTATACGCCCTCGCTCAAAGTCCGTCAACTGCACATACGGATCACGTCCACGCTGTCGCGGCATGCTACCAGTGTTAAAGACTGCGATGGAGCTCCGTATGCCACGGCAAACTGGCTGACACTGACGGCGGCGGTGCACAAATGCTGCGCAGCTAGCGCCATTCGACGGCCAACACCGCGGTTCCTGGTGTGTCCGCTGTGCCGTGCGTGTGATCATTGCTTGTATAGCCCTCTCGCAGTGCCCGGAGCAAGTATGGTGGGTCTGACACACCGGTGTCAATGTGTTCTTTTTTCCATTTCCAGGAGTGTATATTCCTCTTCTGCAACTGTAATAAGCGTCTTATTTAGACCAGACGCGTTTTTCTCTTTTGAAGCATCTTCATTGGACAGCATTTTGTCTCCTCCATTGCCAAGTCACCTTTCGTAGTTTTGTGCTGAGGTAACACAATATTCAACGTTTGTGTCGGCCGATCAGTGTTTTAGCAAATAAATGCTTTTTGTGTGTGCCACACACAAAAATTATATTTGACATAGCTCAGAGCACTGATACACAGTATATTCAAGTCCTAATGTTTTTGTAAGTCCACAGTTTTGTTTAACGTATTTTGTGTACTTCCTTTTGATTGATTGAAATGCTTTAAAATAAAGTCAAACGCGCCCGGTGTGAATAAAACTTTTATTACAGTCGCGAAAGACGGAATATTTCTCAATATTACATACGACACCAATCTGGTACTTAAATTAAATGAGATGTTGTTATACAGTAAATTTTATATGAAATTTAGGTATCTTGTCCACATTTCATTCTCAACATTGTGGTAACTACAATCGAACATACGGAAAGTATACGCTATGAACTTTACCTCTGCAAACTCTTCAAAATTTCGTGCAATGGTTTACTACATTTAATGCTGCAATATAACTGCGTTGAAAATCGAAACAAAATTAAGTCATTTATGGGGGGAAGGTATCAGTCAAGAAGATGTGTCAAAATCAAATTTTTGGGCCAAATAGTTTTTGTGAAATCGAATGATAAGTGTGCCAAAGCAGTCGGAACACTATGTGTCTGCACAGGCGAGCAGTGCAGTGGTTACAAAATCGCGCACGGCGTGGAATGCGGGAAGCATGTCTCTGTAGCAGCGAAAGGTTTAATGCGGCCGTGGTGGCTTTACTTCATAAACTGCGCGCTCCCCCCTAAACGTAAGTTTGAGAACTACACTGCTACGGCGCTGCTTCTCTTGGCGCGTACAACTGGCAACGCTGCAATCTCCCGTGTCTGGGCGGGCATGCGCGAGCCGCCAAGATAAATGAATTGAACTATAGCTGACCGTGATTTTGTTTTTGGATCTTAGTCCAATATTCTACGTGTTGCTTGATGATCCAGCTATATAATTTAGATTTCGTCGCCTTAGTAATGCTTAAGACAGGTTTCGGTCACACCTGTCCTCAGCAGCCTATCAGCTTGCTTATTACTGCTAACTCAGGAGTGACCAGGGATGCACAGCAGATTCTTCCTGTCGCTTTCCCTTGGCCTCACAAGGGATTCGTAGCATTCTGCGATGATCCGCGATCTCATTGTACGGGCCTTTCAGAGCTGCTTGGTTGTCTGAATGAATGTAGATGCTACGAATTTTGTAGCACCTATGTAGATTCTCCTCTGCACACACACTGATAGCGAATATCTTCGTTTGAAATACCGTAGCCAGCTTCCCTAGAGGGTTTGCGCTCTCTATTCTAGGCTGTAACCATTATAGCCACCCTCAGTAACTTCGTCTGTTTCCGACCTATCTGTAAACCAGAGAAAGTCTCTTAAGCGGCATTATGATTCATTCTTCCACTGATACCTACTTCCAATTGTTACACTGAAATGTTCATTGAAGCAGCTGGAAGCTACTGTATATTTAGCTGTAATTTCCTCGACCATTCCTACCACATTCATTGAATTAGTATTGAGTGTTGAATATCCTAAAGGTTCCTAGTTTTTCCTGTTTCTAACGTGTATTCCACTGTCACAACCTTCATTGTAACCCAAAGATGTAATGGGAGCATGTCCAGAATGGTCTCCATTTGAGATGTTTCGTGTGTGGAAAGTGATTATGAGGTTAAATCTCGATCTCCAAAACCCTTACATTGTAAATTTACGTCTCCTGAACTGCCGTCCAGCTAACCGTGTAATGGATGACTCTTTTCCGCTGAAACTGTATCTGTACTGAAAATCGAAAAGTGCTTATCTATTTTTTCAGCTTTCTACCAATTAAGAGAACACACTTATTTTTATGAGATATTTGTCCATCAATTACAGCGTGCAAAATATCATCACATGTCATCACAAGTCAGTACAACTTGGATGGCAGTTCCCTTTAGAACGACAGTTCATCTTTCTCTGTTGTTCTCGTGACGTAATACCGATTGTAACGGTAGTAGTGATGGCAAAACCCGGCCGGTTAAAACCGATACCGGTATTTTAGTTCTGAATAACCGTAATTATTTCGGTGCTCGTCCATTCTCGTTATAACATGTATTTTTATTTTTTACTTAAAACCAGGTAAAAAAATGAAATATCAATCAGCCATAGCAACAGTGCTAAAATTTTCGTTATCAAGCAAACCTTTTTTAAAGAACAAGCCATTTTTAATCGTAACATTTGTATTGTTTGAAATATTGCGGTATTGTAGAAAATGGGAAAAGTGATCAGTGTTATTTCAATAACAATGCCGATAGAAGCGAACCACAAAGACATGGCATAAGAACTGGTACAGCATTGCTGAGACAGTAATGTAGCTGTTACCATATGGCGTGGCCTGTTGATGCTTCGCGTTTACATGGGATGTGCAAGACCTGCCTCATCTGGTATATGCTTGTTACTCACTGTCGTCGTCGAACATCAGTTGTCTTTTACGAGGTGCAGTATCAGTGAAGTACAATACTTAATTTTCTTTAGAAGATTAAAAACGGGAGAAGTCACAGCAAATTTGTGACCCAATGCAAGGAGAAAAATTAACAGCCCATCCATGGTTACAATAAAAATATAAAGTAACTGATCTGGTACCAGTGTCTAAACAACATGCCTCTGCTACACTTGAATCCATGAAGTTTGAACGATAGCGGGTAGCACAGGTCCGAGCAGTGTAGAGGCACAGAGGGGTATTGCAGCATTGCCGGTTGCAAACAACAGCTGCGGTACGTACATAGAGGTAAAGACGCCAAACAGTTCGTAAGCTTGTGTTCAACGGCTAGCGGGCAGCAGAGAAAGTTACTCGGTGAACTTTAATTCAGTTTGTTGCGATTTGTCAGAGAGTTAAGCTACCATCACCACATGACTACCACTGAGAGATAGTCGGATCGAAAGGAATGAGACACGCGATGTCGTCTGGCACAGCAAGTTGCGATGCTTCGTCCCGAGCAGGGAAGCACGAATGTTTGTGTCCAATGACATAATTAAAGTTTACACATAATTATTTTCGTAAAACATCAAAAAACTGCTGTCATGTGCAGTGCTTCGCTACTTTCAACATGGACACAGTCTATCACAAATTACATGTTAATAACATTCTGAATGACATAATTTTAATACCACAAAAATATTGTACGTAATATTAGAATATTTTCTGTCTTTTGCGACTGTGACAAAAATTTTATTCACACCAGACACATTTCGCTTTTTTAAAAGCATCTCGATTAAAACAAAGTTGATATAGTATACAAAGTCGGTTGTGGACTCATAAAAACATAAGGACTAAAATTCATTGAGTGTTATAATAGTGACGTGCAATGTGCCAAAAAAGGAACTTATTTGAGTGTATCTGTCACACACAAACAACAATTATTTGCTAAAATATAGATCAGTTGAGACAAACGTTGAATATGATCTTACAACGCAGCGATGTACAAAACTACGAAAGACAATCAACTGTCAGTATAGAAGCCAAAATAATGTCCACTGAAGATGCTTCAAAATAAAACAAAAAGCGGCTGGTGTAAATATGACTTTTATTACAGTCATAAAAGACAGAATATATCTCAGTGTTACTGGTAAAACTGCAACTGCAGAAGAGAAGTTATAGAAAAAGAAAAGACAACGCGAATTTAGTATGTGTGGCTCACCTTTGGTTGTTTTCAATCGCTGCGACCATCGTCATCTGCGGCGCTGCAGTCCGTATCAGTGCCTGTCTCATCTGGTCTTAGAGGCATGACGATGGGATCGAGCATATTGTCAATTAAAAATTTTCCCGGCGGAGGTTCGAGTCCTCCCTCGGGCATGGGTGTGTGTATTTGTCCTTAGGATAATTTATGTTAAGTAGTGTGTACGCTTAGGGACTGATGACCTTAGTCCCATAAGATTTCACACACATTTGAACAATTAAAATTTTCCTCTCCACGTCCTCCTCCTCTAGTCGTCCTGCGTGTCGAACACATTCATTCCATTCTGAAGGTGTTATGCTGTCAAATGCTTCGAGCAAAAGTCTCCTTGTGTCAGCAATTTTAAATGTCGTGTTTCGTTCTGCGACATATCCTTTCACTTGTGCTCATATGAGTTCTATCTGACTGTACTGGCGACGATATGGCGGGAAACGCAAAACTGTATGTCCATACTCCTATGCAATACATCGGTTTCTTATACTTTCACCCGAGAGTTGTGAGGCCCTACAATTCAGACCGACTTTGACTGGCAGTGTGAGGAATCTCCTTACTTGCAGGCCACAGCATGATATCGGCTTTTTTTGTACTTGTGGGAGCCTTGTCAACAACAGCTGAGTGATAACTCGCATTGTCCATAACAATCGCTGAATTTGCAGCAAGGGGAAACTTTTTTCTAAATCACAATATAAATGTCTCTGAGTTCATTTCAGAATGATAATCACCTGAATCGCTCTTTTCTGGCTGGAACGCTAATTTGCTTTCTGGAATGAATCCGAAAGCAGAACCAGTATGAAGCACAATTATCCATCCCCCTTTACCAACTAGTAATTTAAAACCACCCGAACTATCACTCAGTTTCCAACACGCTTTCCTTGCATTATTCTGGTTTACCCATGTATCGTCCAAGTAAAAAATTGTATGATTGCCAGATTTTCTTACTTCAAGAATACTTCTTAAAAACTCTGCCCTTGAAGAAGCGATATCACAATGTTACATTAAGAATTTACGTCCGTCATTTGTATCTGCATATTCGAACCCAACATCTGTCGGTACTCTTCCGATTGAGGCAACACTGCCTTTAAAATTTATAGTTTCAAGCCTTCTCAACGTAATTTTTTTTAACTGTAGGGAATTCACCTGTCTTGCACATATTTAACACAACTCGTCTTAAAACATTTTTGTCAATATCGTCTAAATTCGTGACAGTCTTCTCATGACTGCGATGTTTCCCTGGCGATCTGAAAACTGGGCTTCCACTTGTGTGGACAGATGAATTACCGTCACTGGCAATCCGCTGAACTGTTCTCAAGGTGACACCACTCGCTTCTATTGTGCGTTCCTGAGATCTGGCAGCATCTATGATAGGTCCACCGTTTTCTGCTTAGCGCTTGAAGAAAGCGTGTATCCAGTACATTATGTCTCTCGCTTGCTTATTGAGAATTTGTCGCTTACCACAATCACCTGCCATGACAAATCGCAACAAACTGAATAAAAATTCACCCAATAACCGCCACATACACGTTCAACACTCACACTGGCCAAGATGTTCACAGCAGCGCGCTGTGGAAACTACTGAACGTTCATTGGCTGTCGGAGGATACCACGTTAGATGCGCAGAACAAGCCTGAACTCGACCGCCGTCGTTGATGGCTCCAGCTACAGTAGCCCTTGAAAACGTTGAAAATTATACGAAAAACATAGTTCTTCGACTTCATTTTTCAGCCTTTAGAACCGACTATTCGTAATGCCCAAACAGCGGAGTGGTCCCCGGTTACAATATGACTTTTGAGCAGCGTTTCAAAAAAAAAAATTTGACTCAATAGAAGAATACTTGAGATGTTTTGTAGTAGTCAATTGCTTATCACTTTTCGAGAAAAGCAGCAAACGGTGGACTGATTAAATTTTCTCTTATTCGTCTGCTTGATTTAAAGTTTTGGTTCTAAGTATCTTGAAAGTGAGAGAATCAACATTTTTCAACCTTTGTCCGGCTTCTACCGTTATTAAAGAAAATAATGGGAATAAAAAACCGGAAATCGGCTATTTCGGCGACCGGTTATTTTGAGCGGTTTTAGCAGTCCTGTTAAACAGGCGCTGGAAAAAAATCACTATAACTGAAAACCGGTTGTTTCAGCGATAACCCCATGCCTTACTCGTTGCTCTATGACGTGCTGCACATCTCCGAGCTTTGACGGGATTACATGGTACAAACGGCAAAACCAGCAGTACCTCAAAGCATGACAAAGCAGCTATCGTTGTCCTGCTTTGCAAGAGCGCTGCGTCAATCCACACCAAATAATATGCGCAAGCAAGATGAAACTCCAAAACAGTATGGTAGCCTAAACTCGTTAAACAATCTAAAAATACTTTCGTGGTGGCGATCATCGTTCGTCGGTACTATAGAGACTGAGAAACACATCACATGTCCAAAGTGATATGTCACACATTCCAGCTGTGAGTGGGCTGCTAATTACGCCTCTTATATCTAGGCAGGCCAGTCTCTGCACCTTCCGATGCTCCTTGCCAGTCATCTTCTGTTTTACTTTACTCCTGCATACCATAGCCACGTAAATTATCTTTGGTCTTATTACTGATGTGTATATCCAGGACATGCCCCTCCCCCGTTTTTAACACAGGCGCTTCTAGTGCACACGAGAAGATCTTTTACCTTGGTACCTATATTCTTTATGTAAGGGGTCAATGTGAGTTTCGTGTCTAGGATAACCCCTGGTTCTCCACTACCACCTCTACTGAAAGAGCTGAGGATATACTCACTTGTGAATGATACTGCAACAGTTTTTCTGGAACTAAATTTAGATCCTAATTCTTACATCAGTATGATACTTGCAAATTTGCCAAGTGTTACTCTGACTAAGTCGTCTGCATACCCTTGGCAAAAATAACCTCTAGCGTTTAATTCTTTAATGAGTTCATTCACCACTGAATGCCACAATAGCAGGGACAAAACCCCATCATATCTTCTGAGTTATGTGTCGTAAAATGATGTATTTTTCTACGTACATTCAGCAGCATATGTGGACGCTGTTTGTGAAATGTGTTGCAAATAGAGTTAGTAGCAAAGAAGTAAGAAGTTAAAATGTCACGCATGATGCGAACTATGTGTCGTACAATGATACATTATTTTTAGATACATTCAGCGCCAAATGTGCATACTGCCTGTGAAAAGTGTTGCTTTATAGTGTTAATAGCAACGAGGTAATAAATTTAAGTGTCTTGGATGATTGCGGTAGTTTTTCATGCATCTAGTGTTTATAGCGTTGTATCATCTGAATTAAGTCTTGTCCAATGATGAAATTTTTCTGATAATTCAGTGCTATAAGTGAATATTTTCTAAAAATGTGTCATGGATACAGTAAGGAGCAAAGAAGTAGTAAATTAAAACCTCATGCTTCATATACCAGGTTTTCTGCATGAACAGCGAAAATGTAGTAAGCACTGAACTTTTTTTCTTTTATCGTTTTCTGGGGGCGCCAACAAGAAAAAGTTTTGTGATGGTTTGAAATGGCTCTGAGCTCTATGGGACTTAACTTCTAAGGTCATCAGTCCCCTAGAACTTAGAACTACTTAAACCTAACTAACCTAAGAACATCACACACATCCATGCCCGAGGCAGGATTCGATCCTGCGACCGTAGCGGTCATGCAGTTCCAGACTGTAGCGCCTAGAACTGCACGGCCAACCCGGCTGGCCTGTGATGGTTTGAAATTATGTGTAAAGTTTGTTGCAAGTCTCCGAGTACTCTCATTCACAAATGCTGGATAATTAAAGTTTGGGTATTCTCGCATTGTGGGCTACAACGCTTTTTCACCCCACATCCAACCCTTTGATATGTGGGTGGTTCTTACCTCCACCGTGATTCTTTCCAGGCAGTAAATGATCTGTGAACCAAGTTTGGGTGAATACAGTGGTTTAGAAGTGTTAGGAGCACACGTGGAACATACATATACATATGCAAATACATAAGTTTTTATAATATATATATATACCCCAGAAATGAAAAGAACATGTTCTTTTTATATGTAATTGAATCAAAATGATACTAGTAACATAAAAAGAAAGGAAAAGAGGAAGAACTCCAAACAGTACAAAAAAATCACATGTGGGCCACAAAGATACAAAAAAATTAAGTAAATATATGATCACAAAACATACCTATGAAGAATCTCAAAATCGTAAGAAAAATCTCAAAATGTTAAAACTGTTTTTCTTTTTTAAAAAAAATTAATTATGTACAGCAGTACCCATAATATGGTACAAAAGAATAATGATCATAATAAATAAATAATTATGAAGTGTGTCTTACATTTCACATGTACAGAATATTTACATCCATCTTCCATAAATTCATGAAAATGCAAGAAGCTTATCGTAGTACAGATTAGTGAGAATGTACATATCAATGAAAAGTCCACTTGCTTGGCTGGGTGGTAACATGCTGGCCTCACGTGCAAGTGGACCCGTGTGTTGTGTTGACCTTATCATTATTTCATCTCATTCATGCAAGTCAAGTCGTCCAATGTGGCGTCGACTAAAATAAGACTTGCAGTTGGTGGCCGAACTTCCCCGGATGGGGCCACCCAGCCAACGATGCCATGCATTCATTTCATTTCATCAGTGAAAAGACATTTCAATAATGTGGAAAAGATCCACACTGAACTTTAGTAAAATCTCAGAAAAAAAATCTTATATTTCTGACTAAAGTGCACAATAAAAAGTTTTATGTACATAGCGAAAAAGCTAAAGACCATGATGCTGTTGTTAAAGGTGAATAGTCTGTCACAAAACTGCAGACAAGCAGTGAAGTACAACTTAATACATTTTAAAAAATGTTATAATGTGGATAAAATTACGACATATTTTGCATTAAATGTTATGATAATGCATGCAAAGAGAATCATAGAAAGAGCATGTCAACAAGTAAACAAATACAAAATTAAAACTTTAACTTGGCACATGATTAACATACTACTTCCTAAGTTAAGACAACAAAATTGAAAACAGAAGAAAAATGTAACATGAATACCTTCTTATGAAATTATGTACTGCACATCGACACACTGCACTGGTGTCACTTGCATGCACTGAAATCATCATATTCATAGCAAAGATTACGACAGTGACACCGATTTAATACAGATGACGACACACATGACAGGGTGTAGAGCCGTGGAGTGGGTAAATGGGGCGAGCTGTAAACAAACACACCCATGTCTAGCCAAGAATGTATCCAGACACTGACCTTGGCTGCAATGATGGAAGGGGCGTGTCGCCTGCCAGCCAATCAGAATTGTTGCTCCATTGCACCATGCCATTGTGGGATGTAATGCCCTCTGTCACAGTGGTAGCTGCTCCCAGCGATCCTACTAGATGGAGCTCAATAACATGAAACCAATGGCAAGTGTCCTGGCAAAACAGCATTGTCATTGTCTCTCCATCTTGCACATTGTTATAATAGATGTGGTACTTATGTAGCTGCTATTGGTGGCCAGTCTAGCTCTAGCTAAACTACACTTCTTAACACTATGACTTGGAGTTTCGTAGAGTGTTCATCAAACAGTGAAATTATATTAACACTATAAGAAGAAAATCATTCACTTCTCTGATACAGTTTTACATTTTCAATATGCCTCAGTTTGTTTGATTTCCCAGAGTTAATGCATAAAAAATAGAGACAGTTTGGCTGCACAATTTCACTTATGCAAAATGGCCCAGTGAAGTAGTGCTAGAACTTTTTAATTTCGTAAGTTATCTCACCAAAACCCTTTAATTATCTTTGTAACCACCAGTTTTCACTTTCTGGTCATGCCTCTTCTTCCCCGCAACTTTAATGACCAGTGCATAAGACGATTGTGCATAAGACGGCAGCTCTTTAGAAAAGATATATAATCGCATACCCTCCCAAGGGATAAAATCAGAGCTTATCAACTCCCCAGACAATGGCTGATGCCTCTCTCTCTGTTACAGTATATTTTTTCTTCTAGTCAGCAAGTGATCGACACCCAAAATGCTATGGTCCTATGTTAACTGTTTGAAACACTTTGGTACAGCGAATTTTCTGAGAGCATCCATTTTCTCCAGATCAGGTTCGATCCTTGTGGAGTGATTATATATCCTAAAAACCTGATCTGTTTCTTTACAGATTTGGTCTTCTTCAAATTAACAGTTACTCCCAATTTTCTGAAAGCTTGCAGGACTTCATCAATAGTCTCCATATGTTCTTCCCATGATCCAGAACTTATTAATATATCATCGCCACAGACAGCGACTTCCTTTAATGATTTCCCCCTTAAAACTCCATCCAGAGTCCATGTGAAAGCAGCTGCAGGAACATTCAACCATATGAAATGATATTAACCTGACAACTTCTCCAGTTATACAAAGAAACGGTGTATTTACCCTTTCTTCATCGAACTCCACGTGCCAAAAAATGCTCCGAAGCTGATGAGAAATTTGACGCCTTTTGAAAAGGTCGCAACATTCTGTTTGGTCCCTTTGCAGCAAAATTCATAGCATTCATTTAATTTCATGGTCCATAACTACACATTGTGGGGATGGCACTGGATAATGTTTCCTGTGGAAAGCCTCATATTCTTTTACCTTCAGTTTACATTTACAACTTTTAATTAGTCCCAGCAGCTTGGAAAATACCATAGGGCACTGACGTAGTGCTTGATTTAATTGTTCTTTCTTATCTTCCACAAATCAGACGTTTCTTGTATTTTCTTACAAATTTAACAAAGGATAGTTTCTGCATTTTATTCCTTCTGGGTGCTTTCTTCTTCTGTAACACAACCAATAATGTTTATCTCAGCTGCAGCTCCCACCTTATCCATGTCAACAATACATTACAAATTCATATACACAGTATTCATATCTTCCTTATAACGCATCCCCTAGTGTAACCTCTCTTTCCTCATTATCCTTGTGAACATGTAATTTGCCAACAGGAAAATCCACTTTATATGTTTCCACCATTCTCCCGCATGTCCCTAAAATACACGCAAAAATAATGATTGAACCACCAGGACGTTTTGCGCATACTTTTGCTATCAATATAAAAGTACAGTAATACCTGATTCTTAATTGGCCTGCTTATATTTCCCTCAGCACTAATGATATGTAGATTATTCACAGGAAAGGTGGGATTTCTGCGACCTCTCTTAACAGAAGGTACAATTTATTCCACAGAGCACAGACCTGACTGCCACTATCCAGGAGCCCTTCAATATTAATACCATTAACACTAATGCAATAATGGATATCAACCCATCTTCTGCAATCACTCCTCGCTCTCTCATCAAGATATCTCTTACTTGATAATCAGCTTCACACTGAATATTATAAATGGCAAGTAATGACTCGGTAATTGCAATTATGGTTTCGAACAGAGTCCCATTCGAATGTTTCTCTAGTGCAACTGTGAAGCCGACCAGATATATGTTCGTCACTCTTTTCCTAATCCAGTGATCTGTCGTTAGTTCGCCTGTCATTGTTCTGCCAATCATTATCTTCATAGCGCTTACAATCTTCCCTAAGATGTCTGTAATTTGTGTTTCTATGTGAACTATCCTCCCTTCTATCAAAGAAATTTGGTGGTCTGTAATTTCTGTGAAACCTCTCTTCATGGGTGAACAATGTGCTTTGCTATTTCTTCTATAAAAATTTCCCTCCATTACATTGTCTTCTTTCTTGAGCAATATTCTTGATGTGATCGAATAAGATGTATACTTCTTCAGCTTCACGGAACAGGGGCAAAGGCAGTTTTTCTTGCACCGCAAAAGTACTCTCTCAACTAAAATTTCAATTAACTCATGATTTTTTACTGGATCACCTAACCGCGTTTGTGAAACTCTAGTATGTAATAGTGTCAAAGCACGCTGTAGATGTAGAGTACAAAAACCTCTTTACTATGCAAAATGCGATACATATACCAGTACACAACTACAAAGTCACCTCTGCTCACTCACAGAGAGTCTGCCTCTCCGCTCTCATGCGTCAGCGATATTGTTGTTCCCACAGATCCCCTCCTTCCCACCAGAGTAGAGCATGGCTGCAAGCTGATAGTGGGAGGGCAGGGAAGGGGGGGGGGGGGGGGAACGTTTCTGCAAGTAGTAGTTGTATGCCACAGGGAATAGAGTTCATAATCACGCAGATTTGCAGGTGCGTGAATGGCGCAGCCCATGGAAGAAATTGTTGTGGCTGGCGGTGAAGAGGGAGTGTCGCTATACGTTTCAAGACCAGATGGTGCCAAGGTGAGCTTCCGGTGTGGGTGTAGCAAGTATGACACGGTGATGTTAAGATAGCCATAGTCGTTGAAGAGAGCAGAAAGAGTCGGAACATCTACATTTGCGGGTAGTGGGAATGTCTCATGAATGTGGTGTTTTCAGTGGCGTTTGGAGCCTCACAGCCTGCCTGCATCCCTTCGACGATTAGATCAGCACCAGCGACGGTGAGTTGGAGATCTTCAGGGCAGAACCACTGCACATCAAGGTACACTTCGAAGGGGACTGGTGTTTCCAAAGAAAAGGGGGGAGGGGCATTAGGCGAGAGGGATGAAGTAGGTGATGACATGTCAGTAGCCACAAGTGTCCAGGATGGTTTGAGTCTGCTGCTGAGGTGAACAGTGACAAGCTTGGCATACAGCAAGATATTGTACATGTCAGCTCCACGATGAAGCACTTCTACATCTGTATTTACATTTATACTCCGCAAGCTGCCGTACGGTGTGTGGTGGACGGTATTTTACGTACCACTGTCATTACCTCCCTTTCCTGTTCCAGTAGCGTATGGTTCGCGGGAAAAACGACTGCCGGAAAGCCTCTGAGAGCGCTCGAATCTCTCTAATTTTACATTCGTCATCTCCTCGGGAGGTGAAGTAGGGGGAAGCAATATATTCGATACCTCATCCAGAAACGCACCCTCTCGAAACCTGGACAGCAAGCTACACCGCGATGCAGGGCGCCTCTCTTGCAGAGTCTGCCACTTGAGCTTGCTAAACATCTCAGTAACGCTATCACGCTTACCAAATAACCCTGTGACGAAACGTGCCGCTCTTCTTAGGATCTTCTCTACCGTCAACCTGATCTGGTATGGATCCCGCACTGATGAGCAGTACTCAAGTATAGGTCGAACGAGTGTTTTGTAAGCCACCTCCTGTGTTGATGGACTACATTTTCTATGGACTCTCCCAATGAATCTCAACCTGGTACCCGCCTTACCAACAATTAATTTTATATGATCATTCCACTTCAAATCGTTCCGCATGCAAACTCCCAGATATTTTACAGAAGTAACTGCTACCAGGGTTTGTTCCGCTATCATATAATCATACAATAAAGGATCCTTCTTTCTATGTATTCGCAATACATTACATTTGTCTATGTTAAGGGTCAGTTGCCACTTCCTGCACCAAGTGCATATCCGCTACAGATCTTCCTGCATTTCGCTACAATTTTCTAATGCTGCAACTTCTCTGTATACTACAGCATCATCCGCGAAAAGCCGCATGGAACTTCCGACACTATCTACTTGGTCATTTATATGTATTGTGAAAAGCAATGGTCCCATAACACTCCCCTGTAGCACGCCAGAGGTTACTTTACCGTCTGTAGACATCTCTCCATTGAGAACAATATGCTGTGTTCTGTTTGCTAAAAACTCTTCAATCCAGCCACACAGCTGGTCTGATATTCCGTAGGCTCTTACTTTGTTTATCAGGCGACAGTGCGGAACACGGCTGTTTGAAGGGGGACAAGTTCTTTCGCGTACTCTGTGTAGAATCGAATTGGTATCCCGTCAGGTCCAGTGGAGTTTCCTCTGTTGAGTGGTTCCAGTTGCTTTTCTATTCCTTGGATACTTATTTCGATGTCAGCCATTTTTTCGTTTTTTAGAGAAGGAACTGCAGTGCGGTTTTCCTCTGTGAAACAGCTATGGAGAAAGGTGTTTAGTATTTCAGCTTTACGCGTGTCATCCTCTGTTTCAATGCCATCATCATCCCGGAGTGTCTGGATATGCTGTTTCGAGCCACTTACTCATTTAACGTAAGACCAGAACTTCCTAGGATTTTCTGTCAAGTCGGTACATAGAATTTTCCTTTCGAATTCACTGAACGCTTCACGCATAGCCCTTTGTGGGAGCCCATGTAAGGGGATTTAAGGGCCACACCTATCATGTCCCTCGTGAAGCAGGACGAATTGGCTGTCAGCAAGCAGGAAGATCTTTGGAGTAGAGTGAGGGAGGGGGAGGTATGCGGAGTGAGGAGATGTTTTTTCTCACTCAGTTGATGATAGTGGGCAGAAGAGTTGTCACAGATGGAGACCGGTACAAAACTAAATTTCCACGGAGTGACAATGACTCACCATAAAGTAGCTCATAAAGTGAGACATCTAGGTCACATTTATGACCTGTGTGGGCATCAAGAGGTGTCCAAGGGAGGGTGTCAGTCCACTCACCTCAGTGGCATGTTAGGGTCACTTTGAGAGCACAGTGTCACCTCTCAACAAGCCTCTTGCTTTGCAAGTATATGCAGTTGTTCTGTAGCGAGTGATGCTGCACAAGTTGCAGAGTTCATGGAATTTGAAAGATTCAAACTGTCCACTTGTTCCTTGAGGATGGACGAGGGGCATCCAAAATGAGTGAACCAAGTAGACACCAGAGCCTTCATAACAGTTGTAATGCCTGGAAGGATGATTGCCTCCATCCATTGTATCATGTGGTCAATGACCAATGGGGTATAACAGTAGCTGGCTGAGAGAGGCAGAGGGACTGTGAGGTCGATGTGTATATGTTGGAACCGACCATTCGGAATTTCAAAGTGGCTGGGTGTG
Organism: Schistocerca americana; assembly: GCF_021461395.2. Taxonomy (NCBI): domain Eukaryota; kingdom Metazoa; phylum Arthropoda; class Insecta; order Orthoptera; family Acrididae; genus Schistocerca; species Schistocerca americana. The sequence goes on along the minus strand of NC_060119.1, from coordinate 929,563,692 downwards.
TCGTGAGGTTTTCCCTTGTTGACAGGGAACAAACGCTCTTGTCCACAACTTACAGTCTTTCTTAAAGTTTGGCAAAATAAAACGCTAGATGATAAGGCGTGTTGTCGGATGTACCCCAGGATATCCAAGATCGTGATATTTCTCGAAAATCAGACGACGTAAATTTTGAGAGACAAGGAAGTGTGTGTAGTTATGTGATGTGTCACAGAGAACTGGACGAATCACCCCTAGTATGAACCTGGGTTCACTGCTGTTGATTGTCTGATCGTTAAGCGTATCTTGTAGCTGCTGGTCGTTACGTTGTGCCTCTGCAAATTCCTCGTAATCGATATGCGCGGAAATAGTGCCAATGCGCGAGAGGTAATCAGCTACAAAGTTATCTGCACCTTTTACGTGACGGAAGTTGCTTGTATATTGTGCGATGCACTCTCAATGCTTGTATCGTATATGGCAGTCATCTTTGGGAGGGTTACGGATAGCGTACCTGACAATGGGACGTACTTCAACGTTCTCTCAAATGTACCACATGGTTCCGAAAACCGCTGAGAGCTCTGTGTCGAAAGCGAATGATTTGAACTGCTATTGTATAAGCTTGCGGGAAAACTAGCTTAGGGGCTGTTGGGAACTGTTTACTTCTTGTTACAATACAGCGCCAAGTCACTAGAATCAGCGGTAATTGAGTGTTGAACGCCGGGGAATGGACGTACCGAGGTGATGACTTGCACGAGGGCGTCCTTGATGCATTCAAAGACACACTGCGTATCCCACGTCCACGTAAGTTTCCGTCAGCCAGAGGTGTTCTTGCTCTTTAGCACTTGAGTGAGGAGGACATGGAGAGAGACCACATCACATAGATGCTGGCGTAGAAATTAACCAAAATCAGGAAACGATGAAATTCGTGGTAGGAAGGTGGAGGTAGGTGGTGGACAAGCTCTGTGAGATCGGAGGTGGGCTGGATGTCCAAGGCGTTCACAATGTGGCCTAAGAAAATCTCTTCAGTTTTGCAAAGTTAACACTGGTAATTGTTTATCATGACACCGTTATCAGTCAGTGCACTGAGAACTTTTTCTGGATTGAGATGAATGAATGTAGAAGTTGGACGAGAATACGCATAGCAAAATGAGAACTTGAAGAGTACACTGTCAATAAACCGTTGCCAAGTTTGGGCGGTGTTTTTAAGACCATACGGCATTTAGAGGAACTTGTACAGGCAGAAAGGCATGATTATAGCCGTCTTGTGGCTATCTTCTGGCCACATAGGGATCTGTAAGTAAGCTTTCCTACAGTTAACAATGCTAAACACTGTAACATCGGCGAGGTAGTGCGAGAAATCCTAAATATTAGGTACAGGGTAATAGTCTATGATGGTGTGAGCATTGAGGGCGCAGTAGTCACCACACAGTCTGAAGTATGAACAATGCCCGACTGGAGAAATTCATCCACTACGGCCTTTGCCAGATGGAGATGATCAGGGTTAGTCTGTGAGGGCGTTGCCTCACTGGGGGCCTGAGGGTTGTGTTTATTCTGTGCACTGTTCCATTCCTAATCACAGACATAATGAACAAGTTCTGAGAAGAGGGCACTGAGAAGTAGCGGGCAATGCGCTAGTGGAACGTGTCTCATTACCCAATAGTAATGCTGTGCTCGCAGTGGGTGTGTCAGGAGACTTGTTTTGGTGTGTGGCCGGCTCAGATCAGTGGGTATCAGCGGGAGGCGAGGAACAGAGATTATCGAGGAGACAGTATGTCGCAGAAAGTTCGTCCTCGACTGTGTAGTTGAAGAGATGAACCGGTCCATTGTCGTTCTGAGGCTGAGTCTGTGTCGAAAGAGCGTTCGTTTGGAGCTCTTGGATGTCTATAATGCGTTTGATGTAATCGACAGATTGTCACAGGTACTGCTTGCCGCAAGATGGTTGACTTGCATGCAGGTCCGTGCCCTCGTGGTACATTGTCAACGCAACAGGATCGCAGATTCCCTTCACAGAATGTCTGGAAGGCGAGAGTGTGATCTGGCCCATGTGCAGTGTGAAAATGAGGAGGAAGGCCGAAAGAAAATCGGCACCAAGCACCGTCAGTGTTAATGAACGTCCAAGTGAATGGCGTGAAGATTCCCAAGACGAGTGTGCGGGTTTGTGAACCATGAACAATAATAACAGAGCCACTTGCGGCCTCCAGATGAAGCTGCTGTGCGACAGAAGTTGGTACGGAAGGCGAAGGCAGTGAAGTACTGAACTGAGAACCAGAGTCAATGAGGAAGTGGGGGCTGCTGTTCTGGTCGAGGATATATGTCTATTATTTAGGGGAGCGTCGTGTGTTGAGGAGAAAGAGACATTCTTGTGATGATCGAGCCGTCCTACGTGTCTGACACGGCCCTGGGTACTTCTCGCAGACTGTGCAGCAAGTTTGGGTTTTAACAGGGCTGTCGATAATTACATGCAGCATAACCTGAAGCATGAATGGTACCAGCAGTAGCGTGACTGCAAATGTGCAACGTCCGCCGCGTTGGGGGTGATAGTGGTGGGAGAATTTTTTTTTTTTCAACGCCTAGGGAGTTGACAGTGGTGCCTGCAATTACGTCAGTGTCGGGCGGCGTTGGAAGTGGTCAGTGGTGGCTGAATGCAGGAGGCGAACAGGTCTCTGGTAGTACTGCGTAGCACCTAACACCATTGTTGTTGCTTTGTTGATCCTTTATCGATATTGAATGACAGCAAAAATTCGATCAGCCAGGCGAAAATGGGCCTCCAGCAATTGATGTTTAGTTGCTACTATTGCCATTTGAACTTGCGTAGGGAGTTAAACACGTAAGCATCCATAAGGCTTCATAAGACATGAGATGTGGGTCGATCTGTGCGCGGAGGCGCCTTCACAGTTGGAACGGACTCCTGTGTTGCAAATGTTCATCATATAATACATGATACAGCTGTTTCCTAGGAGTGTGTGACAAACGCTGTAGAAGGACTTGACACTGGGAGGGGATGCGACAATAAGGGTGTTGATGGTGTCTGCTTGGCTGTCCAGATGGGTGAGTAAGGTGACCGTGATTCATATCGTAGGTGACATGTTTCATACAGTAGGTGACGATAGCACCCATGGCGTAGGCGCTTCTGTCATAGCGAATCAAAGCTGAGGGTCATCAGTGCGCGAAAGCTTAACATGTGATTCTGCTTGTTGTTCTCCTACACGGTGTTGCGGCAGTATGGCTGTACAGCCTAGATGTGTGTGTGGCGAATCTATACGTACAGTCAATGTGGCAGCCGAATGTGGCAGCCATTAATGCAGCCTGCTGCATGAAAAACGGACTGAATGAGGCGTGGCGTGGCACAGTCAGAAAGTGATGCTTGGTGAGCGAGTACAAGACTGATTTTCTCTGCCTCGTGATGACTGGGTGTTGTGTGCTGTCCTTGGGTTAGTTAGGTTTTAGTAGTTCTACGTTCTAGGGGACTGATGACCATAGATGTTAAGTCCCATAGTGCTCAGAGCCATTTGAACAAGACTGATACATGCGGACGAAAACACGACATGGTTGGAGGATTAATCGGATCGAAACAATGCGAATGTTCATGTGAGGCTGCAGAAGTCAAACCACAGCTAGGTTCTGCAACGAAGTCAGTAAGGGGATTGTCCGCTGTACACTACCGTTGTGCAATCACATCGTCAGCGAAACAATGGTATGTGTAGTGTCACTGCCACTTTTTATCACTCCTGAAGTACAAGGAACACGGTTTATGTTAGCAAAGACGAGTAATAGCATCATGATTAGTAAAGTTCGCTATACAGTGGGTGCAGAAAGGCTACATTGTCGGAATGGAAAAAAACGAATTTACATGAACGAACAGGACACGGTAGCTGGGGTGACCAATCGTGGAACTCCGGTACATAATAGTTTTGGATAGTAAAGCAAACTATATATATGGAGTAACAAAAAATACTTCTTTATTAAGGAATATGTCATACATATATCAATACACGATTGTACACTACAAAGTCACAGAGAGTCCGGGCTCGTTGATCTCGCTGGTCAGTAATATTGTCATTCCCACAGGTTTTGATCCCAATATTTTCTTAAATATTCTCGTATGGTTTCCTCATATTGGATATAATTTGGTGGTCACTATAATAATGCTTTCCATGTTTAGACTGCTATCTACAGAGTGATTAAAATTAAACTTGGAAAACGCTGTAGAAATAACACCACTGGTCAGAATGACGTCAAATTGCAACGGAACATTATTGGAGAAGGGGGAAAACGTACGGCAAAAGAAAAAAAGTGTGAAAATTGATCAATAGATGGCGTTGTATGTGTCAGAATACGTAAATGAAAACGCCTGTCATGCGCACGACCCACGGAAGTTGGTATAAACACGCCGGGTACTCGGCTTTTCCTCCTTTCGCGTCTGCGACGTTCGCCATGACTGTCTCAATGCAGGAACGCGGTCTCCTTGTAAAGCTGTATTACAAGAATGATGACTGTGCACACGTCGCTCTGCAGAAGTTCCGGACACTAAAAGGTTTGAAAAAAGGCGTTGTTTCGATGACTGCTGTGGGTTTGGAGAAAATGACTCGGAAATTTGAAAAGACGGGTTCTTTTGGTGTGCAACATTGTAGAGGGAGGAAACGAATTGATTTGACATCAGGTGAAGCATTGGCTACAGCAATGCAGAGGGAGACGAATGGTGATGTGCAAACGTGTAGGGCATGGAGAATCGCCCGAGCATTGGACATACCCGTGAGCACAGTGCGTAAAATCCTACGAAACGTCAATTCAGAATTACCCATGTGCACGAATTGCTTCCTATTGACCTGCCAGCAAGAGAAACCTTTGCTTTACGATTTCTTGCTCGCGTAGAAGTGAACAAAAATTGACCGTGGACGATTTTGTGGACGGCGAAGCCCTTTTCCATCTGACAGAATATGTCAATACACAGAATTGTCGAATATGGGTAACGGAAAATCCACGCGCAAATCAAACAGTACCACTTCATCCTGAAAAGGTCATTGTGTGGTGTGGGTTTATGGCATCATTTACCATAGGCCCATATTTTTTCGACTGGTGCTATGAGTGTCTTTTGCGCATCACGTCATTCCAGCTCACCAACAGCGTGGATGTATGAATGGGATCATTTTTATGCAATTGGCACACCTCCGCACATTGCAAATCCAGTTAAGCAGCTGCTGAAGCGGCATTTCGGAAACGCTAGAATTATCAGCCGCTATTTCCCTACAGCCTGGACGTCCCAGTTACCTGAACTTAATCCGTGTGACTTCTGGCTGTGGAACTATCTGAAAGATGCGTTCAGTGTTCCGATTGCAAACTTAGATGCATTGAAGGCACGCAATGCGCAACACATTCTGAACATCACCCCAGAAACAGTTCGATCAGTTGTGGAACATGCTGTTTATCGATTTCAGCTTGCTGCAGAAAAAGGTGGACAGCATACTGAACACGTTTTGCGCCAGTCACACGGAAATTATTAATCCGATTAGATTTTGATTGATGCTTTTTATGCGGTTTTTGTCTCATAACAATTAAAAATCGATGTGATTGATACTTTTTATGAGGGTTTTGGCTTCAGGGCAATTAAAAACCGATTTTTCCCATTCGATGTGATATTACCTTGCCGTGGTGGATGGGCTTAATGGAACTAACAGTATCACACCTGTACACCCATGCACACTGAGAGCGCAGAACAAGATAAAAAGAGAAACGAAACTCTCGTGTTACAAGTGGGAAACACAGACCGACAGCAGCGCCTCAAGTGGTATGGAGATGCACTAAAATATGAAAACATTTCGAGTTGCATCATCGCCCCCCCCCCTCCCCCACCTAGCTTACTTACGATGTAGGTTTTTCTTTTAATTCTATTACCTTATTTTTCTGGGCGTGCTACGTAATTATTTTGGCTGGCATCATAATAAAATAATTGAAACACAGCTATAGCACACTGTACTACAGCAGAGAGAAACCTATTCAGTAATATTTTCAGTCTATTTTTGACGTTTGCGTCTGACAGACAAGAAAACATGATAGGAGCAGTGACTGTCAGGCGCAAACGTCAAAAATAGACTTTTAAATTGACATTCTTATATTGTCATCTATCAACATGTAATAGCTCCAACACGTTTTATGGCTCATAAGAACTAGATGCAACACTTGAAACTGAGAGTAAGTCGAAACAAGCTTGTAGTGTAAATCATTGAAGCAAAAGAAAAATAACATTGTAGCAGCTAAACTGGACTATGAATACTCCTGAATAATGTCATAATTTTTACGTCATACAAGCTGCTGGATCAACGGAGAAAAAAAGCCTATTATTACGAGAATAAGCAGCAGTTAAAGAGGTTCAATTAAGAAATATTTATCACAGTATTGATTTATGAAGAATTCTAAAATTTGTTACAACTATGTTTCAGGACTATAAGTTCTGAGTAACTGCCCAACAAACTTGCACTACTGACCATTAATTTCTTAAAAAGGTTGCTACATCTTACTACTGTAAATGCTTCAACACAAAAAAGAAAACATCAATAACAAATATCAAAAGCAGGAAAGGTGGATAAAAATAGTGAAATGAAAACGGTGAAATGAAAACAAAACTTACTCTTTATTTCTCAAGCACACAAGAAAAATTTTCTTTTAACTGTTATAAAGCTTTAAACCTTTTACTGAATTTGTCTTTAACAATATCAAGTCTTTTTTTACTGATGGTGTGTTTCCAATCTTTCACATACTTTAAATCAATATACTGTTCAGAAAAATGGGCCTTGCAAAATGTTATTGCCTCTGGAAACTTAAACAGTGAATAGAATATATTCTCCAATTGTTCCTGGTGTCCACATTTATCTAAGAATGCATACAACTGACTATGAACATTTGCTACAAAGGACATTAAGCTGTCACTAGCATACAATAATTTTGGGTTTAAAGCATCATATTCTTTGAAACTTTTAAATAAATGATGCTCTGTGGGTGTTGACGGGAACAGAGTTGTTTTACAGTCACTACAGTTCATTTCAGGTGTTACGCCCCTATCTTTCGTAGAATGTAACCAGCTACATATGCCAGTGCTTGTCTGTCATTTCTTACATCAGCCCCACCACTACCAGCAGCAGCTTCATTATCAGCAAGAGCACAATATAAAGCACTTTGATCCATAATGGAATGGTCTGTTGTGGAGTCAAGAAAGTTGTCATCACTAGCTCCCAAAAATTGCTTTAAATTGCTTAATGGCATGCATCTATCATCCTCACAATTACCTAGTGAATTTGTAGGTAAGGACATGTTATTGACTATAACTGTTTTCAATGCTGCTATGAAGTTGGGTTGGTGTTTGCAACACCATGCTGCCTCACACAACAAAATACATTCTCCACTGGGTCTTGACTGCAAGCCCTCATGCTTAAAAAATGAAAGCCATTATTTTAAAGCTGTTCCGAATGAACATCAGTGATCTTATTGTAGTTTGCCACCCACTTACGAAACTGAACATATTTGTCTTATCTCTCCCTGTGACTAGCTCCAACACTTTTCAATTTTCCATTTTCCTTTAACAGACTGTACCACCACACTTCAATATGTGGGGACTCTGCAGAGAGGGCACACTTATAAGACTTGCCAGCTTGTGGATAACAATATGTACTGTTCAGTGAATCAAATAAACAATCCGTCTTTTCAACAAATTATGCAGTGCATGTTGCCTCAGCAGGTAAGATATTAAATGCCACATAAGTTTCAATAACTGCAGCAACTGTATGACTAAGCTGGGCTGCAGCTACCTTGACTTTCATTTTAATAAAAGAATCCTTTAATTCAAAATGATTCCTATGTAGTTTTCGCAGTGTCGTAAACATCTTCTGCTGATCCAGAAGAAAAGCCCTGTGAATATATTCAAAACTGGCCTCTTTTTTAAACTCGAACTGTATTTTATTTCCTAGCAGAGCATTTCTACTATTTTTAATAGATGTGGGACATCATAAATGACTTAAATAGGTTCACCTCTGACTACAAAATGAAATGGACTGGACTCAGTAGATTTCTCACAGCAGAGTTCCTTCAGTGCTCTCTGGTTGGTTGCATCCTGGTCACAAACTGTACAAACTACCTTTAGCCCTACTTCTTGCAACTGCCTTATGACATAGGTAGTAAGACTTTTTAAAGTGATACTTGAAACTGAGTTGTGAGTGAAATAATAAGCAATAACCTGCTTCCAGCTTTTATGTATGCCTCTAACCATGAAAACTAATGCATGATTTGCATGAACATTTGACCTCCCTAAATTTTCACAAAGCACAATATTACGCAGCATTGTTCATTATTTCAACTTCTGTTTTCATTACATTCATGACCGACGTATTCAATCCTGGTTCAAAAGGTATAGAAGACAACAGACATTTCTGATACCTCACAGAAGGAAGATTAAAATGAACTTACAAATATTTGTATAGGTGGGGACTTCGTTTGTATAAGGATAAAGCAAACACTATGTCCTTGGGTGCACATTGCCTTGCATTTGCTGATCGATGAGCATTTCGTAATTGGCTGTTTATGAAATCTTTGGAGTTTAAATTAGATTCTATGAAAGAGAAAGTATTGCTGTCATATAAAACTGTAAGTGCTTTCAGTTCTGATTTTTCATAATGTAGCTTTGCTTTCAGTTTTGATAGCCTTGTTAGAGTATTCCTATGAATCTTGTACATTTTAGATTTTGATGGGGTTAAGTCTGCTTTTGAAACCCCTGTACCTAAAACCCCACTTTCCTCATTACAACATGTTTCAGATAAGAATGTATACTCACTATCTGCAGATTCATTTTGAGGGGAGATAAAAAAATTTAAGAGGTGCATCACTCAATGAATTACTCTGCTCAGCACAACTAGTGCTAGGTAATTCTCTAACAGCAGCTTCACCTCTGGTATTGGCACCTGTATAGTAAAGATTTTCCAAGGTACCACTAGTGCTTGGTAAGTCTAACTCACTATTAGCACCAGATACACCTGATCCATTTCTGGTACAAACACCTACATGAGAACTACTTGCCACAGCACAACTAACGCTTTGTAGTTCATTAACATCAGTATCACTTCTGGTATTAGCAGCTGTAAAATGAACAGTTGCCATAGCACCACTAGTGCTTGGTAGGCCCAATTCACTATTAACAACAGTGTCACCTGCTTCACTACCGATTTTGGCAATTACGCAAGGGACACCTGTCACATGTTTTGGAAACACGCCCATGTTTAGCCTATGCCTACTTTTATTCATAAAATCTTCTTCAAAAAAATGATCTACACAAACAAAATAAGAAGCACAGTTCACATCTCATGACAGTTTACAAATACTCTTCCACTTTAGAAGCAACTCTTGAGGTTGTTTTGGAAACCTGTAGAAATGCTTGTTGCCAATTTCCTCTGTTGAACCCATGTAATAGCCAGATGAAAAGCTGGGGAACTTGCAGGAGTATTTCAACGTCAATCCATTGTGTTGGATATTCTGAAAAAAAAAAAACATAAAAGTCTTCATTAAATAAAACTACTACAGACATATTAAAGTTATTTTAATAAACAAACGGAAACCACACTGCTTAATTCACGATAGAAGAGAATACATTTCATTTATAGGCTACGAGATTATTTAATGAAAAATTAAACGTCTTACCTTACAATTTCTTCAGTTCTACAGTGAACTTTATGAATTCAGAGTAAAAAATCTGTTTATAATGAAGATGAGTAGTATGTAAATATGAAACAAATACAAAGACGACTGTAACCGAGGACCACAGACTTCAGTGCAGAGCAAGACGATAGAATATTTCAAAACAACCACCATTGGAGTTTAGACAGCTCTCATTGATCAATTCCAGCTTCGTTTGACCCCTAGCGCCTCTAGTGGTCTGGAATGGAACTACGTGGCTTGTTGCCTCTTCGCCCATATAGCTTTCACCCCCCCCCGTGACTTAGAGTATAGTTTTTTTAGCGCCAAATGTACACCTTAGGCATTGTTGTATGATTCATTTGTCATTTGTAGTCGACCACTATTAAATTATGGTGATTACAGCACCATCTATTGCTACATTTTGTAACTATTTCTTTTTCTTTTGACATACGTTTTCCCCCTTCTCTGATAATATTCCGTTGCAATTTGTTGTCATTCTGACCAGTGGTGTTATTTCTACAACGGTTTGAAAGTTTAACTTTATTTATAATACCCCTGTATATCACTACGCAACAGCCATTTTGCAACTGGAATGTGATATATCAGTTAGTATGGTTGTTGGCATGTAGAATCTGAATCTACCTTTCTAGCACATAAGATTTTTGAGTTTTAATGGTTTTATTGTTTATCGGTTATATTATCTATTGTAATGTTTACCTTTTTTTGTTAAGATGTCTATATTTTTATTTTTTAGTACAGGGGTGCTAGAAGATTTACAAATCTTCACTAGACTGGACGTGAGGTACAGATTCTAAACTTTGCTCACCTGATGGAAGGATACTATAACAACTAGTGGATGCTGATAAATACATGGTTCAGTTTTCGTCACATAGTGTATTGTGAGTACTTTTACCTTGATGAGTGTTCCTTCTAAGAGATATAATGTTAGTAGTGGGACCACCTTCGTTTCCATCCATTTTGTTAGTGCAGGTTGCCTACATCAGGGGCAGCTATGCACTCAGGGGCAAAACTATTGTTCTCTTTTGATTGACAGGTATGTAACTTATTGTTCTCCTTTGATTGACAGGAACTTAACCTATTGTTCTGTTAAGTGGTTTTCCATGTCACCCCCATTTCCTTTTTATTGACAGACACTTATCCTATTGTCCCTCCGCCTCCTCCCCCTCACCCAACCCCCCCTCCCCACTCCCAGCTACAGGTACACTTTCAGGTCTAAGGTATTGGAATAGCTCCTCTCACTCTAATCAGTTCGATTCACTACATAATTAAATTGACCAATTTACCACTGGTAAACCCCCTCCACTGCCCCCCCCCCCCCCCCCCCCATAAAATGCTTGGAGTTGAAATTCCATCAGGACCATGCAACACACCACGGCTACCTCCACTAACCTAAGAAAATGGATGAAAAAAGGACACTTTGGCTACCTCCACTAACATAAGTCATCGGACCACCACCTCTTCCTAGGGATTGGTGGGAAAAGGACTGTGCCTGTGCTGGACTTAGGTCTTCATTTTCGGTCTTTATCTAAACAATTAGAGGCAGTACCGCCATCAAGTGTGTTCACCCAAAGGTCTAGAGTCAAACTGACCTAGTACACAGCACTGCCACCAGAGGGCGCTGTCGTCCCTTCTGTGACGTAATTCAAGATGGCGGCCTGGTGGTGGTGGAGAGGAAGGATATCATAACAAGAAGTTCAACAGTATATTGTTTATTTATAAAAAAAAAAATAGTTCGTGGGGTTGGATTTCTCTTACTCATCGTTCCCTGCTGTTTGAAAACATGTATTTCTTCTAAGAAGAAATTACACGGGCCAAACATGTTGCATAACCTAATGTTTGGCACTATAGTCTGGGTGTCTTAACCTAATGTTTGGACCTTTGTCGGCACTTAACCTATTGTTCTGTCAGCCCCATTTCCTTAAACTCTTGTACCGCCTTTGATACCAAATTAAGTTATTAGATATGTCCTCCCACCATTTTCTGGTACATTTTTCGAATTTCACATACTTTTGAACGCCATTTCTGGCGCATTCTTGTTCGTCACCCACGCCCTTAAACTATTGTACTGCATTTTACATAAAAATTATGGAAATTACCCTATGGTTCTGTACTTAACCTGCTGTTCTGCTCCATGTCACCCACTCACACACACCCTCCCTTAACTATTGCACTGATAACACCATGTTGATATAAAAAATTTATTAAATCGGTATTCCTCACATGTATAGGGTACTTTTTCTTAATTCGCAGCATCCTACTGGGATAGTGAAATCGATGGAATATAGTTTAAACAAAAGATCGCTAGTAAAAAACACATCAGGCCACCCGACTTCAATGTCGAGCCTGGGTGCATTGGTGGGCAAGCAAAGTGGCGATGCGGACGTCAGCTGCCCAGCGACTCACAGGTGTCCGTTTGGGACTCGCAAACATGAGGCAGCAGCATTCCTTTCACACTTGACACCTCGGAAATTCCTGTCGAAATATGTGTTCAGCTAGGCACTGTTGCTGGAGCGATGAAGCATAGCTGAAGTGTGGGTCCAGTGTCAAGAGGTGTTGCAATGCTTCCCAGAATAGCACAGGGTGCACTGTTCCTAGCAATCCTAATGGGACAGCCAGTCCGTCACTGAATTTACAATTCAGATTGCTGCTGCTGCCGATGTGGCAGTACTGTATGCCCATTTTTTTCTGCAGCCGTTACTGTCAGAGACAGCAAAGGACCTGGAAGAGCAGCTGAACGGAATGGACAGTGTCTTGAAAGGAGGATATAAGATGAACATCAACAAAAGCAAAACGAGGATAATGGAATGTAGTCGAATTAAATCGGGTGAAGCTGCAGGAATTAGATTAGGAAATGAGACGCTTGGAGTAGTAAATGAGTTCTGCTGTTTGGGGAGCAAAATAACTGATGATGGTCGAAGTAGAGAGGATATAAAATGTAGACTGGCAACGACAAGGAAAGTGTTTCTGAAGAAGAGAAATTTGTTAACATTGAGTATAGATTTAAGTGTCAGGAAGTCGTTTCGGAAAGTATTTGTATGGAGTGTAGCTACAGAATACTGCTGAAGATTCGATGGGTAGATCACATAACTAATGAGGAGGTATTGAATAGAATTGGAGAGAAGAGAAATTTGTGGCACAACTTGACTAAAAGTAGGGATCGGTTGGTTGGGCATATTCTGAGCCATCAAGGGATCACCAATTTAGTACTGGAGGGAAGTGTGGAGGGTAAAAATCGTAGAGGGAGACCAGAAGGATGTAGGTTGCAGTAGGTACTGGGAGATGAAGAAGCTTGCACAGGATAGAGTAGCATGGAGAGCTGCATCAAACCAGTCTCTGGACTGAAGATCACAACAACAACATACATCGCCATATTGCACTGGCAGTTAAATCCCGCAAAAGTTATCTACAGATCATCAAAATACATACAAGACTCACAAGAATATTGGGAGCTAGGAACATATTTACCAGTGTAACCACAATTAAATATTACGAATGCTGCTACATTCTGACACTGATCGGTGTACAGGTATTGTCTTCTGTTGACAACTGTCGTTCTGGAACGAATCTCAGTATCTATAGTGCACATAATTTGTGAAAAAATCTCTCTCATACCCTCTTGGTTATCGATGTGCTGAATCTATACATCCCTCACGATAGGACACACACTCATTTTCTCTGATCATGCCACGACATAAGCCACAGTAACTTTGCACTGCAACATACACGCATTTCAGACAAACAGTGCAGCTATCTTTTATATCTGTACAGCACCAAAAAAATTATGGTATGCCTACACTCACACCACCTATATGTCTCGATTCTCCTCAATCCTAGGAAATTATCTGACAAAGTCTTCGAATCAGTGCTTCTGGAAGGTGCTGCATCCTGCCAAGATTCTCTCAAACAAGTGTTATGAAGGACAGGCGTCCAGCACAATGTGCTATAATGAATACCGCTCCAGCGGACGTAATGTTTGGAAAGACATCATCGACGCAGATTGGTGTACTGTGATCAACATCACTATCGATAGGACAACAAGGAAAATGCGAGGGTACGCTTAGGGGCGCCGATAACGTTCTCACCACTATGTAGAGACTCCTATATCCCAGCACAAAGGATGTCTTGTGAATGAGTGATTATGATTGGTTCTTATCAAATTTACCCGCCGAATTACTGATGCCACCAGTGTGGAAGCATCGTCTACCTTTTTTTTCTGCAGTCGAGACTTTCAGAGACAAAAAACTATTTTACACAGGTCGTCCTATTGCACTGACAATTAAACCTTGCAAAGTGCCCTACACATCGTCAAACACGGATCGACTCTTAGTCACACTGCAAAGCGTGCCTATGTAGTAAACGTACAATTCGCATCCTGCGCCATACAAAATCACCCCTTTTACATCATTCGTACATATATCGCGAAGACATACAGTATAAGCACATGCACCGTAGGTATACTCGCGGCACTAGATATTTCCCGCGCGTGACCAGCGCGCCCTCATTGGATCGAAGTCACTCTCAGAACTGTTGTGCAAAGATGGGCTCGTTTCCCCCTGGGACAAACACGTTACTGTTTCTGTTCCGGACCTGCTTGCTTGCTTTACTACACTCATCTCCAGACTCTGCGACTACAAGAAAATTTCGCATGGTTTGCTAGAATATGTAGAAATATGTAGTATGTGCTAGAAATATGTAGAGTGTTGTCTGATATACTTTGATGATGGATGTGTTCGAGAATTAACAATGCATGGACGTACTGCACAGTCATCTATCCACATTCGCAATAATACTTGCAAAGTGGGGAGAGGGTGGTTTAGCTATGATACTGAAATTGAGAAACGTGCTGTCACATCATTGCTCAGTGTTGAAATTACTGTAAAATTGGTAAAATTGTCCACACAATCAATGCTTATTATTTCAGTACATCAGGGGTGTCTTTTCTATCCCATCCATCCACTGGTGCGCTGTTGCTTGCAGCATAATGATTGACTCATTTGAGTTGGAGAAAAATTTTTGGTGGAGGGCCAACACCTTCTGGGGGATGGATAGCACTGAAACAGTGATTGGGTACATAGATGCAATATGAGGAATCAGTCGAAATGGAACACGGAACCATTGGCTATTCCATCACTGTGATAGATGAGTTTAAATGTAGAGGTCGTCAATCACTTTCGGACAGTAATTTGGAAACTCCTCAACGCTGCCAAACTCTTCCAGTTTCCTTATACTGTAACTGTCTTTTATTTAAAATCATCCTGTGTGTGCGGCATATTATGGTAGGTGCAGTGACAACATGATTTACACTGTGCGACGTCTAGTTTTCTGCAAGAGGCAATGGATCAGAAAATGTTAATGTCAATTTAGAACCTGACAGACCTCGAAGTCATGGCTGGAAAACAAAATGTATGGCAGTGTACAAAGCGTGTTACAGCAGCAAAACAAGATGTTTCAAACAAAGACACAGGGTCACAGGGGGCGTCTCCTGCGACTTAAAGTATAGTCTGTGGGATACAGTCATCCTCCTATAGCATAGGTGATGAAAATTTAAACTGGCCTGTACAGTGGATCAATACCTGTATATTTAATAGGATCGTCGCATGTGCTCGAAGCCAGCATGCATGTGGTATTTGTTTTCGATATATGAGAGGAAAGAGATGCGGTAAAAATCTTGTTGAGTTCTCTATCGGATGAAGTAGTGGAGCTTTTATAGTTCGTAATTATTCTCTGGTGGAAGGAATAGAATAACGATGATAGAACGTTGGGGTGGTAGACGTGAATGGGAGCTGAGGGGTGTGGATCTGTAGTACCTGCTTGTAGTTTGGAGAAGCACAGCAATGCAGTAGCAAAATCGATATACTTCACCCAGTTCCCATACTGTCTTTTACACTACCTCGTGTTGCAGGAGTAGGTTTCGTTTCTGTCGAATGGTCAACACACCGTTCTGTCACAGTAACTCAGCTTCGCCTGTTTCTACACGGGTTGCAGAAGGTGATAGATATAGCTTTCTCCGACTTCTACTCAGTTCCGACTTACATTGGAACAATCACATGTGCAAAGCTGCAGGGACGGTAGCGCAGACTCTGAGAGGTAGTTGCAAGATGCACAGGGGCTACCTAAAACCACATTGGAGTTTTACTAAAGCAGATAAGTCCGAGAAAGGTGGCTCATTTCGAGATATGATTATGCCAGAAATATGATTCACTAGTGGCTGTAATCATTAATGGACTTCTCCATAGGTTCCATCGCAGGTTTGTGATTGAATGGAAAGACTTGATCCCAAGTCATAGACATCATTTCTACCGAAAGCGTAGCACTAGAGATCTGAAAAGCTAGTGTACATTTCTTATGACCTCAATCATCACACCATCTACTACTCTTTGTGATTCTTCTCAATCAATCGTCGCCTATAACTCAGTGGATATATCGCAGAACCTCTGACATGGCATCGAGACAGAATGCGTTACAAATGCTGCAGAAATATCTAGTGGCGGTGGCGTTTCATACAACTTCTTAGTTGAATCGCTTTCAAAATGTGGTAATTTTATTACAAGGTTGCACCGTCGGCGACGTGTTGGTCTGATACTATACACTCCGGCGATCACCATCTACATTCAGTGTCATGGTATTTGTCTGGAAGAAACCACTTCATTCAGAGGTAATGCCATACGTAGATTTATAGGGCCAGTATAGCTTTTAACATGGATATCTGTATGCACCTGTAGAATAAAGACCGCCTGTGATGGTAATATGGTAGTGTTTTTTAACATCTGGCGGTTTGTAAGACGATTACGCCTCTCTTTCTAAGACACAGTGGTACCACTCTCAAGAAAACTTATTAGACATGTCCACTCATCGTTGATTCTCAGTCATATTGTTTCGTATCGCCGGAAATCATTTATTGACGAAGTAGTAGGGGATGGGTGATAGGTTCACCTTGAGCATCAGGGTCATACAGTGTATGTTTGTGCTCAGACATGTGCAAAGTAAATGACTATGTCCAGTCGTAAGGAAGGTATGGATTTGACATGGAATACTGTGATAGCAAAGGGGAGAGTATGTCAAGTCATAAGAATGGTACAGATATTTCTATTTCCAGAGCCACAGCCGTCAGCAGGGTGTATCTCCGATACCTAGTTCATTGTCGAATGTCGTTCTGTTGAGACCGCGATCGTAACATTTAATTGTAAGTATAGCGATCAAATATATATGTGACCGATTTCCTAGGATAATTCTGTCTAGGGGTGCTTGGAGTGCAGCACCGTTGTCCTGTGGCAGTAATGATTCACGTTTCCCGTTAACGGCAGGAGCTGTCCGAATGGAAAGGGCTGTTGGGAGTGTAGGAATGTAGCTGACTTAACCGAATCCTTCTCTAGACGGCTGAACAGCGAACTAATACTTAGTATGTGTTGGGTGGGTTTCGCGATCGCATGGAGAGATTGAGAAGATTCAACATGTACATGTGTTTGCGCTGGACCATTATTCCCTCCCATGTAAGTTGTTCGGTCGACTGCTTCTTCAAATTTCGCGGCTTTATTTAGTTAAGAGGACATCGATTGTGGTGTGTGCATCTAGCAGGTGAAAGACAGGTGGAAGACACGTTTACTGGTTCTCTAGACAACCAGCATAGTGAACGCATTATTGTGGCCAAGATAGACACGAAGCCCACGCCTACTACAGTAGTACAAGTTTATATGCCAACTAGCTCTGCAGATGACGAAGAAATTGATGAAATGTATGATGAGATAAAAGAAATTATTCAGGTAGTGAAGGGAGACGAAAATTTAATAGTCATGGGTGACTGAAATTCGAGAGTAGGAAAAGGGAGAGAAGGAAACATAGTAGGTGAATATGGATTGGGGCTAAGAAATTATAGAGGAAGCCGCCTGGTAGAATTTTGGGCAGAGCATAACTTAATCATAGCTAACACTTGGTTCAAGAAACATAAAAGAAGGTTGTATACATAGAAGAACTCTGGAGATACTAAAAGGTATCAGATAGATTATATAATGGTAAGACAGAGATTTAGGAATCAGGTTTTCACTTGTAAGACATTTCCAGGGGCAGATGTGGACTCTGACCACAATCTATTGGTTATGAACTGTAGATTAAAACTGAAGAAACTGCAAAAAGGTGGGAATTTAAGGAGATGGGACCTGGATAAACTGCAAGAACCAGAGGTTGTACAGGGTTTCAGGGAGAGCATAAGGGAACAATTGACAGGAATGGGGGAAGGAAATACAGTAGAAGAAGAATGGGTAGCTTTGAGGCATGAAATAGTGAAGGCAGCAGAGGATCAAATAGGTAAAAAGACGAGTGCTAGTAGAAATCCTTGGGTAACAGAAGAAATATTGAATTTAATAGATGAAAGGAGAAAATATAAAAACGCAGTAAACGAAGCAGATAAAAAGGAATACAAACGCCTCAAAAATGATATCGACAGGAAGTGCAAAATGGCTAAGTAGGGATGGCTAGAGGATAAATGTAAGGATGTAGAGGCTTATCTCACTAGGGGTAAGATAGATACTTCCTGCAGGAAAATTAAAGAGACCTTTGGAGAAAAGAGAGCCACTTGTATGAATATCAAGAGCTCAGATGAAAACCCAGTTCTAAGCAAAGAAGGGAAAGCAGAAATGTGGAAGGAGTATATAGAGAGTCTATACAAGGGCGATGTACTTGAGGACAATATTATGAAAATGAAAGAGGATGTAGATGAAGATGAAATGGGAGATATGATACTGTGTGAAGAGTTTGACAGAGCATTGAAAGACCTAAGTCGAAACAAGGCCCCAGGAGTAGACACTATTCCATTAGAACTACTGACAGCCTTGGGAGAGCCAGTCCTGACAAAACTACCATCTGGTGAGCATGATGTATGAGACAGGCGAAATACCCTCAGACTACAAGAAGAATGTAATAATACCAATCCCAAAGAAAGCAGGTGTTGACAGATGTGGAAATTACCGAACTATCAGTTTAATAAATCACAGCTGCAAAGTACTAACGCGAATTCTTTACAGACGAATGGAAAAACTGATAGAAGCCGACCTCGGGGAAGATCAGTTTGGATTCCAGAGAAATGTTGGAACACGTGAGGCAATACTGACCCTACAACTTATCTTAGAAGAAAGATTAAGGAAAGGCGACCTACGTTTCTAGCATTTGTAGACTTAGAGAAAGCTTTTGACAATGTTGAATGGAATACTCTCTTTCAAATTCTGAAGGTAGCAGGGGTAAAATACAGGGAGCGAAAGGCTATTTACAATTTGTACAGAAACCAGATGCAGTTATAAGAGTCGAGGGGTATGAAAGGGAAGCAGTGGTTGGGAAGGGAGTGAGACAGGGTTGTAGCCTCTCCCCGATGTTATTCAATCTGTATATTGAGCAAGCAGTAAAGGAAACAAAAGAAAAATTTGGAGTAGGAATTAAAATCCATAGAGAAGAAATAAAAACTTTGAGGTTCACCGATGACATTGTAATTCTGTCAGAGACAGCAAAGGACTTGGAAGAGCAGTTGAACGGAATGGACAGTGTCTTGAAAGAAGGGTATAAGATGGAAATCAACAAAAGAAAAACGAGGATAATGGAATGTAGTCGAATTAAGTCGGGTGACGCTGAGGGAATCAGATTAGGAAATGACACACTTAAAGTAGTAAAGGAGTTCTGCTATTGGGGGAGCAAAATAACTGATGATGGTCGAAGTAGAGAGGATATAAAATGTAGACTGGCAATGGGTAGGAAAGCGTTTCTTAAGAAGAAAAATTTGTTAACATCGAATATAGATTTAAATGTCAGGAAGTCATTTCTGAAAGTATTTGTATGGAGTGTAGCCATGTATAGAAGTGAAACGTGGACGATAAATAGTTTAGACAAGAAGAGAATAGAAGCTTTCGAAATGTGGTGCTACAGAAGAATGCTGAAGATTAGATGGGTAGATCACATAACTAATGAGGAGGTATTGAATAGGATTGGGGAGAAGAGGAGCTTGTGGCACAACTTGACTAGAAGAAGGGATCGGTTGGTAGGACATGTTCTGAGACATCGAGGGATCACCAATTTAGTATTGGAGGGCAGCGTGGAGGGTAAAAATCGTAGAGGGAGACCAAGAGATGAATACACCAAGCAGATTCAGAAGGATGTAGGCTGTAGTAGGTACTGGGAGATGAAGAAGCTTGCACAGGATAGAGTAGCATGGAGAGCTGCATCAAACCAGTCTCAGGACTGAAGACCACAACAACACAACAGACATTGTATTGCTACGTAAGAAAAGCAGTGACAAAAAATATTAGCGCGACCGCTGTAAGCGTCGGCAGAAGATGTACTTTCCTATGATGGAAGGCAGTAACACATGAGGGAAACCTCTTTCAATTTTTTTGTCAATTAATGGAGAGTGTCTGTCTTTAGTTCTCGAGTGGCGAAGACGTATTTTTTGTAAGATGTGTGTGGTAGTCATTTGTGTTGTCTGAATAATAATTATCATTGGAACGAAACCACGAAAGTTTTCTTTTCTTCCGCGCATCACCTCAATATCAGGTCAACAAGCGGCCTGCATTCGGAAGAAGCCCGATTAAGAACTGTTATACACACGGTCAAGAGATAGATACTTATGGCGGAATTTACAGGATTTGTGAATTAAAAGCAAATACAATTTATTCCCTGCAAAAAAAAAAAAAAAAAAAAAAAAAAAAAAAAAAAATCATAAAAATAAAATATGCGAACAGTATGCAATAAGTTTGTTTAATTAAATACACACACACACACACACACACATATATATATATATATATATATATATATATATATATATATATATATATATATATATATATATGTATTTGCACAACTGGCGACCTGGTGACAGGACATTGAGAAAGCCATGTGAAACAAGTTGTGTAAATTATTCAAAGTTATTTATGACATTGTATGAGATTTTTTTTGCGTGCACTAATTATTTTCTAATTTTCATGTGCAACATCACGACTGGGAGCAAAATAAATCAGAACCAAAAATTATTATGGATAAAGTAACCAACTCAAAAGGGAATCAAAAGTGAAGCCGGAATTTACGGAAAATCTTGGAAATACACTGTTTCATCGCAACAAAGGTAGGACCGCTACGCAACCGCTTGCTTAGCTACGATTGGTAGCGTCTCTTGCGTAATAATTAGAAATACCTTTCCTTAATTTCTTTTCCTAAATGCATTGATGTGAATTTTTCAGAAATTTTACGTAATGAGTAGCGAGAAAAAATTTTAAAGTTTCTGTGACATAACATTTTGTGCGTCATAAAAGTTTATAAATGACGCTTGACGACACGTAAATCGCATGTTTAAATTCAAAACAATAATATATTTCAATTTTCTGTTTTCCAAAAATTTTAATTGTAATATTCAAACAGAATGGCACAAAAATCAGTTTCTATTCTTGTTAACAATGGCGAGCTTTCACAGAGCTCTAACTTTGATGATACGTTGATGACAATAGATGGAACTACATCACGTATCTCCGCCGCGAGCAACATACTGTTCGCACAGGAAAACATAGAAAGCGCAGATAACATGATTTTTGAGTACACTTTATCGTCACCCATTACACGAAATTCAAATGTTGATTTGCAGAGTACAGTTGTCAACAACCAAAGTACATTAAATAGCAGCCAAAATGACGCACTTGCCGCGATACTTCAAAAACTGGATAGTATGAACACCAATTACATCAGTTTGCGTGCAGACATAAAAAATATAAATACCAATTTGCGAACGGACATAAATACAAAATTTGACAGTTTGTCGCAAAACCTTACCATAGTCACACCAGACATAAACCACATAAAACAAGAGTAAAAAGAAGTTTTAAGAGATTTTCAGGATACAGTCACACAGCAGATCAGTGATTTGACAAAGAATTTCGCGAGGAGATGAACGTAAAACTTAAAGACGTGGTAAAACAGCTAAAACAAGATGTACTTTCCGAAGTAAACAACGACATTACGGGTATAAAACAGTAATTAGACACTCTTAACGAGCCGAATGATACAGTAGAGCAGCAAATAAAAGCGATGAAAGATACACGCACGAACCTGGAAGCTACACAAACACAATTAACTTCCACAGTAAAGAACATCTCTACCGTAGTAAACAAACTGCACAAGGATTACGAAAATATACCAATAGCTATTAACGAACTCACTTTAAAAGTAGCATCACTTGAAATCGAATCAGTCTGTGCCAAAAAGGAAAGAGACAAAATTAATGAAAATTTATCTGACGTAATTTCACAAGCTGAAGCAGGTACTTTAGACAAAACAGTACCTCAGCGGAAAAGGCAGTGAAGGAATGTAAATTAGTCAATGATGCAGTTGAAAAACTTATTGAGCGAAAGGAAAATGACATTATCGACAAAGTGAACACAAATTTGCAAGCTACAGAGCACAGGATACGCAACTACTTACGTGAAACTGATACAGAGACACCAGTTCTACACATAAACAAAATGCCAGCCACGCCAAACCAAAGTAATGTAGGCCACACAGATCATTGCAAACCCTATGAACAATGCCAGTAGTAATGATAGAACGCAGAGTGTAAGTTTACATGGCATAACAACAGAACCAGTACCTACAAGAAGTGTAAATAATTATGACAGCTATCTAAACGCAGTACAAAATGCATGCACCTTGTCCACTATATTTGCTCAGGAAGGTATATTACGACACCGTCAATTTCCTACATTTACTAGTGAAGATAAGAAGATGAATCCTGTTGTGTTTATTAGTGCTTTTCGACATGTGTTTCCTAGAAATTGGACGGAAGCACAAAAGATCAGGTTTGTTGTTGGGTACACGCAAGTTGATGTACTTTTGTGGGCGACCGATAAAGCTGAGCGTCGTACCACATATTTACAATATGAACGGGCATTTCTTGACAAATATTGGTCCGAAGCCGTAAGGGAGAGACTTAGGTGAGAGGTTATTAATCTCGCCCCTTTTAATAAGAAATATGGTAGCTTTGAGAAATATCTCAACAAAACACGTTACTGGACGAATCCTATTTCTGATGTGGATGTTTCAAAAATTTTAAAAAGTCGTTTGCCATCACACATTCGTGAAAAATTAATTACTACACATGAGCACGACACAGAATATTTCTATCCATTTTAGATTCAATCGACTTAATATATGAAGAGAAAATAGTAACAGATAGGGCATCAGACAGCCAAACACCACAACAACGTAACTTGAATGGTCAATACAAAAAGCCAGAAACGAACAAACAAAGCTGGTACGCCCAACCGCAAGGATACATTAACCGTGATAATGGATACGGGAATGGAAGTGGTAGGAACGACAGATTTAAGCAAAACTTTCCGTATAACAGGAACGATTACCATCCACAAGCTAATTTCAATCCCTCCTCTCAAAATTATGCACCGCGTGTCAATGAAAGCAGTCAGCCGCATCGGTGCCCGGCGCGCGGCAACAACAATAACGTACAAAACGTCGTACCGCAGCCAACCTTTGCGCAGCAAAATCACAGTACGGCAACATTTCACAACAGCCATGTGAACACACGAGAAAGTATGTCACCAGCTGGTAATGATTCAAATTCGAGAAACAACTACACAGTACAACTGACAGAAGTTGTCCCGTGTACCAAAGTAGATCAGACTACACCGCAGGAAAACCCGAAACGGCCGTAGTTGAGCCCCATACTATAGACCTTATAAGCGATGGGGGCAAACCAGATTTGCAAACATGTTTCGTATGATTCGATGAACAAGGAGACATAAAAGACGATCTATACCAACATGAACTAAAATCGGCGGAAAATACACTGGAAGAACAAGTGCAAGCAGTAATCAGAGCGAAAATTTTTGGTGTAGACACACAGTTAAAACATGGTGCAGGGTCTACGACTAATTTAATGCCTGAAGCATTTTTCACTGAATTAAAAAGACGGAATAAATCTCCTGTTCTGTTGGGGCAAAACTGCAAAATACAAACCGCTACAGGCGGCAACACCATATTAGTAAAACAACAAGCTCTTATCACTGTGAACGTTGAACAATTTTCTGTGCAGTGTAATTTTTTAAAAGCAGACAAACTTATAGTCAACTGCTCGATTGGTATGGACACATTTGGAACCTACAAAACTCAAATAGACGTAGGTAATGGTAAGTGCCATTTCTTTGTGAAGGAGCACAGATTTTCTATCAGCCTGATTACCACACCGGAGAGGTATGACAAAGTAAACCCAGATCCCGATGTCACTCACTGTACAGTATTCATATCCCACCGTGTATTTTGCGAACGACTTACTTTTTAAATATGCAAGTGTTTTTAATAAAAATCCAGGAGTAATCAAAGATTATGAACATAAACTTAATGTCTATCCTCATGAAACATTTTGTGTTATGTCTTACCCTACACCGTGGGCAAAGCGTGAAGCAGTTAAGCATGAAATTAATAGAATGTGCGAATGGGGAATCATCCAGCCATCATTTTCTCCATATTGCAGCCCAGTACTACCAGTTAGCAAACCTGATGGATCAGTATGACTAGTCTTAGATGCTAGAGGCATAAACAAAAGGCTGGTACCAGTAAGAACAAAACCAGATAATTTAGATGAATAGTTACCAAAATTTCATAACACCAAGTATTTCAGCACCCTTGACCTTGAAAAATCTTAGTGGCAAATAAAGTTACATGCGGAGAGTAGAAAATACACAGTATTTGTCTGCAATGGCAGGAGTTACGATTTTCAAGTTAATCCTTTGGCCTAAACATTAGCGCAGGCGTTTTTATATCAGCCTTGGACAAGGTCTTAGGACCTGAATTGCTCAGTAAAGTTACCATTTATGTTGACGATATGTTAATAGCCACATCAACTTTCGCAGAACACATCAGTATAATAGAAAAGGTATTTCAGTGATTACAAAGTATTAAGTAACAGCAAATCTAAAGAAATCTAACTTTGGCAAAGAACAAGTGAAACTTTTAGGAAATATCGTATCAGAACAGGGTATATTACCAGACCCAAAGAAACTAGACGCCATACGTAATTGTCCACCCCCACGGAACAAAACACAATTGAAAGCATATCTAACCTCATTTTTCCGAAATTTTATACCACAGCAGTCTATGAATAGCGATGCCTTACTTAAGCTGTTGAGAAAGAATAAGCCTTGGTTATGGGATGAGAGATGCCAGGGGACTTTACCAAAGTTAAAAATGCATTAATATCTACAAACATTTTGAGTCATCCTGACATGTCCAAAGACTTTTGTTTAAGCACGGACGCCTCGTCTCAGGGTCTGGGGGCATGTTTGTTCCAGATACCAGAAGAAGAAGGAAAAACCGTACTCAAATTCATCAGCTTTGCCAACAGAACTTTATCAGAGGCGGAAAGATCATATTCCATATTAGAACTGGAAAGTTCAGCAGTACTAAAGTCTATTGTGATCACAAACCATTACCTTTTCTCTTAACATGTAAACTGTTACACCGAAGACTAGCGAGGTGGTGTTTGTACCTGCAGGAATTCAATTTTGAAATAATATACATAAAGGGCAGTGAGAATGTTATTGGAGATGCATTATTCAGATTACCGCATGGACTAGATGAGTTCAGTGAACTGTATGAACACGATTCAGAAATCTGTACATTATTGATGCAAAGTAGTACACAAAAACCTGACTACAAAAATTTAGGGAAAAAATGGGGAATAATAACAGCAAGACAACAGGTGGAAGAAGGTAATACAAAATCTTAACCAGAGTGCAAACCGCAAAATAAATAAATGGTATCAGTTATACAGAGGCGTTTTATTCCACAGGAAGCATGAAAGTTCTAACCATTGGTGTGTATGCCTTCCAGGGGAATATATCGACGAATTTATCAAAAACACACACGAAGTATGGGGGCACTGCGGGGTAACAAAATGTACAGACAAGCTTTCCAAACTTTGTTACTTTCCTAATTTACGACGACGTGTTTCACAAATATTAAAAAAGTGTGCTATTTGCCGAAGAACAAAACCATCCAATATGTCAAAGTTCACAGAACTACACCCATACTAAGCAAAGTTCCACTGTAAATGGTTTCTCTGGATTGCAGGACCATATCTTGGAGCAAAACGTGGTGTCAGATAGATAATACCTCTTTGTGATATTTTCACACAATGCATCAAACTTTATGCTACCAAAACCACTACAGCCAGTAGCAGCATAAGGAGAATTGAAGAGGATTATTTACGAAGAGTAGGGAAACCCAAAGTCAAGTAGGAAGAAAATGGAAACAATTCATGAATACACAGGGCATTAAACACATCTTGGTACGTTTTTTCCACCCAGAAGCAAGTCCCGTGAAGAAGGTGTTTAAAGAATTCAATAGATTTATAAGGACTTACGCTCATAATAAGCATTCATGATGGACTGAATACGTGACTCCATTTATGCTGATAGTAAACAATCTCCCCCACTCTCCCACAGGTTTCACTCCTAATGAACTTATGCTTAACACAAAGCAAACTGACGAATGGGAATCACCCATACCAAAATTACCTACTAAAGAGTTAACTTTACAGGATAAAATAACAAGCAATAATTAAGCTAGAGAAAAGAGCAGAAAACAGAAAGAGAATATACAACGAAAAGCTAAAAAGAGTTACACATTTTTCTGAAGGGCAACGAGTCCTTTTGAGAACACATCCCAAATCGACAGAGATCGGTAAGTTGAACAAAACATGGCAATTACTATACTCAGGGCCCTATATCATTGCAAAAATACCTTATCCTGGAACTTACAGGTTGGTATATGAAAGAACAGGGAGAGACAAAGGTCTCCAACCTCACAAAGACTTAAAAGCTTGTCACAAGTAGTAACACAATGTCACAGTAGTTTTCTTGTCATAGACAAACATTTGTTTGGGAGGAAGTGAAAAAACACAGCCTCACACGAAGCGAAATGCAAATTGGAGCTGTATACGACTCAGCTGTGCGCGCTCAACAATGTATGTTTACGTCAGTACTAGGGAAGAGACATTGACCTGGTGCAAGCGCAACAGGCTAACTCACGACGCAACCAAATACTAACGTGAAGCTGCACAAGTATTAAGCCCAATTTCATAATAAATAATAATACATTACAACTATATTTACTATCAGGGAAGGAAGGAATATAATATTACATTTATATCAACATGCGAAGTTGCGTGAATACTCAAATATATATATTGTAACTAGAAATAAAAGAACTCATTACAACTAAACATACAGGACGTGTTAGCTAGCAAAAGGATAAGATACTGTAGGAGATGTCAAAGTAACTTTGTTTGAAGGGTAAATGAATAAAAGGAATACAAATGCAAGTAAATAAATATATAAACAAATAAGAATGAAATATGAAAAACGTCTGCAAACGAATGTGATGACCGAGTATATGCTTGGCCTATGAGCTACGAAACATAATTAGTTTTTAAGTTAGTTATAAGTTTTTTGTATTGCAGCGACCAGTGCATCGACACGGCGCAGAAGAAGAGATTTACGAAGGGTATTATAGGTACCAAATGAAAAATCGGACCACACCTCAAGCAAATGATTTAGTTATTAGTATGTCTATTTGTATATTTTGGTAATCAAATAAATGAAGAATAAGAATAGACATCGTTACAGTGCAAAATGGCTC
The DNA here is from genome assembly GCF_021461395.2 of Schistocerca americana. NCBI lineage: Eukaryota > Metazoa > Arthropoda > Insecta > Orthoptera > Acrididae > Schistocerca > Schistocerca americana. The sequence goes on along the minus strand of NC_060119.1, from coordinate 929,536,344 downwards.
TGAGCACTATGGGACTTAACATCTGTGGTCATCAGTCCCCTAGAACTTAAAACTATTTAAACCTAACTAGCCTAAGGACATCACACACAACCATGCCTGAGGCAGGATTCGAACCTGCGACTGTAGCGGTCACGCGGTTCCAGACTGAAGCGCCTAGAACCGCATGGCCACACCGGCTCGCGTTACAGTGCAACTACAAAACATTTACCCATACGTAGTGACTACAAAGTGCACATTCATATCGCGTACCATGCGAATATAAACGACGACATTTCCACATAATCATAAAGAGGTAAGCATGATGTAATGTAAAAACTTTCGCATTACAAACACAAAGTTACAATTATAAGCAACACAATGGTATATAGTACATGAGTCGTTAATACGTTTCAGTTCCATGAAATGGGAGTTCCCTGATACGTGATTTAAGAAAGGACGAATAGCATTTCCTTAGTAATTCATAAACCAGTAGAATAGTATTCCTTATTCCCTCCCCAATGCAGGAGGCGGTGCCAAAGCGAAGTTAAGTCAGCAATGCGTAAAGTAAAATCCTGTTGTAAATTTTTTCTCTGGTTCTCTCTGGGAAAATATTAAACTGTCATAACTGATGTATGCATGACTGGAAAATAAAATGTGGGTGCATTAAATGCATATATAGTAACATGTTGTAATGGAATGTAAATAAGTTACTTGTATTTATGTACAAAGGAAATTTTTGAAGTTAAGAAACAAACTGTACTAACCAGTAACTGTAATTGAAGAAGAAATTTTGTAATGTTTTAGTAATTAAGGATTTTCTGTGTTTGATACAAAAAATGGGTGGAATGTCAGCTTCAGATCTAAGCCATTGTGATATGAATTGGTATGTCAAAATATTTATGTAAATTTTATGCTGATATTGAGCCACATGTAAAATATGAACTTGAAAGACTAACAGAAAGGGAAAAAACCTCAAGGACTAAAAACAATTCTCACGCCAAACTGAACAACGAAATAGATGGTGGTGTACAAACGCATGTTCATTAGTGCAACGAATCAATTATGGTAATGTCATGCTATGCAACGCCTGATGTATTAATCAGCAAACTTCAACTGTGGAAGGATCACTTACCTTGACGTCGGGTGTTGACATGCAGGATATACCACACTGAAAATGTGGATACAACAGAGAAGATCCTTCCCGGGTTGTATCAAAGGTGAATTATCTGCCGCAGCATCGGTTCTTGGAGAGTAAACGCACATGCACTGCACTCACAATGGAAGACCACACCACAGCAAATTATTAGACTTGACAGTTCGGCACTCAGTGTGAAAATGACACTAAAGCGGGAGTGGAAGCGCGAATGACTGTACACAATAATGTGTGGAGCATTAATGGCTGTTGCACAATCAATAAACATATTTTGTGTGCATGGGCACAGAGACTGGCACTGTTGCCAAAAGGACATGCAGTCGCTCTATCAGCGCTCTCATGTAAATACTTTGTGAACTATCATTCTGTATGAAACTTATCTGTAAGTTAATGTATAACCAAAAAAATCTGACGTATCCAACCCAAAAATACAAAGAGAAATACGCCAACAAATAAAGATCATTATACCCCCTTCGGCACAAACTTAAATTTAAACTATACGAATATATACAAAACACTGTGTGCTTCCATTGCATGTCACCACACAGTGTGGGGGCAATTGTATTGGTAGGTAAAAAAAGCACTGACAAAAACCATCAGTGCAACCGCTGTAAGCATCAGCAAAAGATGTATTTTATTATGACAGCAGGCAGTAACAAATGAGGGAAATCTCATTCGATTTTTTTGTCATTTAATGGAGAGACTCTGTCTTTAGTTCTCAAATGGAGAAGACGTATTTTTTGTATGATGTGTGTGGTAGCCATTTGTGTTGTCTGAATAATAATTATTATTGGAACAAAACCACGAAAGTTTTCTTTTCTTCCATGCATCACCTCAATGGTGGTGGTGGTGGCTAGTGTTTAACGTCCCGTCGACAACGAGGTCATTAGAGATGGAGCGCAAGCTCGGGTTAGGGAAGGATTGGGAAGGAAATCGGCCATATGCCCTTTCAAAGGAACCATCTCGGCATTTGCCTGAAACGATTTAGGGAAATCACGGAAAACCTAAATCAGGATGGCTGGAGACAGGATTGAACCGTCGTCCTCCCGAATGCGAGTCCAGTGTGCTAACCACTGCGCCACTTTGCTCGGTATCACCTCAATGTCAAGTCAACAAGCGGCCTGCATTCGGAAGAAGAAGCCTGATTAAGAACTTATGGTGGAAGAAGATGGATATAACCAAGGACACCAGACATTCGCGATACCACTGGCTCACAATTTATGGGATTTGTGAATTAAAAGGAAAGACAATTTATTCCCTGCAAAAAAACATAAAAAGTCAAATATGTCAATAGTATACAATAAATTCGGTTAATTATATATATATATATATATATATATATATATATATTTATTTATATATGTAATTAACCAATTATTTATGGGATTTGTGAATTAAAAGGAAAGATAATTTATTCCCTGCAAAAAAACGTAAAAATTCAAATATGCCAATAGTATACAATAAATTTGGCTAATTATATATATATATATATATATATATATATATATATATAGTCTTTCCTTTTAATTCACAAATCCCATACATTGTGAGCCAGTGGTATCGCGAATGTCTGGTGTCCTCATGTTGTGCAATATATATATATATATATATATATATATATATATATATATATTGCACAACGTGAGAAACACCTTAGTTGACTTCGTAAATAATAGGGATGATTCGGAACCTGTTACATCACTGATATTGGTATTCGCAAGTGGAAATATCAGTTTCCTCTTTTTTTTTCGAGTTCTTAAGTAAAGGTCTTCACATACGGGGTAAGTTACTAGTTCCACTATGGTTTGCAGCATGCTCCACCTAGCTAAAGTTTAGGATTTCTAGAGAAATATTTTCCAGTCTGTATTTTCGGAATTATGTCATGCAAGTGATACTGCTATGGAAGCGATATTGCTAAGTGCTTGATATCGAGATGTACTGTGAAAATGGTATGATATTCTAGAAAACCATGCAAAATTTTTTTGTAATCTCAGAGTCTGGAGATGTGTGTAGAAAAGCAAGCAAGCAGGTCCAGACCAGAAACAGTAACACGTTTGTCCTAGGGGGAAACGAGACCATCTTTGCACAACAATTCTGAGAGTGACTTCAATCCACTGAGGGCATGCTGGTAAGACGTTGGGAGTGGATGACAACCCGACCTCATGGGAAATATCTATGGTGCATGTCCTTATGCTGTCTGTCTTCGCGATATGTGTACGAATGATGTAAAAGGGGTGATCTTGTATGGTGCAGGATACGAATTTTATGTTTACTACATCAGCACAGTACACGAAGATATATTGCTGGGTTGGAGATCAGTTTCACGCTCTAATATTCGAGCTCCTGTCTTCAGTGGGAGACCAGTGTAACTGAGTAAGAGTCTTTCCATGTTTGAAGATATGTGGGGCAGTTGGCAAGGTTTAATTGTCAGTGCAATAGGGCGGTCTGTGTAAAATAGTTTTTTGTCTCTGAAAGTCTCGTCTGCAGAAAAAAAGAAGGTGGACGGTGCTTCCACACCGGTGTCATCAGTAATTTGGTGGGTAAATTCGATAAGAGGCAATCATAATCATTCATTCACAAGATAGCCTTTGTGATGGAATACAGGAGTCTCTACATAGTGGTGAGAATGTTATCAGCACCCCTAAGCGTACCCTCACATATTCCTTGTTGTTCTATCGATAGTGATGTTGATCACAGTACACCAGTCTGCATCGATGATGTCTTTCCAAGCATTACGTCCGCTGGTGCGTTATTCATTATCGCACATAGTGCTGGACGCCTGACCTTCATAACACTTGTTTGAGAGAATCTTGGCAAGATGCAGCACTTTCCAGAAGCGCTGATTCGAGGACTTTGTCAGATAATTTCCTAGGACTGAGGAGAATAGAGACATATGGACAGTGTTAGTCTAGGCACACCCTAATTTTTTTTGGGTGCTGTACAAATATAAAAGATAGCTGCACTGTTTGTCTGAAATGCATATATGTTGCAGTGCAAAGTTACTGTGGTTTATGTCATGGCGTGACAACAGAAAATGAGTGTGTGTCCTATCGTGAGGGATGTATAGATTCAGCACATCGATAACCAAGAGGGTATGAGAGAGATTTTTATGTGGAAAATTATGTGCACTATAGATACTGAGATTCGTTCCAGAACGACAGCTGTCAAGAGGAGACATTACCTGTACAGCGATCGGCGTCAGACTGTAGCAGCAATTGCAATATTTAATTGTAGTTACACTGATAAATATGTTCCTGGCTCCCAATATTTTTATGAGTCTTGTATGTATTTGATTATCTGTAGACAACATCTGCGGGGTTTAACTGCCAGTGAAATATGCCGATGTGTCGAAAACAGTTTTCGCCGCTGAGAGTCTAATCTGCAGGAAAATAAGGGTATACAATGCTCCCACACCAGCAGCAGCAGCAGTTTGATGTGTAAATTTAGTGACGGACGGGCTGCCCCATTAGGATTGCTAGCAACAATGCACCCTGTGCTATTCTGGGAAGCACAGCAACATCTCTTGGCACTGGACCTGTACCTCAGTTATGCATCATCGCGCCAGCAACAGTGCCTAGGTGAACACGTATTTTGACAGGAATTTCCCTGATGTCAAGTATGAAAGGGATGCCACTGCCCCATGCTTGCGGATCCTGAACAAGCACCTGTCTGTCGCTGGGCAGCTGACAGCTGCGTCGCTACTTCGTGGGCCTCCTGATGCACCCGGGCTCCAGGGTCAGGTGACTGCATGTGTTTCTTATTAGCAATCTTTCGTTTAAACTATATTCCATCGATTTCACCGACGATTAGAATGCTCTGAATTAAGAAAAACTACTCTATACATATGAAGAATACCGATTTAATTAATTTGCATAAATTTTTTATATCAATGTGGTGTTAGCAGTACAACAGTTAAGGAGAGGGTGTGTGTGAGTGGCTGACGTGAAACAGAGCAGCAGGTTAATTGCAGAGCAATAGGTTACTTTCCATAATTTTTATGTAAAACGCAGTACAGTAGTATAAGGGTGTGGGTGACAAACAAGAATGCACCAGAAATGGCGTTCAGAAACATATGAAATTCGAAAAGTGTACCAGAATTTGAACTTACAACCATTTTCTGGGGTGGGAGGGGTTTACAAATGGGTGAGAGTTTAATTAATTGATCATTTTAATTATGCAGTCAATCAAATTGATAAGAGTGAGAGGAGCTATTCCAATACCTCAGACCTGAAAGTGTACCTGTAGCAGCGATAGGGGGGGGGGGCAGGGGGAGGGGTCCAGGGGACAATAGGATAAGTGCCTGTCAATCAAAAGGAAAGGGGTGTGCCTTGGAAAACCACTCAACAGAACAATGGGTTAAGTACCTGTCAATCAAAGGAGAACAATAGGTTTGATACTGAGTGCATACCTGCCCCTTATGTCGGCAACCCGCACTAACAAAATGGAGTGAAACGAAGGTAGTCCCACTGCTAATTTTGTAGTGTTTAAAACTTGGCAACTGGCAAAAATCGTAGTGTAAACAACTCTGACAACAATAACTATTATTGTTAACCCCAAAATCTCAAACAAAACCAACCACTTATTTAGTTATGAATGCATATAAACTATATTTTAATTGTGATCAAGATAAAAATTTTGTTCCTCATATTGCGTGCACAACCGGTACTACCACTTTAAACAAATGGCTGAAACCAAAATTTCAAGCTAGGCCATTCCCTCTTCCAATGGTTTGGTGTGAGGCTAAAGACCATTTTCAGACTGTTACTTCTGCTTACAAATATTGCAGGGCATTCAAGAAAAACTAGACATAAAATAAAATATCCAAATGTAATGTCAGTGCATTTACCTGTGCCCCAAGATGAAGGGTTGCCTATTCCTCTCCATAATTTAAAAGTCACAGGTTTAAAGGGTGGATCCAAAAATACTGTTTTTTTCGTGGCTATGAGACAGCTATACAGTCAAGGAACGCTCTATAAGGAAATTATTTGTATCTGGATATGAAGATACGAAAAACACTCCATGGTTGAGCCTGATAAAATTATTTTGCCTCCTCTTCATCTCAAGCTGGGCGTAGTGAAGAACTCTGTAAAAGCTATGGATAAAGGACATCAGGCCTTAAATCATTTGACAGAAAAGTTTCCTAAATTAAGTGAAGCAAAGCTGAAAGAAACTATATTTGTTGGACCAAAAATAAGAACATTGATCAAATATCCAGCCTTTGTTGCCAAACCCACAAATATCGAATCACCTGTTTGGTCCACTTTCAACACAATAGTTTGTAAAGTGCTTTTTGAGTAACAGAAGAGATGACAACTATGTTTCCATTCTGAATGATCTGTTAGACAGCTACAAGGACATGGGATGAAATGAATCGTTCGCCTGGTGCAAGAACATGGGGTGTAAAATGTTGGTTAAAATTCACTCTTTACCTTACCACCTTGATTTCTTTCTGGAAGTTTGGAAGCTGCAAGCAATGACCAGGGTGAACACATTCAGCAATACATCCGTATATTGTCAAGATCACTGGAACTCTTCGACAATGGGCGACTACTGCTGGGATCTTGTTAGGTAGAGTACTGAAATGACAATCAAAAGAAGAATGTCGTTGTCAGCTTTTTCGAATACCAAAGGAGACTGAGGTTGAAAATATGTTGCGAACTAATTTAGACATTCTGTTGGTATAATGTCCATATGTACATGAAATATTAGTGAGTTCTAAAATTCTGAATATGTACTTCTTGTTTATTTTAATTCTATCAATGTTCACCAATTCTCTTTTTTGACTGTGCTGTGTATCTTGGAAATGTGACGTGATAGAGAAAATCTGATAATACCAGTGCACTGAGCATCACAAAATTAGGTAACTCCACCCATTTACAAAGCAGCCTAGTAATTAAATTTGATGACTAGTGTAATAAGTGCTGGTATGGTAACAATAGGTTCACTACTATGTTCGTTGAATAGTGTATTAACTGATTCTTTAAAATTCTGTGATCAAATTCTACTGTATTGTCGACACAGTAGTGTATCACTTCATTAATGTCATCAAATTTTGTTTGAAATTTGGCGCAATGAGCTTGTGCACCACACAGAATTTTAATAACAGCCCTCACATTGTCAGGGTAGTAGTAGAAATTTCTTGAAATTGAACCTTTTACTCTTCGAACTCTGTTTTTACTGCAGTGATAACGCTTATCACATTTACCCTGAAATTCGACCATGAGCACATTTTGCTTCTGTGAAATCGAATAAACAAATTGAATGTTTGTTTGTCTTACTTTATCCTGAACTCCCTGTACTAGCTTATCTCCTGCAACAACCTGAGTCTTTAAACTTCGAAAGAATTCAAATAATACCTGTGCCCAGCCTCTTCTAATGTGTCTTCATGTATGGTTTTGCTTTACATACCTGGCACTGTTTCAATTAAATTCACATTATCAGTTTCACTAATGTGACTTATAATAGCACAAATCATTATCATCATCAAAACTTCCCAATCTAATAAATCATTTTATCTTGTATGTATGTTTTATGACTTTCTTGTTGATCTGAATTTGTTTTTAGGATAATGCTAGTGTCTCAGTACTGTTCTACAGTCTCTTCTCTCAGAATTGTCTCAGTGAATGGATGGCGTGAAAGGTGGTGTCTTACAATGTTCGTTTAACCAAGTTGTATTAAATTATTCTTAATATTTACTTTATTAATTTGTATTTTTTAATTTACTCCTTGTTGCTATCTGATAAATTATAATGGTTTGCAGCAAATATTCTTTGTTGGTGGTCCTAATGGGATTATGCAACAGATCGGCCGCCATTGTTGCAATCTTATGTGTTCATAGTGCATTCCAGAAAACGTACCTACGTTCATATAGTTGAATGACAACCAAGTCTAATGCCAATTTCTGAGTGTCATTTTATTACAGAGTGCACTCTGGCACACAAAACTGTTTAATCATCTTTCTACAACCATGTATCATCACGTTCAAAATAGGCTGATAATATATTTTTGTCTGTCATCTCTTCGTTATAATCACCTTTTCTCTCTCTTACCTCTTATATTCACTACAACCAACATTAACAACTTATTAAATGGAAAGAGCGTTTGTGTCTGATGTTTATTTTTCTATGTTACATGTACCACATTTTAATGGGGAATTTACATTTAAAAGGGAAAACAAATAAAAATAGACAGGAAGCAAAATTATTGATTGAACTTAGACAGTTGCCAAAAAGTTAATCTTATGGGCCAGCCACAACTGTATCGATTTTGGGATACTTAAAGTCCTGTCATCATTTTTATGGAATTTATGTAATTCCACACAATATGCGATTTTTCTTTCCTTTTTTACTGTATTTAACATGTTTCATGATTCTGGTGACATTTACAACAGCGGGGTTCCTTATATGATAATTCAAACTTGAGGATCCCCTCCCATTTCTTGTAATACAATATTATGATCATTACTGTTTACACCAGACAATGGAACCTCAAGTATTCCAATGTCATTCGTGTATACTATATAAGGTTGTAGATTCAGTGACAGTTATGCAGTTTCTTCATTTTGCAAAATTAGAGAATTCCATTCATCACACCCAGCAAAAATTTTGAGAACATCAACACACTGCTGTTACAGGTAAAGGCAACCTGCGGTGCATAAGTTTAGTTTATCATGGGTACAATGTGTAATACCGAAAGTATCGTCCAATTCATTAAATAACAACATTTTCTGTGTTGAATTTGGGTGTTGTTAGTGAGATTACATGATTGTAAGCCGCAAGATGACTGAGTTTATAACATTTTACCAATAATTGTATGTGTTGCTGCTTTACATTGTTGTACCAGCACTCTTGAGATGGAAATTGTTATATAGTAGATATTCTTTCAGATTGTAGCCATTCAACATTAAAAAAAAATTATGTACATCAATGTTTTGGTACAAATAGCCAAGATATTTAAAAGACTACACAGGAAGATGGTAAGATATAGCTTAACATTGAACAGAATGAGTTACTGAAATGGATTTTGAAAATACACAGGTTGAGGAAACCGAACAGGAATTGTGCTCTGAAACTGATGAAGGTACTACTATAGAAAATCTCTTGTGTGAAAATGTCGCTCATTTAGATTATATTCCAGATGGGCGATATTTCATGTGAAATGAGTAAACAAATAGGTGGTCAAACAACACATATTTATTTCAACATACTGTCAATGCACTACAATATTCTATAAAATGATGTTTTAGAATCAAAGAAAGGTTATCATGGTCTTCCAGAAGATGTGCAGACATTGTGAAAAGATCAGAAGCAGTTAAAGGGTACTGCTGAAATACTCGAACATTAAGTCAATACTTCTATGGAAGAACAGGACGCAAAAGATCAATAACAACTGATAATTTAAATTTTGAATTACAGCATGTTTAAATGAATCTGTCAATGGTGCTATGTCTGAACAAAACAATTCTACAGAGTCCAAATTGGCTTGAATAAAAGTCACTGTGATCAAAGATCTGCCAGAACGATGAGGGAAAATAAATTACAAGTTGCAAACTTGCAACAGGAATTGTCTACAGTCAGGGGCATTGCTAAAAATACCTCGTGGTTGTCAATAAAGTATATGATTATTACATCAGCCCTACTGCGGCAGATCATACAATATAAGGTAGTGAAACAAATTTCAGTAACTTATAGCCAAACTGCATACCATATGAAGTAATGACAGCATAGCCACTGTCTCCTGTGTCGCTTTATGTAAGTTTGCTCAATCTTTATAGCAGAGAAAAATACTCTGCATCCAGTTGTGTTTATACAAGCCTTCAACAGTGTGATACTGCAGTGTTGGACTGAACACCAGAAAATCCATTTCCCTGCAGGATGCATATATGGTGATAGAGCCACTTAGGCCACAGATACAGCTGAACAACTCTGTCAAACTTATGAGCAGTTTTAAAGAGCATTTCTATCGAAATATTCATCAAGAGAGATTGCAGGTTAGTCTCTGCAGGTACTTTGAAAAATATTTAAATGTCATTCATTACTGGGATGAGCCCATTACTCACAAAGATTTATTAACCCTCATAAAATCAAAAGGGAGAGGGTTCTTTACACCTACCCTTTGAAAATATTGTAATCCAGTAAATTACCTCCGATTTTAAAATTCTGAAAAAAATTATTGTTTTGTATGAATTCTGCCACAGTTCATATTTTTTAGAATTTTCCTGTTGAAGTTATTCCCAACAACTTCAGTCTTAGAAGTAGGTGTCACTTCCCCTTTGATGTCAAATAATGTTTTCAGGTTCAGAACCTTACATATAAATAAATATCCATTTAAATAGTTTGTTGTGAGTAAACGTCAACAACAATTAACAAAAACTGATTTTTTAAAAATTTTGTTTGGTGGGCATAAAATACCTTGCTGTTGGTAGCAAACATTATTGGAAGTGTGTTGATATTATTAAGAATTTGATAAAAGAAGTTTTCAGGTTCTTGACACTACTTACAAAACGCACATATGGAAAATAAAAAATGTTGCTGATATAAGTCAATGACAAATAAGGAATTGGTATTGCTAGGATTAAGAACTCTGAGGGGGAACTTGCCTTTAGATACTTGGAGAAACTTGTACATGTGCCAGAAGGGGATTTATAACATTTTATGTTTGTTCTATATCATATTGATCTTATTCATGAACACATGAAGCCCCCTAACCATAACAATAATGGCCACAAAAGCGCACCTCAATCATGTCAGCTGTGCGCTGAAGTCCATAACACCAGCCCATCCCTACAGGTACCATTCCAGTCCTGTGATTTCACAACCTACTGTAATGAGATGACCGAAGCGGGTGACGTGTTCGGGGTTGTAAGGTGTGGCTGCATTTAAGTTGGGAGATGTAGTGTAGAGGACAAGGGTTATTTTTTGGAAATTAAGGTGGCTGTTTTTAGGAATCTTCCTGTTCATTGTTGGTTCTCCCAATGCATTTTCTGGTATCTCAGCCCCACCGCTCGTGTCGTGGTGGAGACAAGCTGATGCACGCAGTCCGGGGAACACGACGCTGCCCTCCGTCAGCGGCTGCGTAGGCGGCAGGAGGTAAGCAGCACGAGACGCGGCCCAGCTCGCAGACGCGGTGGCTCGTGACGACGCCGGGAGTCGCCGATGCAGCAGAGGGCAACGCCATCCACCGACCGGTCCTCGGAGACAGCGTCAATGATGACGACGACGTGACAGCGACCGAACGCCCAATCGATCGAACCGAATGCCGACGCCCACCTCTGATGCCCTTAAATAGTGCAGACTGCTGCTGAATCCGCCGGTTACGCGGTGGCGTGTTTATTAGAAGGTTCTCGATGAGTTGGCTAACGCAACCGCGCCACACGCGGCCCGCGCCTGCGTAATTCTGCGAATGTTGCGTTCTGGCTGTTGATGGCTGCACGTACACACATACCGACGCTCGTTGCAAAACTGTGTCACTTGCATAACGGCCGATCGGCCTTCGTCCGCCGTTTGCCGTGAGGCTGGCGCATTGCTCACTGTAACATACTAAATCACAATTTCGCACCGTAATTTCCAAAAAATAACCCTTGTCCTCTACACTACATCTCCCAACTTAAATGCACATCATACAGATACACACGCACGGAATTTGGATAACAGTAACAGAAAGAAAGTTCAGTAAAAGGGAAAAGGGGTGGACAAAATTTTACAGATAACAGTAACAGGTACTGGACCACAAGCAATGAAGTCCAGAACCAAGGAAACGTAAAGAATACGTATCCACAAAATAGCTACATACTACAGGTGCGCATGCTAGTAGTTGGAAAAATGAAAGCAATTTTGTGACATTAAGCCACCAATGAACCACCACCAGCTGCCCATGGAGAAGCTTCATCAAACTAATTTCAACCTCATTAAGCCCTCTGATGGTCGTTATATCATGTAGTGGTGGCAAATCAATTCAATTATGTCTATCTCTTAAGATGTAATAATGGTACAGACATCAGAGATGAGTTGACTATAGATTAACCTGTGCACACTAAACAAATTCAGGTTTTAGTGCAAGCCTCGATACATACCATAATGGGAAACATTCCTACAAAAAAATAGTTTTAGACACAGGTGCCTCTATTAATATCTTATTGTAAAACTTGTTTAAAGAGATTAAAGAAGTAGATGAACTGCCAATCTACCCAGTGCAAAACTGTTGACTTGCTGGAGCTCCAGGTGCTAAGTTGCAATCTGTCAAGTGGCAGACACAAGCAAATACCGTCACTAGAAATGAAATTATGATATGCATCTTCCTGATTCCAAACAATCTTGTCTCTGACTGCTTGCTGGGTATAATGTTTTCCCGAGATAAGTATATAAAATTAGACTTTTCTTTGGTAAGTGCTGCTTACACATCAAGATTTAATACAAATCCCAGTAGAACATAGTAAGTACTGTGGCGGAAACCAGTTTATAGTATTTCGTGACTTTAATTACTTACAAATGATATTTCAGGTAGATCAAGAAATATATATAAACCCATTATCTGTTGTCAGCGTAACTGTTCGTTTGATCTCAAAAATGATTATCCCGCCTAATATTCGTCACTCTGCTAAAGAAATCTCCACTTGACATTGTGTGGAAATGTTGTCTGTAAAATCGTGTGAGTGGCACTAAATTGCATATCATTTATCAGATTTTACACAACTGGTGCTTAAGATGGAAGCACTTTTCTCTAGCAAAGGGAACATTTAGTCACAATATACTACCCGCACACAACACTCATGTATGTCTCCTATTAAAATATTTCATGTAAATCGTCCAAAATAATTAGGCTTCATACATCACCAAATAAGAAATAGATATTACATAACGTGCTGTGAGCTCTATTTTTAAAGATTCAATCTGAGTTGAATTCTGCCTTTTAAAGTAGATTGGGGACCACTGGTGCATATTTATTTCCATTCATTTATATCTAACAACATTTATGTTTGTTAAATAAAATTCTCGATTCAAAACTGCCACGGAGATATTTTTGCTAAGATGGTAGCAGACAGACGATAGTCAATTTGTCTGTTGTTACTCTCGATTCCCTTTATATATTTAGATAAAACTCTTTAAGCTTTTCATCTCTATTCTTTAGCATTTAAAATTATTTTCAAAGGAAATTACGTCAAATTTTTTATACCAGCTACACGTAAACTCTGCTGTAAGCGCCAATGGCTTGCGATCCTAATTGCAGAGTTGAAAATTAATACTTAAAACATTAGTTAGATTGGATTACAATTGAAATAAGTACAAATCCATGTCTAGACAATAGCGACTCTATTTTTCAAATAATAATTAAAAGTATTGGATGTGTTGCTTGAGGCTTTCCCACCAATTTATCAAAAGCTTTCGACACTGTGTCACATGAAATCTTATTGAACAAACTGCAATTCTATGGCTTTACAGGAAGCGCTCTGGAACTGATAAAATAATATCAAAGTGGTAGAGTGCAGAAGCTGGTTTTTAATGGTGCAGAATCAGATTACTTACCTGTGGGCATGGGTGTCCCGCAAGGTTCTGTACTTGTCCCAATTCTATTTATCACTTATATAAATGACTTACCATGTAACATAGTTGGGCCATCAACTAGGACTTGCATATGATGTTGCAATCCGTATAGCTGCAGAAAAAACACACAAGGTGAACAATTTTTCTCTAATATGTATCGGCAATCTAGCCTTCAATACACGTAACAAGTCCTATGTGGTTACTGGCTCATTCCAGTACCGTATCATCTTAATATACTTTTCAAAGTATTTCCTTAAGGAACCTGTCTTCGGATTATATATTTCTGCCTTACAGACAGTCTTTCACAGTCGTTCTTGAGTCGACGTTGACCAGAACTGATGGAGAAACGCTTTCTCAAACTCATTGAAAGTGTTGCAGGTTTCTGCTGCATTTAACGCCCAGAGCGATGCATCACCAGAAATGTGAGAAACCACAAACTGTATTTTCTGCTCCTCCGTCCAATACTTTGGAGGAATACTTTTGAAGTTCCGAAAATACTACTGGATGAATATTTTTCTTACTCTCTTCGTTATATACTTCGAACTGTCGATGGTTAATCAAGCTTTCTTCATGCATCAAGGTAGTTACGTCCCGGGAGTTTTTGTCCTTAGCAGACGGTGTACTAAACTCTATTACAAGTACACTCTGCTTCATAGTTTGAGTTCCTTGGTGACACATAATGCTTGGGTATTAAGGGTTGATTACCAAAACGTGGTCTTGCTTGTGATGCATTAAAGTTCGTTGCCAGATTTTCACTGATCTTTTGCCTGTCAGTACCAGTTTTTTCATTACTGTGTGCTGACATTGTATCAAAACTTTGATTTTCAAACTTCAATACCTTGGCTAGTTCAGTTCGGACTTGTTTTAGAATTTCTGTGGGAATGTCATCCTGCATTGACTCCACAGTACTAGCCAAAGCTTTGAAATGGTTTTCTAATTTATCAACTTCAGTTTGAAGACTATTGACTGGAACTTGGTATGGTTGTTAATGGTTAGATAGTAGTTGTTATAGCACTGATCTCTTTGTTAAAATGAGTAATGATATCTTTATCACGATCGAGCAATAACTGATTTATTCTGTGAACAATCTCGTTATCTCACTTTACAAATATATTGTTTATCTGTTCCATAAATTTCTTTTCACGCTCCTGGTCCTTAGTTTGCATTGCTTTTCACGCTCTTGTTCCCTTTGCTCCTGTTCGATAGTGAATCTTTCAAAGAGTGACGATAGCATATCCTGTAGTGACACAACTTGAGAATTGCTAACTTGTGCCCCTTGCCCAGTAGAAATATCATCATTAATTTCTAACTGTTTGACTGCAGGAATGTCTGCGTGTTTTGACAACTCCTCAGTTTCACTTTCGCTTGGGACATCAGTTAATGGACTGCCATCATCAACTATTAGATTTTCTAGTAATGGCACAGAAGTGTGCGTAGATTGATCTACTTGAGGATCTGATGCTGTTTCTGCATCAGCCTGCTCATTCGGTTTTATCTGCTTTTTTGGCCTAACCATTTTATCACTAATCTTGCACAATATATAGAGATATCACTGACAATGACAAGATTGACACAAAATAATCTTATATCTAACACATATACATAGATAACAAACAATAACTGAAATGGTTCAAATGTGTACACAACATTTTACCAGCTACCTATGCTTGAAAATATTTCACTCGCAACCAGAATACAAAAGTAGTACTATGTAGGGCTGCCGTTGCTGTTGCAAATTTTTAAAGCACACAAGCAACAAATGTCCATTATATGCGTGTGTGCGCATGCAAGCCACAAACATGAACATCCATTCCTACCTTTCTTTCAGCTGATGGTGGATAGTACAGCTCAAATGTTCTTAGTTGTTTCTCGCAACACCTCAGATGACAAACACTCGCACAGCAAGCTCAGTGATGAAATAAAAAAACAACACAAACATTAATATTTTGTCATGGTACACTGTACCTGTAAGAAATCGCAATACTCAATAATTAAATAAATAAATGTGCATTGGTGGCCCCACGTTGGGCACCAGTGTGATGGAAACAGGTTTATAGTATTTCATGACTTTAATTACTTATAAATGATCTTTCAGGTAGATAAAAACATGTAAAACCAGTTACCTGTTGTCAGCATAACAATTCGTTTGATCTCAAAAATGATTCTCCCAGCTCATAGTTGTCACTTTGCTAAAGAAATCTCCACTTGACATCGTGTAGAAATGTTGTCTGTAAAATCGTGTGAGTGGCACTAAATTGCATATCATTTATCAGATTTTACACAACTGTTACTTAAGATGGAAGCACTTTTCTCTAGGAAAAGGAACATTTAGTCACAAAATACTGCCCACACACAACACTCACATATGTCTCCTATTAAAATATTTCATGTAAATCGTCCAAAATAATTAGGCTTCATACATCACCAAATAAGAAATTCATATTACGTAATGTGCTCTGAGCACTATTTTTAAAGATTCAATCTGAGCTGAATTCTGTCTTTTAAAGTAGATTCGGGGCCACTGGTGCATGTTTATTTCCATTCATTTATGTCTGACAACATTTATGTTTGTTAAAATTCTCGATTCAAAATTGCCACAGAGATATTTTTACTAAGATGGTGGCAGACAGACGATAGTCAATTTGTCTATTGTTATTCTCGATTCCTTTTATATGAAGATAATATATTTAGATAAAACTCTTTAAGCCTTTTATCTCTATTCTTTAGCATTAAAAATTATGATCAATCGAAATTGCGTCATATTTTTTATACTAGCTACTAGTAAACTCCGCTGTAAGTTACTAGCGCTAATGGCTGCGCTCCTAATTATGGAGCTGAAAATTAATACTTAAAAAACATTAATTAGATTGGATTACAGTTGGGCACATGAAGAACAACTGAACCAGAATTATCACAGATAAAAAAAAGATTATAATTGTCGTTGTCCATTAATGTAGTTCTCTGATAATAGTTTTAATTCACACAGAAATTAAATTATTACAGAAATAATGAAATAATTATCGTCATATTTACACAATACAGTGTTTTTTATACATAGTATCGATAATATTGGTTGAAGTTTGCGCATCTAGTTCATTTTAATATCTTGTGGCTAGAACATATTGTCGTGAATATTACAGTACTGCCAGGGAATTAAAACAAAATTTTTATAGTCAGAGGTTGTACCAGTAAGATTGTTTTTAACTCAGTATGTTGAAAGTGACATTAACAAAGCGTTTGTACAGGATAAGGCAATGGAATCTTCTTATCTGGAAACACAACAGCAATTAGATTTAAGAAACATACTTTTCTAACCTTTACATGTTTTTGTGGAGAAACCTGGTATAATAAATCTGTTTGTGTGTCACACGGACATAATGCCACTTGACAAATTTCTCTTAAACTCTTACACCATTCTGTGGACGAAATGGGAGATTGTTGATCGAAAAATAAGACGAATGCTCCAGTTGAAAGTAATGGAACCATCACATTCACCATACTGTAGTCCCTTACTAGCAGTAAATAAATCTAATGGCCATGTATGCATCGTTTTGGATACGCATGCTATTAATAATATAATTGTATCAGTCCACAACCAACCAGTAAATCTAGACAAGCAACTACAAAAACCTCATGAAGTACATTGTTTGACTAGCGTAGATCTCCACTGTTCCTGTGGCAGGTCTTATTATCAAATAAATCTAGGAAATACACAGTTTTGTGTTTTACCATTTGGACTTTAAGTAAGTTGTGATGTATTTATCATAGCACTAGACACAGTTCTCAGACCAGATCTCTTGGCCAAAGTAACTATATGTTGATGACGTATTTATTGCAACTCCTACACAAAAGAGTACCTTGAATTACCAGACCAACATTACATAGATTTTCACAGATTGGAGCTACAGTTAACTTGCAGAAATCAAAGTTTGGTCGTGAGGAAACAAAGTTTTTGGTCATATCATATTTCCTATAGGAATAAAATAGAAAAAAATTCGGTTAGAAAACTGCACTGAAAAATGTTCCATCTATAAACACAAAATGGCAGTTGAAAGCTTTTCTTGGCCTTTGTTTATTTTCTCATAGTTCTGTTTTTGGAAGGTTACTTAATTGTCCAACACTGTTCAGCCTATTAAAAAAGAATGCCATGTGGCACTGGTCAGAAAAATGTCAAGCAGATTTCGATGCAATAAAGAATGCTTTAGTAAAGTCTTAAATTGCATGAGTACACGGCTTTGACATCGTTAAATTAAATTAAATTAAATTAAATTTGACTGTCTTGAAGATTTTCTGCACTTTTTCTGGCTCAGAATAGTTAATTACGTTTCCCACCAATTTTAAGTCATCGACCTTTCTACTATTAGTCACTGTCTATCTGAATCACTTCAGTCTACCACAGAAAAGAAAGAGTTTGTAACAATCTTCATCGATATTTCAAAATCACAGTTAATTTTTCCTATATGATCCAATGTTGCACTTAGAACTTCTCAAGAGGCAACGATATACATTTTGCAAAACGACCCACCAAATAACTAGTGTGATGTGCATTGACCACATCCAAAGACTGCACATTGTCTGACATTCATTCCTGCATCACTGTTTTGTAATTTCCTCTCCTCTTTTTCTCTATTACACTGTGATCTCACAAACTTTATTTGGAAGGATGCAGATGAACACACAAGTTGACCAACACGGAACAATGGGGATATTTATTCCACCATTCTACACAACCCGTTTATAGTAACATATATTGAAATTTTTATTACCATGCACCACTACTACACACATAAAATATGAATGTGTGACTCAGTCCACATACCCGACTGGTTCACACGACTACATAGGCACTCAGACACCTGCATACTATTGCATCATGCTTGTATGTGCACAAATCCAGTCCATTATTGTGACCAACAAACAAAGCAACCCTCTACCACATTTACATTACAGAAAACGTCCTCACGTAGACACTGAGCGATACAAACTAGAACATCTCATATATAGCGTAAATCAGCATATGTACATTTCCTCCAAGGGATGATAAATCCCCCTTATATAAACAGGGTTCATAGATCTGGGCCATGTCCACCTTCTGACCTCCCAGAAAGGGATGTAAGGTGGCAGTCACCTCCTTTCCCACCAGCTTGCCGCCTAGTAAGTTGCCAGAACTCTAAACACAGTTTTAGGTCTTACCCTTGCATTGCCTTCAGGCATTTCTCACAGACTTCCACAACAAGGATTTGGTTGTCAGATGCTAATTTCTGGTTAATTATCCATCAGTCATCTGTCGAGACTTCCTCGTTTTTTACCATTACTTTGTAGAACGAATCTTTGGAGCAAAATCCATAAGAAATTTAGGTACCCAGACTGATGTCTTTGCGGTCCTGAAGAGTTCCTCTGCTGTTTTGAGCAGAGCTTCTCCTCCTCCCACAGAGATATCTTGTGCACCATCTAATTCAGTTAATCTACTGTTCTGATTCCCTCACAGACAAAGATCAGAGCACCTTTTTCCAGATAGACCCTTCGGAATTTGGGGCCTTGACATGTATTTACCACAGTGATTTGAAAGAGAGTCATCTGAACTAGCTACTCCTGCTGTAAGGTGATGTTAACAACTGGATATCCTTGTTCGATTACCATCATGCTAAAAACCGTGGATGCAGTTTATTGGTCTGTTTCCCTGTTTAGTGGATGGGCTTTCTCTGGATCTGGTTATCGTTAGAAGTGGAAGCACCAACTTCTCCCTCATTCTCTGGTTCCCTGTCTTGGAAGTGGGAGGGGCTCTGCTTACCTCCTTCACTCTGGGGCTGTCTTTTGTTGGAGTTCATAGATTCAAGATCTTATAATTCCCTCCATTTAAACCATGCAAGCCAATCTTTGCCTTTCTTTTCTCTCTGAAGTTTCCTCATTTGTGCCCCAGACAAGTCGTTGATCTTGTTCTGGTCCAGCTTCTGAGTACTACACACATCAAAAAAAGTTTTGCACCACCTCAGTTCTGAGAGTTCCGGAACCTGTACAGAAAATTGGAATATAGATAAACATACATTTCCGTCCTTTTTATTGCTCAGGAAAACCATACATTGCATGTTGTACCACCATAGAGCGAAACCTTCAGAGGTAGTGGTCCAGATTTCTGTACACGCCGGTACTTCTAATACCCAGTAGCACGTCCTCTTGCATTGATGCATGCCTATATTCGTCATGGCGTACAAGTTCATAAAAGCGCTGTTGGTCTGGAGTGTCCTACTCCTCAACGGCGATTTGCGTAGATCCCTCAGAGTGGTTGGTGGGTCATATCGTACACGAACAGCCCTTCTCAATCTATTCCAGGCATGGTTCAATAGGGTTCATATCTAGAGAACATGCTGGCCACTCTAGTCGAGCGATGTCTTTATGCTGAAGGAACTCATTCACAAGATGGGTACGATGGCGGCGCAAATTGTTATCCATGAAGACAAATGCCTCGCCAATGTGCTGCCGATATTGTGGTCACTATCGATCGAAGGATGGCTTTCACGTATCGTACAGCCGTTACGGCGCCTTCCAAGACCACCAGCGGCGTACGTCAGCCCCACATAATGCCACCCCAAAACAGCAGGCAACCTCCACCTTGCTGCACACAGTGTGTCTAAGGCATTCAGCCTGACCGGGTTGCCTCCAAACACGACTCTGAAGACTGTCTGGTTGAAGGCATATGAGACACTCATCAGTGAAGAGAAAGTGATACTAATCCTGAGCGGTCCATTGGACATGTTGTTGGGCCCAACTGCACTGTGCTGCATGGTGTCGTGGTTGCAAAGATGCGCCTCGGCATGGACGTCTTGAGTGAAGTTGCTCATCATTTAGCCTATTGCGCACAGTTTGAGTCATAACACGACGTCCTGTGGCTGCACGAAAAGCATTATTCGACATGGTGTTGGTGCTGTCAGGGTTCCTCCGAGTCATAATCCATAGGTAGCTGTCATCCACTGCAGTAGTATCCCTTGGGCGACCTCAGCGAAACATGTCATCTACAGTTCCTGTCTCTCTGTATCTCCTCCATGTCCGAACAACATCGCTTTGGTTCACTCCAAGACGCCTGGACATTTCCCTCGTTGAGAGTCCTTCCTGGCACAAAGTAACAATGCAGACGCGATCGAACCACGGTATTGACCATCTCAGCACGGTTCAACTACAGATAACACAAGCTATGTATCTCCTTCCTCGTGGAATGACTGGAACTGATCGGCTGTTGGACCCTCTCCGTCTAATAGCCGCTGCTCATGCATGGTTGTTAACATCTTAGGACAGGTTTAATGAAATCTCTGAACAGTCAAAGGAACTGTGTCTATGACACAATATCAAGAATGAACGTCTATCTTCAGGAGTTCTGGGAACTGCAGTGATGCAAAACTTTTTTTGATGTGTGTATCTTCCACTTCTTGAACTGATCTATGCCTCAGTCCAGTTGTAGAAACAGCTTCCATCAGTTTGACACGTGATGTATGGTTATGTGAAGTATCATTGAGCCCATCAGTTTTTAAGTTTCTTTCATGGTCTCCATCGTGTTCCCATGGGAACCGGTGATATATCAGATCGACGCCAGTGAAGTCCCACGAAAGTGCAAGGCTAATTGTTCTGATAGGTTGCATGGAATCACCGAGTCACAGTGTTTTTATTATTTGCCATGCACCTCTTCGCACAAATTGCTTCACACCTCGGGTTTAGCGCTTCAGGACGCTGGGAAAAGGACGATAGGAAAGATAGGGGGGGGGGGGGGGGGTCCGGTGTTGTGAGATATTCTTCATCAGGTCATGAGTTGTGCTCTGTTAGCTGAGTTGGTAAAGCACATGCCAGCGAAAGGCAAAGGTCCTGAGTTCAAGTCTCTGTCCAGCACACAGTTTTAAACTGCCAGAAGTTTAATTCTTTGTCAGGTTAATTCACTGAGGCCTGTCCAGCTTTGGAGACTATGCCTCTACTGGCATAGCTCTCGTTTCACACAAACATACAAACCTCTATGCTCGCACAGTCAGTGCTATGATAAAGCAGTATCCCCTGATGAGGTACTTAAGCGAAAAGACAGCTGTGTCATACTAAACATAATAAGGTAACAAAGTAGATTCATGTTACCATAGATAGAAAATCAAACATGACATAGTGATAAAATAAACACAGAAATATACATTTTGTAATCATTATCTTCTTAAAATAAGATATGCAATTTCACTGTGCAGATAAATTGTTTACAGAAAAACTAAAGGTTTTGAGACTCATTAATTTCTGAAACTTCCTGTTATTAGAGATTAATGATACAGCTAAAGTGTGTTTATACTGGTTTATAAAACTTAATGCTTTTATATCAAGTTGGTGCATAAGTTCATACTGAATTTCCATAAGTTTAATAAACACAACAGACTTTCGTCTCAGTAATATTTTCTCCTTCCCTATTTAAAACAGTCTGCCAACGATGGCTTAACTTTCGATTCCACTACTTTAGAAACCATGTGGTTTTGAAGTGAAGAACTCATTGAACCATGTTTGGAGTGCATTTTGGTTTGTAAACGAAGTCCCTTGAAGTTTGTTCGATAGAGAGCGGAAAAGGTGAAAGTATGGGGGCGAAAGATTAGGTGAATAAGGTGAGTGCAGAATGACTTCCCAACTCAACTCCTGTATAGTTCGTTTCGTAGGTCTAGCAGAATGCGGGCGGGCATTATGGAGTAGCATCACTTCATGCAGTCTTCCTGGTCTTTGTTTGAGGACTGCACCTGCAAGTTGTCTCAGTTGTTGACAATAAGTGACAGCAGTGACGGTTACACCTTAGTGAAGCAATTCGTAGTGCACCACACCCTCGCTGTTGCACCAGATTCATAACATTATCTTTTGAAAATGGACACAACCCTTTGTACAGGCATTTGAAGCCTTGTTTGGGCTCAACCGTTCCTTTTGTCCCCTGCATTAGCGCAAAGACACCATTTTTCATCACCATTAACTATACAGGATAGGAATGGTCGCCATTGTTCATGAGCCAGTTGATGATGAACAAGCAGAGATTGCACTGGTTTATGTGACTTTGGCATAGAGCATGCAGTGCCCATATATCTCATTTTTGAACCTTCCCCATTATGTACAAATGTCGCACAATGGTAATGATCACAGTTCATCACATTTGCCTGTTCTTGATACACTGACATTGATCATTGGGGCATAATGCTTTAAAAGGATCATCATCGTGCTCCGAAGGTCTTCCTGAATGTGGAGAGCCACTAACGTGCAACCGATCCTCCTTAAAACATGACGACCATTTCCTTCCAGTGCTAAGTTCAGTGGCATTATCCACATACTCAGTTCAAACGTTTCTGTCTGTCTCCGCTGCTGTCACCCCTCTATCGAACTCAAACAGAACAATATGTTGGAAATGCTCTGGCTTCTCCACTTGGAACTCTATTTTCTAGCGTCCACAGCTCCACTTACTATCGCCAAATAACAAAATGACAATATGTAAATTCAAATAGCAACAGTGAACTACAAATAAAAAATGACGATCGATAAATAAACCCGTAGAAACCGATATACCAACAACCAAAACAAAAACGCTACGAACTTATCCTCCAACATCATATCACTATTTCGACAATCACTTCAAATAATAGGTCTTCATAACTACAGAAATATAAAACATTCTTGTAATAGTCAACATTCTTTATCATATAATCAAGTGGAACGTTAAAGTTCTCTATTTACAAAACTATTTCACTGAAATATTACTTTCAAATTAGCTTTTAACAATGATTGGTCACTGTTCATATTAATAAAAAAATACATACATATGAATGGAAAAAGGGTAATACAATTGCACTATTAGAAATGTTCTGCTTGTACGAATTTAGGCAATTCTCTCACATTTCTATTCTAGAAGCAAGCAGTCGACTTCAAGGACATCAGTGTGTGTAAAAAAATGAAGAAAATCCTCCTTGTTTGGCTCCACTTCACTTCAATAAAAATATTTAATACTGTTGATAAGTATTCTCTTATTCATACATACACATAATACATAACACTCGAAATACTTCATGTTTAAAGCAATACATCTTAACCAACCTTCCACATATTTGATTTGATTTGATTTTTATTGTTGTAGAGACCTCAGAGATCATCTGAGGCATTACGAAAGTCCTTATTACACAGTATTAATGTTACACAAATAACTACAAAAACAAGAAAAATACTGAACAATATAAATATTACACTTTTAAGGGTTTAGGTTAGCATCTCAATTTTGTAGATCAGAAATGGAGAAAGGAGGAGTTGCCACATTCATCAGGAATTGTCATAAATTTAAGAACATAGACATTCATAAATTTTGCCTAGAACAGCCTATGGAAGCATGTGCAACAGCATTAGAATTTCACAAAAAATCCTTCATAATATTAAGTGTATATCGAGCACCTGCAGGTAACTTTAATCTGTTTGTAAACCATCTTGAAGCTGTACTGGCCCATTTAGCAACCAAAAACAAAGAAATAGTGGTTGCTGGTGATTTCAATGTAGATTTCCTTACAGACTCTCCCAATAAGAACTTATTTGAGTTAGTAACACTATCATTCAACTTAATTCCCACCGTAAAGTTCCCCACTAGGATAGCCACTTGCTCACAAACAGCCATTGATAATATCTTTATAGAAAAGGCCAATGAACAAAATTATATTACAGAACCAATAGTCAATGGCCTCTCAGACCATGACATGCAGTACCTTCTGTTAAATGTTAATACTGAACAGGATATAAAATCTGTTAAATCTGAGCTCAAGAGGGTAATCAGTAAGCCAAAAATTCATTATTTTAGGACACTCCTCAGAGACATTCACTGGACTGATGTTTACAGTGCTCATAGCATCAATGAAAAATATAACACTTTTGCTAATAAAGTGCTTACCTTATTCGAACACTGCTTTCCCCCAAGACTTACCAAGGTTAGAGCAAAGTCTACAAAGAAGCCATGGATTACTCGAGGAATAGGTGTATCTTGTAAAACAAAAAGAAAACTGTATCTGTCAATCTGAAACATTTCCAATGTTGATGGTATAGCATATTATAAGAAATACTGCAAAATATTAAAGACGGTAATACAGATGTCAAAGCAAATAAATTACAAGGAAAAGATAGTCGTATCAGATAACAAAATAAAGACAATATGGGATATAGTGAAGGAGGAGACCGGTAGAACCAGACATGAAGAGGAACAAATAGCATTAAGAGTAAATGATACATTGGTGACAGATGTGTATAGTGTTGCAGAACTTTTTAACAAACATTTTATAACTGTTACTGAAAAGATATGGTTGTCAGGTTCGGTAGATGCTGCTATGGAATACCTCAGACCGGACATTTCAAGTAACTTCCATAATATGAATTTGACCCTCACTGCCCCAACAGAAATAATGTGCATCATAAAATCTTTAAAAACAAAAACATCTAGTGGTTATGATGAAATATCAACAAAGTTAATTAAAGAATGTGATTCTGAGCTAAGTAACATATTAAGCTACCTGTGTAACCGGTCGTTTATCAGTGGAATATTTCCTGAATGGCTGAAATATGCTGAAGTTAAGCCACTGTTTAAGAAGGGAGATAAAGAAATAGCATCAAATTTCCTTCCAATTTCACTGTTGCCAGCATTCTCAAAAATTTTCGAAAAAGTAATGTACAGTTGGCTTTATAATCATCTTATCTTATACTTTTAAGTAAATTAGAATATTATAGTGTAACAGGAAATGCTGCAAAATGATTCAAATCTTATATCTCTGGCTGGAAACAAAGGGTGTTATTAGGAAAGAGACATGTATCAAGCTATCAGACATCATCCAACTGGGAACTAATTACATGTGGGGTCCCACAAGGTTCTATTTTGGGGCCCTTACTTTTTCTTGCGTCTATCAATGACCTTTCATCAGTAACATTACCAGATGCTAACTTCGTTTTGTTTGCCAATGATACAAACATTGCAATTCAAGTGTAGTCTTAGAAAGATCAGCCAATAAAATATTTGTGGACATTAATCACTGGTTCCTAGCCAATTGTTTGTCACTAAACTTTGAAAAAACACACTACATGCAGTTCAGAATTTTTAAGGGGTGTCCCACAAGTATATGTCTAACATACGATGACAAGAAGATAGAAGAAGTGGACAGTGTTAAATTCTTGGGGTTACAGCTTGATAATAAATTTAAGTGGGAGGAGCACACCACAGAACTGCTGAAGCATCTGAACAAATCTCTGTTTGCAATGCGAATTTTGTCAGACATAGGGGATATAAAAATGAAAAAGCTGTCATACTGTGCTTACTTTCATTCCATAATGTCATATGGGATTATTTTTTGGGGTAATTCATCTAGCCAAGCTAAAGTTTTCTGGGCAAAAAAACGTGCGGTAAGAGTTATATGTGGTGTGAACTCAAGAACACCCTGCAGAAGCGTGTTTAGGGAACTAGGGATACTAACTACTGCCTCCCAATATATTTATTCCTTAATGAAATTTGTCATTAAAATATATCACATTTTCAAACCAACAGCTCAATTCATGGAATCAGTACTAGAAATAAGAATAATCTTCACAAGGATTTAGAGTCACTTAGTCTTGTACAAAAAGGTGTGCATTATTCAGGAACACACATCTTCAATAACTTGCCAGCAGCCATAAAAAACTTAAGTCAATGAAATTCAGTTTAAGAGAAGTCTAAAGGATTTATTGGTGGCCAACTCCTTCTACTCCATTGATGAATTTCTCAGTAAAACAAACTGATTTGTATATAAGTACAATATAACTTCTGTACAATTTCAGTGCAGTAATGTGTTCATTGAAAATGTGTGTGTGTGTGTGTGTGTGTGTGTGTGTGTGTGTGTGTGTGTGTGTGTGTAAGTGCAATCTAACTTCTGCACCATTTCAGTGCAGTAATGTGTTCATTGTAAATAAGTATTATAGTAGTTGTATTACATGTTTATTACCTTATAAATAAATAAAAAAAATTTTATTTTAAATTCAGTGCATTAGTATTTGTAAAATGACTCTTTCATATAGTGTTCATTAAAAAATGACGATCATTCCACTTGGGACCTGTGGAATGCTACATTAGCTTATTTGTTTTAGTTGTAAATATTTGTCATGTATTGTTGTTTTTCAGACATGTTACACATCCTGGAGGACTTCCTCACTACAGATCAATTGGAATGAAAGTAAATCTAATCTAATCTAAAACACAAATAATTATAGTACCTTAACACAAATACAAAACAGAGAATCTTCTGGTACAAATTGATATTACATAGTAAATTTAGCCAATTACAGACTTACTCAGATATAGAAGCATATACAAACTGATCACATAAAGTGTAGTCATGCCATATTCTTTGCCTCTCTTAAAAATTCATTAGTTTCATAAATTCTGAGCTCAAGAAGAAATTGTTTTACATTTTTTTTTTTGAGTTGTTGCATTGGAAGATACCTGATATGTTGAGGTATGGCATTAAAAAATTTTATGGACTTGTATAGGAAGCACTATTGTGTATTTTTATAATTACATTGTAAAGAAGCTATGTCCTGCTTGTTTCTTGTGTTATAATTATGTTGCATCTCATACTATTGATAACTGGAATAGTTTTCCTTACTATGCATTACACACTGTAGTATAAATATTGATGGTAGGGTCATGATCTGTAATTTTTTTAAGCTTGGCCTACAGTGAACTCTGGGTACCAAGCTACATATCAGTCTTATTGCCTTCTTTTGTGGTTTGAAGACATTAGCTGTCTTGCTTTGATGTCCCCACAGTATTGTGCTGTAGGAAAATAGTCTTTTGCTAATGTTGCTTCCAGCTTTTTCTATGTGGCTGCCCCAGGATAATTTTGAATCAATTGAGATTCCAAGAAAATTAACAGCATTTGAGCTCTGCTCAAATTCAGTGTTATTATTCCACTATACCTACAGGTCTTCTATTTTTTTCGGTTGACACAAAGGGAATTAGCTTAACACCAATTTTCAACTTTGACAGTGTATTGGTATGCTTCATATTTCACCTTGTGTGTTGTTTCTGCAGCTATACGGATTGCAAGATCATCTGCAAGTCCTAGAATGGCCCAACTATGTTACATGGTAAGTCATTTATATAAGTGATAAATAGAATTGGGACAAGTACAGAACCTTGTGGGACACCCATGCCCACAGGTAAGTAATCTGATTCTCCACCCTTAAAAACCAGCTTCTGCACTCTACCACTTTGATATTATTTTATCAGTTCCAGAGCGCTTCCTGTAAAGCCATAGAATTGCAGTTTGTTCAATAAGATTTCATGTGACACAGTGTCGAAAGCTTTTGATAAACCAAAGAGTTTATTTTGAACCACTAGCTTGCTTTCTAGTTGCTTCACACACTGTGTTAAAAGTAATAAGGTCGATTTAACAGTTCCTAACTCTGATATGAAGCCAAATTGACTATCAGTGAAGATTTTGTTTTCTTCACAATATTTTACTATTTGATTATTTAGTATAACTTCTATCACTTTAGAAAAGATTGGCACAATTGTAACAGGCCTAAAATTATCATAACATGAGAGGCTGCCTTTTTGTGTATTGGAGTGACGTTAAGAAACATTAGTGGATTTGGGAACTGAGCCTCCAATATACATGTATTTACTACATGTGTTATCAATTCTGGCAGTTGAACTGAATCACACTTTAACATGGCTGGACTTAAACCATAAACATCATTACTGAGACTGTTTTTCATTTTCTTTAGTATATTAGTAACATCCTGTACCTTGACCAGCTAAATGTGCTTTCAGGCTTTGTGGTGTTTCTCACGTAATAATTATGGTCAGTGGCTATATTGGAAGTGCCAGTCACCTTTATTATTTCTTGCACCTTCTCAGTGAAGAATGTATTTAACTGTGCTGCATTCAGATTACTGTTTTCAGCCTGTGAAGTAATTTTCCTATTGCACTGACTATTAATGATCTTCAACATTGCACATGTGTTATTTTCAGATGTTAGTACCGTATCTTCATTTTTTTTAAACCTATCTTCCTTTAAGGCCTGTCTTAATCTTTTCTTTTTCACTATGAACATGTTTTTAATTACTTGAGTACCTGTACTGCTATACCAGTCAAAATATTGATCACACTCCCTCTCAATCTTCAACACCTTTTCATCCCTGACCTTATTTACTCGAAGCGCCTTTTTTTATTTAGTAACTTAATGGGAAAGGACAACTTAGCATATACGGAAAGAGTAGATATGAGATCTTTCACCTTTTTATCTATTGCATGTTCTCGATAAACCTGCAACCAATTACTTTTCTCAATATGAGACTCAAACATATTTAGATTATCATAATTAACCACACATACTTTCTATCCTGCCATGTGCACTGAGTCAGTGTTACAAATTCTTGTTATATCTGTTCTAAGAAATAGTGGCCAGTGGTCGGATACCCAGGTCTTAATTACCTCTGACTTGAGGTGCATTAACTCATTTGATACAACTATGTTGTCAATACCTTTATAACATGGCCTTGTTATTTCAGTGGTTGTAATATAAAGGCGAGAAGAATTTAATAAATTTTTTATTTATTTATGAGTTATATATAGTGGACAAATGAAAATTAAAATTAAAATCTCCATAGATTATTAGATTATTATCCTACACTTATAATTACAGACTGTCTCACTTAAAGACACTATCTTGTTAACAAAATCATCTGCTGAATTGCCTCCAGTCTTAGTTGAGTACATAGCTACAACTATTACATTTGAATCTGTTAATCTAACAGCTGCAATTTCACAGAACATTTCTAAAGATAATTCTTTAACTTTTGCTATTGGTTCATATTTAATCCCTTTTAATAGGAATATCACACACCCACCATGATTTTTATTAGTTCTACATTTGTTTGTTAGGATTGAGCTCTCAGGGCAGTATAGATCTATTTCATCATGCTTTGACCAGTGTTCTATGCGACAGACTACATCTATGTGGAATGTCTCTACGACATCTTCCACTACTTCCAACTTATTAGATAAACACTGTACATTCCAGTGAAGGACATTAAAACTGTCTGATCTGTGCTTCAGTCTGTTTGCCTTGAGTTTTTCCTCCTCTTTCAGTCCACCACTAAAAATCATTTAGATGGGAGGGAGTGAAAACAAAATCATGTACATAGAACAATGAATGATGGTTTTTTTCATTTGTCTGTGCCTTACTGTGCATTCATAATTAATGTCTTTGCCGACGCTTATGGTCGATCGCTGTTCATTTCTTTTTTAAATTAATCTGAACCTTACCATATCTGGGGGGGGGGGGGGGTTTCAGGGGTTTCACCATGTACCTATAAAACTGCCCCCACATTGTACATTGACATGGTTTGGAGATATACTGTGTTTTCGCATGTACATATTTACATTTATATTTGCTGATTGGGCTTGAGTCCTTTTATTTGTCGGCTTCTCTTTTATTTAATGGAATGGATATGACAGCTTATCCTATGTATGTTAAATTTATACAAGAAATTGAAAGATTATATACATAATATGATAGTTCATTACATACATGAATTTGGCGCACTGACAACAATGTTCAGTTTGCTTTGGCCTTGTGCACTATCAGGTTTGGCATCTAAGCACTATTCTTTAATGATCAACATGCTATTTGCTACTGTTGCACTTGTGAGCACTCGTTTTCTTAGTGTTGATTTCACACTGAGTGTCACACTTTCACCTGAGTATTACATATTAAAGAATTTCCGTGGCATTTGTCTTCATTCTGGGTACGTGTGTGCTTGTTGTTCAAACTCCGAAGCTGTGGCAGAAGATTTCCATTTTTACTAACCAGGCGTCACTATTACCCGTCGTACTCGCATTTTCAGCAGTGAGAACCCTGGCCAACAGCATCCGTCGACTAGGTAAGTACTGGCTCGAACAACTGTAGTTCACTTATTAATTTATCATGTGTTGTAAATCACGATACTCAGAAATTATTTCGTTGCACTCATATGTTAATGTCACTACACTTGACCGTCTACTTGTTGAAAGACACATATAGCCAATCAAAACATTGTATAAATTCCTTGTCTTTGGAGTTCATTCCTTCACCTGGAGTTTGCTTTCCAATGAAAAGTTATACAAGTATAGAGGTACAACAATATACATAACATGATAGCTTATGCCTATGGCTGACATTCCATCCATCGCTTATATTACGAACATAAATTTCTTAAGATTTAAAACGTTATGAATTTTTCATTAACTAGATTCTGTTACTACAGTTTGTGTGTTAGTTTTAACTTATGTTCGTTCACATCACATACACAAATTAATTACATAACATATTGTTATGGCACAATACAAGCGTATGATATATTTATACTTCATTTTATACAGGGTAAGTCATTAACTATTACCACCATGAATATCTCCAAAAGTATGATAGGAGCTGAAAAGTTTGTTGGACAAAAGTTGCATGAGACAACAGGAGCTGTAATATGGCGTTGGTGTTTTGGTGCTAGGTGGGGTCGCATCAGTGACAAAAAGGTCAACTTTGTTTTTTTTTTAAATGAGGTGCTATAGTTTGCTATTTATTTTCTGATAGCAGCTATCGACACGAATCCAATGATGTGTAACAGTAAGGTCTTTCAAGGTCAACGAAAGTAAAAAATATGGCATGAACGCTCATTTACAGAAGGTGTTTGAAGTAATGACCATTGGTATCAATGCATTGCTGCAATCTTCTTATCATGGATTGAGTGGTATTCGTTATCACATCGACACTTATCGAAGCTCATGCTCTGACAATTCTCTCTTATATATCGTGCAAATAGTTAATATTCACCGAATACGGCGTATCCAAATAACATGCCATTAACATGTAAACACCTTTCGATGGTTTCGCAATACAACACTAATAGTAACGGTAAGACTACTATCGTCGATTCAAATGAATGTGAATGATGTATTCCTCTGAAGGACAAGTCGATATGCTTCTCATTTACAGAGATTGCCAACGAAATTCAGTGAAAGCTAGAGACTTATACACTGAAAGATGTCCTCAACGTACTCACACTACACATCTTACATTAAATATGTGTATGATCAATTGAGAACAACTGGATCTTTAATGTATTGGAAACATATTTGGCAAAGGAAAGTTACTAACGACGAAACAGATATTGGTACTCTTGCCACTTTGATTCGAGATCCTTGTGTTAGTTCGCGTCAAATCACAAGGGAATCTGGCATGACCCAGAGTAGTGTTGTTCGTGCTCTACATCGCCATAAATATCATCCTTACCATGTCAGTCTTCACCAAAAATTAACTGGTATGGCTTGTATGTGTTGCAGTGAATTCTGCCGATGGGTTCAACTTCAGATTCAGAGGGATCACACATTTATAAAGTTGATTTTGTTTACTGACGAGGCTCATTCACAAACCATGGAAATGTTAATTTGCATAACATGCGTTATTGGGAACTGAAAATCCATGTTGGCTGTGGCAAGTTGTACACCAAAAACCGTGGTCGGTGAATATATGGTGTGGGATTCTGAGGGACAGAATTATAGACCCCTGTTTCATTGAAGGACATCTTAATGGTAGGAAGTACACCACATTTCTGCAAGAAACGTTAAGTCTGTTATTGAAAGAAATACCTTCAGCAACAAGGAACAGAATGTGGTATCAACACGATGGGTGTCCAGCACATTTTTTGCTGATGGCTAGAAATGAGTTGCAGAGACAATTACCAAATAGTTGAATTGGATGCGGAGGACATGTGTCGTGACCGGCTCGTTCGCCAGACTTGACGCCTCTGGATTTTTTCTTGTAGGATTGGTAAAAGACATTGTTTATAAAGACGTTTCAACTACACTTGACGATATGCAAGAGAGAATTGCCATAGCATGTGTTTCGATAAGTGTCGATGTGATAAGGAATACCACTCAATCCAAGGTGAGAAGATTGCAGCACTGCATTGATACCAATGGTCATCACTTCTAACACCTCCTGTAAATAAACGTTCATGCCACCTTTATGACCTTCGTTGACCTTCAAAGACCTTACTGTTACATATCATTGGACTCGTGTCCATAGCCGCGGAAAATAAGTACCAAACTATAGCATCCAATTTTTTTTTTAAAAAGTTGACCTTCATATCTCTGACGCGACCCCACATAGCAACAAAAAACCAATGCCATATTATAGCCCCTGTTGTCCTATCCAACTTTTGTCCCACGAAGTTTTCAGCTCCTATCATACTTTCGGAGTTCTTCTTGGTGGCAATAGTTCGTGACTCACACTGTAGGCAGGCTTTTATCACTTAAGGGAGCTCATATCCTCCTTAGGTAGAGGAGAGATAAAAACATTCGAAATAGGACTAAAACATTACGCATTGCTGGCCTAACTACATTTGGCGCCGCCTCCTTTGTTTGGGAGGGAAGAAAGGAAATACTCATCTACTGGTTCAACGATTTATCAGATGTTACTGGTACAATCTACATCTACATATATACTCCTCAGTCATCAAGCACTGTTTGGCGGAGGGCACTATTAGCGCCAAAGTCTGTTCTACTCGCAGATGGCGCGAGGGAAAAACGACTGTCTGAACGTCTCAGTACAAGCTCTAATTTCCCTTATCTTTGAGTGGTGATCATTGCGCGATTTGAAAGTTGGTGTTAATACTGTAATATTTGCTCTACATCCTCAGAGAAGATCGGATTTTGGAATTTAGTGAGCAGCCCCTTCCGTTTAGCGCTTGTCGTCGATCTGCAAGTGTGTCCCACTTCAAACTTTCTATGAGATTTGTAACTCTCTTGCGCTGGCTAAATATGCCAGTCACGAATATTGCCGCTCTTCTTTGGACCTTCTCAATCTCTTGAATCAGACCCAGCTGGTAAGGGTCGCATACAGACGAACAATACTCTAAGACTGGACAAACTAAAGTATTGTAAGAAATTTCCTTTGTTGAAGGACTGCATCGCTTCAGGATTCTACTAACAAACCGCAATCTAGAATTCGTCTTACCTGTTACTTGTGTACTCTGATCGTTCCATTTCAGATCATTTCGAATAGTCACACGCAGATACGTGACGGATATTTTCGCTTCCAAAGACTGGGCATTTATTTTGTACTCGTACATAAATGGTGATTTTCGATTTGTTATACACAGTAGGTTACACTTACTAATATTGAGAGATAACTGCCAGTCATTACACCACGCTATGATTTTCTGCAAATCCTCATTGATTTGTTCACAACTTTCGTGTTATACTACTTTCCTGTAGATTACAGCATCATCGGCAAACAGTCTAATGCCACTGTCAATACCATCAACCAGATTGTTTATGTAAATTGTAAAAAGGAGCGGACCTATTACGCGGCCCTGAGGCACATCTGATGTTTCTGTTGAAGACTCCCCATTCAGGACGACATACTGCTCTCTGTCAGTTAGAAAAGTTTCTATCCGATCGCATATGTCATCGAATAGATCGTAAGCACACACTTTTTGGAGCAAGCGACAGTGCGGAACTGAGTTGAACACCTTTCGAAAGTCGAGGAATATGGCATCAACCTGGGAGCCAGTATATCGAGCCTGTTGTATATCATGCACAAAGAGGACCGTCTGTGTCTCGCATGACCGCTGTTTCCTAAAACCGTGCTGGTTTCTGCAGATGAGCTTCTCAGAGTCTAGAAAGTTATTTATGTCTGAACACAAAATATGTTCGTTGATTCTACTACAAAACGATGTCAGTGTAATTGGCCGGTAATTATGAGTATCCGATTTTGTACCATTTTTATAGATTGGTATGACCTGGGCCTTCTTCCAGTCCCGTGGAACTCTCCACTGTTCCAATGATCTCTGATAGACGATGGATAAGAATGGTGCCACATTTGTAGCATAGTCAACATAAAATCTTACAGGGATACTGTCTGGGCCAGACGCCTTCCTGGCGTCTAATGATCCTAGCTGTTTTACAATCCCAGATACACTAAACACTATGTCACCCATCCTTGCGTTTGTTCGATACTTAAAAGAGCGAATGGTGCTGAGTCCTCTACCGCAAACGAGTTTTTGTAAGCTAGGTTTAGAATTTCGGCCTTCTGCTTATCATCATCCGTTACATTACCCATACTGTCAGCAAGAGAAGGTATTGAATTATTTGTAGCGTTCTTAGATTTTACGTACGACCAAAATTTTTTGGGGTTATTTTTAGAATCTGCAGATAAAATAATGCTTTCTAATTCATTAAAAAAATCTCTTATTGACCTTTTAACAGCTTCTTTCATTTTGCATAATTTCTGTTTGTCGGCAGGGCAGTGACTACGTTAAAAACGACTGTGCAAAATTCTTTGCTTTGTCAGCAACTTCCTAAAATGTTTGTTGAACCAATGTGGATCCTTTCCCTCCTCTATATTTTTAGTAGGTGCATATTTCTCTAGCATGTGGTGGACAATACCTTTAAGTTCCGACCAAAGATGATCAATATCTTTGTGTCCCATGGTGAATGCTTGGAGCTGACTTTGAAGATATTCATTAATGACACTTTTATTTGCTTTCCCAAACAAGAAAACGCTACGCTGTTTCTTTGGTTTTTTTGCATCTTCCACTGACATAGAAGCCACAACGACATTATAGTCACTATTACCTTCTTCTGGATTAACTTCCTCAAAAAGATCAGGTCTGTTTGTCGTCAAGATATCTAATATTTTCGCATCTCGAGTTGGTTTTCTAACCAACTGCTCAAGGTTGTATGTTGAGAGCTCTCCTAGAATAACTTCACACGAGTCTTTGCTTCTCCCCCTGTGATAAACGTGTAATTTTCCGAGTCAATGGACGCCAGTTTAAAGTCTCCACCTGTAACTAATGGATAATTTGGATATGTACTCAAGACTTTCCCTGAAACGTTCAGCGACGTTTGTTGCGGATGCTGGTGGTCTATAAAAACATCCTAATACAATTGTCACTTCTTATCTGACTACCAGATTTATCCAGATTATTTCACAGTCCGACCCAGTATCGATCTGAACTGCATTTAAACAGCTTTTAACTGCAATGAACACACCACCTCCTATAACATCAGTCCTATCCTTCCTAAACATTGTCCAATCTGAGTTCAAAATTTCACTGTCATTTATGTCTGGTTTCAACCAGCTTTCGGTACCTAATACAATATTGGCATTACTGCTGTTATTTCCGAGAGTAACTCGGGGATATTGTTACAGACACTTCGACAATTTACAAACATCAGATTTAGCATATTTAAACCCTTTGGAATGACCTGTTTAGGCGAACTAACAATTTTTACAATTGGCACACCCACATCAGTGTCACGAACTGGTAATTCTTCAGGCCAATGGTTTGTTTCCTGTGGTGAGGAACCTAATCTAAAAATACCCTTGTGCTCACCACAAGTACTGTGCTACCCATCTAGCTGCTTCCTGTGTGTAGTGCACCCCTGATCTATTGAGGGGCGTTCTACAACCATCCACCCCATAGCATAGGTCGAAGAATCTACAGCCATTTTCGTTACAGAGTAGACATAGCATCTGGTTTAGATTCTCCACTCGACTCCAAACCAGAGGACCCTGGTGCATCCTGGGTATGATGCTGCAAATCGTCAGCTTGGCTTCCATTCCTCGAGAGATGGAGGCCGCCTTCGCCAATTTAGCCTGCCGTCGAAAGGACCCAAGGATTTCCTCGGAACCCCAACAACTGGCATCTTTTGTGCCAACATGTGCAACAATCTGCCGCTGGCTGCACCCCGCATTCTCGATAGCCGCCGGAAGAGCCTCTCCACATCCCGGACAAGGCCCCCCAGAAAGCACACATTGTGAACGTTGGACTTATTCCCCGCCCTAGCTCCTGTTTTCCTCAGGGGCTCCATGACCCGCCTAACATTGGAACTCCCAATAACTAACAAACCCCTAACCCCACGTGCCTGTCCGAACCTTGCTGAAGGAGTGGCCATTATCCTGGCAGAAGGTGCATTCTGATCCGGCTCAGCCTCCCCCCAGCATCAGATAGCACTCTGAACCTATTAGCAAAGTGGAAGGCATTTGGCAGGAGCCTGAGGTCGGCTCAGTGAAAGAGAGCTGTGACATCCCCCCTCTGCATATCTAGTACAGCAGAGGCTGCCCTAGGCACTCCATCCCCACAGCACCTCAAGGTGGCACTCTGGAGCTTGTTGACTCTGGCCAACAAAGCGTCCAGCTGCGTTTGGACTGTGTCCAACTCCTCCTACATGCGCACACAACAGACACAGTCCCTATCCATCTAGCTAATATGTAATTTATTATAAGAAACTTAAGGAAACCTACTACCACACAAGGTTAACAGCTACACTCTTGTTGACAGAAAGGACAATCAACAACGAAAAACAATAAAAATGTATGGTAGAAGCTAGATCTGGTGCTTATTTTCCTCCTAGGGGCTATCTAGTGAATACTAAAGAAAAAAAAGTTGCCAAGGAACTTTTATTTCATGGAAATAATGTGTACTGACTAATCATTCACGTAGTGTCATGTTGTTTCTTCATGTGCTAGTGCTGTTTACTTCAATTCACATGTAGCTCAGTGTGAAATATGAAGAAGTTTCAACTATCATAGACTTATCTTTTCGAACACCTGGAAATGTCATCATTTGAGCTTTCATGTGACACAATAAAAATTAATTGGTTTTTGTAAAATCACATGCTTAAGTGTTTATGTGTACTCTGCAGCGAATAGATACTGGTAAATGTCTTGGAGATATACTGCGACGATGCGTATTTTCATTTTACGTTTGCTTTACGACCTTTGTATAAATATTCTTATAACTAAATTGATTATCCGAAGTGCAGCCCATTTATTTATTTGGTACCTGCTACTCTCGACGTAATTCTCTTCTTCTGCGCCGTGACGATGCAGTGGTCGCTGAAAGAAAAAAACTTAAAACTAATTTAAAACTAATTGCATTACGTATCTTGGTGGCCACTGATACATTTGGTCATCACGTCCGTCAGGAGATATTTCCGTACTTTGTTTAAATTCATAGACCCTCTTTTATTTTGTTACCCATTATGATCATTTACCCTGCAAAGAAAATTATTTGACATTTTTTACGGTATTTTGTCGTTTCTCCTTAGTTTACACATCTTGTACATTTTTTCATAATGCTTCCTTTTGCTTGTAAAAACTCTACTGGTCATTATAATTGCTACACAACGAAAATGACGCGCTACAGACGCGAAATTTAGCCGGCAGGAAGAAGATGCTGTGATATGCAAATGATTGGCTTTTCAGAGCATTCACACAAGATTGGCGCCGGTGGCGACACGTACAACGTGCTGACATGAGGAAAGTTTCCAACCGATTTCTCATACACAGACAGCAGTTGACCGGCGTTGCCTGGTGAAACGTTGTTGTGATGCCTCGTGTAAGGCGGAGAAATGTGTACCATCACGTTTCCGACTTTGATAAAGGTCGGATTGTAGCCTATCGCGATTGCGGTTTATCGTATCGCGACATTGCTGCTCGCGTTCGTCGAGATCCAATGACTGTTAGCAGAATATGGAATCGGTGGGTTCAGGAGGGTAATACGGAACGCCGTGCTGGACGCCAACGGCCTCGTATCACTAGTAGTCGAGATGACAGGCATCTTATCCACATGGCTGTAACGGATCGTGCAGCCACGTCTCGATCCCTGAGTCAACAGATGAGGACGTTCGCAAGACACCAACCATCTGCACGAACAGATCAACGACGTTTGCAGCAGCATGGACTATCAGCTCGGAGACCATGGCTGCGGTTACCCTTCACGCTGCATCACAGACAGGATGTACTCAACGACGAACCTGGGTGCACGAATGGCAAAACGTCATTTTTCGGATTAATCCAGGTTCTGTTTACAGCATCATGATGGTCGCATCCGTGTTTGGCACATGGCAGTGAATGCACATTGGAAGCGTGTATTCGTCATCGCCATGCTGGCGTATCACCCGGCGAGATGGTATGGGGTGCCGTTGGTTACACGTCTCGGTCACCTCTTGTTCGCATTGACGGCACTTTGAACAGTGGACGTTACATTTCAGATGTGTTACGACCTGTGGCTTTACCCTTCATTCGATCCCTGCGAAACTCTACATTTCAGCAGGATAATGCACGACCGCATGTTGCAGATCCTGTACGGGCCTTTCTGGATGCAGAAAATATTCGACTGCTGCCCTGGCCAGCGCATTGTCCAGATCTCTCACCAACTGAAAATGTCTGGTCAATGGTGCCGAGCAACTGGCTCGTCACAATACGCCAGTCGCTAATCTTGATGATCTGTGGTATAGCGTTGAAGCTGCATGGGCAGCTGTACCTGTACACGCCATCCAAGCTCTGTTTCACTCAATGCCCAGGCGTATCAAGGCCGTTATTACGGCTAGAGGTGGTCGTTCTGGGTACTATTTCTCAGGATCTATGCATCCAAATTGTTTGAAAATGTAATCACATGTCAGTTCTAGTATAATATATTTGTCCAATGAATACCCGTTTATCATCTGCATTTCTTCTTGGTGTAGCAATTTTAATGGCCAGTAGTGTATGTTGTATACAGCTTAGTATTTAATTAAATCTCTTTGTCCATGTATCAAGAGGTTCCTTAGTTCTCAGATAGTAGATGCAATTGCTCAGTATTTCCATTTACTTTGTGTTTAAGTTAGGTACATGTACATATCGTATTCCTATTTGGGTTGTGCCTTCTGCCAGTATGTCGCGCATGCACACAGGTCAATGCCTCCTCTCCTACTAATGACATCAGCGCGTATTGTTGAGCGTGGACAGCTGAGCCATAAGCTAATTTTATTTATACTTTCGCTTTGCATGAAGCGGTGTATTACTTCTCAGTGCTTTTGATTTTATGCTTATGTGTACAAATTAAAAAAAATTAGTTACGCCTATACACATTCCTTTTTTTAAAATACACTCCAGAAGAAAAATTACACTTGGAGTTATGTACACTATGTACAATTATCTTGTGATAGAAAGAAAAAAATGCTATCTAGCTTCATCATTCTATAAAAGCTTTTATATCTTTGTGATGTTGGAGACCCTTTTTTCTCCCTTTTTTCTCATAGGCTAATCTGTACATCCAAGGATATGGTATTTTGGATATTATATGGTCCTGAATAGAGTAAATGCCACTTCTTATTCAGAATCCCAGTTTTTGTCATTTTAGGGTCCGTCTGTAAGAGGACTCGTTGCCCTTCAAAAAACTGTGTAACACATTTCAGTTTCTTATTATAAATTTTCTTTCTATACTCGGCCGTGTTTTCTAGTTAACCACGGCTTGTTTGATTTTGTCTTGAAGTGTCATTTGTCTAGTGGGTACGTTTGGTGTCGGAGACTCCCATTCATTCGTGTATATATATATATATATTTGTCTGGAACATCAATTCGATAGGAGTGAAACCTCTTGAAGAATG
This sequence comes from Schistocerca americana, assembly GCF_021461395.2. Lineage (NCBI taxonomy): Eukaryota > Metazoa > Arthropoda > Insecta > Orthoptera > Acrididae > Schistocerca > Schistocerca americana. Next base: position 929,496,215 of record NC_060119.1, on the reverse strand, counting down.
TGTAAGGTTATTGACAACTTTCAGGAAAGGAGTTACGCATTCTACCCATCAAATGTGTTTGTGATGGGTTTATATCCTAATGACTCGTTCTACTGGGCTTGATTGTGGATGAAAAAAGCTTACTAATACATGTGTTATACCCTGTGAGGTCATAAATTATTTCCACTTTTGGTCAACGCAATATGAAGCATTATCAGTTAGTAGTACTTTTGCTGTACCTACTCTTCTCAAATAGTCTCCCTCAATTCTTTTTCTGACATTTGTGGCTGATGCATTTTTAATGGCATACATTTTTATATGTTTCGATAAAATATTGTACAGTGCTACTACATATCTTTTCCCTCTTTTACTTCTTGGATATTGACCAGCTATGTCCAGGAATGTAACATCTAGAGGGATTTTTGTGAGTATTGGTTGTAGCTCAGTACATTTTGACACATTGCATTGTTTTCATTTTTGACATACTGCACACTTTATTAATACCTGTAGGACTCGCCTTCTGAAATTTGGAAAAATAACGAACTGTTGCAGTTTTTTCACTACGTTTGCCTACTCCATAACGTCCCCATACTTTATGTGTTGTCTTATAAATTCGTCGATATAATCTTCAGGAATACACAAACACTATTGATCAGATTTTTTATGTTTCCTGTGAAAGAAAACGCCCTTGTACTCCTGATACTATTTACTTACCTTTTCACCTTCTTCTTGCCTTTACTCCATCTGCGAGCTTGCTGTTGTATAATTTTCATTTGCTTACAAAACTTATGGTAACCAGATTTTTGTGTTGTACCTTGGATTAATAACGTTTTGATTTCTGCATCTTGCTCTGTTAATTCACCAAATTCCTATAAACCTTATGGTAATCTAGACAAGGCATCTGCAGTAACATTCTGACTTCCTTTAATATAAATGACCTCAAAATTGAATTCTTGCAAATATAGGCACCATCTAGCTAATCTATGGTGCAATATTTTACATGTTAAAAGAAATGACAGTGACTGATGGTCATAGTAAACTGTGGTATTCTTAGCCCACAAAAATATTCAAACTTTTTAAATGCCCATATTACAGCTGAACGTTACAATTCTGACAGAGAGTAACATCTTTCTGCTTCTGGTAATGTGCGACTAACAAAACTGATGATCTTGGGAACTTATTTACCTTCTTCTTCTCGCACTTGGAACAAGCATGCCCACAGCCCCTCAGATGAGTCATCTATGCATAGACAAAAATCCTTGGACATGCCAGGGCGGCTAAGAATGTTTGCATTGACTAATGCCTACTTAATGTATTAAAGTCCTCCTGACACTTATCATCCCATAATCAAGACCAATTTTTTTGTAACAAGTTGAATAATACATCAATGTTCATCAGTTGCTGTGGTTCGAATTTACGAAAAAACGAAGCTAGTCCTAAATAAATGTTCATTCTCTTACCTTCGGTAGTGAACCAGGAAACTGTCCATGTCTCAGCAGAGCTTCGTCTTGTGCCATCCCCAGTGAAAATATTGAAAAAACTTAAACGCAAATATTGAAAAGCTTTAATACAGACGAAAGCTTTTATCTCGATGCGAAATATTATATAGAGTGCGATATTGGTCCCATAGGTGGCATAATTTTTCTCATTTGTATTATTTTATGTAAAATGTTAATTTCAATATTTGAGTGCAAAGATTACTAATTAAGCACAATATAATTTATGTAAGTTTAATGTGAAGAGGAACAGCATTCAGTTGTTCTTCTACTATCTTTTTTTTCTCTTGTCTGATGTGCTAGTGGTCGGACATATTTGTTAATTTCTGACTAATGTAAGCGTATTTCTGATATTAATTCAATAATATAATAGTTTAAAGTTATTTTTCACCTTTATTTGTAGAAGGTGAGCCCTGTGTCATGTCCATTTCCTTTTTAAAATCAGAGGAATTTTTAGCTCAACAGTTGCAGACAGGGCTGCAGCAACAGATGCCATTATGTGTCATTTTTAATTGACAAATTTAGCTGAAGCAAAGAGATTGCCCACTCAAAATATAACAAATATTTTTTCTACAGCCGCCTGACACAGCAGAAGAAACATGGTTTTTAAGATTAGTATTTTCAGTTATTCGCCGAGACCCAGAGCCACTACTCGGACTTCAGCGGTGGTGAGAACATTTCTCTCACATGTGTGTGCAGTTGCAAATTATAACAAAGAATTCATGCGTGTTAAAAATATTAGCCCAGGCAAATACATAAATATTATTTGAGTTTTCAATTTAAATGTAAGGTGTTTCTAGACTGGCTCATATTAAAGTAACTTTAACATGAACAAAAAGTTTGGTCATCTTAATCTTTATTAATCAGCCAGTTATTAAAAGCATAAACATAAAAGGATAAACATTTCAATTCAATTCAAAATCAAATCCAAATCACTATCATTAAAAAGTTTTGCGTCCACACATTTTATAAGGGCTATTCAGAAAGTAGGAACGTTTTGGCATTAAAAAAAGTAAGTACAAGAAAAACATTTTATTGTATACATCTGAAAGAGCGACTGACATACTACTTTTCCACATAGTCACCAAACACATTAAGGCACTTATCATAGCGGTGGACGAGCTTTGGAAGACCTTTGTCATAAAATTCTGCCGCCTGAGACTTCAATCAGTGAGTCACGCCCGCCTGGAGTTCTGCGACGTCACCAAAGCGCTGCATGGCAAGCCAGTTCTTCATCTTGAGAAGCAAGTGGAAATCGCTTGGTGCAAGATCGGAACTGTAGGGCGGATGAGGGAAAATTTCCCATTTGAATTAATTATGGAGTTCTTTTGTGCAGTTTGCCATGTGAGGTCAGGCATTGTCATGCAAAAACAAAGTTTTGGAGGTCGGCTTTGTTTTGAACTGCTCTTCTAAGACTGTGCAAAGTTTGACAGTAGTGGGCAGAATTTATGGTTGCAGCACATTCGAGAAAATCAATAAGAAGCACACCTTGCCTGGCCCAAACACTGTCGCCACCAACTTCCTTGCTGACAAGGTTTGCAAACATTTTCTTGATTTTTTGGAGGACCTTGTGTGCCCCCACTCCTTGGACTGTTATTTTGTCTCGCAATTGACGTGTTCCACCCAAGTCTTGTCACTGGTTACGATTAGGTCCAGTAATCACTATGTTTGTGGCAGGCCTCCAAAAATGTCAACGTTGCCCCCATTCGTTGTTCTTTGTAATGCTCTGTAAGTATTTTGGGCACCCATTGTGCACAAAATTTGTGGTAGCCTAGCTTTTGAGTGACAATTTCAAAGAACAGAGTCCGTGAAACTTATGGAAAAGAGAGCGCAAGGTCCGTTATTGTGAAGCGACGGTTTTCACGAACCGTTTCATCAACTTCAGCGACAAGATCGTCAGTCACTCTTCTCTTAATCACGATCGTTGGTTCGGCCATTTTAAAACCGAATGCATCATTTCCGGACGGAACATTCACTCAATACGTTGTTTCTGTACAGTTCACGATAAATTTCTATAGGATTTAAGTTTTTTGCCAACAAAATTCGTATCACAGACCGCACCTCACCACTGGCGGGACTTTCGATTGCAGCTCAGATTTCAAATTCGAATATCGAAAAAACCAGACTCGCAGAGACGTTTGCGCTGTCACGGATGGATGCCGACTGAGCTGCCGAGCATGCGCATACCAAAATATAGGCGATCGGCACACGCTTAGTTGCGTCAGACACAATTTTACCACGAGACTAGCGCCGCAACTCTGGCCCAAATTATGTACTATTATGATTGATATAATTATGTATACACATAACCATTGTAATGTATTAATGTTTGTGTAAATTTTCTTATACCAAGTCATAATCTGAGGCTAACTGGAGAAGAGAAATACTGCAAAAGAAAACGATATTGATTGAAAGAAAAAGGTAAGGCTTATTGTGCAAGAACCCTGAATAATTGTGTACGAAATATTCAAGCCATACGCACATGAGATGCCTTTGTTTCAGAACACTAAGTAGTGAAATGTGAAGTGAATGTATTTGTGTATGTATTTGTATGTTTATTTTGAAAGGGATATATGTACATTTGTGTTAGTGTTTGAACTTGTAATTGTGTCTAATTGAATCCACTATGGGTAAAGTAAGGCAGGCTAAAGCACCTGTACCGAACGAGCGAAATTTGCTCGAAATGGAAAGTGAAAATCATACTCAGAATGTAAACGAATCCAATGCCACCGCCTCGGAAAACATACCTTCTGAAGCAGGGGGAGGGGGAGGGAGGAAGGATCTGTGGACGTCAAATGATGCTCCACAGCAGAATGACAATGAAATATTAACGACTCCTTTGCATGCGCAAAGGGGCCAACCAAGTGTTAGATTAGGTGTGGCACCTGTGTGCTCGCCTATCGCAGATCCTTTCGCAGAATTTTTGAGAAGGCTTGAGGAAAGAGACAGAGAAAAGGAAAGACTTTTAGAACAGAAAGAACGGGAGAAGGAACGAATTTTAGAACAGAAAGGAGCAAAAATTGGCTCAAATGCTCAGTGAGCGAGAGCAAAAATGAGCTCAAATGCTCCATGAGCGCGAGTAACAAAGAGATAGAGACCAAAAATTAGCTCCAATGCTTAGTGAGCGAGAGCAACATATAGAATCAAACCTAAGTGGTGTACAAAATGAACTTGTCGATATGTGGGATGTGTGTAAGGAGATACCCGATGTTGTACAAAGTTTGTCTAGTGAGATGCAGAAATTGCAAATATCTCTTACTAGTCTCAAAGACGATGTTCAGAACCTAACAAATCGTATAGATGTGTGGAGCTTAGGGCGCATCATATCATTGATGAGTATTTAGAAGCCCAAGCACACAAAGTTGAGAAGGAACTTGATTAATGGCTATAACTTAAAAATCGCGAAATCTCGTCAAAGATAGAGAGCGATGTAAAGTCAGCTGTTGAACAAGCGACAGCGGCTATGAGCGTAAACATTGACGCTAGCGCTGCCGCAATACAAGTCGAACTAGTGCAGATAAAGTCACGTGTGCCGGCAGAGTTACCAATTTGACAACGAAATGTCACACGAAGGCTATCTGAGCTAGAGAACCAAGTATACAGTGGAGGACTGACAGCTAATCAGACTCCATGTACAGATCGTTATGACTACATACACGGTGTGCAAAGCACTTACGTGCAGACACAATCAGCTGTCAATAACAGACATGAACAATATACAATACCATGTAGTTCACAACACGAATTAAGAAACGAAACGGACAGTAGCAATCCACTGCAAAGCACTTACGTGCAGACACAACCAGCTGTCAATAACAGACATGAACAATATACAATACCATGTAGTTCACAACACGAATTAAGAAACGAAACGGACAGTAGCAATCCACTGTACTGGAAGGAGGATAATGTGATCAAAATCGAACACTTCCGCCTTTCAATGTTGAGAAACGTAATGCCCACCAAGTTGTTTTGATCAAGAGCTTCTGTAATATTTTTCCCAGGGGTTCGACAGAAAGCCAATACATGCAGTTGATGTGGCACTGTAGGCAACAAATGTATCTGAAAAACGCCATACTATGCAACAATTCGAGTGTGCATTTTTGCAGAAATTTTGGTCAGACAGTGTACAAGAAAGACTGCATAAAGAACTATACGGCTCTGAAATGTACAATCCCAAATTAGGAACTTTGTGCAAGTACTTTGCAAACTACATAAATCAGACTAGGGCATCAAGCAGTCAGGCCTGCAAGATGAGTGGCCTGCCAAGCGAGTGGATTCATTCTTATTTATCGAGTAACATGAACTCTCATACTCACAATTAAGTTACAAATTACCCTCCTGTATGAATATTACGCAACGGAAACGCACATCTGACTATCACTAATTTACAGAACTCTGACTGTTCACTACGCACTGGCAATACCACATTTTCTTTCTTATTTAACGGCTTTGATCAACACGTGGCCATCGCACTGAATATGAATGGCGCACACATTATAAATTCTGGATATCATGACAATATACAATTCGAAGGAAAAGGCCACCAATCTTTTCCTTTTCACTATCTTATTTATTCCGATAAATCCTATAACCTAAACACACAAATTCCATAACCTACAACAATAACACTAGAAATTCCGCCCAGTGGGCATGGCTTTACATTGGTGATTCTCTATCTTATGATCACGTAATTATTTAATGCTACAGTGCTCTTTCTGGATAGGATGGTGGATCTTTTGCTATATCTCACACTTCGACTCTCACAACCATCATTACGAAACTTTCCTCCAGACCGAGCGGTACAATGGGAACATGCATAACCCACTACCTCTGAAACTACCTTGCTACTCTCCCATGCAAACCACACATACTTAAATTACATGACATACACCACACTGCAACATGGAATACAACATAAGGAATAGTCACAACATTATAATCACATCACTTTCAGCTTTCCCACTTCAATTAGTATTCATCCCAGTTTCACACGACACTGCCCCACTTCGTAACTTTACTTTCCTACTACGAACCATGGGCGATATATGCACGTCTTCCTGTGCAATGCAAGCCAAGTGGCGTTGCTGGATAGACGGCTGACTCACCTTGCTTCTCTCTCAGAGTATTATAGTTTGAATCAAGCGTCACACGGAAACATAAAACGCAAAGTAATATTAAGAACATATTCATCACACACACGAGTCCTCAACTCATACCATGGACGAGTACTTCTCTTTATCCTTTGTCTCATACACAGATTGAGATCACACAGTACTCACCACGTGGAAGTACTCGTCTCTAATTTCAAGTCCCGCACTCGCCATTTCTTAAATATTTCCAACTTATAGTACACACGCTAGTAATTCAGCTTAACTTAAGCACTCGGAAGTATTTCAACTTATTGCTACACGTGGTTTCATTGTGACCATTGGTCACTTCCAAAGATTACTACGATCCCCTTAATATTACCTGCCTGACATTTAATTCTCCCCACAAAAGTTCCTGAAATAGAGAAATTATTATTCTAAACTACTCTTATGTATTTCACATGCACTCTTTTGTCCTTACGGAGCACGCCTAAGACAGGTCTTACCAACACTAGATCCAGCGGCAGAGTGCTGAAACATGGCCGTTCTTCAGGTCCTCTCGCACCTCTGCCGAAGTGGGGGAGCACCTTGCTACCGTATTGGTCAGCCACATTTCAGGCGCTCACAGCTCAGGTAAATTTCATCTCTTTGGTCCCACCAAAGGTGACCCAAGTACCGTCTCAAAGATGATCATATATTCACATCCACTATCTGCGGTTAGCAGACGACCATACATTCATTCATTTCACAGATCTCACCAAACTGGATGTAGGGATTTATTTTGTGGGAGTGCACATGTGATCAATTAAATAAATAAATTCTCATTCTTTCCCAGACTGGTATCCAGCTTCGCTGTATTAATTGAAATTGAGTTATTATTAGAAAAAATATGTTGTTCTGACAAGAATAACGAAGAATGTTGTACCTATTTTCAATGTCGGGCGGTACTGTACCCTTTCAATGTGATCAGACTGATAAAGATGAAATTCATCTACATTGTTGACTCTGTGGATCTGTTAATTGAGGATATGAAAAGCGAAAATAAGTGGAATCATGCAGGTTGTAGCCAGCAGAAAGCTGATTACAACTGTAGTTATAATAACCCAATACCAAACGGTAATGTGAACAGACAAAAATATAGGAAACAGAATTGGGTGCCAAACAATAGTAACGCTTATACTAATCAAAACAGAAAAAGGCGCAATGATGGGCGCATAAGTAATGGTTACAATGGTAATGGTAATCTGCAGTGGCAGAATAACCGGAACCAGTGGCTTGGGTACAATGAACCACCAGCACAGTGGCAACAAAATGCAGCGCCACAGTGGAGTACAAATTCTGGTCCACAACAAAACATGGCTGGAGGTTATAACCACCCACCACATAATCAGAACAATGTGACTTATCAAACTGCACCATCCAGAAGGCAGGACAGCCAACCCAACCACAGTAGCAACAACCAAAATCATAGTGTGAGGGTAATGGAGGTGACAGATAATTGTCAACCCAATGTCACTCATTCATCAAACTAAAGAGCAATCCGCTCATTGTTGGCTGTGAGTTGGTGTAATGAGGGCACATTCCATAATGACAATAACAATCTCTGTATGCTGAGATATAATGAAAGGGTGAAAATAGAGGAGGAATTAGTAAATGTACCTCAAAAATGTAAACAAACAGATAAAGATGTTGTGCAAGTGGTATTACAAGCCGAAATATACGGTGCACCGATTCAAATAATAGTAGACAACTAACGTCCTGAGTTTAGAACTTTACAAGTACATAAGTCAAAACAATCACATCCCTGTATTGCCAGTAAAAAATTGTTGAGTGACATGTGCAATTGGTGCACAATCCCAAATCATAAAGCAACAGGTGCAAGTTGAATTTCTTATAGGAAATGAAGCAAAAAGAAGCTTGTTCCTCGTTGTTAAAGGATTGATGGTCGCTTGCATTCTGGGAATAAAATTTTTACGACACAGGAACGCAAAAATCGACCTCTTGTGCAGTGAATTACCCATTATGAACAAGGGTAAACGTGTGACATTTCCAGTGTTACCAACACGAGAAATGCACGAAAAATATTGCTGTGGGTTTCAGGTTAGATTTGAGGGGCTACGGGTTATGAATCTGTACTCAGACTTATGTGGAAGAAAAGAATATTATAATGAATCTGTTACTGAAGACAGTGAAGAGAAAAGAAATCTGATAAACATGAAGGTCATGGAATCAGAATATTTGTCAGTGGCACAACAGAATGAATTAACTCAGCTGCTTGTAAGCCATGAGAATGTGTTCTCAGAGAAATCAGTTGCAATAAAAGGGTACACTTATAACATTGAGGCAGTGCCTCATGATGCATTTTGCCATTCCAACTACACCATCCCATGGTCCAGAAAGGAGACAGTGACTAAAGAGATAAGAAATATGTTCAAATGGTAGATAATCGAACCACCTTTATCCCTTTATAGTAGTCCGCTAGTTGCAGCAGCAAAGGGTAGCATGTGTCTTGTACTCGACGTGCAGGATATCAGTAAAATCATTGTACCGGTGAGGACACGACCCAAGAACCTGGTGGAACAAATCCAGAGGTTTTTCAGGGTAAAATATTTAACATCTATAGATTTTAGGTCATCCTACTGGCAGAACCCTCTTAATGAGTTATCGAGAAAATATACTGCATTTGTATTTTCTGGGAGAAGCTATCAGATTAAAGTTTTGCCATTTGGGTTAAATGTCAATGAAGGTGTTTTCATTACAGTACTTGACACAGTGTTGAGACCAGATTTACTGGACCATGTAACATTATATGTAGACGAACTGTTAATAGCTTCTCCACATTAGGAAAGCCACATTGATATGCTAACATGCATACTCAAACGATTTTCGGAAGTAGGCGTTATTGTAAACCTGGCGAAGTCCAAGTTTGGCAGAGGGACAATTAAATTTCTTGGGCACATAATGTCACTCACAGGTGTTGTACCTGATACAAAGAAAATGAAGGTGATTGAGAACTTTCCTCATCCAAGAACTAAGAAACAACTGAAGGCATTTTTACGCCTAGTGTCCTTATTTCGACTGTTTATACCCAACCAGCTATTGAGTGACAAAGCACTTTTAAACTTGCTGAGGAAAAATGTACCATAGATATGGAATGACTAGTGTCAGTGGGCGTTTGAGCAAATACAACAAGCCCTTTTGAATGCTAACTTATTATCGCATCCTGATATGTCAAAAGGAGTTTTGTCTTACCACAAACTCTTCTGCTGTTGGGGTAGGAGCTTGTTTGTTCCAAATTGAGGAGAAGGAAGGAATAAAGGAAATACAAATAATTGGTTTTGGAAGTCAAGTGTTATTGAGTTGTGAACGTTCCTACACTGCTACTGAACTCGAAGCACTGCCAGTTATGGGGACCATGAAAAAGTTCCAATATTATGTGTATGGGAAGAATGTGAAAATCTTTTGCGATCATCAGGCCCTGAGTTTCTTGTTGATGTGTAACCTGGCGCATGATAGATTGACTAGATGGGTACTTGCACTCCAGGAATATCAATTCCAAATAATGTATATTAACGATAGTGACAATGTAATCCCCAACGATCTATCATGTTTGCCACAGGTTCTGCCAGAATTGACAGTAATACTGGAACAGGCGTCAGCATATAGAATCATGATCATGAAAGATCATATTTACAGAAAAAAAGTTCCTGCAGATATGCAGGCAAATACCTACATTACAGGTTGCAGATCCTGTGTTAGGAAGAATCAAACAAGAACTCCAGGCTTCTGAAGGAAATGAAGTAGGAAGCAATTAAAAATAAGATATTATTTTACAGAGAGGATACAAACAGGGATACATGGTTTATCTGTGTACCCAAAAAAATGTATTACTGATTTGATACGGCACTGGCACCTTTTGTGGGAACACATAGGTATTGAGAAGTGTAGAGCCCTTCTTGCAAGACATTCTCATTTTAATAATATGAAAAGAGTAATTCAGAACCTAGTGAGGACATGTGTAGTTTGTCAAAAGGTGAAGCATATCAATCTGCCCACTGCAAGCGAACTTCATCCTATTGTACCCAGCAAACCGTTATGACTGGTTTCAGTGGATATGCAAGGACCACTACCCACCGAGAAAGGAGGTATAAAATATATCTTTGCAATGTATGATGCTTTTTCCAAATTCTTAAAGTTATACCCAGTGAAAACTTCAACTGCTCCCCCCCCCCATTCAAAAGTTGTCAACCGACTGCATTATTAAATTTGGTAAACCACATATCATTGTATCAGGCAATGACACATACTTTACTGGTATGAAATGGACAATTTTTCTGCAAGGACACAGTGTTAAACACATTTTTGTACTCGCTTTCATCCAAAAAACAGCCTGGTTGAAAGCACGTTTAAGGAACTGAACCAGTTCATGCGAACCTATATCCCTAATCGCCGTACCAAGTGGGTAGAGGATGTTTGGGCTTTTGAGGAGCTGCGTAATAAGTTACCAGACTCCACCAGTGGGTATGCTCCAACAGAAGTCATGTTCAGCAGAAATGAGACCGATGGCTGGCTATCAACATGGCCAACTTTACCTCGGCAAGCTACACCACATGACCAAATAATAACTGAGACTTTCAGGAAGCTAACGAGATCTGGAGAAAAGAGGAAGGCGAAACATGACAAGAAAATTAAAAAAGTAATGTTATATCAACCTGGTAGCTTGGTGTTACTGAAGATACACCCCAAGTCTTCTATGTTAGCTAACAGAAATAAGAAATGGCAATCAGTGTATGCCAGACATTATAAAACAATTGACATACCTCACAGGTATAATTATTTGTTGGGTGATGTCCAATAAGAGGGAGTAAAAGGACTATATCCATACAAAGATTTGAAATATTTGCTCAATAGAGCAGTGTTCAAATTTGTAAATAGTAGATTAAATTTGTAGCATATTTTTCATATGTAAATATCATTTATTTCAATGTAGTATGTAAGAAAAGTTATGGACAAAGAGTTGTTTCATATGATTCATTTCTGTAGAGGTTAAAATACCATTACCATGAAAATAATTTCAATTTTGAAGGAACAGAAAACGTAGGTTAAAGAATGTTTTAAAATTTTATTCAAGAATATGCAACAACATACAAAGCTGAATGAATTTCTATTAGTGTGTATAATATTTTTTAATTGTAATACTAAAGAGGCTTGTAGAAGCATATGTTGTATATTGTATTCTCAGTATTTATGTGTTCCAAACTTGAGACACCAGTTGATCCTAATTTGCTATAGAACATAAGTGTAAGGTGTGTATAACACCAAAGGTACTTCATGTGTTGTGGGCAAAGAATGACTTATAATTAGTAAATGCCAGTAATGCTACACACTGCTGAGGTGTAATTTTACCTGTGAATGCAGAGATATTTTCACGAGTTTATCGAGTTATTTCAGTTCATAATGAACTGACAGCCTAGGAACTTGTATTATTATTATTATGCAAAATGTTAATTTCAATATTTGAATGCAAAGATTACTAATTATGCACAATATAATCTATGTAAGTTTGATGTGGAGAAGAACAGCATTCAGTTGTTATTCTACTATCTATTTTTTATCTATTATATGATGTTGTAGACGTTGGACATGTTTGTTAATTGCTGACGAATGTAAGCTCATTTGTGATGTTTATTCAATAATATAGTAGTTTAAAGTTATTTTTCACCTTTATTTGTAGAAGGTGAGCCCTGTGTCATGTCCATTTCATTTTAAAATCAGTATTCTGAGGAATTTTTAGCTCAACAGTTGCAGCCGCCGCTGCAGCAACAGTCGCCATTATGTGGCATTTTTAATTCACGAATTTAGCGGAAGCAAAGAGATTGCCCGCTCAAAACATAGCAAATATTTTTTCCTCATGCAGCGGAAGAAACATAGTTTTTAAGATTTTTATTTTTAGGTGCTTACCGAGATCCAGAGCCACGACTCAGACTTCAATTATTTGTTAATGGCGGTAAGAACAATTCCCTCATATGTGGGGGCACTTGGAAATTATAACAAAGATCTAATGTTTCTTAAAAAGATTAGCTGAGGCAAATACAAAAATGTTATTTCAGTTTTCAAATTAAATGTAAGGTGTTTCTAGACTGGCTCATATTAAAGTAACTCTTAACATGAACAAAAATTTTGGTCATCTTAATCTTCATTAATCAGCCAGTTATTAAAAGCATAAACTTAAAACATATAAACATTTCAATTCAATTCAAAATCAAATCCAAAGCACTATCATTAAAATGTTTCGCAGCCACACATTTTATTTTACCACGAGAGTCTGCATAAATAGTTGATAGATACGTGGCATTTTCGGTCGTATTTATGTTGTTATTGTAGTTAGGGCTGTTATTCTGGTAGGTAATTGCTTAGGTATTTGAGTTGTGGATATGTTTATATTTTGCACTTACAACCATCACTGGTACCTGCTGTGGGACTCATGACAATTTGTGGGTAAATACCAATGGTTTGTTCACTGTCGTATATTTCGAGAACGATAATATTTTCTTCTAAAAGATTGCAGATCCTATTTTCCACTGCTTGTAGGTTAATGTTTACCTTTTTCACTATTTCATTTTCTTTTTTTCTGAATAACCTTTTCTACTGCATCTGTGTATAACCTACAATCTGTTACTATCTGCTCTGCAACAGTATTACCGTTATCTAACATACCTGCTTCACCTGGACTAATGATATCACTCAGATTCTCATTGATCTTCTCTCTCTTATCCTCTCTCTTATTCATACACACATGTAATACATAACACTAATAACATTTTAAGCAATACATCTTAGCCATCCTTCCACATACGAGAGAGAGCAAAAACAAAATCATTTACACAGAAAAATGAATGATAGCTTTTATTTGTCTGCACCTTACCAACGCATATGGCCATGGTTCAAATGGCTCTGAGCACTATGCGACTTAACTGGAACTTAGAACTAATTAAACCTAACTAACCTAAGGACATCACACACATCCATGCCCGGGGCAGGATTCGAACTTGCGACTGTAGCGGTCGCTCGGCTCCAGACTGTAGCGCCTAGAACCGCACGGCCACTCCGGCCGGCACCAATGCATACATAATGTCTTTGCCGACATGGTCGATCGCTGTTACATGACCACGTAAACAAGAAGAGATTAGCACTCAGCCAACTGGCTGTTTTACTCGTGTGTTCTATCTACTATAAATTGCAACATGTTTGCTTTGTCATATTCAGGACTCTCAACACAGCTCAGTTTGCAATGGATTTTGATGGACGTAGAGGAAGTGATGGACTGCACAGATATGCACCACAAGCATATGAGACAATTTTCTATCAGCTACATTCGAATTCTGGTGTCAACATTGTGATGGTTCAAGAACATTAATACTAGTTCACTTCAACACTTTGGGAAATACCTCCAAGATGATCTATGGGCATATTACAATTTAATCGTGAAACACTTGTCTTGATATCCAAACAGTTTTATCTATCATATCGATACACATTTCAGCAGAACTGTATCATTAGATTTGTGCTGAAATTTGAAGAGTATACTTCTTTTCTATTCCCAAATCCCAGGAATTTTAGAGTACTACAGGTTGGCCAACATATTTATGCCTTTATTAGTAATTTTTCTGATACATTTAATCTAAATAATATGATAGTCTTTAGTAAACATCTATCACATGGCAATTTCGTCAAAGCCATTACTTTCTCTGATGCAACCCATTGTTGAAAGTATTTTGTGTGTACAATGTTTAATGTTCTATATTAGTTGAGCACTGATGATGTGGAGTGGTAAGTGACAAGACACTCTGTATCACTTTTAACAGGCATATTCTCTGCTGTGACTGGGTTGTTGCAATGGACTCCTTTTAATTTCTTGTCTTATATCCTACGTTTTATGCCAAAATTTGATAATTGGGTTCACCCAAAAGAAGTCATGAGATGAAAAATTAGTTTGCCACTCAATACCAGTGTTTTATTGTTTGAAGCTACTTTAGCGCTTACATCATGCCATAGGCACCCATACATCGCTATTCCGTTTGTCCACTGCTACAGTTTGCTCATAACAACTTTCGTTTCATCAACAGACAGAATTTATGTGTACATTAGCGGTCTTAGTTGACTTACACACATGATTTTTTTAACTTTTGTTTTAGTATAGTTCTTGAAAAACTTGTAAATTTTTTATAAACTGCTTCTGGGTTAGGGAAACGATAATTTTACAGGGAGCAATAAACAGAATTACTCAGCTTCAAGAGTACAATCATATCTCAATAAATGTCCTTGAATGTGATGTGTTAGGTCTTGATGAACATGCTGCTCTCTTAACTGGTGCTTGATTCCGAATTCTATGTGGTAGCATTATGATAGAATAATGGCCTAGAATTTAGAACCGTTTACCCTACACAAAAAGTTGATCTCTGACTGGAAGAAATCATGTATGGAGTTCCCCAAGGCTCAGTCTTATGTCCACTTGTGTTCCTCAGATATGTAAAAGATCCTCCATCTAATACATAAGAAGCAGAATTAGTTATTTTTGTAGATCCCACTAGTATTGTAATCAATCCAAACTTACACAAATAAACAGAAAAAGTGGAAAATTGTTGATAGGGAAGATTAAATTAGAAGGTATGCAAAAACAACTTGTAGCTCTGTAGCTAAAAACCATAACAAACGGAAAATCGTTCTTTATCGAACAGTGGGTGTTAAATGACTGACGATGAAAAATTAAATTCATCTGAGAACACTTAATTCTATAATAAATGTATTTGACAAAACCTGGTATATTCATTAGTCTATTGAAACTCGTCCTTATAGTCAAATCTTCCACGTCAAATAGTGTCACAATACTGCCACGAAGTCAAATGTAGAAAATGTGTATTAGATTAGATTAGATTAGATTTACTTTCATTCCAATTGATCCGTAGTGAGGAGGTCCTCCAGGATGTGGAACATGTCAGAAAAACAATAATACATGACAAATATTTAAACTAAAACAAATAAGCTAATGTACCATTCCACAGGTCCCAAGTGGAATGATCGTCATTTTTTAATGAACACTAAGAGTCATTTTACAAATACTATTGCACTGAATTTAAAATAAAAAAGTTTTATATTTATTTATAAGGTAAGAAACATGTAATACAACTACTGTAATACTTATTTACAATGAACACATTACTGCACTGAAATGGTGCAGAAGTTAGATTATACTTACACACACACACACACACACACACACACACACACAAATTTTCAGTGAACACATTACTGCACTGAAATTGTGCAGAAGTTATGTTGTACTTATATACAAATCAGTTGGTTTTCCTCAGAAATTCATCAATGGAGTAGAAGGAGTTGGCCACCAATAAATCCTTTAGGCTTCTCTTAAACTGAATTTCATTGGTTGTTAAGCTTTTTATGGCTGCTGGCAAGTTATTGAAAATGTGTGTTCCTGAATAATGCACACCTTTTTGTACAAGACTAAGTGACTTTAAATCCTTGTGAAGATTATTCTTATTTCTAGTATTGATTCCATGAATTGAGCTGTTGGTTTGAAAAAGTGATATATTTTTAATGACAAATTTCATTAAGGAATAAATATATTGGGAAGCTGTAGTTAGTATCCCTAGTTCCCTAAACAGGCTTCTGCAGGATGTTCTTGAGTTCACACCACATATAATTCTTACTGCACGTTTTTGTGCCCGGAAAACTTTAGCTTGGCTTGATGAATTACCCCAAAAAATAATCCCATATGACATTATGGAATGAAAGTAAGCATAGTATGCCAGCTTTTTCATTTTTATATCCCCTACGTCTGACAAAATTCGCATTGCAAACAGAGATTTGTTAAGACGCTTCAGCAGTTCTGTGGTGTGCTCCTCCCAATTGAATTTATTATCAAAATTACGAATCTCTGTGTTACTTAGTAATTTTTGTGTAACAGGTATTTCTTATATACTTATCGAATAAGGCAACAAACAATTTAAATTCTCATCTTCATTTTCTTTGTCTTCTTGTTACCTTGTAAGATATTCCACTCACAATGTGATATTTAAATTCTTTGCAAAAAGAATCTGTCATTTGGCAGCCATGTTATATTTGTGTTAAATGGTGGCTCTAATGTAAATATGGATTAATGTTTTGTCCATATTAATATTGGAGCCAATATTAATGTGGTAGAATGAAAGTTCATAAACAAATATAAAATATTCTGTCCCACCCGTAATAAACCTAGAATCGTCTGCCACCCTTTTCTCTCCTTGGAACATAAAGTAGCGTACCACGTAGGAAAAACTGTTTTGAAGATATAGAATTGTTCCTCGCCACTTCTTGAGACTCTCCCTTCAGAGTTATGGCGGACTTTCTCGACTCCGAAGCGGAAGAAAGTGAGGTAAAAGAAACATTTATTTTTTTTTTCAATTGTGTGTGTATGTACGGTATACAGTTATTCACATGTCGTTCACGTGGAGAATGAATGACAATACTCCCATTTATCAGAGTGAGGAAGCGTTATTCAGTTTTATTCCCTTTGGACCGAATTATTGAGATATTTAGGTTTAAATTCCATGCACTAATACAGGAATATTTTTTGTGTTGAATTTTATCAGTGGTCGTATGAGTACCCTAAATTGAGAAGAAATCATGCTGACATCACCAAATTTATTTTTTATCTTCTATGAGAGCTACAGCTAATTATGTGTATAGCGATGTAAACATATCAGGGTTGGTAGTATTTGATAAACTTGCAAATACTTTTCATTTGGATTTAGGTTCCATAGAATTTGTGCAAAAGTTTGCACAGTAAGTAACATATTAAGTACGCATGTGGTAGGTTTTGCAATTAACACAGATATTTATTTTTACATTTTTATTTGTACCTCTAATAAATTAAAAATAGTTGGTCATCTGCATGCAACCATTAATTTTGGAAGGTTTCCGTTTCCTCCCTATGCCCAGGTTGCTGGGATTGGGCGAATAAAATTAAGTGCAGCATCAGTTCTCCCTGTCCGTGTGGAAATAGAATGAAAAATGGCAAAGGGCAGCATGTTTTGTTACCCAACGTTAATTGGTAATAGAGTTCAAATCATTGCATAGCTATCTTAATTTTGGCTTGCCATTGTAGTTATTTGTTATTTGAAATTTCCATGGACAACTGGTAACAATAATGGTTTGAGTGCCCAATTACAGAATAGAAATTAGCCATTACCTAACAGATACAGTTTTTCTGTTGCTATTTTGCTTATACTATTTTCACCATTTATGTCAGTGACTTAGATGATAACATTTGTCATATCAACTAAGAGATTACTGTAGACACACAAGCAAGTCTAAGCTTTTAATTCACTGTGACATATGTAGACCAAGATGCATTGGTGTGCAATGTAAAATGTGCATATGTTGTTATTGTCTGCATGGTTCAATACATTTTATTTAACTGTGTTCCTTAGAATATTTAATGAGGTTATTGTTGAGTTTATGAGCAGCATTTTGGTATGTCTCCAGCTGAAAATTTTGGGATGTGATCCTCACTTAGTTGCAATAGGCCTATGTCATTTAAGCAAATCCAAGTTGTAATCCTTTAGAAGCAAAGTGTAGATAGTATTCTGGCTAAGCATTTGAATGACACTATCATCTTCTAGCATGCTATCCATCAACTAAATTCTGTGGGAAACAAATATCTAACCATCTGGTAGTAGGCAGTGGTTTGTACACAACTGAAGAAGCTGCCAAACATAATTAATAATATGCTTTCTGTTCCTGTAAAAATGTGTTGTGATTCATACAGTCAAAAGAATTAACCACTGAAACACCAAGTCAGTTTATTTTCTAATGTTATACTTAAATCATCTCTAGAATTGTTTCAGTTTAATAGCAGAATTTGCTTGTGAGAGTGTTAACTATTGTCTTGGAAGACGTTGAACTAAACTCATATTGAATGTCTATTATGTCACTGATAACTACGTAATATACAGGACGAGGTTGAGGCAATTTATGATGAGATAATAGAAGTTATTGAGATAGTTAAGTGAGATGAAAATTTAATAGTCATGGGGGACTGGAATTCAGTAGTAAGAAAAGTAAGAGAAGGGAAAGTAATAGGTGAATATGGACTGCGGCAAAAAAATGAGACAAAGCCACCTGGTAGAATTTTGCACAGAGCATAATTTAATCATTGCTAATGCTTGCTTTAAGAATCATGCCGGAAGCTTGTTTACATGGAAGAGACCTGGAGACATCGAAAGGTTTCAGATTGATTATATAATGATAAGACAGAAAATTCAAAATCAGGTTTTAAATTGTAAGACGTTTCTAGGGGCAGATGTGGACTCTGTCCACGATTTATTGATTATGAACTACAGATTAAAACTGCAGAAAGGCAGGATTTTAAGGAGATGGATCTGGATAAACTGAAACAACCAGAGGTTGTAGAGAGTTTCAAAGGGAGCAGTAGGGAACTATTGACAAGAACAGGGGAAAGGAATAAAGTGGAAGAAGAATGGGTAGCTTTGAGAGATGAAACAGTAAAGGCAGCAGACATCAAATAGGTAAAAAGACAAGGGATAGTAGAAATCCTTGGGTAATACAAGATATATTGAAATTAATTGATGAAAGGAGAAAATATAAAAAACAATAAATGAAGCAGGCAAAATGGAATACAAACTTCTAAAAATGAGATTGACAGGAAGTGCAAGATGGCTAAGCAGGAATGGCTAGAGGACAAATGTAAAGATGTAGAAGTATATATCACTAGGGGTAAGATAGGTGCTGCTATCAGGAAAATTGAGGAGACCCTTAGAGAAAAGAGAACCACCTATAAGAATATCAAGAGCTCAGAAGGGAAAGCAGAAGGTTGAGATGACCCATAGTGTGTCTATACAAGGGAGATGTACTTGAGGGCAGTATTATGGATATGGAAGAGGACGTAGATGAAGATGAGAAGTGAGAAATGATACTCCAGGAAGAATTTGACAAAGCACTGAAAGACGTTTATAGCATTTGTAGATTTGGAAAAAGCTTTTGACAATGTTGAATGGAATACTTTCTTTCAAATTCTAAAGGGTGGCAGGGGTAAAATACATGATGCAAAAAGTTAACCATAATTTGTACAGAAACAAGAAAAGAGTCGAAAGACACAAAAGGGAAGCAGTGGTTGAGAAGTGAGTGAGACAGGGTTATAGCCTATCCCCAATGTTATTCAGTATGTATATTGAGCAGACAGTAAAGGAAACAAAAGATAAAACTGGAGTAGGAATTAAAAGTCTAGGGAGAAAAAATAAAAAACTTTGAGGTTCGCTGATGACATTGTAATTCTGTTAAAGACAGCAAAGAACTTGGAAAAGCAGTTGAATAGAATGGACAGTGTCTTGAAAAGAGGATGTAAGATGAGCATGAACAAAACAAGGATAATGGAGTATGGTGGCTTGCAGAATATCTTTGTACATGTAGAGGTGATGCTGAGGGAATTAGTTGAGGAAAGGAGGCACTTAAAGTAGTATATGAGTTTTGCTGTTTGGGAAGCAAAATAAATGATGATGGTTGAAGTAGGGAGGATATAAAATGTAGGCTGGCAATGGTAAGAAAATCATTTGTGAAGAAAAGCAATTTGTTAATGAGTATAGGTTTAAGTGTCAGAAAGTTCTTTTTCAAAGTATAAATATGGTGTGGTATGGAAATGAAACTTGGACAGGAAGACAATAGAACCTTTTCAAATGTGGCACTACAGAAGAATGCTGAAGATTAGATGGGTAGATCGCGTAACTAATGAGGAGGCACTGAATAGAATTGAGGAGAAAAGAAATTTGTGGCACAACTTGACTAGAAGAATGGATCAGGGATCAGTTGGTAAGACACATTCTGGGGCATAAAGGGATCACCAATTTAGTACTGGAGGGAAGCAGGGAGGGGGGGGGGGGTTAAAAACTGTAGAGGAGACCAACACAGTAAGCAAATTTAGAAGGATGTAGGTTGCAGTAGTTACTTGGAGATGATGAAGCTTGCACAGGATAGAGTAGCATGGAGAGCAGCATCAAGCCAGTTTTGGGACTGAAGACCACAACAACAACACTGCTGTTTTATTAATTTCACATATTTGTGACTTATTTTCTCAATTTATCGGTAGCCGCCTCCCCCCCCCCCCCCTCTATTTCCTGTAAGAGCTGGTCGTATGACATTTTAACGATGCTTTTTTTGTAGCCTAGTTAATTACCCTTGTTATAGGTACTATGTTCCTTCTTGTGTTGAAATTACATTGTATGGCGTCCATTAAGACACAGTTGTGAAAGGTGGAGAGAAATTTCTCTAGAGATGCTGAAGACTACTGTAACACTATGACACATTGTGTTACCAGTGCATGTAACAGTGTTGGTTGCTCTTCTGCTGTGTGAAGCTGTTGGCAATTCTTTTTCCTTGGATGGTGATATAGAGGAGCACTAAATCCAATGACTAGTGTCAGTGAAAATGTGAATTGATGAATTTTTGTTAATGTGAGATTTACATTTATTTATCTGGCTATAATGGATTATAAAGTTGGTTAGCCAACTGGATTTCGTATGTATTTATTGTATTGTGTGTTTCTCAGAATAAGGCAGGATTTGTTGGGATACTGTTTCTTATTTCAGTGTTATAATTTGGTTGTGTGTTGATAATGCCAACAAATGTGACTGGAGGAAATTTGAAATGTCCCAATTTCTGAATTTGTGGTCACACAGGAACCTAAAACTACAGTTTTACTTTTACATAATATTCTCTTTTATACAAAATTCCGCTCACTATGTTCCATTACATGTCAGGGCGACTTATCGAATGCTATTTTCTCATTAGTTCTGCCATCTTATCTAATCATCAGACTCATTGTATACTGTGCTCATTATTTGTCGTGTTCACTTACCATTATTCACCATGAAAACAGCTACCTACTACCGCATGTAATGCAAAAGCCACTGACACTCAAAGTGCACTTTTACCGTCTTGTGTGCAATTATGTACAGACCATTATGGTGCAAGAACCAATTTCTTACTGTATAAATGTTATAGTATGTTCTTCATGTAATTACAAAGTTCCTGGCTATTTAATGTTGGTCATTTTGTTTGCGGATCATGTCAAATTAGCCTGTAGATTGGAAGTAATATTTTGATTCAATGATTCCGTGTTGACTGCAGAAAATTAGTTTATAGTCAACGGGTTAATATTATCCTCCTCTTGCTTACCCTGTGGAACAGTAGAGATTCTAAAAGTACACGTGTGTTATGTATGTCAACAAGTCACAGAAGTAGTGAAATATTTTTCATATTTGTCTATTAGTCTTAAAATGTGCAATTTGCAAGGACTGAAACCATACCCACCACATCAGCCTGAGGGCAAACAGGCACAAACTGTGTGGCAAAATGCTAACCATGTGTATTTACACACAAGTAAAACATGTTATTGGGGGACGGGGGGAGGGGGCCTGGAATTTGTTTTCCGTTTTTACTTCTGTTGGGAAGCATACGTGCTCTAATGAAAATGTCACCACCTGCACAGAAACAATCCATATATTCATTTAGTCTGTAGAATTTTATTATTTATTTAGAAATGTAGTATTGTACGTACTATTTTGATGCTTCAAGGTCAGCACCTTTGTCTGATCATACAGTTGGCCTAATTATAAACAGGTGTGAAAACTAAATTGTAAATACTGTGTCTTTTTGTGAGACATTTATGTATATAAGTCACATGGTGCGAAAAGAATGTTGTCATTGTGGCAAATGAGTAATCAGATCATTTAAAGTCACCTAGAAATTTCCAGTTGAAAATGTGTGAACCTTTTGTTAAAAACAGATGCTGTTAGGTAGTACTAATACGGAACACACTCTTGTAAATGTGATCCTGTGCATAACTTCATGATGTCTGTAGTTTTGATATTATGGACATTTTTCAAATGTATGGCAGCTCTCCTATCCCTGTTGTGCTGCCTGCACTAGCAGTTAATTTACATTATGATTCGAACATAGAGGAATTTTCAGTAAAAGTCATCAGCGTTGACCAGTGACATAGGAAACGTGACAAAAGCCTTAATAATACAGTGACTATAATGTTATGTTACTGGCAATTTTTTCAAATGGGCTAAGCTACACATCAGTCTGCCACCATAACCAAAGTCGATGACTCGTACCAAACTTTCCTCTTGACCCATGATGCTTATTTTTTCTGGCATGTATCACAAGGGAAAATTTCTCATGCAAATCGTCGTCATGCATGGTATTTCATCTATAGAATTCTCAACATTAAGTGCACTAATATACTTACACCAGGAGGCTGCTGTGGCTATTATTTATACCTGCAGGTGCTGTTGATGCGCCGGGCATTCATTACCCGGTTTGCACTTAAGTATCCAGCATGGCTCACTGACATTGTGTCCAATATCCTCAGCATAACTCTGTCCATCACATTGTTTGACCTTTGTTTTTCTATTTGCATGCCCTGGATTCGGTTCTTATTGTTCAATGTAATGTATAATGTAGTATCTCAGGTTTTACTGTGGCAGTACCACGAGTGATGATTAAAAGGAATTATACGATTTTAATTGCAAAAGATTCTATTTTAGTGGAATCCTAGAAGATAGAAGTCCATGTCAGTATTATAATTTGGTTAAAATTCATGAATATCTAATTTCTAAATGATACTCTATAAGTGCTGTCGTGCACTGTTGCGCTAAGCATGTGTGCTGTTAATGTTCAGTGTAGAGTTCTTCCGTGGTTCTGACAGCTTGGCTTATGTATGATAAACCACACTGACAATGGGTCTGGTGCTCTTCCAACCTGCAGAAGCCTGAATTGTCTTTTATGCTGCCCAGGAATGATTTAATCATGCCTGGTATGTGGAATCTTCCTTGCTCCTTTTACTTTTTGATAATATATTTGATTGTCATGGACAGAGCTCCAGTGTGTGGAAGGAAGGCTATTGCTTGTGACTTCTCTGCCGCCTCCTGTGTTGTGTCCCATTTCAACTGATGCTGTTCTGTGTAACCATTGCTGCAGGATCCTGTTTTTGGATGGACTATTTTAGCTGCTAAGTTTTCAGAAATGGACAGAGTATGAAACCTTTGTACCAATGCCTTGAGAACACCACTTCTCTGTTCTGGGTAGTGATGACAGTCAGCATACAGGTAGAGTTTGGTGTAAGTGGATTTATAGCAAATGTTTTGTCCCAGTTTTCTTTCTGCATTCATCATTAAGCAACATAATCAGAAATAGCTGTTTCCACTTCCATTGTGAAAGGTATGTTGGGATGTAATGAATTTAAACGTAGGAAATCTTCTAATTGTTCTTACCCATGTGGCGAAGTTCCAAATGTGTTGCCTACATAACAGAAGAAGCAAGTTGCCTTCCATGTTACTAATTTTCAAGCTTTGCCATTGATATGTCCCATATACTGGCTTGCAGCGATGGGTGAATGGGACATGCCCCCGTCTACCCTTGGTCTCCCTTCCTCCTCTCTCACTCCCAGTCTCATTAAATTAAGAAATCTACTATATATATTCTAATGTTCTGACGACTTAAAGTGTGAGTGTGAGTTATACTGATTTATTTCCCCAAACCACATTCCGCTTCTTTATGAGGTGACTTATTTGGAATTTTGCAGCCCCTCTTCTTTACGGGATAGTCAGCTGCTTGAAAATCTATCGACTTCTTCTCCGTCGAATAGCGCTAGGTACAGGAACTTTTGAGCCTCTTTCTGCTTATAAAATGAGTAGACATACAAGTTTCCTTTTCGTCAGTTAACAATGTATTTCACTAACAATTCTCTGTCCTCTCTTGCACAATCTTTCGCTTGTAGGTGGACCTTATGAGAGCACTTCCTCTTTACATTCTGGTAGGTACGCCCCTTACAAAACATCTCTATTTTTTAGGCCACAGATCATCCTATCTCCACGTAGGTATGTCTGCCCTTTATACTTAGTGAAGGCCGGGTACACCCCCCTTATCTTTTCTGAGTAGGCCTCACAGTTCATTACCCTAGTATACATATCTATGTATACTATAATTAAGTATTTCCTGGTAAAGATAATTTATATCTTGAACTTCGCATTCATTCTTTAATATATCACTCACTCCCTAGATTCCTCCTCTACTTATCAACTTCTATACTTTCAATAGATATTATGTCTATATATACTACTTACGTCCCACTATCCTTCAATTCATCAGAGTTTTTATTGCACTGACGTTGCTCATGCTTTTTTCTTATTTATCCATTATTCATTACTATTTTGTAGTTCGTTATGTATGGGCACCTAGCCTTATGTATATTTGATGTAGAACCGTCATAACTCCCCATATATGTGTGCATAATTCGCTATGTACACACCTTTTCCTCTACAACACCTGGTGGTTCTCACATTGTAACAGACTTTGTCTCTTTATAATTTCATAATTGCGTAGAAGTGTGTATATGTGGATGTGTGTTTGTGTAGTCTGATTCTTTGGCCTTCTTATCTAAAGATAAGATGTAGGTTATTAGTAACCATGGAAGTAAGGAAGGACTTCAGCGATAGAAGTTTATGAATATGGAAAGAGGGAAAAGATAGACAGATCCTCAAGATGAGAAGTAAGAAAGGAAAAAATAGGTGTGATTGCTAGGATCAAAGAAGATAGCCCCAAAGACAGGAAACCCTTCCCATCCCCCTTTCCCAGTATCCCTACCTCTCAGGTACGTGAGTGAGACGCCAGAGGTTTGGTGTTAATCGTCTCCTACAGAACGGACTTGTCCCACCTTCACCCTTTGAGGTCCCCGAACGAAATCCTAGCAACCCTATTGAAATGGCAAATGAAGAAGAATCAGGCACACTTGTTTGTGTGGGTTGTTTGAAAGGTGTGATGTGTGTTTTGTGTTAGTCATGATTTATCTGTTCTTGTAAACCAAGCTTTTAGCTACAATACCCACCCCTTTCAAAATTTATACAAACCCTCCCATCTATATCCCATCTCACACAAGGTATAAAATACTCTACACAAAATAGAAAAGCTATATGCTATGGTATAACAGTTGTTCAGCTAGTCACATCATATTACATTTTCTACAAATACACTACTTTATTCAGTATATTTTGTCTAGATATCACTTTTTTTCTGTGATTCTCGTAAGTTGGTCTCTATTTTAATGTCATATTCAGTTTTTTAAGCATTAAGATAATAGGATAGTTTTAGATTTTAAAGGAATTTGGTGCAGGAAAACTATTTTGGAAGAAACACCAAAAACAACTCGGGATCTGTCGGTTGTCACTTCGCCCGTTAACTCAGAATGTTAACGTCTCTGAGGTCTGATGGATCTGATATTAACTTCTCTTGTGCACAGGCAGATCAGTAATTTTCTTTAAATTTCTTTTAAAGTCTTCCCAAGAGCAAAAATTATCAATATTCACTGTACGCCATTCTGAGACTTTCCTAAAAACATACCCCACAGAAAATGTGATCTTCTTAGAATCTTCCCAATTTTTTGGTAATGCTTGGTTAAACCTTTTTAAGAAATGGGTTGGATGTACATCTCCGTCCGGCTTAAATTTAGGGAATTATCTAGATAACCCTGAATTAGCTCCCCATTGTAAATAAGTCACAGCTTCACTAGATAATACAACATTAGGTGAAAATACCCTTTTTTGTACTTTATCTTGGATAAGCTTAATCTCTTTCCACAGGTTGTTCGTACACTTCCTGGTATCATTAAGTTCGGAGGAAGGAATAGGTGATATGTTGCCGGATGTTATTCTCTCAGTAACTTTTCAATCTATAATTTCTACAAATTATTCCTCCAAACCAATTACATTTATAATATCAGAGTTGGCTATTTTCATTTTGAAATTCTGTTCTACATTATCTACTCGTGTAGTGACACCTGTAATATGCAACTGAATGATCAGCGTTAATTCATTTTTCTTCTCTACACTCTCAAGTATACAACCCATGCCTTACATCATTATATTTAATATTGTACACATTTTCAATAGATCCTAACTTTTCAATAAGTTCGGATTCTACATTGTTGCATTTTTTCTCATTGCCCAGCTGTAACTTCTTGATAAATCTTGCAAATTGTCATTCTGTTTCTGACTAAGGTTAGAGTGGTTAAAGAATTTGTCAAATAGTTCTTCAAATCTATTTTTAAATTCACTACTTTAGTACTTATAGCATCAAATTCAGTCTTCAGAGCACCCATGCCTTCGCATAGATTACTAAATTCTTTACTTTGAGAGTCTACTGTGGCGCTTGACAAACCTAAATTTGATGCTAGAGTATTGAGTTTCCCTCTGAGCATTTGAAGCCTCACTCTGGGTATTTATTGCGAATGTAGTAAGTTTAACTTAAGACTCTGAGCATTTAATTGAGAATTTACCGAACCTAGTTCTTTACTTAAAGTTGCACACTGAGCTTTGATTAAATTTAACAACTCAGTGCAGTCAGGCACTTCTTTGCTAATTTTCATGGCCATAGCTGGGTCTTGAGTCTCTCCAACCTGTTATATATTTCCCATACTCTTGTATGCTTTAGCTCTTGTAAGCATTTAAAACTAACTTTAAATATGATAACTATACAAATAAAGTTCACTCAACAGTATCTTGTACCACTTTGTATTAAAGTAATGAAGTTTTGTTTCATGCTCACCTGGCGTAGAATTCTTGGAGCGTAGGTGAGCAGATGTGAAGGCAGTAGTTACACAGTGATGTAGAGGCCTGCGCAGGATAGACTAGCGAGAAGAGTTGCATTAAACCAGTCTTCAGATTGAAGAGCGTGACGACGCAAAACTGAGAGCAGAAACAATATTACCATATGTAAATGGGGAGACATTGTTGAAAGCAAATGTTGCATTTGTGCACCCCAAGAACATGTGACCTGTTCACAACATATATAAACAATGTGGCAGACAACATTTTTAGCTTCCTATGGTTGTTAGTAGAGAGTGTAGTGCTATACATGGAAATCTTGTCATTAGAAAATTGTTTCAAAAAGGAGGTAGATTTGAAGACGATCAGCACTTGTTGCAAAAGTGGACAGTCTGACTCTTAACATTAATAACTGTAATATAACCTATGTAAATACAATAAAAGACATGGTATAATTTTACTTTATGCTCAGCTATCGATATCTGGTATCAGTCAGTATCATCAAGTAGCTAGTACATGGAGTGATTTAACATAAATCTAAACTATCAGTATCTCTGTTGGAATGGAAGTTGTTAGACTGAGGCTTCACAGAGCAATCCTAAAGAAGTTAATTTACCCACAAAATAGATTACTTGCAAAAGCTTTGACCGTTTCTAGAGTACTTTCCATCAGTCCTGGACACTTGGGAAATAGGATTAACATGAGAGAGAGAGAGAGAGAGAGAGAGAGAGAGAGTGAGTGTGTGTATGAGTGACACACTCCATCATGGGTGTGTTTAGTCAGTGAGGTCATACAGAATGGTTCAACATCCTCTTGCAGAAGACACTACAACAAAGATGCTGTGCATTTTTTAGAACTTTGGTCTCAAAATTAGCTCATGTTTTTTCCAGTATTTATCAAGAAATTTATTAGTTCTTCCAGCCTATATCTTACACATTTTTTAATGGAAAAGAGAGCTTTGGTTTGAAAGACTTTTATTTTTTATTTGAAGTATTTTATTTTTCTTGAGTCTTGTGATTAAGCCATTTGCTATGAAGCTTTCATGTGTGAGCTTTTTGTGATCTCAGTTTGTTGCTCAACAGGATGAGGAAGTCGAAGGATACGGGAAAAAGAATAAACGTGCAAAGGCCGTCGACAGTGATGATGAAGATGAAGAAGAAGGTAATGTTTTCTTTTTTAATTATGTAGGTTTCGTATAGGAAATAACAGTTTATTATTCCTGAAGTGTTTACCATGCAAAATCAGCTTCATAATCTGAGAAAGAAATTACCAATCCTACCATACCAACATTGCCTTTTTTTTTCTCTTTTGTGTTTTTATTAAAAAGAATCAACACAGGATCTGAAGATTTTATGTTCACAGATATCATATTTATCACACTTCTAACCAGTTAAAAGCTGTTGACAAAGATATTGGAATTCTCAGTATTGTGTAGTAGTTATTAAAGTGTCAGCTATATTACACTATTTTCTTACGTCTTTTTCCTTTGTCATTTGAAGCAAGTGAATTGATCACAATGGTCTTGTGACTACCCATATGGAGAATCCCTTGAATAGTTCCATCTTTTGGTTACAGTGTAAGAAATTCCCTTTATCAAGTTAACTCGAACATAGTGATTGATAATGGTCATAAGCTAGTGTCATCACTGAAGACCTGAATTGGGATGCGAAGTTCAACAAGAAGTCTTGTCTTTCTGTTCCCCTGATTGCAGACTTATAACTCAGGTATATTTTCGACTGAAGACACATTGATTCAGACTTAGGATGCCTTTGTGGTGCTACTGTTCATATTTCTTTCAGTCACTTTCTTAAAAGGGTGTCCAGAAAATGAGTTGTGATCCTCTGTGTGTATAGAAAAGCAGCATACTAATTGATAGAAGTAATAATGGAATTAATGTTTGCATATTAATGATTGTACCTCCCATTACTTTTCTACATGGTTACCTTCATTTTTGAGAAACAATTTGTTTATTGAATTCAAATGGTGATCTTTTTCACTTCATCATTATTACAAAAGTGCAGGATTTATCGTTGTGCTATGCCTATTCTTTGTAAACATTAAATCAACTGCTTTCACTGGTTCCTGTCACTTGGTGCGGTTGTCCTCATCGTCACAAACATCTCATGTCCCGAATTTCAGATTTTCACTCACGTGTGAACCTGTCTTTGTTTCAGTGCTTCATATATTTCATGATAAGCTATTGCTAACATGTATCACACATTTAGAAACTGAAGCACTACTCAGTTTTTCCATGCATAGCTACCATGCATCTCTCTAGCTATACAGACTTCTAACCTCCCACGACAGTTCACAACATATAGTCTAACCCACACAATGGTATTTTGCTGTTAAAATGAAATTTTGCTATACTGCAGTGGTACTGGCATTGATCAAATGAAGTTCCTTTCGGGATGAAGTACCTTACTAACTTTATTTGCACCATTTTTGTGTGTGTAAGTTGTCATAACCCAGTGTAGCTCAGAACATACTTATTCAGAAGCTCAAATTCAGATCAGAGGTGACACAAAATTTTAGGTAATCCATTTCTTAGTACATGGGCAGTTGCACACACAAGTGAAATGGCGATGGAGTCAAGCTGAATTTTTTCAGGTCACTGTGTTTGGGAACATTACAGAATGACTTGGATGTTAGGCTAAGGACGTAGATGTGGTGGTGATGAGGAAACAAAACTCTGGATTAGCTTAGGGGCCTGCTTTTCATGTTTTTCCAGTGAACACACAGAAGTAGTATGAGAACGAAGTTTTTCGCGGCGGCACTTATGTATAAAATATTCTCGGTATTCTTGCCGCGTCAGTTCTAGATAAAATCTCGAGCTTTCGACGATTACCTCCATCGTCATCGTCAGGAGCTGACTGTCTCTACTGCTGCTATGGTAGCCTCTATATAGCCCGAAGACGGCTTCTGATTGGTCGGATTCTGATTGGTCGGCGATTACGTGCTGCTGTCTCAGACGGTGTCACTGTGTGCGCCGGTGGCGCCACCGCTTCCGTTTAAACGTAAACCTTGGAAGGAACGTCTCTGCTGCTTCTCTGCATCAAGCGCTCGTTTCCACGCACAGCTCAGATGGTATCCGCTATCGCGGTTAAAGTTCTTTTGGCTCATTCTGATTTCAACAGCCTCCTTAATAACAGAATCCCAGTACGTGGAGGCATGGGACAGAATTTTAGTTTCATCGAACAATATTTTGTGTTTGTTCATGAGGCTGTGCTCCGCAATTGCCGATTTCTCAAGCTCTCTATTTTTAATGTGGCGTTGGTGTTCTGCACAGCGGTCGGAAACGGTACGAATAGTCTGACCTATATAATTGCTTCCACACTCACAGGGTATATTATAAACACCGGGGACCCTGAGGTCGAGATTGTCCTTAACAGGGCGCATCATCTCCTTAATTTTCTTAGGAGGACGAAAAATCGGTCTAATACCACGTCTACGCAGGACTCTTCCTATTTTGCTGGAAATTGCGCCACAAAAAGGAAGAACCGCAATCGGTGTTTCATCCTGTGAGGTTGAAAGCTCGAGATTTTATCTAGAACTGACGCGGCAAGAATACCGAGAATATTTTATACACACAGAAGTAGTTTTATAAATTCTGTAAGTGTAAAACATAGGTGAGGCATACTAGATTCCCTAGTTAATTACCAGAGCAAATGGCCACCCTGGCCCGTAACTTTAAGATTCGGGTTTACACAGCAATGTATGGTTCGACAAACCATGAACAATGGAAATGTCAGATTATATTGCTCTAATCAAACGTTTAGGTTCAAGTACTTGTCGCAGTGAAAGTGGCATACAGATGTAGATTCATGTAGGCCATTGTACAATGGAAACTAATAACACTAGTCCAGAGGTATGTGCATGCAAACTTGGAAGTCCTACACAAACTCAATTGTGTATCACGCCCACTCACATAGTATCTGCTGCAGGCTCGTCTATCCGAGGCTGTCTGGAACTCTTCTGGCCTCTATACACATCATTTAGGGCCGTTTGCTTGGAGATGG
Organism: Schistocerca americana; assembly: GCF_021461395.2. Classification (NCBI taxonomy): domain Eukaryota; kingdom Metazoa; phylum Arthropoda; class Insecta; order Orthoptera; family Acrididae; genus Schistocerca; species Schistocerca americana. The sequence goes on along the minus strand of NC_060119.1, from coordinate 929,464,953 downwards.
TATGTGACTGTGTCACTTTTTACCACCGTTTCGCAATCAGTGAGCGTGAAGTCAGCAGTTTCCTAGGTTCACATGGCATGGTAATGGATTGACGAAAGCAGCTTGCACTGTTCGTCTCTACCTAAGTTACAAGGCTTACAGTTAATATTCATACTTTAATGATTTCTCTTTTTTCTGGCAGCCCTATATGATTCAGGTATTACAAAGTGCACACATATCCTGTGACTAAATCATTATCTTCTGTGTCAAAGTGCTTTAGCTGTGTTCATTTCAACAACCACATTAATGTAGAATGTAAAACATTATTTTAGGACATCTAATCAATAAGTACCATTAAAGGAAGGAGGATAACTACTCACAATATAGTTAAAGTGTTGAGTGGTTGACAGGTACGTAAACATGACTGAAGTCTTTGCTAAGATCTCAGATAGTGTCTTCCAGTGAGCTAACAGGCTAACAAAAAACACACATTCACTCACATGGTCGGCAACATTGTTGCCAGGTGTGTATGAGTTCTGAGGAAGGACATTGTCCAGATTATGAGTGAAAATTTCAACCTTGTTTACGTGCCTGTCAACTACTTAAAGCCTCAACTGTTTGGCAAATAGTTACCTTCACTCCTTCCATTATTTGTGTTCTACCCATGACTTTCCAGTATTGCATTAATTGTGGAGTAAAGCTGCACTACTGTGAAGGCCATTCCTTTCCAGCACAAGTTTCTCTGAGGTATGCAAATGGGAATTGTCTCTTCGCATCCCGTCTCTCTTTTGTCTGTACCGCTCCTTCTCTGTCCAGATCACTCACTGCCAACTCCCACCACTCTCCCTCTCCACCTCCCCTTTGAGGGGATTCTCCCTCTACCTCCGTCCTTCCCCCTCCCTCCTCCCTTCCTCCCCTTCCTCCCTCTCGCACTTGTGCGTGCTCTCCCTCCCTCCCTCCCTCCCCTTCCCCCCTCCTCTCCATTCCCCCCTTTTTAGCCCCTCCTCCTCCTCCTCCTCCTCCTCCCTCCTCTCCACCCTCCCTCTCATCCTCTTCATTTTCACCTTTCTGTCTTTTTCTCCCCCTTCCCTTTTCCTCCTCCTGTCTCCTTCATCTTACACCTCTTTTTTGTTGTACCTTCTGTACCTTTCTTGTCTTATTGTGCAGCTGCGAAAGTCATCTGTCCAAAGACCTGCCCCCTTCCCACTACCCCGTCCTTCGGTCCTTCCCTACCTGCTCCCCACCTCCTTGAGCTCAGGCAACTGCTTTCAATAATGAGTCTTACAGTATCGACGGGAGTGCGGTTTGGGTGTCTGTGTGGTTGTGCGCGTGAATGTGTGTACTGTTGTTGGAAAAAGAGCTAGTGCTCAAAATGTATTGTGACTGCTGTTAACTGTGCTTCATGCATCAGTCCACTATAGGTCAGTTGTTGCCTTTATTTTATGTATAGCTGCATCAAGGAATTTCCATTATTGTTATAATTATGAACTAATTTCACGCTACAGTTACCATATTCTTGTGTATGTACAAAGGTACTAAAAATAAATTTTTGCCAATAGTTGTTAAGTTAATAGATCGTGATGGTTTTTATTGTGGTAATAAATAATATGAAAAAAATATTGGTTTGATTGTGTGGCATATGGAAGGGTTGGTTTTGAAATGTAACTAATACTAAACATTTAATGTTGCAGATGATGAGGACAAGCTTCGAGAAGAGCTAAAGGATCTTATAGATGATGCACCAATTGATGAAAGTGATGGAGAAGATTCTGATGGATCAGGTGGAAGTACAAAGCGTAAGAAACGGGATGATGATGACGATGATGACTATGATGATCGCCTTGAAGATGAAGATTATGATCTAATTGAGGAGAACTTGGGAGTAAAAGTTGAAAGACGTGTAAGTGATAGTTATAGATTAACCTCAGTGTCTTGTAGACTCTTTCTTCTTCTGTACTTACGTGTTCTTTGGTTTTAGAAACGTTTCAAACGTTTAAAACGAATTCAAGATGAAGAATCAGAAGAGGAGCAAGAAGAACAAAATGAAGATGAGAGAGATGCTATTGCAAATGAGTTATTTGAAGGATCAGACCACGTAAGTTTTTTTTTTTTTTTTTTTTTTTGTGAATTTACATTTAAGTTGTTAAAATCAGTGTATCTCTCCTTTCATCAAGGAAAGGTTTGTTCATCGGTAAGTCTGTTTGAAATGCCAATATTTAATTTTTTGTATTGATAGCTATCAAATTTGTTTGTGAGTTAATTGGAGGTATAACAAACTAATTCTGGGAATACTCATTTAAGAGTTGAAACATTGTAAGACTGAATAGTCTTTTTGACTGTAACCATATAAACTATTCATATATCCCGGAAACCATGGAATGAGTTGACAACAAGTACTGAATATAAATACAGTGTGTACATAAAGTGTGGGAACGCTTTCAGTTATTTCTTGCACAAGAACTAAACATTGTACAGACGTCATAAGTACTGCATTTTGAAGAGAAAAACGGAAAGTTTTTTTACAAACATTTGATATGCGAACAATGAGTGATCTGGTAGACATCAATATGGTAATCGAATTCTTGCCATACCTGTCCCAGCGTGGCATCATCGACTGTGTCAGTCGCTTCCCGTATTCTCTCCTGGAGCTCTGCTACATCACATGGTAGAGGCGGTACATGCACCAGACCCTTAATGTGCCCCCACAGAAAAAAGTCATACGGAGTGAGATCTGGTGGTCGGGGAAGTCATTTCCTGAAACAGCTGTACCCTTCTGTAGCACGGCTGATCAATCGATGCAGCAGCTCTGTGTTCAGGGACCCACAAACTTCACGATGAAAATAGTCCTGCTGAAAGAAGAACAGAGAGTCAGATTGCATTTGAGGCATCAGCCATTGCTGCAACATGTCCAAGTAGCAATATCCAGTGAAAGTGTTCTCGGCGAAGAAGAATGGCCCATACACTTTTCTATGTGACAAGGCGCAAAAAAACACTTACCTTTGGGCAATCACGTTCAAATTCAATGCATTTGTGTGGATGCTTTGTACCTCAGATTCAACAATTATGCCTGTTCACTTTCCCATTAATGTGAAAAGTGGCTTCGTCGCTAAAAATTAAGTGATCAACAATGCCATCTCCATCCTCATTCAGTTGTCGCAACTACGAACAGAACTAAAAACGCTTGTCCTTTTCATCATCATTGAGCTTCCGCACTAGCTCCAATTTGAATGGTTTCATAGACAGCTTCCGTCGCAGAACTTTCCACACTGTCATTGAGTCATTTAGAGTTCATGGGATGCACAACACATTGATTTCTTTGGACTCCTTATGAATGTCTCTCGTATGCACTCCAGATTCACTTCTTTCCCACTGGGACGTCTGCTTCTTGTTACCAGGCACAAGCAACCCATTGTAATGAATTTGTTGTGCCAGTGGTAAATGGCCTTCCTTGTTGGTGGCTTCTTACGTACTTGGTACAGCTGTAGCACACTTGTTTTTGTCGAGCTCCTGTTGAACAGCTGTAGCACACTTAAAGCTCGCTCCGCACCTGAACTCGCTATGTTTGCAGCTAGCGCTGACTATTGGCAAATTACGCTGTGACGGTATACATGAAAAAACTTTGAGGGTTTCTCTTCAAAATGACATTTATGATATCTGTACAATGTTTGGTTTTTGTGCAATAAATAATTGAATGTGTTTTTGGACTTAATGTACACCCTGTATAGAGGGTGTGAGATGTGGGCTTTAAGATAATGTTGGAAGAAGAAAAGATTTGTCAGGTAGGTAAATCAGTAAGTGTTTGACACTGGAAAGGATAATAAGCCTACGCATGGGTAGAAATCCTTGCGTGCTATCAATATTGACATTGTGTAGTCAAGTGGTACGTTTTTTTATTGCAGCAGCCCTGTGACCAGCAATACGTATCTACTACTGTTTGTATGTAGCATTGTTATGAAATTGTGTGTTGTTATTATACAGCAGAAAAACCAGTTAGTTACTGTTCAAACTTGCAAGCCAAAATTGGATTTTACCAGTTGCCTTTGGAAACTGTGGAAACCACTGTAAGTTATGAGACAATAAGCAGGCATTTAGTCAGTTAATAGACTGATTTGGAAAAAAGATAGAAATTTAGAAGAATTTAGTTCGATACTAGAAATTCCAGGATGGAAACAATGAGTATAAATGAGAAAAGGTAACCAGTCACATGTACATGATTGATCAGTGGCATGTAAACAAACTCATCAATTCAGGAAAAATCTCACTAGTGTTCACTCTTTTCCGAATTTGAGCGCATGCGCGCGCGCGCGCCCCCACACACACACACACACACACACACACACACACTCTACCCTCCCACTCCTCCTCATCCATCATTTAATAGTCCACAAACTTTAGATCTCACTGTTAATGGCTGAAGTCAGTTCAGTGGTCAGAGCAAGGGAAGGAGATACTGCCTCAGGTAGGAGAACATCTAGAAAGTCACTGCAGTCTTCAGACTAACCTTCAGTTTGCAGACAGCTTTAGTTTATTCACTTCATCTTGTCACTGTGAGCTAGCTGCGTTCCCAGACCTCTGCCGGCACTCTTAAAGCCCCCTCCTCCACCACCCCATGCCATGGCATGGCATTGCATAGTGTGGTGTAGATGTAGATGAACTTCTCATAAACTATATCAGCTCATAGGTGTGTGTGTGTGTGTGTGTGTGTGTGAGAGAGAGAGAGAGAGAGAGAGAGAGAGAGAGAGACTAGGAAAATAGGTGGTGTGATTTTTAAGTATAGGGGGAATGTTCTGATAGAAACTAAATAATTTAGGAGCATAGGGGACCACTTACCGAATAGCAGTGTTGAGTCGTTGACTGGTGCACACAGAAGGAAACTTGTCAGCTTTCCGAATAAATCCTGTCTGGAGCTAGAGTACCCCCCCCCCCCCCCCCCCCCACACACACACACACACACACACACACACACACACACACACCTGCACTCTTGTTGTCTGGTTGGACACAAAGTGCTGGTGTTACATTTTGCCGGGAGCCAAGATGGAATGGGAGAGTGAGGGTTGTGAGGTAGGTAGATAGGGGGGAGAAGCAGGGTGAGGGATTAGGCATGGATAGCTAGTGACTCAGAGGGATGCAAGAGCTTTACCAGCTAGGAATGTAGGAGGGAGGAGTGACAGGTGCACAAGCTGGGCATGTGATGCATGTGTGCCTGAGCCAGTGCAGTGGATGATGAAGGTTACATAGCAGATGAAATGGAAACTATAGGATAGAGGGTGTGTGGATAATGGTTTAACAGAGATTGTGGCCAGGAGAGTTACAGGGGTAATTCCTATCTGCTTAGTTCAGAAAAATTATTGCTGGAGGGAAGAATCTAGGTGGTGCAGGTTGTGAAGCAGCCATTTTTGAGCATGGTTTGGCAGTGGCCATCATTCTGATAAACAACTGGTTGATTGTCATACCAGTATTTAAAAAATACTGTGCAGTGATTGCTACAGGTTTGCAATATGACATGGCTGCTTTCACAGGTGGCTCTGTCTCTGATGGGGTAGGATAAGCCTGTGACAGGACTGGAAGGGGAAGTGCTGGGTGTGCAGATTGGGCAGGTCTTGTGTCTTGGTGTTTCACAGATGTATGATCCCTGTTGCAAGGGGTTGGGAGTGGTGTAGTGATGGACAAAGCTGCTGTTGTAGGTTGGTGATGGAATACCACTTTAGGGGGAACGCGAAGTATCTTAATGTCTAGGCATGATGATAGATTATCAAAGCCCAGGTGAAGGATATGATTCATTTCTCCCAGTCCATGGTGATATTGGATGACCAGGGAGAGGGGCACACCTTTGTAGCTGATTCTTGTGGTGGTGGGAGGATATGGCATGGGAATCTGTTTGTGGACTTGGTATGGGGTGTACTGCCTGTCTGTGAAGGCCCTAATGAGACTCAGCATACTTGGCAAAGGAGTTCTCACCACTCCAGATATGCCATTCATGGGTGGCCAGGCTGTATGTGAGAGATTTTTTTGTATGAAAGTGATTCCAGCAATTGAAACACAGGTACTGTTGGTGGTTAGTGGCACAAGGGTGCAAATGCTCGTGGTGATCAGTGAGAGTTGGTGATAAGCACCCTTACAGCTGAAATGAGATTGTGAGATCATGTGTGTTTGTGTTTGTAGAAATATATATAAGGTGAGAGCTGAATTCAAAAGATTAAGTAATAAGAGCTATATGTAAAATGAAATTAGGTTCTGTTTGGATTGGTGTGCTGATTTATTTTGGAGATATTCTGGGGGTGTGGGACAACTGCTTGTGATGTCGGAGCAGGCAGCGGCTCAGAGTCTGCAGAGCAGTGAAGCGTGCCATTGAGCTCAAGCCATTCTGTGGTCATGGGACTTGGTAACTAGGGAGCCCTATAGATAACACAGAACCGTATTTGACTCAGGAGCAGAATGAGTGTGTGTTCTTGTTATTGTTCTAGGAAGTTATTGTTGTCAGAAGTTAAACAAATTTGTAATTGGAATAATAAACCCTTGTATGTGAACCTACCAGAGCCTGTTACTATGTAATAGCAGTCATTCACAGGAAAAGTCTGGTGGAAGGAGGGATCCCTCCAGAACAAGTAAAAAGATTGCATCAAGAAGGAGAGGATCCTAGTAGTGGTTTTAATATGGACAGAGATGAGAATGAAGCCATTAGAGAGATGGAGAACAATGTCCAGGAAGGTGGCATGTTGGGTTGAGGAGGACCAGGTAAATTGGATGAGAGGGGTGTTGATGTTGTGGAGGAAGGAGGATGGGGTGTCTTGGCCCTGAGTCCAGATCATGAAGATGTCATCAGTGAACCTGAACCAGACAAGGGGGTTGGTATTCTGGGAGGCTAGAAAAGTTCTCTCCAGATGGTCTATAAAAAGATCGGCACAAGAGGGTAGCATGCAGATGCCCATGGGTGTGCAGCAGATTTGTTTGTATAACTTCACCTCAAAGTGGAAATACCAGGTGTACCGGTATGAAATGAGCATTTTTTTTGTGAAAATGAAGCACTAATTTTGAATTGAAAAGTAAAAACATGTTATTCAAAGTACTGACCATTGCTTTCTATACATTTTGACCACCTTTCTGGCAATTTGTGGACACCACGCCAATAGAAATGTTCGTCTTTTGAAGCAAACCAATCAGACACCCAATTTTCAACTTCTTTGTAGGAATCGAAGTGTTCCTCAGCCAATGCGTGTCCCATTGATGAAAACAAATGGTAGTCAGAAGGGGCCAAGTCTGGTGAATATGGCAGGTGGGGTAGCAGCTCCCAGCCAAGTGTTTTGATTGTATCCTGAACCAGTTTTGCTTTGTGTGCAGGTGCATTGTCGTGTAAAGATATTACTTTGCCATGCCTTCTGGCCCATTCTGGTCTTTTTTCGATCAGTGTGTAGTTCAAATTGATCATTTGTTGTCTGTAGCGATTAGTATTCACAGTTTCACCAGGTTTTAGAAGCTCGTGATGCACCGCACCTTTCTGATCCCACCAAACACAGAGCATTGTAACCTTGCCGAATCGATCTGGTTTTGCAGTTGATGTTGATGGTTGTTCTGGATCAACCCATGATTTTTCCCGTTTATTATTCTTAAAATAAATCCATTTTTTGTTGCCAGTAACAATTTGATGCAAAATTGATTTTCTTTCATGTCTTTGAAGCAAAATTTGACAAATGGTTTTTCGGTTTTCCATCTGTCTTTCATTCAATTCATGTGGCACCCATTTTCCACACTTTTGGATGTTTCCCATAGCTTTCAAACGGTCAGAAATTGTTTGTTGTGTAACATTTAGCATTGCTGCCATTTGCTTCTGAAGCAAAGTATCATCTTCATCCAATATTGCTTGCAATTTGGCGTCTTAGAACTTTTTTGGTGGTCTTCCCTGTTCTTCATTTCTTACATCAAAATCATTATTTCTGAACCATTGAAACCATCTTTTGCATGTTGTTTCTGATAGAGCATGATCACCATATGCCTCGACAAGCATTCGATGCGACTCTGCAGCACTTTTTTTCAACTGAAAACAAAAAATTAATACTTTCTGCAAATCATCACTTTCTGGTACAAAATTTTTCATTGTTAACACGATGAAAACATATGATGTTGTTTGTTCCATGACTTGATGTATACTAAATATCTTTGACAGATGTCATACCAACCAAACAAAAACAAAAAATTAAGGCTCGTTCACAACAAATGTTCCTTATTGACACATTTGTATCGTAACGCTCATTTCATACTGGTACACCTGGTAGTTGTGTGTCAGGATATAGTTGGTAATGTGTATGAAGAATGAGATAGAGAGTTTGAAGTCTGGAGGATATTGGGAGAGGTAATGTTTGATAGCGGAAAGGCCATGTGCATGGGGATGTTGGCATGTAAGGAGGGGGCTTCAGCAGTGATGAGTAGAGAGAGTCGAGAGGAAGGTCAGTGAAGGAAATGGTCAGTGTCTATTATGTAAGAGGCCAGGCTTTGGACCATTGGTTGGAGGTGATGGTCATCAAAAGTGGAAATTTTTGAGTAGGAGTGCAATAACCAGCTCCAATGAGAAATCCAGAATTGTTGGGTTTGTGGATTTTGGGAGCATGTAGTGGGGTCAGTATGGCAGAGCTTGTAGGTGGAGGAGTTGGGCAGTTGGCAGAAGCCTTCTGTGAGGTAGCCACTGTGATTCATTATGGCAGTGATGGGTTTTTTTGTCTACATGGAGGATGATTTAAGTCAGGATCTGTTTTGAGGTTGTGTATGACTGCGCTTTCTTCTGCTGAGGATTAGTGTTCTTAGGAAGGTACCTGTGGAAGTATGGTGACACGAAGTTGGAGTGAAGAAATTCCTGGGAGGTGATCTGGGGGTGGTTAGGTTGGTGGTGTGGGGTGGGAGGGGGATACAATGTTGGGGTTAGGTTGGCTTTGGCTGAAGAGAGCAAAGAAGTGTTTTCATTGCAGGGATCAGAAGAGAAGGTCTTTGACAAATCCATCTTCACAATCTGAATTAGGGTCAAGAAACTCTGTCTTCATTCCTCCTCAACTTCAACTACTTCACTCCCATGTGCTTGCTTGGTCCTCCTCAACCCAAAGTTTCACCTTTCTTAGTGTTGATGTATATCTCTTTGATGATTCCATCCACACTAACCACCAACAGTACCTCCATTTCAACAGCCGTTATCTCTCCCATACAAAAAAATTGCTCCCACACAGCTGGCCATCCGTGGAACTCTCCTAAAGTGGTATCCCATTGCCCACCCAGCCTACACAATGTTCTGTTCATCCCTATACCACTCCCAACCCCTTGCCCAATCCACCCACCCAGCATTTTCTACTCCAGTCATGTCACAGGCTTGACATGCCCCATCAGAGACAGAGACCTGTGAAGGCAACCATATTGGACACAAACTCTGCTGCAGTCACTGTACATCTTTTTATGGCGGTATGACAACTAACCCACTGTCCATCAGAATGAGTGATCTTTGCCAAACTGTGGCTTAGAACAAAGTTGACCAACCAGTGGCACAACATACAGCTGAGCACAATGTGTTTGATTTCAGTGGTTGCTTCACAACCCAGGCCATCTGGATTCTTACCTCCACCACCAGATTTTCTGAACTATGCAGATGGGAGCTTTCCTTGCAACACATCCTTCACTCCTGTAACCTTCCTGTCCTCAGTCTCCATTAACCAACTATCCCGCACCGTCCACCCAATAATTCCTGCATCCTATATCCTGTCTCCCGCTCCCAGTCCACATCACCTTCAGTGTGCACTGCAGCCCACTGGCTCTGGCACCTGTGCATAAAATGCCTAGCATGTGCATCTGGCACACCTCCCTCCCACATTACTGGCAACAAGCAAACCTGCTACCTCCCTCCTAGCCACTAACTACCTACCCATAACCCTTATTCCTGCCTCCCCACACTGTCTCCCTTTACTAGCCACACCTGATGCAGCCCCCACCCTAGTTTTGTCCACCTGCAAAAATGCAATGCTGACATTGTACGTCTGCCTGGTACAATGTAGGCGTGCAGAGGATGTGTTCTGAGAGCCAACAAGCTTTTTTTCCTCTTTTGCTTGTGCCTGTTGATGCCTCCTTGTTTCTGCTGTTTGGTGACTGGTCTTCTTTACTCCTAAATTATTAAGCCTGATTTTTAGCCTTAAAGTGTGTATTCCTTCCAGTCATCTGCAGGTTGTAGTTGTTTCCGTGATTTGTTTTTTTGTAGATAAATTTATGACTAGAGTGTAATTATACATTCAAATTTCCATTCATACCTTTACAAACACTCTATTAATCTCTCCGAAAATTGTATTTATATGAACTTGCAATGACATACTCTTACAATAACTGAAGCTTTACAGACATATATACAAAATTAATTTAAGATTAAATCTGTTGTTAATTTAAGATTAAGTCTGTTATGAAACTCACTAGGCCAGTGAAAACAGAACTTGAATCTGGGAGTTGAGCTAAAGAGTAGGGAACAGTTAAGAAGAAAATCTCATTTGAAAGCTGTTATCTCTTGGGAAAAAAACCATTTATAGTATTTTGAGATGTCTGAGTGGGGAGTGGTACTCTAGTGTAAAAGTGGTAGGTAATTAGGTTAAAAAGCATGTTTGGACCCTTATAAATATGCCATTAATTTACTGGTAATTATACGTCACTTTATTTGTGAATACCTTTTTATGAATAATACAGTACCTATTAAATTACATAATGGCTGCTGTAATTAACTGTTTTTTGTTGCGTGTTTTGTGTGTAACTTTGTTTTGTGTGTTAGATTGGTAGTATTGTCTTGTGTGATGTTTTTGTTTGTTTTGTTTTGCTAATTCTTGTCCTTTTTTTTCCTTCATTTTTGCAAACACGAACCAAAGGAAAGGGAGGAAATGGTATGTTTATTTCTATCTCATTCTTTTAAGAATAAGTAATCGGAAAACCATTTGTAGCATGTTACTGTGTAATGTTATTCCTAATAATAATGCAAAAAAATATTTTTCTGAGATACTGCTAGTTTATATAAGTTTTTAGCACTGAAAGTTCTGCAAACAATTTTAATCATTAACTCGATTGAAAGAAATCATGTTTAGGATGAAAAATTTGAAAAACGAAAAAGGTCACGGAAATGAAGGAAAATAGCTGCTGGAAAAAAAAATCACAACACCAAGAAGTTGCGCAACATAAAGTTGGTAAGTGTGTTTCTACATCTGAAATATGATGTATATTCAAGTTTCACACCAGTTGCATAAGAGCGGTGGTAGCAGCATCACAATGAGAATCCAAATCAGGTCTGCTTTAAATACATGCTGTAATGGTCATGAGCGTTAGTTACCTTTGAAATTGGACAGCTTGAGTTGATGTTTTTCAAGAGTGTGACAAGGACTCCATGATCAACACCTCACTAAATTTGAATGAGGTAGTGTAATGGGGCTACAAGAGGCTGGATGGTCCTTCTGTGTTGGCAAGAATGTAGCCACTGTGCATTATTGCTGGCAGCGGCAATCACGAGAATGTACATTTGCAGGAAGACTGAGCTCTGGACATTCACATTACATTACTGGGATGGAAGACTGTTTTGTCCGGCATATGGCTGTGGTGCGTCATACTGTGTCTGCAGCAGCAATTTGAGCGCCATTGACACCCCAGTGGCAAAAGAAACTGTTACAAATTGTTTACTTCAAGGATAGTTCTGAGCTAGACATTCTGCGGCATGCATTCCACCGACTCCAAACCATCATCATTTGTGACCTTAATGGTGTGAAGGGAGAGCTCATTGGAGGGCGAGATGGAGGTCTGCTGTGCTGTTTTTTGTGATGAAAGCTGGTTCTGTCTTAATGCTAGTGATGGCATGTGTTGGTTAGGAGGAGGCCAGTTGAGGGCCTGCAACCAACCTGTCCGCGTGCAAGACACACTGGACCTACACCTGGAGTTGTGGCCTCAGTTGTGATTTTGTATGACAGCTGGAGCATTCTTGGTTTGCCATGCGCCATGACTGCGAATTTCCCGAACAGGGTAGCGCAGTGGTCAGCACAATGGACTCACATCAATAGGATGATGGTTCAAACTCGTGTCTGGCTATCCTGATTTAGGTTTTCCGTGATTTCCCTAAATCACTTATCCATCCTTCCGTGATCTGAGGTTGTGCTCAGTCTCTAATGACCTCGTTGTTGGCAGGACGTTAAACACTAATCTCATCCTCCCCCAATCTACTCTGACTGCAAATTTATGTGTCAATCTGGTGATTTGATCTGTTGTTCTGCCATTTATGCACAGAATTCAAGGGTGTTTTACAACTGGGTAACGCTCACCCACTCACCGCTGTTGTAACCCAGCATGCTCTACAGTGTGTTGAAATGTTGCCTTGGCCTGCGCAGTCACCAGGTCGGGCACTTATGGGACAGCAGTGGATGACAACTCCAGCATCATCCACAAACAGCATTAACCATCCCTATAATTACCAATAGCAGTTACACCGGTGATTAATGTACCAGCATTTCAAATTTTCGATGGCTAATCTCACACTTATAATAACCAGTGGTCTCACTTAAATATGTTAAGACAAAAATTCCCAAAATTTCATTACGCTATATTAATTAACTTTTGGTGTTGCGATTTTTTTCTGCCAGTGTAGTTACTGCAGACATTCTACAGTCTTGTAAAAAAATTTTGTGGAATGAAGATGATCTTATTTTTATTTTTTAGTCATTTCAAATCAATATTATGCTACATTTGTGGTTGAAATTACAGTACTTCTGAATGTGTCAGGTTAAGCAGCAATTTTCCAATTTTCAGTGACCAGATTTGTTAACAAAATCAGTTTTCTGTTGGAGTTAGATAGGAAGCATATTTGCAGATGCTACTAAAATTTTAGTAGCACCCTCGTGTTTCATTGCTTCAACATTTTTTCCTTAGATGATAATGGTCCAAATCACATTACACAAAAATTTTTGCTCATTTGTTGAATGGTTTTGTTAACCAATTGTTGAACTAATCGAAAACCATTAATTTATCACCCAAAGGTGTTTCTTCCATTTGTAATGTGGAAAATGGCTTGGTGTGCTCATCTTCACTACGGCAGTGAGAGTACTTTTTAATTATTCTAGTAGCTTTACAGACAAGGCCCTTCGGGAATAATAATATGGATATTTCATGTTTTTCCATAGTTCTTGGGACTCTCATTTCTTATTTAAAGCACTACTAAATATTGGAGATACTGGTAGGCACATGCCACAGCATATTTCATAATCTAAAAATCATGCATTTCTTAAAGTACCAGTTGAAATGTAATCCTAGACCAGAACTTAAAAAATGGGCAATAGTAGCGTTGATAAGAACCATGTGATTGTATTTGTTCTCCCCGGGCTGCTAACCTTTCTGTAAGAGCCCACTGCTATGTGGTATTCATCGATCATTTGAATGTCTTGTCCTCATTTCACGTAAATCTTTTAAAAGTAATATAAATGCAAGGGGAATCCATTTATATGTAGATTTTTAGATGTTGATGGTGTTGGTGATGTTTCAGCACTCACAAAATATTATATCTTTAGAAAGTATATGTTTCTCAGCTGTAGTGATATGACACATAAAAGTGTCAGCGCCAAATTGTGGTATTTATCTCAAACAGAAACAGGTAGAAATAACATTATCACCAAGAGCTTTCACTTAACGCATTTCTCTGGGACATAAAACTGGATATCCTGGGTAAGTTAAAGATAGCAATGAATCATATTGTCTGCTCTGAACTGTACACTTACTTTCTATGTTGTTCTCCTATTACAAGGAAGAGGAGAGAGCCTCAGAAAGAGGAAGGGTTGAAACAGAACGTGTTGATGAGGAAGAAGATGAAGAGGGTGACTATTCAGATGAGGATGATTTCATTGTAGATGATGATGGTCGTCCAATTGCTGACAAAAGAAAACGTCGAAAACCAATATTTAGTGATGCGTGAGTATCAGCTTGACTTTTTTCATTATATTGGAGTAAAATGTGTACAATGATTATGCTTGAATGTTTGTTAACATTTTAAACTGTTTACCTGGCTATATTAGAGAGAGAGAGAGAGAGAGAGAGAGAGAGAGAGAGAGACGTACGTGTAAGCCCTCTTCGGCTGTGCTAGTGACTAAAATATAAGATTTCCTTTTCTGCATTGTCATATTGTTAATACTTTGGTTGGCCATTTCCTCTGGAAAAAGCAATCTTACTTGGAACACTGTTCAAGTGTGGGTACATATATCATTCAGATCAACAATATTTTATGTATTGTTTAAATATGCCTCCTAACTTGTTATAGTCTGATCCACAAATGATGGCGGTTCGTGCATGTTGGGGTATGGACAGGGATTGCATTGTTGACAATGACAAGTGACAGTTGCAGTACACACATGCGCGTGCTTTCTGCTTGAGGAAAGAGTATATCTTGTAAATTATGTCTCTCACTTACTTACGCAGAATTTAACAATTACCACCATAATCAGCAGTGACAACTCACAACAAATGGAATCGAAATTCACCAAACAACTCTCTACAATCACATTTAATGCTCGCAGCAGAACATACTGAACACTGAAACTTCTTGGCAAATTAAAACTGTGTGCTGGACCGAGACTCGAACTTGGGACCTTTGCCTTTCACAGGCAAGTGCTCTACCAACTGAGCTACCCAAGCACGACTCATTCCCCGTCCTCACAGCTTTACTTCCGCCAGTACCTCATCTCCTACCTTCCAAACTTTACAGAAGCTCTCCTCCGAACCAAAGGTCCCGAGTTCGAGTCTCGGTCCGGCACACAGTTTTAATCTGCCAGGAAGTTTCATACCAGCGCACACTCTGCTGCAGAGTGAATATCTCATACTTAACACTTATTGGCTGTCAGAGCATACATTATGTAGGTCCACAGAACAAGCCTAAACTCGACCGCCATCATACGTGACTCCAACTATAGTTTTCTTTAAAAGTATTAAAGTGTATATGCTGTTTTGGTAGTAATGTTTATTTCATCAGTGCATTGACTGCGCATTAATTATGTTGCTTCTACACAAAGTCATTGTTACTTAGAATTGCGTTTTGGCTGATTTAGATGGGTTTCTGCTGTTGTGGCTATCAATTAATTCTTCTGGTAATGGAAAATCCAGGATGGAATGTAACAATATAATGAAAAGGATAGTTGCTACTCACCGTATAGCAGAGATGATGAGTCATAGAAAGGCACAACAAAAAGACTGTCAGAAAGTTAGCTTTCAGTCAACAAGGTCTTTGTCAAAAATAGATAACACACACACACGCGCTGTGTGCAGGGCGGGGCCAGTCGTCTGCATTCTCTTTCACTTATTGAAAGTCCACCTACCTCGATATGCTTCTTTCCGATGCCCCTTCACTCTGTAGTAGCAGATACATGGTAGGCAGTGTAAAGTAGTTTTGATGAAACCACTGCCTAATACCTAACACACAGAGGCCGTGTAACTCGAGTTGAAAGTCAGTTCCTGAAAGTTCAT
Organism: Schistocerca americana; assembly: GCF_021461395.2. NCBI lineage: Eukaryota > Metazoa > Arthropoda > Insecta > Orthoptera > Acrididae > Schistocerca > Schistocerca americana. Next base: position 929,449,485 of record NC_060119.1, on the reverse strand, counting down.
TTTTAAAAAATCAGTCGTTGTGGAGGATGCAGTCTACTTGCAGATAGCATTTAAAATTAGATTGAATCTGCTTTTTATTCATATGGAAATACGTGAAATGGCTATCAAGTCCGTATTTAATATGGTAATGCTCTATCATTCAAAGGTCACTGTCTGTACAACATAGTTTCACTCAAAAAGCAGCCAGAATTTTTGCAAGCCCGACCTGACTAATTTTCATGTTCTCTCAGGTACCGACCCACAACTATTCACGAGTTAAACATTCAGTCATTTCAATGGTCTTCTTCGAAAGAAGTGCTTGCCAAAGTATTCCGTACAGAGCACGAAACATGCCACACCAAATTGTTACTACGACCAGAAAGTTCACATGCTCATAACTCTCAAACTATTTAATTTAGAAACACCAAACTTTCTTAAATTGTTCGTAACTCCAGTTGCTTCAGTCATAATGTATTCGAATCGCAATTAACTCACTATTTCTTCAATTTTCGGACTATTTTTATGGAGCTATCTAACATGGTGTTACCCGTAGGCTGGTTAGCAAGCGACTTTCTTGAACTATTCTTCTCACTGCCCACTCGACTGTATTCGCATGGGAACAGTTTAATTCTGTTTGGCTGGTGATATAAATGACCAACCAGAATGTTTCTTCGAGATCATTCTCACGGCAAAACTTGCCTTATCCACTCAATAATCTGATAGTAATTAACATCATTAAACCTTCAATTTCTAGTATACTGTTTAATGAAAATAAGCCAAGAACGAATTATTCTTCAAATTGATAAATAAGCTTATTCTGCCTCTAACTTTTATTCTGGCTGCTTATATACAAAAGCAAGCTCACACCGACATAAGTCATCTGGACCATGGTTGCACCATAACTTTCCCACGGTCTATTTGTGCAAGGTTTTATGAAAAATGACATATTAAGTTTTAACATATGTCCCCATACACTCTCTCAATCATTCTTACACACTCACATAACAAAATATAATAAAATCATAATTTTGACCGATTTTTGTATTTCGTAATGCACAGTGATGACAGTTTTGAATAGAAAATTCTAATTAATTGATTTTGTGCACTGATAAATTTGTAATGGCTTCAAATGATAATGAAAGTCAATCTGTATTTATTCCTGACTTGGTTTTAAAAAACAAGCATTGGTTTTAGGGCTTTTAGGTAATTTTCTCTATCTCCAGAAATCTTGACAGCATCTTTCCATTAATAACAAAAGGCTGTGTACCAAATTTGAACAAAATCAGATAATAACTAATATGGATTATTTAGATTCGTAGATGGTATGAATCTTCGAATCTGACTGTTACACTATGCAGTTCTCGTGGCAGGGAGAGTCAGCTGTGCTGTGAGTAAAGCAACAAAGAAAACATAGCACTTCTGCAGCCATCATACCAAACGGCTGCGTGCCTTACTGCAACAAATGTCATCTCGTTATAACTTGCTGTGTTACAGCGCACACTGACGCAAACTTAATTTACACACACAACCACAGTCTCTGGCAGCTGTAGCCAGACTACGTGCAACAGGGCATTACGGGAGAGCCAACTGGGTGGGGGTAAGGAGGAGGCTGAGGTTGGGAGGGGTGGCAGGGTAGGGGTGGGGGATGGGGAAGTGCTGTTGAGAGCAAGCAGGGACGAGGCGGAGAGTGGCGCAGCTAAGGGCAGGGGAGAGGTGGGGGAGAGAGGGGGAGGTGTGGTTAGGGGGAAAGGAGAGAAGTAAAACAAAAAACGGATGTGTTGGTGGAAGAGAGGGCTGTGCAGTAGTGGAATGGGAACAGGGAGGGGTTGTAGACGGGTATGAAGGTTGATGCCAGGAGGGCTTCGGGAACATATAATATATTGCAGGGAAAGTCCCCACCTGCACAATTCAGAAAAGCTGGTGTTGGTGGGAAGATCCAGATGGCACAGGCTGTGAAGAGAGGGCTGTGCAGTAGTGGAATGGGAACAGGGAGGGGTTGTAGACGGGTATGAAGGTTGATGCCAGGAGGGCTTCGGGAACATATAATATATTGCAGGGAAAGTCCCCACCTGCACAATTCAGAAAAGCTGGTGTTGGTGGGAAGATCCAGATGGCACAGGCTGTGAAAAAGCCATTGAAATGAAGGACATCTTGTGGGGGAGTGTGCGTAGTGACAGAGTGGCCCAGTTGTTTTGTGGCCACAGTTTTCAGTGGCCATTCATGCGGATGGACAGCTTGTTGGTTGCCAAGCCTACGTACAGTGCAGCTCAGCAGTTGCAGCTTAGCATTTAGATCACATGACTGGTTTCACAGGTAGCCCTGCCTTTTATGGGATAGGTGATGTTTGTGACAGGACTGGAGTAGGTGGTGATGGGAGGATGCTTGGGACAGGTCTTGCACCTAGATCTATTACAGAGATATGAGCCATCAAGCAAGGGGCTGGGAGCAAGGGTTGTGTAGGGATGCACAAGGATATTGTGCACATTCGGTGGGCGGAGGAACACCACTGTGGGAGGAGTGGGAAGGATAGTGGGCAGGACATTTCTCATTTCAGGGCATGATAAGAGGTTGTCATTCCTGCACTTTACCATCCCCCACTCCTAGCCTGCTATCTTCCCCCTCCCTGCTTCAGCCTCCTCTTTACCCCCACCCGGTTGCCTCTCCCATAATGCCCTGCTGCTCACAGTCTGGCTTCAGCTGCCTGAAACTGGTCATGTGTATGTGAGTTGCTGTTGCGTGAGCGTGTGTATGTGTGTATGTCATCTATTTTTGACAAAGACCTTGTTGGCCGAAAGCTAACTTTCCAGCAGTCTTTTGTTGTGCCTTTCTGCAACTCAGTATCTTCACTATATGGTGAATTGTAACTGTCCTTTTCATTAAATAATTCTTGTGTGTTGTAATTATTTGACCACATTATCATTTACTCCCATTTCACATTGTTTCCTGAAGAATCTATAGTACATTTCTATTAGTGTGATGGTCATTTATTGGTCTTTTTAATCTACATTTGTTTCTGTGTGCAACTAAATAATCTCATGAGATAGTATTGAGTCATTATACATTATGACTTTCAGTTCATACTTCGTTATGTGTAGTGTTGAATGGAAAGATAGTGAAAATCCAGACTAAGAGAGGCAAATATTTATGAGCAGAAGGGGAGGCAAAATATAAGAGGAAGGTGTCAAGAGTGGGAGGTCAAAGGTAGTAAAGCAGTATGAAATGTTTATGATTGAATTCAGAGATGATAGAAATGAGTGGAGTGAGAAGTAAAGTATGAGAAAAAGAGCTATTTGGTATAGGAGAGAGAGAGAGAGATATATATGTATTTGAAAAACAAGTTCGAAGAGGAGACAGGGGGCTAATACTGACGGAGAACAAATAAATAAACAAACAATATAAAATTCGAAAAAGATGCCAATAGAGGAAGTATATGGGAGTGGTCCAAGCAATGATAGGTTAAATATAGGAACATAATGGTATGAGAAGATATGATGGAGACTAAGTTTTGAGCTTGGAGTTTAGGGAAAGAAGTGCTGTGTGGGAGGATCTAAATTGTTTTTCTTGAATAACTCAAACAACGTAGCCTCTAACAAAAATGTTTTCCAGTAAAAGACTAAACTGCATATTTCCTACAAAAAAGATCCTAACAATTACTGTGTTGCAGGGGATGGAAAAATCACAGGCTATTAAAAATGTGTTTTAATGGTATAAAATTACTGTTAACTGTTAAATGAAGTGGGTTAAGAACAAATATTAAATGTGTGTACCATGTGAGCCTTAGTAGGGATAAATTGTGTTGCAAGACAGGTGACCAGATTGTGGTCATGCAATTCCCTCTTTTATAGTGCCACAAACTGAGGAGTAAGCAGATGATTCCCCACTCTATTTACCCACTAATCTCAAGAAGCAACCATAGGCTGTTCCACAAAGTTATACTGACCCTCTGCAGTGACCTGATGAAGAACTAGCAACAGTGAACAGACATGCCAGGGGTGAGGTGGGAGGGGTCATCGAGAAGGGTGTTTATTTTCCACAAAGTACATCGACTACATGGCAAACAGATATGAGTCACTAATAATACTAATGCAAAAAAACACATGTGGACAGAATCTTCGTAAATCTTTTTTTCTTATTCATCTCGTGCAGCAGCTCTGACATTCTTCTGCGTCAGGTAATTTCCTCCTCCACGAGTGCTGCTACTTTTCAGTTTACAGACAAACTATACCTCCTCAGCATTTCCTTTCCAACTGTATTATGTGGATAGTCAAAATAACTTCACTGAGCTTTATATAGTGCAGTTATTTTCAGTTTGTGAAATGAGTATTTATTTTTAGTTATTCAGTAAGTCAAGAGCTGGACTTGGCAGCTGTATACCTCACTGAAGAGCATATCCCAAGTGTAATGTGGTGTCGATACATATTCAACAATGTTGATTTCCTTATCTCCACCATCATTCGCTGGAATACTTCTCACGGTATAAGGGATATCAAATCCATCATGCCATCATAAGCCTTACCAACATCTGAAGAGGTTACGCTGTAACAGAAGCAGGTCACCTGGGTGTCGTTAAAGTTCAGACATTTCAGTGTACATCGAACATTGCATTACAGCAAATTACTGTTCTAGATATGAACATAATCAGTCTCATTGCATCAGACATTCACATGCATTGTGGAAGATATGCTGTGGAAGTGTAGTAAGTGGCTGTAGTCGCTGCAGTCCACCCTACAAGATGTGTCATTTCTGACTGGAGGAGATTTATGCAGTCTACCAGTAACACAATTAATGTTGAGAGACGTGCAGTAACTTTCTGGTCACTCATTAACTCACCATCAAGTGACTTACAACACAGTTACACAGCTTGACAATATGCTGTCAACGATAGACATAAGGAAGTTTCCATATTTACCTTTTCAATTCCTTTCCTCCCAACACTAGAAAGATTACTGACAACATCATACTACAAATTGTACACTTCTCAGCTGTTGTTTGTAGGAACATATTTTACATAAAAGCTCACATAACAACTGCAAATAAGTACTCATTTAATAAAATGAAAATAATTCCACTATATAAACATGAGTTCAGTGAAGTTATTTTGTCTGCTTACATAAGAGAACTGGACAGAAAATGCTGGGGGAAGTATAGTCTGTCTGTAAACTGACAGTGAGCCGCACTTGTGGTGGGGAATGTTGCTTTTCACGGAAGAACGCTACAGCTTTTTTGTGGAATGATAAAGAATAAGTTTCCCCTCTAGCAGTTTAGAACAATGTCCAGAGATTTATGTAGATTCTGTCCATGTGTGTTTTTGGTGCTAGCACTGCTGGTAATTCATATCTGTATTCCATGTGACGTTAACTCATCCTGTGGACCCACGAAGGAGAGGATTGCATGACCACAATCCATTGACCAATCTTCCGTCGCCCTTCTACTCTCCACCCTGTTCTAACTCCAAAACACAATTTCTCTCTTAGTATGGCTCTATTGTGCTTACAAGGGAACCTCCCCATCGCACCCCCCTCAGATTTAGTTATAACTTGGCACAGTGGATAGGCCTTGATAAACTGAACACAGATCAATTGAGAAAACAGGAAGAAGTTGTGTGGAACTGTGAAAAAACAAGCAAAATATACAAACTGAGTAGTCCATGGGCCACATAGGCAACATCAAGGAAAACGTGAGCTCAGTAGCGCCGTGGTCCCGTGGTAGCGTGAGCAGCTGCAGAAGGAGAGGTCCTTGGTTCAAGTCTTCCCACGAGTGAAAATTTTACTTTCTTTATTTTTGCATAGTTATTATCTGTCCGTTCGTTCATTGACGTCTCTGTTCACTGTAATAAGTTTAGTGTCTGTGTTTTGTGACCGCATCGCAAAACCGTGCGATTAGTAGGCGAAAGGACGTGCCTCTCCAATCGGAGCCGAAAACATTTGATCGCAAGGTCATAGGTCAACCGATTCCTCCACAGGAAAACACATCTGACATGTTCTATGCGACACTGGTGACGGCATGTGCGTCACATGGCAGGAATATGTTGTCGACCCACCTAACTTGTGCACTTGGAGAATGGGTAAAAGGATTCTTCTACCTTGCCCGATTTTGGTTTTCTTGTGGATGTGATAATCACTCCCAAAAAAGTGGTGAAAACATAAGAGTTTTGTCACATAAACTGAAAATAAAAAATTAAAGTTTTCACTCGATGGAAGATTTGAACCAAGGACCTTTCGTTCCGCAGCTGCTCACGTTACCACAAGACCACGGCACTCCTGCGGTCCTAGTGTCCTTAATGTTGCCTATCTTGCCACGAACTACTCATTTAGTATATTTTGCTTATTTTTCCACAGTTCCACACAACTTCTTCCTGTTTTCTCAATTTATCTGTGTTCGGTTTTTCAAGGCCTATCCACTGTGCCAACTTATAACTGAATCTGAGGGGGGTGCGATGGGGAGGTTCCCTTGTTAGATGCATTACACACGGTTAATATTTGTCTGTAATCCACTTCATTTAACAGTAAAAATTAAGTTTATATCATCAAAAGACTATTTTTAATAATCTGTGGTTTTTCCATCTCATCCTATGTAAAATGATTAGTCTCAGAGAAAAAAAAGTGGATAGTACCTTTTTTGTAGAAAATTTAGTGTAGTTTAATTTTGTACTGTAAAACATTTTCTCTAGAAGCCGAAGTTTTTGTTATTCAAGGAAAATATAAAAAAGTGACCTGTAAATAGCACCCCTCTAGACTCACCCCATCATTGGGAATTTTTAGTATGTTGTTCATGAAACTCCATCCTACCACTGTATAAAAATTTCTGACTACACTTTTTTCCTTGTAATTTTCTTTTTTTGACTACACTATGTATGCTGTAGAACATATTCTGCAGATGGTTACTGGACATCTTCAGTGCAGACAGTTTTCCTGTGGCCATTTGTGTATTCCACCATTGAAAGCCATGCAATAAACATCAAGTTTGTGGTTTTTACAGTTTAAGTTTTCATCAGTATGCACATCCAAAAACTTAGTATAATCTACCAGATTTATTATTTTTGTTGGTACACACATTAATGTGTTCTGTATTTTTATGCTAAGGAATTGCATGAGCTATCTTTATTTATTTTCAAAGTTTAAAGCTAGACAGTTCTTGGTAAAACATGTGAAGGCTTTAACAAAAATACCATTTACTGTTTTCACTGCTGATGATTCTCTTCTCGGCTTGATAATTTACATTTGAAACAATGACTGATTGTGCCATCCATTTGAAAGGCAGGACTTGTCTCAAAAGCTATGGTTCAACTTAAATGTGTTGTATAAGATATTCACTCCATGTTCGGCTTTTGTGATACTACCTCACAAAGCTTTTATGCCATTCTCTCAATTTCAACATGTGCACTTTTGGTGATGCACAACATCCAGTCTGTGTTCAAGCTCCATCCACACTTCGCGCAACATATCCATATTAACTGTGGCAGTAGCAGCAACAATTTGGTTCTTAAAATCGCTGGAGTAGTTGGTAGGCATTTGGTAAGCTCCATTGGTGGAATATCATGCAAACTAGGAGGGCAGGGAATTGGACCACACCTACCAATCCAGCGAACTGGAAACACCTTGTCTAGAACGTCGCACACGATCTGAGCACAATGTGCCCTGCTTCCTGTGTGCACAAAATTCCTGTAGCACCAGTGTATCAATGTCGATGAGGATAGTTGCTTCCTGTGCCATGTTTGGAAGAACCTTTGAACCTGTGTGCCTGATTTGGGTCTGAATAAACAATCCCATACACTGGGCCTTTTCTAGAACTGTTTTCATTATGCTTCACTCATGACAACCTGAAACACGATGAAATGAAGCTTTATCTGGAAGTTGATGACATTTGGCTGCATTAAAACAATTTCGTAATTTGCTACCAGTTTTGGTCAATGATCATCGTCTGGCAGCTAAATCAGTGTTAAGAAAATAGAAATGATACCAAAACTGCAATTTACAAAGTGTCATAAAGACACTAAATTCAGAATATAACAACAAAAACAAATAATATTTGACAAAATAATTCCATTGTATAGATAAAAAAAATCCACTCACCAAATGGTGGCAGAACACACAAACACAAAAGAAAGTTATAATTAGACAAGCTATCAGAGCCAGTGGCTCCTCCTTCAGGCTGAAGGGTTGAAGGATAAGGAAGAGGGGTGAAGGAAAAGGCCTGGAGAGGTCTAGGAAAAGGGGTAGATTTCAGAAAGTCACCCAGAACCATGGTTCAGGAGAGACTTGCTGGAAGGGATGAGAAGGAAGGACTGATTGTTGAGGATTGCATAAATGAGCTCATGCAAATTGCATGCCAATCATCTTGAACCATTAAGTCTCATTAGATGTCAGATTCATGAATAGTAATACAGAAGAATAGTAACTTTCCCACATCGACAACCTCTGTCAGCCCCACACAACAGGAAACTGTACTTGTGTAGTCTGAACCTAGCATGAGTAGCCAAGGTAATTTTAGCCTCAAAGATAACATCACAAAGATGTTCAGTCAGTATAAATCATGACACACATAGATAATTTTAAGATAAGAAACAACCACAATTACAAGAATTACAGTACGGTCATAAGAAATATTTGTAAAAAAAATCACAAGCATCGGTTATAAAAAAAAATGGATTTTTAAAAATAGAATTAATGATTAATGTACAGGGTGATGCAGTTAAAAGTAGCCTGCCTCCCCTTTGAATGTGAATGCAATATTAAGACTTCTGAAATAGAGTAAAAGCTACAACAGAGGACAGTTCTATGCAGTAATCGATTGTCAGCATTCTTCTGTCAGCATTTCAGTCTATTTCCTCAGTAAAGTTAGTTTCTCTTTGCAGTCTGCAAAATTACTTTCTTGGTAGAAGAAAGAATTGAAATTGTCGAAGCATATGTGAAAACAGATTCAGTTAAGGCAACTCACAAAATTTTTGGGGTCAAGTATCTGGATAGAGAACTACCAGCAAAAAGAGCAATGCAGAGTCTGACACAGTTGGTGCATCTATAGATATGTGCAAAATGTAAAACAACAAAGAAGTCCTTCAGTTTGCACATCAGAAGTTATTGCAGACATTTGCAGGAGAATTATTCAGGGACCAAAGAAGTCTACATGTAAATTGGTCCAACAGGCACATGTAAGCAGGAGGAGTTGCCAAAGGATATTGAAAAGTCGTGATTTGAAGCCATACTGTGAGACAGTTGTGCAGCAATTACTGGAGGATGACAGACATTTGTAGATTACTGCATGTGGCTTTTTCACAGTATCAGCAATGGTTTGTTACACCCTTTCCATTATATTATGCTGATGAAGCATGATTTCATCTTTCTTGTCATGTGAATTCACATAATGTGATGTACAGGGCTACGGAAACCCCTAACATTGTGTCAGCAGCAGCTGTGTGATGAAAAATATTGACATTTGGTGTGGTGCAACAGGAATGTGCATCATTGGACTGCCATTTTTTTACACTACCCTCAACACAGTTGCATATATGGTGATTCTGATATGTTTTGTGTTCAACTCACTGATTAAGAAAGACAGTACTGCTTCTTCCAGCAAGATGGGGCAACATGCCACACGTATCTCTGGAACGAGTTTGTGATATCTGCACTGAGGAATGAATTGTCAGCAAACATTTATGGCTACCATGTTCTCTGGATCTGACAACATTTGATTTTTTTCATGTGGGGAAACTTGAAGAACAAGGTATATGAAACAAATCTGCATACAATACAGGAACTGAAAGAGATCATCAGCTGTGAAGTCGCTGCCATCGATATCTGAAATTTACGCCAGGTGTATCTGAATGTGCTTAGACATGCACACGTATTGATGTTGCGGGGGGTCACTTTCAGCATTGTCTATGAATGTATTTTTCACGATAAATGATAATTCCAGTTCATCAGCTCTTTGTTTCTTAATTTCACTGCATTTCCTTTCTATTTACACGGGCTGCTATTATCTGCACCACCCTTTAGAAGCACATCACAATGTACTTCCTGTTTAACAAGGATTGCATGAGCATAATGTAAAGAATGTAACCTGTGACAAAAATCTCTTGAAACATAATTAATGTGCCAAATTCCGAGTACAATGTATAATTAAGTACATCATATGTCCCAACATACAGGGACTGAGGAACAGATGATTAAGAAAAGGTTCCCAGTACATTATTGGGAAGCTACATCAACTAGGATAGAAGGGGGGAAAAAACTTACCGGGATTAAGTAATATGAATTACACAGTGTTAAAACTCAACAGCTTAATACGGGATCCTTTAGTGATATTATGCAAAAGGCATGTCAGTACAAGCATTATTTCATGTCCATATGTGTTTCTAAATTAATGTAGCACATGACATCTAACTTAAGAGGAATTGTACAGAATACATGTTCCAAGAGGGATCCGTGTGCAATGTCAAAATGTGAGAGAGCAATATGGACTGTCAGAAAAACAGCAAATGAGCTTATAAAACTTATTCCAAAAATGTCCGAGAATAAGGGTCCTGTGGTTTAGGCAGTTGAACATTGTATTGAATGGGATGAAATGTGTGACCAAAAATTGATAACTTAAGTAGTGGATTTTTTGGGAAATGGCTATAAATCAACTAGACATCTTTGTGATTACTAATGCTAAGTCCAGACTCCATGTGTCCAGGTTCCTGTTGTGTATGCGTGATGAAGGTTGCTGACATGGGAAAATCATTGTTCCTTTGTACTGCTATTCATGAATTTGACAGCTAATGCGATTTTATTGTTCAACATTATTGATATGTGCCTTGCATTAGCAAAGAGTGTGGTTAAAAGGTGTTTTCCATTCACAATTGTCAGATAGTATCATCATCCCAATCTTAAACCTCTCAAAGACACAACATATATGACAGCTGTCACTTATTAGCCTCACCAACATGCTCTGCAAACTGCTTGAAAGGACAGCAGTCTTGCAATTATACTGTTTCCTTGAATCACTGGACCTTTTGGCCCCCTATCAGTGTGGTTTCTGCGAGGGATGATCCACAACGGACCAGGTTGTGGGTGGGCTGGCAGAAGCCATGTGAGAAGCTTTTTCTGAATGCCAACATCTTAGTGACGGTCTTTTTTGACATGCATAAGGTTTGTGACACTACTTTCATCAGATTATTCCTGGGAGAGCCCTTGTTTGTTCTGAGATAAAAGCAGACCAACCCATATACTTTCACTTCTCCTTAAAATATTTCTCAGTGTGGCATCATATTGCTTTCAGTGGCACAATTGTATCACTCCTACATAATTTCATAAATCAATCAAGTTTCTGGGGGGGGGGGGGGGGTCAATGAACTGCTGACAGAGAGACTAACCACCTTACTGTTTACTTCTAAATCCCCAACCAACCAGTAACCTTATGTTACATTATGTTCTCAAAAATTTTGGATAATGGGACAAGAGTGAGACTGGCCAGTAGTTATTGACCAGTGTAGATTCACATTTTTTATTGAGAAGCTTAAGAAATTTTCATTTCACTGAATTTCCATTGGATTTTTTCTTCTTCCTCATTTCAATGTGTTGATACAATTTTCTTATCTATTTTCAAAAAGTGATCATAAAAAATCTGCAACACGTGGACTGTCTTTACAATGCTCCATTTTCTGTAATGGAAGTATTGTCATCATTCCCTGTCATTGTTTTAACAGTATTCAGTATTGGTTTCATTTAACCTACATTTACATACGACTCCGCAGCCCACCGTATGGTGGATGGTGGTCAGTACCCTGTACCATTTCCTGTAATTCCCTTTCCTATTCCACTCACAAACTGAGAGAAGGAAAAACAACTGTCTATATGCTTCTGTATGAGCCTTGGTTTCTTTTATCTTTTCTTCACAGTTCTTATGTGAGATATATGTTGATAGCAGTTGAATCAGTCTGCAGTGTCTGTTGCTAGTACTGTTTCTCTCAACTTTCTTTGGTAAGGATATCAAACACTTGAACAGCACTTAAGAATATGTTGAACAAGTGTTCCATATGTCATCTCAATTAAAGATGAGCTGCACTTTCCTAAAATTCTCCTAATTAACTGGAGCCAATCATTCACATTTCTTACAGCCAACCTTGTGCGTTCATTTCATTACATGTTGCTCACAGGCTTACATTTAAATATTTTGTTGATGTGACTATCAAGCATTGCAGCGGTAATTTTCACACTCGTGTTCTTTAACTTGTTCCCATAAAGAGCAAGCTGCCATTCATCACACCAAATGGAAATTCCCAAGTCGTCATCCTGTAGTATAGTCGCTCAACAGTGACACTTCCCTGTACACTACGGTATTGTCAACAAATAGTGACAAATTGCTGCCCACTGTATCCATCAGATCTGTCAGTTTCTGACAAGACGTGTGTACTTTTTTAGAATTTTACTTAATATGATACAGTATATCAGAAAGAAGTTTCACTCTATAGCAGAGTATGTGCTGACTTGAAACTTCGTGGCAAATTAAAACGGTATGCCAGACCAGAACCTGAAACTGGGACCTTAGCCTTTTGCAAAAGACAAATGTCCCAGGTTTGGAGCCAGGTCTGACATACAATGTTAATGTGCCAGAAAGTTTCTTGATACAGTAATGTATGAAAGTATTTTAATCTTTACTTGTTGTGACCATTTAGTAGGTTTCCCTTTCTCTTTCTGAAGATAAAAGATCTCTTTGAAGACATTCTAGTATTGCATTTAATATTCTTTTGTGTTCATGGGAAAGGTGGCAGCGGGAGAACTACTTTTCGAAATGAATACCGACTTATTAAAAAATATGTTCAATTCAGAGCTGGCTATGTGGGCTCTTTGTAGAGTTCACTCAAGCTAACTCAACATTTTTAAAGCTTTCTCAAAAATCTTCCATTGTTTCGTCATTAATAACTTTAATTATTTCCTTGGGGTGTTTCTGGACTGTACATGTGGCTATGTTATGTGATGTGACTGATTGTGCATCATAATCTGACTATCCTTTTACCATAGGATAGCCATCTGCTGCATGAATACCTTATCAGTTAGGGCATCACTTTCTTAAGCTATTTCACTAGGGAAACTTATGACTGATACTAAATTGTAAATGTCAAATACACTCATGCTCATAAATTAAGGATAATGCTGATACATGGTGAAACAACACTCTGGTGGGCAGTTTGCGGGGTATGACCATGCGGCCATGCGGTGCATTTGACCTGCGGTCATCGCATGGTGGCACTGGCAGCAGTCCACATACTCAGAGGTGTGTTGGTGCTTGTCAGAGTACAGTGCAGCGAGTAAGTGTGCAGACATTTTCAGGCATGCTAATGGTGACTGTGTGTTGAAAATGGCTCAAAGATCACATATAGCTGAGTTTATGAGGGGTAGAATACTCGGTCTACTGGAGGCTGGTCAAACTTAGCAGGTCGTAGCATGGGCCCTCCGTGTGCCACAAAGTGTGATCTCACAATTATGGCAACGATTACAGCAGACAGGAAATGTGTCCAGGTGCTACAGTACGAGACGTCCACGGTGTACAACTTCACAAGAAGACCGATATCTCATCATCAGTGCCCGCAGACGGCCACGGAATACTGCAGGTAGCCTTGCTCGGGACCTTACTGCAGCCACTGGAACAGTTGTCTCCAGACGACTGAACAGACATGGTTTATTCACCCGGAGACCTGCAAGATGCTTTCCACTGACCCCTGATGACAGGAGAGCCCATAAAGCCTGGTGGCAAGAACACAGTACATGGTCATTGGGCCAGTGGTCCCAGGTTATGTTCATGGTCAAGTCCAGATATAATCTGAACAGTGATTCTCACCAGGTTTTCATCTGGTGTCAACCAGGAACCTGATACCAACCCCTTAATGTCCTTGAAAGGGACCTGTATGGAGGTTGTGGTTTGATGGTGTGGGGTGTGATTATGATTGGTGCACGTACACCCCTGCATGTCTTAGACAGAGGAATTGTAACAGGTCAGGTGTATCGGGACTCATTTTGTACCCGTATGTGCACCTTTTCAGGGGTGCAGTGGGTCCCACCTTCCTCCTGATGGATGATAATGCGTGGCCCCACTGAGCTGACATCATGGAGGACTACCTTGAAACAGAATATATCAGGCAAATGGAGTGGCCTGCCTGTTCTCCATACCTATATCCCATCGAGCACATCTGAAATGCTCTCGGACGACATATCGCTGCATGTCTTCAAACCACTAGGACACTTCAAGAGCTCTGATAGACACTGGTGCAAGAGTGGGAGGCTATAACTCAGCAGCTGCTCGACCACCTGATCCAGAGTGTGCCAACTCGTTGTGCGGCCTGTGTACCTGTGCATGGTGATCATATCCCATATTGATGTAGGGGTACATGCGCAGGAAACAGCGGCGTTTTGTAGCACATGTGTTTTGGGATGGTTTTCTCAACTTATCACCAATACCATGGACTTGCAGATCTGTGTCGTGTGTTCCCTACGTGCCTATGCTATTAGCACCAGTTTTGTGTAGTGCCACATTGTGTGGCACCACATTCTGCAATTATCCTTAATTTATGAGCATGAGTGTAGATTCTTTCAGCTGTACCTTTAATGTTGTAAGATTTGCTGTTAGTGAGGCTAGAATAAGTTGTTTCCAGCGGGTGTATGGAACAGGATTTACAGCGGAACTGGTTACACTGAAAGGAGCCAAGGGTTAAGGTGGTTGTATGGGAAGAAAATCGGTGGACTATCATCTCAGTTTAGAACTTGCATTAATATGCAGATACACATTCTAGTTTGCTTTGAACAGTTCATGAAAAATACTGTTGATGAATTAAAGGTCTCAGGTTTAATATTATTTGCAATAAGACGTGAGGAGTGCAGATGATGGACTAAGTGTATTAGGCTTAGTGCTGTTTGCTGTAATATGTGTTTAACACTTTTGGTTCACCTTGTAGCTTACTGATGGCATGTATTTTTTCCTGATCATTACTTATATAGTCCATTTCTGTGATTCACAGTTTAGTTTTATCATGTTGATACTTTATTTACTATGTATTTACTACAGTTTTCCATTTCTTATACTTGTAGAGCCCTGCAAGAAGCCCAGGACATTTTTGGTGTGGACTTTGATTATGATGAGTTTGAGAAGTATGGTGAAGATGAATATGAAGAAGAAGAGGAAGATGATGAGTATGTTGATGATGACGGAGAAGATGCTGAAAGAAGGTATGTACATGTTGTGTTCCATTATATCTTATTCTGCCATCTCTTGGAAAAAATTTGTGTTACTTTTCATTTCACATTATACTTCATAGGTAATGTCCTGTTCATCATGTTCCATTACCACTTGCATGTCACATTATTCTTGAGGTTGACTCATATTTCTTCACAGAATCATTCATCATCTTTATCTAGATATCAAGTTAAGTGTGACAGCATACATATCGGTTTTTATTTATTTGTGCGTGACTAGGGTTGATAGCAGTATGCCTATTAATTTTCCAGTTTAAATATGACATAATAAATGCAGTGGCCATTTTATGAAATTGTAGGCAATGCTGAATACACCATCTCGTATTGTGTGCTTTAAGAGCATTTGATACAGCTGTTGTCTTACTGCCATGCCAGACTGCAAGGGCAATATGGCCAAAACTGTTCTGATGCCATTTTTATGAACCATCCAAACCAGGTGTATTCTTGTTGTTTTATAATGTACATCCTTAAGAATTTGCAGGTGAGTGGCTCCCTGTTGGATGTGGGTGGACATGCAGATGATGTAGGTAACCAATTTCTTGTTGAAATACTTTGTTAACAATCCTAAACAAACATAGAGCAGAGTGGCTGCAACAGGTGGCGGGAATGACCCTTAGGCCTGAGTATGCCAGCACAGATGCCCCAGTGCAGGTGTTCTTCGGGGATGAGAGCATTACCTTTGCATTTTGGCTGCAGCTGCTACCTTCATCAGGAAGGCAGGGGTGGTGAAGCAGTGATTGGTGGGCAGGGAAAGGTAGCAGGTCTGCCGTCTGCCCCTGGTGTCAGGCATGGACCCCACAGGCTAGGGAGTGGCAGTGCTGAGCTGGCTGGGTCTCCCTGCTGCCTCGGACCTTGTAGCAGTAGTGGAGCTGCTGGCTCCTAGGATTCCAGGCAGTCAGTCAGTGGTTGGTGGTTTGCATCCCAGAGATGGTGGTAGCTGTGTCAAAATTACAGTGCTGGCCAGCACAGACCAAAGCCATACTATTGATCAGCTATTCAGTGATGCTGGGCTGGCCTGGGAGGGATTTAAATATCGCTGTCCAGCGGTGACCATTGAGGAAGTAGGCAAGTTTCTGAGTCATGTTGAAACATCTCGAATGGGGCCAGTGTTCTGGATGCAGACCTCATCATTCAGAAGGAGATCAATGTGAAAGGGGCCCAACAGCAAAAGGTTGTTGCACTGATAGGCCTTCGTCCGCAGCACACTGGTAGGCCTTCTTCCACAGCAGCTGATGGTGACTGTGGCCTGGTTATGGCTCTGGACTGTGCCACAGTTTTATGCCATTACATTTCCTTCCTCCTTAAGCCTCATGTACACAATCAAACAATGTGTCAAATTTTACTATGTTTGCCATATATTTGGCTGTTTACTGCACTATGTGATGTCTTAGCAAACATTAAGTGTGTTTGCCATATTTGGCAGAAATTTTGATTGCTGGAAAATTTGACAAAATAGTACATGTTACTTGTGTTGATGTTTCACCACATATGTTTAGTGAATAATAGTTATATTAAAATTTGTCTTCCAGTATTGTATGTTTCCACAATCATGGAAACTATGGCTAAGGATAAAAACAAAATAATCACTGGCAATTACCAAAATGGTAGAGGTGTCACATCTTTCCCAGCCATGTTTTGTGCAGGAAGAGGTTAAGGAGGAGGTCAATATTCTATGCACAGCGTGTAAGCAGGAGTGCAATAAAATTAAAAAAAAATCGAAGTTCTCAAGTTCTTCCATGGTGATATGTTTAAAGAACAATCATTAGAGGATCAAGTGGAAGAGAATAAATGTTCATGTACTTTTGACATCTTTTTCAGTGTGAGGTTGTAGCAGCACTAAACCGGTTCTCATGTGTATATTTCCCTCTCATTTTAAACCATTCCCTGGACCATCATCTTGTTTACTCCTCCTCCTCCAAACACATTGCCAAAGTCAGTGTTGTAAATGCTTTACCTGCGTTTGTAGCCATTCCCACTAATGTCAGAATAAAGCATACACGAACAATGTCTGCTTCAGAAATGAGCATAAATTGACAACTTTGTTGTTGCGTGTTTTGGTTTGTTTGACAAATCCCTGGCTAGATAAGAGTGAATTTGACAAATAAGTGTGATAGTTTACGAGGGCCATAAGATTAATGTGGTCCACCAGATTGCTGTTAGAGTGTCTAGTTGCAACAGAGACACTGATATATCTGTTATTGTTTCTACACTTTACATTCTGACGCACAAATTCAGAACAAAAATTTCTTGCATGACTAATCTAATCTAATCTGATCTGATCTTTTACCCTTGGCTTGTCCTTCTGCCCTTTTTCCGTTATGTTATATACACTGTCTCATTGGTGTGATGCTCAAACTTGCGAGTTTCTAATCTCACTCACAGAAGTTGAATCGCTTCTTCATTGGTGGGCCAGGTGACTGCTATGGAGGTGCAGGTTAAAGGAAGGTGAAAGTGGAATTCTATTATCATCAGAATCATACAGGCTGCTGATGTGGGAAGTTCCTTTCACGATGAGTTGGTGGCAATGTGCAGTCCAATATTTTTTTGCATGGTCGAGCAGGTGTTCCATCACCACATCACTATTTCATGTGGCCATCATCTGAGCTAGAGAAGCAGGAAGTGGTGGTTCTAGCATGTCATTTAAGTAAGGAAGGTTTTCCTTGGTCAGGTCTCAGAATATAGGTCTGATGGTAGATTAATGATGTTGGTGTTCTGGGTTGTGGTTTTGGTGATAACGGTGGTTAACTGGAAAGAAGATCTTAAAATGTTCCTTTGTGTGCCAGTTATCAACATCCTTTCCCCCTGCAGTTCTGTGGGTTGTTTGCTGTATAAATGACCCTGTTCATAGTAGATGCAAATGACAACTACTGGTTTTGGTCCTGAAAATAGCCAGTGTGACCCTATCTTCTGAAAGAATTCGGCTTCACTTGTGATGACCTCCTGGACCACTTGGTCACAGGCTTATCGGAGTGAAACAGAGTGTACTTGCATGACTCAGGGACTGTGCATAACCATTCTTTGTGCAGGAGGTAACTTTTCTGGTTTGGCCCTGTGATAATTCTGTGGTGGAGAGTTGTACTTCCTCTAACTTCCCATCACCTTAAGTGACTAAACTGACCTAGCAAACATCCATTATAAAAAATCTTTTAATGCTGAAGTGCAACACACAGTCACACTCATTTACTGGCAAACTACTTCCTTTTGCAAGTCAGCACAAGCACTTTTTCACAGACCACATACTTAGTAAAACAACAAACATACTGCACCATGCAACATCAATGTTTTTCTTCTAAACTAAGTTAGACACACTTTAAGGTCTCACCTGTATTGCAAATAAAAGTTTTACCAGAAAAATTCTTTTAACCTAATACCTAAACAAAATGTTTCCTTTGCACTCGCTTGTGGATCTCTTTCAAAAGCAAAACATAGACATAATCATAATATATACTCACAAATATCCCTAATAACTAATACAGAAACACAAAAAATTAGCTTGCAGATCTTATGGCATATGGGCATGTTGGAAGAACTGATTCAGTTGTCTAGTTTTACTTTTCTGTCTCATATTGTATCCGACCACTTCCCTTCCCCTTTGGAAGGAGCTGCTAGCAAGAGAGGCAGTGCTTCTGGTTCACCATGAAATGGATGAATTCTTCCTACATACACCACTGTGCTTCATATCAGAAGTCATAGTTTAATGTTAACCAGAAACATCATATCAGTTACTTGATAAGGTCCTCGATAACAAGACATGAACTTTTTAGTTTTTCCTTTCGGCATCTAAGAGTTAGATAGCATTACCCACTGTTGGATGTCCTACTTAGGCAATTTTGCCTCTCTATTGTGAGTGCCTTCCTTCATTCCAAGGGCCATTGTAATCTGCTTTTTAATGTGGTGCCATGTACTTTTTGACCTTTTAACAAAATTCCAAATGAAGATATGCCCTATTCTTGGATAGGCTTGCAGGCTTGGAAAGGTGAGGGCATTTTTTGACCAAAAATAACCTTATATGCTAACAAACACACATTTTTGCGGATCTTTGAGTTCTGCTCCTACTACATATAATAGTAGTGTGTCTCAATCATTATGGCTACTACTTACGTAACAACAATTTCCCTATAATATGATGTTCCCTTTCAGTCATGCAATTTGTTTTCAGATGTAGTGCACTAGTTCGTAACTTTCTTATGCATATTATTGAACACAATTGCGTCAATAACTCAATATGTAAAGGTAATGTCTTGGTCAGTTATTACGGCCTCCAGCATTTTGAACTTCAGTATCCGTTGGTTAACCATAGCCTGTGCCACCGGTTTCTGCCTGTTGATTTGGCTTGTAGTAGTGGCCAAGAAACGTGAGAAATGATCAGTTACAGTTTATGCATATCAATTCACTGTTGGTGTTTGTGCAAAGGAACCCAGAATGTCCATTCTGATTATTTGGAATAGTCTGTCCACCTCGGAAAATCTTTGTAATGGGATTTACTGATAACTCAGCTCGACTCTTTGAGCCCAAGAAATGCATGTCTTGATGTGAAACTGTACATCTTGCTTCCTTGTAGGCCACCAATAATTTTCTGCAACATGGTGCTCTGTGGCACATCATCTGCCCTTCCAAAATGGAATTGTGAGCCTGCCTCAGTACTTTGTCCAGCGAGCTTGCTGGCACAATTTATGTGGCAGCTGCACCTTGATTACTTGTACAGCACTCTATCATCAGAGCTGAATTGCACTTGTCTCACAAACTGCAAACGTGGTCCGTGGCCTGAGCTCTTCGCCATTCTTCTGTTCTTATCCCAACACACTCTATTCATGTATTTTGTGACTAAGTCTGTCCTTGTTTCCATGAGATTTCCCAGAATGATGTACAACCTCAAAATCAAATTCGCGTAGCCATAAAGCCAGTGGCTCAGATGACTGGTTGGATCTCTTAGTCCCAGAAGCCATTTCAGAGCTGTGTGAGCCATTATGATCTAAAAATGTTGCCTGTACAGATAATAATGTAAATAGGTGATGCCAAAAATTGGAACAAGTATTTCCTTTTGAATAGTTGAATAGTTGTTCTCCTTATCATTGAGCTGTCGAGATACAAGGGCTATTGGGTGTTCTTTCCCATATACCCCTTGACTCAAAACACGGCCTACAGCAAGGTTGATTGAGTCATGTGACAATATAAACTGTTTTTGATAGTCAGGAAAATGGAGGGTGAGACTGGTGGCCAATCAATCTTTTAATTGTTCAAATGTTGCTTCACAATCTGGATTCGAGTGATACTTTACTTCCTCCTTTAATAACTGTGTAATGGGTCTTGCTAAACGTGCAAATTTTGGAATAAATTTTCTGTAAAAATTAATGATCCAAAGATATGACTAATTCCTTTACTGTGCTATAAATATCCTTAATGGCTTGTTCAAGTCAGGGGTCATTTTTTACTCAGTCTTGGCCAATAATATTGCCCGAGTAGTTGGCCTCCTGTAACACAAAGTAGCGCTTTCATAAACTAAGTGTCGGTTGTACCATATGTAACTGATCAAAGACCTCTTGTAGATGCACCACATGTAGGTAGACACGCATTGTTTCTGTTTCAAACCCCGTAGCACCCTGTGTAACAAGTATTAGAAAATTAAGTTGCCTGTGCATTTTTCAAACTGAATGACATCTGACAGTACTGTTACTAACCAAATGTAACTAAAAACACCATTTTAGGTCGATCATCCAAATCCAAGGTGGCAAAGTAAGGGCATTTCCTCAGATTGTCTAATGTCTCCCTAATTTTTAGTACTGGGTAAGCATCCATGATTGTCGATTCATTTAAAGACCTAGACTGCAGCAGAATCTATCAGCCTTCTTACCACTGGGGACTTCTTTGGAATGATGATGGTAGCTGCTGCATAGGGACTGGTGCTTTTTTCTACAACTCCAACTCGGAGCTGTTGCACAATAAACTCCTCCGCCATTGATTATAGATGGTGTAGGACTCGATATGGTTTTTGTTTGGCTCGTTCCCAGTGGGAATTCTGTGCTGCACTAGCATAGCTGGCAGTGGGCTAGGTGGGGTAAATAATTCTGTGTAATCCTCCAATAATATCTCCATGTTGCCCTGTCACGTCCTTTAAGATGTGACACCTTTCCCCTTAGTGTGATTAAATTGACAGACTCCTGGCTTTGAGTATTGTACACTGAAATCTCTATTCAACGCCTTGTCATTGTAACACTTCTAAGTTGGCTGTCAATGCACCTCTCAATAGCCTCATAGAGTACAGTTGAAACCCTTTGTTATGGCTCATAAACAATCATAGATCAGTGTGTCTGGAGGAGGCAAATAGCAACTGGTGGACCAAGTGTGCTGGCATGGATACACCAATACAGGCATTAGTGGATGGCAGCATACAGTTTTCTATTACCTCTGCATTCTGGTGGATGGTTGCTAGCTTCAAAAGGACGGGGTAGCAGCAACCAATTATAGGCAACAGGGCTGTCCCGGGCATTGAGCATAACACCACAGGCAAGGGAGGGGTGATGCTCAGCTGAGTGTCTGTTGCAATATGTCTTGCACCGTGTGGCAGTTGTGGGTTGGCTGGCTACCACGAGCCCAGCAGTCAGTGGTTTGTATCCCAGAGATGCCATTGGTGGCTGCATTACATGTACAGTGCTGGGTGGTACAGACTTCATCATACTACTGCCCAGCTGTTCAGTGATGAGAGGCTGACCCTTGGGAGGGGGTGGGGTTAAATACCACTGACCTTTGTGGAAGAAGTCATGTTTTTGGGTCACATCGAAACATCTTGAACGAGGTCAGTGTTCTAGGTGTGAGTGTCATTGCACAGAAGGAGGTCGATGCGAAAGTGATGCGACAGTGAAAGGTTGCTGCATTGACTGGTCTTCATCCGCAGCTGCTGCCAGGGACTGCAACCTGGTTACGGCTCTGGACTGTGGTGCAGTTTTATGCCATTACAGTTTGTTTGTGTGAAATTGGTTCCAATCGTGGCCTTGACAACATTTTCTTGATAATAGCTAATGCTTCTGTGGAAGTCATGACAGTAGTGTTTCTTTCTACCTTTTGAAACTCTGCAATGGTGCCAAAATGCAAACATTTTAATTGTAACACAATCTACAAGAGGAGATACTGGTATGAATAATAGTTTGTGGATGGCGATTGGTGTCATAGTGGTGTTACCCTGTTACCCCTTTTGAAGAAAGGCACCTGTGAGATTTTAGTGTTTAATAAGCAGAGGCACTGATTTTTGATTGACAAAAATAATGAAAATAATAAAAGTTGGTAAGAGTACAACATTTTTTCAGCAGGGGAAAGTTTTGCTGACCAGTTCTGAAATCAGAAGTTCTACTTCGTGATATTATGTACAACACAAGACTAATCCCCCATAACGTTGTCCAAAATATTATTGCTACTTTTAATTTCATGTAAAAGTCTTGGCAAAATTCATATAGCCCATTTGTTCTTACTTTATCACAGGAGGAACAACCGAGGGCATAATCTTTCACTCGTTTTATCTTCTCCAGTACTGACAAAAGCAGTGTTTCAGAGATGATGTTTTTAAATTTCTGCTGAGATATTTTGTTTCTAATTTCATGAATTATTTTCACAGTTGTTATAATGTTTTTAATGACGTGAATTGTAGGCTGTGCTTTGCAATTTTAAGATTGAAGCAAAATTTCCCAACCATTTATACCTCTCAAAAGTTATTGTGTTGCTCCTGTTGAGTAGTGATAGGTCTATTGAACTGACTCAACTTCACTCCAAAATTCAGTTTCTAAATGAAAGATAATTACCTAAAATTGCCTTTTTCTATATCATTATCTTACATTTAACATGCTTTCAACATCACTTTGTCTCAGTGTTTCTCAACAACTGGAACAACGAAACAGAATTTGCACAACTGTTGGAAAGGGCTGTAATGATGGAATACAGTTCCACCACAGTAAATGCACAGACCATAAAAACTGTCTGGGGATTATTTTTTTCCTAGTTTCCATGCATTTATTGAAAATCTCGAACATTGTCAAAACCAATAAATTGTTAAAGTTCATCTATCAAAGATATTGGACTCAAGCTGAATTTGAATTGTAAAAACCTGAAATAATCAAACAATGGAAAATCCAGGATGGAATGTAACAATACCAGAGAAGGAAAGTTGCTACTCACCATATAGTGAAGATGCTGAGTCGCGATAGGCACAACAAAAAGATTCACACAGTTATAGCTTTCGGCCATTAAGGCCTTCGTCAGCAGTACACACACACACACACACACACACACACACACACACACACACACACACAACTTGCACACACGTCTGCAGGGTTTCAGCTCTCTGAGACTGCACATGTGTCTGCAAGTTGTGTTTGCATTTTTGTGTGTGTGTGTGTGTGTGTGTGTGTGTGTGTGTGTGTGTGTGTGTGTGTGTGCGTGCACGCGCGCATGCACGCCTGTGTGTATGTGTGTCTACTGCTGAAAACATGTAATAACATACCTATATTGGGTGTTTGACTGTGACTGTGACTGTGAATATTTATAAACAGGCTTCTTAGGTTGTGACTGTGTGACCGTTCACCCTCTTTGTTTCTTCATTTGTTGTCCTCGGTGTCGACGTACTTGCTGAAAAAATAGAGGATGGAAGTGCAGTACTGTCTACTGTAAATGATGTAGTCGAGTCGACAGGCACACATTTGTGTTTCACAGTTGTTTACTTTCACTTTTCACAACCCCCTCATATACACCTTTAATATGGCCAGTGAACTATTGTTTAACTTTCAATAAGTTTTCACCCGAACATCCACATACTGCTGCAATAATTTACTGCTGAATATCTATGAGCAGTAAAAACATAACCACATAATTCACAGTTCTTTTGGAACAATCAGCTATGTATGGAACAGACACTTTCATTGTTTTAGCACATGGCCTCATTGTGTTACACTTATTTCACAGTTACTTTGATGCATTTTTGTTGTTCTAACCAACACAGGTTTCTCATCTGAAACTCGGCCATGGACTGTCTGTCTCGTTACCAAAAATTGGGCCCTTATATAGCTTCACAATAATGGGTACTGAAACTACACATTGTTCAAAGTTTAAGTTACAGAAATTACAATTAAAACTTAACTCATTAAATTAACTGAATACATTGAAAATTTTGTTCTTTTTAACAGTTTCTTCTACTGCAAGAGTAAGGCCGAATTATTTGTTTAAATTATGAAATTAACAAATAGAAGTATGCAAACATTCTTTGGACAAAACTGTTAATTACTTTGTAATTAATTAAGATCCAGCTTTGCTAACATGTTTTCGAATAGAGCCAAAAAGATCATTTAAGAATACTATTAGTTGTTCCTTCAAATGTTTATAATTAGTACAGAATTTATATTTGTTTATACATCAACAATAGAATTTAAGTTATGCAACAATTACTGATTCCACCCTATAACAAAAGTATTAACTAGGAGTAGTCAAAATAAATTATAAAATCAATTACATACGTAAAACTAAGCACAAAATTAGATCTGCTGTTATATTCTTTAAAACTGAGGGCCAACCTTTCTCTTTTATGAAAATGCAGATTATACTCATGTATGTTAATGGTAATCAGTTAAAATTAAAAAAAAAAACGAATGTAAGGAGGCAGATGGCAAAACACGAGGGGAAGTAAAAATATCCCATCTTGCTTCGTCACAACTGCCAGTCACAGTTCTTCGTTGTTATCTTGCTTAAATTATTTTAACACTGCAACATGGTTAGAGATAAGGCACCATCATCTGCCTGATGCTGCTTGAACAAACCCTACATGACACAGAATGAAGTTTTACTTGAGGATGAACCTTGACAGGTTTTTCCAACACTGCCCCATAGCATACAGATGCCAAAAAGCACTCTTCAGCTGAAATGTAGGCAGGCGTCGATAGTCAAGGCTACCAGCCAGGTGGACTTATTGCAAAGTTCAGCACATGGGCAAGCTGCTTGGTCACTCCTGTCAGTGTGCACTCTACTAGGGAAGTACGACCATTTAAGTTGCAGCCTACCTGCCTAACTGCCGACATGTAAGCTGTTTACCCACATTGAACCACCTGTTCCTGTGCATGCTCTGCTGCCTGTGGTCACTCAAGTTGGAATAGCCCGCTTTAAAGCTTTTATAGGAAAAAATTGTCTTTTCAAAAAGAGATATTTACTATTTTGAAATAGACTGATTTCTGTACAGTAGGCAAATTTTTAGAGCAGTTGTCCATTACGCAATAGCAAGATGTACTGTACAACACACAATAGTAGGTATATTCATCCACATCTCTTTGAAATTTGTGCTTTGGGCTGTTAGCTAAACATTTGATTTTCATGTTAGTGCAGGTATGGTGCCATTTTGCAATTGGGGTGTTTGGAGAATAACCCACTATTGCCAATTACTTGGAGAGAGCATAGTCCAGACATGTGGTGTGGGATACACACAGTATGACTCAGCACATACCTGGTGATGTGAACACCATTCTAACAAATTTCTTGCCACAATAAATTAAGATGAAATGGTCAGTTCTTACATTAGACACACCAGCAGATTATGAAAAAGATGCTGCTGTTAAATCCTCCAAAATAAGATGACACAATAACTATGTACTGCTTAATAAATTTCAAATTCTATTAAATATGAGTAAAAATGCAAAATGAAAGCAATAGGGAATTAAATCAGTTGTTGCATATTTTTAGTGAAAATTTTGTTTCATTACTACAGTACGCTCACTGCACTTCATGATGAATGTTTTCCATGATAAAATGTAACAGCTTCAGAATTATACGTACGCAGGATGGCCAAAAACAGCCTGAAAAGCTTGTAAGGGTGTTGCAGGTAGGTTGTCCTGAGAAATAATTGTTAAGAAAAAATTGAATGTATTGTGCCATTTCCAAGTTAATTACCATTGAATTTATATAGTCAGGCCATTGCTTGTGCAATTTGAGTAGCCTGCCAGAGACAATGTTGCCAAACATATTCTTTTGTTTGGTTTCCTAAAACCAAAGAAGAGTGTGATACAATAATTGGACATGGGGTAGTAGTAAGGATTGAAACTGAGCCAAAGGCTGGGCAGTCTCATACGCTATCATCTATGCTGCGAGAACAACTGACACTAATTGTGACTGACGGGCTGCTTGAATTTGCACATGCAATTGACTGATTGGCTAACTTCACTGTTAATTAACTCAGAAACAGCAAAATGTATTAAATTTTTTTCTTAAGAATTATTTCTGAGCTAACCTACCCTGTAACACCCTTGCAAGCTTTCCAGGCTGTTTTTAACCACCCTGTATAGTGTTTAATTGTGTTTTAGCGAGAAACAATTAAATTATATCAAATAATTATTGCAGAGAATTAAGTTTCTCATCATCTGATGTGTTTAATGTTATATATTCTGCTCTTTGTTACTCCAAATCTTCCATTTTTTTCTTTAAAATGTTAAATAATTGGAATAAGTAATTGTGTAGAGTTTGGAATTTTTGCAAATCTATTTCCATTTTAATATGCCAATGTTGATGTACAAATTATTGTAATGTGCCATAGTAGAAGAAAGATCATGTAGTGTTTCACAATATGGTTTTCTTCTGTGCATATTTAAAGGAGGCGACCGAAGAAAGCAGCTCGCAAGAAGCCTACTAGAAAGTCAATATTTGAAATTTATGAACCTAGTGAACTGAAGAGGGGACATTTCACAGATTTGGATAATGAGGTATGTTATATACATGACTGAGAACATAAATTATGATCCTCATTGCATTTGTGTTTATTTTGTTTTTTATTTGTCAATTAAAGATCAGAGAGAAAGATATACCAGAGAGAATGCAACTTCGTGACATCCCTGTTACACCGGTTCCAGAGGGATCTGATGAACTGGATGATGAAGCAGAATGGATTTACAAACAAGCATTCTGCAAACCAACTATATCATGCCAGGTAATATAATATACATCTTACTATCAAATCAAATAATTGTTCCATGCTCATCTCCCGCACTGCCTGCAAGGCTATACAAGGAATCTATGTTTGTAGCACATGTGATCTACATACAACCAATCTCTTCACCTGTTATTGCCAGTAGATAAATCCTGACAGCACCACTGTTTCTTTAACCAAGCATTTCCTCATTGGTCCTCAAAAGACTGAGTAGACCCCTCGTCAGACCTTCCCAACTCAGAAAAAATCTGAGATGGTGCCAAGAATCAAACCTGGGTCCTTCATTATTGAAGGCAGTGGTGCTAATCATTCAATAACCTCTCTACTTCAGCCATCTTAGTTCTTTTGCTGCTCCATTAACAGAATTAATCTACTTTCAGTGCCACAATTCCTGATCTATCACCTTATTTATTTCAGCTCCGTTAACAAGTTCGACTCTGGTTGATATTCATCTCATATCTTTTTCCAAGACATTGGCATGTCCAGAATGAGATTTTCACTCTGCAGCGGAGTGTGCGCTGATATGAAACTTCCTGGCAGATTAAAACTGTGTGCCGGACCGAGACTCGAACTCGGGACCTTTGCCTTTTGCGGGCAAGTGCTCTACCAACTGAGCTACCCAAGCATGACTCACCCTCCCTCCTCACAGCTTTACTTCTGCCAGTACCTCGTCTCCTACCTTCCAAACTTAACAGAAGCTCTCCTGCGAACCTTGCAGAACTAGCACTCCTGAAAGAAAGGATATTGCGGAGACATGGCTTAGCCACAGCCTAGGGAATGTTTCCAGAATGAGATTTTCACTCGCTGTTAAAGGTTATTTTTTGCTCTAGTGTTAAATGTATGGGTGTCACTATTCTTTTCATATTGTGCTGAATTATGTAAGATGAATTTCACTTTTTCAGTTTGAGTACTGTTAAAAAATTTTGTTTCTGCTGTTATTTATATGTAATTCTTTTTTCTCTTTTTGTTGTCATTTATTTACCAACTTTGCTATACCTACCAGTACGAGATTCTCTCTATCTATCAGTCTTGGCCATTATCTGATCTTTTGATTAATACTTTCCAGATGAGAAGATGACCCTTTCCTAAAGTTCCTGTGTTGTTTAGTGTTTTGAGCTGCACGTTTACACCTCCCTGTTCATATCCAAAATTCATACCTACATCTTTACGTTTTCCAATAACTGCAGCGTACCTTCATTATTCTTAGAAGTTAGTGTGGATGCGTATACTATTTGGTGTATTTGCTATAAGATTTACCTTGTGGTTCAAAAGTTAAAGGGCATTTTCAATATTGTACAATTTTTATCAAATTGTTTTATTTGTGATCAGTTAACATGATTTCATGAAGCAGTACCACATGTCTATTGTAAGGGCAGCTAAAACCTTTCTTTCTGCAGCCAATTTTTGAATGTTTGCAGGTTAACAAAATCCTGTTTATTCCTTAGCTTCTGTTTACAACTACTTTACCTGCATTTACTGGCCTTGTGTTACTGTGATTGTATCTTTCATGCAATCTGTAAAGCTCATTCTGTCTGTCATCCATGGTTGCTGGCTACATGCAAGGTGTGGTAGCACAGTTTCTGCTACCCTCAGCTAAGGCTTTGTATTGCTTGAGTGACCAGCTAAAGAGCACGTTGGAGTAAACAGGTTGTGAGAATGTGATAACAATAACAAAATTAACACTATAGATTTGATTTTGTGTAATGGGTAACAAGGTGACTAAATATTGATCCAAGAAACCATATTGAAACTGTCAGTTTGGCATAAATTTGTTTACACTTTCTAATGGTAAGAAGAAAACCAAATTTTAATAGCTTATTTTCGGTTGTAAGAAAGTGCATTCTCACTGTGAACACAAAGCTGTGATGTCAACTTTGTTAAAACAAAATTGTGGGGCTGGACAGTATAATATAACTAGTTTTTGTAGTACTAAAAGAGACATCAAAATTCCTGAGGACCCTCCAAACTTGAAGCCAGCTGTGACAATCAATCTCCTGCATTATATTTCAGTAATTATGACAAAAGTTATAATTTCTGGAACCTATTGAGTATACGACAGGCTACGTTGTATTAGTGGTCAGGATCGGCCTCTACATTCTTATTGTACAAAATGTAGATTATGAGGTCCATCTGTAAGATGTTCAAAATTTCTTCCCAGTAAAAGGTCTTAAACATAAATAAAAAAAACAAACATTTTTTTCCTCACTCATGGATAAAGAAATAAATTAGTTTAAATTTGAGACTACTGACATAGGCATGTCCAGCCAGCAGTTTGCAGGAAAGCATCAAATCTGAGTGTGGACTTTACCAGTTGAAAATTCAGACCTGTGGAAGTCTATTATCAGAGCCGTAGTGTACCAAACAAGTGAAAATGCTTTACAAAACTTCAATGCCTGAAGTTGTGGATAAAAGACTTGTGCATACAGATAAGAGACTTGCAGTTTTAGTGGGTATATGGATAGCAGTTCTTTTACCTGGGCAGATCTAATGTGATACTTGTAATACGGTATTGCATGCAAGTAAGTTGTGAAAAGTGGCATTACATGTTGGCTGCTGGTTTCTGCCATGAAACTGATAGCCCAGTATTTATGTAAGAATTTTTGCAGCATGTGTTTACTTTCCTTTCTTGCTAGTGGAGGAATGAGTTTATCCTTATTTTTGCAATTACCCCTTGCCTACCCCCCTTCCTCTCTCCCTTGTGTGTGTGTGTGTGCGCGTGTGTATGTGTGTGTGTGCGTGTGTATGTGTGTGTGTGTGTGTGTGTGTGTGTGTGTGTGTGTGCGCGTGCTTTCTTGTGTGCGTATGTGCGTGCATGCATGTGATATTATTTCTTCACTTTCTGCTGTGGGCTGGTGCTGAAAGAGACTCCAATCTATTCAAGCTACAAAAATGATGTAATCAGTTTTGCAGTAACTCCTCTGCATTATAATCACAATGTTTCCACTGTATAACTTCATTTATATCTGAGGGTGAAACAGATATCTCTTTAACTGATAACTCAGCATAGATTGCGACTGGAATTCATACATTGATTTGACATTACAGGATGACATACTTCATATAATCCTCAATTTTTCTGGCATTAACATTATTGTCTGCACCCTTTTCCACATGACTTCCAAGGCAATACCAAACCACTATGCCAAAGCATAAGTGGGCCTTCACAGCAGTTGGAGATGCTCACTCATTGCTGTGCCTTGTTGATGTTTTGAGCCTTATGCCTTTTACACTCCATCTAGCATATACGGCAAACCAGAGCGCACATTAAACAATGTTTCCAAACAATGGAAACTCCAAGTTGCAATATCAACAATATTAGGAAAAGGACAGATTGCTGTGCACCGTATAGGTGACCTGTTGGGTTGCAGACAGTTACAACGAAAATACTGACTCATGTAAGCTCTCAGCCAAAGAGTACTTCAGCAGTGAAAGAATGTGCGTGTGTGTGTGTGTGTGTGTGTGTGTGTGTGTGTGTGTGTGTGTGTGTGTGTGTGTGTTCTTTGCTGAAGACGGCTTGTGGCAGAAGCTTTGATGTGTAACAATCTTTGCATTGTGCCTGTCTGCTAGTCAGCAGGTCATCTTTCTGATGAGCAACAATCTTTCCTTTTCTTAATAACATTCCCAGTTTCCACGAACATCTTTCATTGGCCTGAGAGAGTAGAAGTGGAATGTGTAATTTATTAGTCGATACGTTGCACCACAGTGCATGCATGTATTATTATTATTATTATTATTATTATTATTATTATATTTGAAAACTTGGATCTTATGTTTGCTGTTGTGTAACTGAAAAGTGCACTTTCGTAAATATTCATGCATTATTCTGTTGTTTGTTCCTAGGATGGACATGGAGATATGAGAGATAGGTCGAGAAAAGGTCCTCAAACTGTCGGAAAAATCAAAAAGGCTTTAGATTTTATGCGAAATCAACACTTGGAAGTTCCTTTCATTGCCTTCTACAGAAAAGAATATGTTCAGCCTGAATTAAATATAAATGATTTATGGAAAGTGTATAAATTTGATGAAAAGGTAAGTAAAAAATGCTTAATGATGATTTTACCATTAGGGATACAGGCAAATCGTGTTTACTTTAAAGTGTAGTTAAAAAGCACTTATATGCCCATATTACAAGTAAAGGGAGATTACCTTTGTACTTAAGATGTACCTATATTGGTAAACTTGCATAGCAAAAACTGCTCTTATTATTTGCACAAAGAAAGAAAGAAAGAAAGAATGGATGGAACTATTAAATTTCATATGACATTGCAGTAAATGAAATTGAGAAATCAGTTCCTCCCACATCGTGTAACATTGCATGTGCAGGGTGTCCATAAATTAGGTATTGAATTTGTTGAAATAATTATTGTGTTCTTATTATTTATAGTGGCGTATGTTAGTCACATGTTACATTCAACATGAGCATCCTTCACATTCCCACACAACTCCCACCTGCTGGCTACATCTACATCTACATCTACATTGATACTCCGCAAGCCACCCAACGGTGTGTGGCGGAGGGCACCTTACGTGCCACTGTCATTACCTCCCTTTCCTGTTCCAGTCACGTATGGTTCGCGGGAAGAACGACTGTCCGAAAGCCTCCGTGCGCGCTCTAATCTCTCTAATTTTACTTTCGTGATCTCCTCGGGAAGTATAAGTAGGGGGAAGCAATATATTCGATACCTCATCCAGAAACGCATCCTCTCGAAACCTGGCGAGCAAGCTACACCGCGATGCAGAGCGCCTCTCTTGCAGAGTCTGCCACTTGAGTTTATTAAACATCTCCGTAACGCTATCACGGTTACCAAATAACCCAGTGACGAAACGCGCCGCTCTTCTTTGGATCTTCTCTATCTCCTCCGTCAACCCGACCTGGTACGGATCCCACACTGATGAGCAATACTCAAGTATAGGTCGAACGAGTGTTTTGTAAGCCACCTCCTTTGTTGATGGACTACATTTTCTAAGCACTCTCCCAATGAATCTCAACCTGGTACCCGCCTTACCAACAATTAGTTTTATATGATCATTCCACTTCAAATCGTTCCGTACGCATACTCCCAGATATTTTACAGAAGTAACTGCTACCAGTGTTTGTTCCGCTATCATATAATCATACAATAAAGGATCCTTCTTTCTATGTATTCGCAATACATTACATTTGTCTATGTTAAGGGTCAGTTGCCACTCCCTGCACCAAGTGCCTATCCGCTGCAGATCTTCCTGTATTTCGCTACAATTTTCTAATGCAGCAACTTCTCTGTATACTACAGCATCATCCGCGAAAAGCCGCATGGAACTTCCGACACTATCTACTAAGTCATTTATATATATTGTGAAAAGCAATGGTCCCATAACACTCCCCTGTGGCACGCCAGAGGTTACTTTAACGTCTGTAGACGTCTCTCCATTGATAACAACATGCTGTGTTCTGTTTGCCAAAAACTCCTCAATCCAGCCACACAGCTGGTCTGATATTCCGTAGGCTCTTACTTTGCTTATCAGGCGACAGTGCGGAACTGTATCGAACGCCTTCCGGAAGTCAAGAAAAATAGCATCTACCTGGGAGCCTGTATCTAATATTTTCTGGGTCTCATGAACAAATAAAGCGAGTTGGGTCTCACACGATCGCTGTTTCCGGAATCCATGTTGATTCCTACATAGTAGATTCTGGGTTTCCAGAAATGACATGATACGCGAGCAAAAAACATGTTCTAAAATTCTACAAGAGATCGACGTAAGAGATACAGGTCTATAGTTTTGCGCATCTGCTCGACGACCCTTCTTGAAGACTGGGACTATCTGTGCTCTTTTCCAATCATTTGGAACCCTCCGTTTCTCTAGAGACTTGCGGTACACGGCTGTTAGAAGGGGGGCAAGTTCTTTCGCGTACTCTGTGTAGAATCGAATTGGTATCCCGTCAGGTCCAGTGGACTTTCCTCTATTGAGTGATTCCAGTTGCTTTTCTATTCCTTGGACACTTATTTCGATGTCAGCCATTTTTTCGTTTGTGCGAGGATTTAGAGAAGGAACTGCAGTGCGGTCTTCCTCTGTGAAACAGCTTTGGAAAAAGGTGTTTAGTATTTCAGCTTTACGCGTGTCATCCTCTGTTTCAATGCCATCATCATCCCGTAGTGTCTGGATATGCTGTTTCGAGCCACTTACTGATTTAACGTAAGACCAGAACTTCCTAGGATTTTCTGTCAAGTCGGTACATAGAATTTTACTTTCGAATTCAATGAACGCTTCACGCATAGCCCTCCTTACGCTAACTTTGACATCGTTTAGCTTCTGTTTGTCTGAGAGGTTTTGGCTGCGTTTAAACTTGGAGTGGAGCTCTCTTTGCTTTCGCAGTAGTTTCCTAACTTTGTTGTTGTACCACGGTGGGTTTTTCCCGTCCCTCACAGTTTTACTCGGCACGTACCTGTCTAAAATGCATTTTACGATTGCCTTGAACTTTTTCCATAAACACTCAACATTGTCAGTGTCGGAACAGAAATTTTCGTTTTGATCTGTTAGGTAGTCTGAAATCTGCCTTCTATTACTCTTGCTAAACAGATAAACCTTCCTCCCTTTTTTTATATTCCTATTAACTTCCATATTCAGGGATGCTGCAACGGCCTTATGATCACTGATTCCCTGTTCTGTACATACAGATTCGAAAAGTTCGGGTCTGTTTGTTATCAGTAGGTCCAATATGTTATCTCCACGAGTCGGTTCTCTGTTTAATTGCTCGAGGTAATTTTCGGATAGTGCACTCAGTATAATGTCACTCGATGCTCTGTCCCTACCACCCGTCCTAAACATCTGAGTGTCCCAGTCTATATCTGGTAAATTGAAATCTCCACCTAAGACTATAACATGCTGAGAAAATTTATGTGAAATGTATTCCAAATTTTCTCTCAGTTGTTCTGCCACTAATGCTGCTGAGTCGGGAGGTCGGTAAAAGGAGCCAATTATTAACCTAGTTCGGTTGTTTAGTGTAACCTCCACCCATAATAATTCACAGGAACTATCCACTTCTACTTCACTACAGGATAAACTACTACTAACAGCGATGAACACTCCACCACCGGTTGCATGCAATCTATCCTTTCTAAACACCGTCTGTACCTTTGTAAAAATTTCGGCAGAATCTATCTCTGGCTTAAGCCAGCTTTCTGTACCTATAACGATTTCAGCTTCGGTGCTTTCTATCAGCGCTTGAAGTTCCGGTACTTTACCAACGCAGCTTCGACAGTTGACAATTACGATACCGATTGCTCCTTGGTCCCCGCATGTCCTGACTTTGCCCTGCACCCGTTGAGGCTGTTGCCCTTTCTGTACTTGCCCAAGGCCATCTAACCTAAAAAACCGCCCAGCCCACGCCACACAACCCCTGCTACCCGTGTAGCCGCTTGTTGCGTGTAGTGGACTCCTGACCTATCCAGCGGAACCCGAAACCCCACCACCCTATGGCGCAAGTCGAGGAATCTGCAGCCCACACGGTCGCAGAACCGTCTCAGCCTCTGATTCAGACCCTCCACTCGGCTCTGTACCAAAGGTCCGCAGTCAGTCCTGTCGACGATGCTGCAGATGGTGAGCTCTGCTTTCATCCCGCTAGCGAGACTGGCAGTCTTCACCAAATCAGATAGCCGCCGGAAGCCAGAGAGGATTTCCTCCGATCCATAGCGACACACATCATTGGTGCCGACATGAGCGACCACCTGCAGATGGGTGCACCCTGTACCCTTCATGGCATCCGGAAGGACCCTTTCCACATCTGGAATGACTCCCCCCGGTATGCACACGGAGTGCACATTGGTTTTCTTCCCCTCTCTTGCTGCCATTTCCCTAAGGGCCCCCATTACGCGCCTGACGTTGGAGCTCCCAACTACCAGTAAGCCCACCCTCTGCGACTGCCCGGATCTTGCAGACTGAGGGGCAACCTCTGGAACAGGACAAGCAGCCATGTCAGGCCGAAGATCAGTATCAGCCTGAGACAGAGCCTGAAACCGGTTCGTCAGACAAACTGGAGAGGCTTTCCGTTCAGCCCTCCGGAATGTCTTTCGCCCCCTGCCACACCTTGAAACGACCTCCCACTCTACCACAGGTGAGGGATCAGCCTCGATGCGGGCAGTATCCCGGGCAACCACAGTCGTAGTCCGATCAGGGGATGCGTGGGACGAGCTGGCCGTCCCCGACAAACCCCCATCCCGACCCCCACAGTGATGCCCATTGGCAACAGCCTCAAGCTGTGTGACCGAAGCCAACACTGCCTGAAGCTGCGAGCGAAGGGATGCCAACTCAGCCTGCATCCGAACACAGCAGTTGCAGTGGCTGTGGCACGAAAGACTTTCTGGAACATTTGTGTGGTTATAGCTGCACCAGCTCTTCTGATTCAGTCTTGAAGCTTGCCAGTGGTTTGACATAGTGTCGGCAAAACACATGTCCCTTGATAAATCTCCAGAAAAGAGACCAGTGGGTGTGAGATCGGGAGAATGCCCTGCTCAAATCATGGGTCATGCACACCCAATCCTTCTTCCTGAAACAAATCATTCAAAAACATATGCGCATCTAAGGCATAATTACACAGTGCTCCATCTTACACAAATTGTGGTAAAGGAAACTGTTTCAGCATATACAAGTATGTCGCCCCATTGATGGAGTTTTCAGTGATGAAACATGGACCATACATTTTGTCATAGGATACTCCCATCCACACATTAACTTAGGGAGAATCTTGATGGAATTTTAGGTGCTCTACTGGTGGTGCGTCAGCCTAAATAATGCAGTTATGTTGGTCAACTCTTCCACAAGGGTGGAAGGCTGCCTTGTCACTGAATAAGATTTGGTTGAGGATGTTGCAATTTGCATCTACTGCAAGCAAATCCTGCCATGAGTCCACATGCTCTGCCAAATCGTTCACATGTAATTGGTGCAGATGGTACAGCTTTTTTCCAGCATGCATCACAACCCATTATCTACCGTCAAGTATGGAATGTCCAGTTCCACTGACAATTGCCACACCAATTTTAGACTGCTGTGTGCTGATGTCTTCAGTTCAGTCAGCAGAGTTTGATTGATGGCCAAGCTTGTTCTTAATGGTACCAGGTGCTTAATTTATTCACTGATTGCTGAATCGCCGTATTAGTAGGTCGAGGTTTATGGAATTGGTGGTCAAATCTCATCTGAATTTCACCATAAAACAACATCTGCAACCTCCAAGCCAGAGTGTATATCTTCACTTACGGAGTTAATATCACCTTTAATGATAGAACTAGTGTTTAGGCGTGCCATGAAGTCAGTCCATCATTTTCAGCAACAACTACAACTTTTGTATCTACAGTGCACCTGCAGTCCACTAAACACCATATGTCTACACCCCCATTTTCTACCAAAACAATACTTAATCTCTGGACACCCTATATTTGAGTATCCCATTAAGGATCTTCGAGTACTAGGTTTCTCATGACTTTTGATGAGCGTATATTTTTTTATAATATTTATTTGTCTTGCAGTGAAACACAGGACAATAATTCATATATTTTTCATCGTCCTTTCAAAAAACTGAAGTGATTTAAGAGACATTTAAAAGTATATACAGTGAAAACTGTCTTATGTTTTTCAAGGGTATTTAAGAAATGATATAAAAATATGAAAATGTAAAATAAAATGTACTTTATATAATGTAATTGTATAGATAAAAATTCTACTCACTAAGCGGTGGCAGGAGAAAACACACACACACACACACAAACAAGCAAGACTGTGGCTCCTCCTTGTGGCAGAAGAGTTGAAGGGAAAGGAAGAGTTTCCTAAATCTCTCCAGTCCTTTTCCTTCGCCCATCTTCCTTTCCCTTCAACCCTTCTGCTGGAAGAAGGAGTCACTGGCTCCAAAAGTTTGCAGATGTGAAATCTTTTTTATACTGTATTCTCCTGCTGCCACTTGGAGAGTAGAATTTTTATCCATCCAATTACATTGTATTGTCAAAAATTGATTATTTTGATCCAGTTTTGACTAATAGATAGAGTGATTAACGGGGAAGGTTCTTTTATGTTATTTGTAAATAGTTTGTGAAAATTGGCTGAACTACGATGAATTAATGTGTGCCATTGCTGTGAAAATGATGGCATTGTCGTCTAGCAGTACAGCTGCCACAACTCCAAGCAGCAGTGAAACTTCAGCAGAAGTTGGGCATGGTGGTGTGTACCTGAAAACCGGAAGCTTGCGGGATTGAATTCTGATTGGACACAGATTTTTCACTCTGGTTTTTTAACCTAGCATTCACTTCTCCATTACGTAGACATAGACCAGAAGCAAAACATGGTAAATGTATGTCTCCTTTCGCGATGCAGCATTGAAGTCAGGTGAGGTGATTTAGTGGTAAGGTGCATGACTGATAACCGAAAGGTTGTGGGATTGGATCCTGGTTGAACCACAGATTTTTATATTTGTCTGTGAATCTAGCAATCACCTCTCAATGATGTGGAGATTCATGAAAAAAACAACGTGTTTAGGTCCCCCATTAAACAGTAGGACACCTTTTCCTGGTTGGATGACTGGAAAGGGAGACACGAGTTGCCAAAGTGATGTCCAATTGAGACTTGTACCAGGACAATGAGCCATGTGAAATTATTATTGCCAGACTCTATGCGTATATACATACATTCTCCTTCTATACGTGTTGTAAATTATAGTCTCTCACTGCCTATATTTGAAAGCTACTCTCAGGAACTATAGTAGAGATTTTGGTACTCGTGACACACTTGCGCGTAAGTCGTCAAATTCCCAGGATCGACGAATCTTATCTGTTCCATATTTCGTTGGAGTTTGGATGGACATCGCATGCCAATGAAGGGAGCTGCGACATACCGTACCATCTGCAGTGGCACAATCGTGTTCAGTGGTGATTTCCGGCTAATGGCCAGCTCTTACCTCATGTATCAGGCATGAACTGGTCACAGATGTGCATAGCCTTTTGATGCACAGTTCACATTGTTAGCAGGTTGCGGCTGGACAGTCACTGATGCCTTTAGACACTGCAGTAGCCTATGCTGGCAAGTGGTCTGCGCGACTGTTGGAATGTGATGATATTCTGTTGCCTAATGTTGTCTGATATATCCATGTGAAGCCGGGACAGGTCACTAGTACTTTATAAAAAAAAATCAGTGAACCAGTTTATTAATTGTACAGACATTGAATTGGCAACCAATAGTTGTACACGAGTTTGGCGTATTAACACGCTTGTAACTTTTTTTCCAAAATAAAAAAAATGTTTTTCTTGAAAGAAATTTAGATTTATTGTCTTTTTTAACTTCTTAGGTAAATTTTTTCTATGTCATTGGTTCTGAAACTTTCTTCCTTTTTACCAGATTTTCGTTTATTCAGAAACTGTGAAATGAACAGTATTTGCTAATCAGCAAACAAAGATTACAAGAGCATTTAAAATTTAAATTGCAAAGTTTAGTGTGGTGGATGAGCTTGCTTTTGAGAAGAAAGTTTTTTGAAATGTGGTGTAAAAAAGCAGAAACTGCCACTCAGAAGTTCGTCGCTTACATTTAGATGTGAATGTTTGTTAGACTTCAGAGCTGGAAAACCAGTCTCACACATGTATCTAGTTGCAAAAGGAATCAGGATCTTCTTTCATTTTCGCTCACCATTGGGAATTCCTTGCTAATGTGTATCCAAAACTCCAAAAAAGACACTTCATTTAATTTACTCTTCAGTGAAGTATCACGATTAAGACCAATAAGTTGCTCTTCTCCTTTATATTTAGACATGATGGTCCAGGAGCATTTTTGAATGGATTTTTAATCTAATTTAATTCAACAAAATCGTCACTGAAATACTTTTCAAAGTGAACTTTCAGTTTTGCAAAATTATGAAGATGACAGGTTTTTTTTTCTCCATTGGAAGTATCATACCGTCTGGATCTTCTAACAGTAACACTAGTGTAGAGAACATATCTAGCATGCCACTTTCCATTTGATATTACTGCATCTCTAATTTCTTGGTAAAAACCTTTACTTTTTCATTCCAAGATAGTACAGTTGTGTAATTATATTGAAGTGAAGGGCATTAAGAATATTTAGTTTCACGAAAAGTCAATGAGGTAAGCCGTTTAAGGCAGAAAATCTCTGTTGCTGGAACAGTCTGCCAGAGAATGGCTTTTCTCCTTTAAGAAACAGAATACCTCTTTCCTCAGTTCAAACGTTCTTGTTAGTACTTCATCCCCTGAGAGCCATTGAGCATTATTAAAAAGGAGCAGTTGAGTGTATTCAGCATCTGTCTCCTCATGTAGCACCTTAAAAAGCCTCGAATTTATGGATTTTGCCTTAATAGTAGTAACTGTTTCTACAACTGATTGCAGCACTTCATGAAATGGTGGGCTATGTTCTTTAGTGGCCAGAGCCTTCCACTGTGTCACACAGTGAGTCAGTACTGCATCAGGAGTTACAGCTTTAACTTTCACTTGCAATCCAATATGAATACCATATGTTAAGCAAGCTCCATTTATAGATACCCTAATTCACCTGTTCCACAATACAATTTTGATTTTAAAAAGTATGGATCATGTCAAAAAGGCTTTGAGCTGTAGCTGTTTCCAGTATCAGCTCACAGAAGATCGATTCCTTTTTATTTTTTTATTATTTTTATTTTTCTATGTACTTATTTATCCACCCTTAGACAATATACATTGTATGGATGTCGTCAGTGAATGTGCAAATTATCGTATGAAGTCTAAATGTAATAACACGATTCACGTTTCTGTCGCACTTCACCTAGTGTAGACCGGGAACTGTCTGTTAGGCATGCCCGATGTGAACTGGCTGGGCACGGCCCGTGCTACCTGAGTTGTTGTTCCGCCGGCAGAGGGCGCAGCCGAATTCTCGCGTGCCCTCTGTTGGGCGGGACTTTACTTGCGGCAACTACTGTCCGTGACGCACCATGCCAATGTGCGCCTCCCGCGATCTTTCTGGTGGCTACTGCACTAAATATTTTCTTAACAAATGCCATTTACATTATTTGATAACCATAGGTTTTTTGATGTGGAACTAACATACATAAATATAGAGCTCTGCGTATTATACAAATGAAAAAAGATTATTTATGTTGTTTAAGTAAATATACTAGGTGTGTTGATATGGAACTAGCAGACAAATACATAGGCATAAGTACATAATACATGAATTTCAGGTATAACTTATGCTAGGTGTTCCCAATCTTTCTATCTAAATAGAGGCAATGACTCAACCTTGTGTTACGATCAAGAATAATGTTATTCAAGCTATAATTGTCAAAA
The DNA here is from genome assembly GCF_021461395.2 of Schistocerca americana. Lineage (NCBI taxonomy): Eukaryota > Metazoa > Arthropoda > Insecta > Orthoptera > Acrididae > Schistocerca > Schistocerca americana. The sequence continues at coordinate 929,409,049 of NC_060119.1, read as the reverse complement.
TATTTTCTAATATACATTATGGTATGAAAAATAGACTCACAAGGAACAATCAAAATGCCCAGGTTTTTAAATAATTCTTTGTAGTGAGCCCATTGATTGCATTTTGTCATTATTCTTACAGCTCTCGTTTGTAATCTGAAAACTGTTTGTAGATTCTGGGTACTATTTCCCTAAAAGATTATTCCGTAGCTAAGGATGGCATGCACATAACAAAAGTAAGCTGACCGTACACAGATGTCACTGCATACTGATGCAAGAACTCTGAGCACGTAGCATGCTATGGAGACCCTCTTTGAGATAATCATGACATGTTCATTCCATTTTAGTCGGCTGGTCATGTGCAGTCCTAGGAATTTAGTGTTAGTTACATCTGTTATTGAAGTGTTGTGTAGTTTTAAATTTATGGACTTGTGCTTCTTGTTTATTCTAAAGTACATGCTGTTTGTTTTCTTAATGTTGAGGGTTATTCTGTTCTCTGTAGACCATTTGTAAACATCTGCTCGTGCTTCATTGGCTTTTTCCAATAGCAGGTCAGGTGTCTTGCTAGTAATCAGTATATTACTGTCATCAGCATCTCCATGCTCCTCACATTGTAGAAAATCAGTAATATAAATTAAGAACAGTATTGGGCCCCTGAAAACTTCCTTGTGGGACTCCTATATTAACATACTGTGCGCCAGATAAGTGATTTACCAAATATTTGGAAGTGCTATGTGAAATTTCTACTCTCTGCACTCTGCTGTTTAGGTGCTATTTATTTACCACTCCTCTGATTCCCAGAGACTCCAACTTGTGAAGAAGAATGTTGTGATCAACAGTATCAAAGGCCTTTGATAATCTATGGAAATTCCAGTTACATAACTGTCCTTATCTAGTGATTCAAGAATGTTAAACTCAACAATGAAATTAATACAAGCAATCAAGTGAGCATCTTTATACATATTAGTCATTTTGGCCACTTGAAGTGCAAAACAGTTGTTAAACACATTATTGATTAGCGGCTCACATAAATCGTCAGAAATGCCCAAAATACTTCTATGCACTGCGTCGTTAGACATAGGAATACTTTTCAGCTGTTGAGCAAATGATTCAATAAAAAATGTTGATACTGTATCAATCACTGCTGGCACAACCAGAGCATCTGCAACTGTGTGGGATTTTTGCATTCAGCAATCCTGTGTGAAATCTGGCAAGAGGGCCGTGGAAGTTACATTTTCATTTTAGCAAAGTTCTTCTGGATAGACAATGAAACATTTAGTTTCCCGATAACAAGTTCCTTTTGTTTTCCCATTCGTTAAGGTTGTTTGGTTTCAATATCTCTCTCTAACTTGTTAGCCTTCATGCTGTTAGCAGCTAAAGTAGTTAGACAAATTGCATACTGTTGATATTCTTCACCATTGATTGTTGTTTTTGTGAAGCCTAGCAGTAAACTGTTCTGATGATAAATTCTCGTTTTTAGCTAACCACCTCATCCCGCAGTAAAGTTTTCACTGCACAGACACAAGCAGACATTTGTAAAGGCAAAGAGTTTGGGTAGAGATGTCAGTCGAGGCGGAAGTAAAGAGGCAAAGATGTTGTTGAAAGACAGGTGAGGTATGAGCGGCGACAACTTGAAATTAGCGGAGGTTGAGGCCTGGCGGATAATGAGAAGAGAGGATATACTGAAGGGCAAGTTCCCATCTCCAGAGTTCTGACAGGTTGGTGTTAGTGGGAAGTATCCAGATAACCCGGATGGTGTAACACTGTGCCAAGATGTGCTGGCCGTGCACCAAGGCATGTTTAGCCACAGGGTGATCCTCATTACCAACAAACACTGTCTGCCTGTGTCCATTCATGCGAATGGACAGTTTGTTGCTGGTCATTCCCACATAGAAAGCCTCACAGTGTAGGCAGGTCAGTTGGTAAATCACGTGGGTGCTTTCACACGTGGCTCTGCCTTTGATCGTGTACGCCTTCCGGGTTACAGGACTGGAGTAGGTGGTGGTGGGAGGGTGTATGGGACAGGTTTTACACCGGGGGTGGTTACAAGGGTAGGAGCCAGAGGGTAGGGAAGGTGGTTTGGGGATTTCTTACGGATGAACTAAGAGGTTACGAAGGTTAGGTGGACGGTGGAAAGACACTCTTGGTGGAGTGGGGAGGATTTCATGAAGGATGGATCTCATTTCAGGGCAGGATTTGAGGAAGTCGTATCCCTGCTGGAGGGCCACATTCAGAGTCTGATCCAGTCCCGGAAAGTATCCTGTCACTAGTGGGGCACTTATGGGGTTCTTCTGTGGGAGGTTCTGGGTTTGAAGGGATGAGGAAGTGGCTCTGGTTATTTGCTTCTGTACCAGGTCCGGAGGGTAGTTGCGGGATGCGAAAGCTGTTTTCAGGTTGTTGGTGTAATGGTTCAGGGATTCCGGACTGGAGCAGGTTCATTTGCCACGAAGACCTAGGCTGTAGGGAAGGGACCGTTTGATGTGGAATGGGTGGCAGCTGTCATAATGGAGGTACTGTTGCTTGTTGGTGGGTTTGATGTGGACGGACGTGTGAAGCTGGCCATTGGACAGATGGAGGTCAACGTCAAGGAAAGTGGCATGGGATTTCGAGTAGGACCAGGTGAATCTGATGGAACCAAAGGAGTTGAGGTTGGAGAGGAAATTCTGGAGTTCTTCTTCACTGTGAGTCCAGATCATGAAGATGTCATCAATAAATCTGTACCAAACTTTGGGTTGGCAGGCCTGGGTAACCAAGAAGGCTTCCTCTAAGCGACCCATGAATAGGTTGGCCAATAGCCACACAAACAAACACAAACATACACACAAAATTCAAGCTTTCGCAACAAACGGTTGCTTCATCAGGAAAGAGGGAAGGAGAGGGAAAGCCAAAGGATGTGGGTTATAAGGGAGAGGGTAAGGAGTCATTCCAATCCCGGGAGCGGAAAGACCTTAGGGGGGAAAAAAGGACAGGTATATACTCGCGCGCACACACACACACACACACACACACACACACACACACACACACACACACACACACATATCCATCCGCACATACACAGACACAAGCAGACATTTGTAAAGGCAAAGAGTTTGGGCAGAGATGTCAGTCTAGGCGGAAGTACAGAGGCAAAGATGTTGTTGAAAGACAGGTGAGGTATGAGCGGCGGCAAATTGAAATTAGCGGAGCTTGAGGCCTGGCGGATAACGAGAAGAGAGGATATACTGAAGGGCAAGTTCCCATCTCTGGAGTTCTGACAGGTTGGTGTTAGTGGGAAGTATCCAGATAACCCGGACGGTGTAACACTGTGCCAAGATGTGCTGGCCGTGCACCAAGACATGTTTAGCCACAGGGTGATCCTCATTACCAACAATCACTGTCTGCCGGTGTCCATTCATGCGAATGGACAGTTTGTTGCTGGTCATTCCCACATAGAAAGCTTCACAGTGTAGGCAGGTCAGTTGGTAAATCACGTGGGTGCTTTCACACGTGGCTCTGCCTTTGATCGTGTACACCTTCCGGGTTACAGGACTGGAGTAGGTGGTGGTGGGAGGGTGCATGGGACAGGTTTTACACCGGGGGCGGTTACAAGGGTAGGAGCCAGAGGGTAGGGAAGGTGATTTGGTGATTTCATAGGGATGAACTATTCCCTACCCTCTGGCTCCTACCTTTGTAACTGCCCCCGGTGTAAAACCTGTCCCATGCAACCTCCCACCACCACCTACTCCAGTCCTGTAACCCGGAAGGTGTACACGATCAAAGGCAGAGCCATGTGTGAAAACACCTACGTGATTTTACCAACCGACCTGCCTACACTGTGAAGCTTTCTATGTGGGAATGACCAGCAACAAACTGTCCATTCGCATGAATGGACACAGGCAGACAGTGTTTGTTGGTAATGAGGATCACCCTGTGGCTAAACATGCCTTGCTGCACGGCCAGCACATCTTGGCACAGTGTTACACCGTCTGGGTTATCTGGATACTTCCCACTAACACCAACCTGTCAGAACTCTGGAGATGGGAACTTGCCCTTCAGTATATCCTCTCTTCTCATTATCCGCCAGGCCTCAACCTCCACTAATTTCAAGTTGTCGCCGCTCATACCTCACCTGTCTTTCAACAACATCTTTGCCTCTTTACTTCCGCCCCGACTGACATCTCTGCCCAAACTCTTTGCCTTTACAAATGTCTGCTTGTGTCTGTGTATGTGCGGATGGATATGTGTGTGTGTGCGAGTGTATACCTGTCCTTTTTTCCCCCCTAAGGTAAGTCTTTCGCTCCCGGGATTGGAATGACTCCTTATCCTCTCCCTTAAAACCCACATCCTTTCGTCTTTCCCTCTCCTTCCCTCTTTCCTGATGAAGCAACCGTTTGTTGCGAAAGCTTGAATTTTGTGTGTATGTTTGTGTTTGTTTGTGTGTCTATCGACCTGCCAGTGCTTTTGTTTGGTAAGTCTCATCATCTTTGTTTTTAGATATATTTTTCCCATGTGGAATGTTTCCCTCTATTATATATATATATATTCGAAGAGTTCTGACACATCCATGCTTTGTGATCGGAATTTTTGTTTGTGGGCAAAATTTTCACATTTTAAAACAATGTCATTTCTTTGATTTGCAAATCACAAAGTGTTTTATTTTTAGAGCCATCAAAATTAATGCCTAACATTTCTGTATGGTGAACTTTACAATGGTTCACTCCATGCTAATTTCCACCTTGGAACACATGTGATTCTCGTGGTAGAAAGGTAAAAAGAGACCTGTTTCATCAACATTGAAAATGTTGTTCAGTTCATAGTGCTGTTCAAATTTTTTTCAACTCACCAGTCTGCTACTCGCTAACAGTTTTTATGTTCACATTATTTTTTTCCCCACATACAGCTTCGTAAATCACATTATAATGTTTCTTAAATCTTGCACCCACTTGCTGGATACAGAGAGAGTCTCGATTTCGAGTATACTGGCCACTTCCAATGCCTTCTTGTGTAACATGAAACCTTTCATCAGGATGTACCTCTGGGCAATAATAATAATAATAATAAATTTTGCGTTTGTCAGTACCCTGGTTTAAGTCTTTCAATTGGACGCCACTTTGGCGATTTGCTTATCGTTAACGTACACCACTTGTCCAACTGGGGAAAGGGAATCCACAGGGAATCCGCACTACATGTTGTTTCTGCCGACTCCTCATATCATTAAGAGGTGAAGGCTGGATTAAACGCAGACTGAAAAATTTGTTGTTTGACTGGGATTTGATCCCACGATTCTCGATTTGCAGGCATGCACTGTACCGGTAGACCACCAGGTCCGACAGTTACGAGATGGTAATCAAACTGTATTGTTGGAGTATTTCGTCGTATTTTATGTCAAGTAAATGTGCTGTGGTGCAAGCCAAAGTAAATTCAAGCTAAAGATATCAGTTCTGAACCCAGAAAAGTGTGCAGCCAGGGCAGTACTGTAAGTGGAAATCCATGTAGATAGCAAACCAAAATTGTAAACAGGTTTCACACAAGACTGCTGACAAATTTTTATGAGTCAAAATAAATGGGTATGGTGATATGCATTAGGTGGATTAAAAGTAGTGGCAATTTGGTTATAATTCATGCCAGACTTCAATGAGTGAAATTCACTTTATTACATGCCCGTCTCACATCTCGTCACTTTCCACACCCACGTGGAAGACGTCATACACTGTCAGTGCATCCATCTGTGATGATGTCTCACTAGGACCGCCATATGGTGTCTTATTATTTGCTGTAACACCTACCACGAAGTAGTTCCCTCATTTTGGCGAACGAATCATAATCAGGGTACTCATATTTGGTGAATACAGTGGATGTTCTAGTATCTCCCACTGCCAAATACGCAGAGTTCCTGCACAAGGCTCGTCATTTGGCATCTTGTATTGTCGCGAAAGTTGATAGGATGCATCGCTGGAAGGAAATATTATTGTGCATTCCGACCAAGTGCCACTTCAGTCTTGATCCACGCACCTTTTTCATATTTCCCAGACATACTGTTAAAGCGGTGGAACTAGCCTTTCCAACTTTGAGATAGTACATACCGCAACTGACTCAAACACAACCTGTTCTGCTGATTGCATACTTCACCCCACCCTTTCCTATCAGCTACAGATAGCATACATACCGTATGACGCACATCATTCATGTTACGGTATTGTTGCTACTCCTTTTTATCGAACCCATGCAAAGACGCATGTGTGAGTAGTTGTTATCTCCCACCTTTGTAGTGGCCTAATTATAAGAAACATATACTGTGAAACATATACTATATACTATAAGAAACATATACTATGAATTTTGATTTTTGATGAATGGGAAACTGAAAAAGTTTATTTCATCCGTTTCATTGGTGTTCAATATGCATCCTTGAGATGCACGGAATGTGTCAATGCGGTATTCAGATTTTTCCGACACTGCAGCAAGCGTGTCTTGAGTTACAGTTTCCACAGGTGCTGTTATGTGAGGTCTTAGTTCATCCATTCAGTGTTGTATGATGAGTTTTAACTTTCTCGAGAATTTTTACTCTCTCTTCCCTTAAGAGAGTGTTGCTGTCTCTCTTCTTAATATTCTCCGCCTGAAAACGGACAGAAAAAACTTTAATTCCAAACAACTAACAATACAACTCTTCATTCACAAACGCAATAGCTATGAGCAATGCTACACAAAATTGAGATTCTATTGTGACTGATGGGAGTAGCTATATCAATTGAAATCAAATGGTCTCATTCGATATTGAAAGCTTTCTTCTCACAGTCAGTCTAGTTAAACCTTCGATAAAGGATGACACTGTTCATTGCACCTATGTATAGTAAATGAAACAAGATTATTAGTTGCAGGTGTTGGGAAGTGAATGTTGTCTGTATATGATCATAGTCACAAGGTAAAGCTAACATGGAAATAACAGTGTACACAGGACTGGTAGCTAAGGTTGGAAATGACCTAAATGAGTGTATGTCAGTCCAAAGTCATATAAAATCTTCCAGCCTAATATGTTATTTGGGTAGTGGTTATGTAGTCAAAATTCTTGTGATAGCCTGTGCTTTAATGCACACCCTTATTAACACAAAACACAAAGCAGTAATTCTGTACAGTTCAAATATAACCTTTCTTCACTAGTTAATTTGAGGATGGGCTGTACCAGTTCAACAAATCCTTGTTGATCTCCTAAGTCCGGTTGATGTCACCTCAATCTGTGTATTGTATGGTTCGGTCATTAAAGTGTCCAGGAGTCCATTTTTCATCCTGTTCTACTACTGATCCAGGAGACAGCCGAATTCAGTGCCGTTCATCTTCTTTTCTACAAGATGCAAAATTTTCTGAGTTGTTTTAATTCCCTTTGACAGTTCCATAAGGCAGTTTCACAGTGTACAGCATATTTCCCAGCTGTTTGATTACACTGCCAGTGTTCCTTGGTGATCCAGTTAATAAATTGTTTGAGAAATTTTTGGCATACACTTGATAAACAACCTGAAATTTTGAAATCTTCTTTGGCTTTGCCTTCTCTTTTGATGGAAGGATATGAAATAGTTCAGCAGGTGATTTTCATGTTATTGGAGTTGTCTGGTAAGTAATCAGCATTTTCCGTCGAGCCCAGTTAGCCTTTTTCATGGCTTCCATGAAAGTCCTGACAAATCTGCCTGCTTCACCATCATTTGAAGCAGAGTGAAACGGAGTTGTAGCCAGATGTTCAGTGCGATTCCTGCCACAGAAATCTTTGAATTCTTGTGGTACAAATTGTGTACCAGTCACACACTATGTTCTGGGGGAAGCCACCTATAGCAAAGATCTCTTTGAGTGCCTTCATTGTGGCTTCGGAAGTTGTTGACGTCATTTCAAATATTTTGAATCAGGATGCTTTCCAAAATGATCCAAAGTAATCAGTATGGATTCTTTCCCATGGTTCTGTTGCTTGGGACCAGTTTTGAAAATCCTTGTATAGGTTTTGTTTTACCTTTTGCCATTGTAAAACCATTTATTTATTTTCTTCATCCATATTTGGCCACCAACAACATCTTCTGTCCATTTGTTTCATTTTGATGAAACTCCAGTGTTCACCATGAAGAATCTTCAGTATTTTCTTTTGGTACATTTTGAGTATGAGAACTCTTGTGAAACCTGACTGAAGAAGTGACAAGTCATGGCTGGTGCTCAAGACAGTCCTTTTGTTAAAATATGGCTCCAAAATATTTTTATCATTTGGCAATAGTCGGGCCATACATTTTACACATAATGCAGAGTCATTTTGAGTACTGCATATTTGTTCACAGCTTCTTGAATTTTTCTGTGATCAACCAAAAATGAATTGAATTGTTTATTAACTTCTTCAGACATATTGAATAATTTTTATCCACATCAGTAGGCAGCCTTGATGAGACATCAGCATCACAATGTTTTGCTATGGACATGTATCTGATTTCGCAATTCCATCCTGTCAATGTGACTGATCATTGTAAAACTGTCATTATTGGGAGCTGTTTATTTAGATCGAATATTGGAACCAGAGACTTATGATATGTGATCAGTTCAGAGCTTCTTCCATACAAGTATTAGTGAAATTTCTTGACCCTATAGATTACGGATAGGGACAGGAAAAAATTGATTTATTTTATGGCCAAATTTTGTGTTATTTGCTGCCAAATTTTGTATTATTTTGCCAGTTTTTCTGTTATATTTTTCCATTTTTGGCATTTATTTCTTTTTTTTTTTAAATTTTGACGCAAACCATCCTTGCAACACTTCACACAATTCCGTTTTTGGTCAAGCATGAGCAGTCGTGGAACCCATCTTGCAGATAGCTTTCTCATGTTCAAATATTTATGCAAAATATTATGTACTCGTTCATTTGAGATGCCCACAGCACTAGCAATCTCACACACCTTAACTCTCTGTCATCCACCTCCATATCATGGATTTTATCAATGGTTTCCGGAGTCGTAACCTCCACAGGGCATCTAGAACGTTCAGCATCACTTGTGCCCATATGGCCTCTCTGAAAATTTTGAAACCACTTATAAACTGTTCTAATCAAAGGTGCAGAGTCACCGTAATGTTTATCAAGCTTCTCTTTAGTCTCCTGAGGCCTTTCATAAAGTAATGTTTAATCACTACACGAAATCTTTTTCATCCATTTTTTGACATTTACTCGACTTCCTTGATTCACACGAATGCCAAACACAAAAAAATAGACCAATATGGCATAAACTTGGTGTGTGTTCCTTCCAAAGATGCTACTAACTAAACATGACCTTGATACGCACCGGTGGTGCCATCTCTCGGACTTTGCACGGACTTTGCAAATGCCCCTCGTACAGCAATGATAAAGCCGCTCTCAGCATGGTATGTAGAGAGCACATCTGTGGCAGTCAAAGGGTTAATAAAATGAATTAATGTCAAAGTTTATGATATAATGTAGCAAAAAATTATGCAGTCATCTGTTAACTTACTCAGAATTTATGATTGAGTTTGTAAACAGGAAACATGACAACAATACAATAGTTCTCTTTCACAAGCAGGGCATGTTCTTTAGAGACAATGGAGAAACGTATGAGACAAGTAAAAACCTATTGAAAAAGATTTAAAATTACAAAATGCTAGGAATGTGTATAAATGTGAAATATTGGATTGTACCTACTGCTCAGAAACAAGAAATGTGCCCTGGTAGCTTAGAATGTTGATGTAATGTTCTTGGATCTAAAATAAATTTGATTCTTATTTACGCTCTGTAAAATAACTAACAATTGGATGAATTTTGATTCATTTCAGTGGTGTCAGCTACGAACAAGGAAAACAAATTTATTGTCATTATTTGAAAAAATGCGGGATTATCAGGCAGAACAACTGATGAAGGATCCTGACCAGCCAATTCCAGACAGTGTTCGTGTACTAAAGGAAGAAGATATTGAAAGGTATAGGAAATTATGTAAAACTGATTTTTCCTCAGTCTGTATAATGATTTGAATCGGAGCCTAGTTTGATATTATGTATCAACGGTTTTTTAATAAGACTGACAGCTTCTTACATACCATTTTGTATTAAAAAGGATGTTGTTTATGAGGCCATATCATACATAATCATGATTTGTTTAGTGCATCTAATCAGAGAATCACACTCACTTCAGGAGATAGTACTCTCATGTCTTACAAGAAAAATCTTAATCCTGGTGTCTGACTGATAAGCCCTGCTTGCTCTTTCGTGATTGATGTATACCACTGGTGCAAAAATTTCAATGAAATTTATTTTCATAAAATTGTTCCACAATTTTGTAAAATACATAGTAGGAATACTTGAATATTCATATCAAAATAATAAGTCTGAGTGTATTATCCTTCAATTAAGTGCTCATTAAGGGCCAAGTGTTTACAATTCAATGACTGGAGATCATTTTTGATCTTGATTCAGTAAATGAACACAGGTCACAACTGCTACATTGTATAATGCTAGACATTTATCAAATAAACAATGTTCATTATTGATCTTAATTAGCACAAAGCATACTTGGTAATACTGCCAATTGGATATACACATTATTATTACACTTTAACTGCATTTGATTATCATACCTTCAGAAATAAAGTTGTAAAGATGGAGGGAAATTAGCAGGAGAAGGCACAGTCTTCAAACTTCTCCACAGCTGAAAATGATTTATTGTTGGGAATCATCTTGTGCCAGTATAATGACATGATTGAAGGGGGAAAAAATGGTAAGGTAACTGCATGGCTACCAAACCAGTAGATGGGGAAGAAGTCACTGTTGACTTTAATTGATGAAACATTGGATCGAATCGTGACTGTAAAAGTTTAAAAGTGTGTTATGACACCATAAAGAGGAAAAAAGTAATTCTGATTTGTGCTCAGTATTTTTGTCCATGCAAAATATCAGGTTTTTATTATTTAATTCCATGTATTCACCCTTTTGCGGAGCACATTGAAAGCTTGTTGGAACTCATTGTCTTCCTTAGTAGTTCGGAATGGTCACATACCTGCCAAGAAGATGAAAAGGAACAATATAATTCACAGTGCTTAAGGCTCTTGATGCAGAGTGTTAACTACAGTTGCCCAAAACACAAGGTAAACAGCAAGTTCTCTTTTCAAGCACTATGATTTCAAAACATATCGTGTTGTCATAGCTAGCTTTATGACCAGTACCACTGACAGCATTGCATGGCAGCTGATAGATCACAGCCACCTGGTGTTGGGCATTAAGTGGTGCAGTTGATTTGACTTTGAAGCAATTTTACTGTGAATAATAGTAGATTTACTTTGAAAATGACCACACCTTGTGTAAAAAACAGAAAAGACAACCAAGGTATCAAAGAATACAAATTGATACATAATCTGATAAACATAACACAAAACTTGCATAGTTTGGTGCTGCCCAGATATTTTTTAGCATTAACATTTTAGCCACATACTTAATGTGACTAGGTTCAATGTTTCGTATCAGGCAGTGCCTTCTGTCTATCCTGATATCAAGTAACAAGTGCAGTGTCCAATCACACTAATATGACCACCTGTCAAAAGCCTGAATATCTACCTTTTGCAGCATGGAACACCGCGAGACATGCACGGAGACAGTCAATGAGGTTCTGGCACCAACAGATATTTGGAGCCATGCTGACTTCAAGTGTCTTGGGTGAGGATCCATGACACTAGCAGCCCAATCGAAGTGGTCCCACAGAGTCTTGATTGGGTTTAAATTTGGGCAGTTTAGTGGCCATGAGAGTATGGTAAACTTTACTGGTGTTCTTCGAAACACGCATGTACACTGTGAGCTGTGTGATACATATCTTTGTCCTCTAGGTAGATGCTATCCTGCTGAGGTTAAACACTCTGCATTTATGTGTAGACAAGGTCCCCAAGGATGGATGCATATTTATGTTGATCCATTGTGCCTTCCAGAATGATGATATTACCTAGGGAATGCAATGAAAACATTTCCCCAGACCCTTCTCTAGCTTGGAAGCTTCTGATGATTGGTTCAGAGTGTTTGCTTTCAGACGTTTCAAGCCATACATGCCAGTAACCATCTGACTGATGGAGCATAAAATGTGTTTCATCTGATAGGGCTGCCTGTCATCACCCAGTGGATGTCCGGTTGTGATACTGGCATGTAAATTGCATACTTCCTCACCAATGAACAGCAGTCAGCTTGGCTGCATGAACAAGGCGCGTGCTGCAGATGCCCATGCACAGCAACGTTTTCTGAACAGTTGTTGAGACGACACTGTTGGTAGCACTTTGGTTCATCTGGACAGTCCGTTGCTCAACATTTACTGTCTATTCGCTGTTCACATCTTCACAGCTGTTGTTCACCCCTGTCTTCTAAGGCTTGTGATCCACCACAGTTGCCTTGGTGCCAATTACGGATGTGCCGTTTTGCCGCTCACGGTATACTTTAACCATGGCAGTATGTGAGCAGTGTACAAACTTAGCCATTTCAGACATGCTTCTACTCTTGGCCCAAAAGCTTATGGTCATGCTCTTTTGTATGTCAGATGAATCACTTGTTTTCAGCATTATGACGATAACTGCATGACCACCCTTCTCCTGGACATGCTTTATATGCCCTCCACTGCTAGTGCTGCCACCTACTGTCTGAGTAATTATTACACAATGATGTCAGAGATAGGTGGCAGCAACAAAATGTGAAACAGAATGTGAAAAGCAGTGAATATCACAGAAGCACAAAATGGAGAGTCTGTATTCGTCATGTACTGCTCTCAAGGTCCATGGCTTCTTAAGTGAAATAAAATATTGATTTTCTTATGTGTGTGTGGCATAGAGCAGGATTTACACTGGGTATGTCCCCACACGCAATAATCATGAACCAGTAGGTAAGGACGTTAATATTGAGGATGCTAATTAACAAATTCTAATCCAGAGATTTTATTTTATGTTTACGTGTCAGTATAAAGGACAGTTGCAGTATAAAGAACAGCAGGTCTGCTGTAGATAAATAGCAAAAAAAAAGTCCACGGGTGTTGAAGTTTGGTGCTGCATGGATGATGAAGGAAATAAGGTAAAATCAGAGAGATGGGATAGTACCTGTTGGTTAGTTACAGGAAAAATTGAGACAGAATTGTTGATTATGATCAATGCACTGTATTGGAAAATGAATGAATTTTTAGTGATGATAGTAACGGTGCGTTTGTACTGGAGGTGCACTCTGGGTAAGTGGTAACAAGCAGATGCTCTGTTTATGTAATACAATTGCAAGAGTTTATATACAGTGGAACTGGGAGAAACAGTTGCATATTAGATGTAACATAAATTTCCATGTTTGTTGCTTTTTTGCTAGTGTGTTGTTTCTGTGTTTGTGCCCTATTTTAATAAGAAAAACTGATAATTTTTATGGATATTGTGCGACTCTCTCTTTTACAGGTTGAAATCTGTTCAGACCACAGAAGAGTTAAAGGATGTACATTCTCATTTCCTCCTTTATTACTCACATGAAATTCCAGCCATGCAGGCAGCATGGAGAGCTAAACAGAGAGAAGCAGCTCTGGAAGCTCGTCGCAACAAAAGGAAAAAGACTCCTGTTGAGGGAGAAGATGGAGAAGAGGCAGAACAGGAAGAAAATGAAGCTGAAGAGCCTGAAGTTGTGGAGGAACCAACTGAAACCGAAACGGTGAAGCAAGCTGTCCGTAGTGGTCCATTCACAATGTGCAGAAAAGCTGGCTTAGGTAGGCTGTATAAAAATTTTCTGGAAAATGTTAGGTGATTTGTTTCATGGATTGAACAGTTCCAGTACATTAGCACCATATTTATAGTATGACAGATGATTAACAGAGGTGTTGACATCCTTTTCATTTTTTGCGTATCACTACAGGCACACATCAAAATGATATTACAAATAAATGTCCACTGTCAAGCTCTTAGTTGTATCATTGCATTTGTGAGCAGAGTTTATCTTAGAAGATTTCGCAAAAGTTCAGTTCCAAGTGAAACAAAGAACATGTCTGATCAACAAGGTTAAAGGTATTGCAGCCTATCTTCTTGAAACAGGGAGTAAAGAGGAGAACAGTAAGAATTTATGGAGGTCTTAGAAAGCAGGTGTTCTAAGGAAGTCTGTTAAATTGAATTTAATAGTGGAGCATAGTAGACAAGATTCAGATGCCATATACTTTAGAAAATTGCTGTGGGGGTCATTCCATATCAGATTGCCTAATTTCAGAACATTTTCCTGCTCGACAATCATGGATTTCGTTGAAATTTAATGTGAACATTTGTACAGGACCCCAACCAACATCGGTAAAGTTTATCATTTGTTGAAGCAATGCTGGCCGAGATATAATCATCTGTTTGACTCTGTACATGACAGGATAAGTGTGTAGAGCGAGCATGAATTTCTGGCATCTTTGAGCTGTTATATCTAGGGCAATATTTTGTTGAAAGAAATAAAATTTGGCCATCTTGTACAACTTTACATGTTCTCTTAAGAACAATAATGAAAAGAATTTTATGAGTGATAATTAGCCAGAAAATTTTAGACAGAAAAGCTGAAAAAAATTGGCATCAAAAAATAAGTCAAAGTTTGGCTTCTTACATCTCAGGGACTAAAGGTATGACAAACTTCCCCCCCCCCCCCCCCCCATCTTTGTGACTGGAGGACTGTTAATGGTTGGAGAGTCAACATCACAGTTACAGTTAGTGTGCAAAAACCAGTTATGTTGGTCACTGATGCTTCATATGTATGGATCTTGATCAACTAGGGCCTGAAGATGGTGCACTGAAGTGCCGAAACTGGTAGCTATGCAATAAATAACATCTTAGGGACCGCTGTAGATGCTCCATTTTCTTACAACATGAAACTTTGAATGCAGTAACCTAACAACACAAGGATATCAAACATAAAGTTTCATTATGCACCACTTTCCAGTTCTGAATTAATTAAGTGCAAAATTGAAGATTTTGTAAAAAGGTAAGAACTGCAATTTTTTCAACCTGATGTTGTGGAAAGAAATAATGTTGTATAAATCTCTCCAAACTAGGATTATTAGAAAGACCGTAATTTGAACCACAGAACAAAACGTATTTAATTATTCAATGTGGGCTAACAATGCTAGATAAAATGAGGCAAAGTAGATGGAAAAATTACACTGTGTATGAAGTTTGGCTTTTTGTATCTCATTGATTAGAGGCACGATAAACATGAAACTTTGGACACAACAACTTAACAACATAAGATTTTCCAGTATACAGTATCATTCACATACTGCGTTCCAAATTTCTACAAGACCAGTTCAACCTGATTTCCCTAAAAATTAGAAAAATAGATCACTTTCAATTTGCTGTCATAAAATTTGTTTTCCATAATTGATTCCAGACTGATCAAAGTTGGAAAGGGCATGTTTTGGAAAGGACATGTTTTCAAACATCCAGAAAATCATGATTGATTTTCCTGTATGCACTAACAGTACCTGAAAATGATGGACAAATTTGAGGGAATCTACCACAGCAACAGGCCAAATTGCAGTGACCTGTTGTCTGTGTTTTGTTGCACGTGATTTGTGTTTTTAAATTGACAAGAAATATCTCACTATAATGTGTTGGTCCATGGTGACATTGTCACTACCATTTCGAGAACAAGAACCAGCAATTCCATTGCCATTGGGGTTATCCGGTACCAACCATGGGTGGGTTTCTTCATCCAGGTTCCCAAGCTTGTTATTTTGTTTCTTAATTTAGGTTCCAAAGACTTATTAAAAATTGTTAGTTTGTTGTTGAAGATGCTACTCAGGGGTTTAATAGGGAAAATTCACATTCTGTATTACATCGTTCGTAGCATATTATGACAATGATGGCATGTTGCAAACTGTTCATTGTTGCATTATTTCGGATCACTTGCAATAGGTACATATGTTTATTCAAAAATTGTTTGACTTTTTGTCAGCTAAAACAAAAACATTATTTCAGTGATGTCTCAGCTGCAAAATATAAAGATTATAAAAGTTTTGTCAGTCTGTATAGCCATAAAAATTATTTTAACAGTGACAGGGAATGGAACATTTTTGGCATCAGTCACGAAAAATCTGCAAGTGTTGGGAATGGTGACACAACCAAGTGAGTGGCTACTCATACAAGCCTACAGAGGCCATTTACAAATCAAATACTGATGCCGCCTAAAGATCTATTCAACTTTCATGACCAGACCAAAATGTATGTCATCAAATATGTGTGTTCCAAAACAAGCAATATAGGAAAGCAAAAAGTTCCTTGAAATAAGGTGGCAAAAAGACAGCGTGGTTGCCGGTATGAGAGAACGTCATCAGTTTGTACCACTTCATTGACTCAATTAGTATCAGCAAAGTTTCTAATGACACAATAAATTGTGTTGCCAGAGTTATTTTATTTTATTTACATGTCTAGTTCCATAGGACCAAATTGAGGAGGAAATCTCCAAGGTCATGGAACATGTCAGTACATGAAATTACAACATAAAAGTAATGACAGATAAAATAAAATGTTTATGAACCCAAAAAAGTCAAGCCGTAAGTTTAAGTAAGTGCAATCAGCAATATAACATAGGAATCAGCTTAATTTTACAAGGAACTCCTCAACAGAATATGAGGAGTGACCTATAAGAGGACTCTTCAGTTTTAATTTGAAACCCCGTGGATTACTGCTAAGTTTTTTGAATTTGTATTGAAAACGGATGCAGCAGTATACTGTACACCTTTCTGCACACCTATCTAGCACAGCCATCCTAAGTTTCAAAATGACTGAGCTGTTATCTGGCCACTACATTACCTGTATGTATAGTAACGAATGGTGGATTGGCAACATTGTTGACATATAAATGGAACAAAATGATGTTATGATAAAATTTATGCAACCTCAAGGTACGGCTCATTCATTTCATTGGCCTGAAAGACAGGATTTCCACACTCTCCTTTATTTTAATATCATTGACAAGTTCCACATCATTATGAAATGTCATGTTCATGAATGATGGAACAACTATTAATGTAATTTAATAAACTGGCCGACAGTATCAAGTTCCAGAAAGTGAACTGTGGTTCAAAAATAATGAAAAACGTGAACTGCAATTTCAAGAAGTTTAAAATCAAAATTGATATTACATTTTGCTTGCCACCTATGTGAGATATTCTTACAGATTTGAGAATTCAAGAAAAGGTACTTTGTAAGCAGACAGGTACCACCACAAGATTTTGGATTGTAAATTAAGAAACCAAATTAAAGGCTTGGGAATCTAGATGAAGAAACCCAATCATAGTTGGTGTTGTGTGACCCCTGTGGGGATGGATTGCTGGTTCATGTTCTTGAACAGGTAGTGAAAATGTCACCATGCACCGGCACAATTTAGTAGTGCAATAGTACTTGTCAGTTTAAAAATAGGAACACATGCAGTGAAACATGAAAACAGGTTGCCATGCTGTAACCTGTTGCCATGGTACATTCTGTCAAAAATGTCTGTCATTTTCAGGTATTGTTGCGTGCACTGGAAAATCGAATATGGTTTTTCTGGATGCTTGAAAACATGCTCTTTCCAAGTTTGAAGTCAATTATGGAAAACCACTTTTCAAAAAGTGTCATCTATTTTTGTAATTTGTACACAAATCTAATCTGAAATAATTTTGTAGAAATTTGGAAAGCAGTATATGAATGATATTTTATGTTGGAAAATATTATGTTGCTAAGTTGTTGTGTCCAAAGTTTCGTGTTTATCATGCCTTTAATCAATGAATATAAGAAGCCAAAGTTAAAACTTTATTTATATCAGGTTTTTATGGCTACTTTGCCTCAGATTATGTATGATTGTTAGCTAATAATGGAAATTAAATCCACTGTTTGGTGGTGGTGGCAGGGGGGAGGGGGGGGGGGGGGTGCTTAAAAACATGTTATTTCAAATGAGAGTTGTTTTGAAGCTGAAATAGAAAACATTATGTGTAAAAGAAGTGTCACATATCCCCTGTTTCTGCTACTTCACAAATTCATCATCTTCGTGACGAATTGTAGATTATTTATAAATAGTACATGAATGAAATTTTGTATTTACACCTTTGTGGTATCAAGCTATTGTGTATTACGTTTCATGTCCAGCTTGTGTTTACTCTGTCAGATATGAGAATCCAAAGTTTACATTTTTTCATGCCCATCAAATTATATGGCATTATTAGCCTGTGTTGAATAATTAAATACACTTTGCTTTGTGGTTCAAACCATGATCTTTCTTATGTGACAAGTTTGGAAACTTGTGTAGAGCATAATTTTTTGCAAAATAAGTTCGAAAATACCACATTTTTTTCCTTTTAAAATAACCTTAAACTAGGCACTTAATTTATTAGTTATTGGGAAGGGTACATAAATGAAACTTAACATTTGAGACCCTTGTGTTATTACATTACTACGTACCAAGTTTCGTGTCTGTTTTACATTTAGTCTCTGAGATTCAAGAAGCCAAATTTTGACTTTTTTCTGGTAATTTTTCTTAACATTTTCTGGCTGAACATTGCTTGTATAACACTTTTAATTTTTATTCTTAAGAGAATGCGTAAGGTTGTGCAAGGTGACCAAATTTAATTTCTTTCAACGCACTATTGCCAGAGATATAACAGCTCCAAGTCACCATAAGTTCATGCTCACTTTGCACAAAGTTGTGCAAGTATTTTTTAAAAAAATGACTATCTCAGTCAGTGTTGCTTCAACGAATGTTAAACTTTACCATTGTTCATTGGGGACATTTGTGAATCTTCACATAAATTTTCGACAAAATCTGAGATGGTCAAGCATGGAGGCCTAGGTGAGTTGATATGGAATGACCTATATCAAACAATACAGTCAATAGTTCAGAGATAAGGAGATGAGATTTAGCAAGAATACAAATGGGCAGATGTGGAAATGAAAGTAACAAAAGGAAGATCACAGCACTTATTAGTGGTAAGAGCAGCTTGTTACTTCCCATTTATTTCTTATGTAATTCTCCTTGTACCCACAAGTCTTCTTCTTCTTCCTCCTCCCCCCCCCCCCCCCCCCCCTCTCTCCTCATATTTGCATCCTTTTTTCTTGTTTGTTTTGATTCCGCTTTTTACTGTAGCATAACATAACCATGCTGCTCCTATTCGTTTGTCCCTCCATCCATCCATCCTGCTGTTATTACTACTTCACTTCTCCCCTCACTTTAATTATTAATTTATATCCATTTTATGAGTGTGTTTTCTGTCCTAGAGCTTTTTTACTATTGTAGATTTTTAAATCTAATTTACTTTTGTGTGTTTTGTTTCCACACCATTCAACACCAATTCCTCTTTTAAAATTGGGCTCTTGGACAATATTTTCTTAATATGGTGTTTAATTCTCTCCCCTTCCCTCCTTGTTCAAGCAAAGAGGACCACTGCTTCTGAAAAAGTGTGATCAAAATACCTGTATTTTGTCAGTGCATCTATTGTTACCCTTTGAATGTAAGTGAACTTTTCATCTGTCTATATATAAGTCTCATGTGAGAATAGATGATGAATAGTATGTCTGATGTAATTTGATCCTTTACATTTTATTCTGTCTTGATTTTTCATTCAGAATGAGTTACCCTTCACCTTAGCACATTTTCTATCTGTACACAATGTTTCCCTACCATCTCATTTTTTCTTAAAGTACCATTTCTTCATAGTTACCAAAATGTAAATGAGTTTCCACTTTACAGTGTGGAGAAAAGCAACATGTCGACAATGTCAGAACAGGGTAGGGTTCATTGAATATAGCAAAAATTTCCAGATCACTCATCAGAAACACACTGTTGTAGAGCTGCAGCCATAAAATAACAGTCAATCAGTGACAAGCACATGGAGGTTTGTCCTGTAAGCACGCATTTGGGTGTACCTGGCAGTGCTGTTCTGTCTAACTGAGCTGCTCCTTTGTTATGCTGTGGTTACGTCAATACAGTACTTTTAGTGTGGTTAATTTAATAACCAAGCTTTAACATCACCACCTATAGATAGGAATTTAAATGTTGTCCAGTTTGACTGTTCAACCAAAATCATTATCTTCAGCTAAGTTAATTAGTAACTGTGCTCTTTAGTGTAATATTTATTAGCTGAGGCACGTTGGTTTAAATGCTTGTCATCTCAAAATGTTGCATTTCCAACCTATAGTTATTTGGAAACTTTTGCTCCTTTCAGCATCCCCTACCCTGATCTGACTTAACAATATGGTTGTTCGTCCCAATCCTGTGTATTTCAGTCTTGTGTATCTGACAGTTACTTTTAAGTTTATTGGTCTTAATAGTATAAGTTATGTTCTATGATTTTACACTATCTTCCAGCTTCTCTTTTGGCTGCCATTCTCCTTATTCCCTTCAGCTGCAGGGATACAGGCATTTTAGGCTTGGAAGCTCAAAGTTCTGATGAATAGCTTGTGCATTTGCTGGCTTCCTGAACAAATTTTAATACAATTTACATTGTCTGAGGACCGCATAACTCCATTGAACTTGGTTCCAGGATCATAAGCCAGGCAACATTGGAACTAATATTGCCTGTGTATGTAGCCAGTTGCTGGTGACACAAACCCTTCCACTTTCTCTGTTCTTCCTACCAGCCCCCTGTTCTTTACCTAGGCCCTGTCTTCTGCATTCTTCCACATACTTTCTTCCACTACTTATATTCACCTGTCCTTTAGGCTTTCCCATGCTCTGCTGCCCTCTACCTTCATGTCATGAGTCTTCCCAAGCTTCCTTGTGTCTTCCATTATCTTCAAATGCCCATAACATTTTAATCCTTTTTCCTCAATCTTCTCTTGCAGAAGTGTTACCACATTTACATTGTCATTTCTCATCTCTTTCATTTTTGTTGCACCTAGCCAGCTTCTGAAAAATTCTCTCACTTTCTCATACCTTACTTTTTTCCCCTTTCCTTCTTCTTCATAACCTATGTTTCTGTGGCGTTCACCAGGCTTGATTCGTTAATGTGTTTGGTATATCACCTTATTTTTCTGGGGGACTTTGTTATTCCATATCATTCCTCTCATACCTTTCTGTCGACTTGAGTCACCCATTCATTTACATCTCTGTCATTCCTTGCATTTTCTTTTATGACACTCTGCTCTTAAATCTTTCCACTGTTTTCTGCTGCTCAGCACCCAGTGTCAGATTTACTGTAGGTCTGTACTTTTTTCTTGTTTAATTACTAGCTCACACTTCTTTGCATTAAGTTTTGGAACACATTCTTGCACAACATTTTCTCAAATATATAACTGCCTCTGTACTTCCTTTTCCTCGTTCCCTCATACCATCAAATCATCCCCAAACAGATTCACTGTTACCATTGTGCTATTTCTCTTGCCATTCGTGTCATTATATTATCCATCACTGCTATGAAATATGAAATACACAGCTCATTCCCTTGTTTCAGAACATTTTTTTGTGAGTTAACATGTGTTATTTTCTGTGCCTGACGTGTACACTGCTGGAAAAAAAAGTAGTACACCTCTTTTAGAGGTTTCCAATTTGCTCAAGATTTATTGTTGCAACAGTGCATCTGGGGGTGCACAAGATGATTACAAGGTCAATAGCACAAGCGATTCTGTGATACTGAGTATCAACCCATGCTGGAACATGCATGTTAGTACATGGTGTAACTCCACGGGCTGCAATTTAGTCGCTGACTCTGGCATCCGATCGGTTGTAAAGATGGTGAATATTGTCCTCAGATATGTTATTCCACACCTGCTCAATCTGTCTATGTAGTTCTGTAAGGGTGTTGGTTGACGAGTCGTTTTTTGTCCCATCGCATCCAACATGTGCTCGATTGGAGACAAGTCCAGAGTTAGTGTTAGCCTGGAAACTTGCTGCATGCCTTGCAGTGCACATCGAGTTTTACAGGCAGCATGTGAGTGAGCATTATCCTGTTGGAAAAACACATCACCTTCCTGCTGCAAGAATGACAACAGAAGGGGTCAACAACATTCTGCACATACAGAGTGCTGGTTAGCATCTTCTCCAGAAACACCAAAGGTGAATGAGAGTTGTAACTTATTGCACCCTCGACCATAATTACTGGGATGGGACCAGTGTGCCTTGAACAGCTGCACTCTATGAGACAGCACTCACCAGGAAGTCTACATTGTAAGTGCAAACGACCATCACTTGCATGCAGACAGAATCTGCTTTCATCTCTGAAGACCATGGTGCACCACTCCAAATGCCAAATGATCCTGTGATAACAGGTTGAGCTGAGCATGCCGATGCTGTGCTGTGAGTGAAAGACAGGCTAGAGGTGTGCGTTCCCATCATCCAGCTGCTAATAACTGATTCACAACTGTTTGTGGAGACATGTCTGGACTCACAAGCTTCTTATCTATGCTGTGATAGCTGTACAATCTGCCACTACTGCCTTTGGAATATGATGATCCTGGCGGGCATCTGTGCTTCATGGATGTCCAGAACCTCACCTCATCTACAGGTGTGAGAATGTTCACTGACCACTGAGACCAGAGTAGTTGCAGAAAGGATCCAGCACATCCAATTTGAATGGTAATTCTCCAAGAGGACCATCCCACCATTTAGAAGGCCACAATTTGACCCCATTCAAACTCGCTCAGTTGGCTGTGGAAGCATGCGTGTGTCTCCACGGCATGGTTTCCTGCCTGTTTCACACGTTTACACCACGCTGAGCCTTCTGGCCGTAAACATTTCCAATGAAAGGGTAGGCACAGACGGCATTCTCATTGCTATGCCGCTGCATTATCTGTTGGAAAGTGTTGAAACCATTATCAGTATATCTACTATCTCCCAGGTGGCATATGCCATCATCAGATGAAAATTGACATCATCTTTCCAGGTGTACTTCTTTTCTGATGGTGTATTTGTGTATCTTCCCTGTGTTTCTTCACACACTAATGTTGTTATATGATTATCAGTGCTAGTAGGACAGCATTGTGAAGTTTATTGCTCTAAAATTAACCATTCTCTTTCACGGTAGGTATATGAACATTCTTGTTTCAGAAAGATAATTAGTATCCATACAGCATTCTGTCATGATTGAACCTTTAATTACATGTTGCGGTTGACTCCCATTTTATGTGGCATCATAAATTCTGTAGCAGAATTCAGCCAGATCTGAAATGCTACTATCCCATTTCATTGTGTATGCAGTGGATACTGAATGGCACATTTACACTAAATTAATAATAACCAAAAATATAGAGAACTCATCAATATTTAAGTAAGACCAAGTTCTGAGAAGCAAATAGATACATATAGCAGATAGATGTGTAAAAGATACTGACGTGTGTGTGTGTGTGTGTGTGTGTGTGTGTTTAACTTCTGGTTTTATTTTTTTCCAGATGGTTTGGCTAAGAAATTCGGTTTATCTCCTGAACAGTTTGGAGAAAATTTGAGAGATAATTATCAACGCCATGAAGTAGAACAAGAGCCAACAGAGCCAACTGAAGTTGCAAAGGAGTTTGTCAGCAGGTATGCAAGCTTAATAGTTCTGTATTCTTAGCACATTTGAAAACTTTTGTCAGTGTATAAACTGTTCACTGTCTTCTGTGTCCAACGAGGTACAATAGTTAATCTCAATATATCTCACCAGAAAATCTGTATATCACTGTAGAGTTCTTTAGAAATTGGTGCACTTGCAGTAATTGTTAATGTACGGATATTTTCTGATGGATGCTATGCACAAGTAACTACTAACAACATAACTACAGATTGCTATCTGATTGTTTATCAGGAGCCCTCATATACTGCATAGAAAAAACCATCAAGATAATAATATCAAAACAAGGTAGATGATATTGAACGAAGCAAAATTTTCCAAATAACCATTTTTCAGAAAAGCACTGTTGTGGAAGTGTGGCCATAAAATTTCTGTCAGTCTGGCCATAAAATGTCTTGTCAGTCAGTCAGTCAGTGATGAGTTTTTGTAAGTGTGTGCATTTAAACTAACGTATCCCAGCTAACACATCTTATGCTAGATAGTGCAGTAAACTAATTACATTAGCTTAAGATAATAGTGTCAGTTAAACTGTGAAATCTAGGCAAGCCTAAAATTCCTATACGTGGTTGGTAATGTTCGATATGAATTTTTTGTGACATTTACTGGATAGAATATTTGGTATTAAATCAACTATTCATAAAGATCAGCATTGGCATTAATTTATTAAAACAATCATCTGTTTCAAAAAACAGCGCAGCAGTAAGGTAGTCAACATGTGGTACTGGAATCTAATGGCCACTAGTTTTAACATTTACTAATCTACAAAGAACATGAATCAACTTTTATTCTATCAAGCCCAGAAGGTCAGAAGCATTTTTTAACATAATGCCGAAAAAGAAAACAGAACTTAAATTCCAAGCACTCATTTTTCTCTCAAATAACATTTTTAACAGCAAGTGCAAGATACAGCACATAGCAAAAAGTGCAACAGAGCATAATAACCACAGCGTAACACACAGCAACTTAATCCAATTAAACAGCACTGCTAGACACATCCAGACACATTTGTGTACTGGACAAACTTCCTCACACTGAGTGTCATTTTATAGCTGTGGCTCCACATCGGTGCATATGCAACATATGCTTATTTGGAAAAAAGTGAAGCTACCACCAAATGATGATATTCTGCTGTTGATAACTTTGGCATCCATTATCTTACAATTTCTTGGTGTTTACATCATGTATTATTTTTACGTTTAAGTTTTCTCATGTCTGTACATTTCCTGCCATGTTGGTTTCTTTGCTATATTTCTTTTTTGTAACTTATTGTTCAAATATACTTTTGTTTTCAGCAAATTTTCATCAGTGGATGATGTACTGAAAGCTGTTAAGTTCATGGTTGCAATGCAGTTGTCACGTGATCCACTTGTTAGGAAATGTGTGCGAGAGACTTTCTTTGAACGTGCGAAGATCAATGTAAAACCCACGAAAAAAGGCATAAAAGAAATTGATGAAAGTCATCCTTGTTACAGGTATGTTTTTCTGATTTATGGCCATAAAATATTTATAAATTATGCGTTTTTTACTTGTTTGAAAACAATTTGTGAAATATCATGGTGCTGATTGAAGTAAATTAATTTTTTTTTTCTCAGTATGAAGTATGTTAAGAACAAGCCTGTCCGTGATCTGACTGGAGACCAGTTTCTGAAGCTGACAATAGCTGAAACTGACAAGCTTCTGACAGTTACAATCAGTGAGCAAATTGATGGAATAACATCATCTTCATATATTGAAGAAGTTAAACAGCTATATTACCGGGTGAGATTTTTAATTCAGTGTCTAATTATATCTGAAACTTTTACTGCCAAAAGGTAAAGAATTGACAACATGGCAGTTTAATTTGTTACGGTAATAAAAATTCCGAGATGACAACAATGAATAAAAATTGCAGCCACTAACCTATACCTGTTTTGTGGAGAGGCAATAAAATACACAACAAACCAGAGATGGTCCTAACTTTTGAGCTATCGCTAAAAAAAGAGCTGTAACATGAAAGGCTGTAACGTCCCTTGTTACGATAAGTGCCCGTATCGATCAGCTATTTTTGTTTTCAGTTAAATGTGTGTTACACATAATATATATTTCAGCTGATTTTTAAAATATAGAATGGTAGAAAAATTAGTCCAGTTGTGAACCACATTATTAGTTTCTTCCATTTAGTTTTATAGAAATATGAAATTTATGGTGCTCCAACTACGCAATAATTGCTTTACTTCTCTCATAGTCATCTTCAAATTAGCGAGCTTAAAGGGAATGTGTTCAGCTGGAACTTTTTCATGAAAATTATGATACTTCATCTGCTTTCTTGGGTTGAAAGTGAAGATATCTTTCATTTCTATCACAATGCTTGAACAGTAATTATTATCATTAATTACATTTATAAGCCATTAATTACATTTATAAGCCTAGCCTGCCACAGCATTAGTTTGTGATACTAGGATAAGCACACTTTTGTTAACTTGAAGACATTAATTCCACATATGAACTTTCTTTCCAGTGATTATGTACTGTACAAATGGCAATTCATTCTTAATTGTTTTTGTGATTTGGAAACACATTTTTCTTCTGTGTCAGCTAGTAGTTTTAATTTTTTTACTTCAGATTTCAAACTTGTTTTTTTTTTTCTTAGTTACTTATCAGTGGGGAAAATATCCATTTTTTTTTCTTTGTCAAACTTTATATTGCAGAAAGTGTTAATCTTGTAGGACGTTATGTAGAAATTTATTGTGGTGAATCACAGTGCTAGGGCTGCTGTCATTAAGTTTTTAGCTTATATTTTTTTAAGGTTCAGTGCCAGATCCATTTAGAATTCTACAGACATGCTGTCTGAATTAGATTTCATGGCAAGTAAACTGCAGCATATTACTCAACTTTAACTGTGGCCTAGTTTTGCATTCTAAGTTTGCCTGCATGGCTGGTCTAAGTAGTGACCAAATTGTATCTTCAATAATTTCTCAAGAGTAAAAAATCAAGAAAACATCATACAATTCCATTATTTTAACAAAAACATTCAGGGAGAACCTGCAGAACCAATGAAAGCAGCCATTTTGGGACAAGCTGTTACATGGATGTGAGTTGCAATGCGAGACAAAACCTGATATATTTTGTTAAAGAATAATACCAGAATCAGCTCTGTGATCTGACAAGATAAATCTGCTTGCAATTGCTAACAACAGAAACTGTAGGTGTGACAATCTTCTCCCTGCAGTCTACTGCAATTATTACAAACTGCATAAAAGATAACCATTGGATTGTAATCGAGCAGAGATACAAGATGGTTTGAAAAATTGTTTGTGAGTGGAACAGTAGTGTAAGCAATAAATATTGATTACCATTTTTCCTCACATTAATTAATTGTAATGATTCTTTTAGCTTACATTCAATGACGTACATTCAATAAAATTCTAACAATGGGAACAGACAGGAAATATTCAATAAAATTCTTTCCTATAGACCTTGAGAAACAAGACATTACTCCCATGGGTGGTAGCATAGCTACTGGTTGTGGTCTCTATAGAGGAGCCAAACTGTGTCCTACAACATAGGGCAGGGGGTGGGGGTAGGGGTTCTTGAGTCATACTGAAGCCAGATTCCATAAGGGAGTCAACCCCAATAGAAAATCAAGCAGATTGTGATGCGTAGAGGAGGCAGCTCCCATCACGCAGCCTGTGTCGTTTGGTCACCAAGAGCTGTTGCACAATGACTTGATTCATGGATCCAGTTATATGGCTCCTTCCATGTATAGCATTTTTATGACTATGACGTGTGGGGCCTGAAGATGGCATCAATGTAATGCCGGAACTGGTAGCATGTAAGAAGTTCATAAAATAATTTTCTACAATACATATGACTGTTGGTAAATTATTGCTTCAAGAAATACTTGCCAGCTGTTGTCCCACGGACCATAATGGATCAACGAAGATCATGAAGAACTGGATCAGCTGGTGATAATGGCAAATAGTAAAGAACAAATTATTTGACTATATGGCTTATGTATCTTTGGCAGTGTGGAATGTTTGAGGATTGACCAACAAAGAGAGCGAATTGAATCAAGTGTCCAAAGAAAGAAAGGTAGACATTGCAGTAATAACAGAAAGTAAGAAAAAAAGTAAAAGGAGCAAAAGATTTGACAGATTGCTTAATGCCGTGGAATGAAGACAGACAGATTTCAAAGTTCCAAGAGGTCATCTAACAGCTGTAGATGTGTATGTCCCAGAAGAGGGAAGAAAAGGTGGTACTGGTACTTTTTATGATGATCTTCATAAAGAAGTGAACAAAAAGACAGCCCATATTTTGATTGCTGGTGTTTTCAATGCAAGAGTCAGAAACCTAGCTATACTATGCATAGTAGGATTATTTGGAGGTAAGACTCTTAATAATAATGGACCAGAGCTACACAAGTCTGCCTCTTTTAATAATTTTAAAAGAAGAAAGACATTCATAATTTTACACAGAGTACAGAAGGATCAAGATCTGTCATTGATTATATACTAGTTAATGGTACAACGAAGAATTTTATGCATGCTTATCGAGGAAGCAACAGAGGTAGCAACAATTTCCTTTTAGGATGTACACTAAGGCTACTATCAAAGTGGAAGAAAACTAAGCAACTCCAAAAGAAACCACAATATTAGTCGTTTAAAGTGCATCTTCCTTTGGGATATACTATTAGAAAAAATTTTCAGCGCAGTCTCTTTAAGGAAAGCTTGCTTCAGTAAACAGTCTGTAAAGACATCAATATACATAGAATGAAATAATGTTAAGACTTACACCATTGAAACAGCCTCAAAAACAATTGAGAAAAGGACAAAAACAGATAGATAAAACCACTCAGAATTTGGAACACAAAAATCAAAGAAGCCTTCTTTTAACCATTTAGTTTTGTAGGACCAAATTGAGGAGCAGATCTCCAAGGTAAAAGTAATTACAGATAAAAATAAAATATTTACGAACCAAAAAAAGACAAACCACAAGTTTTTGTAAACACAATCAACAATATAACACAGGATTCAATTTTTCAAGGAACTCTTGACAGAATAGAAGGAGGGACCCGTGAGGAAACTCTTCACCTTTGATTTGAAAGTCTGTGGATTGCTGTTAGGATTTTTGAATTCTTGTGGTAGTTAATTAAAAATGTATACAGCAATATACTGCACACCTTTCTGCACAAGAGTCAAGAAAGTGCGATCCGAATGCAGATTAGATTTCTGCCTAGCACTTACTGAGTGAAAACTGCTAATTCTTGGGAATAAGTCAATATTGTTAACAAGAAACGAAAGAAAAGGATATATATATTGAGAGGCCAAAGTCAGAATACCCAGATTAATTATCAGAGGTCGACAAGAGGTTCACGAACTTACACCACTTATTGTCCAAACTGCCTGTTTATAAGCCAAAAATGTCCTTTCAGAGTGGCAAAAGTTACCTCAAAATATAATTCCATATGTAGTAAGTGAATGAAAGTAAGCAAAGTAGACTACTTTTCGTGTCAAACTATCACTTAATTCCGATACCGTTCAAATAGTAAAAATGGCAGCACTAAGTCTTTCAACAAGATCCTGAACATGGGCTTTCCATGACAGTTTATTATCTATCTCAACACCAAGGAATTTAAACTGTTCAGTTTCACTAATCATATGCCCATTCTGTGAAATTAAAATGTCAGGTTTTGTTGAATTGTGTGTAAAAAGTTGTAAAAACTGAGTCTTATTGTGATTTGGCTTTAATTTATTTTCTACAAGCCATGAACTGCACTATTTGAAACAGTGCCACTGTTGCACACAACATCCTTAATTACCAAGTTAGTGTCATCAGCAAACAGAAGTATTTTTAGAATCACCTGTAATACTAGAAGGCATATCATTTATATAAATAAGGAACAGGACAGGCCACAGCACTGATCCCTGGGGCACACCACACTTGACCATGCCCTACTGATACCCCACATCATAGCCATTCTCAACACTGTGGATAATGACCTTTTGGTGTTTATCATTAAAGTAAGAGGTGAACCAGTTGTGAGCTACTCCCCGTATTCCATAATGGTCCAACTTCTGAAGCAATATTTTGTGATCTGTGCAATCAAACACCTTAGTTAAATTCAAAAAGATGCCTAACGTTTGAAACCTTTTGTTTAATCTATCCAGTAACTCACAGAGAAAAGAGAATATAGTATTTTCAGTTGTTAAACCACCTCTAAAACCAGACCGCACATTTGATAGCAAATTTTGCTAGATAAAGTGGTCAATTATCCTTTCATACACAGCCTTTCCAATAACTGTAGCAAATGGTGATTGCATGGAAATAGGTCTAAAATTGTCTAGATTATCCCTTTCTCCCTGCACAACATTCATATACCTGTTCAGTGCAGTGCCAAAATATGTCTACAGACTCAAATGGAATTCCGTTTTTTATGTACATGACCACTCCTCCACTCCGCGAAGAACTCCTTGAAAAATGCCAGCTAGTCTGTATCCTGGTTAAGGAATCCTCTGAATTGTCAAATTATTTAGGTAGTGCTCTGATATATCAATAATTTCAGAGCCAACATCTATAAGCAGTTCACTAATTTTATCTATAATATCTCTTACATTTTGATGAAATATGCTAATTCCTTTACTACTTTGATATCTGGCCTCCTTTGAAAGTGATTCCTTTGTTACAGGGACTTCCTTTAAGCAGGGATACCTATCAGCTGACTTCAATCTAAAACAGATGCATTTCTGACACCAACTACTACAGGAATTTTCCCATGAGTGATCCCACCACCACCTGTTACACTGTCACCTATAAGCTTTGCCAGCCCCCCCTTCCCATACCTGTTGAGGTGCAGGCCATACCTAGTGAAACCCAATCTGTTGATAGACTCAACTGGCACCACTGCAATGTGAGCCATGTCCTCCACCATCAGCGCCTCCTCCAGCCCCGTGTTAACACCCCCAACAGCAGCATTAAGATGAGGCTGCTCATGATGCTGAAACTGTTGCACTTACATTTGTGCCACCAGTTTGAGTAGCTACCTTTACCAGATCACCATCTACATTATACTCCCCATCCCTATCAAGACTATTCCCAGCTCCACCTGCAATTACTACTTGATCTCTTTTGTAAAATTCCTTCATAACTCCCCTATGTTGTCAGCCACCTGAGCTAACCCTGCACTGGACTTCATGATGCTGGTGACCTGGTACTCACTCCCTAACACTTCCTGCTGCTGCTGGCCCACGTCTCTGCCATGCGAACTACGTAGCAGCAGAACCTTCTTCTTTCTGTTAGAATTTGCGACTGCCTTAGGCTTCCTAATTGCTGAGGACTGCTGCATGTTTCCTACACCTACAGCTACAAGAGACTTCTCTCCACTAAACTCTGACAGTTGGCCAAATTGCCTTCTTACCAATTGCCAGTTCCCAGTCTCCATTACCCTTCACCCCCCTCAATCTATCTACTTCCTCCTTTGCTTTTTGTAACTGCGCAGATCTTACACTCCTGCTCCTCTATCAACTTATTTCTGCTGCAAATTCTGAATTTCAGGAGAGGATCTTGCTAGAATGCTCACTGGCTTCCCCACTGCACTCCCCCCCTTCCAATGAAAATACTTTGAACAAATCTCACACTGTAACCCACTATTCACATACCTTTGACATAGCCCACACTTCTCACTCGTGGTAAAATGTTAACAGTTACTGAAAGAACTAAACATCTACATTCCCTAAGTTCAATTATAACAGTAGAATTATTTAAAGAACTAACAATAGTGATCTTGAATTTCGCTTTCTACTAAGAAACCAACTACTTTTATTAATGCTATTAAACCACTACTAATATCAATACCAACAAGACCTTCACACAATTTCTTATCCAAAATAAAAGAAATCCAAGCAACACTGGAACATTCAACAAAATTAAATACAGTGAACGAAAGTTTTACTGAAATATTTCACTACAAACAATAAGAAACATCGGCTGAAAACTACTGTACTAAATTTAATAAATGACATCAATGCGAAAAGAACTCTCTAAAACACAGCGGGCAAAAGTTTATTAAACTGTTATTTCACCAGAAACAGCATGAGACACTGTTGAAAACTACTAAATTTAATAACCGAATAACAGTGCACAAACAACTTTGTCAGAACTTAAGAACCACTACAGCTGCAATTGCACTCTGCAAAATGTAAACGCTGTGCTAATATTTGGCTGAACGATTGAAAACTACTAAATTTAATGTGACTTCTGAAGACTAAATTTAATATTTGAATACAATGCGCAAACAACTTTGTCAGTAGGCCTACTTAGCTTTAGAACTGCTACAGCTGCAACTGCACTCCTCAAAATATAAGCATATAGTGTCTGTTAAGTCTAAATTTTTGCAGGGCCAAGTACATACACTAGTGGCTTCCAGTAGACTGAATCAAAACAGTGGTAAATACAGTGCCGCTAAAACTGTTTTTAGCAGCCATAAAAGAAGCTGGTACATCCTTAAACTGGGAGAATAAAAGTATCATAATGGAACATAGTAATACAGCCTTTGTTTTTGGTCTTGACATTATACTGTACAAAGACGGGCACAAATGTGTCTTATTTTCCAAAGTAGTGATGTACCATACAATGAACAGGTGGCAAAAGAAGTAGCTGACAAGATGATAGCAATGTTATTTGCTGATAATTTCATAGTGTGGGGGAATGAGGAGGGAATACAGAAGCAGTTACATCTTGGGAAGAAGTTGTGAAGAATATGGCCTAAAATTTACACAAAGAAATTTGAGCTGTTGATCAAAAATAGAAAAAAATTATAGCCCTCTAGTAAACATGAATTTAGACACTGAACAGCAAAAAACAGTGGAAAGCTGTAAGCACTTGAGGAGTGTTGTATAAGAAAATGTAAGAAATGACAAAGAGATAAGTGAATGGGCAAGACAAGCTGATAGCTTTATGAGAAATTTGAGAGTATTGATATGGTACAAAGAAATCCCCCAGAAAAATGGATGACACTCCTAACATATTATACACCAAGTCTGTTATACCTTAAAGAAAGCTAGATTATGAATGAAAGTGGAAAAAATAACAAGTGACAAAGTGAAATGAATATTTTAAAAAGTCAGATAGGTGTAACTAAAATGGAAAAAAAAGAGAGATGAAAGTGTTTGTCAGAGAACACCGGAGGAACCCTACCAGATAAATCTGAGGAAAGAAATTTAAAATGGTACGGGCATTTGAAGAGAATGGATGGACAAGGATGCTTGGGAAGATGGAGTGCAAGAAACCAAGAGCAAGGCTGAGGGACAAGTGTCTAAAAGGAGTGTAGAAAGTGGTCAGAAAAGAGGAGGAGACTTATCAAGAGCATTGACACAGAGCTGGTGGGATGACCGAAGAAGATTGAGAGGCTTGTGTTCCAAGCAGGCCCTGCCAGTGGTGGGAAACTGTATAGTCTGCCTGTAAACTCAAGAGCGAGCAGCGCTTTTGGTGGGGGAAGTGGCCTTTCCCGAAAGAACGCTGCCACCGGCCTACAGGGGCACCCAAAATCAGTTTCCCATTATCGGTCTAGCGGTGTAGATCGGCGTGCAGTGATACACGTCATTTCTGTTCGTGGGATCTTAGTTGCCAGTGTCAGTGAGTTAACGTTGTATACTTACTGATGTACTCCGATATCCGGAAGTGATGGATAATCGTCTAGCATTGCAAGAAAATGTGTAAAATACGAAGAAGTGAAGGTATTTGCAGAGTAACGAGCGTTCGAT
The DNA here is from genome assembly GCF_021461395.2 of Schistocerca americana. Classification (NCBI taxonomy): domain Eukaryota; kingdom Metazoa; phylum Arthropoda; class Insecta; order Orthoptera; family Acrididae; genus Schistocerca; species Schistocerca americana. The sequence goes on along the minus strand of NC_060119.1, from coordinate 929,375,857 downwards.
CGTCTCTAATGTTATTACAGCGTGTATTAAAGAGGCGGCGCAAAAAGACCTATTGGCTAATATTACCAGTCCCAATTAAAGGGCTGCAATCTATGCAAACGTCAGCCTCACCCAATAGGACACATAAGTAAGGAACGGATAAAAAAGCCGCATGGTTTACTGGAATCGCCACGAAGGAAAACTAATAGTTTTCGGAGGAAACCCATCGGTATAGACACCTTTGATGCTTATGGAACACTAAATCTGTACCTCGGTCACTATTCACCTGATTCTAAGACATATGGCTTAAAACATGTGTGCAATAGCTATTCGAAACACTGCTGAAATTTCCTTCGAAACATGTACACCGATTCTAGACTTCTAAGCAAAAAGCTTGACATTCGAGATGCGTTCACATATTCATTTTTATGTTTTGGTAAGAACTTTATTTGTTAATCTAAAGCAATGTTATCCTCTTCAAAATATTCCCGAATACATACTATACACTTATAGCAGTACTTTTTCCAGTTCCCGAAACACTTTAGGAGCTGTTTCTTCGGGATAGTTAATAGGTCTCTTAACTGTGCATTTTTAATCTCATCCATGCTTGTAAAATCGCTGTCCTTTAAGGCCCGCTTTGAAATGTTTATACCACTTGTCTGCCCTTGGTTTACTCATAACAGGCTCACCAAAAGCAATATTTACCATTTCTAAAAATTTCATACACTTTATTCTATTCTTATAACAAAATTTAATACAGATTCTCTAATTTATTTTTATACAAAACAAATAATCGTTGATACTACCAAAATACATGTAACCTTTCTGACAGCTGACAACAGAGTAAATACCCAATATGAATAACATTGCACACATACTTTTGAGGCATGTTTACGAAAGCAGTGACAAAAAAGTGGTGCAAATCGGACTATTACAACACACAAAATTATAAATTTCTGCTTAATTTTTAAACACTCTTCGTGTTGCAAGAATTGTTGAGTTTCAATGCAGTCCTTCAAAGAAAACTTCTACTTTTTAGTAGAAAAACAAAATGAGAACAAGCCTTAAATTCTACAGACTGATTGAATTATATTGGGGTTCGTTTTACGAATAGCAATAGAGGAACATACATTCACATGAACAGGCATTTGGTTCTATGTTTTAGTAGACTCCTGACTTCCGTTCTTATGTTAATAATATTTACTCTATAATGTTGTGTTTCGGAAGAAGCTATCGTTTTTTTGTGTTTCTTATGCTCTTAATGCATTTGTCTAGAAATAAACACAGCCGAGACGTATCTGTACTCGGCGTCGCCACAGATTTAAAGAGCGCGCTACGGCAGGGCCGGTTCTACGTTGTGAAACAGCCTGTAGAAGCGCCTTGTGACGTAGCTGGGTTGGCAGAGTGGGGACTCGTTCGCTCGCTCTTCAGTTTACCGACAGACTATACAAGATGATTGTACTGTTCACATATTATATAAAAAAAAGATTGGAAAAACTGTGAAGATGAAGTTGAAAGTACACCTGAAAATTTGTAATTATAATGAGATTAAGTTAGTGTATAATCTAAACATAGGAAAGGAAATTATTGAAATTAACAATTAAGTGTACTCTCTTTGCCAGAAATGTTCCAGCACAGGTTTTTTTTTTTTTTGAATTTGCGATACTAAAAAGGAACAAATGTTATTTTTATGTTACCTGGTATACGTGTGTCATTGAAATGACCTTGGACATGTTTCCATGCGAATTTACTATGTGGTAGGACTGTGCTTAGCAACACACTGGGTTCTTGGCGAATTAGTTACGGTGGCACAGTGGATCTTGAGAGTAAGCAGAGAGTCAACATTAAGTTCTGTAGCAAGCTCGGGAAAACTCCTAGTGAAACATGGACAATGATTAAGCAAGCAAATGCCGACAAGGCACTTTCAAGAAATCATGTTTTCGAGTGGCATGAAAGTTTTTGTGAAGGCAGAGATGCAGTGCAATACAATCCCAGAGCTGGTCACCCATCTACAACACAATCGATGCAAGTGGGAAGTGTTTAAGGCAGTTATTGCAAGAACGCTGTGATATAACTGTAAGGTTATCAAAAGAACATAACTTGAATCATCACGGGTGTCATAAGATTTTATGCAAAGATTAAGGGAAAAAGAAACTTAATGCAAAACTTGTCCCACACAAACACAACAGACAGGCAGAAAGAGGAAAGACAAAGAACATATGCTGAACTGCTGTATACAACCAGACATGATCCCACATTTCCGCCAAAGATTATTGCTGGGGATGAAAGTTGGTGCCACCAGTATGACTGTCGCACGAAGTGTCAAAGTGCCGAATGATAGAGTCCTGGATTACCAGCCTCAAAAATGGTCAAACGACGACCTTTGAGAACAAAGACAATGTTGATTGCATTCTTTGATGCTAAAGGATTATTTCACCATGAGTATGTTCCTCCAGATCAAACAGTGAACCAAATTCTTTACATCAGATTCTTGAAATGTTTGTGACTAGCAGTTTGATGTCACTGCCCTGATTTGTGGCATTCTCAGGACTGGTTCTTACTGCATGGCAATGCAAGAATCTATACTGCTTTATCCGTTACCAAGTATATGGCCAAAACATTCTGTTATTGCCATCCCACATCCGCCGTATTCCCTGACCTCTCACCATGTGATTTTTTTTCTTGTTTCTGTGAGAGGAAAGGTGACTGAAAGGAAAGTTTCATCAGGATATGACAAGACATCCAACTAACTGTACCAAGTGTGCTTACAAGCATCACAATTGAAAATTTTCTTGCTTGCTTTCAAGATCTTCAGAAACGTTGGCAGCTGTGTATAGATAGCCAAGGGGACTACTTTGATAGAAGCTAAGATTGTAACTTGGTAAGTACAGTTTCCTATTTAAAAAAAAAAAAAAAAAAAAAAACCTGTCCAGGAACTTCTCTGACAAAGGAAATATATGACATGAAGATGACAACTGAGTGTACACGGGTAGAGTCAAACAAAGGGTTGAGAAGAGCATTTACTAAAGTAAATGGAGTTTGCAGAATGAAACAAAAAGTTTATCGTCAGTGTTTATTACTTGTTTTGACTTACGGCGGTGACGCATTAATAAATACAAAAACTGATGGTTGCTAGCGAACAGTGGAGATGTGCATGGTAGCAATTTTGTGAAGAGACAGGAAAACAAAGAAATGAATGGAGGAACATATTGGAGTGGTAGATGTAATTGTTAATGTAATGAAAATGAGGCGGGCAGAACATTTTGCCAGGCAAATGGATGCTACATGGAGCAATGAAGTTAAATGTTTGGGTGAGTCAAAGGATAAGAACAGACAAAGACAACAGTCCTATGGAAGGTGAGACAATCTCATTAGAAAATGTGTTGGAGCAGTGTGTTTTTGTATAAATGAAGGCTGTAATACACTGGTGTGCGAATCTCATGGACAAAAGTAACTTTTTCATTTTGTGTCACTGCCAACCAACATAGGTCAATGAAACTTAGACCATACATAGAAAGAACTGCTACAGAAGTTGACTGAAAGAAATATGCAATGAGATGAACATAAATGATGTTTTAATTCAAAGACAATAATTACAATGATGGCCCCCCTGGACATCTAAAATAGGTGAGATATGGTTCGTAATAGGGTGTGTTATCACCATGTGCAGAAACGCTTACTCTGATCTTGCTCGGATGCTGGTCACAATGTTGATGATGAGTTATCATCATAGGGCATTCCCTTCCTGCACCAGTGTTGTTGACAACTGCTGGATGGCCATTTGTGCGTGTGAACATGCTGCAATGTATCCCACCCCAATGCTTCCCACACATGGTTAAATCGGGGAGGGGGAAACAGGCAGGCAAGTCCATTCACAGAATATTCCCTTGCCCCAAGAGCTCACTCCACCAGTGCTGTTTCATGCAAAAGCACATTGTCATCCATCAAAATGAAGTCAGGACTGATTGCAACTCTGGAAAGATGCACATGGAGATGGAGTAGTGTCACAATAACATTGGCCATTGAGTGCACCATTTCCAAAGATTTATAGTCCAGTACACCCATGCAACATTATGCTATCTACATCTACATGATTACTCTGCTATTTTCAATAAAGTGCCTGGCAGAGGGTTTAGTGAACCACCTTGAAGGTGTCTCTCTACCATTCTACGCTCAAACGGCGTGTGGGAAAAACAAGCACTTAAATTTTTCTGTGCGAGCCCTGATTTCTCTTATTTTATCCTGATGATCATTTCTCCCTATGTAGTTGAGTGCCAACAGAATGTTTTCGCAATCGGAGGAGAAAACTGGTGATTGAAATTTCATGAGAAGATCCCATCGCAACAAAAAATGTCTTTGTTTTAATGATTGCCACTCCAATTCACGTATCATGTCTGTGGCACTATCTCCCCTATTTCACAATAAAACAAAACGAGCTGCCCTTCTTTGAACTTTTTTGATGTCATCAGTCAGTCCCATGTGGTGCAGATCCCACACAGCACAGCATTACTCCAGAGCAGGACAGACAAGTGTGGTAAGCAGTCTCTGTAATAGACTTGTTGCATCTTTTAAGTGTTCTGTCAATGAATCACAGTTTTTGATTTGCTCTACCCACAACACTATTCATGTGATTGTTCCAATTTAGGTTATTTGTAATTGTAGTCTCTAAGTATTTAGTTGAATTTACAGCCTTCAGGTTTGTGTGACTTGAGGCATAATCGAGATTTAGTGGATTTCTTTTAATACTCATGTGAATAACTTCACACTTTTCTTTATTCAGGGTCAATTGTCACTTTTCACACTATACAAATATCTTATCTAAATCATTTTGCAATTTGTTTTGATCATTTGATGACTTTACAAGATGGTAAATGACAGCATCATCTGTAAACACTCTAAGATGGCTACTCAGATTGTCTCCTATGTCGTTAATAGAGATCAGGAATAACAGAGGGCCTGGGGAATGCCGGATATTACTTCTGTTTTACTCGGTGACTTTCCGTCTATTACTACGAACTGTGATCTTTCTCACAGGAAATCATGAATCCAAGCGCAACACTGAGGCGATATTCCATAGGCACACAGTTTGGTTAGAAGATGGCTGTGAGGAACAGTGTCAAAAGCCTTCTGGAAATCTAAAAATATGGAATCAATTTGACATCCCCTGTCGGTAGTACTCATTACTTCATGAGTATAAAGAGCTAGTGTGCTTCACAAGAACGATATTTTCTAAATCCGTGCTAATTACGTCTCAATAAATCTTTTTCTTCAAGGTACTTCATAATGTTAGAACACAGTATGTGTTCCAAAACCCTACTGCAAATCGATGTTTGTGATATGGGCTGTAATTCAGTGGATTTCTCATCCTTTCCTTTTTGGGTATTAGTGTGACTAGAGCAATTTTCCAGTCTTTAGGTATGGATCTTTCTGTGAACAAGTGGTTGTATATAATTGCTAAATGTGGAGCTATTGTATCAGCATACTCTGAAAGGAACCTGACTGTACCGGAAACCTTGCCTTTATTAAGTGATTTAAGCTGATTTGCTAAACCGAGGATATCTACTTCTATGTTTGTCATCTTGGCTGTTGTTCTTGATTGGAAATCAGGAATATTTACTTCATCTGCTTTTGTGGCACTGTAACCAGCGACCAGAATCTCTTTGGATTTTCTTCCAGTTTCTGAGACAGAGTTTCGTTGCGGAAATTATTATAAGCATCTCACATTGAAGCACGTGCAATCTTTTGAACTTATGCAAAACTTTGCCAATCTTGGGGATTTTGCTTTCTTTTAAATTTGGCATGCTTTTTTGTTGCTTCTGCAACAGCAATCTGACACCTGTTTTGTGTATCAGTACCATCACTTATTAATTTATGTGGTATATGTCTCTCAATTTCTATCGAATCTATCTCTTTGAAATCATTCCACATCTTTTCTACACTTACATGATCAGAACGGCAGGAGTGGAGACTGTCCCTTAAAAAGACGTTAAGAGCATTTTTACCACCTTTTTTAAATAGATGTACTTCGGGTTTCTTTTTGATGGTTGAGGGTGTTGTGGTATTCAGCCTAACAGAAACAGCCTTGTGGTCACTAATCCCTGTAACCATCATGATACTCCCTATTTGTCCCGGATTCTTTGTTGCTAAGAGGTCAAGTATGCATTCACATCCATTTATGCTTCGAGTGGGCTCATGTACGAACTGTTAAAAATATTTTTCTGAGAAAGCATTCAGTACAATTTCGGATGACGTTTTATGCCTGCCACTGGCTTTAAATGCGTAATTTTTCCAGCATAGCGAGGGTAGATTGAAGTCACCACTGACTATAATTGTATGAGTGAGGGAACTATTTGAAACGATACTCAAGTTTTCCTTGAACTGTTCAGCAATTGTATCTTCTGAGTTGAGGGGTTGGTAAAATGATCCAATTAATAGTTTAGTCCAATTGTCAAGTATAACCTCCACCCATACTATTTCGCAGGAACTAGCTACTTCAATTTCGCTACAAGGTAAACCACTTCTGACAGCAATAAATACTCCTCCACCCACTGTATTTAATCTATCCGTTCTGAACACTGTTACTTCGTTTGAAAAAATTTCAGCTGAACTTATTTCTGGCCTTAGCCAGCTTTCCGTACATGTAACTATTTGAGCTTCAGTGCTTTCTATAAGGGCTTGGAGCTCTGGTTCTTTCCCAATACAGCTACGACAATTTACAACCACAATACCAATAGTTTCTATAACTACCTTACTGTGTTTTACCTGTGCCCTTTTAGATGTACACCCTTTCTGTGGTTTACTGAGACTCTCGAACCTAAAAAAACTGCCCAGTCCCTTCCACACAGCCCCCGCGCCATGTGTAGTCACTTCCTGTGTGTAGTCGACTCCCGACCTATTAAGTGGAACCCAGAAACCCACCACCCAGTGGCGCAAGTCAAGGAATCTGCAGCCCACACAGTCACAGAACCACCATAGCCTCTGATTCAAACTCTCCACTGTGCACCAAAGAACCACAGTCGATACAAGGGTCGATAACCGCAGTGGTACTGCATGCTATACTGTTATTAAAATAAAAGGTTGTGCCTAGTAATCACTCAAATGCACAAGAAATTACAAAAATAAACTAGTAACTACACAGATAACTGAAAATAGGTTGCTCCTGTTTGACGCTCGTAAAAATATGTAACAAACAAACGGTGTACTCACCTTAGTCCAACCCACAGCATAACACCTGGACCACCAAAACAATCATGTTCAACAATGTTCCCACCTCTTGCTGTATGAAGATACATCCAGCATTGTTGAACATGATTGTTTTGGTAGTTCAGGTGTTTGAGTGAGGGAGGCATGTTACACGGATGTACTGACCTCAAAATCTTTGAACAGGATACATTTACCGATCAACATAATAATGACACTGCACTCCTTCCGCAAGTGCATCTATCGAGGGGCCCACTTGGTCATTTTTATGTATGACTATGCACAACCATATCAAATGAGAGGAGCTGCAGGAAATGCACTGGCTTGCCTGTTCTTCGCATTTAAATCCATTATCCATGTGTGGGGTGCTTTGGGAAGACAAACTGCAGCATGTCCATGTCCATGTGCATCAGTGACCATGCAGCAATTGTCAACCACATTGGTGGAGGAATGGAATGCCATATTCCAAGAACTCCTTACCGATCATGTGGCCAGCGTGGGGGGACGTTGCAGAAAATGCACTGTAGTCCATAGTGATCACATCCTCTATTAAGAGCAATGTCCTGGCATTTTTAATATCCAGGGGACCATCATGAATCACGCTGACTTCAGTCTACTTATCGTCTTTGAAGAAAAATGTCATTTGTGTATGTCTCACTGCATATTTGTTTCAATTACCATCTTTACTATACTGTGGCTGTTCTCTGTATGTATGATCCACATATCACTGAGCTATGTTACTTGGCACTGACACGTCATGCAAAAGATACTTTCATTCTTGAGTTTTTCTCACCTATGCACATAGAGAAATCTGCTGAAAGTCTTAGATCCATCAGTGGATGTCAAATTTTCGATGCGATTACGGAGTATAAATCTGACTCTGTGCTGCACTTAGCTTTGCTCAGTCGGAGCACATCTTTGCTTAAATTTTCTAAGGATGTGTGTTTTGTGGTCCAATATTAGGACTGCTTTTGAGATGTGAAGGAAAAGTTGGAATAAAAAGAATCCCATATTTTTTATGTATTCCATATTTGTGGACCTCAATATAAATTTGATTCTTTTCCATTATAGGACGAATTCAGCAAAAATGTCCAAGAGTGGAATTCACTTAGAGTAAATTGTGTGGAGCTGGCACTGAAATGCCTCCTGCTTCCGGATTTACGTAAAGAACTACGAACAAATCTTCTAATGGAAGCAAGAGAATCTGTTCTTAGAACATGTTGCCGCAAATTGTATAATTGGCTGAAGGTGAGAGTGAACAGATTTCCAGTGGAGTTATGTGTGTGTTGCCTTCATTACTCAATCTCTATGTATTACCACCATATTAAAATATAATATAGGAATTATATCACAGTTACCTATTATCTCAACAGAATTAATTACCGACTTGTCTCTATTTCTCCAGGTTGCACCATATTCAGTGGAGTTCACAGATGAGGAAGAAGAAGAGTGGGACACCAGTAAAGGGTTAAGAGTTATGGCAGTAGCTTACGTTCCAGATTACAGTCAAGCATCTTTTGCTTGTATGGTTGGGCCGGATGGAGACTGCACTGACTATCTCAGATTACCCCATTTGCTGAGAAGGAAAAATTCATTTAGAGAAGAAGAAAAGTTGCAGAAGGTACATTGAATGTTTATAATATATCTCTCTCTCTCTCTCTCTCTCTCTCTCTCTCTCTCTCACACACACACACACACACACACACACACACACACACACACACACACACTATAGTTTCATTTAGCTGGGTGTATGCTTTGTTTGTATTGATAATTATCTGTCTCACTAACAAAAAAGCTGCTATTTGAAGGTAGGGGTAGCAAAGGGGAGAGGAGGAGGAGAAGAAGAAGAAGAAGAATAGGAAGCTGCCACTTATTCACTTTTACAATATGTTATTAAAAATACAAGTGTTTGCTACTTAAGAACAAAGCTGTACAAGTTTTGCTATTATTTGTATATTCTACCAGAAGTTTCTAATAAGCATTTTGAACTCAGGACTCCAAATGTTAATATGGTTTGCCATGTTAATGGCTAAATATTCTTATAAAATAGTGTTATATAAACATTACTATGCAAGATTTACATTTGGAAGTAGCAATGTTCAAGTGGCCATCTGGCCGCACTTTCCACAAGCTTTTAAATCATGTCAGAATAATGTTGGTGTTTTGAAATCATATCTAATATCTAGTGGTTCTTTTTATTGTCATTCTCACTGTAAATGCTGTTTTGAAAATATTTTTTGATCCTTACCTCCACAGGAAGCAGACTTACTTGCTTTACGAAATTTTATCTACACCAAGAAGCCTCATGTGATTTGTGTTGGAGGAGAGTCACGGGAAGCACTTATGGTGGCTGCTGATTTGAAGGAAATAGTCAATCAGCTAGTAGAAGATGACCAGTTTCCAACAATAGCTGTGGAAATATGTGACAATGAATTGGCTAAAGTGTATGCCAATTCTATAAAAGGAGAGGTAACCAGTTTACAACAAATTTATTTCCCACTATGTATTTGTTATTAATAATAATGTCACATCAGACCACAATCGAAACCAGGTGCAAAGCAGGATCATCAATGAAGTACAACACTTAGCACTGAAAGCACTTTTATTATGCTCACCATCACATAGACAGAACGAAACTGCCTTCTCATTGGAGAGTGCTGCTATTTATATCAACATTTAATATTCCAGAATCTGCAGCCATTATAAACATAAGACATTTTGAGAACCATCTAAAACTGATAAATGCTGGATAACGAATATTTACTGGTAATTGGACTTAAACTGGCAACATGTAGCATGCCAGCCAGCGACACTAACTGCTACTCCACCATGCCTGCAGCACAGCTCTTGACATTAGTCCCTCTTGTGGAGAAACAGGACCCACAGTTTCAGAAGTTCTCGTTGGAGCCAACTACACCTTCCTAAAAGTAGATCTCATCAGCAGTCCTTTGTATGGTAGCACTGGAATAGCCTTTCCCTTGATACATCCTTGTCATTATGTTCGGCATTGAAGGCATAAGCTTTGCTGTTATTGAGCAGGCTTTCGCTTTCCTTGAACAAGAAGCTCTGCACCTAAGGACTGTAATAGAGCTTCATACAGAGGACATATTCGATATTTATGTGCCTCTGTCTACTTGATGAAGTAACATTTTAGTAACATTTTCGATAGTCCCCCTTTCCGTAGAAGTTTGAAAATTCATACTGTGTCTCTTGGGCTCTATTTCACTGACCAGAGCTCAGTAAATAGTGGTCTCGCTCATTCTACTGGGTGTCCAGAGACTGTACTAGAGCCAACTGTTTTGTTTCTCAATGATGATGATATGTTTCACATAGTCATACTAAGTAATGCCTGGTTGAAAGGTACAGTGTATTCATTGTTTTGACCTCATGACCATGGGCCAGAAAGAATTGTGTGAAGCTTTTATGTTTTTCTTCATTGTGTTACATATGAATGCCACAGTGGGCAATATTGTATCCCAATCTCTCAATTAGACATCAACGTACATGAAGAGTATGTCTGCCAGATTCTTGTTAAAGCATTCTGTAGACAGTAGGCAGTTGTCATTCTGTGGGTGATTTTTGCAACATGAAATTACCCCTGATACCAGTCTCGACTGGAAAACTTTTCTACCATAAGAGATCATTAAACAGGGTGTTCATGCTTCAAAATTATGTCTTCTACAAGAAACCTTGCAATTCCCAATGCCCCTGCAGTTGACACAGTTTTGGTGTCAACATAGTGGATGAAGTACTCAGTGGAGACTACTGTCCATTGATTCCCATTTGTTGGCTTCAGGAACATCCCCAAGAGATTGATTCCAATCCGGTGGAATAGTGCTACTACAACCAGAATTGGTATGAGCTGCTCTGTTGTAATTGCGACTCACTCCCATTACTGACAATCCTTACATTGGCTCATATAGTGTCCCATTACAGTAGAACAGTGGCAAGTGATATCTACCTCTGATTCTTTCTATAGTTTTCACAAATCCCAGGGAACCAGATGTAGGTGTGTCATGGAAAACTTCAGGATAGCTTGCTGTAGATGAACTGGCCTGATGAAAAACTGTTCCAGCCTCATTGGATCATAGTTCCTATGAAATGTTCCATTTGTTAAGTGGAATTCACCTTGAGTTGGTTCCTCCTCCTTCAGAGGTACTGACATTTTCAGCAGTAATGGATCTTCCATCTGTTCAGAAGCAATGTCATTTAATGCAACAGTGATGGAGATCACATCTTCGTCACTATATTCTACTGAAAGATTCCTTAAAGGGCAGTCTGCATCCTTGTGTTTGGTTCCACTTTTGTATACCACTGTGATGTATACCTGAAGCCTCAGTGCTCATTTCACCAGCCAGCCCGATGGATCCTTTAGGAAGGTCAGTTGTTAATGAGAATGATGATCCTCCACAAAGGTGGATGTGTTGTCAAATAAACACCTTAGACAGCATAGGTGGTGTTCAGATGTTTTTGAAAAAATAAGTGTCATCCAAATAGCTGAGACACACAGTCCATTTATGATATCAAGGCAGGTTGTCCGTCATAAGCTCAAACGTGGGTGGAACATCACGTAATTAAAACAGGATAACTTTGAACTTGTTGAGACTGTCAGTGTTAAGAAAACAGTCTTTCCGCAGTTAGAATCCTCAACCTCAGTTTGCCAGTAGCTTGTATGCATAAGTCCATTCTCATGCAAAAGATTTTCTTGACATGCTCAGTTATCTTCATACATATGGGATCAACATTCATGGCTGCTATCTGTTGTGTGCTCAATCTTCTGACATTTCTGGCTGTCCTGAAATGCTGTGGCCTTCTCTTTCTACCTGGCATGAGAGAGAGGTGAGGTCATAATGGTATTCCACAACTGCCATAGGGACCACATTTGGCAATCAAATTCTTCTTCTGTTGCACCACTTCATTAATTCCTCTGCTGTTATGACTTCTTTTATGAGAGGAGTTTCATTCCTGTCTTCTGTAACTCCTTTTCTCAAATGTGAGATTTTGTTGGTTTCTGTCATATTTGGATTCACAGTGTGGCATAGGGTCAAAACGTTTTGTATGCCAGACTGTGTTGTTTCCCTGTGACATTGGGCCCTGTTCTTCAGGAGTGGACTTGCTGCTGATTGTTACTAAATGTTTTCTTCATTTCAATCTGGAATTTGTCCCAGATATCAAGCTTCTCTTCATTGCTCTTGAACGACTGCTGGGCTGTGCTATCCAAGTAAAAGCACACATTTGCCAAACCCATCATGTTACTCCACATTTTGTCTGTGGCAACTCAATTGAATACTTTCAAACATTTTATTGGTTCGTGATCAATGACTCTAGCAAAATATGATTGATGTGTGGTGAACAGCTAACTAACTGCTGTTTTGGAATCCATTACTCTTCTGAATATGAGGACCTTAGGAAGAGTGTACTGCTTGCATTCTGGTTCCTGACCATGTAGACAACTGTTTTTACATTGCCTAATTAGAGCCACGATGATACAGATGTTCTGGAGTACCCAGCGTTCTACTATGGCTGTTGACAAAATATCGACATATTGATATTTTGTCTAAAAAGTAGCGTTATATGTCGGCAATATTTTTTCCACTGGTATATCACTATCGAATTGGCAATATCAAATGCCGATATTTTTATTTTATATTCTATTTTTTCACAGTTTTTGATAAATATTTCAAACCGTTCTTTTAAAATTGTAATAGAACATAATTTTAATTTCACTGTGTGGAGTCTTACTAGTCTATGAGCTTTCATTATGTCCAGTCTTTCTCTTTGACTGTATTACGTGAGTATAGGTGGCAGAAAGAATATGTCCGATTGCACAGGGAGGGGGGAGTGATGGAATGGTTTCTGATGTGAAGAAATAGCACACCACTTGCATTAAAAAACAATTTTAATGCAACTAGTGGACACAGGCGAAATACCCTCAGACTTCAAGAAGACTATAATAATTGCAATTCCAGCAGATACTGACTGGTGTGAAAATTATCAGTTTAATAAGTCACAGTTGCAAAATACTAACACAAAATCTTCACAGAAGAAACTGGTAGAAACCGACCTCAGGGAAGATCAGCTTCTATTCGGGAGAAATGTAGGAACATGCAAGGCAGTATTTGACCCTACAATTTCTCATAGAAGATAGGTTAACAGGGTGTACATACCCCAGGAAAAACACAGGAATTTTTCATTGTACTATTTTTCAGTTAAATTTTTGTAATTTTGACTGGTAAGAATTGATACTGTAACAAAGAATTTTACCGTACTCCATACTGCAGAATAGTACTGCAGCAATAAAACATTAACAAGAGAAAGAACCAAAATAACTTGAATTGTGAAGGAAATGTGCCATTTACAACAACAAAACCCAGTGCACACACAAGCAAAATTTGTCAAAGGCTTTAGGACAAAAACTATGGAATACTTCGTAACAACAAACTGCTTCCGATGAGTATGATGTCACAATTGTTCACATATAGGTTCACTTGAGCAATTGCCAATGTGCATGCGATGAGCAGTACCTTCATTCTCTTCTGGCTAGTTGATGTATGGCAGTTAGCTGTATCAGCAGTAGCAACAAGCAGCCAGACAGTCAGATGCTACCCAGGAATTTTTTGGCTCACGCAAGCTGCCAGATTCATGCATGCGCAGAGCAGTTTGAGTTGTAGTGGGGAGAGGTATAGTCTCCATGTTACCCGTGGTTACATTTAGTGATTTTGTTGTTTCCACTTCGTTTTCAGCTCTCGCATCAAATGAAAACAAATGGATTTCTGTGGCCAGCTATCAAGTGAATTAAAATATGTTCATATAATTATGGAAGGCTAAAATGTATTTTTTTTTTTTTTCAGTTTTCTGATTTTATTTTATTTCCACATTTTTGGCAGTCAAGCATTAATTGCCTTGGATAACAATGAAGTTATTTTTGTCGGTTTGCTAAAGAAGTTTGGCTTTCATTAAGCTTTTCCACGGAGACAATCATTTTATTTGAAATGAAGTGTTTCATTCCACATTACTGGCTAGTTTCAACCTTTCGCTGAATTTGAAGTGCATGTTTTCACCTTCTGGCACATATGACATTATGCCATAATAAAGAACAGAACATGAGATAATACAGTACCGGTATTCCAAGAAAATTTGCATCCTGAAAACCACACTGAAAAGCTTCATATTAGGTTGGGGCCTACTTCACTGTGAATCTGGACGTACAAATGCCACTTTCAGCCAAATTATGCATTTTAGTACGGTTTACGATATCCTGTTTATTTTATGACGCAATGTAAGATCTCTTAAGGCTATATACATACTGACATTTAGGCTTCCTACATAATTGTAGCTACATGTGCACAATAATGCCCATTTTATGGTGTGCGCTGGCAATTCCTGAAATGAGCTTATTTCTAACAGGTCGTGGGAAAATATTGCGAATTGTGGTGTGGCAAGCGTTACTTTCAAAGTAAATTCCCTTTTACACAAGGTGAATTATGTTACATTTGAGAATGTGTGGTGAATTTCTTAAATCACAGAGCATTTGACTCTCATTTAAAACTTAACACTTTGAGGACCAGCCACTTAGAAGACTTTTGAGCCCAGAAGACTAGACATGTATGTCATTATTTCAAATAACGCAAAAAAAGACCAATATTATGTATGAAAGCTTAGCTTTTCATATAGCTTAAGTGTGGTGGAACTTGAATATATACATTTGTAATATGAAAATATACACCATACTAGTTGCTGCACATCAAAGATCTTTCCAAAACATGTTCTTTTTTTTCCCTGGCTTTCATTACCTGAAGTACTGGAAAGTTCTACACTGGTATATAAAAGCTTAACCATTCAAAGGATTGATAAATACAGTTCCAAGGGAAAGCATACTGTCATTTAACATGTAAAAAGTATATTTTCGCATTGGCAGTATTTGTAGAATTAGAGAAAGCCACTGACGATGTTGACTGGATTACTCTCTTTCACATTCTAAAGGTGTTGCAGAGAGCGAAATTTGTGCATAAACCAGATGGCAGTTATAAGAGTCGAGGGGCATGAAAGGGAATCAGTGCTTGAGAAGGGAGTATGACAGGGTTGTAGCCTATCCCTGATGTTATTCAGTCTGTATATTGAGCAAAATTAGTAGAAATTAAAGTCCAGGGAGAATAAAAACGTTTAGGATTCCCAATGGCATTGTAATTCTGTCAAGAGACAGCAAAGGACTTGGAAGAACAGTTAAACGGAATGGAAAGTATCATGAAAGGAGGATATAAGGTGAACATCAAAAGCAAAATGAAGATAATGAAATGTAGTTGAATTAAATCAGGTGATGCTGGGGGAGTTAGATTAGGTAATGAGACACTCAAAGTGGTAGATAAGTTTTGCTGTTTGGGCTGCAAAGTAGAGAGGATATAAAATGTAGACTGCTAATGGGAAGAAAAGCATTTCGGATGAAGAGAAATTTGTTAACATCGAGTGTAGATTTAAGTGTCAGGAAGTCTCTTCTTAAAGTATTTGTATGGAGCATAACCATATATGAAAGTGAAACATGGATGATAAACAGTTTAGACAAGAAGAGAATAGAAACTTTTGAAATGTGATGCTACAGAAGAATGCTGAAGATTAGGTGAGTGGATCACGTAAGTAATGAAGTGGTACTGAATAGAATTATGGAGAAGCGAAATTTGTGGCACAGCCTGACTAGAAGAAGGGATCTGTTGATAGGAAACATTCTGACGCATGAAGGGATCACCAATTTTGTACTGGTGGCAAAGGGGGGGGGGGGGGGTGAATCATAGAGGGAGAGGCCGGTATTACACTATCAAATTTCTTTGTCAAAGATATTTGATGGTGTAATAGGAACTTTGTCAAATGTCGTCCAATATTTGATCAAATCTAGGGCCTCGCTGTAGATTTGATCAAAGAAATCGCTTGTCTTCTGTTCACTGCAATGTGACATGCTACCACATGGAGCGCTAGCATCGCTGCAGCGTTCTGTCGTCTGTAGTGTTTTTATAAACATTGCCAGTAAATACAATTGATGTGTGCCGACAACTACAAAATTAATAGAGATGTATGAAGCTGATGAGGCGCTTTACAAAGTTAGGCACCCTGAATACATAAATAGATTAAGAAGATTGGAGACGTAACCTAACCTAACCCAACCCTCTCCTGTAGCAAGGAATCGGAGTGTTACAGTGATCCTGTCTTCTGAAGATGTAGCAGTTCTTAAGTGAATATTGTGCTTTGTGATATGAGGATACACTTCACTGAGCACATACAGAAATGTATGCTCATCCATTCTTAAGTAATTGATGTACGACTTGACGTCTTCCACTGTAAGCTCACGTAACAAGTTTTGTTGAATGCTTTTATCGTGTCATTGTAAAACCCACCGCTTCCCCTAGATTAGATTAGTTTTTCGTTCCATAGATCCGTGCTGAGGAGATCCTCATGGATGTGGAGCATGTCTATTTTTTTAAGCTGAAATAACAATACTAATAGTATGAATAAATACAATACATCATTTGTTACTATTAAAAATTTCGTCAATGGAGTAGGAGTTGGCCACTAGTAAGTCTTTCAGGCTCCTTTTAAACTGATCTTTATTTGTAACTAAATTTTTTATGTTTGCTGGCAAACTATAGAAGATCAGTGTTCCTGAGTAGTGGACCTCTTTTTGAACTTAAGTAAGTGCTTTTTAAGTCCTTGTGCAGATCATTTTTGTTCCTGGTATTGTATGTATGAACTGAGTTGTTTGTTGGAAAAAGAGATATATTATTTAGGACGAATTTCATTAAGGAGTAAATATACTGAGAGGAAGTAGTTAGTATCCCAGTTCTTTGAAGAGGGTTCTGCAGGACATCCGTGTTTTTACTCCACAAATAATACGTATTACATGCTTTTGGACTTGGAGTTACCCCAAAATATTATACCATATGACATTATGGAATGACGGTAGGAAAAGTATGCAAGCTTTTTCATTTTTATGTTGCCTATGTCTGCTAACACTCGAATTGCAAATACAGATTTGTTAAGGCGTTTCTGCAGTTGTGTGGTGTGCTCCTCCCAACTGAATCTATTATCAAGTTGTAATCCCAAGAATTTAAGACTGTCAACCTCGTATGTATGGTTCCTTTTTTCCCCCCATTTCTTTTCCGCATACGCACACAATGCAATTGCGTTACGTGCAACTGCTGCTGTTAATAACAAGTTGTTGTCAGCCATCTTGAACTTTGATGAAAACTTTGATGACAGTGTAACACCCCTTCTAGCGCTACATCAAAGATCTTTGTCAAATATATTTGACGGAATATTTGATCAAATCTTTGACAAAGAAATTTGATAGTGTAATACAGGCCAGACCAAAAGATGAATGCAGTATGCAGTATGCAGATTCAGAAGGACGTATGTTGCAGTAGTGACTTCAGAGATGAAGAGGGTTGCACAAGATAGAGTAGCATGGAGAGCTGCATCAAACCAGTCTTTGGACTGAAGACCAGAACAAAAACATGACAATGTATCAGATTTCCGATATTTTTAAAAATATCAAGTCCTAGTCTCTACCAAACCAAGTCGCATCATAGCCACAATGAAGTCCAAATCCAAAAGCAGGATTCTCAGTGAAGCACAACATTCAGCTCTGAAAGCTATGGAAACCAGTGTACAGACAAAAAAGAACAGAACTAAACTACCTCCTGGATGGAGGATGCTGTTATTTATACAGACATTGAATATTTCAGTAAATGCATACATTACAAATGTAAGTAATTTTGTGAACCATCTAGAAATGATAAATACTGATTAACAAATATTGTTCTGGTGATTGGATTTGAACTGACAAACTGTAGCATTCCAGCTAGTGGGGCTAACTGCTACTCACGACGCATCCAACATTGCTTGCAATATTTCCAACCAATGTACAAACATATAAAGAGGCAGTCAGTTTTTTTACCTGGCCCACACCTTCAACTTAGCCTTTTCGTTACGTGCTTACCAATTTTCAGTTACGCACTGATGCATTTATGTTACCTCTGCTGTATATAAATTTTGTTTATACTGTTCTTAGTTGTCTGTAAATTTATAATCACTGATAAAAAGTATCATAAACTTTTGAGTTAATTTTATTTTCATTTTTTGGCAGAATGACTTCCGTGATTATCCTCATCTGCTACGACAAGCTATATCAATTGCTAGAAGAATGCAAGATCCACTTATTGAGTTCTCTCAGCTTTGTACATCTGATGAAGAAATCTTGTGCCTTAGATACCATCCTTTGCAGGTAAGTTGCATGGGTATATAATAGTAATGCATTGGTGAAAATTGTGAATTATTCTCCATCATTTTCTGTTATCATCCTATTTGTGTGGATGTGGGTGTGTGCGTGCACGTGTTTGTGTGTAGACATGTACGCACACACACTCGGGCGGGTGTAACATTTTTGCAGTGTTCAGTGAACGGATTCTGGATTCTGGTAACAAATCTATTTGCTTTCTTTATGTTTCTATAAAAATAGCCACTTCCTCTGTATTGTAAATGCGCACACGCACACACACACACACACACACACACACACACACACACACACACACACACACTGATGCACACATGTGCGTGCACGCGTGCTCACTGTTGTCTTCTAACAACATTCACTGGAAGATTGGATGAAGTGCTTGTTGAGGAAACCTGATTATATGTGGAATGAGGAGAGTGAAGAATAGGGCAAATTGGACTTGGAAGAATCATGCTGGCGCGAAACAAGTAGCTGCATGCAGGAACAAGTTTGATGTTGAGAACTGTGCTAGTAGGGGCATAAGAAAGAAGGGGAAACAGTTATAAAATTGGAGGAAAAAATAGGAAATAATGAAATGCTTAAAGGAAGGAACTAGAACGGGTTGTAAGAGAGAAGAAATTGGACTGTGAGAGCATTGTTTGGGGTTGGAGTCGGAAAATAATGGAGGCAAGGAAGACCAGGGTGGTTATGAGAACTAAGTAAGGCTGTGCAGGAGGGAGAGCTTCCATCTTCACATTTCAGAAAAGCTTGTATTGGTAGTGAGGATCAAAAAGGTATAGGTTCTGAAGCATCCATGGGAGTAAACTACCCTTCGTCACACAGCATGTTCTACAACATGATGGCCTGGTTGGCCTTTTGCTACAGTTCAGCGTACCCTTCGTCTCACAGCATGTTCTATAACATGATGGCCTGGTTGGCCTT
Source organism: Schistocerca americana (assembly GCF_021461395.2). Lineage (NCBI taxonomy): Eukaryota > Metazoa > Arthropoda > Insecta > Orthoptera > Acrididae > Schistocerca > Schistocerca americana. Next base: position 929,356,473 of record NC_060119.1, on the reverse strand, counting down.
TTGCTACAGTTCAGCGTTACTCATTGTTGTGAGTGAATAGTTTGATAGTGCTTGTACGCTTATGTTCTGGCACATGACTTATTGTCTTCCACTTTAGTCATATGCCTATAAAATGCTGTGTAGCAGTTGCAGTGAAGTTGTTACATTTGGTTGCCAAAATGAAACTATTCCAGGAAAACGTTAATAAGCCCAACATGTGCTTTACACACTCAGTTCTCAGCTCAGTACTTTTATCAAATTACTAGTTTACCATTATGTTATCTAGGTTTTGAGTGTGTTCAAATGAAAAGGTATGGAATGATGTAACAACCAAACAGGGTGAAATTTACATGTCACTTTGGGATAATGTTGTGAGACATCTAGGCAAAGGCTTTGTCACTTCCCTAAAAAAATTTGAATCTGTGCAGTTAGCATGTAAAGCTTACCGTCTTTTTCAGCGTGTGAGGTCCTATACTCAGAGAACTCCTGGAGCAGAGAAAAACCATTAACAGTGATGTGCACTGTGATAGATTCTGTAGCCTATGCAAGTCCACCAAGAGCAAACAGCCTGGGCTGCTCACAGAGAGAGTGATTCTGCTCCACAGTTATGCACATCCACACATTCCCAATGTCTCGAAAAGTGTAATGGCAAAGTTCAAATGGGAGGGGCTTGAACATCTGCCCTAAAGCCTGAATATATCACCCTGCAACTTCCACGTATTTGATCAGCTATGAAAAACATCTTGAAGAGAAGTGCTTCAACTCAGATGATGAACTGGAGACACATTGGAAGACTGGCTCTCGTCACAGCCACAGCAATTCTGGGAATGAGGAATAGTTGTTCTCAGGCCTCTGGTGATTATTTTTGAATAGATTTCAATTGCACACACAGTGTTGTTTTGTACCTTTCCTTTTGAACACCTCTCATACATTGCCAGAAACACTGAAAACACTCTTTCGGCCAACTTTATTTTAGCAATCCTGTATTATGTTGCTGCTTTCACATGTAGTTTTGATTCAATAGGGTAAGAAATGTTGGTAAAAGAACTAGAACAGCTGATCTTGTACGTGACTCTGCTTGCACCTCCGTGTGCCATGGGCCTGTGACCCAAGGGGCTGAGGTTCGGGAGCAGCCCATCTCATCATTCGTTTTGTAGTAATGTCTACCTTCTTTGACCCGATATCATAATACACTACTGGCCATTAAAATTGCTACACCACGAATATGATGTGTTACAGACACCAAATTGAACCAACAGGAAGACGATGCTGTGATATGAAAATGATTAGCTTTTCAGAGCATTCACACAAGGTGGATGCTGGTGGCGACACCTGCAACGTGCTGACATGAGGAAAGTTTCCAACCAATTTCACATACACAAACAGCAGTTGACCGGCATTTCCTGGTGAAACGTTGTTGTGATGGCTCATGTAAGGAGGAGAAATGTGTACCTTCACATTTCCGACTTTGATAAAGGTCAGATTGTAGCCTATCGCGATTGCGGTTTATTGTATCGTGACATTGCTGCTTGCGTTGGTCGAGATCCAATGACTGTTAGCAGAATATGGAATCGATGGGTTCAGTAGGGTAATACGGAATGCTGTGCTGGATCCCAACGGCCTCGTATCACTAGCAGTTGAGATGACAGGCGTCTTATCCGCATGGCTGTAACGGATCGTGCAGCCAGGTCTCGATCCCTGAGTCAACAGGTGGGGACATTTGCAAGACAACAACCATCTGCACGAACAGTTTGACGACGTTTGCAGCAGCATGGACTGTCAGCTTGGAGACCATGGCTGCGGTTACCCTTGACGCTGCATCACAGACAGGAGCGCCTGCGATGGTGTACTCAACGATGAACCTGGGTGCACGAATGGCAAAACGTCAATTTTTCGGATGAATCCAGGTTCTGTTCACAGCATCATGATGGTCACATCCGTGTTTGGTGACATCGCGGTGAACGCACATTGGAAGCGTGTGTTGGTCATCGCCATACTGGCATATCACCCGACATGATGGTATGAGGTGCCATTGGTTAAATGTCTCGGTCACCTCTTGTTCGCATTGACGGCACTTTGAACAGTGGACATTACATTTCAGATGTGTTACGACCCATGGCTCTACCCTTCATTCGATCTCTGCGAAACCCTACATTTCAGCAGGATAATGCACAACCACATGTTGCAGGTCCTGTACGTGCCTTTCTGGATGCAGAAAATATTCGACTGCTGCCCTGGCCAGCACATTCTCCAGATCTCTCACCAATTGAAGACGTCTGGTCAATGGTGGCCGAGCAACTAGCTTATCACAATACACCAATCACTACTGTTGATGAACTATGGTATCGTGTTGAAGCTGCATGGGCAGCTGTACCTGTACACACCATCCAAGCTCTGTTTGACTCAATGCCCACACGTATCAAGGCCGTTATTACGGCCAGAGGTGGTTGTTCTGGGTATTGATTTCTCATGATCTCTGCATCCAAATTGCGTGAAAATGTAATCACATGTCAGTTCTAGTATAATATATTTGTCCAATGAATACCCGTTTATCATCTGCATTTCTTCTTGGTGTAGCAATTTTAATGGCCAGTAGTGAAACAATAATAATAATAATAATGATATTTATTTCTGACTATAGAGGTTCTGATAACCTCAGATAAAGACATAAAGTAGAATTTCCTTTTATCTAGTCAGTGGTTTGTCAGGGTTGGTTAGCTGTTGGTCAGTGTGTTTGTATATTGATTATATGGTTGACATTACTGCTTTAGGTGAATGGTCGTTCCATTTGTCCCAGAGGTCTAGTGCTTCTGGGGCTCTGACTATTTGCCAGTGAAAGTATGAGCATGCCTTATTGTGCTTCTTGAGGGATTAATTCTTTGCCAATGTATGGCAATAATTCTTCATTGGTATGCGTTGTATGATGATGTGTCAGTTCTCTTAATAAGAAGCCTCTGATGGCATGTCCAGATTTTATGTACCTGTGATTAATAACTCATACATGTTTTTCTTCCATTTTCTGATTTAATTTTTCACATAACAGTGAGGATTGCATAGATGCCTGCAAATAAATGCAGAGCAGATATTTGAAATATTAAGGTTTATCTAAAGTATGTAAAGGCAAAAACTATTCTGCGTTTTAGCATTGCTTTGTCGTGTCTCCACTGACATATTCAGTAGCCAGATAATACTCTTTGGAAAATGTAGGATAGGTCTTAGCTGTGAATATCCTTGTACAATTGTTAGAGAAGCAAATAACAAATCACAAATAAATAGATACATGCACACCTTGCTAAATAATGATACCCATACAGGAAAAAGATAATGTTGGACCAGCTTTTCTCAGTGGAGTTTTGAAATAGTTACAAACAACTTTAATGTATGGCGAAGCCTAGAAATATACACACAGTCACATTCATATCAATTCTTTCATACAAGAATTACACTTGGAAGAAAGATCATATTGTTCATTACACCTTGGTTTTACATTGGGTCTTCACTTACTGCAAATAATAGTAAGCTAGCTTCTAAGGTAATTAGTGCATAGATTTAAATGTTATGAATTCCTTTATGAAGGTACAGAGCGAGTATGTTGTCATCGTTTCATTCCATGTTGCACTGTTGGCGAGATGTGCAAGGCTATTTATACCAAGGTATAAATTTTCTTGCTGTTTCTTCATTTTTTCTCCACATCAGTTGAACCAGTGATGTAGCCGTTATACAGTGGCTGGATAGAGGTGTAATATCCATCACCTCATTATCTGGATTGTGGCATCTGCCAGATGATAGCACACATGTAAAATAATTTTTATGGTGTACTTTACCTTGCTACTTTTGTGTATCTTCTGAATTTAACAATGCTGTATTCCTGATTCCTTTAATATATTACTTACATATTGCTTCTTTACAAAGAAGTGTATTATGATAAAACATTTTATACAGTTTTTAGTCCACTAAAGATTACTAAGTTTGTGATGAAAATTTCATATTCCATAATAGGTAATTGCTTAAATCATGATGCACATTGCATTCCACTATGCTTCCAACATGGTTAACATGGTTCTCCCACAGGAGTATTTCTGCATAGATTTTCAGGACCTAATAACATGTCCAACTCTCACACACTGCAAAGCATTCCATCCACCCTGCCCATCACCTCCCCTTTCCCTGTTCTAAGAAAAAAGCCAGTCTGTACAATAGGAATTATACATACAATAAACAAGTAACAGAGTCTTTTCTTTACACTTACACAAAATAACTTTCAAAATCTCCCTAACATCTGTTTTGGCCTGATTTGAGATCAGTCAATTTAATCAGTTAGTTAATTCCATATTCTGCAGATGATTTGAACAATTCGTGTTGAAATTATGTGCAATGAGTCAGTTTACAAGCTTCATATATATTGATCTGCCGTACATCAAACAGCTGTAGGTGAGATGTTGCTGTGGTAATTTCTGTCATCTCCATCCTGGAATTTGTTATATTGTAATGATTTGTTAATGTGTATGGCTATGTGCTGTCTATTTACATTGTACTAAACAGTAAAGTGCCTTAAATGTAATAAAAATGATATTAGTCTTTAACACTTCTGATGTTAATAGTGATATATTTTTGAATTTAATGACAAAGTGAACACCTTTGCTCTCTGTACCACACACACTATTAATTTGTTAGTACAGATGTTTTCTGTAGAGTAAGACTGAAATTTTTCTTAACTCTTGGAGATACTGTGATGTTATTGAGAAAATTATCAAATAGTAGTATGGTTACATATTGAATAGTGACAGCTTTAGTCATGAGGAATGAAGCTCATTTGTGGTTTAACTGTAGACCCCATAATTCTCCTGAAATTATGATGGATTATTTATGATAAATTCTGTTATGGAATATGTATATAAAGCTGTCCTCACCCAAAGGTTTTTTTAAACAGTTGCCTTTCTTCAACTTCAGAAATAACTTACCCAAATAGATAAAGTGGTGGGAGAGCCAGACTCAGAACCATGACACAATTTAGCACTTTTCACGTCAACAGATATGGTAGTGGAAAGTCCTAGGTGAAACACACAGATGCTGTCCCTTGAACCACACACACACACACACACACACACACACACACACACACACACACACAGAGAGAGAGAGTATGCGTGCGGAACGATTTGAAGTGGAATGATCATATAAAATTAATTGTTGGTAAAGCGGGTACCAGGTTGAGATTCATTGGGAGAGTCCTTAGAAAATGTAGTCCATCAGCAAAGGAGGTGGCTTACAAAACACTCGTTCGACCTATACTTGAGTATTGCTCATCAGTGTGGGATCCGTACCAGATTGGTCTGATGGAGGAGATAGAGAAGATCCAAAGAAGAGCGGCGCGTTTCGTCACAGGGTTATTTGGTAACCGTGATAGCGTTACGGAGATGTTTAATAAACTCAAGTGGCAGACTCTGCAAGAGAGGCGCTCTGCATCGCGGTGTAGCTTGCTCGCCAGGTTTCGAGAGGGTGCGTTTCTGGATGAGGTATCGAATATATTGCTTCCCCCTACTTATACCTCCCGAGGAGATCACGAATGTAAAATTAGAGAGATTAGAGCGCGCACGGAGGCTTTCAGACAGTCGTTCTTCCCGCGAACCATACGCGGCTGGAACAGGAAAGGGAGGTAATGACAGTGGCACGTAAAGTGCCCTCCGCCACACACCGCTGGGTGGCTTGCGGAGTATCAATGTAGATGTAGATGGAGAGAGAGAGAGAGAGAGAGAGAGAGAGAGAGAGAGAGAGAGAGAGAGAGAGAGAGATGGGGGGGGGGGTGCATTGCTGTAGTCTGACTGTGACAAGAGGTAAGGTAATACAGAGAAGCTGATGTTTCTGGAGGGGGATTGGGGGCTCCAGATTACATCAGCTGTGGCGCTGTCATTGAAGTCAAGAATCATGTGCTGAGAAGCATGTTCTGTCACTGGATGGCCAATTTTACTGTTGGTCACAACTTGCCTATCAAAAAGACTGTGCAGAGCTGCAAAGTTGGTATATTGTGTGACTGCTTGCACAGGTACCCCTGCTTATGATAGGGTAGGATATGCCTTTGGTGTTATTGAAATAGAATGCTTTGGGTGGGTGCAGTCAAGGGTGATATTGAGTTATGAGGGGGTGCTCCTTTGCAGATGCTTCATGGGGAGATTTGGATAATTATGGGTGTGTTTGGGAATGGTTCAGAAGTAGTTTTTCCTGACAATTACATAAGTTACTATTTTCTATTTACAAGATATTTTGTTCCCTCCAGTTATCCATGATTTAATTGTTTTAATGGAATTTCTGTACAGTTTTTGAAGTAACTTCCTCCCAATACTGACACAAATTTACTTTGACATTTGTTACATTTCACAAAAGTATCTCTCTTTGTATACACTTCATTCAATTGTACCTCTTACATCTACTTCCTAATCATATGCTTGCTTGTTCAGAGATTATCATCAGCTTGTAAGTTATTCATGTTTAAAACTGTGATATTACAAATATTTATTTTTGCTTCGTAATACAATTTTAGGACCAGCTGGTAAGAGAGGAACTGCTTGAAGCACTGTATCTTGAGTTTGTGAATCGAACCAACGAAGTAGGTGTTGACATAAATTTGGCTGTCCAGCAAGCATACACATGCAACCTTGTCCAGTTTGTTTGTGGTCTTGGTCCAAGAAAAGGACAGGCACTGCTGAAGTTGCTCAAACAGAACAATCAGAGACTTGAAAACAGGACCCAGCTTGTGACGTCTTGCCGTATGGGTCCAAAAGTTTTCATCAACTGTGCAGGGTTTATTAAGATCGATACAAATTCCTTAGGAGACAGGTATATATAAATCTCATTAACTCTATTATCAACATTTCTGGAAATGCACTCCTGCTTCAGTTACAAAAAAGTTATACTGTGGAGATAAAGTTGAGGGATGGTTCAGTTGCTTGATTGTAATCTTATAGTTGTGTACAGATATATATTGTTTGTTGTTGGATTGGAGATATACTTGTGATACATTTGGTATTTGTAAATCTGTTATTTTTTCAGCACTGAAGCGTATGTAGAAGTCCTTGATGGCTCAAGAGTACATCCCGAAACATATGAATGGGCACGGAAAATGGCTGTAGATGCCCTAGAATATGATGATGAAGATCCTAATCCTGCTGGTGCTTTGGAAGAAATTCTAGAGTCTCCAGAAAGATTAAAAGATCTTGATCTTGATGCATTTGCTGAAGAACTTGAGAGACAGGTATGTGTGTTTTTGATGTGTCAAGCATGAAGAACCATGCAAATTTGCATCAAGATGTTGAAAAATTAACTGGTGGCAATAAAATGATGGCAGATCGAGGAGCTTTTGCACATGGCATCCCTATTCACAGAAAGTCACTATTGGTAATCGTGATTCATACTTGATCACTTCTTGATGCACCCTCATCCTAGAAAAATAACAGAACAGGCCATAAGTGACACTGTGTATTTCAGAATTGGATTCAGTCCCTACAAATCTGGCAGACTCATTCTTAATCTCCTATTATAATCGTGTGGCCGTGCGGTTCTAGGCGCTTCAGTCTGGAACCGCGTGACCGCTACGGTTGCAGGTTCGAATCCTGCCTCGGGCACAGACGTGTGGGATGTCCTTAGGTTAGTTAGGTTTAAGTAGTTCTAAGTTCTAGGGGACTGATGACCATAGTGCTCAGAGCTATTGGAATCATTTTCCTGTGCTCATCAAAATCACATGTATCCAATTACGTGTTTTTGTCTCATGATACCATACTGTCTTCCTTACATAACAACAGCAGAAATGTTTGTGTGTTATAAGAACGGATATTTTGCACCAGCAGTTAAAAAAATGAATATCAGAATGGTCTTCGAACCTTTCTTCAGTGTTCACAACAAAGAAGTATGAAAATCTTTGCTTTCATTCTAGAGAGGGGCCATGAGAGAAGCACCATGATTAGATCATGACTGATATTTTTTGGTGAAAATTTTGCTCCATCATTTAATTAAATTTGACATTAATAGTTAAATACTTGCATTTGCAGTGTTATATTGTAATGTCTGTTGCTTTTTAGGGCTTTGGTAACAAGAGTATTACCTTATATGATATCAGGGCAGAACTCAATCATAGATATAAGGACTTACGAAGCCCATATACATCACCTAATCCTGAAGAACTGTTTAATATGCTGACTAAGGAAACACCAGAAACATTCTTCATTGGAAAAATGGTACTTGCGACTGTTATAGGTAAGTGTTTCCTCTGACTTTACAAAATAAAATTGCTTAGTAAGCACTAGCACATGGACTGTACAAGCACTAATGAAATTTTAGTGCACGAGTAAATTACTGGTATGACATTTTGCCCCTAAGTGGTGGGGTCAGTATGTTTCTTGTGCAGATGCATGTGACAAATAATTGATGCAAGCTTTAGAAGTGCTAATGTTAACAAATATGTATGTAGCATGTTAAACACCCCTGTCTGGCTACTAAAGGCTTGTGTACTGATAGCGCTATGTTTTATGGTACTAATTCAGTGTTGGTGGAGCTAAATAATTGTTTTTATTTTCTGTCTCTTTGGTGAGATTGTCCGTTTATACTGACTATTATATTTTACCAGAGAAACTAGTGCATGATTTGTGTCTTACCCATGTAACATACTCCATTAAAGTGTGCATTTTCTCTGCTTGTTCTTGCACTTAATCAATGATAAACCAGATATGTTAAGGGGCTTTTCAAAATCTGTTATGTTTAGTGATGGCACAAGTGCTAGGCATTGCTGAGAAATTTATTGGGCAGTTTTGTAATTAGTTCTCTTAGAAGACTCTCTTTGAGGTGCATGATAAGATTAGCTAAAGCAGTATAAATTGGAGTATGTTAATCATACTGAATGCTTACTGAAGTGTTCAAGGTCTCTAACGTGTCAAACGGATAGGATTATTTAAAATTCAGTTACATATAAAATTTCAGCAGTCATTAACTGAGTATCACTTTTGTTTTTACAAACACAGACACATTAAACACAGTTTTGTCTGCTAGGTAGCACTGACAGTGATGAGGAAGACATGATTACTATTTGATGTCATTAGATTTCTGTTGATCCATCTACACACATCAGCTGCCTCGCGGAGAGTCTTTTTAAAATACAGACAATAGTACATGTGTTGCAACTACAAATTTTTATTTTTAAGTGTAATTCCAAACAAATGAAGTTACTTGAAGTACATCGGTATAGATATAAATGGGCCCATACTAATTAAAACCTGTTAAGTGATATTCTTTGTTATACAAATGGTGGTACACTGGACTCGCATTCGGGAGGACGACGGTTCAATCCCATCTCCAGCCATCCTGATTTAGGTTTTCCGTGATTTCCCTAAATCGTTTCAGGCAAATGCCAGGGTGGTTCTGAGTTTGGCATAAAAGTGAATTAGTTAAAAGCATTTCCTCTTATTGAATTAGCCAGTAGGTAAAATGACAGCATAGTTGCTCATTATTTTTTGTTAATGGGTAACTGGAGTAACGGCTGTGTTAGCGAGATATTTATTCTGCAAAAACAGTTGAAAAAGAATATCATGTCCAACTGATTATTAACAGTCATGCTAATGCCACATTGATAGTTTCTCCACGCCAGCCGGTGTGGCCAAGCGGTTATAGGCGCTTCAGTCTGGAACCGCGCAACCGCTACGGTCGCAGGTTCGAATCATGCCTCAGGCACGGATGTGTGTGATGTCGTTAGGTTAGTTAGGTTTAAGTAGTTCTAAGTTCTAGGGGACTGATGACTTCAGATGTTATGTCCCATTGTGCTCAGAGCCATAGTTTCTCCACTCATTTAACAGTACACTTATTCTTTAACGACAAATTGTGCAACTGTAAAAGCCAGTTTTGCATAAATTTTGATATACATGAACAAGAGAAAAGATAAAAAAATTATGTTATTATATTTTGCATAATTGTTTAGGAACTATAAGGAAATTAAGTAGCTGTAAGATGTTTTGACCATTTCCATACAAGAAACTTGAAACATTCCGATATATAGCTTCTGGGTTTCCTTATCCTTATTATGACCATAGGATTTATTGACAAATATCCATGTATTACATGTGGGAGGGTACCCAAAAAGAAGACCAGAATAATATTGTCATGGGCAGAGTTTGTGTAGTATGCATTTCTGCCACTAGGCGTGTATAGCACAACTCATCGCCAGTTCAGTGCTGCCTATGTTGTCGACCTGGTTTGTTCTATTCAGCTGCAGTGATTGTTTTTGCTACCTCTGTTTTGTTTTTGTTTCATTGTTTATGATGGTAAGTTTATGCGAACAATGTGCAACTGTGAACTTTTGTTTTCTGCTTGGTAAAAATGCTGCTGGAACTGTTTGATTGTTGAAAACAGCTTACCAGGATGACACTATGGAAAAAACTCAAATGTACTAGTGGTTTGCTCGATTTAAAAATGGCGATGTGTCAGTTAATGACAGACCTCGTTCTGGACATCCGCCAACTGCCCAAATCGATGAACATATTGAAAAAATTAGAGAGCTTGTGCTCACAGACAGTTGATCTGCTGTCAGGGAATAGTGGGTTATCTTGGAGCTTGGCTCAGCAATTTCTAATGGAAGAACTGGAAATGAAAAGGGTTGCTACCAAGTTTGTTCCTCGAATTCTGACTGACAATTAAAAGGAACATCAAGTTGAAACACATTGTCCTTTGAAACAACGGCTTGAAACTGATACAGATTTTCTATCCAAGGTTATTACTGGTGCACACACACACAGACACACACACGCGCACACACACACACACACACACACACACACACACACACACACAGCCATCTCTGTTAGACAGCTTTTGGCTAAAAATGACATGTTTCAGCTGCCCCCATACGCCCTACTCGCCTGACCTGGCACCGTACAACTTTTTCTTATTCCCATGCATTAAAAGGGGCATGAAAGGACACTGGTTTGACAGCATTAAGGAAGTCGAGAAAGAAAATGAGTGAGAAACTGTGAGCCATTTCTAAAAATGACTTCAAAGAATGTTTCGCACAGTGGAAGCACCAATGTGACAAATGTATTGGTTGTAATGGAGAGTATTTTGAATGGGTAAGATTGCTTTGTAACGATTTGAAAATATACAGCTTTTAAAAAATAACTCCGGTTTTGTTTGGGTACCCTCTTGTAATACAATAACTAAAGAGAGGTACATTAATTTGTAGTTTGGTCATATATTTCTGAAATTACATATTATCAACTGTTACATTTTTAGTCCTTATTTTTGGAAAATGAATATTATTCTTTATGTTACTACTGTGTACTGCATTGCCAAATTTTGGTATATCAGTTTCATCATTTACATGATTTGAATTTCCCCTAGTAATTAATATTTACCAATTTTGTGTTCCATGAAGAGAGTTTGTTTACTTACATTTTTCAGGCATTACGCACAGGAAACCTCAAGGAGACCAGTTGGACCAAGCAAACCCAGTACGTAATGATGAAACTGGACTCTGGCAGTGCCCTTTCTGTTTGAAGAATGATTTTCCGGAACTTTCAGAGGTAATGTCGGTACAGACACAGAATCTGTGTGTTAAGCTCAATTTGCACTTGACATCATTGGACTGCCAAGGAACATGGCAGAGCCGTACCATTACACACTAAAGTGACAAAAGTCATGGGATACCTCCTAATACATGTTGGACCTCTTTTTGCCCACTGTAGTGCAGCAACTCTACGTGGCATGGAATCAACAAGTCGTTGGAAGTCTCCTGCAGAAATATTGAACTGTGCTGCCTCTAAAGCCATCCATAATTGAGAAAATGTTGCTAGTGTAAGATTTTGTGCACAAACTGACCTCTCAGTTATGTCCCATAAATGTCCAATGGCATTCATGTCAAGCAGTTTTGGTAGCAAAATTATTTGCTCAAATTTTGCAGAATGTTCTTCAAACCAATCATGAACAATAGTGACCCGAGGATATGGCGCATTGTCATGCTTAAAAATTCCAACGTTGTTTGGGAACATGTAGCCCATGAATGGCTGCAAGTGGTTTCCAAGAAGCCAAACATTACAATTTCCTGTCAGTGATTGGTTAGTTTGTACCAGAGGATCGGCCCATACCGTGTAAAAACAGCCCATACTATTATGGAGCCACCACCAGCTTTCACAGTGCCCTGTTGACAACTTGGGCTTCTTGGAGTATGCACCACACTCGAACACTACCATCAACTCTTATCAACTGAAATCGGGATTCATCTGATGAGGCCACAGTTTTCAAGTCATCTAGGGTCCAACCAGTGTGGTCATGAGCTCAGTAGAGGTGCTGTAGGCAAAATCACTCACATCAGTCATGTGCTCCCATAGCCCGTTAAAGCCATATTTCACTGCACTGTCCTAACTGGTATGTTTTTCGTACATTACACATCAATTTCTGCAGGTGTTGCTTGTCTGTTATCATTGACAACTTTACACAAATGCCTCTGCTTTCGATCATTAAGTGAAGGCTGTCAGCCACTGCATTGTCTGTGGTGAGAGGTAATGCCTGAAATGTGGTACTCTCAGCACTCTTCTGACACTGTCGATCTCAGAATATTGAATTCCTTAATGACTTCTGAAATGGAATGTCCCAAGCCTCTTAACTCTAAATGCCATTCTGCATTTAAAATCTATTAATTCCCACCATGCAGCCATAATCACATTGGAAACCTTTTCACATGAATCATGTTAGTACAAATGACAGCGCTGCCAATGCTCTGTCCTTTAATACTGTGTGTGCATAGTATTACTGCCGTATGTATATGTGCATATCGCTATCCCACGACTTTTGTCCTGTAAGTGTTTGGTAGTATCATCATACGGGTCGTAACTCCAGTTAATGTCTTATCACTCAGCCCAGTACAGAATGATAAAGATTAGGTTATGAATAGCAGCAATGAAATTTGTACAGCTGCTTGCCAGAAATTTAATGGATCATGAGGGATCATCCACCTGACAGGAAAGAGGAACATAGATTAACGGACTAGCAATGATGATAAGAGTTTATTAATGGGGAAAGCAAAATAAAAAATGACAGGTGAAGGGGTGAAGAAGTGAGGGTTTTGGCAAAGGACACATCATAATTTTTTCATATTACTGCCTACTAAAAGAATAGGAAAAGTTTCATCCAAATATTTCAAAACATCAGCATTTAATTACTCAAGAAAATACATCCAAATAAACACGTCAAACAGTATTTTGTAGGCACTACTCAGCACCTATTTACTTTATTATCTGCATTTTATTACATCTTGATTAACAAATAATATCAAAAAAAGTGTGTTACTCTCCTTCGGTAGAGCTTACGTCTTCAGTGTTGAAACAGCTTTCATTGTAAAAACATGTTTTATCTATTTGTGTTCTTATTTATTCTCAGGTATTGTTGAAAGGAAAGTGCGAGTATTAGTTGAGGACCAATTGGATGAAAATCCATGTGGGTTTAGGCCTCTTAGAGGTTGTCAGGACCAGATCTTTAGCCTACGGCAAATAATGGAGAAGTGTTATGAGTGGAACAGGGAATTGTATCTATGCTTTATAGATCTAGAAAAGGCATATGACCGGGTTCCTAGGAGGAAGTTATTGTCTGTTCTACGAGGTTATGGAATAGGAGGCAAACTTTTGCAAGCAATTAAAGGTCTTTACATGGATAGTCAGGCAGCAGTTAGAGTTGACAGTAAATTGAGTTCATGGTTCAGAGTAGTTTCAGGAGTAAGACAAGGCTGCAACCTGTCTCCACTGTTGTTCATATTATTTATGGATCATATGTTGAAAACAATAGACTGGCTGGGTGAGATTAAGATATGTGAACACAAAATAAGCAGTCTTGCATATGCGGATGACTTAGTTGTGATGGCAGATTCGATTGAAAGTTTGCAAAGTAATATTTCAGAGCTAGATCAGAAATGTAAGGACTATGGTATGAAGATTAGCATCTCCAAAACGAAAGTAATGTCAGTGGGAAAGAAATATAAACGGATTGAGTGCCAAATAGGAGTAACAAAGTTAGAACAGGTGAACGGTTTCAAGTACTTAGGATGCATATTCTCACAGGATGGCAACATAGTGAAAGAACTGGAAGCGAGGTGTAGCAAAGCTAATGCAGTGAGCGCTCAGCTACGATCTACTCTCTTCTGCAAGAAGGAAGTCAGTACCAAGACTAAGTTATCTGTGCACCGTTCAGTCTTTCGACCAACTTTGTTGTATGGGAGCGAAAGCTGGGTGGATTCAGGTTACCTTATCAACAAGGTTGAGGTTACGGATATGAAAGTAGCTAGGATGATTGCAGGTACTAGTAGATGGGAACAGTGGCAGGAGGGTGTCCACAATGAGGAAATCAAAGAAAAACTGGGAATGAACTCTATAGTTGTAGCAGTCAGGTCGAACAGGCTTAGATGGTGGGGGAATGTTACACGCATGGGAGAAGCAAGGTTACCCAAGAGACTCATGGGTTCAGCAGTAGAGGGTAGGAGGAGTCGGGGTAGACCAAGGAGAAGGTACCTGGATTCGGTTAAGAATGATTTTGAAGTAATAGGTTTAACATCAGAAGAGGCACCAATGTTAGCACTGAACAGGGGATCTTTGAGGAATTTTATAAGGGGGCCATGCTCCAGACTGAACGCTGAAAGGCATAATCAATCTTAAATGATGATGATGATTATTATTATTTATGCATAATGTAGGTTTTTTCTTTATCCAGGTATGGTAAAATCTAAATTATTTTTCACTTTCACATATTTGATATTTTTCATGGGGGAACTGCATTAAGAAACACATGAAGTCCTTATGCATTCTTTGTAGTGTGTCACAAAAACAAAACAAGCAATAAAAAGCAGACACAAAAGCCCTAAAGCCCATTCTGTAACGTGAGTATGTGCTGCGACAATAGGTTAACTTTTAATGTATGAAGGTATCCACTCACTGTTAATGTCTAAACCTTGTTCCAAAGAAAGCTTAATGTGTGACAGTGTCTTCTCACCTGTTCTGTTGTCAGTTTGGTAAATGCCACCATTTGGAAAGCATTGTGGCGTGTTTTGATGTTCTGTTCTGTGGCATCCACTGAGAGGTGACGGTTATATTACAATTGCCTGTAAAAGATTTATATTGGCTGTGATGTCAAATGAAATACATAAGGATACATATGTGAATGCATCAAACTGTTAAGACTCTTTCCAGCTGTTGCAGAAGCAGGTGTGCTAGTCCATGCACATTTTCAGGAACTCTTGGAATTGGTTTTCAGCTCTTCATAACCACAGGAATCTCATCACATATTTATTCCTTGTCCCTTTTGAGGTTGTAGCTATTCCCATTAACATCACTATATTTGAAATGAACTGATCATCCTTATTTTTTGGTCTTATCGTATGATCTTTAGTTTATTTTTTGGTCTTATAGTATGATCTTTAGTTCTCTGTTCTTTCCAGTTTTTTTTACAAAATATTTTTGTAAGTAAATGTTAGTAGTCTTGTGTTTTATTTTCATTATCATTATGAGCACTCCAAAGAGTCTGTTTGTGTTAATTCACCTTCTGCTGTTGTTTCACACACAAAAGACATTAAACAACAGATAAATCTCTTCAGATAACTATATTGTTTCTGTTATTTTCCCGGGAAGCTATTAATTTGTTTGTTTTTATTGTAAATCCAGTCATGGGCGACAAATCAGCTTACTAATTTCAGTCAACAGTCACCATCTTCATATACATATTGTCTCCTTGCAGTCATAATAATTAGCTGTACAAGCTTTGTCAAAAAGTTACAATTTTGAGTACTGTGAACACGCATTGCAATGCATAAGTTGAGACTTTGAGGAAATTAAATTAATAATATATGAACATTTGTGGTGTGAGACTGGATTTAAAATAAAATAAATACTTTCTCTATCACTGTGAATGTGCTGCAACTGGTGACTATTAATTTATATGTTCTGGGGAATGGGAATTGTGTGGAGGAAGATAAAATAAAAAAAGGACATACATGGAGAACTTGTATAACTTTGCAGAGCAGCCTAATTTATTTTCCATTTTCTAAGTAACTCCCACTCTATTGATTACATGTCTTCTGCCAGAACCAGCCAGCAAAAAATTGGCAGCTGGATATATTCATTGCCCCACACAGAAAACAGACACTGTAGCCATACAAAATCGCTGTCCATTCTGGTAAATGTCCTCTAGTGGAACTAGACAAACACATGAATGAGGCTGATTGCTTCGGGGAGTGTGCTCAAGAACTTTGAAGCCAATTGAGACTAAATGTACGAGGTACATCAGAAAATAAGTTCTGATCATGTCCAGAAATGGCATGAGTAATCGGATAGGAATGCACATGTTTGTAGATAGGAGGTATGTAGTGATAATGCAGTGCAGTTTGTCTTGTGACAGCAGTGGTTACTGCACAGTGCTAAAATAAAATGCCTGCTCTGATAATGTCTCTCACCAACTGTGAGTCTCATGTAGTTATCCAGTTTTTGCACACTCAGAAGAAATTTCCAGCAGCAATGCATCGCCAATTTCCCATGTGTATAGACACGATATTGAGTGACAGTATGGTCAGATGATACTGCAGGCAATTTGCTGAAGAACAAACCAATATTCATGACAAAGACCATAGTGGCCGACCACCCTGGTGACACTGGAATGGGCAGAAAGTGTGTGATAAGCAATTTTGCAGAACAAGCGCTTCACAGTTTCAGAACTTTCTCATCAATTTGTTGCATGAATTTCTCTCTCATTGATTTTGATGAAGTGTGTGCGAGGTGGGTGCCAAAGCATGTAACAAATCACACAAAATCAAAGTCTGGTCACAGCATTGACATTCCTACATCAGTATGCGCAGAAAGGTAACAAGTATCTCAACCATGTTGTCACTGGGGATGAAACATGGGTGTTGCATGCCACCCCATAAACAAAACAACAACCCATGCATGGCGGCATATTGTTGCACCTGTGAAGACCAAATTCAAGGTGTGCCTCTGTCAGAAAAAGTATGTGCACTGTCTTCTGGGATTGACGTGGTATGCTCCTGTGCAAGTTTTTGCCACAAAGGGAGACCATAAATGCTGATCGGTATTGTCAGACAATTACACTTTGCATGAAAATGCAACACCCCATACAGCCAACACCACATAAAATGAATTGAATCAGTTTGGATTGGAGATCATAGACTATCCACCCTGCAGTCGTGACCTTGCCCCAAGTGATTTTCATCTCTTCCATCTTGTGAAGCATTTTCTGGCAGGAAAAAGTTTCTGCAACGACAGTGAGGCACAGACTGAATTCACTTCGTGGCTCTGGACATTGGTAGCAGATTCTGGGCATACAATTGATAATGCACCATTATGATAAATGCCTCAACAATTGTGGTGTCCATTTTGAGAAGTAGCTGCCATAAGAGCTGTGTTATTGAAAATTGGTTTTAAGCAATCCCGCTTTAAGAAAAAATTTGCTTTTCAGGAATAAATATGAAACATTTTGGAATTAAAATATTTTTTTGGTAAAACTGGCACCCATCAACAAAGGGAGAAATGATCATTATAAGAAACTAAGAGCAACCAGAGCTTGCTTGGGAAAATTAAAGTGTTCATGTTTCCCGTGTGCTGTTCAAAAGTGTAACAGTAAAGAAATAGTTTGAAGGTGGTTCAATAAACCTCTGCCAGGCACGTAAGTGTTAACTGCAGTGTAGTCATATGGATATAAAAGTCCCAGTTTCTACATATTTTTTATTACTGACCCTTTCGTTATGCTAGAAAATGTAAAAAAATAAATGGCAGTAATTGTCAGTCGATTCTTTTGTTGATATACTTCTGATGGTATCTGGTAAAGATGTAGCACCCCTTGAAACAACCACATATGTTTTTGAACAAATGCATTATTAACCATCAGTTGTTTATTATAAATTATATGAATGTGTGGTTTATGTTCTTTCAGACATGCCCAAAAGAACAGACACCACATAGAATCCACAGCTGTGATACATATTATGTAAACTGAAGATGGTGGAGGGAGAAAGGAAAGGGAAAGAACGGATGATATCAGCTGCATCGGAACTTCATGCAGAATCAGTGGTGATAAAGAAAATTTGTACCAGAGCGGGACACAAACCTGGGATCTCCTATTTGCTTTCTAGGCAGTTGCATTAACCAATTCACCACCAGGTCACAGTGCAAATGCACTGACTATTTCAGCACACTACTTAGCCAACTCACAATCCCACCTAGTGCCACCACTTATCCTCAGTCCATGTCCATGTTCCCCATGCTCACTAATTTTAGATTCTCGCTGAAGGTTGAATGTAAATTTGCATCTGCATTGATGGTTGTGGATTCATAGTCCATCAAGGCGTGTCAGTTATATGAATGCGTCACGTCTGTTCTTTAGGACATCATACATCAAAGGTCACATAGTGAAAGTCCACAAGCTGCGTCAACTTTGTTGTATGAGCCTAAAAGGAACATGAAATATGCCATTACCTGATCAGTTTTCGCCTTATATCCTGTGATGGTGGGCTATGACCGAAATCAGCAGATAGATATGTTTATTATTAACAGCAATTTTTTCAAGTACTTAACAGCTGTTGGTTGTCAAGTAACCAAAACTTTAAAAGGCTGTATATGACTCTGGATATGGGATGTTCACATTTTAACTCACTTCTACCCTTGAGTTTGGACTTAAAGTACTTGTCTTTCTGTGTAGAATATCGTTGACCACCAAGAAAACCAAACACACTTACAGCCACATTCTTTTGGCATAAAATTTCCAAATCCAAGAAGATAGCTCCAAATGAAGATGGCAGAACAATCATAATGCAGGAATTTCAATTTTCACTGAAATTTGCATGCTACCATATTATGTAGTGATCCTCCAACTTTCTGATTCTTTCAGCCAAATCCTTAGGTCCGTCCCAGCAGAACTTCTCTCCCTCTCCACCCCACAGCCTCCCCATCTCACACACACACACACACACACACACACACACACACACACTCTTTCTACACGATTTCTGTGCTTATGTGGAAAAAATCTCAGATCTTGTTGACCAACACCTTCAGCCCATTACCCACAGCTTAGTTTCCATATCAGTGACACAGACCAATCCTTAAGTATCTTTCAACCATCCACTTCCCATTGCCACCTGGATCTGTCGTGTTACTGTTGACAACAGCTCTTTATACCAGGCCTGGCCAAGATTCGCACTCGCGCTCTGTGAGCGCAGCCGGTGCTCTAGCATCCACCCACCACTGTGCTGTTCTGAGCGGGTGTGTGAGTGAGGCTGCATAAGCAGAAAACTTGTTTGCAACACAGTGCGACTATTCCACAGAATATGGCAGCATACTTCTATAAGCAGGATTTTATCAATAGTGTTTCTTTTAAACATTTTATCAGTGGATGTCTATCTGCTCAAGATAAAAGTAATAAGATACATTTACAATCAAAAGGAAGAATGGTTTGACAAATAAATTGAAATCTGAATTGAGTCGTCCAATATCTTGGAATATTTTTGAAAACTCACGATGAAATGTTTCAATTATTGAAACAGTCAGTCATGTCTGCTACACAGATGGCAGCCTTAAGTTTAAGGAAGTGTTCCATTTCATGAACTTGAAGCTGGTTTTTCTATAGGATTTATTTTGGTTTGATAACATCAATCATGCCTGCCATATCTATTACCAAATGATCCACTCCTTGCGTTAAGACTTAATGAATTCAAATAATTGGTGACGTCAACCTTAAAAGATTTTGTCGTTGCACAATTTACCCTTAACTCAATTTTTTTCCTAATGACAGCCTCCAGTGTAGCTAGCAATCACACTCATTCGTCTGAATAGACGTGAATCTTACCGTCTGTATGGTTGGTGTTGTAACAATGTTACAGTGAAAGTTTTTATGGCTCATGATAGTGCAGTGGCATTTTAAGCATGTTGCATGGCTTTTGAATTATACAAAAAGTAACAAGAATTCCATTCACATGTGTAGACACCATATGTGTAGATGCCATGGTATTCCTAACTCAGAATGTAAATCTAATTTAACACACACGCTATTGATAGCAAACTGTGACAAGCCCACTACCTTGCACTAGTGGCATTTGGCTGCAATCTTTTCCTCATCCTCCTCACCCTTCAGCCCCACTCGCCCCTTTGCTTGGAGCGCTAGTCAGGTGCATGGTAGGAGTGCTTGTGAAGCACTATTTGGCCAGGCGTGCACAATGCACCCATGGTCTTACCACTATAAATACTACCTCTCGCAACATCCTTGTGACTCAAACCCACTGTCTCATTCTGTATATAGAGGTAAAAGAAAATTTTTCAAAAGTGATAGCATGAAAAAAACATGAAATTAGCATTTTCTGGGGCAATATCACAAAATCGGCTATTTAATGCAAAATTGGATATTTTATGAGATTCGGTACATCTGGAATTTTGCTATGCAGAAATCTTATTATTCTGAGGACGGCAGTTTACTAATATTCTTAACTGATGGTTAATGTATGTTAAAATTCCATTTTGACTTCTAATCTCTCGAAGGCTGATGTTTATGTATAATCTTAAAATAACAGTTCATTTCACACATAATGAACTTTGATGTGTTGATGAAAGTAGCACCATATTTGGACAAAAGGACCTGTTTTGCCAAAAACAACATCAAAAAAATGGGGAAAAAACAATGTATGCATGAAAAAACAAATTTGACAAAATCCGCTGAAGTTGGGAAGGACAACACTGAAATATAAATAAGCATTGGATTTGTCAAAAACACCAAATTTGGCAAAGAAAACACCAGATTTGCAAGAAATTGCAAAGCATCTTCGATTGTTCTGCCTTATGATATCATCTTTGCAGGTGTTGCACCGGATGATGCGACTTTAGGCTGCAAAACTGGCTGCACATTAATAAAACAACAATTTCACCAGCTGTCAGCAAAATTCTTCTTAACACCATGTCCCTCAACAGCTACAGATGTCCAGAATATAGAATACTTTTTGGCAGGGAAAAAATTACTGAATTTGGCAAAAACATCAACACACAATTTGGCAAAAATACCAAAATTGGCAAGAAGCAACAGTGAATTTGGCTCACACACAACACCAAATTTGGCAGAAAAACATCACATTGAGCAAAAATGCAGAACTTGGCGATAGACGATGGAGGATTTGCCAAAAAAAGATCATCATATTTGGCAAAGAAAATACTGAATTTTGCAAAATGAAAAATGAAAAACATTGAATTGGGCAAAAAAAATCCAAACTCAATTTTACAAAAAAATGAAATAACAACACCAAATTTGGTAAAATAAACAACTCCAAATTTCGCAAAAAATTCAGGTAAAAATAATTTCACTGAATGTGGCAAAAAATAATGAATATGGCAAAAATGTCAACAAACTTGGAAAAAGTAACAAGGAATCTGGCAAAAAGTACCAGTGAATCTGGCAAAAAGTAACATTGAATCAGGGGGAAAAAAAACACCAAAACTGGAAAAAATTAACACTGAATTCACCTGTAAAATAAAACCATTGTTTCCTGTCCCTACTTCCACATCTAACCAATTTCATCCCCAGGTATAACTGCTTCTCCTCTCAAGGGAAGGTATACAAACTAGGTGTACGACACAACCATGAGTACTGGCATGGACTGTCATATGCCACCCATGTATAGGAAACTCATCTAGCCACTTACATTCTTTAACTCCCCTTCATTATTAGACATAACACCAAGACATATTATCAAACAATGGAAAATCCAGGATGGAATGTAACAAGACATTACAAGACATATTATCTTTATTCCCCACAGCTGCAGCATCTTCTGTTCTTTCCCATCCACCTCAACTGGACCTTATCAAATCTAAGCCACCTTCCTGAACTTTGAGCTCCTCCTCCTCCTCCCTGATAGCTTCTTGAAAGTGTGTCCTTATCAACTGCATTACCATCAACAGTACCCAACTTTTTACAGCAACCATTAATTCCAAACTAAATGTGTGTCTCATACTTTCGACCACCCAGGTAGTTGTAAGCAAACTCTATCCTTATACTTCACAGACAGGTATTACCCTCCAAACCTAATGCACAAACAGATCTCCCATACCATGTCCTTACAATCCCCCAAATTCTCAAACCCCATCACTCTCCATAACCATCTGCAAAAGGAACACCCCATCGACACTCACTACCACCGCAGATGAACAGCTTACCATATCTTTTGCCAGGGATTTGGGTATTTATTATCCTTCCCAAAAATGTGGACTATTTTACTTACAACCATTACCACCAAAATCAAAGTGGTAATCTGGCATACTATACATGTATGAAATACGCTTGTCCTATTTTCATATGACACGTACTCTTAGTCCCTTGCCAGATGAGTCATAATTCTGTAGAAGACCCAAATGCAAGACTTTGTCAATGCACCTTTGTCCTACTCCACTATTTTCACAGACATATACTGACCCAAATGCTGTAAGCTTAAACAAATGCAAGAACACATATTTTCTTTACAACTGATACCTCTTTCCTCCATGGAGAAGGAAGCAACAGTTGAAAACCCTAGTCAGTTTTTCTGTGTTTAAATGTGTCTGTCCACAATATTTGTAATTTCATCTCCTAAAGATACATACATGTTGACCATTCTGTCCCATTGTAAATTTAAACCAAACAAATTTTCTTTTTACAATACAGATATAATAAATGCTGCATTAGCAGAGCCATAAATGTTTGAGGTAGCTGGAGTAGTTACTGGTGATGTACAATGACCCCCTTCCTTCTGTCTTCCTTTTCTTCTTCTCTTCATTCTTTCTACATTCACTTTTTTATCATTGGTACTGTTTCCACAAAAAATCATGACTTATTTTTCTAGGTGTGGAATCACTTTGATGCTGGAGGTTGCCCTGGCCAAGCCACAGGAGTAAGATTACGACTAGACAATGGTATTTCTGGTTATGTTCACATTAAAAATCTCTCTGATAAGCATGTGAGCAATCCAGAAGAGCGAGTTACAAGAGGACAAACCATACATTGCCGGGTAATTAAAATTGATGTGGAGCGATTTTCTGTGGAATGTACATCAAAAAGCTCTGACCTTGCTGACAAAAATCATGAATGGAGGTAAGCTGCTGTTCTCAGAAAAATTGTGTTTAATGCAGTTCACTTTAAAATGCATTACCTTGATCTTGTTGTGTTTGACATTAGTTGAAGTGGCTTCAGTGTTAATTGTTTATTAGTCCATATTGGGGTTAGTCTCATTTGACATATGCATTTTTAATTTAATTAAATTCTTAAATTTCTGCTTTTGTTCATATCTCAGCATTTTTGTTACACTGGTGCTTTCTTATCTATTAGGCCTCCTAAAGATCCCTTTTATGATAATGAAGCAGAAGATAAAGATCTGAAAGCAGAAGAGGAAGCTAAAAAGATGAAACAGCGGCAAACATACATAAAACGTGTTATTGTCCATCCTTCTTTCCATAATATTTCTTTCAAGGAAGCAGAAGAAATTATGAATCAGATGGATCAGGGTGAAGTAATAGTTCGACCTTCAAGTAAAGTATGTTACATTCTTTTGCGAAGAAGTAAAGCTGTTCATTCATTTGTGTGTTAGTGCTTATGACATTGTGTCTGTGGCTCCTTCTTTATAGGGTGCAGATCATCTCACAGTTACATGGAAAGTGACTGACGGAGTCTACCAGCACATAGATGTAAGGGAAGAAGGAAAGGAAAATGCATTTAGTTTGGGTCAGTCACTTTGGATTGGCAATGAAGAATTTGAAGATTTGGATGAAATCATAGCCCGTTATGTCAATCCAATGGCTGCACACGCTCGAGACTTATTATCATTTAAGTACTACCGAGATACTGAAGGTCTGAAGGACAAAGCAGAAGAGCTTCTGAAGGAAGAGAAGAAGAAAAACCCCTCTAAAATTCATTACTTTACCAGTGCCTCCAAGGTATGAAAAAAAAACACCTTTTACATGGAGTGGCTGAACACATGAGCTCAAGTCTAAGTGTGTATTTTCCTAATGAGTAGAACATGTTTTTGGTAAAATTTTTGGATACTGTTGCTGTGTACTCAGTTCTTGACAGTTTAGTGTTTTAGTGCCTGACCTATTTTTACCAAGTAGATATTTGGAATGCCATATTTTGGTTAAATATTGTAGCAGTCACATTAATGAATTTTTGTTGTTGTTATTTTACTCAGTGTCACACCTGCACTTATTGTCAAAAGTGTCCGCAGCTTGTGGTCTTGTGGTAGCGTTCTCGCTTCCCGCGCACAGGGTCCTGGGTTCGATTCCCAGTGGGGTCAGGGATTTTCTCTGCCTGTCTTTCATCATCATTTCATCCTCATTCACTCGCAAGTCGCCGTAGTGGCGTTAAAGAACTTGTGGAGCAGTGGCCGAACCACCCCGCTAGGGGTCTCCCGGCCACCAATGCCATACGCTCATTATTATTATTATTATTGTCAAAAGTACGATCTTATGGGGGCATCAAGTGAAATTTGTGACTGGATTAAGGACTTTTAGGGGAGGAAGGACTTAGCATGTTATGTTGGATGGAGAGGCATTGTTAGATGTTGAAGTAACTTCAGGTGTGCCCCAGGAAAGTGTGTGGGGGCCCTTGCTGTTCATGATGTATATTAATGACCTTGCAGACAATGTTAATAGTACACTCAGACTTTTTGCAGGTGATGCAGTTACCTGTGATGAAGTACTACATGACAAAAGCTGCATAAATATGCAGTCAGATTAGATAAGATTTCAGAGTGGTGCAAAGATTGGAAACTTGCTTTAAATGTTCAGAAATGTAAAATTGCACTTCACAAAACGAAAAAAGGTAGTATCCTATGACAATAATAGCAATGAATCACTGGTGGAATTGGCAAACTTATACAAATACCTGGATGTAACACTCTGTAAGGATAATGAATGTAATAATCATATCGGCTCAGTTGTGGGTAAAGGAGGTCCTAGACTTTGGTTCATTGGTAGAATACTGGGGAAATGCAATCAGTCTACAAAAGAGATGTGTGCCCTCTGCCATGCAATTCACAATGGTTTGCAGAGTACAGATGTAGATATGTGCTATGTGTGTGTAAATTAAAAGCACTGAAAATTTAATTTTACATATATTGTGGGCACTGGAATCTCAGTTAAATCATTTATGTAGTTGGTGAGACTATAATGTTGGTTGGTGATAGTTTGCTGTGATACATACTAGTTCCACTTTTTAGTTCTTATGCAAAATTATTTGTTTGATTACTGACTTTACTGACATTTTGAAATTCATGTCTTAACAGTATCCCACTATCTCCTCTGTCAAACGCCAATTGCTCTGCTATTTTTTCTAATGTGTACGATTTGCCTCATTAGATTTTCTAATCATTGCTTAGTCTTTTCTTTAATCTGGTCTTTGTCATTGATAGTGATCTCCCTCTTCCAATATAATCAAAAGTGTAACTCGTTAGTTGCAGCTGTTCAGTGCCTGTGTGACCTGTACAGTTTCTTACGTAAACATAAGGAAGACTACAGCGTGTTTCTGTGTGCAGATCTTACAGTTGTCCCATGAATGTGTGCAGAATAAATTTATAAAGCAATATAGTAAAGAACTATGAAATGTTTTCAGGGAGTGGCTATTTCTGATAATCCTGTAAAGTAGTGTAATTTGCATCTTTTTCTACAGAGCTATCCTGGAAAATTTTTGCTGTCATACCTACCAAGAACAAGATGTCGGCATGAGTATGTGACTGTGACTCCGGAAGGATTTCGATTTAGACAGCAGATTTTTGATTCACTAGGTTCATTGTTCCGTTGGTTTAAAGAACACTTCAGAGATCCAGTACCAGGTACACCAAGTACACCTCGTGGTGCTGCAACCAACAGAACACCTTACCAGACACCAAACATTAATATTGCTGGTTGGTTGAGCTTCTTTAAAACTAAAAATGCACTCAATTCTCCTAAATCTTACCTTCAAAAACCAAAGTACATACAATTCTTTATTTGTGTTTTACTTGCACAGGCATGAACCCAGAAGCAATACAGAGGGTTGCTCAGAATATGCCAACACACATGTTGCATAGTCTGTCTCAGGTTGCAAGCCAGACGCCACATTATCCTCACACTCCTGGTGGCGGTACTTATGGAGCCAATGTTCATACTTATCCAAACACCGTAAGTCAGCCTCAAGTAATTACTGTTGCATATAGATGAAGTAAATGCATTTATAGTACAGATTAGAATTTATCAACCTCTTTTCAGTGAAAAGACAATGCTATTAATTGTTAAAATTGTGTTTTTCAGCCATACACTCCATCTGGACAAACACCTTTTATGACTCCCTACCATACTCCACATATGACACAGACACCTAGGTATGGACAGCAGACACCATCCCACACGCAAGGAGGCTTTTTGCATCCAGGTTCTGTAACGCCATCTCATAGAACACCTTCTCAGAGAGCAGCTCATACTCCACATACACCACAGCCAAGGTTTGTATATTTCAAATATATTTGAGTAGTTCAAAAAAAATTGGACTGATAAAAATAATTAATTAATGAGCAATGAAAAGAATGCAAAATATAGTGTTAATAGAGAAGTTTTTGAAATGCACATTTCCCAATATATAGACCTTTCATAACTGTTTATAGGAAATGCAACATAGATCTGGATACAGTATTGTGAGACAAAATAATTTTATACCTTTACAGAGAAAGAGGAAAACATCGTTGTTTGATTTGAGAACAGTGAATACTCAGTTAGCAGAGAAAAAATTTTGAAGAATGAGAACATGAAATATCTTTCAGAGCTGTACATAGATAATATGACAATGAACCTTTCCACTTATGAATATAGGCCTACTTTGAAAAGGGAACCAATGTTTCATTAATCACATCTTATACATTTAGAGTTTTTAAAAATAAACCTGTACTGCAGTAGAACTCACTAATGTGTGGTTAAACCACAAAAAATTTTAACAACAAAAACTAAGACTATAATTGAATTTCAAACTGCATATGTGTTTAGTAGATGCTGTGTTGGAACACAGGAACATGTTGTCAGTCAACAGTTTTTTTGGAACAATTTTTTAATTCCAAAGTCTAAAAAAATTATATGTAATTTCTAAATATGTATGTGAATGACACTTCACCATTAATAATTCTCCGCACATTCTGTAAAAATATTGTAGTCTTCTACCTATATGTGCAATATAACCAAGTGTAGATTAGTAAAAATAATAATGATATGTTTCACTTCCTCTAGTTGTACAGTGTGTCTATTTTCGTAACAAGTTCAGTAAGGTTTGATTACTGACTTGGCCTCTCAGTTGAATGAGAGATACTTTTACTGAGTTAATAGGCAGTAAGGTAATATATTTGTATCAAATGTAGGATATTCATTAAGATAATTTATAAATTATCTAATTGTGCAGCAATTTCTTTCTGAAACTCAAATTATTTGTGTAAAAGTGATGTCTTTTGTAGTGATGTGTTGTTATTTAATTCTGTGTTCTGAACACACTTTCAGCAATCATAATTTACTCTTCATTCTCATTCATCCATCCCCTTGTTCATATAGCCCCATAGATATGATTCATTAGCATTAAATTAACACAGCTATTCTTGGTAAAGTTTTTATTTTATTTGGTGATTCATTAATTTGAAACAAAAGAAACTGTTGATTATTTGTACAACTTTTGAGTTCTCCATTCTTGGCCAATGAACATTTGTAATAAAAAACAACTTACTGATACTGGTACTCTTGAGTAATTTTTCAGTAATCAGTGATACTGTTGATTCATGTAGAAACATTTTCACAGTGTAATCTACAAAGCAGCTCTACTCACTTGCTTCCCTGTTTTTTGCTATAGTCATTACAGATTGTTCTCAGCTTTTAATTAATATTTGACTGCCAACAGGCCACAAGTTACGCCACAAACCTCAGAGCCAATGGACTGGAGAAAAGCTGCTGAAGCATGGGCAAAATTGAAAAATCGTGAAGCAGGTTTGGGAACACCAAGGCAAGATGGTCGAACAACACCACGTCAACACAGGTAAGTTGAAATGATTTTTATTATGTGTCCCTTAATGTATACTTCAGTTTTAGAGTGCTAGTTTTAAACACTTGTGCATAAAATTTCATCATGATAGTGTGAGATTGTGCAGGAAAAGTGTAAAGACTGCTTGCACCACAAAGTAATTACTTGTAAAGGTATATAAATGTGGTGCTGAGGTGTGTGCTAATGATGTGACAAGTTCACTCAAAATCAAGCAAATCAGCTGCAAGAAGAGAGTAGGTAACTACAGATCTGTTCGTGTGCTCCTCCAGAAAATGTCTTGGATGAAGCCTGACACAAAGGAAACAACAGTGATCCTGCATATTTGTGTGCATTCCAAATAAGTTCAGTTAATGGTAGGTGTCTTCAAAGTAAGATACATTTGAGTCCGTAGGCATCTGGTGTTGTTCATGTTCCCGTTCAGAAAATTTCTACCATGAGGTATGATTGTTATTGTCATCTGTAGGACAGTGACTCCATGGCTGCAGTATACTGTATTCAAATGCCAGATGAACTGATTATTCTGATAAGGACATAATTTAGGTTCAAAAATATATCTGCACTAATAAAATCTTACAAATAGTTCCTTAGAAATGCGTGTAGTCCTTCTCTCCGTGTTGTGTAAGAGCATATCCACCAGTATGACAAAGTAGTTAAGGCATTTGGAAGCGTTCAAATTCCTGTCTAGCCATCCACATTTTGGTTTTCCATGATTTTCTTATTTTATGTCAGGATAGTTCTGGATTTATTTTATTTTAATATAAAAGACTATACTACTTATCTTCTGGTCCAGCCTGAAATTGTGCACCATTTTTAATGATTTAAATGTTTATGGGAAATGAAACCCTAATTTTCCTTTCCTTATAGATGAGTCTCTGGAATTTTTTATAATACATTGTTAAGGTGAACAGTGTTTGATTTTTCGTCAGCTAAGTTTTTGTGTTTATGTTAAATGGCAAATATATAAATATTGTTGAAAGACAAATATTGCTAAAATACACATTATTTTAACTAAGTGGCTGTAGTATTAGAGCATTTCCTACTACAGTTCAGGACTGTTGAATTACCTCCCTCACTCCCTTGCCCCACAGTAGGGGCCCTCTGCATCATTATAAGATAAACATTAAGAACATTAACTAACACAAAATAAAACCTTTCACATTAAAAAACTAGTCTTATGATATTGATCTCAATAATACTTTCATAAGGAAGAGTTATCTTCAGTTATTGTTTTGTTTTGCCTTCTGAGATGTACAAAATACATGTTCTAGTTGACCCAGGTGATGGGAAAACCTTTACAAATTAATTACATTTAAAAATGTGTATTTGGTTTATTTTGAATAGAGACTGTGTAATTGCTATACTTTCAGAGAAAAATACATAATACTAGAAGTTGATGTCAGCAAGCATTGATATATAGTCTTTGTCTAATTTGCTTTGGGCAGCTTCTAAGAAAAACTGTAATGCTGCTTTCATAGTATTGAAGACTACATGAGAGAGCATGTGTTTTTTTTCTTTTCTTTTTTATAACTTTTTCTCTCTCACTGTATTAGAAAGATTAGTTCTTATCCTTATATGAACACTGTCAAAGTGGTGCAGTGGTATGACATTGGACCTGCGATGCGAAGAATGGTGGTTGAAATCCCCACCCAGCCATCCAGAATTAGATTTCAATGGTTTGCAAGTGTAGGGGTGGTTCCTTTGAAAAAGACATGACCCAATGTCTTGCCTCATCCTTCCCAATTTGAGCTTGTGCTCTGTCCCTAATGATCTTGTTGTTGACAGTCCATTAAACTCTATAATCCTACATTTTATGAAGTAAGATAGAGGAGAAGATTATGAAGAAAAAGGAAGGTCAGTAGACAATGAATTACATTTAATATACACAGTAGAGCCCCGGTAATTGGATATGTGGTATTTCAAAATTCAAGCTGGTCTTAAGAAAATTAAAATGTTACAGAAAACTGAAGTAAAAACCCGTTTTCGTATGTTGTCCACATGTACATTTTACACACTATGGAATGTGTTACATTTTGAACTTCCTTTCAATTTTCCATGTGCAATAAAGGTAAAACTGTTCTACTTGGGGTTTTTGTTCATAATGCACAAAAATAACCTTGGCCTCAGACTGCTAATGTATTTTTATTACAGATGGAAAAGTACTATTAGGTTTCAAGGAGTGCCCTTGCTCTTTCTCTGTTGACACTTTACTAATTGGGACCACCTGACAATCAGTTGTACAGTGCATACCATCCTTGTTACCCTTACTGCTGCGGCTACTCAGTAACAGTGGTCATTAAAATACAGTAGGCCTAAGTAACATTACAGTACTAATTTTACAACAGTGGGATACCATTGTTGTTTTCACTGCAGTTGGTAGTGTAGTAACATCTATACTGTAGTGAGCCCGGCTGTGTAATGTTAAAGTGTTGTACACTTGTTCAGTGTACTGTACACATGTAACTGTGCGTTTCTTAATGTTCATACATTACAGTGAGTGGTAGGAGTTAGAGAAACTTAGTGCCATTGAATGAGAAACTGGAGGTTTTGAAAAGACTAGACAAAAGAGAAACCTTTTAAAAAGAAAAAGGAAAACCTTGCTGCTGAGTATGGAGTTGGTGAAGTGACAGTTTGAGATTGGCATAGAAACAAAGTTGAGAAGTTTTCTTTAAACAAGTGTTCTATTTCATCATTTGAACGGAAGTCCGAGAAGAAATCTGAATAAGAAAAGATGAGAGAAGTTTTGTTTGTTTTGTTTACTCAACAAAGACAAAAAGGAAGTCCAGTTTCAGAGCCTATTGTGGAAGAAAAAGCTGTATTTTTTAAACATGAGTTAAAGGAAGGTGAGGACAATTTTACTGCAAGTTCAGAATGGCTGGATGGGGGAAGAAGTGATATGGTGTAAGGTGGCTTGAAATTTGTGAAGAAAAACTTTCTGCAGGTTCTCAAACTGTTACACAATTTTGTGAGAAATTAAGAAAAATTATAGAGGAAGAAAATCTTGGACCATAAACTGAAGCTGCAGGTGATAGGGAAGTCTGCTAAGCTTAGAGCTAAAAAAAATATCACTGCTTCTGCACTGTTTGTTACTTCTGTCCACCAAAAATCTGCTTGGTAGACTAAAACTATTTTTAAGAAATGGTTTTTCGATGATTTTGTTCCAGAGACTAAAATATACCTAATGAAAAAGTGCTTGCCTTCCAAAGCAATCTTAATATTTGACAACACTGGTTCACACCCTGATGAGGAAGAATTACACTGTGGCAGTATTCGCGCATTGTTCTTACCCCTTAATGTGACGAGTTTAATACAGCCTTTGGACCAAGGTGTTTTACAATGCTTGAAAAAAGGTATCGTTGTTGTTTGCCTCATATGCTTGTACAAACAACAGAAGGTTAAGGAACCACCAAAGAATTTCTTAAAAAGCTATGATAAAAGATGTAGTTTACTGGGTAGCTGATTCATGGTCTAAAATAAAGGCAGAGACACAAGAATGTCTTGGAAACAGCTTTTATGGAATGAAATGGATACCTGTAGTATAGACAAAGATGACCTACAGTTGGCAGAACAGATGAAAAAACTAGCTGGATGTGAAAATGTGAATGTTTCAGAATGAATTAACAGTTTGAAGTGACCAATCTTGCAATTGTTGAAATGAAATGGTTTGTGAACCCACTGAAGACAGTGGCGACGAAAAATTGCCTAAAGAAATTGTATAGTAATCACTCATACCAACCGTTTTATTGAGCAGCGGTTATGCCTTTCCCTTTACCACATTTTCCAAATTGTGCTCAAAATTTTGCAATGAGAGGTACACAAGGTACATGCTGTGCACAGAATGAAAACAAGAGAATATATATTCCTCATTTAACTTTAGTGATAGAGAGAAACTAAATGAACTTTAAGACAGGAAAGCAGAGAAAAGAACTAAACCTTGTAATTGTTATCTTCTTCCCTTTACCAATTTGTGCAATGTTCTGTACTGATCCTTGGATATAAATCAGCTCCCTGACATAGTGTCCAAGACATATGAGAGTTTTTTTTTATATTTTTAGTCACCACCTCTTTTGTCTTGGAGTCATAGTGAAACATGCAGTACTTATCCATGGTAATTAGGTGGCTAGAGAAGTTAACTGGAAGTTGCTTGACACAGCTGCAACACTTCACTGCTGCCTCGATTTGCCAGGTATTACGAAACCATCTGTATGATGATGTAGGTTAAGATCCCAGCTATCACATCCTGGAGCCATTCACCTCAGTGAACCCTCATTTGCGAGTAATAGACGAGGAGAGGGGGAAAAAAATTGAATTTTACATGTTGCTCAGTAGCGTTAAAAGAGAGACCATTTTCTAGACTGATTGTGTTGTGTAATTACTAGGCTAAGGACATCGCATACTGAAGGTCAGGGGTTAGAATATAATCAGATGCCTTAAATTTTTTTGAAATCATTATTGAAATGACTTTGATCATTATTTTTATTCAATTACTTGGTTAAAACTTTTTTTTTATTTCTATTCCTGTGTCACATCCTAATCGTCATATGAATTTTTTTCATTTGTTCTCACTTTTTCTTTATATCATTTTTTTCAGTTGGAATTTTTGTGAATGGGAATTTAATTATATTTATCTATTACAATATTTAAATATTTGAAAATGTGTAGTGTTGTCGAATATGTGTTTTTGTTACAAGATAAGCATTTTTTATTGTAATCATCATACAA
The DNA here is from genome assembly GCF_021461395.2 of Schistocerca americana. NCBI lineage: Eukaryota > Metazoa > Arthropoda > Insecta > Orthoptera > Acrididae > Schistocerca > Schistocerca americana. The sequence goes on along the minus strand of NC_060119.1, from coordinate 929,323,704 downwards.
ACATTTAAAACATAGCCTAAATGCCTATTACACTATGGGCAAAATAATGTAGATGTAGGCTAAAATGAAAGAAGGGATTAAAAGGAAAACAAAATTCAAGAAAAATAAGGAACACAAATAATGAATGTAATAACATGGATAAAAAACATGATTATAAAACAAAACAAAAATCAAATTATAGTATAAAATTAATCTCAAAGATTTCAAGTGGAAAAAGAGTGATAGGAAGAAAAATGAGAGCAAACGAAGTCCATATGATGATTAAAACAATGTAACAAAGCAATAGGAATAAAAATGATCATCACTGTAATTTAAATAAAAATTTAAAAATAGGAAAAGGATTTTTATTGCCTGATGAGATTCAAGCCCATAACCTTCTGTATGTCAAGGCCTTCCCTTTCCATCACACCATTTAACCAGTCAGTATGATTTTTTTGAGTCATCAGTCTTCTGAGTGGTTTGATGCAGCCCACCACAATTTCCTGTACTGTGCCAACCTCATCATCTCAAAGGAGCACTTGCAACCTATGTCATCAATTATTTGCTGGATGTATTCCAATTTCTGTCTTCCTCTACAGTTTTTGCCTTCTACAGCTCCCTCTAGTACCATGGAAGTCACTCCCTGATGTCTTAACAGATGTCGTATCATCCCATCGCGTCTTCTGGTCAATGTTTTCCACATATTCCTTTCCTCTCTGATTCTGCACAGAACCTCCTCATTCCTTACCTTATCAGTCCACCTAATTTTCAACATTCATCTGTAGCGCCACATCTCAAATGCTTTCATTCACTTCTGTTTCAGTTTCCCCACAGTCCATGTTTCACTACTATACAATGCTGTGCTCCAAATGTACATTCTCAGAAATTTCTTCCTCAAATTAAGGCCTATGTTTGATATTAGTAGACTTCTCTTGCCCAGGCATGCCCTTTTTGACAGTGCTTTTTATGTCCTCTTTGCTCCATCCATCATTGATTATTTTGCTGCCTAGGTAGCAGAATTCCTTAACTTCATCTACTTCATGACCATCAATCCTGATGCTAAATTTCTCACTGTTATCATTTCTACTACTGTTCATTCCATTCAGTAGATCATGTACTTCTTCTTCACTTTAACTCAAGATAGCAATGTCATCAGTGAATGGTATTATTGATATCATTTCACCCTGAATTGTAATTCCACTCCTGAACCTGTTTTTTATTTCCATCTTCCTTCTTCGATACACAGATTGAACAGTAGGGGTGGAAGACTACATCCCTGTCTTACACCCTGTTTCATAGGAGCACTTTGTTCTTGGTCGTCCATTCTTATTATTCTCTCTTGGCTCTTGTACATATTGTATATTACCCGTCTTTCCCTATAGCTTACCCCAATTTTTCTCAGGATTTCAAGAATCTTGCACCAGTTTACATTGTCAAATGCTTTTCCAGGTCAACAAATGCTATGAATGTGTCTTGATCTTTCTGTAGTCTTGCTGCCATAATCAAATGCAACATCAGAATTGCCTCTTTAGCGCCTTTACCTTTACTAAAGCTGAAGTGATCATCATCTATCACATCCTCAGTTTTCTTTTCCATTCTTCTATGTATTGTTCTTGTCAGCAATTTGGATGCATGAGCTGTTAAGCTGATTGTGTAGTAATTCTTGTACTTGTCAGCTCTTGCAGTCTTGGGAATTGTATGGGTAATATTTTTCCGAAAGTCAGATGGTATGTGTCCAGATTCATACATTCTACACACTAATGTGAATAGTTGTTTTGTTTCCACTTCGCCCCAATGATTTTAGAAATTCTGATGGAATGTTATCTATCACTTTTGCCTTATTTGATCATAAGTCCTCGAACGCTCTCTTAAATTGTGACTCTAATACTGGATCCCCTATTTCTTCTAAATCAACTCCTGTTTCTTCTTCTTTCACTTCAGACAAATCTTCCCCCTCATAGAGGCCTTCAATGTACTCTTTCCATCTATCCGCTCTCACCTCTGCATTTAACAGTGGAATGCCTGTTGCACTCTTAGTGTTACCACTCTTGCTTTTAATTTCGCCGAAGATTGTTTTTACTTTCCTATATGCTGAGTCAGCCCTTCCAACAGTCATTTATTTTTCAGTGTATTCACATTTTTCATGCAGTCTTTTTATCTTAGCTTCCCTGCACTTTCTATTTATTTCATTCCTCAGCAACTTGTATTTCTGTATTCCTTTTATCGATCAACTGAAGTGTTTCTTCTGTTACCCATAGTTTCTTCACAGTTACCTGCTTTTTTCCTATGGTTTTTCTTTCCAATTTCTGTGATTGCACTTTTTAGAGATGTCCATTCCTCTTCAGCTGTATTGCTTACTGAGTTATTCCTTATTGCTGTATCTATAGCCTTAGAGAACTTCAAGCATATCTCATCATTCCTTAGTACTTCGCATCCCACTTCTTTGCGTATTGAGTCTTCCTGACTAATGTCTTGAACTTCAGCCTACTCTTGATCACTACTACATTATGATCGGAGTCTAAATCTGCTCCTGGGCACGCCTTACAATCCAGCATCTAATTTCGGAATCTCTGTCTGACCAAGATGTAACCTAACTGAAATCTTCCCACATCATCCGGTCTTTTCCAAGTATATCTCCTCTTCTTGTCATTCTTGAGCAAAGTATTTGCTATTACTAGATGAAATTTATTACAGAACTTAGTTAGTCTCTCTCCTCTCTCATTCCTTGTCCCAAGCCCATATTCTCCTGTAACCTCTTCTTCTACTCCTTCTCCTACAATTGCATTCCAGTCCCCCATGACTATTAAATTTTCATTTCCCTTTACACCTGTATTACCCTTTCAATATCCTCATATACTTTCTCTGTCTCATCATCTTCAGCTTGCAACGTCGTCGTGCATACCCAAACCCTCACTGTCGGTGTTGGTTTGCTGTCGATTCTGATAAGAACAATCCTGTCACTGAAAAGTTCACAGTAACACTCTCTCTGTCCTACCTTCCTATTCATAATGAATCCTACTCCCGTTATACCATTCTCTGCTGCTGTTGATATTACCCTGTACTCATCTGACCAGAAATTCTTCTCTTCTTTCCATTTCACTTCACTGACCCTCTACTATATCTAGATTGAGTTTTATCATTTCCTTTTTCAGATTTTCTAGCTTCCCTACCGTGTTCAAGCTTCTGACATTCCACGCCCCGACTTGTAGAACGTTATCCTTTCATTGGTTATTCAATCTTTTTATCATGGTTACCTCCCCCTTGGCACTCCTCTCCCAGAGATCCGAATGGGGGACTATTCCAGAATCTTTTGCCAATGGAGAGATCATCATGACACTTTTTCAGTTACAGGCCTTATGTCCTGTGGATACACATTTTTTGTCTTTAATGCAGTGGTTTCCATTGCATTCTACGTCCTCATGACATTTAGCATTGCTGATATTTCTGCATTTAGGGGCAGTTTCCCACCCTGAGGACAAGAGTGTGCCTTGAACCTCTGTCTGCTCCTCCGCACTCTTTGACAAGGCCATTGGCTGAGTGAGGGTGACTTCTCATGCTGGAAGTCCTTGGCCACCAATGCTAATTATTAATCAAAATGTAAGCAATGGTGGGTTTTGAACCCAGGCCCATGAACATTTTGCTTACTCAAAGACGATACCCCTATACCATGGGTGTATCAGTATGTTACTACCACCGAGCGAGGTGGCGCAGTGGTTAGACACTGGACTCGCATTCGGGAGGACGACGGTTCAATCCCGCGTCCGGCCATCCTGATTTAGGTTTTCCGTGATTTCCCTAAATCATTCCAGGCAAATGCCGGGATGGTTCCTCTGAAAGGGCACGGCCGACTTCCTTCCCCATCCTTCCCTAATCTGATGAGACCGATGACCACGCAGTCTGGTCTCCTTCCCCAAAACAACCAACCTATGTTACTACTATTCTAATGCTGTTGGGTACCGCACAAAATACAAAAAAAAAATTTTGTTAGTAGCTTGCAAATAAGGGCCTACCAGGATGAATGGGAGTTTCAGAAAGTTGATCCCACCACTGGGGACCTCTACTTGCATGGATTGTTGCAGCATTACACCCCTTCAAATACAGAAAATAGTTACCACACAATACTCTATTTATGGTGTGCAACATCTTGTTTTCACTCCTCTAGCAACATGCTATGGCACTGTTATATATCAGTCAAGCTCCTGAAAACAAACAAACAAAAAATTAATTACGCAACTTTATTTTTTGAGTTTGTGTGTTATGTCTGTAGATAAATGGCAGTCCATTCTTCCCCAAGAGACAAAACCAAATAAGGTAATAGTGTTTGTACTCTAGAGTCTGGTGAAAACTCAACATATTAACTCATCTCAGAGGTGTTCTATGGGGTTTAGGTTGGGGTTCTGAGCAGGACAGTGCATTTCATGAATGTTATTGCCGCTGGACCTTTGCTCACAAATGTTGCTTTATGACAGGGTGCAGTATCATGCTGATATAATCAGTTATCATCTCGGAACTGTTCATCTCTCAAACCCAAACCCTTCCACCAAATTGCCACAGTCTGTAGTGTGATTCATCACTCCCAAGTCACTTGTTTGCAGTCATCCACCATCCAGTGGCATCATTATTCACACCACCTCATGTGTCGCATAACATTGACTCCAGAAACATGTGGCTTTTGAGGGGCTGCTCGACCATTGTACCCCATTCCTTTTAACCCCCTACACACATCTTGCTAACTGATCTACTGGGGGCACTTTTGAACTCCAAGTTATTCCTTCTACTAATTTCATGTTATTTTTTACAAGCACCGTCTGAAATATTTGACAGTCCCTGTCCATCACTACATGAAGACTGCTTGTTCTGCTTCTCAGTCACATCACCAACTATCAACTTGGACAACTTTAGAAGGGCAGAAATATACCTGGTGGATTTGTTACTCAGGTGACAGCCAATTAGTAGTCCGTGTTCAAAGTTACTGAGCTCTCCTGTGTGACCCATTGTGCTGTTGTTACTGCTTCTGTGCTGACAACATAATACTCACCACCTCCTTTCATAATGGTGGGTCTGCCTTGCATGAAATCAAGTGGTCTAAAATCTTTTCAAAACAAAGAATTACCATCATTTATTAGCTTCAATTTCATAAAACTATATTCTGAAATGATTCCCACCTCAGCTAAAATACTTTCTCTGATATGTTAAATCCTTGCAAAAGTATTACCTAATACTTGAAGCCCTTTAGTTATAGTTTTCTACTGACTGTTTTATACTTTCCCAGATATCATTGGTGGTTATTCCACTGTTGCTCTAATATCATGACGAAGCCATTTAAAAATGTTGTCCCATTATTTAATGGATTACTTGTTCTCACCATCCAACAGTTATTAAATGTAATGGTGAGAGGGGAGAGTAGTTTTGTAGATTACTACTGTCGGCAATAATGTAATTATTCATTTGTTTATAATCCATATTATCACAAAATGGAGGAGAGAATGTTACAGATATGATACATGAGTTGTGGTGATAATCTGAAAACAGTGTGTTTTTTGTTGCAGTGGGAGTCAATCACCAGTTTTCTCCTCTGAATGTGAAAATATTTTGGGTTGACTTCCACTATAAATAGCGAGAAATGATTATTGTTACAAAGTAAGGTAGCTAACACAGAAAGATGTAGATGTTTGTTTGTCCAAGGTTACTCAGGTGACATCCAGTTAGTAGTCCATGTTCAAAGTTACTGACCTCTCCTGAATGACCCAGTCAAGAAATATTCTGAGTGTGATTCAATGAACCCTGTGTCGAGCACAATGTGTGAATTGCAAGTAGTCGTGTAAATGTAGATAAAGTCCACATAAGGATTTATGTTTCGTTAGTTTATGCCCTATTTATAACTTAGTTTTCTTAATGATACTGTGTGCTGCAAAAATAAATTGCTCTAGTACTGAAGCTTTCATATGAGTATCTCTTTTAATTACAGTGGAGGTTCAACACCACGATTTGATGATATAAGGAAGACAACTCCTCAGTTTGATGAGGCTGGCCGAGCTACACCAAGAAGCAACAGTAGTGGCAGTAGCAGCTTTAACATAAGTGTCAGATCGAACAATAGCCGTTTAGCTTATGGGTTGTCAGTAAACAATATGAAATCACCAAGAAGTACTTCAGGATCAGGACGTGACAGCCTTCGATCTACACCCCGCACTAACACTAGCCCACATTCTATGATTGAAAGTTCTTTGAGTGGTGATGCTACACCACTATATGATGAAAACTAGTGTTTTAACAGATTACAATGTCAGTTACTGCTGTGAATTCATTTGCAAAACACCACTAACTGTGCTGTTCCAGTGATATTTAAAAACTGGGTGAAAACAATGTGCTTAAGATTTATGCCTCCTTAAAAAGTATTTGGAGTGTGCTGTTTGGCTTCAGATAGTAACTTACCAGCTTCAGATTATCCTGAGTCTGAAAAGAAGTTGTTTTTATAAGATATCTTTTGTAATAAAGATATATAATTTGTTTTGTATAAATGTGGATTAAGCTTTTGTTTAAAGGTATAATGATTTTATGATTTTATCAAAAAGAATTTGATTTTTGTACAAATGTTAAATATTCTATATGTGCAGAAGGACCATTCTCCTGGTTTACATGAGAATTATTATTTATTTTTTACTGAAATTTGTGAAATATTTGGATAGTTTGAAAAGTTTCCTCAGATAGTGGCATTTGATTTGTATTGTATTGGTAAAGAAGCACATTTATTGTCACTGCTAATGGTCACACAACATTCAAAAGCAATAATAACCTTCACTACATTATACTAGATGTGTTCTTTCACAAACAATGCATTTCATATTTTCATGTAGAATAAACTCGTGTTACATTCATAATACTTTCACAGTCAGATTAATGTGTTCTCATTTGTGCCACTTAACAAATAGCTTTGATACATAAACAGTTTTATACTTGTTTTAGTAATAATTTTTTACATTTTACTTTCTAGTTGACTCTGTGAGAGATGGAAGAGCTTTCACTTACATATTCCTTAGAAAAGGGCAGTCACATAAGGGGTTATGCACTTGTATGCAAATAGAAAATATTGCTCGTTTAATCTCATGCTTTCGGAATATGAGAGATCATATGTCCTCTTGTTTTCATAGGTCGAGAGGGGATGGGGGCAATAATCACTCCTGTCTCAAATTGTCATTAGCAGGTGTACATCTCCTGTCTCTCATATTGTCAGTTTAAATATATTGCTCCCTCTTTTTTTACTTTGGTCATACTGTTCTCTGTCCAAATTGCTCTTTATTCTTTCATAACATATACAGATTTGTCCAACATTCAAAGTTCCTGATGTTAAAAACTATTCAAATGTTATAACTTTTGTGCAGAAGTGTATTACAAAAGAAATTTTTTCCATCTTGTCTTAAAAGTATTTTTTTTTCCTCTGGATGTTAATTACACCAAGTTTGTAAGTTTATTTGATTTAGTCTTCTCCAGATTTTCTGGTCACAGCAAATTCAATCAATCAAATAAATCTTATATGTTATTTAATGTCCTCTCCTCCTCTGCCTTGTTTTAGTCATGTGTGCAGAGAAGAAAGTATTTGCCAGTGAGAGTGTAGTAGCTAAATTTTGCTGTCACTCTTACTACACCTCATATTTAATCATGGTATGATCTATTTTCTCACTTCTATTTGTCGTTAACTGAGGAAACTTTCATTTTGTGTGAGGAATTTTGAAACTAAAAGTATGATTTTTCCTGTTGCCTGTTATCTGCTGAATTCAAACTTGGGATTAATGTGAGCACTATGTGCTCCAAAGTTTTTAATTGTAGAACTGTCCTCTTTTTTAAAACATTTTTTAGTGTTGTACAGTTCATACTAATTAAACGTCATAATAAAGTGCAAAAGCAGGCTTCTGGCAATTCCATTGACATTGTTTGTCCAAGAAAATAATAAAGCCTTGGAAATTGTTGTGTAAAGCTTGATGAACCACATCTGGTCTCTACCATTATTAAGTAAGATATTCATTTTATTTCAGTTTTCACCATGCTGGAATCTCTGCTTACTGGTTGTATATCATCTCTCTATCTTCGTTGGTATTAAAGTGTTTTGATTTTAATATAAGATGTGGTCAGGATTGTTGGAAAAAAATATATATATTTAATACACTGTTAGCGTCGTGTATATTCTGCATGCTTGTAAATGCTGACAATAATCAAGGTTGCTATGCAGGCACAAATATAAGTAAAAATGGGTACAGTTTTGCTTGTAATGGTTTGAGAGACTACCGTATTTACTCGAATCTAAGCCGCACTTTTTTCCGGTTTTTGTAATCCAAAAATCCGCCTGCGGCTTAGAATCGAGTGGAAAGCAAGCGGAAGTTCTGAAAAATGTTGGTAGGTGCCGCCACAACTAACTTCTGCCGTCGAATATATCTAGCGCTACACAGGCATGCTTTGTAGGCACAAAGATAAATACTGGCGCCAAAACCTCTACGTCAGTAAATAAATTAAAAAAAAAAAAAAAAAAAGGGTGGAAGACGAGCTCTTTCTCTCCTCCCCGAGTTTCGACCACTGCATTTTCATACATTATCCAACGAAGTGAATACAAATTCCGTATTATTCATCTTCGAATGTAGCAGAATTTCAATGTGCTACGAAAATCCGACTGGCAAGACTATTTGGGATGTTTGTCAATATGGCCAATTCTACGTTCTGAATTTTTTCCTACCTGTGAGAAGAAATGGTTGCTAAGAGGAACCTGATGAAATGTGAATCACATGCAGTATTCTCTTCACCATAAGAATAATACAAATATAAACATTTTGCAATGTATTCTTTCGTGTTTGCTGCTATCTCATTTAAATCCTGTCTGCCTAATAAACTATGAAACTAGAGTGAGACAACAGCAAACGCGGAAGAATATACGTATCGTGTCATGTTTATATTCGTATTATTCTTATGCCTAATAGTGATACAGTCAGAAATGAAGCATGGCAACTGACTAGATTTTTAAATCTAAGATGACTCTAATTTCTGTGCAGAATTTGATGTACTAAAGAAGTGGCCGCAAAGATTTTCAAACGGAGAAAAATTTTTGCCTAACTTTCGTTCAGAACATGTTCTATCACATGCAGTCTATTATTTGGTTCCTGTTGATCATTATCAAAGAAAGCAGCAGTGTAAGTAACAACAAATAGCAGTCTCTTGCCATTGTTTCGCTAATGAGACGATTCCTCTCTTTTTTTTTAATTGTAAGCGGCGGTAGCGTGCACAAAAGCAAGCCATGCCGCGAGCGGCGACAGGCCGTAAACATGCACTATCAGAATAAGACAAACAATGCATGACACAGTACAGTAATGCATTTTCAGCTTAGAGTGACGTAAACACCTATAACAAAGAAAATGGCACTTATCAGATCAAAGCAAAATAAGCAATCGATTCAAACCAGACGAAGCATGTGAAAAAGGAAGGGTACCCATATAAATACGGACGGAGCGCCTGACGCATAGCAATGACTACCTGGTAAAGCTTAACTGCTAAGCTTACGACTCGAACCAAACTACTGTAGCTGTATCGTCATTCATTCAACCTAAATTGTGTCTCATATTACAATGGACCAACTTTGTTTCGATTTGGAGGTGCGGCCTAAAACTTTTCTCTCCCCTTGAATTTCGAGTCTCAAATTTCAGGTGCGGCTTAGATTCGTGAAATTTTTTTTTTTTTTTTTTCCAAGTCTCATTTTTCAGGTGCGGCTTAGATTTGAGTGCGGCTTAGATTCGAGTAAATACGGTATATAACCACCTACCGTAGCGTAAGGATTTCTACTCACGATAAATAATTTCATTGATATCTCACTGGGTTCATTTTAAGTTAAAACATTTCCTTGACAGAAATGAATTCAATTGCAAACTCAGAGATATCGTGAAGCAAACCTAAGTCTTGTCACCTATATTGCAGTTAAATCTATCCATGCAATTCTGTTAAAATTCTGATAAAATGAACTTTGCTAAGTTAATGCCTGGAAATTATTATCAATATTCAAAGTATTTATAATGTTAACTTGAGAGTGAAGCCCAATATTTAATTAAATATTGCGTAATGGCAACCTGTCCGCCATTACAACAAAAGAGAGCCAGATGGGCGATCTTCTACACAAACCACTTTAAATAATTATTTTTCACATAAATATTTGTACAGGGAGGGAGAGACTTTGAATAAGAACAGGAGACATTAACTTTTTGCCATGTATTATAAAAAAAATACGTACATCAAATACTTAGTGCATCAGAACAGCTAAGCAACTTAATTCTTCAACAGCAGAGACAAAAGTAGTATTTCATCTTTGAACCAGAGTCTTTTTTAATCTTAATTAGGTAAGGTGTCCATGGTTATAAAGAACATCTTTACATTGTATAGTTACTCTCCACAAAAAATATATCTCCCCTCAACCTTGCTCAACGAACTGTGTTTGGGCTGCCTGCTCGATGAATGGCGATTGGGCCTGCAGTTTGCAACATTCAGAAGACTCTACAAAGTGCATTTAGAGTTTTACACAGCTTCAAGGGTGCTCATGATATTTTCACATTTGTTCTTGGTGGCAGACTGTTAACAATAATAATTGTGACGACCAAATATGTTGAACAGTTTGTAAGTTCACATGTGGATACACTGAAATAATGATCGCATGTGCACAGTTTGGTACCAACCAACAATAGACATTTCTATTCCATGTTTGTAATGTTATTCGTACAAAGCATAGTTCAGAAACTCGATTTTGAAGTGTATTACTCAAGTAAATAAATTCTTGAAGCATCTATTTTCCAGAGACTGTCAAAATAAATCAATTGTAATGTGCTTATTTTCATAGTACACAATGCTGCTGCCCAAAGCTTCGAATTGTAGGTAACTTACAATCAGATTACATTGCACTGCAAGAAAATGCAGCAAGGCATGGGAATAATTACGTGAATGATAACAGGTAGCAGTGCAAGGAGCAGCCTAGTCAAGGAGTTAATAATGCAACAATTGTAAGTAGCAAATGCATTTTAGTACTCATAAAAAGAACGTAACAGGTGGAACTGCAGTCCAAACAGAGTTGACGTACCTGCTTAAAAATAAATGTGCCAAATACCCAAAACTACAACTTCTTGCTTAAAACATTGCATTTGTGTTTTCATCACATTCTTCTGTCAGGTTGGCTGCTACATCTGCCTTAAGGCCATCTAATTTGCTTGTGTCTAGCTCTAGCCTGTCTAGTATATGAAATACAACCTTTCATATGAGGAACAAACCAACACTTTATCGCTTGGCACAGGAAAGGAAACTTATGGGGACTAATTAGCTTCGTAGAAGTTTGCATACATGTAGAACCTTCCTTTAAGAATATTTAGTCCATAATCTAAGAAGTAAAAGCAATCTCTCTGAAAAACAATAGACAACCAGTCTAAGAATAATCCTATCCCAGGAATAAAACAGCTCCTCTGGTTGCTAGCATGCAAAATGTTTTGACAGCCATAATGGAAAGATGCGCGCGCGCGCATGCACACACAGAAGTGCTGCACATTTATCAATTTCTATCCAAAAATTTGGATTTGATCGTAAGTGCTCAGCTTCTGAAAATAGGCGACATTCTTTGTAAGAAAGTTGACTCACCAAAATTTCATTAGCTCTGATACCTTGTAAGTTCTTGATACCTTGCAAGTCCCCCCCCCCCCCCTCTCTCTCTCTCTCTCTCTCTCTCTCTCTCTCTCTCTCTCTCTCTCCCTCTCCCTCCCCCTCCCTTCTCCCCTCCCACCACCATCTCCCCCCTTTTCTCTCCCAGAGACAGATATTAAGAGTGAAAACATAATGGAAATCTGAGGTCAGTTGAACATGAATGTAGTAACTATGTTCTTAACTTGGAACAGTCGAATTAAGTGGCCTCACTCCCTTGTCCTGCACACCTGAAATTCTGTGCAATTGACTGCTGCTCCTTTACTGTAGGGCATATTTGTTCTGTAATCTTTGTTGAATTGTTCTTGGCTGTTAGCTGTTTATGTAGCTGTTTACCATGAAACACATAGAGCTAAACATTATGTAACAGCTCGGGCATTACAGAAATGCATAGTCCCCAATGAGGATCATTTTAACTGTGTCTTTGTTGCCAAGTGAAACCTTAAGCTGGCAGGCAGACCAATTGCTGCCACCCCCCCCTCCCCCCCACCTCCTTGCTCCTCTCTCTCTCTCTCTCTCTCTCTCTCTCTCTCTCTCTCTGAGACAAACATTTAGAATATAAATTACTAATAGAGATTCAAAACACTGAAGGCCCATTTCAAAGACACAATCTTCCTGCTCCCGGCCATGACCAATAGACTCATGTGAGGATCAGGTCCTTAACAACTATTTTGGTAATGGATGTCAGCCAGAACACCAAGAATATCTACATATTAAGATTATCACATTATTGCTTGAGGTCCTGGACATCACAGTTCCAGTAGTGCTTCTTCAGAGATGTGAAAATGGATGCAGATTGCTGAAATTGAGGCACATCAACGCTCACGATCTCCATTTCAAGAGTGCTTCAAGTGACTTTGTTTTTTGACTAAAAACTATAGTCTGATTAGAATTACTTGGCAGTTAATGTCTGTCACTTGCCTCTACAGTGTTGCCACATTGGCTGTCAGCTACCACATGGTTATAGGTGGCACAAACAGGGCGGGTCACTTCACAAATACTGTCAATGTGTAATGGAGAGCAATGTGAAAGTGGTCACTGCTAGGTATGACAGAAATTCTAATGCTCTGTCGACAGTTGATTTTAAGTGACAAGTGACTGAACTGCGACAGACAGCACATTTTGTAACCCTGAATTTAAACTCATGTCCTAATCTAACTGCAACCTCATCATGTGTGGTGTATCCCAGAAAACGCCACTCAGCAATCTGTGGCAGAGCTAAAATCATGATCGCTTTGTTCATGGCAATTACAGCTAACATCTATGAGCAAATTCAAGACAGGAAAATTTAAGTTTGATGATAAAAGCAAACTATAATTTCTCAGTGTCTTTTGTTACCTGAAACTATCCTCACAAATGCTACACGAGCTGCCACCTTACCAACCAGTGAGCAGTCGTAGTTGGCACTTGGTTGCAGATTATAGGCGACATGGGTAGATTCCAAACAAAAAAAGAATGTTAGGCAGAAAAATAAGAGCAAATAAAAAAGTCAATGTGATGAAAAAGATGTGACAAAGTATCAGAAATAAAAAAAATACATTTAAATCAATTAATTGAATAAACTAATAATCGTCATTTGATTAAATCCAGGAAAAAAAATTCCTTGCATTTGAGAAGATTCAAACCTACAACCTTCTACATGTCAGACTTGTACACTAACCACTGCACTACGTCCTTGTACTCCCACAAGTTGTTATAAATGTGACTCTGATTTCCCAGTCGCAACGATGAACCTGCAGCCTTCAAAAATTCGGCTTCACACGATGTGCAAAGCCAATCTAATGTAATCCGATCTCTGTGGTTGTAATAATTGTATATGTGATGCTGAATTCGACCTTTGTGGAATGATTTAACAGTGTTCGGTTAGTCCTGTGTGTGAAATGTGTTTTTCGTCAGCATCATTGTGTGTTTGCCTCTGTTGTTTTTGGTGTGGTTATCATATATGAAATAAAAGGGCCAGAAATAGGGTTTGGGATCAAAAACACACAAAGAAAACCAGACAAGGAATTGGAAGTGAACTGACCAAGTGCTGTGGCAGTTCAGCAAACAAAAAATTTATTGGAAATTTGCGATAAGTTTCTATGGGACCAAACTGCTGAGGTCATTGGTCCCTAGGCTTACACACTACTTAATCTAACTTAAACTAATTTACGCTAAGGACAACATACACACCCATGCCCGAGGGAGGATGCAAACCTCCAATGGGAGGGAGCTGCGCAAACCATGGCAAGGCGCACTAGACCTTGCGGCTACCCGACATGGTAACAGCACACAGTTTGGATGTGACATTGATCACTCTGACTGAAGGAAACCAGTTCTAATGCATGAAGTGTGAACTATCAAGTAATTTTAATCAGACTAGTTATTTTCAGGAATATTACTTCATGATAGTAAGTCAAGACCAAGTGCGAACAAAATTAGGTCATGTGGTACACTAGATTTATGATCATAAGAAATACTGTTGAACTTGAACTCCAACTGCCTTACATACAGTTTCCAGCATTTGTCTCTTAATATTGCTGCGCTTAGAATTAGAAGTTGGTGGTTGTTGCTGCTGCTGCTGCTGCTTTGTTCATGTGCAGATCAGTTTTACAAGGATGTTGGATGTGCTGTGATAAAACATACTTAAGATATACAAGCATTTACATACAGGTCCAGTGTGACAAGAATGAGAAAGAACTCAGCTGATTTTGGGGAGCTCTTAATGGAAAAAAAGGCAGATTGTACTACCATTAATTTATGGGATAGTGCTGAGAAACAAAAGACAATGACTGCTGCAAGTAAACACAATTTCTTTTTCATGAACACACATTACCTGCAGTTGTTTATCTGTCAAAATCTCTGCATTTTATTACCTTCTATTTGGAGCTTGATGAAATATCACAAAGCCTGTGTCCTATTAGGACGAGTGCCTGCCTCCAGTTTAAAAAATTAAAAAGAATTACCAGCAGAAACAATTAACTAAAAACAGTTTTTAGTGAAATAACTGAAAATATGTTGTCATTGAAAAGTTATGAATGTTTGTTATTAGTACGGTCAAATCTAAGCTAAGCTGTACACAAAAGAGTGGAAGGGAAGCCATTTGCCAACACTTTGTTTAAGAACCGTGTAAGCTTGTTAGTATGAAAGACAGTGGTAGGTTACCTAATGGTAATACAAAGATTTCAAAACCATATTCCAATCTGCACAATATTTTCTACAGACTATGACCAAAATTAGTTAACTATGAACTGCAGTTTGAAACTGAAGAAACTCCAGTAAAGTTGGATATTTCGGATATGAGACTTGGATAAGTTAATAACCTAGTAATTTCAAAGGGAGGATGGAGGATTAGGCACTCATGGACTGAAATGGCAAAGGAATGCAATAAAATATAAGTGGTTAGCTTCGAGTAATGAAATAGTGTAGGCAGTAGAAGATCAAATAGGCAAAAAAAGGTGAAGTACCCCTCTAAGCTACCACTACTACACGTTTTATAGTACACAGCATTCCCATTGTGATGCCTACCTCATTACAGCATTTTTGGTAACCACTGTGCAGTGTGCTGCGGTCATATCACGGCCTCACACTAGTGTTTAGATAGCCAGTGAATCCCATGAATTCTTCACAGTTCAACATTCCTCACTTGATGGCCATGATCAAATTATTCAGATTCTGTAATCTTGAGAAGCTTATTTGAGTGTCTCAGCACCATTATTTGGCGACAGTCTATTACAGAGGACCTTCCCTATCCACCACCTTGGGATTCCCCAGACTCGCCTGACTTGTTGGATGCACCTCCTGTGCCAGACAGTGCAGTGATGTACTGAACATTAAAGACTGTCAGCACAGCAAACATTGTTATGGCTTTCTTCATGGCGAT
The DNA here is from genome assembly GCF_021461395.2 of Schistocerca americana. Classification (NCBI taxonomy): domain Eukaryota; kingdom Metazoa; phylum Arthropoda; class Insecta; order Orthoptera; family Acrididae; genus Schistocerca; species Schistocerca americana. The sequence continues at coordinate 929,308,154 of NC_060119.1, read as the reverse complement.
CACAGAGAGCAATGTCAACAGTGGTGTGCACAATGACAATACAGAAGATGCCGTATGTCGTCTCTTTAAATGAGTCCCAGTTATCGGTACAGTGTCACAATGGAGGTATCTCATTGCAGACTCTGAAGGGAATGAATGTTACCAGATGTTACTGTCATTACCACCCATTGAGTGTACAACACATTAATCTGTGGTTCACATACCAATAATTTGCAGATGTCATTACATTTCAAATGTTTTAGGCCAGCAGTTGGTCCCTATCCTCTAGGTATCCAAGACATTATCTGTCAACTAGAGAATGCTGCCTGCGTTGTGCTGACTTACTTCAGTTGCCCAGACCATAACATTCTCAAGATGAACCAATCACTGAAAACATTGGATCTTGGTTTGCTGAGAGACTGATACATCACTACTAGACAGCCACTACGACTGACGAATTCTGGCACAGAATCGAAGCCGAATGGAATTACGTTCATGTATCTGTCTTCCAAGCTCAGTTCAACTCGATGCCCTCCCAAGTTAGAGGCATTGTTGCTGTCAGAGTTGGCCGCTCTGGGTACTAAATTTCACATCTGGTATTCCTCCAAACCACTACAATTTAGTCATTTCTTCTTTCTACTAAACTGTGTATCCCGATAAGTTAAATTTCATATTTGCTATTCTTGCCTGGTGTTGCAATTTTAATGGTTCGTAGTGATAAATTTCTTGCAGTTTGTCAATTTATGCGATATTTAGGAGACTCAGACCTGTTTTTATGGTATAAGCGGACAGCTGTGAGGCCAGTATCCACTTTCTCCTTCTGCCCACAATTTTGCAACTCCACCATTTTTTGCCATTCAGCCTTAGATTAGTGTGAATTGTTGAGGTCAGGTCTACTGGAAGATGCTATGACACAATGGTTTCCAAATTACACGTTTGTCATAGGTGTGTTAAGGTCAATTTCTCCTGATTCATACACAACATCCGTCATATGTATTCAGATTTATCTAAGTTCAACAACAAGAAATACTGTACACTATTAACGCTGTCAGTCACTACATACAATCCAAGTGTTGCTGCTAAGCTGTTGCTGGCTGTCATTTAATCGTCAAGGCCTGAAACACTAATAAACTGGTGAGCAAAATTTAAGGTCAAAAGTAACTTTCATATGATAGGTCACTACTAAGTAGCATACCTCAATGAAACGTGGACCAAATATAGAAAGAATTGCTACAATATTCCTTCTCCACTTTTCATTAAATGTGGGTGAAGAATTCCATCTGGAAGGTATGTCTCTATCTTTAACAAATCTTGCAGTAAGTGAAGTGATTACAGAACTGTGTACAGGATGTAAACTGTTGCTTAATAATAGTCTTCAGTCAGTGAGCACCGGACATTCACCTTGCATCTGAGGCTCTGTCTTGCAGCCCATCACGGAATTTTTATACCTATGTCAAGTTCCTGACAATCTTCTTTTATTGCCTCGAAACTGTTTGTTAATTTGTCATCGCTTTCTCTCTGCTTTAGGTCAATGTTGATGTATCTGTAGGATGAGTGGAGATTCATATCAGGAGGTTGTTCATTGTTGGTTCTAGGCATGGAGATTACCTTTATATAGTGTGCAGACAAATAAATGTAGTTGATGGTGTGCTGTCTAGTTGCCTGGCACGTGGTCTCTAGTGTCTCCATTGTTTTCACTGTTATTAGTTGCATGTTCAATGGACCATTTGCATGATAAATTGTAATGATTTCGAACGAATCATTTTACATTCACATCGCAAATCGGCTGCCTGCTGAACATTTATAAGTTTTATAATTATCAAGCAATGAATGTCATTGTGGTATTGTAATTATGTACATAATTATTTCCTTTGAATTGTAGTGGATTATTTGCAGCAAACTTCATGAGGGAATAAATATACTGTGAAGCTGTAGTCAGAATGACCACATCCTTAAACGTGTGCCTCAAAGATGATCATGTGTGAGCACCACATGTTATCCTTATAGCACGTTTTTGAGCATTGATGAGTTTCTCTCTTCAACATGAGTTACCCCAGAAAATCATTACATATGACATTACTGAATGAATATATGTTAACTTAGTGATTTTTCTCTGCCCAAGGTCTGCAAGATGAATAAGAATACCCGGTACTGCCAAGAAGTTGCCATTGAATAGCCTGATTTATTTATATTTGTGTGACACTTACAAAGGGAGGATCTGACAAATGAGCTGCCGATTTTGATCACGTTTCGCAAGGACGATCTATATTAAAAATAAAGAGAATTATGTTTTTGCCAGACACTCCCCAGTTATTAAAAAAAATCGAGGTCACAGTTGATGACAGAAAATCTTATTTTCAGTGCTATACATAAAAAAAAATTCTTTATTAACATAACATGGGGTTTTCATGTTGTACCTTCGGTTTACATTCTCATCACCCTACACTTCCAGCAGAGCGAGTTAGGTGTTTGAGCGGTCGGAGTGTTAAGACTACAAAACCGTTTTTCAGTATTCATTTCTTGGTTGTGGCCTTTTTTTTTCTTTTTTTTTTTTTTTTTTTTTTTTTTTTTTTTTTTTTTTTTTTTTTCAGTTGTATCGGATAATATTCTGATGGTCGGAATTCTTTCCTTCGCCTTTTTTTAAGTAAAACATTGGAAGGTGTGATTAATAATCAAATAAATATAATATTAATGTATATTAGTTATTTTCATTGTGATACATAATACAAAAATACACCCACAATATATTATTGCATAATACTATCTGATCGTCTACTCGTGAGTGTTCTCACAATCGGTGGGTTGAAATTTATCACATAAATAGGAAAAACAAAAATAATTTTCATTCCATGCAACACACACGAGCGAAAGCTCACCGCATTGACTTGTTTTCCGGTACAATGTTCGTGTGAAACACATCTGATCCACATTGCTAAACACTGATATGTCAGATATTAACTGGATACTTGTCAAGCATATCTTGAAAGACAAGCGCAATCAACTGATTGTGGACCAACGCATGACTTTTGCTAGAATCCGCCTAGACTACGTAGATTATGAATGAACTATATCGTGAAGGGGACGGTTCACAGGGTTTTTTTTTCTTGTTTTTTATTTCCCCCTACCTTCTGGGAGTTAGAATGTGCATCCACGAATCTGCTCCTCCCTGATATTGAGTACACCCCACTCCTAAACCCTAAGAATTTGTAGTTCTCAGCTCGTAATGGAACTGCGTCTGATCAGGAGACCAGATCCGTCCCATTAGTTCATTTACATTGACGGAAAAAAAATCAAAACAGCAAGAAGAAATTGTGCTCAGAAACGAAAGTCGATTAGCGTGATTCTACACCTGAAAGATGATGTCCGTTCAAATTTCGTGCTAATCGCATAAGAGTGGCGCTAGTAGCACCACTCTGAGGATGCGAATCTTGTTCGCTTTAAATACACAATGTAACCGTCGTGAGTGTTAGTTACGTTTGAGACTGGATGTCGTGAGCTGATGTTAGTCAGGAAATACCTTTAAGGTGACAAAGCCGTCATTAGCAACACCTCACTGAGTTTGAACGAAGTCAAGTAATAGGGCTACGAGAAGTTGGGTGTCCCTTCTGCAATAATGCAGAAAGATTTGACAGGAATGTAGCCACTGTACATTATTACTGGTGGCGATGGTCATGAGAATGTATAGTCGCAAGAAGACCGGGCTCTGGGCGACTATGTGGCACCACCGAGAAGGAAGACCATCGTGTTAGCGTATGGCTCTGGAGCATTGTACCACATCTGCAGCAGCAGTTTGCACCAGAGTGACACAACGAACTGTTACAAATCGGTTACCTCAAGGGCAGCTCCGAGCCAGATGCCCTGTAGCGTGCATTCCACTGACCCCAAACCTTTGCTATTTGCTACTTCAGTGGCGTCAAGTGAGAGCTTATTGGAGGGCACGGTGGAGATCTGTTGTGCTTTCTTATGAAAGCTGTTTCTGCCTCAGTACCATTGATGGCTGTGTGTTCGTTAAGAGGCGCCCAGCTGGGGGCTGCAACCAACCTGTCGGCATGCTAGACTCACTGGACCTACACCTGGAGTCATGGTCTGGGTGCGATATTGTATGACAGCAGGGGTACTCTCCCGGTTATCCCATGTACACTGGCTGCAGATTTGTCTGCCAGTCTGGTGATTCGACCTGTTATGCTGCCATTCGTGAACAGTGTTCCAAGGGGTGTTTTCCAACAGTATAACGCTCGCTCACACACCGATATTGTAACCCAATATGCTCTGCAGTCTTGATATGTTGCCTTTGCCTACTTGATCACCAGATCTGATAGGGCACATATGGGGCATCATTGGACCTCAACTCCAGTGTCATCCACAACTAGCATTAACTGACGCTGTATTGATTGACCAAGTGCAACAGGCATGAAACTCCATCCCAAAATTCACATTCATCACCTGTACAACACAATGCATGTAGGTTTGTATACTTTTATTCAGCATTCTGGCAGTTACAACAGTTATTAATGCACCAGAATTTCACATTTGCAATGCCTTACCTCGTGCTTACATTAGCCTGTGATCTTGTAACGTTAATCACTGAAATATGTTACCTAGACAAATGTATTCACGAAATTTGATTACGATACATTAATTACTTTTTGGTGTTGCGATTTTTCGCCATCAGTGTAGTTCTGTTCAGACCAAAACCATTCTGTTAGTTCACATAGTACTGGTTCCAGTTCCCAGATGTGCAAACTGCGTGAGATCAGAAGATCAAATATGTCCCCCATTTGTTCATTTCAGTTTCCAGTTATTTTGCACCTTCTTTATCCTGTATATAAATACAGTGTGTACATAAAAGTTTGGGAACATTTTTAGTTACTGTTCTCTCCCGGAGCTCTGTTACGTCACGTGGTAAAGGCGGTACATATACCAGATCTTTAACGCAAATTACCAAACTGCGCTGTGGGGGCGTACATGAAAAATAAACTTTGAGGATTTCTCTTCAAAATATCATATGTATGATATCTGTACAATCTTTGGTTCTTGTGCAATAAATAATTGAAAGTGTTCCTGGACTTCGTGTACACCCTGTATTTTTCCCATCTTGAGAGTTGATTTGTGGGAACTATTAAATAAGAAAGACTTTTTCCAGACCTTGTTGGATAAGAAAAAACTGATTAACACTCATTGTGACCATGAGAATAATTTAATCTCCAGTGACTCCCATTATCCAGGTCTCAAGTAAAGTCTTAGGTTAAAATAGAAAGCGCTCAGCCATTTCTAACAAACAAAATTGCATGTTCTTAGAAGTATGCACACTGGCTTTGTTTCAATAGTCATTCAATTTTTCTAAGTAGTAAAATTTTTTTACTGGTTCGTTATTTTAAGGGTTCTCACAAGTTCTCTTGTTTATTGGTACTTTGACAATAAAAATTAACCATGGAGCTTATTTAAACTAGTTCTTCGAATTAGCCCAGTCTGAATAAGACGCAAAAGGAACGGCTGCGCAAAAAGAACAACTTTGCGCATCTCTAGCCTCCACCATTTGCTGGTGGTGTGACATGACATGATGTGATGTGACGCTCTGGTCCAGCCCGTTCTGTTTCATTGATGTCTAGTGTGAATCAGGGCAACCGGACTACTTTCCATAATCAAACTATAGACAGCACATCAACACCCGCTGTGGTGTCACCGCCAGACACCACACTTGCTAGGTGGTAGCCTTTAAATCGGCCGCGCTCCATTAGTATACGTCGGACCCGCGTGTCGCCACTGTCAATGATTGCAGACCGAGCGCCACCACACGGCAGGTCTAGAGAGACTTACTAGCACTCGCACCAGTTGTACAGCCGACGTTCATAGCAATGCTTCACTAACAAATACGCTCTCATTTGCCGAGGCGATGGTTAGCATAGCCTTCAGCTACGTCATTTGCTACGACCTAGCAAGGCGCCATTACCAGTGTATATTGAAATAGAAATTATGTACAGTCAAGAGAGATGTACACCGATTGTGGATTAAAGTTAAGTATTCTACCAGTACCTTCCGTTTTGCTAGTCTTATTTCTCTGACCTGTTCCAGACCTCACGCCAGTCTGCGTGAGCTTCACGCGTGCCTTTCGGCTACCTCCGAGTGGCTTGGCTGTCTTGCCACGCCACTACACCCGCCTTGCTTTAAAACAAAACAGCTAAAATTGACATAATTAGTTGTGAGGATAATCGAGTATGTAAATTCAGTTGACGTGAATTAAATATCGATATATGCATCATCGATTACCAGAATATTTACAACTGTTGCTTGCAGTTGTCTAGAGGAGTGGAAACGTGGCTACAGACTGTTTACACTTAACATTGGTGGCTAGAAATAGGCTAACTGTGAAGCTGATGCATCAATGTATGAATGTGAATAGTACTTCTTCATATCCGTGAAATGCTGTATCTGCTACAAACACAGGCTGTGAAATGTAAATAGAGATATGTGCAAATGTATGATTTGTTTGTGTGTAGCCCATGACATACTTTCCTGTTCAATAGATTTATCTTCCAGAAAAAAGCCGGCCGGAGTGGCCGAGCGGTTAAAGGCGCTTCAGTCTGGAACCGCACGACCGCTACGGTCGCAGGTTAGAATCCTGCCTCGGGCATGGATGTGTGTGATGTCCTTAGGTTAGTTAGGTTTAAGTAGTTCTAAGTTCTAGGGGACTTATGACCACAGCAGTTGAGTCCCATAGTGCTCAGAGCCATTTGACCCATTTTTTTCTTCCAGAAAAATAGCTGGCTGGATAAATTTTTAAGGCGAAGGTGTAAAAGAGTTTTGATTTATGGAGATGATCATACATTTCCATTAAAACGGGTGCAAACTGTTAACAAAATGTGGCAGAGAACTTCTAAGGGAATTTTTATCCTCTGCTCTGTCCTCAACGATATATCAAAACAATTAGGTATGTTTTAATTGCATTTGCATAGTTGATATAAGTTAACCACAGCAATATATTAACCAGTTGTAAGTGATGACAAGGTGAATTAGTCTATTCAGTCTATAATTAAATAATCATACATAATACTTATTTGAACTATGATGCACAGTGCTGGTCTTCTTGTACAATTATTCACGAAACACAGTATTTCAGGTTCGAAAATATTATTTCGAAACATCCATTTGTTACAAGACAAATATCAAACACAAAAAATTTGTTATGTAGACCTTTTACTTTGTGTATTGCAAAATGCCATTTGTTTTCAAAGAAAAATAAATTGAATGCAAAGAAGAAATACTTACAGAACTGTAGGTTATGAACATAAATATAGCACAACATTATCCCTCCCCCCCCCCCCCCCCCCCATACACACACACAGTGTTTAAGTCAATTACTTGAACTTTTCAGGGAATTCTACAACTTAACAAAATTTGCTAAGTTTCTGTGGTGAGACTCTTGGAGGTGTGGGTAGCTCATTCACAAGTGAAGTTATCCTGTAGACCAGTGATGCTTGAGTTCACAGGGATTTTGACGGGTTTCAGTCTGTCTACTGAGATGTTAGTTGGCACATCCTTAATTTTTAGAGCGAAATATTTTGTTTTTCGCTCCAGGGCTTTCATAGGGATGCACTAATTTTGGTTTCACTTTGTCATTCCTCACAAGTGCATGAACTGCATTCTGCAGATCTTTTCTAACGGATGGCGTTTCCTGTATCTTGTGGGAACTTTCTGAAGGGTGTAATTTATCCATATGTTGGTGTAGCTGAGAACAAATGCTGGTAGATCTAGTTTGTTTTCTGACCTTACAACGAAATCATCATGCAATGTTAGAGTTGTGGCATACAGCATCTTAACAGCTGTTGAATTATTTTCTTCTCTCACACAGCAACCCAGCCCTAGAAAAATTGCAGTAATGATGTCACTCCATTTATTTTTACCATGTGCTCTGATGTCTGCCTCCAATCTTCGATGGATCTCTCTATTTTCCCATTTGATTGTGGATGATATGTCGTAATTTGAGTTAATGTGCGAAACAGATGTGCCTAGAACTGTGCTTCTTGATCAGTCACTATTTGGTTAGATGTTGCAAATATAGTGCTCCAGAACTTATAAAACGCTCATGCCACCGTTTCTGCTCGAACATCTGGTAGTGGAGTGACTTCTGTCCAGTTACTGACTGATCGGTGCATGTTAAACAATGTATGACTTCATCTGAGGGAGGCGGTGGGCCAATCAGATCGTTGTGTACCACCTTAAATCTATCTCTGCTTGGAAACTGGCCAATAGCAGATTTAGTATGTCTACTCACTTTGTTCTCTTGGTATACCATGCATGATTTTTCCCAGTTTTCGTTATCTTATAAATCTGCACATAAGTAATTTCAAGGACGACTTAATACTAGGGTGCGTCAAAAAGTGGTACTCCTAAAAAACGGACTATCTAAAATGCTGAGGAATTTAAGGACAAATGTTACTTCTTGATACATCACACCATTATAACCTTCCACCAGGGGTCTCCTGCTCCCTAGTCTAGAGCTAAGTTCCTCAAATTCTTTATTGCTCACTTGAGCATCTGCTATATTCTCGTAATCAACTGCTACTACTTCTTCCAGTCCAGATAGGTTGTTAGCTACACTATTTTCCTTTCTAGAAATGTGTCTGGTATTGGTCGTAAATTTGATTTGAGTTGTAGGTGATGCAGTTGCATAGAGGATGCCTTATCTTTTTCGTTATTTAAAAGCATCTGTCAAAGGAGGATCGTTAGTATACTACAAATGAACGTTCTTCGATGAGGTACTCAAAATACCTTATGGCCATGTATGTGCTGAGAAGTTCCCTACCATATGTTGAATATTTGTTCTGAGATGGTGAGAACTTGGAGTAGAAACCAACTGGATTTCATATTCCTTCTTCTTTCTGTTGCAGCACTGTACTGTATGCAATATTTGAAACGTCTACAGATAATGCAAGATCACTGTTTACATTTGAGGATGTTAAAAGGGCCGCATTTACAAAGTCCATTTTGCACTTCTCAAAGTGTGTTATTGAATCTCCTATCTATTATATGGTTCTTTTGTCGCTTTTCTTGGCACTCTTCAGGTGATCATTTAGAATAGCTTGATTTTCTCTGGCATATGTTGAGTATGTTCATATGGAGAGCTAGAAGCTATCACTATATCATCTAAATATGCAAAACAGAAGTCTGAATCTCTCAAAATTCGTTAATAAATCTCTGAATGGGGTGCATTCCTGGCGCAAAATGGCATGAAACTGAATTCATAAAGCCCAAAGGGTGGGATAACAGCACTCTTTTCCTTATCGCTTTCAGCTAGTGGGATTTGGTAATATGCTTCTTGGGGATCGACTTTAGAGAATACTTTCTTGTTCACAAGGATGGAATTTACATCATTTGTAATAGGAACTAAATAGCAGTCAGGAATGGTCTGGTCACTAAGTCGTCGGTAGTCTGCAAAAGTATGCAAGTGACCATTCTGGTTTTCTACCAAGTGCAGAATCCGCCCGCTGTAGCTGAGTGGTCAGGGCGACAGAATACCAATCCTAAGGGCCCGGGTTCGATTCTGGGTCAGAGATTTTCTCCGCTCAGGGACTGGGTGTTGTGTTGTCCTAATCATCATTTCATCCCCATTGATGCCCAAGTCGCCGAAGTGGTGTCAAATTGAAAGACTTGCACCTGGCAAATGGTCTACCCGACAGGAGGCCCTAGCCACACGACATTTACATTTACCATGTGCAGAGGATTAGAGCCCACTGAGATTTAGATGGACGAATTATAGTATCATTCATTAGGATGTGGAATTCCTGTTTAGTCAGATTTAGTTTACGTGGATCTATCCTGTGGGCTTTCGAGTACACTAGTGGGCCACTGCTGGTTACGGTATAATCTTTAACATCATGCTTAATTTCTCCCTTGGTAAGGGTGAGTTTTGTCAGGTTGGGAAATTTTTTAGTAGTTCATCTTATTTACAGTTTGCATGGAGAGAACTAATAGAATCAGACGAATCAACTGCAAGCTGTAGTACAGCCTCATGTAACTAAGCATTGCTATCAAATAATAATTTTGTTTTCAAGTCTATTAATAAACCAAACTGATGAAAAAAGTATGCACCGAGTATACCTTTTGCTGTGTCGGCTACAATGAAAGGCCACTCGAAACTACATTTTAACCTAATTCAAGATTCAATAACATTGACCCAAAAGTTTTAATCCAATATGCGTTTTCAGCATGAAGTTTGCAGACTGCCTCTTTATCCTTATCCTGGTATAATGCTGGCATAACGGAAACATCAGCACCATTGTAAAGCAGGAAACGTAAACTTGAAGTTTTATCTCTAACAAACAACGATATTGGCGGCCTGGTATAACCGTTGCGGCAGGTCCCTTAGCCGCTACTGTGTCTGCCGACTGCAGTTTCCCTCGCAGGGGTGGACCCACTACTCATGTCTGCAGTTTGAGTCGTAACGAAAATGAAAATAGCAGTAGTTTCCAGAACTATTGTATCTCAGCTTACTATGGCCTCTGCTACGATTGGTACTGTCTCTCCCTAGATCTAGATGTTTATAACCATAATACACTCCTGGAAATGGAAAAAAGAACACATTGACACCGGTGTGTCAGACCCACCATACTTGCTCCGGACACTGCGAGAGGGCTGTACAAGCAATGATCACACGCACGGCACAGCGGACACATCAGGAACCGCGGTGTTGGCCGTCGAATGGCGCTAGCTGCGCAGCATTTGTGCACCGCCGCCGTCGGTGTCAGCCAGTTTGCCGTGGCATACGGAGCTCCATCGCAGTCTTTAACACTGGTAGCATGCCGCGACAGCGTGGACGTGAACCGTATGTGCAGTTGACGGACTTTGAGCGAGGGCGTATAGTGGGCATGCGGGAGGCCGGGTGGACGTACCGCCGAATTGCTCAACACGTGGGGCGTGAGGTCTCCACAGTACATCGATGTTGTCGCCAGTGGTCAGCGGAAGGTGCACGTGCCTGTCGACCTGGGACCGGACCGCAGCAACGCACGGATGCACGCCAAGACCGTAGGATCCTACGCAGTGCCGTAGGGGACCGCACCGCCACTTCCCAGCAAATTAGGGACACTGTTGCTCCTGGGGTATCGGCGAGGACCATTCGCAACCGTCTCCATGAAGCTGGGCTACGGTCCCGCACACTGTTAGGCCGTCTTCCGCTCACGCCCCAACATCGTGCAGCCCGCCTCCAGTGGTGTCGCGACAGGCGTGAATGGAGGGACGAATGGAGACGTGTTGTCTTCAGCGATGAGAGTCGCTTCTGCCTTGGTGCCAATGATGGTCGTATGCGTGTTTGGCGCCGTGCAGGTGAGCGCCACAATCAGGACTGCATACGACCGAGGCACACAGGGCCAACACCCGGCATCATGGTGTGGGGAGCGATCTCCTACACTGGCCGTACACCACTGGTGATCGTCGAGGGGACACTGAATAGTGCACGGTACATCCAAACCGTCATCGAACCCATCGTTCTACCATTCCTAGACCGGCAAGGGAACTTGCTGTTCCAACAGGACAATGGACGTCCGCATGTATCCCGTGCCACCCAACGTGCTCTAGAAGGTGTAAGTCAACTACCCTGGCCAGCAAGATCTCCGGATCTGTCCCCCATTGAGCATGTTTGGGACTGGATGAAGCGTCGTCTCACGCGGTCTGCACGTCCAGCACGAACGCTGGTCCAACTGAGGCGCCAGGTGGAAATGGCATGGCAAGCCGTTCCACAGGACTACATCCAGCATCTCTACGATCGTCTCCATGGGAGAATAGCAGCCTGCATTGCTGCGAAAGGTGGATATACACTGTACTAGTGCCGACATTGTGCATGCTCTGTTGCCTGTGTCTATGTGCCTGTGGTCCTGTCAGTGTGATCATGTGATGTATCTGACCCCAGGAATGTGTCAATAAAGTTTCCCCTTCCTGGGACAATGAATTCACGGTGTTCTTATTTCAATTTCCAGGAGTGTATGTTTACCATATATTGTATGTGAATCACAGGTGTATGTGTGTGAATGATTCAATATGTAGTGGAGGCTGACTGAGGTGACACAAATAGAAGAAAATATAAGAAAAAACGCTCTTTTTACAGCATTTCTCTTGTGAAGCTCTGTACGCACTATGATGCATTGTTGAGACACATCACTGCAGTTCTTTGCTGTGGAGTCTTTATGGCAAACTTCTTCGTCATGCCATGCAAAGAATTGTGTACATATCCAGATCTGACTGAAAGAAAGCTGAAAGATGAGTCATCTGTTGTCCTGCTGAAAGAATATTCCATATGTAAATAAAGAAAAGTTCATTAATTTGATAAAGCAGTTTTTTGGGAAACTTTTTACTAGAACCATAGAAAATAAAACACAACCTATTTTGGATTCACATGTATTTTCTTATGCAGTTGTTCTCTAATGTCTGCAGGAAAACTACTGGTTAAAAATATACATATTTTTTTTTTCAAATTGTCTCACATCACACCCTGATGTTGAGATTGTTATCTTTTCGTTAGTGGTCATATTTATTATGTTACTCCAGAAATGAGTAACTCGCTGCCCATTGATCAAAGAATTTATAGAGAACTAGTTGACAAACGCAGCATTTCCCAGGTATTCATTTTGCCAATTTTCTACTAGAAACAAACACAAAAATGAACTGTGTTTGTAACAGTTGCATAAAGAAATAATAACAATAATGTACAAATGTGTAAGTACGCCTGTATGGTTACACCTCTCCGTAGCTCTATCGATGACTATTGTCTTTGCCTACAGCTGTTTTGCTTTGCAGTTGAAAGGTGTCAAAAGTACTGCCAGGTGTCGGTGATTTCCTTAAAATGACTCGACTATTGGAGTGTCTTAGTAGTAAAGAATAAATGTATTAAAACTTAATGCATGATATGGCATTTTTTCATACATCTCAGTGTTTATGGTATATCTCATGAATTATGTATCATACAGTAATATACTAGGGTAGGTACATTCAGCGGCATATGTGGATACCATCTGTGAAATATGTTACGATTAGATTTAGTAGCAAAGAAGTAATAAATTTAAATGTCATGCATGATGGGGCATTTTTTATGGACTCAGTGTTTATGATGTCGTATCTCCAGATATACGTGTCACACAAAGATATAATTTTGTAGGGACATTCAGCAGCATATGTGGAAACTGTCTGCAAAACATGTAGCGAATAGAGCTAGTAGCAAAAGTAATATTTTTAAACTCCATGCATAATGCGGATGTTCCTCACGCATCTCAGTATTCATGACTTCATATCTCCTGAAGTACATATGATACCATGACATAATTTTGTAGGTGCATTTAACGGCATATGTACATACTGTCTGCAGCGTTTATAGCGAATGGAGTTAGTAGCACAGAAGTAATAAATTTAAATGTCATGCATGATGCAGCACTTTTCACACATCTCATTGTTCATGAGGTCATATCTCCTGAACAATGATGGTAGGTGGTTCTTACCCCAGGTAGCGGTTGTTGGCTGACAGTAAAGGGATATGTGTACAAAGTTTGGTTGAAATTAGTCTAGTGGTTTAGGAGGAGATGTGGAACATACACACATATATACATTCATTTTTATAATACACTGATGGAAAAAAGCGCAGCACCAAAAACGAATTAGGTAGATTAATGAAATTTCGGGAATAGTTTTGTCTAGGTAACATATTTAAGTGATTAACATTGCTAGGTCACAGGTTAATATGAGCTCAAGGTAATCCATTGCAAATGTGAAATGCTGGTACATTAATAACTGGTGTAACTGCCAGAATATTGAATGGAAGCATGCAAACGTACATGCATTGTGCTGTATGGATGCTGGATGTCAGTTTGGGGGTTGCAGTTCCACACCTGTTGCACCTGGTCAGTCAATACAGGGGCAGTTAATGCTAGTTGTAGATGATCTTAGACTTGTTGCCTGATGAAATCCCAAATATGGTCAGTTGGAGACAGATGCGGTGAGCAAGCATGCCAAAGCAACATGTCAACACCATGTAGAGTATGTTTGGTTACAACAGTTGTTTGTGGGCGAGTGCACTCCTTTTGGAAAGTACCCCCTGGAATGCTGTTAATGAATGGCAGCACAACAGGTCGAATCACCAGAATGACTTACAAAATTGCAGTCAGGGATGCATGGGATAACCATGAGAGTGCTCCTGCAGTCATACGAAATAACTCAAAAACCATAACTCCAAGTGTAGGTCCAGTGTGTCTAGCACTCAGACAGGTTGGTTGTATGCCCTCAATTGACCTCCTTGTAACCACACATAGCCATCACTGACACCAAGACAGAAGCAGATTTCACCAGAAAACACAACAAACCTCCATCCTGCCCACCAATGAGCTTTCGCTTGACACCACTGATGTCGCAAATGGCGGTAGTGCTACAGGGCGTGTGGCTTTGAGCTGTCCTTGAAGTAATTGATTTATAACAGTTCGTTGTGTCACTGCGGTGCCAACTACTGCTCAGATTGCTGCTGGAGATGTAGTGCAATACGCCAGAACTACACACAATGGTCTTCCCTCTCAGTAGTGTGATGTGGCTTTATGGAGCCTGGTCTTCTTGTGGCTGTACATTCTCATGAGTAGTGGGACACCATCGGCATCAGGACAGTTTGTTAGTGTGGGTTACCTACATTTAGAGGCAAGTATACATTCTGAGGAAAATCTATTGCTCTCTTTTGATTGAGAGGTCCTTAACCGATTGTTCTGCTAAGAGGATTATGACGCCCTGGGGATAATCTGTCCTTTTGATTGACTGGTCGTTAACCTACTGTTTGGTTAAGTGGTTTTCCATGTTACCCCTACCCCTCCCACCCTCTTGGAAACCTGGCAGTACTTCTGATATCAAATTAATTGACTAATTGATTAAAATAATTAAAAAATTTGGGGAGAAATAGATCAGTTGCGCCACTTTCAGTATTCACGAGCTGCTTCAGCTTATTGGAATAGCCCTCCTCCTGTTACTTTATCAGTTTGACTGACTGATTAATTAATTAATTAAATCGATATACCTCAGTTTTCCTTGGCTACTGCCCCCTCCTGGAAATATCGATTGATCGATTGCATTATATGGAAAATATTGTTCAAACAATTTAGACAATATGTGGAATATTGTTTATTTTAATAAATTAATGGGATACAAGACTATGTATGGAGTATACACACATCAAAAAGAGTTTTGCATCACCCCGGTTCCCAGAACTCCTGAAGACAGATGTTGATTGTGGATACTGTATCACAGACACAGTCCCTTTCACTGTTCAGAGATGTCACTAAACCTGCCCAAAGATGTAAACAACCATGCATGAGCAGCGCCTATTACATGGAGGGGTTCCGACAGCCAATCAGCTGCAATCGTTCCACCATGAAGGAGGTACACAGCTCGTGTTGTCTGTAGTTCAACCATGCCTAGACGGTCAATACCGCGGTTCGATCGCGTCCGCATTGTTGCTCTGTTCCAGGAAGGGCTCTCAACAAGGGAAGTCTCTAGGTGTCTCGGAGTGAACCAAAGCGATGTTGTTCAGACATGGAGGAGATACAGAGAGATAGGAACTGTCGATGACATGCCTCGCTCAGGCTGCCCAAGGGCTACTGCTGCAGTGGATGACCACTACCTACGGATTATGGCTCGAAGGAACCCTGACAGCAACGCCACCATGTTGAATAATGCTTTTCGTGCAGCCACATGACGTCGTGTTACGACTCAGACTGTGCGCAATAGGCTGCATGATGCGCAACTCGCTCCTGACGTCCATGACGAGGTCCATCTTTGCAACCACGACACCATGCAGCGCGGTACAGATGGGTCCAACGACATGCCGAATGGGCCGCTCAGGATCGCCAACATGTTCTATTCACCTATGAGTGTTGCGTATGCTTTCAACCAGACAATCGTCGGAGACGTGTTTGGAGGCAACCCGGTCAGGCTGGACGCCTTAGACACTCTGTCCAGCGAGTACAGCAAGGTGGAGGTTCCCTGCTGTTTTGGGGTAGCATTATGCGGGGCCATCATACGCCGCTGGTGGTCATGGAAGGCGCCGTAACGGTTGTTCGATACATGAATGCCATCCTCCGACCAATAGTGCAACCATATCGGCAGCATATTGGCGAGGCGTTCGTCTTCATGGACAACAATTCGTGCCCCCATCGTGTACGTCTTGTGAATGACTTCCTTCAGGATAACGACATCGCTCGAGTAGAGTGGCCAGCATGTTCTCCAGATATTAACAATATCGAACATGCTGGAGAAAGATTGAAAATGGCTGTTTATGAACGACACGACCCACCAACCACTCCGAGGGGTTCACGCCGAATCGCTGTTGAGGATGAGACAATCTGGACCAACAGTGCCTTGAGGAACTTGTGGATAGTATGCCACGATGAACACAGGCATACATCAATGCAAGAGGACGTGCTATGGGGTATTAAAGATATCGGTGTGTACAGCAATCTGGACCATCACCTCTGAAGGTCTCGCTGTATGGTAGTACAACATGCAAGTGTGGTTTTTATGATCAACAAAAAGGGTGGAAATGATTTTTATGTTGATTTCTATTCCAATTTACTGTGCAGGTTCCAGACCACTCGGAACCGAGGTGATGCAAAACTTTTTTTGATGTGTATAGTTTATTTAAAGAAATTTAAGGCGTGCGATATTTCAAACAGTTACGCCGCTTTTTTCATTCTGATCGCGTAAGGAAACACACAATTACACTGTCACAGATTGCTTAAACGTATCTGAAAAACTTTCTCGCTTTTCGCCACCCATGGAGACTTCCCTGACCGCGCTCTCCAGGATCCGCGTCAGCTAATGGGCTGCGCCACACCAGCTCTGTCCACAGTCTTCTGGCTTCTTCTTCAAACTAAGAAATGAAGGCTTTACTCTGGGAGCATTTCCTTCCTCATCTGATTGTTATGGGTGTTTGTGTTCATCTTTGTTTTAGTGTTTGGCTTGGGTGTTTGTGGAACGTGGTTATAAATATCAATGGGGAAGTTCGTTATACTTATTTTGTGATGTCTGTATTTACCTATCCAGGAGTGCGATAGGACGTCTATATGGTCCTCGCTTTTCAAGTGGGGCCCCCAGGCCCTTTATAAGGGGGTGCCACACCAGCGAGGCCCTGACAAGAGTGACACGTTTGGGCATGCGCTAATCATAAGCACACTTCCTGTCGACGTCCACAGCCATCTCAAGTGGTCTGTATGCATGAACTAACCTGTTGGGATCGGCGCAGACGAGAAGCCTTCCTTCCAAAGCAAAGACCTAATTGCTTCAGGAGCTGTGAAATCTGGTGCGGAATATCACATCTTGAAGATGTCACAAATGGTACTTCAGAAGATGTGCCACAGGAACTCTTAATTAAATCGATAATATAGGTGTTTAAGCAATTTGCTTCACACAGTATAAAACTACTCGAAATAAAAAAAAAGATGGACACTGCATAGTAGTTTGCATACATAAATAACAGTACTATGTTTTTGAAGAGAAGGTTCATTAAATAATGCAATCCTCTTATAAGTTGACGTCACGATTGGATGCAATGATGTATGAAATAATAGTTGGAATTTGAAATTGCGTCATGAACTTATAACGTCATGGTTATAGAGCTCCCGACCACTTCAAGGGTGCTAAGCTTTTTTTTTTTTTTTAAGTTCTACAGAATTCCTAAGTTGACTGATTCTCTCAGCTACACCAGGACGAAGAAGGAGGGAGGAAAGGGTCTAGAATAGTAACAACAGCAAATACCACAGCGATGTTTTGAGAAAAACAATCCATTCACGGCTAGATGACTGAGATTGTTGAAAACACTCTTACATCCCACGTACTCACCTTCCGGACACTCCACAGTACATCACCAATGCTCAGGGACCAGAGGAACTACCGCTGTAAACGCAGCCCATGACTACAGCCGACGAAGCGCATGTCAGCCAGAGAGAGGCCTGCCGGCCATGGAGGGTCCCCACCCCAGTAGGACCTGAGTTACAGGAGTTCGAATGCTATAAATACTCCCAGTGCAAACACTCATGATACTGAATCTTCTCGAATTTCCATCGAGTACACGCGTCACACGCAGTCCCAAAGGCGACTCGACTCAATCACTATTTACCCATTCATGGGGAGCTGCGAGCCAAATCGTCATGAGCCATGGCGGACCAGAAGCTTTCTTGGACTCTCCAAACTGATATACAAAATATGACAAGCCCCAGCCCGGAATTAAG
The DNA here is from genome assembly GCF_021461395.2 of Schistocerca americana. Classification (NCBI taxonomy): domain Eukaryota; kingdom Metazoa; phylum Arthropoda; class Insecta; order Orthoptera; family Acrididae; genus Schistocerca; species Schistocerca americana. Next base: position 929,289,936 of record NC_060119.1, on the reverse strand, counting down.
GCGTCCACTGAGATATTGTTTCCGGCTCCGACCTGCTTGCTTGCCACTGTACTTTCTATGGCCATCTCCATACTCACAAGAATTTTAGAGATCAGGCATATATTTATCAGTGTAGCTACAATTAAATATTACGATTGCTGCTGCAGTCTGACGCCGATCGATGTAGTGGAAATGTCTCCTCTTGATGACTGTGGTTCTGGAACGAACCTCACATTGCAATTTCAATATCTAAGCACACATAATTTTCCATGTAAAATCTCTCATACCCTTACAGCTATCGATGTGTTCAATACATACCTCCCTCACGATAGGACACACAGTCGTTTTCTCTGCACATGCTGGAACATAAGCCACAGAAACTTTACACTCCAACATACACACATTTCAGACAAGCAGTGCAGTTATAGTTTATATGTGTACAGCACTCGAGAACAACATGGTATGCCCGCTCTCACACTGCCTTTGTGTCTCGATTCTCCTCATTTCTAGGAAATTATTTGACATTTAAGTCTTCCAGTCAGCGCTTCTGGAAGGTGTTGTATACTGCCAAGACTCTCTCAAACAGGGTTGTAAAAGCACAGGCGTCCGGCACTATGTGATAATTAACAGTGCTCCTGCAGATGAAAAGGTTGGAAAGACATCACCAATAATACGGGTTGGTGTACTGTAATCAGCGTCGCAGTCGATAGTGCAACAAGGAAAATGTGAGGATGTGCTTAGAGGCGCCGATGAGGGGGCGTTCTGTGTATCCATTTTGTTGCAGCCGTATTGCTCATCCTGTTTGTACACTACAGCAGATCCAGTTGAACCCTCTCATTACTATATTGTGCAGCTGTTTATGAAATTAACGTACCAACCCTTACTTTCAGTTATACTCCTCAATGTGTTGAAATCACAATTCACCACATAAAATCTATCCTTCCCTTACAACTTGACATACGTAATTTTTTTTACATGAATAGTAGTCATATTTCTTCCGACAAACGTCTGGTGGAATGTCAGAAAATAAACCATAGTACCTTTACGTTGAAGTAGCATATATATATATATATATATATATATATATATATATATATCATTTCATCCTCATTCATTCGCAAGTCGCCGTAGTGGCGTTAAAGAACTTGTGGAGCGGCGGCCGAACCGCCCCGCGAGGGGTCTCCCGGCCATGCCATACGCTGTGTGTGTGTGTGTGTGTATGATATGTCCACACTCGCACCAGCTGGGCGTCGTTTTCATATGGACTAGTAGCAAAAAGCCTCCCGTCGTCACATATTTGTCGATGAATAAAGGATGTAATTACAATTTAAAAGAGACTTAGCGTCTTTTTTTATTTTATCGATTTCACTTTTCACTATTTCCACGAAACCTTTTCGTATTTTCGATACTTGCAAATCCAGTCAACACACAATGGCATCTTGTATATATTCAGACCACTTAGTCGGGGTTTGTGTCAGTGCATTCCATGCATAGCTACCATAGACCTATCTACCACCACCCAGATCATACAAATTTCCCCCGACTAAGAAATCATTGTGAGTGCAACGTATGCTAGAATCCGTCCATTCTGAGTTAATTTTCAGAGACCGAGCAGATTGTTGGAGAAACCACAAAACTGTTCTAATTCAAGCACATTTTTAAGTTGCTGTTGCTGAGCAGGAATAGGAGGATCACTGCGAGACGGGTCTGTTGTTGCAGCTGGCAAAACTGAGTTTTTTACGAAAAAACGAAAGAGTGTGTTAGAGCATCATACAAAGATTGTGTTTGTTACATGTGCCATAACGGCAACTTAATGACACAGACTTGTTTATCTCCTATAATGTGTATGCGGAAGCTGAAATTTCAAAAAGGAATACCACGTTACATAGAAACCACCTATAGGCTTGAACGAAAAGAACGCTTTATTCCAAGCGTACAATAGACTTCTGTTAGTCCCTTTCAGTACACCAGCTGTATGTAACGGAATAAACACTATCACTCCATCGTCATTCAGTTAATCAACTTCAAGTGTGTGCAGGGTGTCTGTGAATAAGGTAATGTAATTTAATAGCGAATTTGAGGAGTGGCGGCGAGTATATTGTGCAAAGTATAGTCTATTAAAGGGGGGGGGGGTAGTGACCACACAACTCTGCTTATTCAAGAACAGAGCTGTAGCCACACATTAGAAGAACTCTTACTTCCACAATATGTTACGACAGTTAGCGTTGAGGACTACAGATACCCTGGGTAAAGAGAATGTTACTGCATACAATGTGTTTGAGTGGGTGAAATCAAGAAATTTGTGTAATGTGCTCTTGGATATTTATATGAAACTGATTAAGACTCGTCGCCATGTGAAAGCTCTTGATTGCTACACCAGTCTGTGCGGAATAATAAGGCACTTGAATAGCCCAAAAGGTGTAATGGTTGCTGTGTTTTACATTTCTTCTGCGCTTATCAGCATCTGATGACAATACAGGATACTGAAGACGGAAGTACCCGCAAGGTAGTGAGTAAAGTAAATAGTTTGGTTATAAACATAAAGTACCATTCTTCTCCTTCTTCTTTGGTAGTACTTTAATAGGTGAAGCCCATGAACTGTCCAATAGTCTGACTATTCCTGCTTTTAGAAGTTCATCAAAAGCCATCTTGGCCATGAAAAATTTGTCTTTCGGGAGCCAGTGTGGTCTCTGTTGGACCAGGGGGTCTGACGTGCTGAGGATCTTGTGTACTGTTCCATTTGTGATGACGCACTGGTTGAGTAACAGTCGCAAAGAATACATGAGTGGGTGGGCGCGTCGATATGTGGAGGCTGTGTGGGAGGGTGAACATCCTCTGAGGTTTTTGTAGGCCCTTCGGAAGTGTAGTGTACCTACACAGCAGCATCATCATCGATGCCTGAGGTCGGTCGAAGGTTTTGTACCAGACGTCATGCTGCAGTGACTTCATCGGATGTTTTCTGTATTGCCAGTTGTACTCTTTCGTTCTCCTGTTGGAAGTGAAGAGACTAAAGGAAGGTTTCAAAGTAATAAAATGAGTGCATTGAAGCAGTCGACTAAATTGACAATAGTGACCATCTATTGTGGCACACTGCTGCTTGTCAGCTGTAGAAAATGTAGTGAGCATGTGGTGCATCTCTGGGAGGATGTGGCCGATGACACAGTGACTGCACAACCAGTGTTGCATTGGATCAATGTGCCACAGGACAGATCCAGTTTAATGCTTTTTATGACCAGTATTTCATGTTTTAGCTGACCCTCTACAACCATCTCGAAAAACTGGCAATTATAGTTCTCATATAGGTGCAAGAAGAGGGTCGCTGCATTTTCAACTACCGAGTTTCAACTACTTTTCAAGGTCAAATAGGTAAGAAATTAGGAAGCCAAAACCATAGTAACCCTCCTTTCTGACATATTTGACCTTCAAAAGTAGTTGAAACTAGGTAGTTGAGAGTGTAACGAGCCCCTTTCCATGGCTATATGAACTACAGGGGAGTGGACTCCTGCTGTTCTACAAGTAAATAACAGCTGGATATGGAGAGAATATGTTGCTATTTGTGTAGCACTAGAGAGCTGTTCCAGCTAGTCTGGCTATTAGCCCTATATGGGAAGCATGGGTAAGGATATTAGGACAGCAAGCTATCACTGAAGTACTTGGGAGTAGACTCCTGCCGATCTCCAAATGAATAGCTGCTACTAGTCTGGAAACGTCGGAGGTCACCGCTCAACAGAGGAGAACAGACAAAGAAAACGGAGTTCAGCAAAGGAGAAAGATGGAATTGCAGTGAAACTATATACATGGTTCTTCCTATTCTGCTGATGCAATTGCTGCACGATCTTGAGTGCTGTTGGTGCCGCTTCATGGTTCTTCCTCTTCCAAGGACTGACTGAAATTGGCGAGCTGCTCCACTCGCCTTATATTATATCCTCTACATCATGATCACATGACCAACATTGCATTCCTGCGCTTGTATTGGGTCCTGAGGAATGTGATGGGGGTGGACAGCAGCACCCTCTGGTGGTGATATTATGAACTAACTCACTCGAGACCTGAATACCTCTGGCAATTTCAGAAAAGGGAGGCAGATCCAGCACAACGATCCATCAACGTGAGTTCTCAAATCCCGCTGCTTCACTGTTATTTGTCGAGAAGTATTCACCCTACACTTACCCATTATCATTTCTTCCCAGTCTTTGTGTAGGAGACTAGGGGAGCAGTCCTCAGTTGCCTGGTTACATGTAATGCACTTTATTAAAATCCTCTTTGTTCGTAACCAACATCTCCTCAATTGAACACATTGCACATATATGGATGCTTGCACCAGAGTGGGTGAATGTGTTGCCTCCTGTGCTTTGGAAGAGTGATTGGAACTGCTTAATTTCTAAACTTTTAGGTGCAGGTGCCGGAACGTGCCCCCTTCTAACCCCCCCCCCCCCTTCCCCTTCGGCGGCCAAAGAGAGAGAGACTTGTGATAAGACTTAGAATGAGAAATCATGTTTTAGAAAATACTGTTCTGAAATTCAGGTTTTTAAACCATGATATCTTATAATCGAAAACCGCTTCTTGGTGGTGTCGTGTGGAGAGGCCTTTTGAACTTACCCTTACAAAGTCAGTTCCGTCTCTTTCTTTCTGCTTCTATTGATTATTTCTCTGTAATCAAACTAAAACATGAAGCGTGCTTGAAAATGCCAGTGAACCTTGTTAAGCATTGTAGTTTGGAAAATAATTCTGAATCTATACGGAATGTAGGCCTAACTGTTGTGACGCTGCGTGACACTAGAACATTGTATTCAACTATTGTCAGTACTGTCCACCAAATCGCTCAATAAACGTTACCTTTTCTTCTGCTCACGCTATTGAATATACATTATTGCAAACACAGAACACAGGTTATTATCACTCCACAGAAATTAGTTTAAATAAAATTACTTCTATAACAACACTGTAATGCAGTTAAGTTACAATATGGCTGACCATAAAATACGCACCAACGGGTATTGTTTCTCAACGAAAACAATAGTTGTAGGAAAATTCCATGTAATTTAAATATTTCAATATCTTGCTTCCCGCAGTGACCATAACCAAAGAAATGCTTTCTCTGTGTATAGCACAGATTCACACAAAAATAATTTACCCAAATATGTTGTTGTTGTTGTTGTGGTCTTCAGTCCTGAGACTGGTTTGATGCAGCTCTCCATGCTACTCTATCCTGTGCAAGCTTCTTCATCTCCCAGTACCTACTGCAGCCTACATCCTTCTGAATCTGCTTAGTGTATTCATTTCTTGGTCTCCTTCTACGATTTTTACCCTCCGCACTGCCCTCCAATACTAAATTGATGATCCCTCGATGTCTCAGAACATGTCCTACCAACCGATTCCTTCTTCTAGTCAAGTTGTGCCACAAGCTCCTCTTCTCCCCAATTCTGTTCAATACCTCCTCATTAGTTACGTGATCTACCCATCTAATCTTCAGCATTCTTCAGTAGCACCACATTTCGAAAGCTTCTATTCTCTTCCTGTCCAAACTATTTATCGTCCATGTTTCACTTCCATACGTGGCTACACTCCATACAAATACTTTCAGAAACGACTTCCTGACACTTAAATCTATACGTGATGTCAACAAATTTCTCTTCCTCAGAAACGCTTTCCTTGCCATTGCCAGTCTATATTTTATATCCTCTCTACTTCGACCATCATCAGTTGTTTTGCTTCCCAAATAGCAAACCTCCTTTACTACTTTAAGTGTCTCATTTCCTAATCTAATTCCCTCAGCATCACCCGACTTAATTCGACTACATTCCATTATCCTCGTTTTGCTTTTATTGATGTTCATCTTATACCCTCCTTTCAAGACACTGTCCATTCCGTTCAACTGCTCTTCCACGTCCTTTGCTGTCTCTGACAGAATTACAATGTCATCAGCGAACCTCAAAGTTTTTATTTCTTCTCCATGGAGTTTAATACCTACTCCAAACTTTTCTTTTGTTTCCTTTATTGTTTGCTCACTATATGGATTGAACAACATCGGGGATAGGCTACAACCCTGTCTCACTCCCTACCAAACCACTGCTTCCCTTTCATACCCCTCGACTCTTATAACTGCCATCTGGTTTCTGTACAAATTGTAAATAGCCTTTCGCTCCCTGTATTTTACCTCTGCCACCTTCAGAATTTGAAAGAGAGTATGCCAATCAATATTGTCAAAAGCTCTCTCTAAGTCTACAAATGCTAGAAACGTAGGTTTGCCTTTCCTTAATCTTTCTTGTAAGATTAGTCGTAGGGTCAGGATTGCCTCACGTGTTCCAACATTTCTACGGAATCCAAACTGATCTTCCCCGAGGTCAGCTTCTACCAGTTTTTCCATTTGTCTGTAAAGAATTCGCGTTAGTATTTTGCAGCTGTGACTTATTAAACTGATGGTTCGGTAATTTTCACATCTGTCAACACCTGCTTTCTTTGGGATTGGAATTATTATATTCTTCTTGAAGTCTGAGGGTATTTCGCCTGTCTCATACATCTTGCTCACCAGATGGTAGAGTTTTGTCAGGACTGGTTCTCCCAAGGCTGTCAGTAGTTCTAATAGAATGTTGTCAACTCTGGGGGCCTTATTTTGACTCAGGTCTTTCAGTGCTCTGTCAAACTCTTCATGCAGTATCATATCTCCCATTTCATCTTCATCTACATCCTCTTCCATTTCCATAATATTGTCCTCAAGTTCATCACCCTTGTATAGACCCTCTATATACTCCTTCCACCTTTCTGCTTTCCCTTCTTTGCTTAGAACTGGGTTTCCCTGAAAGCTCTTGATATTCATGCAAGTGGTTCTCCTTTCTCCAAAGGTCTCTTTAATTTTCCTATACACAGTATCTATCTTACCCCTAGTGAGATAAGCCTCTACATCCTTACATTTGTCCTCTAGCCAACTCTGCTTAGCCATTTTGCACTTCCTGTCGATATCATTTTTGAGACATTTGTATTCCTTTTTGCCTGCTTCATTTACTGCATTTTTATATTTTCTCCTTTCATCAATTAAATTGAATATTTCTTCTGTTTCCCAAGGGTTTCTACTAGCCCTCGTCTTTTTACCTACTTGATCCTCTGCTGCCTTCACTATTTCATCCCTCAAAGTTACCCATTCTTCTTCTACTGTATTTCTTTCCCCCATTACTGTCAATTGTCCCCTTATGTTCTCCCTGAAACCCTGTACAACCTCTGGTTCTTTCAGTTTATCCAGGTCCCATCTCCTTAAATTCCCACCTTTTTGCAGTTTCTTCAGTTTTAATCTACAGTTCATAACCAATAGATTGTGGTCAGAGTCCACATCTGCCCCTGGAAATGTCATACAATTTAAAACCTGGTTCCTAAATCTCTGTCTTACCATTATATAATCTATCTGATACCTTTTAGTATCTCCAGGGTTCTTCCATGTATACAACCTTCTTTCATGATTCTTCAACCAAGTGTTAGCTATGATTAAGTTATGCCCTGCGCAAAATTCTACCAGGCGGCTTCCTCTTTCATTTCTTAGCCCCAGTCCTTATTTACCTACTATGTTTCCTTCTCTCCCTTTTCCTACACTTGAATTCCAGACACCCATGACTATTAAATTTTCGTCTCCCTTCACTACCTGAATAATTTCTTTTATCTCATCATACATTTCATCAATTTCTTCATCATCTGCAGAGCTAGTTGGCATATAAACTTGTACTACTGTAGTAGGCGTGGGCTTCGTATCTATCTTGGCCACAATAATGCGTTCACTATGCTGTTTGTAGTAGCTAATTAATTTCTGTACCCAAATATATACAGAAATTAATTACTGGAAAACAATTATGTAAATTTAAGGATCGTGGGATTTTGTTGTTAGCAACAGTAATTAAAGAGAGATCTGATACAAAAATGACCAATTTTATTCAGAACTAACCATTAAACTGGGAAATTCTGTGACACTGTACATTACGTTATAATAATCAGAAAATGATAAACTCGTCATAGAGATGACAGATTTGTTCTTTGCTGTAAGCCCCTACTGTCTTTTAACTGAGAAAAACATATTTCATGAGTAGCTGCTCCAAACTGAATATTTATTTATTAAACCACAAACAATCAATAGGGACCTGTTATCATAAATGTTAACACATTTGCTGCACACTGAGCGAAAAATGTTTTACATGTAGAATACATCTTGTAGGAAATGCAATCAACGCATTTGGCATTGGGAGAGACTTATTACAGAAATAAACATGCACTTAAATTAAAATCAGCTTCACAGTGAAGTCGACCATTTCAATCAAGGCTGCACTTATAACAATCATCCATCTTTGGTGAATATTTTACAAAAATTTCAAAGCTTCTTGAGTTCCATTATAGCTCATTTAAAATTGCTTTTTTCATTTCCTATAACATACTGTGTATATAAAAAAATTCGTGTGGGCTCATGAACTAATTGTTCAAAGTGTTTCTCAGAGAAAGCATTTAGTACAATTTCAGAAGATGTTTTCTGTCTACCACCAGCTTTGAACATGTATTTTCGCCAACAAATCAAGGATAGATTGAAGTCTCCACTAATTATAACTGTATGAGTTGGATATTTATTTGTAATGAGATCCAAGTTTTCTGTGAACCATTCAGCTATAATATCATCTGAGTCGTGGGTTGGTAGAAGGAGCCAATTATTATTTTTGTACTGCTATTGAGTATAACCGCTACCCATAGTAGGCTAATTCACAGGAACTATCTATTTCAACTTCACTACAAGATAAACTACTACCAACATACACAAACACATTTCCACCAGCTTTATTTAATCTATCCTTTCTGAACACGATATGCGCCTCTGTAAAAATTTCGGCAGAACTTAACTCCGGCTTTAGCCAGTTTTCTGTTACTACAACGATTTCAGGTTCAGTGCTTTCCATCAGCGCTTGAAGCCCTGGTACTTTTCCAACACAGCTACGACAATTTACAGCTACAATACCGACTGTTGCTTGGTCGATTCTCGTCGTTTCTTTGCCCTGTACCCTTTGAGACTGGTGCCCTTTTTCATCTTTCCCGACACTGTCTAACCTAAAAAACCGCCCAGTCCACGCCACACAGCCCCTGCTACCCGTGTAGCCGCCTTCTGTGTGTAGTGGACACCTGACCTATCTACCGGAACCCCAAGCCCCACCACCCTATGGCGCATGCCGAGGAATCTGCAACCCACAGGCTCGCAGCTTCTGATTCAGACCCTCCACTCGTCTCTGTACCAAAGATCCGCAATCTGTCCTGTCGACGTTGCTGCAGACGATGAGCTTTGCCTTCACCTCGCTAGCAAGATTGGCATTCTTCACCAACTCACACTTCACAACAGTTTAAAAATTATATTTATTTATTTACTTAGTTACTTTTTTGGCGAAAAAAGAAGAAGAAACCATCTTTTGTTTGTCTCTTTTATTGTGCTGCAGCCTGCGTGGTATTAAAGTTCCCATTCTGTGCAATCGAATAGTAAGTGACATTGCAAATTTTATATTAAACTTCTTAACTAAGATTTTTTTTCTTCGAGGAAAGGCTATTTTTATTTTATGTTGGAACAAAAGGTGCATTTGCGTGTGGACATAACAGCAGTGTTCACACAAATGACAACACACTACATCAACTGCCAACAATACTTAAACTTTGTAGTCTGTCTCCTCTGCCCACAGAAACCGCTAAAATGTTATAAGTGGGATAAGAGTCAATCCAGCACACCTCACTGCAAGAAATTGCAAAAATTATTTGTTTTTTTAAATTTGAAAGACTGACAAGAATATTCAGAACATATTTGCGTCGCTTCTAAAATTCCGGCGACATGGGAAACAGAAACCAAAAAAGGGACAGTTCCAATCTCTTTACGAGACGAATTCTAGCCGGCAGGTGTACTTCTACTGTTCACTGACAACAGCGAAACAGGCGACTATGAAATTAAAGTACTCTGCATTGTCGTTCTTTCATAGCACAGTTACGTCGCGTAATCCGAGTTGGTCAGTTCATCGGTCTGTGTTTAAAGGTAAAATCTTTGTGCTCGTGTGCCTTATTTAAAGTAAAAAGCTTTGTACTCATGTGCGGTGTAGTACGATTGAAGCTGGATAGTCTTTCTTTGGTAAGTGCCTTAACATGAATAACAGTGAAAAAAGCAAACGTACAGAATTAAGTGGGGCGGCATTTCGGAAATTATCGAAGGAAAGGCGAGAACGAGAAGCCAATGTTCTAAAAGCACTTGGCAGAGTAGATAAATTTTTCGCAAAAATGTTGCTGGTTCGACTTCAAGTAGTACGGATGATATTTCTGGCACTGTAGCTGTTGTAAAACAAGTAAATACAGACGAAACAAAAGTTAAAAATTAAGAAAAGCAAATTGATCCTAATTTCGAATTTCACGAAAAACTAAGTGTCTAGTCAGACATTACAAAAAGAAATAACCCCATTAGTGATGATCCTACAGAATGGTGTCAGTGAATCAACAATCGACTTTCTCTTACAGTATGGCAGTAATCAAAATTGTAATGGTGATTTTTCTAATTCAAGAAGATCAATAGGCGATAAAACCAGATATTTGAACAAAAATGTATTTTGCCGTAAACTTTTAAATGGTGAATCAACTTTGCGTGATTTTCTAGTATACTCCTGTAGCACCGGTGCTGTTTTTTGTGCACCATGTAAATTGTCCCTAGGTAAGGCCGTGATTGCAGCTAATGGTACTGCACATTGGAAAAATATTTGTAATATTTTATCTCATCATGAGAATTCACTTGAACACAAAAATTCTGAGTTATCACACTTAACAAGAAAAAAGTCACTTGGAACAATAGATAACCATTTCGAGTCATATGTTGAGATATAAAAATATACTGGCGCAGTGTGTTGAAAAGGGTGTTTGCTGTAGTGAAGACGCCAACGAGTCATAGACTTCCCCTACGTGGACATGTTGAAAGATTCCATTCATTACATAATGGTCAATTTATGACGTCTCTTGAACTTATGGCCGAGTCTGATCCTTTTCTCGCAGAGAACATTGACCGATATGGAAACCCAGGACAGGGACATAAAAGTTATCTTTCTTCAACAATCTGAACGAATAAAAAGAATTATCATAAGTGAAATAAAACAGGCCAAATATTTCTCCATAATAGTAGATTCTACTGTGGACATTTCACATATTGATCAATTATCTTCCATATTAAGGTATGTGAACGAGAATAGTTAAGTTATTGAACGTTTCCTTCTGTTTTTACCAAACCCGGGACGCAAGCCCGAAAACTTACCATACTAAATGGTCTATCTACAAATTCCATTGATATTACTGACTGTAGAGGCCAATCATATGACAATGCAAGCAATATGTCAGGAGCCTACACTGGTTTGCAGGCACACATTAAAGAATACAATCCATAAGCGCATTATGTGCCTTGCGCAGCACATTCTTTGAATTTAGTCGGCACTAATGCTGCAAGGTGTTGTTGGGAAGCATGTTCATTTTTCAATGTAGTGCAAAACCTTTATAATTTTTTCTATGCTTCTACACAGCGCTGGGATAAACTTCTTTCATGAAACCAGGAAGCAAAACAGTAACAAGTTTATCAAAAACACGTTGGTCAGCAAGAGAGGAAGCGTGTGTAAGTCTATGTGAAAACTGGGAGGCCGTTATTAATGCCCTCAAACACACTGCCAATTATACGTTTGAAAAACCACTTGTGTGAAATAAGGCTTCAGCTTTATTAAATCACCTCAGCAGACTAGAAACAGCATTCATGAGATACTAAAATAGTACATTAATTATATGAATCACTTGTAGGATTTATTGCATCTATTCGTGGCATGTTCGACTATTATGAAAATAAATCCATGAAGATTGTGACTGATATAAACTATGAATGCACCTATAAAAGATCACGAAAACCCAAACTTAATGATGACGAAGAAACGGACTCTGAAAAAGTTTTTCTGACTGGAAGGGAAAAGTTTAGAATCGAAACATTTCTCCCAGTACTCGACAACTTGTACGCCGAATTAGTGAGGAGGAAGGAAAGCTATAGAACACTGTTGAACTCCTTCACAGTTTTCAGTACCTTAAGTACAATTCACCTGACGATATTTCTGAATGTGCAGCAAAACTCCAAGTATGACATGACACAGATGTAGAGCCTTCTTCCCCTAGTGAATGTGTACATTTCACGAAACTTTTGAAATCTTCTGAGATTAGTGATATACCAGTCGAAATGAGTAAATAAATTTTTACGAAAAGAGGGGTTACAGTCCGTGTTTCCGAATGTTGACATTGCTCTTAGAATATTTCTATATTTGGCACTTACAAATTGTTCAGCAGAACGCTCGTTTTCGGCTCTTAAAAGACTGAAATCGTACCTACGTTCTACTTTGTCTGAGAGATTGAACGCCTTGTCCATTCTTCACATCGAAGCCGACCTCCTAACTGATAACCATCTGAACTATGAAGATATGATCAACGAGTTTTCTGTCGTCAAAGCTGACTGATGAGTTTGCTTATTTATTCATATTAGTTTTAAAAATTTAAGATTATAATGTGGTTTTTATTATTACTTAGAGCACATTGATTGGATTTACAAACTACGTATTACCTGTTTATTTTACAATTGCAGATGGCAGAACGAGGAACTAAACCTCATTTACGTGCAGACGTGATCAAAGGCCCCCTGACAATACTAAACAATACCCGAATGGCCCAGGTCGCTCGGTGCTGTACAGTCAAATCATACTGATTCTGTAGTATATTACAACTGATGCGTATTCTTGGCGTCTGCTGAAATGTATAGTTATCGTGGAAATATGTGTTATCGAAGAATACGCTCAGATGAAAAAGTGTTAATAAATAACGTAGCTCTGTTCTGCCGATAAATACGTAAAAGCTTTGCTAATGCCGTTAGAAAGAGCTGTGGTGAGAGCAGTAGCTGCAGTACAAACCGTTCAGCCCTTACATAGGTTAACGGTATTGTGTACACTTATTATGCAGCATCCAGCTACACAGATCCTAATGCTTTACAAGTTAACTATTAGATTACAAAACAAATTTGATTTTTCCGTGCTATTATGCTCGAGGGTAAGTCAAATATTATCCGCAAAGTAGTTATAAAATTTTATTGTAATCAAATAGGAAACTTACAAGGACATCATTTTTCGACATAGTCTCCTTGCGTTTCAACACACTTGGTCTATCATTGTACAAGCTTCCTGATGCCCTCACAAAAGAAGTTTCTTGGCTGAGCTGCGAGGCAGGAATCCACCGCTTCTTTCACTGCTTCATGTAAGGCAAATCGACGGCCCCCTTAATGCCTGTTTGAGTGGACCAAACAAATGATAATCAGAAGGGGCAAAATCAGGACTATATGGAGGATGATGCAGTACTTGAAAATTTGAGTTTTTGGAGCGTTTCTGCAGTGTGGGCAGCAGTATGCGCACGTGCATTGTCGTGCAATAACACAACACCTTTTGACAGAAATCCTCGGCGTTTGCTTCGAATTGCAGGCTTTAGCCTGGCAGTAAGCACCTCACTGTAACGTACACTGTTTATTGTTGTGCCCTTTCCCCATAATGTTCCAGTACTGGATCTTGCCCATCCCAAAAAACCATAAGCATCAGTTTTCCTGCAGACAGTTGGGTTTTGAACTTTTTCTTGCATGGCGAATTTGGATGTTTCCATTCCATACTCTGCCGTTTACTCTCCGGTTCGTAATGATTGATCCATTTTTCGTCACCGGTAATGACCCTGTCTTAAGAAGTTGTCCCCTTCGTTACCATAGCGATCCAAATGTTTTTTGCAGATGTCCAAGCGTGTTTGTTTATGCAACTGTGTGAGTTGTTTTGGGACCCATTTTGCACAAACTTTATGGAACCCACTGGGGGAGGGGGAAGGCAGGTGGAAGGGGCGAACCGTACAATAACCCTGGGTTCTGTGTTGGGCGGGGGTGAGGTGAGTGGACTGCTGTAGCCTGTTGTGAGGTTGTGTACCTCTGTGGGCTACGGCAGGGACGAAGCCTCTCCATCGTTTCTAGGTCCCCAGTTCCATACAACACAATACAATACAATACAAGGCAGTACCTTTCTGGACATGGGTTCCTATTCAAAATATTATGTACTCACTCTCCTCTGCAAGTCCTAGAAGTCTGTAATGGGAATATCCGAACACCCTGTACTTTTGCATGTGGTTTAGTGAAACCCAAATTATATTGAACTGTACTACTAGACAATTGTCCTCAGCGTGCAGTAAGTTCATTTTACACAAAACTGCTGCAATATCTCTGCATTCCGTTAACAGTTTTTGTCTATCACTATACTTTCTGAATCAAAAATTATGTGAACATAGAAGCAAAGAACAGGATCACTCTGTATTTTTCTAGCCATCAGACACTCTACTCTCGTGCAATATCAAAGTACAGTTCTATGCACTGACTTTTGTCAAAATCGTCAAATACCTTAATTTCCGTTTTCATTTAGATCCACTTGGAGAATCAAAGGATGTGCTCACATCTAAAGATTCTGCTAAAGTTACTGCACTGTTAATACGAAATACAGACGATTTGGAAATACCACAAGGTTTTATTGACATTTTATGTTATTCCTGGCGTCTTCACTGTTGCACACACCATTGAAAAGTCTTCACTATTTTCGATACGACAATTTTGGATTGTTTTCGAATGTCTTTTCGCCCTTAATTACACACCAGCTGGAACAGCACTAGTCATGGGCCCTTGCTTTTGCATTTTGCTCACTATCAAACACAAGTCAATGTACCATACCATGGAAGACAGAAATCACATGTAAGCACACGATATTGTATGGAAGCACAGAGCATTCTGCTGGCGCTGGTCTACTGTGCAGTTAACAGTGTACATGTGGCAACACATCTATGAGGCAGACAAATCACGGCGCTTACTGCAAGGAGTGGGTGTGAGGTTGAGACATGTAATTTCGTGATGACCACTCTAATAGTGTTCGTAATATGATTGGTTCGGAAGTCATGTTACTGTTCATATTCAGTCTCACCTGTCCTGCTGAATCATGAACTGATTCACTTGATGCTGAATCTTGTACAAAGTTCAATAGTAGATTATTTGACTGTGGCAATTGTTCTGGCATGTCAGAGCATGTCTTTTTGAGAAGCAGTACCCATGGCCATATTCAGTTCTTATTTGAGCACTGATTGACATTTATTACACTGATGCTGAACATTACTCATGATAATGTTTGAGGTGCGATCTCAAGGGGTTGGGTGATATGGTGTAACCGATGTAAGATGGCTGCATTGTTACAGTGTGCTATCACGATACAGAACAAAAGGTCTCCTCATAGCATCGCACAGCTGTTGTGAGTCACCAATGTGGTAACTTCATACTCGTTATTTACATAAGTACTACGAAAAGTATTTAACAAATAAGTGACCCAACGAAAAAAGTGTGCTGGTAGTGTGAAGTATGTTCTAATTTGTGCGAAAAATTACAATTCAGTGTGACTAAAACGAACTTCTTCCTTTGCACTTGAATGTAACTGAAACTATGAGAAAAAACAGCAAGGACATTAATATATCGGTACCAGAATACAGTTCGTTGCAAATGTACTTTAATTGAAGATGTTCTTGTTTGGAAAAGAAGTCTCCTCAAATAACTAGCTTTTAAATTTTCTTTTATACTTCATACATGCGACTGAGTTACCTTTTAATTCTTTTTCAAATGCATCAATCTTCCCTACGCTTTTTATTCTAAGTGGCACCTAGTTTTAGAAAATAGTCAAATTTGAAGTTGTAGGCCACAAACCAGCACATTAGCTACATTTTATTTTGTAATACGATGTTATTCGCCACTGTTCCATTATGAACACATTTAGTTTGTCACTCAGTTTTCTACTTACATCTCCTGAATAATTTATCCACCTACACCTCTTTACTTTATGTTCTGTTATAACAACGTCACGTTTTCGAGAGATCCTCAATATTTAAAGCAGCATACATTCGTAATGTTGTAATTTACAACCCATCAAATACAAGCATCAGTTAAAACCACAATATTCAATATTGCCTGTCCCACTTCCCAGAACTCAGAACTCAATACAACCGCAAAAGCCAATATATATCCCAAACACTCGGAATAATGATGTCATAGAAAGTATCACAGTAGTGAGTCTGACATCTCCTTGAGTCAGTGCCTGCTCTCTGCATATGTAACACAATCTCCCTTTACTTTTAACTTCCATGGCTGGTGACAGTCGGCAGTCAGCGCTTTGCAGCGACCAGCTGAACTTCACGTAACGACAAGATTAGGAAAGAAGGGCCGAGGCTGGTAGAGCATGCTAGCAGGTTATGGTTCATGAAACAATTCGCCTCTGGACAAAACAACCGATTTCATACAGATTGCTGGTTTCTGGACAGGGGAGACATCTTTTTTTTAAAAACACTTATTTGTGAGAGTTGGCATTTTAAACAGAGGTGGGTCGCTCGCAACTACTTGTGGCTCCTCGTCTTCAGGGTTTCCACGCACTGTGTAACAGCTGACCTGAAAACATAAATTGTTATCATTATGTAATGTGATCGTTCACTAATCTAATGCGATCATCAGATATATACTCACTGAACAGACAATTCATACTAACTCCATAATATAGCCTATGTGTCCAACTGAAGATACTATTTTCATTAAAGCTGCCAAACACAGAAACTGGTTGGAGAGCTATTGCTGACTTATTTAATACTATTTAGGATTTTCCTCATTGCTTAGGCAGTGTCGAAGGCAAGCACATACAAATATTGGCTCTAGAACATAGCTGAAGCTAATTTTTTTTAATTGCAGAGGCACATTTAGCATTGTGCTGCTTGGAGTGTATGTGTTTTTTGAGCTTACAGGCGCTTGGCGGCGAGACTTCAAGTGCTGCTGGTTGGAGTTACAGACAGTAACTAGAACTTCATTTATGCTGATGTTATATACCAAGGAAGAATTTCGGATGGTAGTGTATTCAAGCCTACCTCACTCTACAAAAACCTAGAAGAACAGTTCCTTAATGTGCCAATTTTTGAAGTGTCATCTGAGGGAACAGGTACAGTCCCATTCGATTTTTTGGCAGATGATACTTTTACATTATCTACTTACATGATGAAGCCATATCCAAGGTACAAGCCAGTATCATCGACATCAGAAAGGATTTACAACTGCAGACTGTGTGAAGCATGAAGGATAATAGAATATGTTTTTGGCATCTTGTCATCAGAATTTAGAACACTACAAGAACATGATACCTCTAGTTCCTGACCGAGCAAGGTGGCTCAATGGTTAGCACACTGGACTCACATTCAGGAGGACGATGGTTCAAACCCGTCTCCAGCCATCCTGATTCAGGTTTTCCATGATTTCCCTAAATACCTGGATGGTTGCTTTGAAAGGGCCCGGGCGATTTCCTTCCCAATCCTTCCCTAATCCGAACTTGTGCTCTGTCTCTAACGACCTCATTGTCGATGGGACGTTAAAGTCTAATCTCATCCTCCTCATCTAGCTCTGGAAAAAACAGAGGCCACAGTTTTATCTTGCATTTACCTGCACAGTTTTTTTTCGTTGAAGCAGTGTATCCACAAGAAACTACACTCCAGATGGTATTTTTCATTCGTATGATAGAGATGGAAACTTGACTGAAGGGTCTTGGAAGAAATAACTGGGTGAGAACAGTGTTTAGAGCGATATACAAAACGTACACTTGAAGTTAACAACAAATGTGCATGAAATTCAGGATGAACTCAGAGATCATTTTCTTACTCTTTTTACTAAGTTATAAGTCTAGATAGTTTACAACATTTGAAACAGTCACTCATTCCGGCAATGTTTTTAAAAACACCCTAAATGCAATTATCTAGTTCGAAGATATTATTATTAATAATTTTAGTTACTGTATTTCAATAACATTATTTTCTGCTCTATATTCACATATAAAAATTAATTAAAAATATTTTTGTGAAGTACTTACAATGTTCTCAGTGCTCTGGGATTCAGTGATTTTTTCCTCATCACAGTCAATGTTTGTGCTGCCTCTTGATTCCGAACCTTGTAGCAGAAATAACAAGTGTTCTTATGCAAACCAAATATTGTTTACAGAAAATGGCCCCCTCTTCTCTGCCTAGTTAATTTTCTTATACTCCCATTGAAAAACTGTTTTCAAACTGTGGATTTTTTCAATATCACTCACTGATACTTCATGTATTTTAGCTGGCTCCTCAATAATCGAA
Source organism: Schistocerca americana (assembly GCF_021461395.2). Taxonomy (NCBI): domain Eukaryota; kingdom Metazoa; phylum Arthropoda; class Insecta; order Orthoptera; family Acrididae; genus Schistocerca; species Schistocerca americana. The sequence continues at coordinate 929,271,702 of NC_060119.1, read as the reverse complement.
GTCTTGTTGCTGTAGTTCTTATATTCAGAATTACTAACTTCACAAACATGATATCACGTGACAATCTTCAATCTCAGTTGGCCATATCTTGATTATCAGGGGATATTGAACATGTAGTAGTAGTTGTAGTAGTAGTAGTATTAGCTCTTTTCATCCATAGATCTCTTTTTACAAGGATATAGAACACGTCAAAGTATTTACAAATTTATATCAGTTTAAACTAAGCTAACCCGTATACACATATATTTACAGACTTCTAGTTAGAGACAATCATTAGATTTAATCCTGGTATACAATACATTTTTTACAAATAACTTATTAAATAATGTAATGCCACATTGTTCGCTCATATCTCACTATCAGTCACTGCACACACTATACACACATTGTTTCATAACACTACACACACATACACATACACACACACACACACACACACACACACACACACACACACACACACACACACACACACACACACACACAAACACACACACACTGGTGATCTCTGGGCCATTTTCTGTACCGCAACTTCCCATATTTAGAGAAGAGCAGGACAAGTGGTCACAGGTTTGTTTAGTCCATGGGAGAGTGTCACAGAGGTACTGAAGGAATTGAACTGCAAGATTCTTGAAGATAGATGTAAACTATGTTGAGAAAGTAAAGATAAGATTAGGATAATTACTACACATACAGAGGCATTCAAACAATCATTTTTCTCATGCTCCATTCATGAATGGAATGAGAATAAATCCAAATATCTGGTGCAGTGGGATGTATCCTCTGCATGCAGATCAAGGTGGTATGCTGAGTATAGATGTAGTTGTTGATACTGAGTACACTCTTCTCTGATTTTAAGGCTGTCATCTTGGCCACTGCATTGGCTTGAGATCGGCGTCATTTTCGAAATGCACGCTAGAGAGCACTATCCAGCAAATAGATGACAACACGTGTATATTTCAAAGGGCATATATATTAATGGAATTTACTTCCTTCCTATATTTTGAGATAATATCTGCACATTTGTGTCATTACAGTTCTCTAGTTCATTTGTTTATTGGCAAAATACTGATAAGAGTGATGTGTTTGTTATCATTGGCACCAGGTTAAACTGCTTCCTCGCCCATTCTGTAAGCTCATCTACTTTGAACAAAAAGACAGCTTGTCTGAAGATTTGTAATGGTTTAATATTTTATACAGGATGAGTCGAAAAGGACTTTACACCTTTGGAAGATATAGAAATTTCCTGAGCTAACTCACAGAATCGGTAGATGTGTCATTTTGTAGCAAACAACCCGAGATTTGATTCACGTAGTGCATTAGTGCTCCATTCCGCCACCAGGAGCGCCAGTTTAGTACACAGCAAAAATGTCTACTTTCATTGTGCGGAGTCTGCTCGTCGTGTGCTTTGGTTTCATGAAACGACCTCTGCAACAATTGAATACGCTAAAGAACCTCCAAGCTTGGTGCACCACCTCATTTCTTCACGGAAATTCGAAGTTTCATCGATAATCGCTTCCCATATCGGTGGATTGGCCGTGAAGGGTCAACTGTGTGGCCGCCTCGCTCTCCAGACGTGATACCACTGGATTTCTTTCTCTGGGGTTTCATGATCTTCCCCTGCAAAACAATTTAGCTGACCTGAAAAATCGAATCTGTGCTGCCATTGCACAAGTTAGCCCCATTTGCTGCAATGAGTGTAGGAAGAAATTGATTACTGCGGGGATGTTTGCCACATTACAAATGTTAGTTACATCGAACCAAAATGACACTTCACGCTTTTATGTGAAACTTGAGGTTGTTTACTGCAAAATGACACATCTATCGATGCTGTCATTTATCTCAATAAATTTCTATATCATTCCACAGTTGTAAAGTCCTTTTTGATGCACCCTGTATATTTGTACTTACTCCACCAGAACTTAGTTTGGAAAATTCATGTGACATCAACATTTAAATTTTTTGAAGTATTTGCCATTGGCTGGTGCTGATGTAATCCTATTTGGGGCGGAAATTGCACGCTCTTTAACGTGTGGTTCTGAGCCATCAGTCACAGTTATGATTGTGCTACCAGAACAGGCAAGGAGCCGCCATCACCAGTCATTATTTCTGTATTTTCTTGTAATGCCATCGTTCTAGTATTCTGTAACTCTCCTATTACTACTCTTACAGGGCTCACATTCTGAAGATGATTTTCACTTAAAAGCGAAACTGGGTATAATAAATAATTATGATTGCGATCTAGAGTTATTTTAACCAAATAATAGCATCAAATTGTTATTCTCTTATGGACAGTATAGTCTAAGTTTATGTTCTGCACATTGGCAATAAATAAAGCATGTCTAAAGCAATCGGTAGTAGAAGATAGATCAAATATATCCCTTGGTAATAGATCAAATATATCCCTTGGTAATATTATGGAAAAGTGTACTTCCAAAGGAACCATCTGAGCATTCACTTTCAGCAATTTAAATCCTTTTTCTAGTCAAAAGCAACTACTTGTTGTGGATGTGCATCATATGTTTGTATGTAAATCAGTGGCTAACCATGCCTCAAATGGGACAATAAAGTCAAGGATCAATACGGCTTTGTATGCTAACATGGTAAGTTAACCTGTTCTCACTAAGCTCATTTCTATTATAGTAATGGATTTTACAGGATCTTAATTTTTATTTTGTTATTTGCTTTGTTTTGTGAGACATTGCATGAAGACTTGATATTTTTTCTACTTGTGAACCAAATAGGAAAGCAAAAAGCCGTATAGGTTAAACAAAAGTGGACAATAAAAATGCCTACTTTTTGCATAAATGAGAACACAAATAGGTAAACATTTTTAATGAAAATGGCTTCATCAGCGAAAAATTCATAACTGTTATATGATAAAATAATTTTCTATGATATTTGGCATTTTAAGTGATTGGAGTTTTCATTATTTCCACATTTATTAATTAAAATTTAATTTGGACTTTAATTTTGCATAATTAATGAAGGTCTCAAAAGCACGAACCTCTATCATGTAACTGGACTGTCACAAACATTTATTTCGACAAGGGGAAGTGTTTTGGACCATGGCTATATATATTAGAAAATTTCTATTAGAAATACATCACCTCTTTCTATTAATACCAAAGAAATAAGGTAATAATATGCGCATTGACCATAAAAAATGTTATCAGAGCCATTACCAGGAATTTAATTCTGGTTACTAAGAGACAAATGGAACTGGATGTTGGACTTGATAGCAGTGTTGTAATGGAAGTCATTTAATTGGCGCTGGTTTGGCTGCTGACAGCGTGGTTGAATGCTCCCTGGAGTCGACTGGCAGCATTTCACAGCAGGCTAGGTGTATTGGTCAGTGCATGTCTTTCAGCTGCAGCCAGAGTTGGACATCCAGCACTAGAAGCAGTGGCGCTCAGAAACGAGGCGTCATTAAGACCATCATCGACGCCTCTAATCTGGCATTTCCAATTGACATCTGTACTACGGAGTTTCGCCAGCATGTGCCTGCTCTGCCATCTCAAAATCGATTCCTCCATGCCAGGACGATTTCTCCACTAGAATTCTACTGAGATCTCTGTGTGGACATGGCAAAGCACACTGATTGTTCAGCTTATGATTTTCTTCTGGGCTATTCAAATTATTTTGTAATATCTTCCTCAGCTGTAGCATACCACCCAAAGGTCCCACTGCAGAATGACTATGCACAACAGTCAAGAAAATTATTTGCGAAAAGTATTCCCTTGCCTGGCAAGTTACATGTCTTCTGTTAAGAGCTGATGGCCTGCATCCTTTGGATCTGTCCATTTGTCATCTCTATCTAGAAAAGGGCCTTTGCATCCGGAAATGTCTACTTTCACTCCAAATTGACAATATGGGTTTGTTGATGTGTTGGTAAATGTGCCAACACCTTGTAGATAGAGGCGGCCGAAATGGAAGCTATCTAATGCAGACGGGCGTAAATTCTGGAACAGGATAAGTATTGAATGCTAATAAGAAAAGTATGCAGCTCCTCGAATACTTAACTTTTATTTATCCTTGTTGTGAATACAGCATTCCGGTTGAGACATTTCATACTATAACTATCAAACTATCACTTGCTATGTAAGGCTAATGGCGCCTTGCTAGGTCGTAGCCATGGACTTAGCTGAAGGCTATTCTAACTGTCTCTCGGCAAATGAGAGAAAGGCTCGTCAGTGTAGTCGCTAGCAAAGTCGTCGTACAACTGGGGCGAGTGCTAGTCCGTATCTCGAGACCTGCCTTGTGGTGGCGCTCGGTCTGCGATCACACAGTGGCGACACGCGGGTCTGACATGTACTAAATGGACCGCGGCCGATTTAAGCTACCACCTAGCAAATGTGGTGTCTGGCGGTGACACCACATTTGTGTCACTGACTGGTTTGTTACCTCTTTGGACACACAGTAGAGGCTGGGGAAGCATACTGTCGCTTTCCCCAGCTCCAAACTGAACAGGTGCTTGCTGGCTTGGGTGGTAGGCAGCTACTGCATCTGTGTGGCAGGCTAAGTGTCTTGTCTGGCCAATATATTACAACTTAGAAAGTAAAATTGCTCTGTTTATTGCCTAAAATTTTTTTTGTGGTGTCTGCAGGTACATATTTTTTCAAGCAGATATGTGTAGATCTTTTAAACATTTGGGCGACACACGTCTCTTCTGTATGACCATTGCCATGAACATCCACTATGAATTTGGATTTTATCATTAATAAACTCTATTTTCATTGGTTTTTCTACATTTCTTTCACTGTTAAGACGCCAAAACCACAGCCAGCTCCTCTCAGAACATACACAATTTCGGCACTGGCATCCAAACGAAAACGAACACTCACGACAGACGAGATTCACTGCAGGAATAAAACGCCAGGGGCGCTGCAGTAGATTCAATTGCAACAAGTGGTCAACTGAAACAAGAAAGTCGCTCATGAAAATAAGTGCTTTAGGGAAATTACGGAAAACCTACATCTGAATGGTCAGAAAAGGCGAAAATATACAACCAATCAGATACTACCTGCCAAGTTTCAAAAGTATCCACTATGTAGCATTGTCCGATTTGACAAGATTACAGAGCCTTCTAAGAACCAGTCAGTCTGAAAGATTCCTAGTTTATGGCGTCGCACTGAGATCTATGTTGCTTATTTCATAATGGAATACAGTATCGCAACTGAGAAGGCGTTATAACGCCTGGAATAGGTCAGGACTACATCCTGGCTACTTACCTTGATCCTGTCCATTCAGATCCAATTTTGAACAGCGGCATGCCAGAGCTAAGTATATTTAAATTGTGAGCTACGTACAGATTCTGGTGTACGTTTCATGTGGTACCCAACTGCCCCATCCTTGAATTTCGTCACCACATCAAACATGTCACCATGGATGGTCAGATAATGTTAACTGATTTCTAAGTATCCTCTTATCAGCATTAAGGTAACAACTACGTGGCAAACTTCTTAAAGCTTATGAATATGAGTGTAGACATTCCTAACATTTGGTGTATTTTTTGCTGGCGTTGTTTGCAGTAATAGGCTACTCATCATTTTACGTAGTAATTAATAAGAACATCTAGAAGCAGTATTTAAACTGTTTGTGATCTGTAAAATCTAATGTCCATCACTTCAGTGTGGTGAATCCCTGTCTTGTTCTTATTATTTTACATTGCCAACGCCAGCATTGTATGGTCTCTAAGAAAATGAGGCTGTTTATACAAAAAATTGGTTTCATCCTTTACATGGCTGCTGCTTCTTTGGCTCAGCCACATAATACTGTTATACTTCATATTATAATTTGTTATGAATACCCATCTCTCCCTGTAGAGATCACTGTTTATAAATGAGCACATCCTATTCTGTTCTACCCATGAGTGAAGACATGGTACACAGAGTTAAGCCAAAAGGTAAGCCTATTTGAAGTACCTTAAATGATATGCTTCTTTTGTAAAATTTGTACAGGTCTCCAATAATGAAGTACTGCATTTGTGAAACACAGTTTATAATTTTCTAATATGGAAATAATAAAATTCATGAGGTACTTTTGTCCTCCTCTTTTATGCTGCGTATTTATAGTTGGACAAGTAAATTATGAGAGCTTGTGTAGATTGTACAACAGCTTTGTAACAATTAAAGGAATATAATCTTCATCAAATAATCTAGTTTAATGCAATTTTAAGTTTATTTATTAATCTTCATTTTGTTTCTTAACGATGCAATTCCTGAAAAAAGTACCACTTTTAGCTGGGAAATATAAAAGTCAAAAAGTGAGCGGTTTGACTCAAGGAAAAAAGACTATAAAAGTGCAAACACAAAATAGTTTTTAATAAACAATATCCTAGAGTCTTTTTGGACTTTTATCCGCCAGGCGTTTGAGCAAACTTAACACAAGGAACACGCTGGAAAATCCAATTTTCTAGTTAAAGGATGCATGAATAAAAAGTTGCGTATAGCACAAACACAAGGGACTTTGAAAACCTTTACATTGGATTACAATAGATTCAGATCTCGTTCCACAGACCCAAAAAGTGAGATGATTCTCGTGGGTGTGGAACATGTCATACCCACTGGAATACTCAAGATCCTAAGGATTTTATGATGGATGGTACCTCTTTGGGAGACGTGTCATTTCCATTTTACTGAAGTTATTTTTAAAGACTGCTCTCAGATACTTCATTGCACTGTTCACCGAACTAGATTAAAAAAAAGATTTAAGTTAAATTGCGTTATGAAAGCAGTGTTCGTTTTCTCGATAATACTAAAACGAATTAAACAGCTTCAGTGTTGCCCGCTAAAGAGAACATGTACAATTGTTATGAATATAGTGATATATTCTTTGTTGCTAGAACTCGTAAGTATTTCCATTTCCTTGTTTACAGAGGAATGAAGAAAACGTTTTGCCATATGATTATTGCAGTGTATTTGCTTATTTCGCATCTCATCGTGTGAATCAATAGTTTCGATGTAAAATTTTCACCAAACAACAGTGTCCTTGCGCTGTTTTAACTGCATCCATTTGCGGACAATAAAGAACAGTCAGAGATCTTGCTTGACTTGTTTTCAGTTTCGTCTGGTTGATGTCAGTGATGGCCATCAGCTGTGGGTCTGGATGTTGAATTCTGTGTTGATAGGCGTCCGTCGATGTAGGTAAACAATGGCCGCAGAAAATGTAGGGGATTCAGCCGCAGACAAGCGACACGTTTATAAGACAGCTGAATCGCTTTATAAACTCGGTGTAGCTGCTGTTGTAAATAATTATTCTACTTTTAAAGATGAAATACGTTCATTGCCTGCCAGCCTTCTGTTTGATTTATATTACAAGGTATGTATGATTATATCGTACCAACAGTTACCCATTACTCCAAACTGAATGACAGATCGTTTTAGGCGTAATATGTATTGTGCCTTCTGTAGGCAATGATGAATTGTGGCCAGTAATTTGGCTTTTTTTGTTACACAGTTATACCAAGATCAAACACTCTGTTTACTGAATCTCGAGTTCACGGATATCGATGTGTTTTCAACAATGTTAAAAGTTTCGAATAAAAGACTGCAGCTGCTAAGAAGTTTCCAGGTGGGTGCCTGTTATTATTATAATGTTCCTTGACGAAAAATGTTTTTGTTTTGTGGATAACTTACAAAGTAATTGGCATTTTGCAGGCTCTGATGGACCACAGTAGGAGGATTACAAAAGACTTAACTGCTGCTTATATCCGTAAATGTAACAGTGTCCAGTTAGATCCTTCATCTCGAGAAAATGTGATTGATCTAGGTCTCAGATTAGGTATGTATTTGTTTACATTATTCTGCTACTAGTTTGTACTGGGATGTTTTACTTTCATCAAGGTGATAGAATCATAAGGACTAAAACTTAAAGAAATCTAGATAGCAAGCTGATTGGGTACAATGCTCTGTCTTGTTGCGTAAAAGGGGTTGTTGCACGTTTTGGAGCTGTGTTGCTGGAGACTGTAACTCGTGTCTTATAGACACAGGTTTCTTTGATACTTAGAAAGTTTGAATGTTGCGTCGTTGATAATGGAGTATGTCAATAATTATGCTCTTGGAGACTTAACAAATTTTGTAATTTGCTTTTCAGTTACAGTGCTACGTTTATGGAAACTTTTGTTCCTAGATAATTTTCTTCCTGTATGTAAATTTTAATGATTTTATAATACCTGTTTTGGGGGGCAAGGGATTGAAGTTTGCATTTTAACAAAAGGGAAAGGGCTCCTCACTGTGTGTATTAACCAAGGTGTAGGCCTACCCAAACCAATTGTATAAATATGCAATATTTAACTTGAACGCTCACAAATGGGGGGGGATGGAGGAAAAATGAAAATAATTCCTGTATGATGGCTACCATATGTAGTCATTGTAGAATTTAAGGACTTAGAGAACTTGACAAATGGTTTTAATTGATTAGGGTGATGTAAGAGAATTTTGTGCTTTGTTTTCATGTTTTAAAATGTGTGGACACACCAGTATTAGCCTAGTTTGAGACAAAGATTTTACAAGTGTCAGGTGTTACATCTGTCGCTTAAGCAAGTGACAACCACTGCAGTTTGGTGTGGGGGGGGGGAGGGGGGGGGGGAGATATCCGAGATACTGATGGTTGGTCATTGTTGATTTCATTTCTATGTAAAGTGTCACTGATCTTCATTGAACACTCGCGTGTAACTAGACTAAAATAAGCGCATTACTGATAAATGGCTATTTGTTTTCAAGCTTTATCGGATTGAACAAAATTACTGAGTGATCAATAGCTTGACCTTCGATACCTATTGCTAGTTGCAATTATCAAGAGCTGAAGGATGTATCATTGTACACTTGAATTATATCATATGTGTGTGACTTCATCAAAGAAGTGTTTAACCTTGAAGCTGTAATACATTGAATTAATTGCTTTTATTTATGAAACATTTTGGTATAATTGGGTTATTCCATGTCAAGTGTCAAAACAGTCTGAGGTTGCCCTTCAGTTTGTGCAGAATGTACCTAAGGGGACTGTGTGAAATTATTTATGAAGTTCCAGGCTCCATGTGTTTCCTAATATAAATACTAGACCTGTTTTTTCACAAGGCCACTTATCTTTTGGACAGTAAAATTGTGAAAATATTCTCAAATTTGCAGACCATTGTTCCTGAACTAATATGTCTTGGATTATGCAAATTGCCTTTCTGACAGAGCTTTTTGCATAGCATATAGAAATATCATAAATGAAGATCAGATTGTGAATACAAGATTAGACTGATTACAGTGTACAGAGGAATTTAAGCAGTTATTCTTTTCTCACACCATATGGAAATAGAGTGCAAAGAAGCCCTAGTGAGAGACAAGGAGAAGTATCCTCTGCCATGACCTTTGCACTTTGCAGAGAATGCATATATATGCACCAGGTGGGTCAGGAAGCAATGATTATGCAAAGTCTCTCTTCAAATTATCTGCAAATTTTGTTGCGACAATTTTCCCTTAGTTTAACAAGAAAAAGGATTTGAATAAAATGTACTAGATACATATTCGTTTTTGAGTGCATAATTTGTTTGTTCGCCAAAAAATTAACCGAATGTGAACCAAACAGTGGAAACTCGAGCCTGGAATATCAACAACATAAGGAATATTATAGATTGCTACTCACTGTAAAGATGACACGTTGAGGTGCAGACAGGCACAAGAGAAAGAATGTTATGCATTTAGCTTTCAGCCAAAGTCTTCCTCAGAAAATTTAACACACACATACACATTTCATTCAAACAAGCAAGCAAACACCTCTCATGACCTGATTGCCATTCCCAGCCGCTGGGACCTGAATGCAACTGTAACAGGGAAGAAAAGTAGCAATGTGGAGTGTGGTCGGAGGCGAAGGGGTGGCAGGGTATGGGTGTGGGAGAGAAGGGCACTGTGTGTAGCGGAATGTGCAGTGACTGTATGGAGGTGCGATGAGAAGTCTGCCACCAGGTGCAGTGACGGGAGGCTGTTTATTACAAGGAGTTGGGGGAGAGGGGGGGAGGAGATGGAGTGGAAAAGAAGAGGAGTGGGGAAGGGAAAGGTGGGCAGGTATGTTGGCAGAAGCCACCCCCCCTGGTCCTATCACCTCCTTTCTATTCACGTCCCCTCACCTTCATTGTGTAGTACCCTCTGCCAATGCACCTGCCCATATTTCCCAGTCCCTTCTCCTCTCCTGTTGCTGCATTTGGTGATAGTCTTTTCGTGCCTCTATCTAATCCCTGCACACTCCGCCAGACACCACACTCCCCCCCCCCCCCCCCCCCCCCCCTCTCCCATATCCTGATATTGCTGCTTTTGCTCCATGTGACAGTTGGGTTATAGTCCGAGCTGCCAGAGATGGAGGTCATTGTACATGTGGTGTGATTGCTTATGTGAATGAATATGTGTGTGTTTCCTTTTCTGAAGAAGGCTTTTGCCGAAAGCTGAATGTGTAACAAGTCTTTCTGTTGTACCTCTGCGTAACTCAATGTGCCATCTTTACGGTGAGCAGCAATCTATAATTTTCCTTATATTGTCAATTATGAACAGTCGCACAGATCCAGTTGCTGTGTTATCAGGCTCTCAGTTCACCATAAGTACTGAATGTATGAAATTGTGGCTGTATTGTACACCATGTATCATAAAATTGAGACAAGTCAGAGGTGTCATCAAAGAACATCAGGTGAAGTGGTGCACACCAGAATTTAATATTGTAAAAAGCTGTCCTGTTGAACATCTGTAGAGTGGCTGACTGAACTGATGCTGAATTATGTGGGGGGGGGGGGGGGGGGGGGGGAGGGAATCCTTCATACAAACCTATGAAGACCATGAGCAAGAGCGTGAGATTAGCAAAGTATGAGAGAAGATCCTGTCAGAGTTGTATACGATGCACTTGTAGAAAAGTTTGTGCGAGGGTTGGAACTTAAATAGTGGAAACTATTTATTCACAACCGATACAAAAGAGTTACATATTTGCACCTGTTACTGTCCTTCGAAGTAGTCACTAGCATTGTGTAGAACCCGTTGCCAGCAATCTGGAAGGCTTAGTATTACCGTTAGCAGAGCCTGTTCTGTTGATGGTGTGAATGGAGCAATCTACTGCCTGTCGAATCTCAGGAACAGTTCTGAAGCGAATGCTACAAATTGGTTCCTTCATCTTTGGAATCAAATCAAAGTCACAAGGACTTAGGTCTGGGGAGTATGGTGGATGGGAGAGTGCTTCCCAGTCCCATCGATCGATCAGAGAAACCACAGCTTGCACTGTATGTGCCTCCGCATTGTCATGCAAAATGATGGGTGGGTTGCGCAGATAATGTCGCCGCTTCTTTCACAAAGCTGGTCACAAATGATGCTCCAAAAAAGAACAGTAATACTGTGCATTGACGGTCTGCCGTGGAGGAACATAATGCATTAGGATAACACCATTGCAGTCGTACACGAGAATCACCATAACTTTAGACTGCTCCATTCACACCATCAACAGAACAGGCTCTGCTAATGGTATACTATGCCTTCTACATCACTGGCAACAGGTTCTACACAATGCTGGTGACTACTTTGAAGGGCAGTAACAGGTGCAAACATGTAACTCTTTTGTACCAGTTGTGAATAAATAGTTGCCACTATTTAAGTTCCAACCCTCGTGTTTAGATGGCAGGAAGATGAATCAATCCCAGTATTAGCTAATACAAATGACAAAACAGGATAGTACACACGAGGAAATTCCCATTGCTGAGGCACCAAACACTAGGAAAATACAACCACACAAGTGTTTACTGTGGTGAAGAACTGTCACACCTGTTTATGCCCAGAAGACACCACTATACAGCAGTATTTCTGAAATATGTTTAATTTAGGAAGTATATATACATATTGTCAAAGACTTACACACATATTGTAGAACAATATTTGTGTCAATCAAATTAGGGCATTGTGTAACATGACGAATGATAAACTTTAAGAAACACTTCAGTATACTATTCTTTACCTCTTTAAGTTTTAATCAGAAGTGTCCTTATCCATTACACATTTTGCTTTGAAATGTCAATTTGGAAAAACAAAGTATTAATTTTTGTTGGACAGTTCATCGTAATGTTATGGCACTGTCTGAAGATACCACATTGAGAGCAGCCTGAAATGCTATGACGTCAGAAGTGGCAGGAAATCTCTAAAGAACAGCAGTTGCAGGTGCATGTTCGGTGCAAGGTGTTGGTGTCATATCTTCATGTTCCTCCTTGGAAGGTGACAATAAAGCATTATCATTCTCTTCTGCACCGTCAGCAGAAATGATGATTGACTCTTCAGGAGTACAGCTGTTGTCTGAGTGCTTCTATTCTTCCATTCTCAGGGCACCAACTTGGTGCCTGTGGAAGAGCAGCATGAGAAACAGAAGTTTTGTCACCTAAGTTCAGATGTTGGGTCATCAGTTTATTCTTCAGTTTCAGTGGCATTATCAGTTGCTGTCCAGGCCTTCTGAAAACAGTTAGTTATATTGCCTGTTGTAACTTCATCCCAAGCAGCAGACATGTTACAGATAGCTGGCAGTACATTCTATTGTCAGGCTGTTTCTTGCAGTTTGATTGCATTGATGGTAGCCATAAGTAGTCAGTGTCTGTAATTGTGCTTCATTGAGGATATTATTCCTTGATTCAATGGTTGCAGATGGCTCTTGATGTTAGTTGGTAAGAAGACGATGTTAGGAAGTTCCAGGTCATCAAACAGATGTATTGAGCAGTGGCCCAAAGTTAGCAAAATATCTCTCTTCATTGCAGCCATTTGTTATGGAACCTTCAAGAGTCAGCCACAGAGGAGATATTTGGTCATCCAAGCCTTTTTTTGTTATTCTCGTAGTGGCATGGGAGGTTGAATTGGTTGACATTTCTAAAACAATGTGGATTTCTGTACTTTCCCGTCACTAATGGCTTGAACGTCTCAGAACCATCTGAATTACTACACAAGACCACCATCAGTCTCTCATTGCTGCATTTTTCTCCATGACATTTTTTGCCCTTGATGTTTAATGCTTTTTCAGACATCAAGGTATAGAAAATGTTGGTTTCATCCATATCAAACACGTCTCTTGGGTGATACAAATGAGAGAGCTTGGATTGAAATTCCCACACTCACTCATTGGCATATCTTCCTCGTTTTCTATTTGTGCCTCCACACAGATAGTGACTGCACGGATTTTATACCTCTTGCCATATGCCACAGCCAGCGCTCAGAAAACAGAAATGCGGAAATTTCATTTTTCTGTATGATATCACAAGGCTTTTGTGGAAGCATGGAGCTGAACAGTGGAATTTGTAGTCAGTGCATGGGTTGGAACCAATCAGTGACTTCTCCACTTCTTTGTGTTTGGCTGGCCTCATGCAGTTGCTATTGTGGCTAAATGAACAGCTTTGGAGACTTGCCTCTATTTTCTGCCTTGATCTTATTATTGACGAGATGGTAGATTCGGGGTCTGAAAGCATTCTGCAACTTGTGTTTGTTTTCTCTCTACTGTTGACCATATGTAAGATATGTGATATCGGGGCGGACGTTTCGCAGATGAAACGTCAACATGTATCGGGTCGCTCTGCGGCCGAGTCTTTTAAAAAGAAAGGTACTGTCTCTGGTTCTGGTTCTCCTGCCCTTTCCCCCTTGGCCACTCCCTGGGAGGAAGGACAGGCCCGCCGGCTTGGGGCGAAGTACATCCCCCGCTATTTAGTCTGTTCTTGGACCGATGGGGGGATGTTCGCCACCTACAAGCCCATGTTCTTTGTCCAGCACATCGAGGACATCTTCGGGGAAATCGAGGCTCTCAGTAAAATGCGTTCGGGGTCCATTCTTATAAAGACCACCTCCGCCACCCAGTCGGCGGCGCTCCAGGCGTGCGACCGACTAGGGGACATTCCAGTGTCCATTGTCCCGCATCTGGCACTGAATAGGACGCAGGGGGTTGTTTTTCATCGGGACCTCCTGCTGCAATCTGATGAGGAGCTCAGGGCCAACCTGGAGCGCTGAGGCGTGCATTTCGTCCGGTGCGTCCAGCGCGGCCCCAAAGACCGTCGCATCGACACCGGGGCCTTTATCCTTGCCTTCGAGGGGGACGTTCTCCTGGAGAAGGTAAAGGTGATGTGCTACCAGTGCGACGTGCGCTGCTTTCGGTGTTTGCGCTTTGGGCACATGTCGTCACGGTGTGAGGCTGAGCCCCTTTGTGGCGATTGTGGACGTCCTCTTCGTGAGGAACATACTTGCACCCCACCACCTCGGTGCGTCAATTGTCCTGGCATCCACTCGCCTAGATCTTTAGACTGCCCCACGTATCAGATGGAGAAGAAGATTCAAGAATTAAAAACTTTGGATCGCCTGTCTTATTCTGAGGCCAGGAAGAAGTATGACCGCCTCCATCCCGTGACATTGACAACTTCGTTTGCCTCAGTCGTGTCCACTCCTTCCACAGTATGCTCACCCGTATCCTGTCCCCCCTCCATCTCCTCACCCCATCCGGGGTCTGTGCCTCCGCCTCCGAAATCCCTCCCTTCCAAATCCTCCTCCCTCGCGGCCCCTGCCCCCTCTGCCCCAGGGGCCACCCTTCCTCCTCCTCCCCCTCCGCCGCCTGAGAAGTGATCCTCTTCTCAGGCGTCCATCGGGGAAACGTTCCGGACCCCGGCTTCCGAGGACCTTCTTTGGGTCCAGCCCACCATCCCCGTACCTCATCGGACTTCCCAGAAGGCCTCCAAGAAGTCTTAATCCCCCTCTCCACCCCGGCGCGTTTCGTCTGACGCTCCATCCGTGAGTCGCTGCTCCCGGTCGTCCTCAGTTTCGCCGGGACGCTCTGCTGCCAGGCGCTCAGCTGGGCTCTCGTCGGCGAATGATGCTGCCGCCCCTCCTACGCAACCTGGGAAAGTGGCCGCAGCTGGCGAAGACTCGATGGAACAGGATTCGCCTCCCGCCGGTTGTAGCGTTGTTCCCTCGAAACCTGGCCTCCGTGGCCGTCGAGGTGACCAGCTCTTCACCCGTTTCGTTCCCCCTTTTTTCTGACTAGTGATGGATTTGTTACATTTGAACATAAGAGGTATTCGATCTAATCGGGAGGAATTACAACTGCTCCTCCGCCTGCACTGTCCGCTCGTCCTTGGTCTCCAGGAAACCAAGTTGCGCCCAACTGACCGTCTTGCTTTTCCCCACTATACCTCGGAGCAGTCTGACCTTACCCCTGTGGATGGTATTCCATCTCATGGTGGGGTCATGTTGCTCGTTCGGGACAATGTCTATTACCATCCCATCCCATTGACCACCCCACTCCAAGCAATAGCTGTCCGTATTACTCTTTCTGCCTTTACTTTTTCCGTTTGTACCGTCTACACTCCATCGTCATCCGCAGTTAGTTGGGCTGACATGATGCACCTGATTGTTCAGCTTCCTCCGCCGTTTTTATTGTTTGGCGACTTCAATGCCCATCATCCCCTTTGGGGCTCTCCTGCATCCTGTCAGAGAGGCTCTCTCTTGGCAGATGTCTTCAACCATCTCAATCTTGTCTGCCTCAATACTGGCGCCCCGACTTTCCTCTCAGACTCTACTCATACCTACTCCCACTTGGACCTCTCGATCTGTTCTACCACTCTTGCCCGTCGGTTCGAGTGGTATGTCCTTTCTGGCACGTATTCGAGCGACCACTTCACCTGTGTCGTTCCTCTCCTGCACCACACCCCATCCCCACATCCTTCGAGCTGGAACATACCGAAAGCTGACTGGGGACTTTACTCCTCCCTGGCAACCTTTCCGGACCACGATTTTCTCAGTTGTGACAGTCAGGTCGAATACCTCACGGCTGTTATCATCCATGCTGCCGAACGTTCCATTCCTCGTACTACCTCTTCTTCACGTCGCGTTTCCGTCCCCTGGTGGAATGAGGCTTGTAGAGGCGCTATCCGTGCTCGACGACGTGCTTTACGCACCTTTCGCCGCCATCCTACGTTGGCGAATTGTATTGGATACAAACGACTCCGAGCGCAATGCCGTAGAGTCATCAAAGACAGCAAAAAAGCTTGTTGGGCCTCTTTCACCAGCTCCTTTAACAGTTTTACTCCCTCTTCTGTCGTCTGGGGTGGCCTGCGCTGGCTGTCGGGCATTAAGGCCAACTCCTCGGTACCTGGCCTGACTTCAGGTAATGAGGTCCTTGTTGATCCTGTGGATGTCTCCAACGCCTTCGGCCGCTTTTTCGTGACGCCGTCGTTGTTCCTATACCCAAACCCGGGAAGGATAGACACCTTCCTTCTAGTTACCGCCCCATTTCTCTTACAAGCTGTGTCTGTAAGGTGATGGAGCGCATGGTTAACGCTCGGTTGGTTTGGATTCGTGAATCTCGACGGCTACTTACCAATGTTCAATGCGGCTTTCGTCGCCGCCGCTCCGCTGTTGACCACCTTGTGACCTTGTCGACATTCATCATGAACAACTTTATGTGAAAGCGCCAAATGGTAGCCGTGTTCTTTGATTTGGAGAAGGCTTATGATACCTGTTGGAGAGGAGGTATCCTCCGTACTATGCACAGGTGGGGTCTACGCGGTCGCCTGCCCCTTTTTATTGATTCCTTTTTAACAGATCGAAAGTTTAGGGTACGTGTGGGTTCCGTATTGTCCGACGTCTTCCTCCAGGAGAACGGAGTGCCTCAGGGCTCCGTCTTGAGCGTAGCCCTTTTTGCCATAGCGATCAATACAATTATGGATTGCATTCCACCTAATGTCTCAGGCTCTTTTTTTGTCGATGACTTCGCGATCTACTGCAGTGCCCAGAGAACATGCCTCCTGGAGCGCTGCCTTCATCGTTGTCTAGACAGCCTATACTCATGGAGTGTGGCAAATGGCTTCTGGTTCTCTGAAGAGAAGATGGTTTGCATCAACTTTTGGCGATATAAAGCGTTCCTTCCGCCATCCTTACATCTCGGTCCCGTTGTTCTCCCATTCGTGGAAACAACTAAGTTTCTAGGGCTCACACTGGACAGGAAACTTTGTTGGTCTTTGCTCGTCTCTTATTTGGCTGCCCGTTGTACACGTTCCCTTAATGTCCTCAGAGTTCTTAGTGGTTCGTCTTGGGGAGCGGATCGCACTGTCCTGCTTTGCTTGTATCGGTCCATAGTCCGATCAAAGCTGGATTATGGGAGCCTCGTCTACTCGCCTGCTCGGCCATCCCTCTTACGCCGTCTCAACTCCATCCACCATTGGGAGTTACGTCTTGCGACCGGAGCATTCTACACTAGTCCCGTCGAGAGTCTTTATGCTGAAGCTGCCGAATTACCATTGAGCTACCGGCGCGACGTACTGCTTTGTCGGTATGCCTGCCGGCTGTTTTCACTGCCCGACCACCCCTCTTATCAGTCCTTCTTCGCTGATTCTCTCGACCGTCAGTATGGGTTGTATGTGTCTGCCCTGCTACCCCCTGGAGTCCGCTTTCGTCGCCTGCTTCGACAATTGGATTTTGCCCTCCCTACCACCTTCAGAGAGGGTGAGAGCCCGACACCACCGTGGCTCCAGGCTCCGGTTCATATCTATCTCGACCTCAGCTCGCTCCCGAAGGAGGGTTCTCCGGCTGCAGTGTATTGCTCACGGTTTGTCGAACTTCGTGCGCGACTTGCCAGTCACACCTTTATTTACACTGATGGCTCCAAAACTGACGATGGTGTCGGCTGTGCCTTTGTCGTCGGGGCCGGCACCTTTAAATACCGGCTCCTCGACCAGTGTTCCAGCTTTACGGCCGAGCTTTTCGCTCTCCATCAGGCCGTTCAGTATGCCCGCCGCCACCGCCATTCATCGTATGTACTCTGCTCTGATTCACTCAGTGCTCTTCAGAGCCTTGGAGCTCCATATCCGGTCCATCCCTTGGTGCAACGGATCCAGCAGTCCCTCCATTCTTCTGCTGCTGATGGCTCTCCTGTCAGCTTTCTGTGGGTTCCCGGACATGTAGGAGTGCCTGGGAATGAGGCTGCTGATGCTGCAGCCAAGGCTGCAGTCCTCCTGCCTCGGCCAGCCTCCCATTGTGTCCCGTCCTCTGACATTAGTGGGGTTGTTTGTAAGAGGCTTGTGTCTTGTGTGGTGGGATACTTGGTCATCACTTCACGGAAACAAGCTCCGGGCAGTAAAACCGTTCCCAACTGCTTGGACAACCTCCTCTCTACCATCTCGGCGAGAAGAGGTCCTTCTGACCAGGTTGCGGATTGGGCATTGCCGGTTTAGCCACCGCTACCTGCTCTCCGGTGACCCAGCCCCGCAGTGCCCTTGTGGTCATGCATTAATAGTGCGCCATGTTTTATTGTCGTGTCCCCGTTTTAGTCAATCTCGTGTTGTCCTGTCTCTGCCATCTACTTTACAGGATATTTTAGCTGATGACGCTCGAGCAGCTGCTCGTGTTCTTCGTTTTATTACTTTGACTGGCGTGTCCAAAGACATCTAACTCCTTCACTTATTTTATCTGCATCTTTGTAAGAACTTTCTGGTGTCCCCCCCCCCCCCCCTTGAGTTTTACTAGATTCTATGTGCTCTAATGACCTCAGTAGTTGAGCGCCCTTAACCCCCCCCCCCCACCCCCCCCCCCCAAAAAAAAAAAAAAAAAAAAAAAAAAAAAAAAAAAAAAATCAGAGAGCTCTCTGGATTGTTGCGTGTTTCGGTCTGTGTGCGGTGTGTTGGCAAAACCCTCTCTTCCCCCACCCTTGCGTCTTACACTGTGGAAGTGACATGTGAGCAGTAAGTAAGCAATCAGGCCATCCTTGCAAAGTTACAGTACAATACATTATTGAGGAAAGATTATGCGAAATGCGTAATAGAAAGTACCATAATGCAGAGCACTACATATGTACATACTTATTCAGTTAGACGAAGAATAAAGAGTGGAATAAGTGATGTGGGGACCAAATTTTAGTTTGTTGTAGGAATGATCTGAAATATGGTTTGAGCAGTAGATTTTGATGTAATCTGACAGGGATCGAACAGCTAATACAGCACAGGTAGCCGGAGTTTTCAGTTTATCCAATTTCAAAATAACAAGGGCCTGCTGTATACTAATGATGACTTCCCATTAATATAGTAGTCAGAAAAGCACACAATATGTTACTATAAAACATAATACCACATTTGACTCATTGTTTTAATATAGTAGTCAGAAAAGCACACAATATGTTACTATAAAACATAATACCACATTTGACTCTTTGTTTGTTTAAGTGTACTGACAGTATTGATGTACAACACCTGATGTCAATTATGATGATAAAACCATTGGCGCATGGTCCGAAGATGCCGATTTCGGAAAAGTAATTTTTTAACTGCGTAATATCATGAGTAATACAAACTGCCATTAATATGATTTCAAACTTCATTACTCCATTTACATTGGTGGATAATATTAGTCAGTTACTAGTTAAAACATGGTAGTTGTTTATTTTATGGCAGATATTTCTGAATTTATGAAATGTCATATTAAGAATAAAAATTAAAAGGGGGTTTTACATGAAATCTTCAGTTGTTTTGTAACAACTGGGACATCCAAATTCATCCAATAAACAGTTATAATATTGTGTATGGAAATACTCGTGGCTGCTACATGAACCCTGTTGTTAATGCCCTGTGCACCACACACACACACACACACACACACACACACACACACAGGCAGCAGCTTTCAAGAGAGAGATTAAATTTGCATAACTGTACAGTTTAGTTGCCTTCAAATTGTAATGCAGGCTATGACATTCTTCTTCTTAATGAGATAAACACACAGTGACTGCACTGAATTTTCTAAATGCGTATGAACTTACTTTTGAATATTTTGATGCTGTTTTGGATGTGATTTCATAGATGGAGCCAGAGCAAACTGTGTATTTCAAAGAGATATGGATTTTAAAAAAATAAATAAAATGGAGTATTTAGATTGATGTTATACATTAATTTACATACATGCTCAGTGGGTCAGTAGTGTGTTTGCTACAAGTTTTCTTACATGAGAACGTACTTTGCAGGTAACTTCCTTGGTGATGCGGGATGGTATGCTGAGAGTGAAAAAGTGCTGGTAACCTGTAGAGACATTTGTTATATGTCTGACGGGTCTATTTATTGCATCCAGAAACTGCTGGAATGTTGTCACAAGTAAGTTCCAATTTTAAATTTTTTTTATTAACGTGAAGTTGCTGGGAGGGTTAAAATAAATGTTAGACAAATCAGCACAAAAAAAGACGCACTGTCAGCACACAATAACATATCAAAAGCACTTGAAGTGTTTGTTCACATTTTCTGATTCTATAACAGCTCCCCGAAGAGAGAAAGTGTATATGAGGACGTTGAATGGGAAACTCAGTATGTAAATGGAGAATATAACCTAAAACCATGGGGATTGGAATGCTATGGCAGGGAAAGCAGTTTTAGATAATGTTGAGGGAAAATATGAGCTTGGTAGTGGGAATGAGAGGAGAAAGACTTAATTGAGTTAAGCAACCAATATATGGGAATAGGGAATATGTAGTTCACACAAGAGGAGGAAGTATACGTGGAAAAGACCTGTAGAGATGGCAAGATATCAACTGGAGTCTGTCATGGTGAGACACATTCCAGAGTCAGGTATTGTATAGTAAGGTGTATTTAGGAACAGATGTAGACTTGGACCACAATTTAGTAAAGATGAAGAGTAGGCTGCAGTTTAAGAGAGCTGTCAGGGAGAATCAATGTTGAAATAAGCGCGAAATTGAAGTACTGAGAAATGATAATGTCTGTTTGAAGTTCTCTTGGGCTTCTAACGACTTAGTGTGAGTGTGAATCTGGGTTATGTCGGCTTATTCCCCCAAACCACCTTCCACTTCTTTATGAGGTGACTTACTTGGAACTTGCAGCCACTCTTCTTTACTGTCTAGCCAGCTGCTAGAAACTCTCTTGACTTATTCTCCGTCAAATAACGCTAGGTACAGTTATTTTTAGACTCATTCTACTTATGAAATAAGTAGACATACAAACTTTACTGTTCATCAATTAACGATGTATTTATGCTCCATACACAATAAAACTCTCACTTTCCACATAAATATGTAACTTCCTGTAAGTCTCTCGTACAGCCAAATGTCAGAATCAAATTGAGTTATGGTTAAAAGAAAGTTGGCTTAGATACCACAACTTTTCTTTACATGAATCAGAAAATAAGTCTTGCCTATAGCAATCTTATGTCAAGAGTTTTCAAGAGTTCTTTTTTGACTGTCTTTGTTTTCATAACAATAGTCAAAGACACAATAAGCACAGGGCTGTGTATAAACTCCATGGTTCTTCCTTACACACTCACTAAAACATCTATGGATTGTCCGATAGGTACTTGTTGGTGCTGTTCGTCCGCCGCGTCTACTTTCTTCCCGCAACTGATTTTAAACCTGCACACACAAACATGTGATGCGCAGTAGGTAGGATTCTACCATCCCACGCTCATATCCAGAATATCGTTTGTTCGAGACAGTAGAGGGCTGAGTGGCTCTAGAATTCACACAGAAATTCTCGAATCACTATATGTTATAGATGCTGTGATAATGAGTACTACAGCAATCAGTTCAGTTGAAGAGGAATGGACATCTCTAAAAAGGACAACTACAGAAGTTGGACAAACAGTTGTAGGTATAAGGAAGGTAACTGCAAAGAAACCTTCGTCGACAGAATAAATATTTAAATTAATCAAAGAAAGAAGAAAGTACGAAAATACTCAGTAAAAGACAGGAATATAGCAGTATAAGGCACTTAGGAATGAAATAAATGTGAAGTGGAGACAAGCTAAGGCGAAATCAGTGCAGGAAAAATTTCGAAAAAATTGAAAATAAATAGTTGTCAGGACAGACAGATGTAGCATGTAGAAAACTTAAAACAACCGCACCAAAATTAAAAGCAAAAGTGTTAACATAAAGAATGCCAGAGGAATTCTGCTGTTACATGTAGAGGACAGAGTGAATAGATGGAAGGAGTGTATTGAAGGCCTCTGTGAGGCGGTTGACTTGTCTGATGATGTGTTGGAAGAAGAAACAGGAATCAGTAGGGAAGAGATAGGGTATCCAGTATAAGAATCAGAATTTAAAAAAGCTTTGCGAGATTTAAGTTTTGAATAAGGCAGGAGGCACAGATACCATCCATTAGAATTTCTAAAACAGTTGGGTGAAATGGCATACAAACAGCTATTCAACTTGATGTGTAGAATTTGAGATGAGACTTACTGTCAGACTTTCGAGAAAATATCATCCACACAGTCCCAAATATGAGCAGTGGCAGATAAGTGCGAGAACTATTGTGCCATCAGTTTAATGTCTCATGCATTCAAGTTGCTGACAAGAATAATGTACAGAAGAAAGGAAAAGAAAACAGGCTCTGTTAGATGATCAGTTTGGCTTTTGCTAGGTAAAGGCATCCAAGAGACAGATATGGCATTGTGATTGATAATGGAAACAAGTCTTAAGAACAATAAACACATGCATGTGGGATTTATCGACAATGTAAAATGGTGCAAGATGATCAAAATTTGCAGAAAAATGGAGACAAGCTGTAGGGAAAGCCAGGTAATGCACAATATGTCTAAGAGCCAAGAAGAAACAATAAGAATTGAAGACCAAGAATCAAGTGCTAAAATTAAAAGGGATGAAAGACAGGGATGTAGTCACTCTCTTCTACTGTTCAGTCTGTGCACTGAAAAAACAATGATGTAAATAAAAGAAAGGTTCAAGAGTGGGTTTAAAATTCAGGGTGAAAGGATATCAATGCAGTGAAAAGATTTTTTGATAACCTTACTATCCTTGGTGAAAGCAAGGAAGAGCTGAAGGACATAAAAAGACTATTTGAGGGCAAATTGCAGAAAGATGAAAGTATTGAGGAGTAGCAGAAATGAGAGTAATTATAAACTTATACAATGAAAAACGGGTACCAAGAAGCAGGCAAAGTTCCCTCAGGCAGCTCATGCCTCTTTCGTGAATATGTGTGGGGCGAGCACAGGACCCCAAGCTATTGCACCTACTTCCTTTCCTGTGCTGCAATTCCCTCATCATCAACTATATTTACTTCTGTTACTTTCTTTTTCGTGTTGCCAGTCTTTGATGTTGACCCATCTACGTCTCTAGGTTCTACGTTCTTTCGTTTACATTTTTATCCATTTATTTCACTTCAGTTTTTCTACTGAAGGAATTTGTTGGCCATTTTTGGGTTTGACCCCCATTTCAAAAATTTTTTCTGTGCTGTGGACTGAATGGAGGAAGATCATGTTACATAGCAACAGCCTACAGTGCTAAGGATCTTCAGTGCACAGTACTTGCGTAGGTTTATATACTTAAAAGCCAATGCAGCAGGCAGTCCGATGCGGTTGCATCATTACGTACTCTTTTGGTAGATGCCCCTGACAACACAGGGATCATACTTCTGCTGCCTCAGCTGCTAGCTCCCTAAGCATGCAACGCAGTAGATGACTGTGTATTTGGGGCATTGGTACTCCTGGCAATGACTGTGGTGCCGGATGACCTTTGCTGTGGCTGAGTGGCACCCCTGGGGAAAGCCTGTGATCAGAGTAGGTGACATCAGGGCAGGTGTTTTCCACGTGGAACCCATCAAACCCACCAACATAATGGCTGCTTCGATCTGGCTGTTTTAACAGATAGATGTAGATTTTTAATGCAGATAGTTACTATTCAACTGCTTTCC
This sequence comes from Schistocerca americana, assembly GCF_021461395.2. Taxonomy (NCBI): domain Eukaryota; kingdom Metazoa; phylum Arthropoda; class Insecta; order Orthoptera; family Acrididae; genus Schistocerca; species Schistocerca americana. The sequence continues at coordinate 929,248,043 of NC_060119.1, read as the reverse complement.
CCTCCTGGCAACTCCTTGGAAAAAGGGACAGCCAAAAGAACTCAGTACTTGGTGTCAAGATATATAAGTCTAAGGAAATATGGGAAAAACCCGGGAATTTTTTTGTCTGGGAGAAACTGGGAAAAACCTGGGAATTTTTTAGAATTATGGAAATTTTTCATTGTTTTAGTTTTCACTTAAATTTTTTAATTTTGACTGATAATCTAACAAAGAATTTCACTGTACCCCACTACTGCATAATAATACCAAAGCAATAAAACATAAACAAGAGGGAGAAAAAAATAAAACTTAAGCTGGAAAGAAAATATTCCACTTACAACAACAAAACACAATGCATGCACAAGTGTCTGCCAACAGCAAAGTGTGTCAAAGACTTTAAGACAAGGACTGCAATACTTCTTAACAACAAACTGCTTACGATGAGCGTATGGTCACAACTGTTTACATTAGGTTCACTTGAGCGGTTGCCAGTTGGTTCATGTGCATGCACATTTGAGTCCTGTATGGCTACTTGAAGAGTGCCTGTTTGGTGGATCGGCATTAGCAACAAGCAGCCATACAAGGTACCTGGAAAAAATTTTCTGGTGTGCCTGGGCTACCAGATTCACGCATGTACAGAGCAGTCTGAGTTGTAGTGGAGTGGGGGACTAGTCTCCATGTGATTGGTGTTTATGTTTAGGGACTTTGCTATTTGCTCTTAATTTACAGCTCTTACGCCAAGTGAAAACTAAATAGATTTCTGTGGCTGGTAGCTATCAAGTGAATTAAAATAGTTTCACATAATTATGGAAGGCTAAAATGTGTTACTAGTTTCAGTTTTCTGATTTTATTTTTTTTCCACATTTTAGCAGTCAAGCATTAATCACCTTGCAGAACAATGAAGTTATTTTTGTTGGTTTTCTAATGAAATTTGGCTTTTATCAATCTTTTCTGCAGAGGCTGAATTTATTTGAAAGAAAGTATTTCATTCCATGTTATTGGCTGGTTTCAACTGTTCGCTGAATTTCAAGTGCACATTTTCATCTTCTGGTATGTGTGGCACTATGCCATAATAAAGAACCAAATGAGATGTAATACAGTACTTGTACTCCAAGAAAATTTGCATCCTGAGAACCACACTGAAAAGCTTGAATGTCAGGTTGGGGCCTACTTCATTGTGAATCGGGACATATGATTGTGCACTTTAAGTCTAATTACGCATCTCATAAGGGGAAGGCCTCAGACACGGCCAACCGATTTGGCTCAAATTTGGCAGGTCGCTTGTGTACAACCTAAAATGAAGGAATCTAAGATATTTTGGGTCAACACCCCCACGTTTTTGAGAAAATCACCCCTAAAATTTATGACGAGCAATCAACTCAGAATTGGCGAGATCGATAGATAATTGTAAATAGAGCATTTTTCGTCATCAGGTATGGGATCCGAAAACTAATACTTTTCCAGAAATCGAGGTAAGAAACTTTTACAACTGCCGCTTCTGTACCCACATGGTAAACGCTTTTTGCCGACAGCACCGATAGCGCAACGGCCAAGGTAACTGGCTGGGAATCGGAGAACCCAGGTTCGAATCTCGAAGAAACCTAGCTGATATTCTTCTTTTCGTTTGTACTTTTCCATATCTCAATTGATAGGGATAGGAGGGTTAATAAGGTAAGTAAACCAATAAGGAATGATGATAATAAGATAGGCAAATAAATTTCTCAAACCTATTGGGATATTAAGCAACTAAAATGTTACTCCAGGTCACTATACAATGGCTCTTACAGTCACTGTTACGTGTCCTCACTTTTCTTCGAACAACTCAGTGGATGGTACTTGTGATATAAACATTCGAAACAAATGTACTCACGGCACCAAGAACATCTAATGAATGCAATCTTTCAACAGCTACACTGTTCCTTCCAAAGAGTTGGCGGAAAACAAACTTGGTTTACATTTAAAAATATGTCTGTTTCGGGAGTTAATTTTGATGCGTACCATGCATACTATATCATTGCCTGAAAAATCGGTGCTGAAAGTTGGTTATTAATTATGCTGTGAATAGTTATTGCATCCGTGCAGTTGTGCAATTCCCGCTGGGTTTCCAGAAGCACACTGCAATTCTGAAGCCTGGAAATAAAGTTTTTAAACTGGCGATAGAAATAAGCATCACACGGCTGGCACACAGGTGTGCAGTTTGGTGGTATTACTTTTACTGTGCACGTCGGCTGACCCTCGCCGTCTATAAAAATCGTGTCATATACCGTAGTATTAATGTGTCCACTCCAGGAATCGAATATTAGACAGAACTTGTTATCAGAAACGTATGGTTTTTAAACATTCTCAAGAAATGTTCTGTAAATTGCATTCGTCAGTTTCCTGTATTTGGAGTAGGAAATGTAGACATTTTTCAACAAGTCGGTTAAACGATTGACCTCTTCTATAACCCGAGGACCAAATCTAACATTCGTTTCTTGTAAACACAAGAAAACCTTACGCAACACTTTTCCAGAGCCTGTGATATATTGCGCTGTGTACAAATGCATTAGTTTGTTTTTACTACCAACTGCGACAAGGGTTCGTTTTTCTCCCTTACGCGATAACGTGCATCGAATGTTCACCCGATACTTGCATTCTGTCAGATCAGTGTTTATCACATAATCACGATTAAAACTGGTCATAAGTGACGCCGTTTGCGTGCTGAAAAGAGCTGCCACTTTCTGTATATCTTCTATATTTTGTACCTCCTTATGAGAGACGTATTTAGTGATGTGTTATTGACGAATTTTATACTCGGATTTGAAATTTCTTGCCCAAGATAATGATGCATCAAACGTAAAATCCTTGTTGGCCCTATATTGAAGCACTGCACCTGCAACCCATTCCTGAAGTATTCTCGTTGTTACATTCTCGTTATGTTTGTAAGTTCCAATTTGGATGATTACTGTCTAGCGCTACCGCCTTTACTTTTACTTCAAGTGGTATAGTGCCATAGTTCGCACATATTCCCAGTGACGCGGAGATTTCCAAAGTGTTATGACTATTTTGTGATTGACTAGTCGGGATATCTTCCACTGAAACACCTTCTGCTTCGTCTTCATTTTACAGTACATCAATATCAACAAAAGTCATTTCGTTTGTCAGCACCAAAAATCGCTCGACGATAGCTGCTCCTATCAATCTGGAACGCCGAGAAACAGAACTGCCTGCTTCTGGTAGTGCATTGATAATGCATCTGTCTTCCAACAGTTTTATGAACCAAAACACAGCGTCGGTAACTTCCTGCTGCCATCGTCTGCGACAGGCTTCCAAGTATATATTACAGCGCTAGTCGAAGGGTGTACATCCTCCATTATTCAGATTATGCACCTGAATGATATGACACAACAAACAATAACTAGTTACTACGGCATAAACAGACGAGCTAATTACTACAAACTACATACAGTACTCGTCTTATTTTACTTACAGAAGAACACCGTATTCATTCACAAAATGTCTTTCATTGGGCACATTAACAATGGAAAAATCACTACACGTATCCGCGAGGTTCGCGGCAGCCTAATGACGGAAAACAAATCTTTTCAATTGACTTCTATAAGGCTCATGCAGGACACCTTCACTCTTTCAAGTTCACAACTATGATATGACGAAGAGGCAACCGGGACAACATAACTCTCCCCGCGTGCATTCTATCCCGTGCCTCACTGGAAACAAGCGTCACATGCTTGGCTATCTGTGATCCCTCGTGAGGAATTCGCAGCGTTTGGGAAATTAGTTTGCCTACCTTATTTTATCATTCCTTATTGATTTACTTACCTTATTAACCCTCCTATCCCAATCAATTAAGATATGGAAAAATACAAATGAAAAGAATAACATCTACTAGATTTCTTCAAGATTCGAACCAGGGTTTTCCGATTCCCAGCCACTTACCTTGGCCGTTGCGCTATTGGCGCTGTTGGCAAAAAGCGTTTACCATGTGGGTACAGAAGCGGCATTTGTAAAAGTTTCTTTCCTCGATTTCTGGAAAAGTTTGTGTTTGCGGACCCCATACGTGATGATGAATTATCTATTGATCCCTCCAATTTTGAGTTGTTTGCTTGTCATAACTTTTAGGGGTGATTTTCTCAAAAGTGCAGGAGTGTTGACCCAAAATATCTTCGAGTCTTTCGTTTTAGGTTGTACACAAGCGACCTGCTAAATTTGAGCCAAATCGGTTGGCCGTGTCTGAGGCCTTCCCCTTGTCAGTGCAGTGTACGAAATTCTGTTGGTCTTGGAGTATTCTCTGATATCCTGTTTCTTTCATGACATAATGTAAGAAGATCAATGCTTATACGTACGGACATAGGGACTTCTTATGTCTTCGTAGTTGCACGCGTGCAGCAACGCTTGTTTTCTGGCGCACTCTGGCAACTGCCGAAATGTACCTATTTCTAATAGGTCACTGGAAAATATTCCAAATGGTGGTTTGAAAAGCATTACTTTCAAAGTAAATTTCATTTTACACAAGATGAATTATGATATTCATGAGAAAGTGTGACAAATTTCTTAAATCACATTTGACTCTCTTGTAAAACTTAATACTTTGAGGTCTAACCACTTTGAATTTCGAATCCAGAGGACCAGACATTTATGTCATTATTTAAAATTTTGCTAGTGCATTTTAGTGAGTATTTTACAGTGTGACACACACAAAAGGAGGACCAATATTATATGTGAAAGCTTAGCTTTTCTTGTAGCTACACTATTTATGTTAATTGAAACCATAATTTTTTTTCTGTTTGTGTGTTTGCGGTATTTAACAGTGATGTTGTTATTGGCTGAGTAAATCATGTGTCTGATGCTGTGGATATCTGCTGTCACCGCTGGTGAGATCACCTGATGTGAACTATGATAGGCTTACAAAAGCACTTTTTTCCATGAATCTCTACGCCAGTGTATAAAACCTTAATCATTCAAAGGATTGATAATTTTGATAGTTCTGAAGAAAAGTATACTGTCACAATACAAAAAAAGTGTATTTTAAACAGGGAAAAATCCATTCCCCCCCCCCCCCCCCCCCCCCCCCCCCCCAAAAAAAAAAAAACGTAAAACTGTTAATGCCCTGCTGCACAGTCTCGAGCACTTCACACTTGTGAAGTCCTATATGATGTACTAGTGACTACTACTCTACAAATATGGCATAGGGAGTTACCTATCACAGAGACCTTACTCAACACAAACAAGGAGCTATGAGCTAACAGGTAAGATAACCGAATAGCTACAGATACTTGCATCTTAGCTTCTGAAAGAAATGTCCTACCAGAAAATGTTTGTCATGACATGAAACCTTATATCCCACAATTTATGAGATGTTTCCAAATTCTTATGCTTTGGACACAGTCATCCTGCTGCACGGCAGACACAAAATGTGAAAATTGTGGAAGAACACTTCAAGAAGAGTATCCTAGTGAACGAATTATACAGAATACCATCCACCACGTTCACTGTGTTGCCCAGTATTTAAAAAAGAATAGAATATAAATCAGTGTACCACTGTCGCACACTGAGGCAAGGAAAAAGTATGACCTCATGCATCCAGTGAACATGATGATAGGTTATGCAAAAAATCACAGCTATTACCCTCCTACCTCAACTTTTTCAAAACTAAATCTTCTGGCACATTTGTCTCTCATGGTTCCTGTGGCATCATCTTCAGGAACGATTTTCCATACTGAGGTGGGGAAGTAGCTCCCTCCTCTGGTGTTTGCAAATCAGTCAATGGCTGAAGGAGCCCTGGATCGTGGACAGTCCTTGTCAGCTTTTTGTCCATTCCTACACCCACAGTGAATGAGCCCTCCCAAGCATCTTGACTGCAACAGTTAAAAAGAAGAAAAATAAATGCGAGGAGAAGGCTAGTCTGGAGATACTACAGGCAATAGAAGCCCCCCCCCCCCCCTCCCACACACACACACACACACACACACACACACACACACAGTTGGACTTAGAACTGGTGGTCATTGATGTGATTCCACCCCCACTGGTAACAGACAGTGATTCTGGAGTGTGACCTGTTTTCTTGGCCCCTTCACACCTAACCTGGATGCCCCAACCCCAATGTTCCTTAAAAGATATTACTGTCAGTTGCCTGAACAAGAACAACCCAAGTGCTTCAAAATAACCGTGTGTGTCAGAACTGTACTGGCCCTCAAGATGGCACCTGGAGTAGTCTGTTGGTTCGCACGGATGTCGTCTGTTACTGGACTCCTCTCCATACCACATTGGAAGCAGTAGTGATGTGGGTGCAAACGACCCCAGCGATCACTATGTATGTAATTTATCTTCAGACGGACCACTTGCTTGCATTAGGATGATCACCTTAACTAAGCAATTCTCTTCCCCTTTTTTTCTACATGTGGATTTTAATGTGCACCATTGCCTTTGCAGAAGTACTGCTTCAACTGGCAGTGACCTTCCGATTGACCGGCTTTCATTCTTGATCAGTGTCCCCTCAGTCACAGTACTCCTACTCTTTCAGTGCCGCCCATGGCACTTCTTCAGCCATTGACCTTACGATCTTCCCCAGTCTCATGGTTTCTCTAGAATGATTGCTACACGATGATCTGTGTGATAGTTACAATTTTTTGGGGATCTTGCCACTTCCTTGTCACCATGTGATGGACCAGTAACTGCATTGGGTGTTTTGATGAGCCAACTAGCAGGTCGCCCTACCTTCATCCCCCCTCGTCCAGTTTCATCGATGAGATCGGGAGAGACCTCTCCAGTGTGATCACCTGCACTGCTGGAACTGCTGCTGCCCTTTCTACAGGCCCCTTCTGCCACTGGCTGGTGCTATGACAGACCAAAGACAGCGCAACAGCTGTTCAGCAATGCCAAAGAGCCCAGTAGTGTCTCAAGTGATGCTTTCACAGACCACACTTCTCACTTTTTAACAACTTAGCACTAAGATTTGCCATCTAAACACACTAAGAGAGAATACTGGAAACACTATGTCTCCTCCCTTTGGGCCAAGTTCTGAAGTCTTTTGGGCCGCCAAAACTCAACAACTGTTCTGGGTCGTTTTCTTCATGGTGGTCTTTGTGCCATCACGTTGGTTCGTGCTGTACATCTTACATCACACTTTGCAACAGTGGGGCATCCTCTTCCTTCCTAGCAACCTTTTAAACCCATAAACAAGAAATCTCCTCCTTAGAACCAGTTATATAATGAAGCTTTCAGTGATTGGGAACTGCTTCATGCCATGATTCTATTCATAAGCGGTGACCCAATATCTCAACTGCATTTGGCTTGAAGGTCCCTACGCAATGGTAAGAGAATATCGTCATCTCAGTCTTCAGCCAGGCAAAAGCCCAACATCCGTTGACAACTACTGACAGATTAAGCTCGTAAATGTGCTGTGCAAAATGCTTGAAAGAATGGTCACCTTCCTATTATGCTGGGTTCTCGAATATTGAGACCTTTACCCTTCCGTCAATGTGAGTTTTGGGAGGGACGATCCACAGTTAAGTTGTTGGTTAAGTTGTAAATGGAAATCAAGACAGGCTTTTTCTAAATGACAACACTTTTTTGCAGTCTTTTTTTTTTTTTTTTGCTGCATTAGGCATACGTCACAGCATGGCACAATTGCATTTTACATACACTCCTTGTCGGCTCTTTTGAGACTCCCTGCCATGATTTATTTGTCAGTTTTTATTCAACAGTTATTCTTATTTAGAGTTGATGCACACTCAGCTCCCAATGGGTCCAAGGGAATGGTGCTGCAGGGCTTCTTACTGAGTGTCACACTTTTCCTTATCACTTTCAATGGGCTAGTGACTTCTGGTGGACTACTGATCAGCCGTGTAGTCCATGTTGACCTTTTCATTTGGAATAGTTCCCACTCTGCAGCCTTGGCTGACTGCCAACTCCAAGGCATCTGAAGGGCCTCTGCTTCATCCCTTTCCCATTGTTTCCAGTTCTCTTATGCAAAAATACCGGTCACGCATTTCTGTCATCGAGCTATGGCCTGCCCAGAACTCTACTTGGGTACCCAGCACTTGGACATTTTCGCAAACTACCAGTTTTTGGGACTTCTCTTTGATAAAAAGTGGACATTACTGCCCCACATTCCCCAACTAAAACCTACCTGCATGCAAAAGCTTAAAGCTCTCTGATTCCTCTCCAACATGTGTTGGGCTGCAGATTGTGGCACTCCATATTTACTGGGCCCAGGTCTCATCCTGTTTGGACTATGATTTCCATGATTATGTCTCAGCAACACCATCAGCATTGAAATTGTTGGATCTAGTCCATCATTGTGGGGTTCATCTGCCCTTGGGCACCTTCTGGACTAATCCCATGTACAGTCTCTTTGCTGAAGTGGGGATCTTCCTTCCCCAGTTCTCACAGTACCAACTACAGCTGACTTATGCAATCACGAACTGACTATAACCTAATCATCCAGCTAATCCTTTTTGGATACAAGGATTATTGACCCCCAACACCCACCTTTGAATGCACCTTTAGATTGTCTGCCAAGACCTTTGCCTAATCTTCTTAAAATGTGCTCCTCACATTTTCCCATACACCCCCAATGGTTAGTATCCAGACATGAGTTGGGACCAATCTATTTAAAGGTCTTAAAATATCATTCAATCCCATATCTTTCTGGCACCTGTTAACATTTGTTTCTTCAGGAGTATCAGGGTGCTACCCTCATTTACACTAACAGCACTAAGACTGTGGATAGGACAGGATATGCTTTTACATCTCCTGCTGTTCAGGAACAACATTTGCAGTCATAAATATGTAGATTTTCATGGGGGAACTGATAGCCATTAATAGAGCTCTGTTTTATTAAATAGATCTCCCTCAATTAAATTTATAATTTGTAGTGACTTAGTGAGCAACTTACAGACCATAGATCAATATTACTTTTGTTACCCTGTGAAATCTGCTGTTCAGGATCTCTCTGACCTTAGGCCATACTGCCTACTCAGTTACCTTTCTCTGAGTCCCGAATCATTTGTTGTATAATATTTTTACCGGTATCCTTAACCATTCATTATGATTATATGGTAATGACACATAGTTTCTATATGTCTACTATGTATTCCATATTGTTGTTGTTGCTAATGCTCATTAGTCATTTGACACTTGGTCCATAAAATTTTTGATTGCTATAGATGTTTAAAAATGATTGAAACGTACCATGAGCACACTATAAAATAATAGTACAGGCTTATTTATTCTATGAATTTACTAGGCAACCCCATGATGATGTCTATACTTCACAAAAAAATGTTGGAGTGAGATCCACAATTAATCTCCAAGGCTACATTCATAAAAAGACATTAAATGCCAAGTAAGGGAACAATATTCTTAAACCAACTATTAAACACACATTATACGCAGAAAACAGGACAGAAAAAATCAGTTCATCCCTCCTGCCAGGTGTTGGTTCAGATAAAACAGGCATATATCAGTATCATCAGTTGTAATGTATTTGTCTTTGCCATCTGGCCATACAAAGATGCCATTGTAAGTTTTTATAAAATAAGTCTCCTCATGTCATCATCTACATTAAGCATAACAACTGAGATATCATGTAGATGTGTATTAGATTCAAATTGATAATTGCTACTGTCATGGACATAGAAAGTTGTAATCACATCACAGATATCCTACAATGTTATCCGATCTCTCCTCGCATGATGTTACACCAAAAACTGTGTTTTTGTAATAGTTTCAGTAAATTTGCTGCTGTACCATTGCATGTTGATTGGATGACTTGGCAATCCGTTCTTAGCTCTGCAGACCACTTTCCCCACTGCTTGAGGAGAAATTTAATAAACATTTGTGTCTTGCTGTTGCTTTTTAAGTTTTTTTCATTGTCAATGACATTTATGCAGCCCTTTTGCATTACTCTTCCTTTTCTGCCAATGTTGCATTACTTTCCTTCCTTTGGTGATACTCTCTGCCTCTCTCTGCTCCACTTTACAGTGTTTTTCTTCTTCTCCAGCAAGCTTCTTCCTGCAATTTTGCCAGTCTACTTTCCCTGGTATATGAAACTTAGCCACGATTTTGGAGTAAGAACAGACTTGTCACATGTCTAACAGAATGTAAGTTATAGAATGCTGCATCTCATATTTCAGAAACAAATGTAATTAGATGAGAATTGATTGTTCAGTTTATGACATTATTATGAAAAGGGTAGATTGCTACTCACCACATAGTGGAGATGTTGAGTCACAGACAGGCACAACAAAAAGATTACTAGACATGTAAGCTTTTAGCCAGAAGACCTCCTTCTGAAATAGATGACATAACCATACACATTCACGCAAATGCAGCTCTCACACACACGACTGCTGTCTCTGGCTGCTGGGGCGTTTACGTGATTGTATGTGTTTATGTTGCCCATTTCAGAAGAAATGGAATACTCTGACATCAGTATTGTCTTCAGTGGCTCAGTTCTACCACTCCCATGTCTTTACATCATCCAGTCACAGCTCTGGCAGATGCCACTAACTTCAGATGAGCTACGAAGAGCTACCGTTTGACCAAAGACTGTTGATTTCACTGTTTAATCTCTCAACCCCCAATCAACCAACCACATGAAATGAAGGAATTGTGGTACCTTGGAAGCAAAAGGAAATATGGAACTTCCTGGCAGGTTAAAACTGTACCAGACTGGGACTTGAACCTGGGACCTTTGCAAAGATTTTAATCTTCCAAGAAGTTTCAATTCCGCACACACTCCATTTCAGAGAAACAACATATGACAGATGGAATAGGACTTAAAAAATAGAGTAGCACAGACAAAGAGAGCATTCCTGGCCAGAATAAGTCTATGTTTAACATTGGCCCTGTTGTGAGGAAAAAAGTTTCTTTGAATGTTTGATTAGAGCACAGCATTGTATGAAAGTGAATCACGGATTTGGTGAAAGCTGGAAATGAAGAGATCGGCGCATTTGAAATGTGGTGCTTTGGAAGGATTTTGCTAATTAAGTTGATTGATAACATAAGGTTCTCCACAGAACTGTCAAAGGAAGGAACACATAGAAAACACTGACAAGAAGAAGCGCAGGATGGTAGGAAATGTGTTAAGACAGCAATAAATAACTTCCATGGCATTAGAGACAGCTGTACTGGGTGAAAACTATAGTGGAAGACAGAGATTGGAATACATCCAACAAATAATTGTGGGTATAGGGTGCAGGTGCTAGTTTGAGGTGAGAAAATTGTTGCAAGAAGAGAATTTGTGATGGGGTTGTGTACAGTGTGACAATTATTGAACTATATGAAATAAAATTGCCATAACTTCTGACTGGTTTGCTTTAAGACATTCAAACTGCATGGTTGGGCGCGGTGCACGATGGGAATTAGTAATCGCATGTGCACGCGCCATGTTGTTGTCAGCAATTTGCACGTGAAAATGTCATGCTACAGCGTGCCTGAGCATATAGTGCTTATGAAGGCCAGCTATGTGAGCAATAATGGCCCAACTGCAGCTCAAAGGAAGTTCGCGACTGAGTTCAAGCTGAAGACAAATGGTTAAAGTGTGCTAACAATCAAGTATTTGATTCACAAGTTTGAGAGAATGGTTAGTGTTCTTGATGACTGTATTGGCAATGTTGGACATCCAAAAAGGGGTTAACATTGAGAAGACATGTGCTGTGTTTCAACCTAGCCCCAGGAAATCGATCAGATGAGCTGCGCAAGTGGGAATCAATGGGAGACACTGCGACAAATTGTTGTTGAAGACCTGCATCTCTTCCCATACAGAATTCAAACCCATCAGCCATTAAGCCCCAGTACCATGGAACAGCAGTTGTGTTTCGCCAACACTGTTGTCCACAGAATTAATGAACAGGACTTTGATATTAATATGGTTTGGTTTAGCGACGAAGCCCACTTTCATTTGGATGGGTTTATCAGTAAGCAAAATTAGCACATTTGAGGTACTGAGAGAAAACATTTTGCAATCGAGAAGTCTCTTCACCCTCAACAGATGACTGTGTGGTTTGCAGTGTCCAGTCATGGAATAATTGGTGTGATATTCCTTGATGGCACAGTGACTACTGTACGGTATGTGAAGGTATTTTTTTAAATATTTTATTTATGAATTTGGCCAGCTATCGACCGCATACAACTTAAGACTTATGGTGTTTTTTTTTCTTTCGTTCTTCCCAGTACTTCTTCATTTTCTCGCCAATTGCTCATCTCTGCTCATCTGTCCACACTCTCTTGGGTCGAGGTTTTGGCTCATCTTCTTCATATTTTGCTTTTTCTATAAGGAGCCTAAAGTGATTCCTGTCACGTATCATTTCTTCTGTAACACCTATTTTGTTGGCATCTTTCTTTACTGCTTCTATCCGTCCTACAGTTTTTTCCAGCTTAGTAACGTAATTAAAAATTTTCTTTGTAATCCGTGTTCCTTCAATTCTTTTTAAATGTCCATAAAATTTTAGCCATCTCTTCCTCATTGTTTCTGTGATCTTTTCTGTATTTTTGTATAGATCTTCATTCCTTCTTTTAATCCACCTATTTTCCTTTTTTTTCTCAGGACATAGAATTTTTCTTAGCATTTTTCTCTCTCTTTTTTCTAGTTCTCTTAATTCATCTTTCTTATTCAATGTTAGGCACTCTGATCCATACGTTGCTTGTGTCCTAATAACTGAATTATAATGTTTAATCTTCGCTTGTATGGATATTGATTTCTTATTGTAGCAGTTTTGTGTTAATTTATATGCAAAATCTAACTTTTTTATTCTTTCTTTATTTGTTGTGTTATCCAGTCCATTGGCTTGGATCCACTCCCCCAGATATCTGAATCTATCAACTCTTTTTAATTTTTCCATACTTTGTTTTCATAAACTTTTCTGTATTATGTTTGTGTTCTATATACTCAGTTTTTTCATAGGATATGTGAAGGTTTTGGAAAATATTTCATCTCCATTACCCAAAGTGGCACTGATTTCAACAAGATATGGTTAATACAAGACTGAGCTTGACCCCATCAGAGCAGGAGAGTGTTTGATGTCCTGGAGGAGCAGTTTAGGGACTGCATTCTGGTTCTTGGGTACCAAGAGGCCACTGGCATGGTTCTCTATTGGCCGCAATATTCTCCGGATCTGAGTCCTTGCTATTGATGGCAGGCATATCAGTTGCTCGTGGTCTCGCAGTAGCGTTCTCGCTTCCCGAGCACGAGGTCCCGGGTTCGATTCCCAGCGGGGTCAGGGATTTTTCCTGCCTCGAGATGACTGGGTGTTGTTGTGTCGTCTTCATCATCATCATTCATCCCCATCACGGTCGGAGGAATGCAATGGCAAACCACCTCCACTAGGTCCTTGCCTAGTAAAGCGGTGCGGGTCTCCTGCATCGTCCCCCTACGCTCTGTAAAGAAGCACGGGATTTCATTTCCATCATATCAAACATGTCATAACCCAAATCCAATTATCTGTAGTGACGTGTTAATGTTGAATAAAGTGTGTCTATGCTGTGGTTCGTAACTAATTGACGTTTTTTTACTCACCCTGTGTAACCAGTATTCTACTGCCAGGAGGGAGGGGGGGGGGGGGGGAGGGTGTTCTTACAGTGTAGGATTTCTAATACATTACTGTAGAAGTGGAAGACATTTAGAGGACAGTGACAGTTGATTAAGAGCTAAGTGTGAAGAATAATGAGTGCATAAATACAAAATAATTTCACTGTTAATGAACTTCCCATTTTAGTGCCACTTATACATAAACTACGTGGATAATATTTTGTCCTTAACCTGTAATTCTTTCCCTCTCTTTAACTCCTGACTCCCCTCCTCCCCATCTAATGATCTCCCTCCCCTTTCTCTTGACTTGCTCCCATCTGCATCTCACGCTCTCCTTTCTCCCTTATCTCTTGACCTACTCTACTCACTGGCTCGCTAGACCTGCTCTACTCACTGCCTCTCTAAGCCTACTCTACTCACTGCCTCTCTAAGCGTACTCTACTCACTGCCTCTTTAGACCACATAACCTCCTTGTAACTCAGCTGCCTTACCCCCTTGTTACTCGGCTACTTAACTCCCCCATTACTCATCCGCTTAATCCCCACATTACTTGGTGGCTAACTAACCCCCTCATTACTCGGCCACCTAACCTCCAAATTCCTCAGCTGCCTAACCTCTCATTCCTCGGCTGCCTAACCCTCTTGTTCTTTGGCTGCCTAACCCACTTGTCCCTTGGCCACCTAACCCCGTCATCCCTCGTCTGCCTGATGCTCCTTGTCTGCCTGATGCCCCTCATCTGCCTGACGTCCCTCGTCTCTTGGCCATCTGACACCACTCGTGCCCTCAGCCCCGTGACCCTCCTCGGCCCCCTTGGCCTCGTGGCCCTCCAGCCCCGTGACTGCCCAGGGACTGTGCCCCCCCCACCTCTCACAGCCCCGTGATTGCCCTTTGATCAGCCCACAACCTAACCAAACCCCCCTTCTCTCCGCTGCCTAACCAAACCCCCATTTCCCTCCGGCACCCAAGGTCCCCCCCCCCCCCCCCTCCCCTCTTTGAGTAGAGTGGTGCAGCAAGTATAGTAAATAATAAAATGGGCAGAGGGTGTGACTATTGGGGAAGACAGGAATATAGGTTAGAAACAACTAGCAGAGGGGCAGGTGTGTGTGATGGGTTTTAGTCTCACTCCCCCCCTGTCCCCTCTTCCCTATATTCACTGTAAATAATGATTACTGTGACCAGTAAATCAGTACAAAAGCATTTCCTTTCCCTTTGAAGTTTCAATTGAAAAACACACAACAAGAAGGATATACATGCACTGCACAGTAAATGGCATAACGGTGTAATAATATGCATAATGAATGTGAACAGCATGGGTATGCTGTAGTAGTCATGTACAACGACCAGCCACAGACTGGGTTGTAGTGTTCCCTTTGTTGAATTGTGCTGCAATCACGTAGTTGTACACGGTTTTAGTATTACCCCACTTTTAACAATCTAGGACAGTTAGTACTCTGACTGCCAGTTCCGCCATTGGATGGTATTCAAAAAATTTGGTGGATTACCAGTCCTGTCATCTGATGGATTACGATTTCTCCCATTTTTAAGTACAAAATTACTTATGTCGATGGATTCTATCAGTATATTGTGTGTTGCAAGCGACATGTAGTTTCTAAAACAGCTGATAAATGATGGAAATATGATTTCCAAATAATCTGGTAGATTGTGTTTGTTGTGTGGAATCATTTGCAGGAGGGCAGCCGTTGTTCATTCAGTACATAAATCCATGTAAACTGGAGTAAGATTATGTTGACAAAGACGATGAGAATGATGATACAGGTGATTCATATGATGATCCTGACATTGTGCAAGAAGAATTATGTTCAACTCTAAGTGAGAATTTCTCATGTGGATTTCATAAAACATTTGTTAAATCAATTGTTTACATTCTTTTCAGACGTTTTTTTCTTTTTCTGATTTGTAAAACATTTTTTCCCTTTGTTATTGAATGTTATAGAAATGAAGTGATGCAACATGATCATGTTCAGATAGTTATGTTTTCACACAAAAATTATTCTTTTTGAAAGTAGTGTGTAATAATTTATAATTATGGTGTTAGATTATTAGCTTTCAGTTATAGAAAGATGAATATAGGTTATTATGACCAGGATGATGGTATAGAATTATTGTGACTTAAGTAAACTTTCATATCTTTTGCAAAATCTTATAGTCATTAAAAATATGAGAGAAAAAATGAAACATTCAAAGAAACTGGAAATGTAATCCAGGAGTAGTAGTTTACAGGCTTTCAGGAAAAGTTAGTATTACAGTTAAATGTTGGCTAGTCATCCTAATAAAGATTGTTGAAAATCTATGAAAATGGCTGGCATTCTAAGAAGTGGAAAGCGTCACATGGCTGGCAGCCAAAAATCTTAATAAACTGGATAAGTAATTACCTAACTTGCACTGAACATCGATTCAGACATCCCCTGTCCGTGTATTATTCTGCCCCAGGCCCATAGTTCTTCCATTGAACATAATTCACTGACTGGCAAACCCCTAAGGCACCTTTTGGGCATGTGACAATGAAATTGAAATTACTGAAAAATATGCAGAGCTTAGCACCAGATCTCAAGGCAGTATAGTGTGTCTGAAAGTGGAACGAGTGGACAGGCAAGTGCCCACTTTCTCTACACAGCTACACCACAAGGAACTTCTACCATCTGTTTCACAAGGCTGTATTGGTCCTTTAGCAGTGTGTGCAGACACACTGATGGAATGTTCATGTTTCACTAAATGTGTTGACACTGTACAGGAAACAGAAACTAGTGACTAATATATGTAACAGAAGAACCGCATATGAGCAGAATCTATGTAAATCACTGCATGCTGTACTACAGTGTTAGATAGGAACATGATTATTCGTATGACTGAATGGTAGTTGCAGTGTTCATCTGGGACAGGCCACTTCTCCTATCACGAGCCGTGCTTGCTCTTCAGTTTGACTTTAGCACTAATGAGGAGCAACAGTTGCACCCAAGTTTTAAGTTTATGTACTGCATGTGCATCTGTTTGGAAGTAAGCAGCCTTTATTTTTTGTCAGTGTTGAGCATTTTATTATGTTGCCTGTTTTTGTGTTTGCAGAGGCTAGCCATGCCATTGACTTTTAGTCACATATAGTCATAAGTGACTCTGCCATATGATTAGTGAAACTTATCTGTTTGCCACTTGGAAGAATATTGGGCCTAGGAAGCCGGCCATTTATGCGGTTATTTGAAGTGTTACTGTCATACACTCCTGGAAATTGAAATAAGAACACCGTGAATTCATTGTCCCAGGAAGGGGAAACTTTATTGACACATTCCTGGGGTCAGATACATCACATGATCACACTGACAGAACCACAGGCACATAGACACAGGCAACAGAGCATGAACAATGTCGGCACTAGTACAGTGTATATCCACCTTTCGCAGCAATGCAGGCTGCTATTCTCCCATGGAGACGATCGTAGAGATGCTGGATGTAGTCCTGTGGAACGGCTTGCCATGCCATTTCCACCTGGCGCCTCAGTTGGACCAGCGTTCGTGCTGGACGTGCAGACCGCGTGAGACGACGCTTCATCCAGTCCCAAACATGCTCAATGGGGGACAGATCCGGAGATCTTGCTGGCCAGGGTAGTTGACTTAAACCTTCTAGAGCACGTTGGGTGGCACGGGATACATGCGGACGTGCATTGTCCTGTTGGAACAGCAAGTTCCCTTGCCGGTCTAGGAATGGTAGAACGATGGGTTCGATGACGGTTTGGATGTACCGTGCACTATTCAGTGTCCCCTCGACGATCACCAGTGGTGTATGGCCAGTGTAGGAGATCGCTCCCCACACCATGATGCCGGGTGTTGGCCCTGTGTGCCTCGGTCGTATGCAGTCCTGATTGTATCGCTCACCTGCACGGCGCCAAACACGCATACGACCATCATTGGCACCAAGGCAGAAGCGACTCTCATCGCTGAAGACGATACGTCTCCATTCGTCCCTCCATTCACGCCTGTCGCGACACCACTGGAGGCGGGCTGCACGATGTTGGGCCGTGAGCGGAAGACGGCCTAACGGTGTGCGGGACCGTAGCCCAGCTTCATGGAGACGGTTGCGAATGGTCCTCGCCGATACCCCAGGAGCAACAGTGTCCCTAATTTGCTGGGAAGTGGCGGTGCGGTCCCCTACGGCACTGCGTAGGATCCTACGGTCTTGGCGTGCATCCGTGCGTCGCTGCGGTCCGGTCCCAGGTCGACGGGCACGTGCACCTTCCGCCGACCACTGGCGACAACATCGATGTACTGTGGAGACCTCACGCCCCACGTGTTGAACAATTCGGCGGTACGTCCACCCGGCCTCCCGCATGCCCACTATACGCCCTCGCTCAAAGTCCGTCAACTGCACATACGGTTCACGTCCACGCTGTCGCGGCATGCTACCAGTGTTAAAGACTGCGATGGAACTCCGTATGCCACGGCAAACTGGCTGACACTGACGGCGGCGGTGCACAAATTCTGCGCAGCTAGCGCCATTCGACGGCCAACACCGCGGTTCCTGGTGTGTCCGCTGTGCCGTGCGTGTGATCATTGCTTGTACAGCCCTCTCGCAGTGTCCGGAGCAAGTATGGTGGGTCTGACACACCGGTGTCAATGTGTTCTTTTTTCCATTTCCAGGAGTGTATATGTAGTTGATGTATCTTCAAGGCAAAGCTTCGAGATTTATTTTTCATATTTACTCTAGCTCTTTGATAGATTACAAATGTTACAGTAGTAATGACAAAAAGGAATCCTCCCAAGAAAAAAGTGTGAGGTGAGTCACTGAACATTTTCTTCCTCTTGAGCTTCCAAAATTTCTTGCTCACTCAACAAATGTGACATGTTTGCAGCTGAATTACAGCAAACTGTGAAACCTAAACAGTAAGTGCACGAAATTACATCAGTGCAGTCGTATTGGCTGAGCCATTTGTGGCAGTAGTTGAGCTGATATTTTCGCTAATGTTTTTTTCTAAATAACTCTACAAATTGACAGCAGAAGGCAGCATCAGTCAAGAGGAAAGTAGAGAGACATCTGTACATTGTTCTCATATGAAATGAGTCCAGTTTTTGAGTGATAGGTGCCTTGCATGTCAAGAAAATCACCTATACTTCAAAAGGGGATCTCTAAAGTGTTAAGTAACACTCCCTACTGTGCTAGATCCTGAGGTAATAGCACAAACATTTAACTGTTTTTGTGTGTTTATTGCAATAGTTTCAGTGCTTACATAGCTGCTTGCATTTTTATTTTTATTTTTTATTTTTTTGTAAAGTTGTATATCTTGTTATTGTGTTTGATTATAGTTTCTCAATTGATCTCTTACAGTTTGGATTAGTACACTTTCTTCTTTTGTTCTAGTTCTGCGAAGTAGGAAATCAATAAGAACTTTCCTTGTTGTGTGTGGGCACAAGAGAAATTGGAACTGCCAAGAAGCAGTTACAAGCTGTGTTGATCATAGTCAGTAGTCTTCACACTGCTTCCATGCCTTCTTCTAATGTTGAAGCATGTGTAATGAAAGCTGTGGCATTTCTGATGGTCCTGGAATCCGCTGGAAATCCTTCCCATTTCTTTGTCTTCCTATGCTCATC
Source organism: Schistocerca americana (assembly GCF_021461395.2). NCBI lineage: Eukaryota > Metazoa > Arthropoda > Insecta > Orthoptera > Acrididae > Schistocerca > Schistocerca americana. Next base: position 929,228,936 of record NC_060119.1, on the reverse strand, counting down.
CTTTCCATTTCTGTGTCTTCCTATGCTCATCCTTTCCATTTCTGTGTCTTCCTATGCTCGTTATGAGTAGTTCATCTTCCCTGAGGGTGAATGATGAAAAATGATGAGCTGGGACATTTATGGGTGGAAAGTGGATGTGAACTACAGAGGGCTGAGTGGAGACACCTGTGTGTGAAGTCAGGACAGCTGTTGGGAAGCTATGAAGCATTGACGACCCCAGTAAACTGTTATTAGAGCTCAGTTATAAACTGTTATTAGAGTTCAGTTATTTATTCACAATGTTAACAAGTCATCGTTCTTCTGCAGCAACATCGAATGTTGCTAACTCATCTGCGTGTTGGATTATAGCTGACATCTGTCGAGGCAGCACAGCATTTGCATACCCAGAAGGTGTCAGCGATCCTGGCGGCACAGCGGCTGTCAGTGAGCAGGGCAATGGCTACCCAGTGCAAAGTGGTTCTCGCACTGGCTGTGGAGTATACTCAGTCCCACTCTGAATTCTATGATGACTCAGCCACAATGTACCTAGTGTCAGTAGTTGTGCGATTAGTTGATCTCCTCTGTACCCCTGGTAAGTTTCAGCACCCAAGGACACTTGAGTGTTGAATGGGAACATGGACCCCAAGAGGCCCTGTTGCTGGCTTCTTCATTGAATTTTGGTATGGGCAGTACCCTGCGTCAAGGTGGTGTTGGAAGATAGTCAGTTTCTCCATCAGTAGGTGGTAGGCATCAAACAGCATTTGATGAACGTTTTAACCTTGAGTACATCTTTATCTAGTTCGTAGACTGTGCTGGGGCATCTAGGACATGGATTTACTACAGTACTGTGATCATGGAACTGAGTGCTATTATTGTGAATGCTGTTGATCCAATGATCAACTCATGATAAGAGCTGAGTTTTTGAAGGGAGCTAGCATGAGGTTACGATGTTAAGCTAAGTTCATAGTGACCGAATGTGTCGTCCTTATTCTGCTACATTCGCTTAAAAGGCTGTTAGCTGCTGTGTCAGTCCTTCAGTTATGGAATAGGTACAGTGTCTTGCAACATGCCTTATGAACTAACTAATATGCTTGTCTTTCTTCTTTTGGTTTTGCACCCTGTTTTCTGCTGAATCCTTATTCCTTACTCAGCAGACAATGTTGTCGACCTGTCGCATCCCACATGCGACATACTGGCTTGCTTCCTGGTTCTGCCTCTGTCTCAGGCATGACTTGAATTTGCCTTAGGTGGTGTGACTGAATTTTAATAAATTCTTTTCTAATTTCTACCCCGCACTATTCTGTCCCATAGCAGACTACTGGCTGCAAAGTGAGATGCTGCCCACAGTTGGCAGCACATGTGAGCCAGCATGAGAATGCACAGCCTGTTGTGCCTGTAGACAATTCTTCTGCAAAGTTTGGATGACCACAGAGGTTGGATATGTTGGTAATTAGAATCTCAAATTCTGTAACTTCCTGGGAGGTCAAAACTGTGTGTTGAGCCGGTCTTCAGACTGGCAAAAGTCCCAGGTTCAAGTCGTAGTCCAGCACACAGTTTTTATCTGCCAGGAAGTTTCAAAGCAGCTCACTCTCTGCTCATAGTGAAAATTTATTCAAGAGCTCCAGTGTTAGATGGATAATGAATAACAACATTTTTCGTGGAAATATGAGGCAGGTTGAAAATGGAGGCCAGTGTGCACTGAGTACCGTATTTACCCATGTGTAAGATGACCCTGATTACAAGACGAGCCCCTTTTTTTTCAAGAGGCTACTTGAGAAAAATTTATTTTCAACACATTTTTGTTAATCAGAATTACAAATTGTTTTACTAGCATAAAGTATCTGCCTAAAAAGTTAACCTTATACCTATTGTAAATTTATGTCACTTATTGATAGCCTACATTTTGATAATACAAGGAGAAATACACAAAAAGAAATAGTTTGTATTAATTTGTGGACCATTTTTCTTTTCTACATTTTTCACTTACTAATCCTATCATCTGTGGTATCACTATTTTTAATAATAATAATAATAATAATAATAATAATAATAATAATAATCCTTGTAGCACATCTGTGAAATTTATATCTTTGTTGTCACAAATATTTGGCTGTTTCTTCAAAACATGCTGTGATTTCTGAGGTTGTGGTTATTGTGGCACCTGAGAAGACAACTGTTTTTATCCAAATACATATTGGATTTCACTTCTGTACTGACGTGAGAATGTCTCTTGCTTCCAAACATATTATCTGCCTGCTGCTCGCTTATTGGGTGCTTAGAACTGGCAGCTGACACACCCCTTGTCATTCTCATCATATGCCACTGTGAGTATGGATAACATTGTAGCATGAAACATGTTAGTGCACCACTTAAACTGGCGGATTACTCCGGAAATGTTGTGGGGTTATTTAGAATGATTGTTGTATGTAGATAACTTGTAATGGCAGGATCTGTAGCAGAATGTAGGAAGCCCTGCCAAGGATCGATGCCTGATGCTGGGACTGGTAGTTGACCCTTAACATAAGGACTATATTGTGCATAAATAGTTACAAAGACCCATCACTGTTCAATTACACTATTCACAGTAAATCACTGAAAACTATAACAGTTGTAAACTATCTGGAAGAAGCTGTCCAAAGTGACATAAAGTGGGCTGATGATATATAGCTGGTTCTAAGAAAAGTACAGAGTATGTTGAGGTTCATTGGAGCCCTAAGAAAATGTTACTCATAAATGAAAGAAGTAGCTTTATGAAACACTCATTTGACCGATTCTAGACTATTGTCCAACTGGGACACTTACTATTAATGGAGATGATAGAGAACCAAAGAAGAGAGACATTTCATCAAGAAGAATCTATCAGGAATAACAAGTGTGGGATGATGATATCCTGCTTGAGATCTGCAAGTGGCAATCATGTTTATTTTCCTAAGATAGAGCTATCAGTCATACAAGATGCGTAGTCATCTAATAGATACTTCAGTACAAGTGTTATAGACCTCTGTAGTTTTACATGTACATTTACACTCCTGGAAATGGAAAAAAGAACACATTGACACCGGTGTGTCAGACCCACCATACTTGCTCCGGACACTGCGAGAGGGCTGTACAAGCAATGATCACACGCACGGCACAGCGGACACACCAGGAACCGCGGTGTTGGCCGTCGAATGGGGCTAGCTGCGCAGCATTTGTGCACCGCTGCCATCAGTGTCAGCCAGTTTGCCGTGGCATACGGAGCTCCATCGCAATCTTTAACACTGGTAGCATGCCGCGACAGTGTGGACGTGAACCGTATGTGCAGTTGACGGACTTTGAGCGAGGGCGTATAGTGGGCATGCGGGAGGCCGGGTGGACGTACCGCCGAATTGCTCAACACGTGGGGCGTGAGGTCTCCACAGTACATGAGGTCTCCACAGTACATCGATGTTGTCGCCAGTGGTCGGCGGAAGGTGCACGTGCCCGTCGACCTGGGACCGGACCGCAGCGACGCACGGATGCACGCCAAGACCGTAGGATCCTACGCAGTGCCGTAGGGGACCACACCGCCACTTCCCAGCAAGTTAGGGACACTGTTGCTCCTGGGGTATCGGCGAGGACCATTCGCAACCGTCTCCATGAAGCTGGGCTACGGTCCCGCACACCGTTAGGCCGTCTTCCGCTCACGCCCCAACATCGTGCAGCCCGCCTCCAGTGGTGTCGCGACAGGCATGAATGGAGGGACGAATGGAGACGTGTCGTCTTCAGCGATGAGAGTCGCTTCTGCCTTGGTGCCAATGATGGTCGTATGCGTGTTTGGCGCCGTGCAGGTGAGCGCCACAATCAGGACTGCATACGACCGAGGCACACAGGGCCAACACCCGGCATCATGGTGTGGGGAGCGATCTCCTACACTGGCCGTACACCACTGGTGATCGTCGAGGGGACACTGAATAGTGCATGGTACATCCAAACCGTCATCGAACCCATCGTTCTACCATTCCTAGACTGGCAAGGGAACTTGCTGTTCCAACAGGACAATGCACGTCCGCATGTATCCCGTGCCACCCAACGTGCTCTAGAAGGTGTAAGTCAACTACCCTGGCCAGCAAGATCTCCGGATCTGTCCCCCATTGAGCATGTTTGGATGAAGCGTCGTCTCACGCGGTCTGCACGTCCAGCACGAACGCTGGTCCAACTGAGGCGCCAGGTGGAAATGGCATGGCAAGCCGTTCCACAGGACTACATCCAGCATCTCTACGATCGTCTCCATGGGAGAATAGCAGCCTGCATTGCTGCGAAAGGTGGATATACACTGTACTAGTGCCGACATTGTGCATGCTCTGTTGCCTGTGTCTATGTGCCTGTGGTTCTGTCAGTGTGATCATGTGATGTATCTGACCCCAGGAATGTGTCAATAAAGTTTCCCCTTCCTGGGACAATGAATTCACGGTCTTCTTATTTCAATTTCCAGGAGTGTATTTATTCTTCTTTCTTACTTTTGTGTATGTATCTTCAATTTCAGAGTTGCTTATGTATCTTCAATTTCAGAGTTGCAGACAAGACCCATATCACCATTTTTATGAGACTTTTCATAAAACATTAATCCTTTTTTTAGACTTTCATAAAACATTAATCCTTTTTTTCTCATGGTACTTTATTTTCTCAAACAATTGTGACAGGTCAGAAAACCTAAAGTCAATAAAGCTAGACGGGAACAGCTTGTCATTGTATCTCAGACAGACCATGAAAATTTGCACAAGACATTTTTATATTTATAATCAATTACATACCTTATTATTTATTTCACGCTGTTTGCTCCTGGTTAATGGAAGCCCAAAAATACTTTTCTGTAGAGCTATTTTCCTTAATAGTCATTTGTCATTTGTTAGTATCTGTGGAATTATTTGCAATTATCATTTGTATAATTATATTGCACTTGCGAAAGACCTCGCAGGATCTACAGACAAACATTTCCATTTGCATTGTGGGATGGAATGACAAAGAAAAACTGAACAATTTTTAGCAGTACTTAATGACAGGCAGAATGTTTGAATTTCTCGAAATACGTGCTCCAATTTTTGTGAGATTGAAGATTAATTAAATCATAGTTCTTCATTAGTAAACTTTTTCAGGCAGCAAAATTCATTGAAACGTTTCACATCATCTGCAGGTACCTCTTTCTTTGACTCGGTGGATTTTTGAAGAGACATCCACATAAAACACACAAACTCCTTGCATGTGAGCAGACCACTTTTGAAAATACTCTACACATCTTTCATAGAGTGCAACTTCTGCTGCAATGAATTTTTCACATTCAGCATCTAGTCGATTTTTAGGCTTTTCTTCTAATAGATCTTTCACTTTTATGCATGTAAATTGAGTGGCCCCACAATCAGTGAGCATGTTATTAAATTGACAGTAGTATTCCAAGGACTTGAGCAAGTCAATTAGTTTCTTTCTTGAGCTCTGCTGTGGGTGAACGAAATATGCCAGCAAATGTTTGTTGTTGGTTTAGATAGAGCTCACTAATTCACTTTCAAAGAACTTTGTAATGATTTTAGGTTGGTTACAATGCGAGAGAACGTATAATTTCAGAGCAAATAACATATGTACAAATCTGTTTATCCTTGGAAGTAATGATAACAACATTTGTTTTGCTATGGAGTAATCTTTTTTTGTATTCAGTGTCAACAAATTCCAAAAATTCTTACATTCAGCCAAAATGGCGGACGCCATCCACCACCACATCAACGAGCGCCGCATACGCCGATACACCATAGCATCATAAACAAAATGATTTTTAAAGCGGAACAAAGTTCAATAATCCAGTCTGTTTAGTTCTGGAAATAATGGAATAATTATACTTTCGATACCTGTATTGAATGTGTCCAAAGCTTGATGAATACAATTATTTAGGATGTATCTTGGACACCTGATCCCAAACAAAAGTCCTCTCCCTAACAGTTTTTTAAGCTTCAAAAAAAAATTTTCTTTTTTTCTTTCTGAATTCCAACCCAACCCTGCAAACATTGTGCTATAATCATCTCCTGTGAATGCTATACAGGATGATTAAACTTCCCTTACCAATGATATTTAATTCAACCCACAATGTATTATCTAGCCTTCAAAACCACATCAGAAATTTTCATATTCTGTCGCTCGCTGTGTGAAAACTATTAGTCCTACAAAAAAATTGAAAAGTACCTTTTTGTAGGAAATTTAAAATAGTTTAATTTTGTACTGGAACGTGTTTTTGCTGGAGGCCATGGTGTCCTAGTTATTCAAGAAAAATGTACAAAAGTGACATTCAAATACATCTCCAGCCTCACACTCATCCCTCACCAGTCAGAATTTTTAGTATGTTGTTCGTGGCAGTCCCTCCTACCACGGTACAATAGTTTTCAACTACATGAACTGTTCCCGATTTTCAACACCTTTTTTGGTCTCTGTTGATTGACTGTTATGCAACCAGCATAGTCAGTTGTTTTGTTAGCATTATTAAAAGTCCCTGGGAGGGGAATGAAAGGGAAATGACTTTTGTAAACATTTAGCTAAAACTAATTACATTGACAATTCGATCCAACTTTAACCTTACAAGCACAGTAGTTTCGTAGTCAGAAGGACTGGAGAATACAAGTTTTATTTTTTAATTTTTGGAGTTAAAATTCGAAAAATTGTCAGGTAAAATATACACAAATGTCAATTTTACAATTTGTAAGTGCTCGACTAAGCCAGTGGTGTAATGTGGGCAGTCAGTGAATACCAAAGAAGGTCAGATGTGGGAAATAACTTGTGCAGTTGCAAATTTATGTGCTGTGGTAAGAGGGAGTGCCATGAATATCATACTAGAAATCGTGACCGGTGGGGATCGAGTGTGGGAGAGGGAGTGCCATGAATAACGTACTAGAAATCGTGACCGGTGGAGACCGAGTGTGGGTGTGGGGGTGCATTTCATGAATAAATCGAAAAGTACGCCCTCTAGTGAAAATATATCTCAGTACAAAATTTAATTACGTTTAATTTCCTACAAAGAGATCCTGTTGGTTTTTTTCTGCAGGACTACTAGTTTGTGCATAGTGAGTGGAAGAATATGAAAATCTCGTGTATGGTTTTTTAAGGCTAGGTGTAACATTGTGGGTTGCATGAAACAGTATTGGTCGGGGCAACTGTACATCTATCAAGGAATGTCTTACTCTGATGAGCACTCTTTAAAAACAAAGTGATAGTGTCTGCAGCCTCATTAGATTGTTGATCTAATTCAGTTAATTTCGATTGCAGACCACCAATATTCCAGTCGAATTTCTGAATAACGACTAAGAATATTTTCACTGATCCATGGTTACTGCTGTCAGTAGAAATTCCAGAGTAAGCTGTGTCATTATCTTTGAAGCTCTTCTTAACACCCAACAGAATGAGAACCAGGCATTAAATTTATTATTGCTTCTATTTTCATTCTTGCATTCAAAAACCGTTTTGCCTCGCTGCAACTTGGAAATAAGTATTTTATCAGACTAGTCCAACACTTTACAGCTGTTATGATGTGTGACACACTTAGTCTTTGTTGCCGGCCACGGTGGCCGAGTGGTTCTAGGTGCTTCAGTCCGGAGCCACGCGGCTGCTGCGGTCACAGGTTGGAATCCTGCCTTGGGCATGGATGTGTGTGATGTCCATAGGTTAGTTAGGTTTAAGTAGTTCTAAGTCTAGGACTGATGACCTCAGATGTTAAGTCCCATGGTGCTTAGAGCCATTTGAACCATTTTTTTTAGTCTTTGTTAATGCTTTATTTCACGAGAACGTGAGTTAATTTTGAGATTGTGCTTCTCCTGATTGCCCTTTCATGCTTTTACAGGCTCTAGGTGTATTTGTAAATCTTGCCCTGTGTTACTTCCTGCAGACATATGTACAGGATTTATGAGCCACACACTCGCATTCAAATTCAGTCCTCCTATTTCTAAAACAATGATATTTTTTGTGCGGTTGTATAGGCTACCTGCATTTCCTTTTAGGCACATTTATTATTAATTTAATAGCTTATGAAACACCAGTTTGCTCTTCAATCAATCAAATAGTAACTGGAAACATTTGTGCCAAACGTCTCAGTGGGTGCAGGGAGAGTGGAGAAAACAGTGTGGATCATTGCTGGGAGAGGAATTGTGCGGGGTAAAGAATTTCTACCATCTTGCTCAGTACTGATAACTATCTTCTTCTGTGCCACAAATTACACACTATAGTAAGAACATTTTGTGAAAGCACAGTGTAGAAACCTTTATGTTCACATTTGATACTTATTTGTAGTAATGAATGTGAAGTTAAATTAAGATTGTTTTAGCACTGTTAGAGTACTTACGTTGGCAGTGTCTGGCTACAGCATGAAGTTTGCAGACATGTAATAATGACCATAACACTGCAAGCAGTTCCATAACGTTGTGTGCAGGCTTAAACAATTGCTTATTGTATTGTTCAGTTTTGCCAATGTTGGGTGCTGTGCTGAAAACTTGCTGCATAATTTATCTCTGAACTAATACGTATCAAAGTTCTGGACATTCTAACAAATTTTAGAATTCCACCCAGACACAAATTTTGGGGCTGAAAAGAGGGCGTGTCCGGAAAATTCCAGACTTATGGTAGTACTATTAAAACTATGTCTTTCCAGTATTTTATTAGTATTTTCAGTGTTGTTACATGTAGAAGGTGCAGCTATTTTTTTTCCATGAGAAATAAAACTCACAATAACAGTTTTACAGTTTGACCTGGTTTCCTTTCTACTGAAATGGTGCTAGAGATTATAATCAGAGACTGTTTTATCTTCTGGTCAGTCCTGTACTAACTGGATCATTTTAATAACAGGCAAGTCACTTCAGTACATTTATGTGGGATTAATTTTAATTGGTTCAAGAATTATAAAAGAAGGTTGTATACATGGAAGAAGCCTGGAGATACTGGCAGGTTTCAGATTGATTATATAATGGTAAGACAGAGATTTAGGAACCATATTTTAAATTGTAAGACATTTCCAGGGGCAGATGTGGACTCTGACCACAATCTATTGGTTATGAACTGTAGATTAAAACTGAAGAAACTGCAAAAAGTTGGGAATTTAAGGAGATGGGACCTGGATAAACTGACTAAACCAGAGGGTGTACAGAGTTTCAGGGAGAGCATAAGGGAACAATTGATAGGCATGGGGAAAGAAATACAGTAGAAGAAGAATGGGTAGCTTTGAGAGATGAAGTAGTGAAGGCAGCAGAGGATCAAGTAGGCAAAAAGACGAGGATTAGTAGAAATCCTTGGGTAACTGAAGAAATATTGAATTTAATTGATAAAAGGAGGAAATATAAAAATGCAGTAAATGAAGCAGGCAAAAAGGAATACAAACGTCTCAAAAATGAGATCAACAGGAAGTGCAAAATGGCTAAGCAGGGATGGCTAAAGGACAAATGTAAGGATGTAGAGGCTTATCTCACTAGGGGTGAGATAGATACTGCCTACAGGAAAATTAAAGAGGCCTTTGGAGAAAAGAGAACCACTTGTATGAATATCAAGAGCTCAGATGGAAACCCAGTTCTAAGCAAAGAAGGGAAAGCAGAAGGGTGGAAGGAGTATATAGAGGGTCTATACAAGTGCGAGGATAGAGTAACATGGAGCGCTGCATCAAACCAGTCTCAGGACTGAAGACCACGACAACAACAACAATTTTAATTGTTTGTTATTATTAAGTTAGTATATTGTTGCAAATAATGAAGTTGTGTATGCATAATCCGCTGAGTAATATTCCGTTGTCTTTCAGATTACTTCATACGCAAGCGGCTTTTTACAATTTTGATGGCGCAGAGCAGACGTTTCAACTTGCTTACAGTTTAGTCCAAGAGCTAAGAAAGACAGATAACACCACAAATCTTGCAGGATTATTTACGGAGTTTTCTGTCTTGTATTTCTCAAGAAGTGAATATGCCGAGGTAATGATGGAATAACTAAGTAAATGTAGTATTTTAAATTTTACACTCACCTTGCAAGTTGTCATTTCATTTTTTTACCTTTATGCATTTATTCAAATCAAGATTTTCTTAATATTTCCTTATTAATTACATCTTTAAATTCTAGACCACACAAAAATTAAACCTTTAAAAATTTGCATTAACATATGTGGTTACAAGTGTAATATATTATAAAAATTGTAATAAAAGAGGATATGAAACCAAATTTATACATGACATATCTTTATGGCTGAGAAATAAACGTACATTACAAGAGATGCTGAAGTGAACCCCCCACCCTCAATGGTGTAAAGTTCAACGCAGCACTGTGTGTTCATGAACTTTGCTGCTAGAGTATTGGGTAATGCCAACAATCACGTCTTTAGCTCATCCACACTTTCTTCCATTAATTGCAGGTGCTGTTCTGTTCATATTTAACAATGTTCCCTTTGTTTTCAGCTTTGTCACCAAGTCTTGAATGCAGCGTTTGTGCGTTTTACATTGAGCACCACAATGTTCTAAAAACAATCACGGACACATCTTAAAAGAATAATTTATCCAATACTGTTTCATGGGAAACATGGGCTGTCCCACAGAATATCGATACATCATCAGAATCAGACAGCAGTGGAAGAAGCAAGTTGCATGGTAGGCGACTGCCTCTTGTCATGCTCTGAAATGAAGAATGTCTTATCCACTATCCTCCCCAACATTCCCATAATGGTACTCCGCATCCCACTGAACCTACCCAGTATCCTTGTCCATCCCTACTCCACCCCTGTTCCCAATTCTCATGGCTCATATCCCTGTAATAAACATAGACACAAGACCTGTCCCATACATCCTCCCATCACCAACTTCTCCGGTCCAGTCACAAGCATCACCTATCCTGTCAAAAGGCAAGGCTACCTGTGAAAGCAGTCATGTGATCTACAAGCTACCATTGTGTTGCTTTCCATGTGGGCATGACAATCAACAAGCTGTCTGTACGCAAGAATGACCACTGACATATTGTGGCCAAGAAACAGCTGGACCTCTCGGTTGCTGATTGTGCAATCCAACACAAGGTTCTTCATTTCAGTAACTTCTTGACAGCCTTTGCCATCTTGATCCTTCCTACCAATGCCAGCTTTTCTGAATCGTGACCTCAACCTTTGTTATCATTGTCCTTCATCCACCTACCCCTTTCTCAGTTCCCACTCCAGGACTACACAGCCTTCTATTCTACCAGTCCACCCACAATCATTTAACTTGTCTCCTTTTCCACTGCCTGCACCATTCCCTGCTCTACATCTAAACTCACGACTGCACACTGCTGCCATACCCTCTCCCCACTTTGTCCCAGTTGGTCTCTGCAGGTGGCACTTTACTGTCACGCACTCTTACCCTGCTATACCTCCATCCCCAACCTATCCACTTCCTTACCACCACCACCACCACCACCACCACCCAGATTGCTTCTTCCATCATGTGCAGTTGCTCGCAGTCTCGGCAGCCAGAGACAATGGTCATGTTTGTCTGAGAATTGTGTGTGTGTGTGTGTGTGTGTGTGTGTGTGTGTGTGTGTGGAGGGGTGGGGGGGGGGGTCTTCTTCAGAAGAAGGCCTCTTAGCCAAAAGCTTACTTGTCTAGCAGTCTTTTTGTTGGGTCTGTCTACAGCTGAACCTCTCCACTACGTGGTAAGTAGCAATCTATCCTTTTCATAATATTGTTGATATTCTATCCTGAATTTTCTGATATTAAGATTTTTTAACACCTTTCCCAGGGACTCGTAGGAGACAACTTGATCTACTGGAATGAGGATCTCTAGCAAGACAATTCCCAGAATATCCTCATTTCATGTTTTTGCTCTCAGAGAAATTTCAGTTTTCACTGCTTGGCAGTATACTAGCTGCTACCAGTTTCAACTGAAAACCGCCTAAAAATTAATCATATGATTTTGCAACACCTTGAACAGCTCTATTTTTGTATACTTGGTGCTTGTAACATTTTATCTTTGATTGTAAATTTTATCTGTGGTATATGTAAATCGAACTCCCCAGTATAGTTTAGTCACACAGTTTTGGCAAGTTAAGCAACAAATAGATGCACTTTAACAATCAACTGTCCTAGACAGTGGCTGGTAATGGATGCCCAAATGCTTGTTCTTCATACATATCAGTTTGTCAGTTTTTTAATGTGTCTGGTATATCACGAAGTTGAACATACCTTCAGAGTATTCCTCATTACTGGTAGAAAGTAGTGCCTTTGTTGACGTGTGTTAGTCTGTGGCCACTTTTTGAGTTTACTCAGCTTTTTAAGGTGGGCAGGTCTTTTCTATTAATGTGTTAACAACTTCTTTTCTCTGTGTTTTGATTGGGGGGAGACGGGATGTGATTGCTTTGGTCATTAGTATAATCAGACCTGTTAGTGAATCCTAAATAAAACTCTTGTGATGCATGATTGCAAAAGTTCACTCTACATATTTAATGATAATTTTGAACCAATTACGTATGTGAATGACACAGAAAAGTTATGAAAAATGCTGGGAATGTCATTTGCCTGGTTTCTTTGTTCTTCATTACTTATTGGCCTGAAAATTTTTATTTCTGACATAAGATTTACTGCATTGTATATCCATGACAAGTTAAAATTCTTAGTCCAGCTGGCAGTAGGTCCTGGGCATCATCCTTTCACGTCATCATGTTGAGGTACTCAAGTGCACTGTCCATGCCAAGATAAGCACTTCAGACTGCAAGATGGTCTGTGTAACTTTGGTAATCATTTATTCTCCCTTTTGTGTGAAACAATAAGACAACATTTTACTGTATTATACTGTACAGTTACCTGTTGAATTGGGGGGGTGGGGTGGGGGTGGGGGGGGGGGGGGGTGGATGGTCTATCAAAATCAAATGTGCATCGTCAGTACAGTTTGGTACAGCATTTGTATATGCTTTTCACTGTGACGCTGTAACTCTGTCATTGAAAGCTTAGACAATTTATGAATGGTCGCCTTAGGGCAAGAAAGGTCATCAGTATGAAAAGTTTCACATTGAATTGGGGCTCAACATTAGACATTGTTCGAAGATTCAGCAACTATAGTGACACTCACAACATTGAAGATCTACCTCACCGTGGACTCCTACAATCAACAACACTAGCCCCCGGAGAATGCACAGTGCTCTTTTCGAAGCAGCTGGGTAGGCCATACTAGCAGGGAAACTGCTAGACAGTTTTAATTTTTCACATGATTAATTTCACTTCTAGGCGTTCATTATGAACAACATAACAACCTCTTTCTCCCTACCAACACTGTACCGTGTGAAGAAGGTGGGCAAGGAAACACTTGGAATGGAACCTGTATCAGTGGCAACAGGTTCTCTTCACAGATGAGTGAATATGTGGCTGATAGTTGCTGTAGAGAAGTGTAAAGTCAATTAGATCCAATGCACAATTCAGGCATGTAGCCTCACTGGTTCAGCAGGGTGATGAGTTAAAAGTCATGCTTTTGGATTTGAACCTCTGCAGATGTTTGCAGATGTTGGACACCTCATTGTTATCTAGGTTAATTTGAGGGTTGTGCACTAATTGGGAAACAATTCCTGCAACTTACTTTCTGTCATGTTTTGGGATGGTAACATCTGCAGATGTTGGACACCTCATCATTATTGAGGGTAATTTGAGGGTGTGCTGTAATTGGGAGACAGATCCTGCAACTTATTTTCTATCTCTGCAGCCAACATTTCGACAGTCTATTTGCCACTCAGAGTAGTGAGTATACTGCACTCACTTGTGAACTCCTTGTTCCAGGAGGAAGAAATCAACCAAATGAAATGGCCTGCAGTACCTGTCGACATGAGTCCTATCGAGTGTGCATAGGACTAGTTGAAACTTGCAGTGTATTGCTACAGGAATCCTTCTGAAACACTGGGTCACCTCAGGGTGGGGGGGGGGGGATTGGGGGGGGGGGGGGGGTGCCTGCTGGTGAAGAGTGGAACAAGCTCGAGTAGCAATGTCTTGACAATCTTCTGAAGATGATGCTGAAGAGGATCCAAGCATGTTACAAAGCATTGGGCCACACACAGTACTGTATGTCATCCAGGAGCATACATTGATTTTATAGATGTGCAAAAAGGTGCACTTTTGAAGGAATAGCCCTTATTTTGGTTATGTTTCATTTTTATTTTGCAATAAAGTTACTTTTTTAATATGATGGTGCTTATTGTTTCATTCCCTGCTTCTCACATATTTTCAGATATGTGGGTGGAGCAGAAAACTTTTTTTAGCTGTTTATCCTAGCAATAAAGTTTTATATGAAACTCGAGTGCACTCCACAAAAAATGTCACCCATGCCTAAATGAAGTGCTTCTTTGTATTGTCCTTTTGTCCCCTTCAGTAGCATGGTTACTTGGTAATATGCTGCCGCATTCTCTTTAAATCAGCAGCAAGTGAGGTGATACAGTGGTTAGCTTGCTGGCTCAAACACTTGGGAGGACTGGCATTAAAACATACAGTGCTCTCTTTTCCATGGATTGCATGAATCATTTCAGGCAAATGGTGTGATAGTGTTTTTGAAAAGGCAGTCTATGGCACATCCTTCCTTTTTCAATTCAAGTTTGTGTTCCTTGTCTGGAAGACTTTTTTATTGTTGATGATGTGTTAAATCCTGAGAACTTTCTCCTTGTGGGTCAGCATGCTTTGACTATGTAAACCAGGATATTACAGGACCATTTTTGTGAGATTGTAGACTGTCTCTTCCAAAAGTTGCCTCCAGTGGCTGCTTCTGCCTGTTGACGCATTCCACGTGCCTCATGGCTCCGATGGGATTTACAGAATTTGATTGATGAATGAATGACTCTCAGTGGTTAAAACTTTTATATGCTCTGCCACTTGAGAGAAGTTACTCTTCTGTATGGATAGTCGGTAAAAATGTCAGGAGACTCCATATTACAGGTTGCCTTTGAATGTATCACAGATAATGCTAGTAGCTGTGGGTCACATGTGACCCAAAAATGTTTGATGTGGACAGCGGTACATGTGATCAGTCTTCACTTAATACACAGAGCATCACTTGTTAACTGTTTCTTTATCCAGCCCACATCTACGTCTGTACTCCACAAGCTGCTTTATGGTCTGTGGCAGAGGATACTTTTCATAGCACTGTTTCATTCGTGGTTGGCGCGTGAGGAGGATTGTCACTAAAACTCCATATGGCATCTAATTTCTCTGATTTTTCCTGATTGGCTCTTGATGGAACATATGCTCTCAAATTTTCAGCAATAAAGCTCTCCATGATGCCCAATGCTTCTCTTGTAGAATCCACCACAGTAGTTTATTGAGCATATGCTTAAAGCTCTCATGCGAGTAAACAACCCTGTATTGAAACACACTGCTCTTTATTGGGTATTCTCTATTTCTTCTATTAAAACTACATAGTAAGAATCCCAGGCAGATGAACAATATTCAAGCATCAGTTGAATGAGATGTTTTGTAAGCTACTTCTTTGATGAATGAATTACATTTTACTCTGTAAAACTCAGTCTGGTGTCTGCTTTTCCTACTTTTTGTTTTATGTGGTCATTCCAGTTTAGCTTTATGGATGGTTACACCTAGATATTTTAATATTATTACTGTTTTATGGATGATTACTCCTAAATACACTCCTGGAAATTGAAATAAGAACACCGTGAATTCATTGTCCCAGGAAGGGGAAACTTTATTGACACATTCCTGGGGTCAGATACATCACATGATCACACTGACAGAACCACAGGCACATAGACACAGGCAACAGTGCATGCACAATGTCGGCACTAGTACTGTGTATATCCACCTTTCGCAGCAATGAAGGCTGCTATTCTCCCATGGAGACGATCGTAGAGATGCTGGATGTAGTCCTGTGGAACGGCTTGCCATGCCATTTCCACCTGGCGCCTCAGTTGGACCAGCGTTCGTGCTGGACGTGCAGACCGCGTGAGACGACGCTTCATCCAGTCCCAAACATGCTCAATGGGGGACAGATCCGGAGATCTTGCTGGCCAGGGTAGTTGACTTACACCTTCTAGAGCACGTTGGGTGGCACGGGATGCATGCGGACGTGCATTGTCCTGTTGGAACAGCAAGTTCCCTTGCTGGTCTAGGAATGGTAGAACGATGGGTTCGATGACGGTTTGGATGTACCGTGCACTATTCAGTGTCCCCTCGACGATCACCAGTGGTGTACGGCCAGTGTAGGAGATCGCTCCCCACACCATGATGCCGGGTGTTGGCCCTGTGTGCCTCGGTCGTATGCAGTCCTGATTGTGGCGCTCACCTGCACGGCGCCAAACACGCATATGACCATCATTGGCACCAAGGCAGAAGCGACTCTCATCGCTGAAGACGACACGTCTCCATTCGTCCCTCCATTCACGCCTGTCGCGACACCACTGGAGGCGGGCTGCACGATGTTGGGGCGTGAGCGGAAGACGGCTTAACGGTGTGCGGGACCGTAGCCCAGCTTCATGGAGACGGTTGCGAATGGTCCTCGCCGATACCCCAGGAGCAACAGTGTCCCTAATTTGCTGGGAAGTGGCGGTGCGGTCCCCTATGGCACTGCGTAGGATCCTACGGTCTTGGCGTGCATCCGTGCGTCGCTGCGGTCCGGTCCCAGGTCGACGGGCACGTGCACCTTCCGCCGACCACTGGCGACAACATCGATGTACTGTGGAGATCTCACGCCCCACGTGTTGAGCAATTCGGCGGTACGTCCACCAGGCCTCCCGCATGCCCACTATACGCCCTCGCTCAAAGTCCGTCAACTGCACATACGGTTCACGTCCACGCTGTCGCGGCATGCTACCAGTGTTAAGACTGCGATGGAGCTCCGTATGCCACGGCAAACTGGCTGACACTGACGGCGGCGGTGCACAAATGCTGCGCAGCTAGCGCCATTCGACGGCCAACACCGCGGTTCCTGGTGTGTCCGCTGTGCCGTGCGTGTGATCATTGCTTGTACAGCCCTCTCGCAGTGTCCGGAGCAAGTATGGTGGGTCTGACACACCGGTGTCAATGTGTTCTTTTTTCCATTTCCAGGAGTGTATTTTACAGTAGTTACTATTTTCAGCGATTTCACATATGTAGTGTAAACAAACAATAATGTATATCTTCACCATGTATTCATAATATATTATATTTATTCACCTTCAAGATGAACTACCGGTTTCTGTCCGAATTGTTGATTCTCTCCAGGTCTTCCTGCTTTTTGGTGCAGTCTTCTGACTTTACAACCTTTCTTTAAAAATGGTATTTTCTGCGAGTAACTTCACAGGGCTCCAGCATTATCCAACAAATCACAAATATAAATTGTAAATAGTAACAGCCCAGTGATGCTTGCTTGGGGTAATGCTGCAATTATCTTTATGTTTATCAGTTTTGTTCCATTAAAAATCATCTGTTGAGTTTTGTATGCAAGGAAGTCATGTATCCAGTCACAAATCTGATCTGATACTCGGTAAGCTCGTATTTGGTTCACGAGATGTCATAATGCTGAGCATAAAATGTGTTACATAATTCTATTACAGATGAAATCAGTGATATAGGCCTTTAATTTAATATGTCTCCCTCATGATCCCTCTTGAAAATGGGAATGACCTGCACTTTTTTCTAATTGTTAGGTACCCTTCTTAAATCATCTGAAAATGTTAGCCTGTCTTCACTCTTCTTTAAAGTTTATAAATGCATGTAGCTAAAGTTCTGTATCGTCCTCATAAGCAACCTAATATTAATGGCTATCTGCTTTCAACGTGAGCCAAAGCCTTAATTCTCTGACGTAAGGAGTGACAGAACATTGAAGTAAAAGTAAGTCTGCAAGCTTTCGTGGTCTTCATCACAGAAGGTAAAATCTTCTAGGTTGTTAGGACACGTTATATCTCTTCTATACGATTGACATTCCAACCCTTCTGCTGGGATCTTCTTCAGGTCTTGTGGTGTCCACAGTATGATGCACATTAACTGGAAATTAACCGAAATTAGTTGTACAGAAAAGAGATCCCAGCCATTGAAACTATCAAGTTCAGTCCTGCGATGCTTGTGGAGGACTGACTATGCATAAACTGTAGGTAAGTTACCACTTATAAGCATCCTGGACAAGAAATGTAGTCTTCTTGAGACCTCTTGCCAGTGCTGTGTAACACCATCTGTAGCCTTGATAACAGCCTGTATTTGCAAAGGAAGAGAGTTCGAAAGTTTCTTCAGGTATGTCATATGCAGATAGGGCCACTCATTGATAATTATGTGAAATGGAGCTACCAGATTGGGGAGATATTGCTACCTTTCATCCACTGTTCCAGATAGTGTGACATTTTATATGGGACAGAGATCATGTGATTTAATGGATCAGTCAAGATCTGACAGTATGACTTGCTGTTCATCAGACTGAGAACATATGTGTGTAGTCATGTGACCAAGGTTGTTGTCATCTTGGAAAACAAGTGTGTCCACAACACACCCATCATTAAGATCTAGAAGATCTAGGACAACACTTGGTCACCATCAGTGCTGAAATTAAACATTCACCCCAAGTCATGGTATGAAAAACACCCCAAAACATTGCAGAACTGTGTCTGGCCTGAACTACACCTTCCACATAGTGCAGGTTAAACCCCTCATTGAGCCATCAGTGCACTTACCACCTTGCATCATTTGAAAAGAGGCAAAATTGTAACTCATCAGACCACACTAAATACCACACACTTGCCAGTTTTCCTTTAGAGTGTTTTTTGGCATTATGTAAATGTGTAAATGTTTTTCATAGTACTTGCAAATATGTGATTCTGTATATAATCTATAACAAATTTAAAATATGTTAGAACGAATGAAGTTTAGTGATTCGGAAATACATGTAACTTTACTCTCATTCCAGGCATATCGGTGGAGCATAGACGCATTACATCAGGCAGCATGTGGTGTTCCCGTTCACGTAATAGTTGATGTGCTGCGGCAGGTTGCGAAATCTTGTGTTGTGAAACGAGAATTTAAGAAAGCAGGACTTCTCTCTCGTCAGTCGGTTTATCTTGCTAGGGAAGTGTTTGGTGTCAAACATCCCAAATACTCAGATGCTTTAAGTGATTACGCATTTTTTCTTCTGAACTTCGATCTGGTTCGACCAAGCGTTGATGTATTTACGGTAAGTTGTTAAACACTTAAATGTATTGTGTTGTCAAATATTTAAAGCGTAACTGTGCAGAGAGGGGGGGCGTGTCAGAATTAGTGATACTAGACTGACGCCATTTACATCTTTTTAGCGAACTTTATAGCAAATATCAATCTCTGTTTGTTAGTGATAAGGAATGATGTATAATTGTAGAGTGGGAAGTACGCTTAAAAACAACTAAAACACTCCTTTTGTAGAATGTATATTTTCAGTGGATTATTAGTTCATCAGCTAAACTTTCATGTTTTCTTTTCCTTGGAAGAAGACACGTTGGTTAATACAGGCTTGGTTAGAGCTAGAGGCTGACGTCTGTTTCCCGATAATGCTGTACAGTGTGATTTTTGATATTGTCGTAATTTCATTGTTTCTGAAATACGTTTTTTGTCCCGATTTCAGGTCTGTTATTATTTATTTACTATTGTGTGTAGCTTTTTTCACAGGTCAAGTAAATTCATTTTTCATTTAAACCTAAGTTCCACAGTGAGAAATTTTATTACAAGTAAGGGAAATTTTAGTTCGGTAAAATGGAGTAGTTGGCCACACTTGTCACACCCATATGGCTGTTAGGTGAGAAACTTGATTTCATTATTGAGATGCTATAGCATTGTGAGGTTACGTTTGTGCTGTTAAATGTAGTTTTGCAGTTTCTTAGAAATGAATTCCTGCAAGTGTTTGAAATAACTCAAACGTATTCTGTTACTTTGTGGTAGCTACATAATTGCTAAGCAAAGATAGGACATTAATAGTTTTGTAAAAAAATGTCTACTGCACATATTTTGGTGTAAGTGCTGATGATCGACCTCACAAGATGTACCGTATGTGTTTCGAGGGACAGACTGAAAAAATGGGAAGAGGAAATCAATGTCTTTTGCATTTCCTACTGATTGGAAGGGGCTGCAAAATTATGTATATGATTGCGATTTTTGTGTGGTTAATGTTGAAGATCACAACACAAAAAATAAGAAGTGTATAAAATATCCTAACATTTCTTTGGTATTACGACCAGTTACACATAGTGAATCTCTTCCTGTTCCAATTCCACCTACAATTCTCGAAGGTTTGCACAGGACAGCGGCTCAGAAAATTAATGTAGTGTTTAAAAGCTGGAAGAAGATTCTGCACAAGTGTTACTTATACAAAACAAACTAAATGATTAATTCAAGAGTTGAATTGACAAGACACCACCATATTGTTTGGGTCAAGACTGAAAGCAAAAACTCATCTACTACACAGAGTATCATTGTCTTGGTAAAGGAACAGAGAAAAGGAATAAATAAAATTCTTTAAAGACTAAGACCACATGGTTTTTTGTGATATTTAGTGTTTATTGAATTTCTTTAACATCACTTATGATTCGAGTCCATAGAGGTTGTTTACAGACTCGTTAAAACATAGCTTGAAAGGTGTACTTTTATATAATTGAAATTTGTTTGGCTAAATACTTACTGTACATTCAGTATGCCATGAGGATATGTATGAAAATGATCAAAGCTGTATTGAAATGCATAAACTATTCTTGGACAATATGTGCAGATTTGAAAATGCAGTAGAAACCCTATATACTGTGGATTCGGGTATAACATGGTATAAGGTATGCCCCCCCAAAATAAAATCTCCATCTACATGTATACTCTGCAAACCATCGTGAGGTGCGTGGTAGAGGTTATGTTCCACTGTACCAGTTATTACGATTTCTTCATGTTCCACACGCCGCCGTTGGACAAGCAGCTGAGCAGCAAGTCGTATACTCCTAGCTCACTCATTTGTTACATAGTTTAATTCTTAATTTCTTTGCGTGTTTTTGGTACTTGCATTGTTTAATTCATAAATTTCGGGCGTATTATAGTATTTGAGAGTTGTAGCATCGCGTTTTAGTACCTGAATAGTGTAAATTCGCGTAGTCGTTTGTCTCCTGTTTTTGTTTTGAATGGCCAGTGTCCATTGGTCACAGTCAGTATGCTCCCTGCCGCCGTTGGATAGCAGCTGCAGCAGCAAGTCGTATACTCCTAGCTCACTCATTTGTTACATAGTTTAATTCTTAATTTCTTTGCGTGTTTTTGGTACTTGCATTGTTTAATTCATAAATTTCGGGCGTATTATAGTATTTGAGAGTTGTAGCATCGCGTTTTAGTACCTGAATAGTGTAAATTCGCGTAGTCATTTGTCTTCTGTTTTTGTTTTGAACGGCCAGTGTCGGTTGGTCACAGTCAGTGTGCTCCCTGCCGCCGTTGGATAAGCAGCTGCAGCAGCAATTCGTATACTCCTAGCTCACTCATTTGTTACATAGTTTAATTCTTAATTTCTTTGCGTGTTTTTGGTACTTGCATTGTTTAATTCATAAATTTCGGGCGTATTATAGTATTTGAGAGTGTAGCATCGCGTTTTAGTACCTGAATAGTGTAAATTCGCGTAGTCTCCTTCCGCCGCCGAGCAGTGTCAGCAGTGCGCAAGTAGCAGCATTACTACATTTACTAGGCAATCTTGTATTTTAATAACCATTTAAATTTTGTTGATTTGTTTGCGCTCTCTGTAGATTAGTTCAGACGTTCTTTGCAAAACAGTTTTTAGCATGGATAGGGACTGCAACTGCTGTGTTCGGATGCAGGCTGAGTTGGCATCCCTTCGCTCCCAGCTTCAGGCAGTGTTGGCTTCGGTCACACAGCTTGAGGCTGTTGCCAATGGGCATCACTGTGGGGGTCCGGATGGGGGTTTGTCGGGGACGGCCAGCTCGTCCCATGCATCCCCTGATCGGACTACGACTGTGGTTGCCCGGGATACTGCCCACATTGAGGCTGATCCCTCACCTGTGGTAGAGTGGGAGGTCGTCTCAAGGTGTGGCAGGGGGCGAAAGACATTCCGGAGGGCTGGACGGAAAGCCTCTCCAGTTTGTCTGACGAACCGGTTTCAGGCTCTGTCTCAGGCTGATACTGATCTTCGGTCTGACATGGCTGCTTGTCCTGCTCCACAGGTTGCCCCTCAGTCTGCAAGATCCGGGCAGTCGCAGAGGGTGGGCTTACTGGTAGTTGGGAGCTCCAACGTCAGGCGCGTAATGGGGCCCCTTAGGGAAATGGCAGCAAGAGAGGGGAAGAAAACCAATGTGCACTCCGTGTGCATACCGGGGGCAGTCATTCCAGATGTGGAAAGGGTCCTTCTGGATGCCATGAAGGGTACAGGGTGCACCCATTTGCAGGTGGTCGCTCATGTCGGCACCAATGATGTGTGTCGCTACGGATCGGAGGAAATCCTCTCTGGCTTCCGGCGGCTATCTGATTTGGTGAATACTGCCAGTCTCGCTAGCAGGATGAAAGCAGAGCTCACCATCTGCAGCATCGTCGACAGGACTGACTGCGGACCTTTGGTACAGAGCCGAGTGGAGGGTCTGAATCAGAGGCTGAGACGGTTCTGCGACCGTGTGGGCTGCAGATTCCTCGACTTGCGCCATAGGGTGGTGGGGTTTCGGGTTCCGCTGGATAGGTCAGGAGTCCACTACACGCAACAAGCGGCTACACGGGTAGCAGGGGTTGTGTGGTGTGGGCTGGGCGGTTTTTTAGGTTAGATGGCCTTGGGCAAGTACAGAAAGGGCAACAGCCTCAACGGGTGCGGGGCAAAGTCAGGACATGCGGGGACCAAGCAGCAATCAGTATTGTAATTGTCAACTGTCGAAGCTGCGTTGGTAAAGTACCAGAACTTCAAGCGCTGATAGAAAGCACCGAAGCTGAAATCGTTATAGGTACAGAAAGCTGGCTTAAGCCAGAGATAAATTCTGCCGAAAATTTTACAAAGGTACAGACGGTGTTTAGAAAGGATAGATTGCATGCAACCAGTGGTGGAGTGTTCGTCGCTGTTAGCAGTAGTTTATCCTGTAGTGAAGTAGAAGTGGATAGTTCCTGTGAATTATTATGGGTGGAGGTTACACTCAACAACCGAACTAGGTTAATAATTGGCTCCTTTTACCGACCTCCCGACTCAGCAGCATTAGTGGCAGAACAACTGAGAGAAAATTTGGAATACATTTCACATAAGTTTTCTCAGCATGTTATAGTCTTAGGTGGAGATTTCAATTTACCAGATATAGACTGGGACACTCAGATGTTTAGGACGGGTGGTAGGGACAGAGCATCGAGTGACATTATACTGAGTGCACTATCCGAAAATTACCTCGAGCAATTAAACAGAGAACCGACTCGTGGAGATAACATCTTGGACCTACTGATAACAAACAGACCCGAACTTTTCGACTCTGTATGTACAGAACAGGGAATCAGTGATCATAAGGCCGTTGCAGCATCCCTGAATATGGAAGTTAATAGGAGTATAAAAAAAGGGAGGAAGGTTTATCTGTTTAGCAAGAGTAATAGAAGGCAGATTTCAGACTACCTAACAGATCAAAACGAAAATTTCTGTTCCGACACTGACAATGTTGAGTGTTTATGGAAAAAGTTCAAGGCAGTCGTAAAATGCGTTTTAGACAGGTACGTGCCGAGTAAAACTGTGAGGGACGGGAAAAACCCACCGTGGTACAACAACAAAGTTAGGAAACTACTGCGAAAGCAAAGAGAGCTCCACTCCTAGTTTAAACGCAGCCAAAACCTCTCAGACAAACAGAAGCTAAACGATGTCAAAGTTAGCGTAAGGAGGGCTATGCGTGAAGTGTTCAGTGAATTCGAAAGTAAAATTCTATGTACCGACTTGACAGAAAATCCTAGGAAGTTCTGGTCTTACGTTAAATCAGTAAGTGGCTCGAAACAGCATATCCAGACACTACGGGATGATGATGGCATTGAAACAGAGGATGACACGCGTAAAGCTGAAATACTAAACACCTTTTTCCAAAGCTGTTTCACAGAGGAAGACCGCACTGCAGTTCCTTCTCTAAATCCTCGCACAAACGAAAAAATGGCTGACATCGAAATAAGTGTCCAAGGAATAGAAAAGCAACTGGAATCACTCAATAGAGGAAAGTCCACTGGACCTGACGGGATACCAATTCGATTCTACACAGAGTACGCGAAAGAACTTCCCCCCTTCTAACAGCCGTGTACCGCAAGTCTCTAGAGGAACGGAGGGTTCCAAATGATTGGAAAAGAGCACAGATAGTCCCAGTCTTCAAGAAGGGTCGTTGAGCAGATGCGCAAAACTATAGACCTATATCTCTGACGTCGATCTGTTGTAGAATTTTAGAACATGTTTTTTCCTCGAGTATCATGTCGTTTTTGGAAACCCAGAATCTACTATGTAGGAATCAACATGGATTCCGGAAACAGCGATCGTGTGAGAGCCAACTCGCTTTATTTGTTCATGAGACCCAGAAAATATTAGATACACGCTCCCAGGTAGATGCTATTTTCCTTGACTTCCGGAAGGCGTTCGATACAGTTCCGCACTGTCGCCTGATAAACAAAGTAAGAGCCTACGGAATATCAGACCAGCTGTGTGGCTGGATTGAAGAGTTTTTAGCAAACAGAACACAGCATGTTGTTATCAATGGAGAGACGTCTACAGACGTTAAAGTAACCTCTGGCGTGCCACAGGGGAGTGTTATGGGACCATTGCTTTTCACAGTATATATAAATGACCTAGTAGATAGTGTCAGAAGTTCCATGCGGCTTTTCGCGGATGATGCTGTAGTATACAGAGAAGTTGCAGCATTAGAAAATTGTAGCGAAATGCAGGAAGATCTGCAGCGGATAGGCACTTGGTGCAGGGAGTGGCAACTGACCCTTAACATAGACAAATGTAATGTATTGCGAGTACATAGAAAGAAGGATCCTTTATTGTATGATTACATGATAGCGGAACAAACACTGGTAGCAGTTACTTCTGTAAAATATCTGGGAGTATGCGTGTGGAACGATTTGAAGTGGAATGATCATATAAAATTAATTGTTGGTAAGGCGGGTACCAGGTTGAGATTCATTGGGATAGTGCTTAGAAAATGTAGTCCATCAACAAAGGAGGTGGCTTACAAAACACTCGTTCGACCTATACTTGAGTATTGCTCATCAGTGTGGGATCCGTACCAGATCGGTCTGACGGAGGAGATAGAGAAGATCCAAAGAAGAGCGGCGCGTTTCGTCACAGGGTTATTTGGTAACCGTGATAGCATTACGGAGATGTTTAATAAACTCAAGTGGCAGACTCTGCAAGAGAGGCGCTCTGCATCGCGGTGTAGCTTGCTCGCCAGGTTTCGAGAGGGTGCGTTTCTGGATGAGGTATTGAATATATTGCTTCCCCCTACTTATACCTCCCGAGGAGATCACGAATGTAAAATTAGAGAGATTAGAGCGCGCACGGAGGCTTTCAGACAGTCGTTCTTCCCGCGAACCATACGCGGCTGGAACAGGAAAGGGAGGTAATGACAGTGGCACGTAAAGTGCCCTCCGCCACACACCGTTGGGTGGCTTGCGGAGTATAAATGTAGATGTAGATGTAGATGTAGATGGAGCGCGGGAAGAATGATTGTTAGGAATGCCCTTGTGCATGCAGTAATCGCTGTAATCTTATACTCATGATCCCTGTGTGAGCAATACATAGAATCATCAATTAAACCTGGTTGTTTATAGACTTTCTTTGGATAGTTTACATCTATCTTCAAGAGTCTTTCACTTCAGTTCCTTCAGGATCCTTGTGACACTCTCCCACAGATAAAACAAACCTGTGACCATTTGTGCTGCCCTTCTCTGTGTACATTCAATATCCCTTCTTAGTCCTATCTGATAAGGGTCCAATACACTTGAACAATATTCTAGAATTAAATGTGGCTGTCTTTCGTCAACCTGTTAGTATTGCTGTACATGTTCCAAAATTTATCCAGAACCCAGACTCATCCTTTACCATTTGTTTTACCCTTCTGCAGAAAATTCTCATCTCGTGCTAAAATTGCAAGAGCCTGTGGCAATTAGAATCTACAGCAAAAGAGAAGTGCTGGTATCCCAAAACAATGTTTTTATAGGTTCATTATTATTCATTTTTAAATGTAGTAGTCAGTGTTTCAATGTAACTTCCCTTATTGTCTGTCTCTGGTAATGGTCTTGAAGTATGTTGGAAATGTGAGATGTTCTGTGTTGACAGCTAATTTTAAGTGACCAATGACTTAATGGCAGCAGACGATACTTTTTGTAGTCCTGAATTTAAATTCATATCGAAAGCTAACCACAACTTGCGATATGCAGTGTGTGTGAGAAAACGGCAGTCAGCAATCTGTAGCAGAATTAAAATCATGGCCGCTTTGTTCACAGCGATTATAGCTGAACTCCACAAGCAAACTCAAGACAGAAAAAATACAGTTCCAGCACTAAATACTTACACTAACTGCACAAGCTGCCGCATTACCAACTGATGAGCAGTCCTGGTCGGTACTTGGTTGTAGTTTATAGTCTATACAAGCAGATTCCATATGAAAGAAGAATAATAGTATGAAAAATAAGAGAAAATAAAAAAAAGTTGGTACAAGAAATGAAAATGACATGCTGAAGTCTTAGAAATTAAGAAAATTACATTTAAATCAACTAACTAAATATAAATGATAATGAAAACACTAGCTGCACGAGCTGCCACATTACCAACTGATGAGCAGTCCTGGTTGGTACTTGGTTGTAGTTTATGGTCTATACAAGCAGATTCCATATGAAAGAAGAATAATAGTATGAAAAATAAGAGAAAATAAAAAAAAGTTGGTACAAGAAATGAAAATGACATGCCGAAGTCTTAGAAATTAAGCAAATTACATTTAAATCAACTAATTAAATATAAATAATAATGAAAGTCTTATGATTACATTGAAAAAGTGAAAAAAATTTTTGCTTTATTTTGTGAGGTTCAAACCAGTGACCTTGTTCATGACAGGTTAATATGCCAAACACTGCACTATGACACTGTACGGTGTAAAGTTGTTACATTTATGGCTGTGGTACCCCAGTAGCAATGATAATTGTGGTCTTCAAAAAATTTGGCTTCATGTAATGTTGATTGAAACTTTTCTGATGTAAGCCGATCTCTGTGATTATGATAACTTTGTATGTGATGCTGAATCACATCTAGTGCAGAAGGCTCCAGTAATGTTTGCACTGTGCTGTGTATGAAATGCATGTACATTGTCAGTGTTGTGTGTGTGTGTGTGTGTGTGTGTGTGTGTGTGTGTGTGTGTGCGTGGGCGTGCACACGCGTATGTGTATGCGTGTGCATGCATGGGTGTGTGTTGAAATATGAAACAAAAGTGCCAGATCCAGGATTCGGGATCCAGACACGAAAAGAAAGAGTGGCGGTAAGGAATTGGAAGTGAACTGACCATTTATTGTGGCAGTTTGGCAACAGCAAATGGTTTGGGCGTTATATTGAGCGCTTTGCTTGGAGGAAACCAGATTCAGCACGTGAAGTGTCAACTATCAAATAACATCAACAATATAGGCGCAAGCAAGCAAGCAACCAACCAACCAACCAATTTGTGTGTGAGGTGTGCTTGCTTACTGATGAAGGGTGTGGCTGAAAGGTATAAGTAATTGTCTTTTAATCATGCCAACTGCAACTTTACGCGTCTTCTTTATGGTAAATAGCAATCTGTCTTTTCCTACATTGTGGATATTCCTACCTGGGGATTCCATTGTTTGTTTATTATTTATTATTATTATTTATTTTATGGCCTTCATTGGACCATTGTAGTAAAAAATACAAAGTTCTAATCAAGTTGTTACACAGGGATACAATTTGGTTCTACAATAGCTTAATATGATATTTAGGTAATATAATTAGTAGAGGCTATTCTTATATGAAAGGTGTTTTGCTCTTCTGTCTGCCCAATATTTCTTCATTCTTTCAGATATTTTCTTCTTTCTTCATCTGAGACAACTCTTCCTGTACTCCTTTTATTGATTTTCATTTGTAGTCTGGTTTGCGGGTCTTGCAGTATTCTGGTTTTCTCTGTCTTGTTTTTTAGGTCATCTACTGTAATTTGAAGTTCTTTTATATCTTCCTTAATTTCTGTGATCTATTTAATGTCGCTCTTGCTATTCCACAATTTTTATATTATTTTTTTACTAATTCTGTTTTCTGGAGTTCTCATCAGATGTCCAAAGAATGAGATGCGTTTCTTCCTGATTGTGCTCATGACTGGTTCTATTTTCTTATATACTGTTTCATTTGATGCTATTCTCCAACGTCCATTTATTTTATACTGTTTATTTATACATGTCCTGGTTATTCTTCTTTCTATTTTTAGTATTCTGTCAATTTCTGCTGTATTAGTTGTTTTGAAGATAGTTTCAGCTGCATACGTTATTTCTGGTTGTGTAACTGTTTTATAGTGTTTTAATTTTGCATCTATAGATAGGCTTTTTTTGTTGTATGTAGTTTTGGTAATGTAATTTGCATAGTTCAGTTTTTTTATTCTATTTTGCCATGATGGCTTCTCATTTAGATTGTATGGTATTATTTCGCCTAAATACTTAAATTTATCAACAATTTTGATTTCCTGTTCTCCTATTGTAATTTTGTTTGCAAGTGGTGGATCAGTTAGCATAATCTCCGTTTTTTCAAATGATATTCTAAGGCCTACTTTCTCTGCTATTTCTTGTAGTGATTTCACTTGTTGCCTGGCTTCTTGAACGGTGTTGGCTAGGAGAGCAAGATCATCAGCGAATCCCAAGCAGTTTAAGCTAATATCATCTTTTGCACTTCCAATTCTTATCCTCTTTGGATTGCCCTTGTACCATTCTCTCATTATGTATTCCAGTGCACAGCTGAAAAGTAATGGTGATAGGCAGTCACCTTGTCTTAAGCCTGTTTTTATGAGGAATGGTTCCGAAATTTCTCCTCTAAATTTCACTTTTGATTTGGTGTTGGTTAGAGTGAGTTGTATTATTTTAATTAGTTTTGGATGGAGTCCTAGATTTCTTAAAATTTTTAGTACTGAAGGTCTGTGGAGACAGTCATATGCCTTCTTAAAATCTACAAATGTTATTGCCAGAGGTTTGTTCAGTTTCTTGTAGTATGCCATAATCAATTTTTACTAATTATCTGCTCTGCACAGCTTCTCCATGGTCTGAAACCTCCCTGATATTCCCCTAACTCCTGTTCTAATTGCTCCTTGATTCTTTCATATAGGATCTTGGATAGAATTTTATATGTGCAGTCTAGGAGAGAGATTCCTCTGTAGTTGTCTGGGTTGCTCTTATCTCCCTTTTTGTGTAGTGGGTGGATGATAGCTGTGGTCCAATGTTCGGGAAATTGTTCTGTTACCCAAATTTTGTTAGAGCCATGTGTAAGGAGGTCTTGACTGTGTCACTTGCATATTTCCACATTTCAACAAAAACCTGATCTTCTCCACATGCCTTATAATTTTTTTGTTCTTTAAGAATTTCTTCTACTTCTTGGAAAGTTGGAGGGTCTAGTTTGTTATGTTTGGTTTTTATTGGGGTATTTGTGTTGATTTGTAAGGGTTCTTTGGGTTCCTCACAATTCAGAAGTTTGTAAAATGCTTTTGCCAAGATTTCTGCATTTTCCTTGTTACTGTGTGTCATTCTTCCATCTTCATCTTTCAGTATTAGTGTAGGGGCCTCATATTGTTGTAGTTGTTTCCCAAAGATTTTGTAGTAGTTCCTGTAGTTGGTTTTATGATAATTACCTTCTATAGACTTTATAATATCTTTATGAAATCCTCTATTGATTCTTCTAATATTTTGAGTGAATTTTTTTCTTTCATTTTTTAGGTTGATGGCATTTTCTTCAGTTTTATGTGTTTGAAACTTTAACCATGCTTGGTGTCTATCTTCATGGAATTTGTCACATTCTGATGTCCACCATGCATGTTTCCTTCGTGGGTTCAAGGGAGCTAGATTCTCTGCTTCTTTTTTAAGATTAGGCAGTAGTTGTTCTAGATCATCTGTTAATTTGATGGTTTGTGTTGTTTGTTGAATGGTGTGAATTTGATTTTAATTTTAACCATATAATGGTCTGAGCCTGTGTCTACTCCTCTCAGTACTTTAACACTGTGGATCTCCTTATAAAAATTTTTGTCCATACAGACACGGTCTAGCTGCCACTCGCCCTTCCTCCAGTCTGGATGTTTCCATGTTTTAAGTTTACTTGGCTTCCTCTTAAAGTATGTTGATTTAGATATAATGTTGTGTTCTCTGCAGAGTTCTACAAGTCTTTGACCGTTTTTGTTTGTAAATTTATGTGGACTCCATTTTCCAATTATATCTTTATATTTCCTATCTTTTCCCAACTGAGCATTGAAATCTCCCAGTAAGATTTTTACATTCTTTTTATTTACTCTGTTCATAGTTTGTTCTAGAAGGTCCCAAAATTTATCTACCTCTTCCTTTGTTTTTGTTAGACAATTTTTTTCATTTGTTGGGGCATGAGCATTTATTATTGTATAGGTTTTTTTCATTGTTTTAAAGCTTAGAGTTGCAATTCTTGGTGATACTGCTTGGAAATCCGTTACTGAATCTATTATTTTTATGTTTACTAAAAACCCTGTTCCAAACTGGGGACATTGTTTCATTGCCCTCGGTCCTGGTTCCCCATTATAAATTCTATATCCTTGTGATTCGAATGGGTCCTCTGTTGTGTTTCTCATTTCTTGGATCCCTGCTATTAAAATTTTTTGTTTATTTAGTTCATCTGTGAGCTCCTTGAGTTTTCCGATCTGAAGTAGTGAGTTTATGTTGTGTGTTGCTATATAACTTATTTGCTCATGTTTAATCTTCTTTTTGTGTTTTAGAGTGCATTTGGATGGTTGCAAACGCTCTGATTCGCTGCTGTCTTCTAGTTGACTACCCACCGAATCCGATGTAGCCTTTTCCTGCCTTTTTGAGCTGGACGGTGGAATTTTTTTCCTAAAAGACCTTTCCATTTTTGACTGTCGAAGGTTGTCAACCTTAGTTGGAGCACGCTCCGATTTACAACTACGGTTGTTAACCGCAGAGGGTGTGTTTGGTCCGTGAGAGCTATTTTATTTCACTCAAGTCCGCCAGTAAACCGGTGAGGACTTCCTATCCGCCACCTGGGACGCGCCACGTAGGAGTATCACCTCTCCTCCTACTATGACAGCATAGTCGGTTCGTGGCATTGTTTGATTTAACTATCAAGTAATTTTAATTGGACTATAGATTTCTGTGGAACCGTGCAAATGATGAACTAGAAGCTATTGACTATGTGAATAATCGTGAAACTAAAGCAAGTTTACATGTGATTGTGCTGTACCGGAAGAAACAGGCAGGGGATGGGTGAAATAAGAGAATAATCTTAGAAGTTCTGTAAACACAGTCGAAAGTGACATTGGAATGGATAGAAAAAGGACTAAAGTAGATAAGATAGTGAAATTGACAATAGGTGGCTTTTAATAAAGAGAAGTGAAGATGTGCCACTTATTGGGCCAATTATTAAAGCCTAATCTGAAAATTTTCACTTTGATTTACATGGCAACAAAGATTTTATAGCTTCCAATAGATGGTTTTAAAGATGGAAATGATTTTCCCCCAGCAAAGCTTGGCATTGTCAGAAGGACAAAGAGAACAGTTCCACCTGGACATTAAAGAGGTGGGAAAGAAAGGTGAAATGCAAATATGACAGCAGACTTCTGTTTTACACTAAAGAGATTTGGCATTGGTGAAGTGAGGCAATCAAGGAAGAGAAGTTTCACCCAATCTTGGAAAAACTTGATGCAGTGAAGTCAGTGAAGGAAAATTAAATTGTTGTACATGTGTTATGTTTTTGTAATAGTTGTTAGCATTTATGCCTTTTTCTTCTGTAATGCAGCATGTGGTGACCTTTACGAGGTTACAAAAGAATTCTTTAATTTTTAATGCACTTAACAAAAAGTCCTTGTTAGAAAAAATGTGCTTTCAGCAAAAGCTTTGGATGTGATTTGTACAAAAATCTGATGTTGTACAGAAAAACCAGAATCATATTGGAAACTAGAATGAAAAACACTGTAAATATCACCTTACAGTCTTAAAACATTGTTCCAAAAGTTTTAAAATGCCATATAGTGTAATTGTGTCTTCTTTAGTGACTGTTTATTGCATTTAGAGTTTTATTTTTCACTGTTGTGGAAGTACTTTCACAGAAGCAAGGATAATTGGTGTAACAATGAGAATAAATCGTGATTACATTTTTTTTTTCTTTAATGAACCACTGGAGACCACAGGTACCTTTTAACAAAAACTTGCAAAATGTCCCTGAACAAACTTTCAGATTTTGTTTGTGAAGTTCGGGTTCACCCTATATATAGTATAAGACTTCCTCTCGTCACAGTGTTTTGACGGTGTACTGTGCACATCTGACTCACTGAGCACTATATTTACGAGGTTCCTGCTTAGTACTCAACACACCACTCTAAAGTTACGACATTGTTGTTATATTGTCCAAATATGAGATCTTTCTGTTCTACCTGGTACACGAGTCAAGCATTTTAAGTAATAAAGACTTCATTGTTTTTCACACATTCATGTAAAATGCAGTACAGAGCAGGTTGATGTGTGTTGATTAGGTAGGGCCACAGTAAATTTCCGCAGTGAAATGAAGAGAGCAAAATAGATGTTGGACTGTGCGGTGCGGCACGTTACTTTTTACCGCCCTGCCAATGTCCAGCAGTGTTCATTTGTCTAGCTAAAAACTGTAGTAGAAAATACTAGACCACTACTGTCTATTGCAGGTCGCAACATACATAGAATTGTCTGGTAAGCGGGATGTGGCTAATACTGAAATAAAAGTTTTAACTCGGCTATGTAAATTTTCAGGTGTATTTTTACGATAAAGATCACAGTTAATACTGCCAAGTCCGTACTAAGTGTCTACACAATGTAAAGTTCCCACGCACACCACAAACACACACATAGCCAGTTTATGGTATTTACACCCGTTACCAACGTTAATAGAGTTCACTAGATCGTTTACTTACGAAAATGCTCACTCAAATGTTATGCACTCTGCTCTACACGTAATACCTGTTCCAGTCTTAGACCGCACAACACGCCACGCGGTTTTAACTAACAGTCAAAGCGTCCGTCCGAAATTCCACACGACTTCCACTATACCGTTCACTTAAATACACTTTCTTCTACTTTGCGAACTCGTAATTAGCATTTTTCCGTGATTTTACAGTACTTTCGTCGGAGCTGCTTTCAGTGAGATGTTACTAGTTCGAACCCTCAGCCCCGACTGACTTAGATCACACCAAAGGCTTTGTTCCCAGCATAGATTGGCGCGAGCCTGCATTTTTCTGATTGGCTGATATCACAAACAGCAAATCAGTTTGCAGTATTATCCCGCGCTAGCCCGCGATTTACTTCAGTGACCAATCATAGTAAAACATTTCTTTCTATGGCAATTGTTAAATAAATAAATTTAGAAAAGTATCAAATATGAAATTACTCCTTCTGAAATTACCCATTAATTTGTGTTCTACTCACGATTTATTAGTACCATAAACTGACTGCACATTTAATTATAGTACACCCCCTGTATAGTTTAACTGGTACTTCGTGAATAAACAAAACAACTTTCATTTACTTCTATTCTTCTTCACTCATACAACATTCACACTGCTAATTACTACACATATAAAACAATTATAATTATGCAAATACATTAAATATTAGTCAAACATAACTTTACAACATTGTTTTGACTACGACTGCTAGCACTGTCCGTCAACTGCTGACCTCTGCCGCCTACTAGTACAACTACGTGCAGCTCTGTAACTCAAGTCCATGTCAGCTGGTGACATCTGTCGATGACTCATGCCTATAACGATATCGTCCTAACAAGTGACAGGAGCGATGCAAAGGCGCTATGCTTCAACTGCATACATTCATTTACTAAAACCATGGCAGGTGTGCCCTCTCCACATTTGCAACAGCACATGAAAAGTGTAGTTTAAATCATCACCTTGCAAAAGACCATTTTTCTCTCTTTCCTTCTCTTGGGTACATGTCTTGAGTTGTGGTGCACACTGAATTGCTGTGCCGCAATACCATAGCATGCTGTTAGAAGAGCCAAAACAAAATAGTGCCACCCATTGATAAAGTGGACTAACATGTGGTAACTTGTTTACTGCATTTAGAAGGGAACAATGGTGCAACAATCAATGCCTAGTTGGTGGAAGTGTGTGCACCATCATTAAGACACAGTGGTTAGGTGATGCATATGTTACCATTGTGGTCAAACAAAAACTTAGACATAGATTGGGGTGGCAG
Source organism: Schistocerca americana (assembly GCF_021461395.2). NCBI lineage: Eukaryota > Metazoa > Arthropoda > Insecta > Orthoptera > Acrididae > Schistocerca > Schistocerca americana. The sequence goes on along the minus strand of NC_060119.1, from coordinate 929,194,630 downwards.
ACTATGTCTCAGTGAAGAATCGGGAAATCAAGTGGAGACTTAGGTGCTTAAATAGGACAGCACATCACAATCGTGGCAATAGTGGAAAAAGTGAAAATCAACCATGGATCAGTTCTTGATATCATGGGCATTACAAAGGTAGCCGCATATTGAGTTTCACAATATATCACACCCTATTAAAAAACCCGCTGAACTGAGGAACGCCAGAAATTTTTGCAATTGTGTCAGGTGATTTCCAGGCAATTTCGTTAGACATCTGATCACCATGGATAAGTGCTGAGACAAAGAAGCAGTAAAAACATATGGATTCACCAAATATGAAAAAGGTCACGAGGCAACTGTCTATGGGCAATATGATGCCGAGTGTTTTTTTTTTTGTGACTGCAATCTTGTAGTGGCAACAGATTAAGCTCATAAGGGACCAGCTATCACAGAGTATGCTACTGACATTTCTCGTCAAGTTTGTGGGAAGCTGTCAAGATGTAGCATCACGGGAAACTGTCGTAGGTGGTGTTTGTGCTCCATGAGAATCCCTCAGCTCTTCTATGCATGTAACAGTAACACTTGCTGCTTCTTTGAGCTATCAATTTTTCCTCACCACTGTATTCTCCTGACATAGCAACCTATAACTTGTTCCTCTCTCCTTGGGTGGAGAAACCATCTGGGGTTGGCATTTTGAGAATGAATTTTTATGTAGAGGTTTTCATATACAGCAAAAATGGAGAGTTCTGCAGCGAAGATCTCTACCAAGTCATCTATCATTGTGAAGAATGTAAAATTAAAGGGTTAGTGTATAATGCCATAACCAAGTTTCAATTTGCAGCTTCTGTTTTTCAAGGTGATGGTTAAAACTTTATGATTGCTCATCATTTGTAAATCCCTGTTACCACACCCACATATGCCCACAATTAATTTTTCATGAAAATCATCTACTTAACTGTCTGAACAGTTCTTTCAACTTTCCTTTAATCATAATTGACAGCTTGGTCTGCTTCTCCTTCTCTATTAACTTTCTGTTGTGGGATAGAAATTTACAACTTATGAAAAGGAAAGCATGCTGCTGTCTAAAGAAGAACATGCCAAAAGCATATTGGAATTATTGTGCTCTGCAGCTTGCATGAATTTCAGAAACAATATCTTATTTCAAGGGTCACCTCTCAACTGTGTTGAAAATATTAATTGTTCAGTTGATTTCAGCATTGCCTTGTAATCATCAAAACTGGAGAAGAATAAAATGCAAAATAAAAAAGTGTTCTGATTATTAAAATAAATTATGCTCCAATTTCAGAAGATTTCTGTTGTTTGATATTACCAACATTTATACAAATGTTCCTATATTGGAAGTTGTTTTTGACATCACAGACAAATATATAAATTTATAAATATGACTCATGTCAATACAGAGGACTCAGTATACTTGTTCGAAGAAATTGTATGTCGGAATAATTTTTGAACTTACAACAAAAGAGAGGTTTACTGATGCCAACTGTTTATCGGAGGCTCTTGCTAGTACCATTTTTGCCTGCTTATAAGAAGAAGTTTTTTCCCAAATTCATCATTCGAAAACTACAGGGTCATCTTATATTTGCGTATTAAGCAATTGCTGCTGAGGTCAGTGTTTTTACATTATTTAATAGATTTCATGTTGCTGTTGTCTTACATCTACTTACGAAGCTTGGCCTATTAAGGTTGCTTGCAGATTTTTTCTGAAGAAGATGTAGTACAGGTGATACTCGTGCTTGAACAGGTTTGGGATTTCCCGATACGCTGAAGTGCTCGATACAATATTGATCTTGCTTGAACAGTAGTGTGACGTGACTCGTGCGGTGTTAATGCAAGGGATACCCAAGAAACTATGAACTAGCCACCACAGCAATCCATTGCTCGGCTTAAAATTTGAGAATTTTATGAAACACAGGATGACATAGAACTTAATGCTTTTATGAAATCGGTGGGGGGGGGGGGGGGAGGAAACAGTCTTGATCACGATGTTTAGGCCATCTTTAGGCAGCACCATCAGCCGAAGTTGACAATACGTAGAACAGTCCTTTGACCTCAGTCGCTGAAACTGTTGATTAAGGTCAGCTAACTGTTCTATGCATTGTCAACTCCAGCTGATGATGCTCTCTGAAGATGGCCTAAACCTAGGCCAAAATCGGTCATTTTAATAAAATAAACATTGCAATGAAGACTATTTATTTACTGATTTTAGATAGGTTACAAGATCGCTCTGAAGATGGCCTAAACCTAGGCCAAAATCAGTCATTTTAATAAAATAAACATTGCGATGAAGACTATTTATTTACTGAATTTATATAGGTTGCAAGATCGCAGTTTTCCCAAAATTGCTATCAAAAATTTTTAATGCTTTTATCTTACAAATTCATGTTTTATTTGAACAGGTTTGCAATAAAAGTTCTCATCCATTTGTGGCTACCGTGTACAAACATTTATGGTGCTTGTTAAGTTAATATTGAAAGGTGAAAAAGTTGCCCTTCAAAAAACATTACTTGATTCTGAATGCAACTCAGCATTTTATTTGTTTATGAGCTACTGTAATGATTTAGCAAGTGGGTTACAAATAAGAAATTTGGTCGCTGTTCACATATTGAATACTGGATAAAAATATTACCACCTTTTAATGAGCTTTAGAAGAAGATGGTGACAAGAAAAAATTATCCAGGAATAAGTGTCTAAAAATAAAATAACAATTATAGTCAGTTTAACATAATTTAACGTGAGAATAAATTACAGTGGCAAGACCTGTTGTGGAGAAAATGCCAACAGATGTTGAGAATGTTACTGACTTGTGATTGTGATCTTTTATTTATATATTAGTTGGTGTTGTTATATATGACCTGCACCCTAGAAGATATTCCAGTCCATGTTTCACAGTTCCTCAGCACAATATTACGGAAGAGTAAGATGTTGGGGGGGGGGGGGGGGGGGGCGACAGCAGTGATACCAGCTTGGCTGAGAACTAGGATAGGTGTGGGGTGGGGAGTAGTGAACAGGCAACAAAGTACATCATGCTGCCAACCATGGGAACCTATACCGCTGCAGTTTGCCTGAATCTATTTGAAGTGACTTTAAAATTGGACAGATACAGAACAATAGTATACATTTCTGCAGGAGATAGCAAAGCCTAGATAGGGGCCAGTGGTGTACTATGTTTTTCCTGTAATAATATTGTTGGTGCTCACTGTGAGGTACAATGAGAATGAAAGGGGGTGTGTCAACTGTTGGTTTTGCACAGCCAATGTGAGAGTGGTGGGCAGACAATACATTTAAAAACAAGAAACATTGTAACATTCTCATGTCAGTATAGAAGCAAAATCCGATATGCATTGGGCAAAAAACAGCTGCATTCTCAGGCTCCACCGTAACCACAACCTCAAATATCACAACATATTTAGAAGAACAGCGTATATTTGTAACAGTGAAAATATAAATTTCACAACTATTAGCATGATGGTGATGATTAAAAATAGTGATACCACACATGACAGGCTTAGTAAGCAAAAAAGGTAGTTAAGATAAAAATTAATGTAAACCTTCTCTTTTTTTCCCTTGTATTATCAAAATGTAGACAGTAAGGAGCCTGTTGTTGTTTTTGTTGTAGTTGTTGTTGTTGTTGTGGTCTTCAGTCCTGATACTGGTTTAATGCAGCTCTCCATGCTACTCTGTCCTGTGCAAGCTGCTTCATTTCCCAGTACGTACTGCAGCCTACATCCTTCTGAATCTGCTTAGTATACTCATCTCTTGGTGTCCCTCTACGATTTTTACCCTCCACACTGCCCTCCAGTACTAGCTTGGTGATTCCTTGATGTGTCAGAACATGTCCTACCAACCGATCCCTTCTTCTAGTCAAGTTGCGCCACAAACTCCTCTACTAGTTCTATTCAATACCTCCTCATTAGTTATGTGATCTACCCATCTAATCTTCAGCATTCTTCTGTAGCACCACATTTTAAAAGCTTCTTTTCTCTTCTTGTCCAAACTATACATCGTCCCTGTTTCGTCCATACATGACTACACTCCATACAAATACTTTCAGAAACGATGCCTTCCTGACACTTAAATCTGTACTCGATGTTAACAAATTTCTCTTCTTCAGAAACACTTCCCTTGCCATTGCCAGTCTACATTTTATATCCTCTCTACTTCGACCATCATCAGTTATTTTGCTCCCCAAATAGCAAAACTAGAAAGTCTAGATCTGACAGCAGCCTACTAGCTTCTTCAAGGATGGAATCGACTGGCTAGTGTCACAATGGGATAAATGTGCCAACAGTTTTGGCGACTATTTTCGAATATGTGTACTGTGTATAGCTACATTTTTGAGTTAATAAAATCATTATTGTTACTTTGCACTAGTGACCGGGTGTCATTTGAATGCCCCTTATACTTCAGGATTAAAGGACTCCACTCATTGAAATGCAGAAGCAGTTGGTCATTGACAAGCACAAACAAAAAGAAAAAAAAATTGCTAGATTTTGGAGTAGTCCTTTTTTGATCTAGAGGGCGCACGCACGCACGCACGCACACACACACACACACACACACACACACACACACCACCTGCGTCCCCACAAGGCACTAACTGGATGTACTGCAGACTGTATTATTCACAACAGCTCCTGCCTTCTATGATCTTAGAAAGAAACATACTTTCAGTTAGCTGTAGATAGAATAGCGAAATACGTGTTAAATGGTAATATATGATCCCAATAACCTTACAGCGCAACCTGACCATATCTGAAAAACAAAACAAGGCTGTGGGTAACTTGAGACCATTTCCACACATCTTATGGCACCATATAATGTTTTGTTACCACAGCAATTCATTAATAGTGTCTAGGTGTAATAAAAATTCCCGACGAGCCCCATATCATTGTGCTAAAGAAGGTTAAAACGCTCGCGTTACATTTCTGAGAAGATATGTTTAATGTTGTTCTTTAGTGCAGGACCACTGACATTCACTCCACCTTCTCTTCCACGGAAGGACACAGTTTTCACGTGTACTGCAGCCCATCATTTAAAGTAATATTAGTCAGTAAGCCCCATCAGTTGTGCAGAGGACAAACATGTCACTTAGTGATGTATCCGAGTGGGAAACTTGTGACTTATTCTGTTTTGAAGCCCAGTATTTCAAGTGAAGGAGTGGAAATGTATCAGAATATGAAAAACACTACAATAGTTCAGAAAAAAAGTGATGTGTGTTGTTTTCCAACAAGACCAGTCTGGAAGTTAACATTGTGAGACAGTTGTGGCATTGTTCATTCACAATTGGGACAGCTTTGTGATAATTTTTAACTGAGGAAGACTGCATTAATCAGTAACAAATGCTTCCCCTCACTCACCACTAACTCACTTGAGATTTCTGTCATTGATTAGGGTTTTCTAAATAACAAAGTAGGAAAACACATATTGCTACTTACTGTAAAGAAGACACATTAAGTTGCAGGCAGACACAATTAAAAAACACCTACATAATACCTTCAGCCACAGCCTTGCTTAGTGAAAGAGAGATACACACACCGTACATACACATAAGCAAGCACACCTCATGCACACATGACCACCAACTCCAGCATCTCGATCTGGAATGCAGCTATCATGTGGGATGCAAGCAGCAGTCTGGAGGACGTGGAAAAGGGGAAGGGATAGTAGTGTATGGGTGGGGTGAGAGATGAACACTGTTAGTGGAGTGTGCAGGAATTAAAATACCAACAGGCGCAGCTTCAGGAGGTCGTGGGGCAGAGAGATGGGGATAAAAAAAGGAGAGGAGCAGGGAGAGACGGGCGGATGCATTGGCAGAGGGCGGCAAATAAACAGGGTGGGAAATGGGAATCCCAATAGGTATGATAGGACAGAGGGATGGAAGCTGTTGGGTGGAGGATGTGGGGACAGTATGCTGTCGTAGGCTGAGGCCGGGAAAATTACAGGAGCAGAGAACGTGTTGTAAGGATAATGCCCATCTAAACAGTTAGAAAAGCTGGTGGTGGAGGGAAGGATCCAGATGGCTCGGGCAGTGAAGCAGCCATTGAAATTAATCATGTTATGTTCAGCTGTGTGTTGTGCCACAGGGTGGTTTACTTTGCTCTTGGCCACAGTTTGGCGGTGGCCATTCATCTTGGTGGACAGCTGGTTGTGGTCATACCAATATAAATCCTGTATGATGATTGCAGCGGAGTTGGTAAATGACAGGGCTGCTTTCACAGGTGGCCCGGCCCCTGATAGGGTAGGACTGGAATAGGAAGTGCTGGGTGGGTGGATTGGGCAGGTCTAGCACCTTGGCCTTCCATAGGGATATGACCCTTGTGTCAAGGGATTGAAATTGGGAGTGGCATAGTGATGGACTGGGATGTTGTGGAGATTGGCTGGGCGATGGAACACAAATGTAAGAGGGATGTAAAGGATCTTGGGTAGGATGTCTCTCATTTCAGGGTATGATGAATAGGTAATTAGAGCCCTAGGGTGGTTCAGTTGTTCGAGTCCATGGTGGTACTTGGTGATGAAGGGGACACTCCTTTGTGGCTGGTTTATGGGGGTGGTGGGAGAGTTGGGTCTGTGAGGAAAAATGTCACGGGAGATCTATTTGCAGATTAAGTCTGGGGCATAGTGCCTGTCTGTGAAGGCCTTGGTGAGACCCTCAACCTACTGAACAAGGGAGTTTTTTGTCACTGAAGATAAGCCATTGCCGGGTGGCCAGGCTATATGGGAGGGATTTTTTGGTATTAAAGGGATGACATCTGTCAAAATGCAGCTACTGTTACTGGTTGGTGGGTTTAATGTGGACAGAGGTGCAGATGGAGACATCAGAGAGGAGGAGGTAAACATCTAGGAAGGTGGCATGCTGGGTTGAGGAGGACTACATGAAGTGGATGGCAGACAAGGTGTTGAGGTTCTAAAGGTATGAAGATAGGGTGTCCTGGCCCTTACTCCAGTCCCATTGTCCTTCAGACACAAACCCACTCCCTCATTCCTCATACACCTTACTAACCCAGAACTACTTCACCTTTGCAGGGAAGGTATACAAACAAATCTACTGCATGGCCATGGACACTCACATGGCACCAACCTATGACAACCTTCTTATGGGTCATTCAGAGGAGATTTTGCTAGTCAGAACACCAAACTGTTAATGTGTCAGGATTTGCGAGGAAGGGAAAGCAGTGGGCACCCGTTGTGAAAAATCGAACATATTTTAAATGCATGGATGTTTAATGCCCTTAAAAAGGAAAGGCAGGCCCAGAGAAGCCCCCGAAACTGAATGGGCTGCTGCCCAAGGGAGCAGTACAGGAGAGCATCTGGTCGAGTTGGAAGCTGCCAGCAGAAGAGAGCGGACGGCGTGTCCACTCCTGGCGGCAGGCCACGGTTCCACTCCCACATGATTGTTTCCAACCCTCCCTATAGGACAGCCAAGTTGTAGACACATAGTTCGGTAGCGTCACCTCGTCAGCAACACGTGAGTTTAGCTGCTGATGGTTCGACGTATGAGTTTCAAAGTGGTTCTGTCCGGTTTTGTGCAACATGTCTGATTCGCTGCAACTGGCCGCCAGGCAGAAGGCACTGACGAACATCGAGTAAAAAATAAAAATGGCACTGATGAACAACGAGTGAAAAATAAAAATCAGATTTTTATACTACCAAATCCATTCAGTAATGGCCCCCACTGTACAAAACCCCTGGTCAGATTCGGGTTCAAACTGCACAGATGGGTGTTACCCTAACAACACATTCTCTCCTCCTGCAATTATCCCGGCCTCAGCCTGCAGTGGCCTACTGACTGCACACCTTCCACCCAACAGTTTCCATCCCTCTGTCCTATAATGTCCTTCTCATCACCCACTCTGTTTATTTGCCGCCCTCTGCCAACACATTCGCACCTCTTTCTCCACTCCTCTCCATTTTTGCTCCTTTTCCCCCCCACCTCCCTTCTCCACAACCTCCTGATGCCGTACCTGTTGGCATTCTAGTCCCTCTCTCCACCCATACACTACTATCCCTTCCTCTTTTCCACCCCCTCCAGAAATCATGTAGTGAATATGGATCAGAAATTACATGCTGTAATGCAGCTGGATTCTGTGGTAGCAGACATGCCTGCTTCTTTGGTGTTAAGCGTATCATAAAGTACTGTCGGAGGCTGGAAGAAAAATTGAGCAGAAATTGAAAAGTGGTGTGCTTCCCAAGCTACTGGAAGTGGAAAAAAATAAGGATGACAATATTTAAAGGTAAGAAAAAAAAAAAAGGAAGCTTTATTTTTGTGGCATAACATTTCAGAAGAAAAGGTTTCCTTGTTACTGGGCTGATAAGACAGAAAAAAGTATCACAATTTCAGTACCAAATAGGAGGAGGAGCTTCACAATTTACTGCCAGTGATGGATGGTTGGATTGGTGGAAAAAATGATCCTGTATTCACCAGTTTATCATTAGTGGAGAGGATTGTTTAAGGACTATCTTTTAGAGTTAATTGTCAAGAACGGAATTTTTGGCAAATCGTTATACAGTTTAAATTATAAGATTCTCCCTTCTAAAATGCTTGCTTCAAAACAAGAAGCTGAGGCACCCACATATCAGAAAAGTAAGGAAAGAGTTATCATACTGGCTTGCAGTAATGCAGCCAGCAACCACAAATTTAGGCTTACATTAATAGGAAAATCATAGAAACCTAGAACTTTCAAAAACCTGTAAAGTCAGTGCTCCTAAATTACATTCATCAAAAGAAAGCATGGATGAATTGAGAAATCTTTAAAACCTAGTTCCAAAATGAATTCATACCAGCTGCAGAGAAATATTTGAAAGACAACATAACCAAGAGAAGCTGTGTTGCTTCTTGATACCACGTCTTTGTATCCTGTCAATGATGGACTTGCAGATGGAGATGTCAAAGTGTTATTTTTACCACCAAATGTGACTGCTCTTTGTCAGCCAATGAACCAGAGCAGCCTTGGAATGGTAAAGAAGTACCATCACTGCTGTCTTTTCAGTTCGTTCGTATCAGTGACTTATAATACTGAAGTCTACGTAACAAATTCTGAAAAGGATTGACTTGCTAGATGGCACGTCATTTGGCCGAAACGTGGGAAGAGATTCCGAACATATCACCCTTCAGGTCTTGGAAAATTCTTCTAGATGAAGAATGTGGACATTTGAACTTTGAATCTGTGTGTGAAACCAAAGTCAAAGAAGAAAACGATATTGTTTCATTGCTCAAAAATGTACTAGCAGACAGTGAGGATGCTGATGCAGAGGATGTCACAGAATGGATGGCAAATAATGAAGTTGATGAACTAAATGACAACCATATTGTGTAAATGGTGACATGGGGAAAGTAACACAAGAGGCGGCAGCTAACTTGTATGACAATTGAGGCTGCATTGCAATACATAATGAGCACAAGCAAGCAACGCCAGTTGATATCATCTGCTTATGTAAGTGGAGGGATATTACAGCACAGAACAGGGCTAAAGGAGGGAAACAGTCATCTATTGAAGATTTTTTTTCTCATTTCAAACCTGTAAGTTTCATCTTTTTTTGTTAGGTCTGGCCATTCACATGTGTGTAATCATAAATTCATACTTTACAATGCAGACTGTTTTATGTTTACTGTAATAATGTTTGAAAGGTGCAGTATGTATAAAACAAATACTTATAACTACCATGTACTACATTATGATGTCAGAACAAGTTAACAAAATTAGCTTTTGATATCAAAAAAATGGATGTTTTGAATGGTACACCTGGCCTTAAATGAGAATTTGTAGAACTCCAGCCCATCTGGCTTTTTTCCTATCCGGCTTGAACTTCAGCCACATTGGGCCAGATTGTCAAGGCTCTGCTGTACCATTAAATAGAAATGTGACCATATAAATGTTCAGACATTACATTTATTATGTCAAGATCTCAACCAATCTGTGGATGTTTATAATACATGGTGGTGGTCTTGACATGATAAATTAATGTCTATGCTGGCCTGAAAAACGGGAATATTCTTTGTGTGATCTGACACCATTTACACATCATGAAGGTGAAACTTAAAATACATTCTGAAACGCAATAGAAAAGGCATCTAATGACTTAGGAGAGAGAATTAATGCATCTACGAGATTTTTTAGCTTTGATTATCCCATTTTTTATTATATGCTTCTTCGAGTCAGCCTCATGTTCCTGCTTAGCCAAGATGTAATTATGCAATAGAATTTTAAATACCCCATACAGTCATCATTTTTCACTTCTTAGTAGGACCTTGCCTAGTACAGCAGTTCAGGTCTCCCCCATTGTTCCCCTATGCTCTGTCAAGAAGCATGGGACTTCATTTCCATTTTCCAGTATGATATATAGTTTTGGTGAATTACACTTACGATGTAATCAGCCACTACTTGTGCAGATATCAGTGATCCAGTGTTGTCTTTTCCCAAAGCAGCATGATAGTGTCATCCTGAATGAGAAACTCAGCAAAGTTACTGAAATCGGGCACTGAGAATTCTTGTCTCAAACTGAGTATGTAGCAGTTAATATGCTGATGATTTCATACTATTTGAAAACTCCAAATGATGGAAGCTCCAGGCAGGAATATCAACAATGTAGGAAAAGACAGATTGCCACTTACTGTAAAGAAGACATGTTAAATTGCAGACAGACACACACACACCATTCATACACATAAGCGACCATACCTCAAGCACATATGACCACTAACACCAGAGTCTTGGGTCAGAATGCAGCATCACATGATTTTTTTCCCCGTTTTTCACCCATTTCAGACTCTTTTAATTAAAACACAAAGGACCACATAACACAATTCAACAACAAGCACACTTTGAACCTCTTATACACAACTGAAAAAATAACAGAGCTGCTGTCTACATATATTAATTGCTGTTTGTGAGTGCTGAAAGAGAGTTTCTAAGTATTGTTTGTTGAAGAGTGGTTTCAGTAATGTATTCAATATTAACAATACATATGTATGTTCAAATTGTGACTCCCAATTTGGAAGGAAGCTCAAAAGATGCAAAAAGCATTTTGAAAGACCACTCAGCATAGTAGCCAGTGCCTGCTTGCTTGCTTTACTTTGGAAATGCACTGTATGTACAATTAATTTATCCCAGAGAAATATTATTATGATATTATTATATTATTATGGTATACTGGGTAGTACAGACACTTAATAGCCATGAGCTAGATGGTCGAGAGTCTACTGCACGTCAATATTTTGAAAAATAATCTGGCAAAATGTTCAGTTATTGTGTATGTTTTCTCAGTGACAGTACAATGTGAAGAGTAATATGTTTCAAGCAGTGAATGAAAGTTGCTGTTCCACACTATCCTGTTTTCATAATCACATGACATTTTAAGTTAAAGAAACTCAATGACTACTCTAAAGTGTGTCCCTGGAGGAAATGTCAGTATTCATGGGTATGAGAGGGATGATCATCCAGAGCAGAAAAAGTCTAGTAAACATGGGCTCTAAAATGCATCTCTCAGTAGCTATGAGCACTTCCATTTTTGTTACTGTGAAACAAATCTCTTCTACTGCAAGTTCTGTGCTTTCCATATTTGGAGAGGTGGGTTGTATGGACCAAAACAAGAAAAAAATGTCCAATAAATGAGAGTCCTTTTGTGCACACCTTTGAGTTACTGTGAAACACATCTCTTCTACTGAACAAGTTGTCATAGTGCTTACAGTATGCATTTTAGAACCCATGTTTACTAGACAATTTTTTTTTGTTTTGATCCATAATACCCCATCACTAAATATGGAAAGCAAAGAGCTTGCAGTATAAGAGAAGACATGTTTCACAATATTGAAGATGAAGTAATTCTCATAGCTCTTAAGGTATTCATTATAGAGCCACTGTTTGGCTTTTTTGCTTCAAATGATCATTCATGACATAACCCTAAATATTGTGACCATTCCTCCTGGACACCCTGTGTACACTGAGGAGACAAAAGTCATGGGTCAGCAATGTGCACATATACTGATGGTGGTAGTGTTACATACACAGTGTATAAAAGGGCAGTGCAGAGATCTGTAATGTCAAGAGAGTGCCCAGAATCCTAGATTTCAGGCATTACTTCTCACCGTGGACACTGCAGTGGCTGACAGCCTTCACTTAATGACTGACAGCAGCAGCGTTTGCATAGAGTTGTCAGTATGAACAGTGAAACAACACTGCTTGAAATAATGTACTATGAACATATCTGTTAGGGCAGTGTAGTGAAATTGGGTGTTAATGGGCTATGGCAGCAGACCACCAATGCGAGTGCCTTTGCTAACAGCATGGCATTGCCTGCAGCACCTCTCCTGGGTGCATGACAATATCGGTTGGACCATAGATGACTGGAAAACCATGGCCTGGTCGGATGAATCCCAGTTTCACTTGGTAAGGACTGATGGCAGTGTTTGAGTATGGCGCAGAGTTGTGGAGCTATGGACCCAAGTTGTCAGCAAGGCATTGTGCAAGCTGAATGTGACTCCATAATGGTGTGGACTGTGTTTACATGGAATGGACTGTGTCCTCTGGTTCATCTGAATTGATCATTGCCTGGAAATGGTTATGTTTGGCTACTTGGAGACCATTTGCAGCCATTTATGGGCTTCATGTTCTCAAACAATGATGACATTTTTATGGACGATAATGCACAATGTCATCGAGCCGCAATTATTTGTGATTAGTTTGAAGAACATTCTGGACAATTTGAGGGAAAATTTTTGTCATCCAGATCGACCGACATGAATCCCATCGAACATTTATGGGATCTAACTGTGAGGTCAGTTCATGCACAAAATCCTGCACTGGCATCACTTTTGCAATTATGAGTAGCTATAGAGGCAGGGGACTTCCAACAAATTGCTGAATTCATGCCATGTTAGGTTGCTGCACTCTTATGGACAAACAGAGGTCCGACAACATATTGGAAGATACCTCAAAGCTTTTGTCACCTCAGAGTATTAGCACGTATTAAAGTGCACTTGATGATGGGCAAGATGAACACAGGCACACATTTAATTTAATTTAATTTACAAACAAAACCATTAACTTTGTGGAATGTTTGTTATTTACTTTTATTGATGTCTGTTCATCTTAATATTTGTTTTATGTACAAATATACACCGGTATGTAATTTTAAAACATAGAAGTATGTTTTTTTTTTACAACATTTTGTTTGTTAGAAAAAAAACTACTTGTTAGATTAAAAAAAAAAAAAAAGTTGTCCAGGTGTATGTTGGTTATAGTGATGTATTTTCAAAAAAGTTATGTTCATTTACAGATGGCACTGAAAATCCGACAGGAGTTATTTGGAGAAAATAATCTTCATGTTGCTATAGCCCATGAGGATTTAGCGTACGCTCTGTATGTTCACGAGTACAGCTCTGGCAGGTTCGGACTGGCTAGGTAAGGCTTAATTTTAAGGTAATATGTTCATAGTTGATTTCACAGCAGTTAAATAACACAAGGACATGATCACCAACTATGGACAATGTAGTGAGTGTTTTGTTCTATCTAGTTAAATGTCGGATAGTAGTATTAGCAGTGAGGAATGTTTATCATCATGATACAGATGGATGCAGCACAAGGTGCTTTCCCCAAGCGTGAAAATACCATTGCCTTCCTCACAGATCAGAAACTGTTGATTTAATTTTATGTTGATAAACTAGGTAATTATTTGATTTAATTTTGATTATGATTTTCCACTGACGTTACCAGATTTCATCACACTAATGGTGGAATTTTGATAGGTATTGCAGTGACTCACTAAAGGTTGCTGAAGCTACTGGTAAACTTCCATTCTTTGATTAATTATTTTCATGATCTGTGCATCGTGCTCATAACAACTCACTATAATGAAGCATTTGTTAATGAATATGTCACCACAAGAGACTGTGTGATAGTGTTTTGTTATGTATGATTATTTTTTCAGGGAACATGCAAATATTGCAATCCAGATAATGCAGAACATTCTCCCAGAAGATCATCTGATGTTGGCATCAGTGAAGAGGGTCAAAGCTCTGGTCTTGGAAGAAATAGCACTCGATGGACTTTTATCCAGCTCTGGTATGATCATATCTCGGAAGGAATAGTAGACATACTGCTAAATCACTTGAAAAAATAGATCAGTAAGACACTTTAAAAGTAGCTGATATGTTTTTCCAAATAATTTAATCCATAGCCACAGAGCTCAAAATGTTATGGATAAAATAATGTTAGGCTTAAATGATTATTCATTTAACATTTTTGTTTGTTTTAAAGCATGTTTACTAGTATTCAGATCTATGGAGATATTCAAAATTGTTAAGGCTTTCGTGGCCACTTGTTGACAAAGTGCCTATTGGCTCCTGTCTCGGGTTCTTCGGCCAACATTCATCTAATGATTTTTCTGACGTTTCGCCAGCACGAGTGGCTGGCATTGTCAAAGCTTCACCCTCCATTGCCGGTGGTGAACTGGAGCCGAGCTCGCGACCGCAGACTATATGTACCTGGCGCGCCAATGTCCGAGGGCTTCTCCGCGGTCATTTCCAGTGCAGTTCTCCTCTTGCTACCTGCGACGGTCATTCGCTGCAGTACGGGAAGCCAGGATCCGTTTACCTTAAGGCTTTCCTCTTTCTTGTTCGAACTGTTCGCGTGTTTTTGTATTTCTACAGCTTCTCTGAACAAGCATGTGTGATAGTGCTTCTCTACAGCCAGAACTTCCGTGTTGGCGAATTTTATTACGTGGTCGGTCTCGTTCAGTGCGTGCTCTGCCACGGCCGATTTCTCCACCTTCCCCAACCTGCAATGTCGCTTATGCTCTTTGATCCTGGTGTTAATTGATCGTCCAGTCATTCCGACATAAACTTTTCTGCATGTGCATGGTATTCGGTATATTCCCGACATTGCAAGTGGGTCTCTTTTCTCCTTCGCCGATCTAAGACACTCTTTGATCTTCCTTGTCGGTTTGAAAATCGTCTTTACGCCATGTTTGCGCAATATACAGCCGATTCTGTCCGTCACTCTGGGAATGTATGGCAGAAAGGCCGTACCCGACATTTCTTTTTCTGGTTCCTTACTTCGCCGAGTGTTTGGCTCTGTTACACTTCTAATATAATTTGTGGAGTACCCATTGCTCCTCAGGACAGTTTCCAGGTGTTGTATTTCTCGTTTGAGGTGTTGTGGCTCACATATTCGTCCTGCTCTCATTACGAGCGTACTGATCATCCCTCTTTTCTGGCTCGGTGGTGGTTTGACAGTTTGTGCAGGTATCGGTCCATGTGTGTCGGTTTTCGATACACGCTGTGTCCCAGGTTTTCGCCGTCCCTTGTGACCAGCACATCTAGAAATGGCAGTTTCTTGTCCTTTTCCACTTCCATGGTAAATGTTATGTTGGCATGGAGGCTGTTCAAGTGTCTTAGGAAGTCACCGAGCTGTTCTTCACCATGGCTCCACACCACGAAGGTATCATCGATGTACCTGTACCACATCTTAGGTTTGCAAGTCGCCGAGTCCAGTGCCTGTGCTTCAAATTGTTCCATGAAGAAGTTGGCCACCACTGGACTGAGAGGACTACCCATGGCGACGCCTTCCAGCTGTTCATAGAAATCGCCATTCCACGTGAAATAGCTCGCGGTGAGACATGCTTGGAAGAGCTTTCTGATGTCTTGCGGGAAAATGGAACCGATGTGCTCCAGAGCGTCACGGAGTGGCAGTTTCGTAAATAACGAAACAAAATCAAAGCAGACCAGATATTCGTTGTGAAGTGCATGCTGCCAGGAATTCTCTCTTCCATCTTGTTATTGTAGTCATTCTGTGCACACAGTTTGTAACTGCTTCTTTCAGATAAAAATTGTTCATTGTTTTTCATTTCGTAAATTTGATTTTCAAGAAGTATGGAAAATGGGAGAAGGCACAGCTTCTTTGGAAGGTGAGTGATAGAAAACTTATGAATCCAAGACAAAAATAACTTTCATTAGCACATTTAATTACAAAATGTAGTTAATGTAACTTTTTAAACATAGATTTGCATGCAATACTGACATCTCTTAAAACATGACTATTTTCCTGCTCAGAAATATAGCATTTTCCGTGACCATAAGCAAGGTTTCAGTTTGTGAATGTTGGATTTCAGGATAGTCTCTTAAAGTTCTTGAGCAGTTGAAGGTTTATTAACGTAAACCCTGTCTTTCAGATACCCTCGCCAAATGAAGTTTGTTGCCATTATATCATTTGAATCCAGAGGACAAACCATTCAACATTTTTTAAGAGTATTTGAGCATCAAAAATTTGTTGCAAATATCTATAGTTGCCCTAATAGTGTGTACAAAGGTTCTGTTCTGTTGGAACCATACCTCTGTCTTCCATGACCTCTGCTCTACATAAAGATGCTCTTGATTCTTTCTGGCTGACCCCACTCATTTTCAGAGAAATATTGCATGATAACTCTTTCAGCAAAACTGATATTCCAAGTAACACATTTCTAGGGCTGCTGAAATTCTTAGTACTCTGAAATCCGTAGTTTTCTTTTTCTCTTTATATATCCACTTAAATGAAAATGGGCGTTCTCAGTCAATATCAGATTGTTCTAAAAGTGATTATACTTTATTCATTGTTTAATTTGAATGATGTACTGCAGCTGCTTCTGAGTATCTGAGGGCTGTAGAGCTCAAATCATTTGATTCTGTTTTGAAGCATTTTTAAATCTGCTTTCAGAATCTCTGAAGTGATGATGTGGCATGCCTAGTGGACCAATGCAACATTGCGTAGAAGCAAATGTATCTACAGGGGTGCTCATCTCAACAGTTACCACAATTCTATTGGTGTTGACTGTGTACTTGAACCTCTTTCTGGAAGACTCTTAACTGATCAAAGTTCTTTCTAACATGATAACAAGTTTCCAAATAATGTTACTGCAGGGAGACACTCTGATATTAAACAATTTCCTATATGTCCTTTGAGTTGCAATAATCGAAAAGATAAAACAGGGTGTATACGCTCTGGAAGATCCGGGAAAAACATGGAATTTTTCAGAATTCTTGGAATTTTTCAGTGTTTTAGTTTTCAATTAAATTTGTAACTTTGATTGCTAACAACTGATAGCCTGACAAAGAATATTACTCTACCTGCTATTGCAGATTTATATTGCAGCCATGAAATGTAAACGAGAGAAAAAAATAAAGTTAAAATTAAGTTGCAAAGGAAATGCACCAGTTACAACAAAATAAGCTGCACACTCAAGCGTCTGCCAAGAGCAAATGTGTTAAAGGTATTAGGACAAAAGACTATGCAATATTTCATAACAGCAAACTGCTTGCGATGAGCGTGACATCACAATTGTTTACGTTAGCGTCGTTGGACCAGATGCCAGCAGGCTCATGTGGCTGCGCAGTTGAGTCACATATGAACAGTAAATTCTCCTGCTTCTGGCTACTTGAAGTGTGGCTGTAGCAACCAGCCAGATGCTACCCGGAAAAATTTTTCTGGTTCGCAGTGTTTGCATTTAGTGATTTTGCTCTTTCCTCTTCGTTTACAGATCTCACGCCAAATGAAAACAAAACGGTTTTCTGTGGCCGGGAGCCATCAATTGAATTAAAATAGATTCACCTAATTACGGAAGGCTAAAATACATTATTTGTTTCAATTTTTTGGTTTTATTTTATTTCCAGATTTGTAATAGTCAGGCATTAATCAACAAGCAGAACGGTGAAGTTATTTTCTTCAGTTTGCTGAAGAAATTTGGCTGTTATTAATCTTTTCTGCTGGGGCAGTCAATTTATTTGAAACGAAGTGTTTTTTGTCTAGTTTCAACTGTTTGCAGGATTTCAAGCACACATTTTCATCTTCTGGCATGTATGGCATTAACGATAATAAAGAACCAAATGTGAGATAATGCGGTATTGGTACTCAAAGAAAATTTACATCTTGAAAACTGCACTGAAAAGCGTAATATCAGGTTGAGGCCTACTTCATTGTGAGTCTGGACTTACAAATATACACTTTAAGTGGAATTGGGTGTTTTAGTATGGTTTACGAAATTCTGATGCTCTTGGAGTATCATCTGATGTCCTGTTTCTTTTATGATGTTATGTAAGTTCTCTTAATGCTTTTAACGTACAAACATGCAGACTTCCTACGTCATCGTAGCTGCACAAGGGCAGTAACAAGCTGCTGAAACAAACGTGTTTCTAATAGCTCGTGGGAAAATATTGCGAATGGTGGTTTGAAAAGCACCACTTTCAATGTAAATTTCCTTTTAGGCAAGATGAATTATGTTGTGTGTGAGAATGTGTGATGAATTTCTTAAATCATAGAGCAGCTGACTCTTGTTTAAAACTTAAAAATTTACTGGCACATTTGTTTGGGGGGGGGGGGGGGGGGAAGAGAGAGAGACCAATTTATAAGTCAAAGTTTAGCTTTCCTGGTTACTAATTGATCTTGGAGACCAGTATTATACGTGAAAGTGTAGCTTTTCTTGTAGCCATACTTGCACATTAATTTAAACAATTAACTTTTCCTACTTGTGTGTTTGCGCTACTTAACAGTGATGTTGCTGTTGACTGACTGCATCACGTGTTCTGTGCTCTGAGTATCTGCTTTCATTGACTGGTGAGATCACGACATCAGCTATGATTGACTTCCAAAAGGGCATCACAATCTCGATTTCAATGCCTTGGAAATTAATGTGCAATGTTTGGTGGAATTTGAATTTATACTTTTGTAATATGAAAATATGCGGTGTACTTCTTGTTGCACATCAATTTTGTTTTTTCCCCGCTTGTGATCGTTTACTAATGTGCTGGGAAGTTCAAGCCGATGCATGAAACATTAACCCTTCAGTGGATTGACAAGTTTCACAGCTCCGAGGGAAAGTATCCTGTCACGTAACGTGGAAAAAGCGTGTTTTCATCTGGGGAAAGTGTATTTTTAACCAGGAAAAATACGGGAATTTTTTTTTTCCCCTTATTCGGGTGTACACCCTGTAAAACAGAATACATGGTGCTTCAAAAAGAGTAATCTGATTTCACAAGGTTGTATCGTCTACATGAATGAAGATAAAAATAAGAGTTAGTTTTAACCTTTGCATAGGACTACAGAGCTTTTCTTTTTCTTTTTTTCCTCAAAAGAAGCATCTGTTTTTATACGACTGTATGTTTTACATACCTAGGGGTGCTTTTTAGAATTACATTTTGGATAAAAGTTTTCATTTACCTTTCACAAATGTTGAAAATGCTGTGCACTAGACACATGACAAACATCCAGACAATAGTCAGACTCACTCCACACTTTGTGAGCATGTCGTAAGTTGCTGCAGTCACTGATGTTGCTATGCAGTGTCACAGTTACCCAAAATAGTAGAAACAGTGCAATATCCCATGGTGTTTGAAACTGTGAAACCTATCAGAATCAGAGTAATAGACCTACCTAGATTCTGTCACACTCCCTTTACAATCCCATGTTAACTGTAAATTACACAATGAAATCACTATCTTGTACTGCCGTAATGTAGAATTGTAAGGTGGGAAATTGCAGTATCTTACTATATAACTATCTGATGAATCAATAGAATAAATTAGTGAATTGAATGTAACTGTGAGCTCCTTCAAATAAAATGCAAATGAAACATAAACCGATTATTTATTATATTAAATAATTACAAAGTATTAGTATCAACATTCTACGAAAAACAAAGTTAATTGCTGACGACAACTAACAAGTTAGGCAAGTGGAGGGATGGATACTCTGTCCTAGGTGCTCATTAAATCGTTAATCCACTAGTATCCAACAACTGATTTAGAAACTCCAGTGGTCAATTGAATACCATATGAAACAATACTAAGGCATGAGTTGGGTTTAGCGGAGCTGTGCCAACGGTACCTTTCCTGTCTAAAAATTAACCTCCATCTAGTGAGCCGTGCTGCTGTATACTCTCACTAGTCTGCTGTGGCAGTAAGTCGGAGGACCATGGTCATAGTGGAGAATCAGAATCTCACTCATCAGGACTCTGACACTTTCAAGTGCTAAGACGTCTCGAACCAGTGATCTGTCCCCATTCACCAACAAACCAAGAGTGTCTCCTTTTCTTCCACCAGCTCACGATGTGGCAGTTTGTGCTAGTCTATCGGCAAATGCCAGTCAGGAGAAATTCCTTTTCGCCAGTAGCGTGTCAGTGACACATTTAACAAATCCCTACCCTGAAATGTCACCAGTCACAGGCCTTCCTTGCTAGTTTATCCTAGAAATTTCTGTTTGATGCCAGCCGATGATGGGTGAATCAGAGTATAGTTTAACAATCTGAATTTCCCGGGGCCAAACCACATTCCAAGACTTGTACTTTTCCATCATAAGTTGTAGTTTCCCAGCAAGCACTTGAAGCTGTTGCCCTTGGCCATCTCGAGAGGCAAGTCTTGCACAGGCTGCACATTCAGAGGAGTTTGCGAGCTGTGCATTTCTCACATATTCACAGACTGGAACTATTAGCCCCTTTACCAATGACCACAGAAATTTTGTAAAATACATTTCCTTGTTACAATTCAACATAATGAGACTTTAAGTAGAAGCAACCAGTGTCCTGCCTATTGCCGGTCATGACAAGCTGCAGATAAATGTAATATAAGTGGAAGGAGGCAAACAAGATAGCTTGTAACCTTCCATAACCTCCCTCTTACAATAGAATTTTGAGATAAAACTGCCACTTATCAAGACTGGTTGTAGCACCCATATAAAACACTGAAATGTACTGCATTGAATGGTCTAGCAGAGATGGAAGCAGAATAAACACTCCATAATCAGGCACAGGATAGCCCACTCCTGCACACAATTAAAATATACACTGGCCTGAGATTGGTGGTACATAGTATCTGCGCCAGCAGACTTAATAAGTACAATAATACCAGCGTACCAAGGAATGGCTGCTAATACAATTACTAGTTTCATAGAGTTACAGTTTAATATGAAGTCATCAACTAGGGCTCTGGCCTCAATTTTATGTTTACTATTTTGCGCGATATGTGTATTCTGTACAAAGATGACAGGAGGTCTATTCGTACAACTTTAAAATCCAAGCTATTCTTGTTTGAATAAGTTACAGTTTCTGCCTCGTCCCAGTAGAAGACTGACCGAAAAATTTTCTGATAAGCCGTAAGATTTATTGCCACTGGAATGATAGCCGTAAAGAATGAGTTGGTTGCTACTGTGGTTACACTAACATGAACATCATTGAGAGTTAAGTTCTGGGCATACAAATGACGTTAGGCAAATTATCTAGCATGTAACAGCGAAATATCATAGGTGTGGTTGTGATTTTTGGCTCACTACACTTAGGTTGGTGTGTCTTTTCACAGTGTGTGGTGAGTCAGAGGGCTGTGCACTACTGTATGTGTCATTGGAGTGAGGCCCATAGTCTCCATTGCTGTTGCTGTTCCATAAGGCGCAAATCGTTGGACAGCTGTGGGCACATCCTAGGCCAGCACTATCAAGGATAGCAGTAGCAATTGCTCAACTGTGTCCATCAGTCATGGCCTCCAGCATGGACGTCAGGGTTATCCTTTGGTCTCTGTCCTCTTGGCACGTTGAGTCTCACCCAGGCTGGCAACACCTATGGTGTTAGCTCGTCTGTACAGAATTGCTGAGAGCTCATGAACAATAACATATGAAATGAAATAGAGGAGGGTCAATGTCTGTGTACCCTATGTAAGGCACTGACATTGGAAGTAACCATTGCAGGGGCACTTGTACAGACAAATAAGTGGATCCCTGGAAAGCCCAAAGTTGCAGAGCCACAACCTGGCTATTATGATGCTCTCCAAAGGGAGAAAGACAGCGGCACAATGCCAGCGTTAGGGGTGGATTAGTTGGCCGCTGAAGTCGTTCGTCCTTTCCGCTACTCGTGTTTACATTGGCGCAGTTTTAGTGTGCAACTGGGCCTCTGTCTATTATCTGGCCGCTACCACCATGGGGAAGGGTGTGAGGGGTGGGTGTAAAGCCTGGATTAGCACACCTTTCATACTGGTGCCCTTGTAGTGGTGCTGTCTGGCCGAATCTGCTCAGTATTATGGCTATGCGTTGTTCAGATTCTACATGGCTGGATAACATGACATGAGACACAAGAACTGACGTAAACAAAATCACTATGGTGAAGCCCCTATTTTACGTTTTTGTGCAATCCAGAGCTAAAAAATGCAAAACTGAGGAAAATGCAGAATTGACATGAAAAAATGAGTTTAATTCCCCAGTTGACGTAACAAGCTAATTAGAAGTTGACTTAGTGAATTTCCGTACACTGTGTACAACATAAATGTGAAAAATAGCTCAAGCGCTACAGTTTCGCTTCATGCCCTCTATGACTGCTGCCAGTCTTCCCGATCTGCAGTGTGCTGTGCAAAGTACATATGTGAGTAGTGTATGTAGTTGCAACTGTATTGTGTCAGATTTGATCAAAATAGTCTTTAAAATGTACTATCGCAGAACCCATGTTCTATTTCCATGTAACATCTTTGTCACAGCACATCATTTGCACAAAAAGTGTATTTTTAGCACTTCACAAAATGCTTTCACCCCTACCTGCATTCCTGTTACTGAAGGGCCACTCCTCCTTTCCACACATCCAGTACGCGAATTCATTTTACACGTGTTAGTGTGGCATGGTGACTGCACTGGCTATTGGGTAACTTAATAGGTTTCCACCCAATAAGAGTTCACTAGCCAGAAATGGGCGATGTTTCCTTGATTATGACTGAGCATATTCTTTGAGACTCAGTGTTTGAATTTAAAAGGTTGATGATTGATATTGTTGCTGAACACAATACATTGGAAATATATGCAAAAAGGTGAGACTGAGTTATAAGTGGTGCAAGAAAAGGTAGTGGCTTAGCTCCATCGTCACATATTGGCTCAGTCCGGAACACTTCACTTCGACTGTCATGTTTTTGCTGTTACAACCTAGCAGTAGTTGTATCATAATTGCATGGTGAAGCTAAATGTTGCAAGTTGTGCTGGCAACACTGTTTGTGGATTATGTCAGCATTTCCTCTCTCATGTCTCCACACTCCGCAACAGCCTAAAATAGTTCCTTAACTCTGCCACCACAAGTGGTGTGAACCCTTTGTTTTTTGTGCCACTAATAACTTATTCGGTGACGTAAATGTCAATAGGAAGAAAATGGGATGAAGTCAAACGAGATGTCGGTTAAGAATGTAGAGTTGAGGCAAACGTCACTAGGAAGAAATGTTAGAGGGAATTTTTAGCATTGATCTTACAGGGTTTTCAAAGGGGAGTAAAAATTTATGTTTTATAATCGCAAAAAATGTAAAATCTACAGACACCTCTTTAACTAAGCCGTGGCTACCTAAGAGATGTACATGTCCACACACACACACACACACACACACACACACAGTGCATTCATGTCATTGGGATACTTAAGCTAACTATGCGATTACCTATTTACCAGTGAAATTAAAATTGTAACTTGACCCTGTAAATGAAATTTATGTGGTTAAAGACAGAAAAATGCAGGTCTTCTTATTCTACCTTTTCTGCACCTTGTCTTTATTTCAAACTTTATTGTGTTCTATTGAACATGTGTTAAAAATCTAAGCTGTTGTGCAAAAGGATGAACTGTTCCTGGAATTAAAGCAGATGTAAACATTGGCGTATCATCTTTTTCTCATAGGCCGTGTCTCCTCACTTACGCTCTGTCCACCTGCAATAGAGATAAGACACATTTCTAATATACTTGATAAGTGCCAGTGCTTCCTGGCATCACAGTTCATAAAACGTAACAAAATCTCCACTCTCCAGACATTGGTCCATGCAGTGGTGATGTGAATTTTTTGGAAATCAAAGTGGAATCCTGAACTGCTAAACTGCCACGGTAAAGGTAACAGATGACAGCCTGCACGTCTACTTCTCTTTGTACTAAATCATCAAAATTTCCATTACAGTATGTCATGCTCTGGCATGTAGGCATATGAATTGAGCACCCACCGACTTTCTTTATTTCTGTCTTTCTGCTCCCCCCCCCCCCTCCTTCTCCCCCCCCCCCCCCTTCCTACACACATACACCTCTATTTACACAGATTACCTAACAATAACCCACTAACACAAAGCTGCGTACCAATGAAAATCACTGAGTTATCTACTTACCCTAATTACACTAAACTATATACTTCTATAATCTAAAAACAAAGATGATGTTACTTACCAAACGAAAGCACTGGCAGGTCAATAGACACACAAACAAACACAAACATACACACAAAATTCAAGCTTTCACAACCAACGATTGCTTCATCAGGAAAGAGGGAAGGAGAGGAAAAGACGAAAGGATGTGGGTTTTAAGGAAGAGGGTAAGGAGTCATTCCAATCCCAGGAGCGGAAAGACTTACCTTAGGGGGAAAAAAGGACAGGTATACACTCGCACACACACCCTTATCCATCCGCACATACACAGACACAAGCAGACATTTGTAAAGGCTTGTCTGCTTGTGTCTGTCTCTTGAAATCCACCAAAGATCTTCCTTGTTCTATCTACCATCTATTTGACTGATTGTGTTACTTCTCATTACTATTTGAAGGGTTTCAAGCTCAGTAACTACAGAAAACACGGTTTTATTTCATAGCACTTGTTACAGTAGCATTCACATTGTGTACATGTGCTGCAGAGAGCGGCAAAGTCTGTTCACTCCAAAATGGAAACAGAGGGTTTAAGAGTCTTTTATCAGTCCCCAACATCCTCCCCACACTGGTCTATCTCAAGGCCCTTCCACTACTTCTCTCTCCCACAAGAGTCGTGGTTTGATGTCCCCTTAAGGGGAGCCGGAACGATCCATCTCCTAGATGTTAATTTTAGCAAATAGAAGAAACATTTTTTCTGAAACCATTAAACATATTGCTCTGAAATTTGGACTACATGTTCAGTGAATATTTCTCTTCAAAGTTATAGTACCATGTTAAGAAATATTTATTGGTTTTTGTTTTACAGTTTTTTCAACACATGCTTATTTGTTTTCTCTAAAATTTTGCACTTTTTCTTCTACAACTCTTGAATTATACAATATTTTTTTTACAATTTGTTATAAAAATGAAGAAAAAGAAGTAAATGATAATGTGTATAAATTTCATTGATATACTGTTAGCTTTTTGAGAAAATGTTCCTCAAGGATGAAAATTTTAAAGTTACGGGAAAGGCTTCCAAAGTTTTTTAATACATTCCTGCCCCATATGATGGATTACCAGCATCCTTTTCTTTTTCCAGTGTTAGCTTCTTTATCGTTGGTCTTTTCTTCCCTTTTGCTGCATGTTGTAGGCTTTTGTATCGTCTCCCTGCACCTCTTAGTCTTTCTTCATCAAGTAGGCGCATTGTGGAAATGGTGTTGTGTCCTGGTTGGAAACCTAAATGTTTCAGCGCATCACATTTGATAGTGTTTCCTTCATTGTATGTTGCCACTGCATCATACACTCCAAAATGCAATGTTTTTGTCTGTACAAACACACTCTGGAAATCCTAATCCAAATTAAATTATTTACACTTTCATTTGGATTATGTGTTTCCCCATGTAAACACTTTTCCAATAAACTTGGCTGTGATAAATCTATGAATATGGGCTTAATTAGAACAATTATAGCATTTGGAAAACTGTTCTTATGGGCATATTCCTTTCCTGATTGGTACTTACACCATGAGTCGTCACCTGTGGGGCACAGTGCATGTTGTGGGTGCTCATTTGTTGATGCAGTATGAAAAAATAATGTCCATACTGCTCTCCTCATATGCTCAATGCTTCTTGTATTTTGCCTAATTGTACACCCATAATACCTCTGCAATCTATCAATTGCTTCATCTGCCAATCTTCCTCTTCCTCCAAGGGTCTTACCATCACTAAGCTTCTGGGATCCTAATGTCTGCTTTAGTTTGCGCAAGCGAGCCCCCATGTGCTTCTGCACATGTCCAGTGCACTCCTGTTTTTTAATGTGAATTTCATTGCCATAAGGTTTGAGTTCCTCTACTGCTTTATATCCCTTAGAATCACCATCTCCTAGATAGTTAGTGTATCGTACATTATAGCACTCCTGATAGCACTCCTGTGATCTGGAAAAATTGCTTTCACTCCCTCTACTTCCATCGCTCCACTCGTGCCGTGAAAATTTGCTTAACAACTTTCACTATGTTTGTCCTTGGTATTGCCCTTACATCTACAATGTTTCGAGAGAATAGCGACATCAATTACTTTGCAATGTCTCCACTGGTAGCTGTCACAACTCCATTTGGAGATTTATGACCTCTACGTTGCCATGATCCATCTAAAGCAACAGTTAAATCTCTACAATTACCATTATCTGTCACAACTTCTTCAACTGCTTCTTCATTGTTGCTTGAGCAATATCTTCAGCAGAAGATCCCACCAATTCATTATAAAACCCAAACTTGGTTGGTGGTTTTGGCAAGTTCATAATTCCACATGACATTGTCCCTGCAGCACTGCCCTTGCCAATGCAACGCAAGCCATACACTAGCCTAACATTTATATCATACACCTTCTTTCCACTATTACCACCATGAGGAATACTGTTAGAATTAGAAAACGAAGCTTCTGCAGCACATTTGTTACACTTCAATAACATTTTACATGCCAGACCAATGTGTGAAGTTATTTTCAATTCCAGCCCTCTTTCTTTGCAAACTTGGCATGTTTCAAAATATTAGAGAGCAAGGAAATGTTAATTATTTCATTCACATCATTACTGTCACTTTCATAGTTTTCAAATTTTTCTTATCTGTCACAGTTTCTTGCTGGAAGTACTTCTATCACATTCATTTGGAGTAGTCGGTGAAGCAGTCTTAGCAGCATCTCCCTTCGAAACAACAAAAGATTTCTTCTTCCACTCATTGTGCCTTTTCTTAAACACTCGATTGCTGAAACGGGGCATTGATATCCACAAACCAAATATGTAAAACAGGTACGAGCAACACTCATTAAACAACACGAAGCAAACTCCACAAGTCAACACACACGGTATAGCGTTTATGTTTACCGATATGAATAATTGCTTGTCATAGAGATAATGCCATACAACAGTGGAAATCAAAACACTGTCTAATTCCGCAAAGATACCCTGCTTGCAGCCAGCTAGCGGCGCCGTCAGAGGTGACACACCAAGTTGCTACAACCGTTTACGCGGTGCGTAAACTTTTCAGCAATAAAAAATACACTTAGAATACACTTAGAAGGGTGAAACTTGATTTGTTTTATTCAGAAAACTTCAAATTATTTTATAGTGAAAAAACCAAATAAATGTTAATTTTATCATTTTCATCGTTTTGACTCTCTTTAAAGAAGAATGACTTCTCCAATTCTGTTTCTTTTTCTCGATGGATATCCTTACGCTTTGTGGTAGCTTCTTAGCAGTAAAACATGTTAATTTTTCCTTCTGCACCAAATGTCCTCATTGCCCTATTGTCTCAGACAGAACCCCTTAGCTAGATCCTTCCTAGTAGTTGCCAGTTCTGGCCCGCATGTAACAGCTACCAGTTTGCCACTATTTAGGAAGTGTGCTGGTGTCAATGCCCTGTCTTTCAGTGCTGAATCTTGAATTTATTGTGGCTTCTGTTTTGATCAGAATGGTGTTTAGGCTCTCTCCATCAACATGGAGGGACCTAGCACCTTGTTCCAGTAACACTTGACGGAGCCTATCTTATTCCCACCATTGTTCCCACCAAGCCACCTGTGGTAATGTGTGGACACAGTAGTTATTGTGTTTTAATATACTGGACTGTGTTGAATAACTCTGCCAGTTCTGTGTTTGCTGCATTAAATGTTGTAGCATTGTTTGAATAAACAGTGAGTTATAGGCTTCTATGTCTTGTAAAACATTACGTGGCCACCAGAAATCTATTGGTGGACATATCAGTGACAAGCTCAATAAGAATTGCACTTGTTGTGGTGCATGTGACTGGGACCCTGTGGGATGTCTTTGTTTTGTGTCCAGTTTCAGTTAATGGTTCAGCAAAATCAATGCTTGTTACTGTGAATTATCATGTGGGTCCAGGATTAGTGGAACATCGATTTATTTGTGGTGATGACTGTATATTATTTTGCAGGGCGTAAAAGAGTAAAGAACTTTTCAAACAACTTCTTGTCCTTGCAAAACACAAAACTCTTGAGACAGTTCTCACACTCCGAAGAAGTCCTCTTATATGGATATGTTTGATCGGAATCTGCTTCTCTGTATCGGACAGTGCAGGGCATTGTAGCCTCCCACCGAGCTTAATCATACCATCAGACAGGAAAGGGTTGTATTGAGCAACCTTTGATGCTTTCAGTAGCTGTTCCTCCTCAATCAGTGCAATAGTTCGGCAGTGAATAGTTCCTCTTGAACTCTTCTGACCCAAAATGTATGGAAGGATTTTAATTCCAGAATGCTCAAATTGCCAGTAGTTCTAATCTTGTTCTTCGTGATATCAATAAATCAATGTACTATTCGCCAGTATGAACGCAGATTTGTTATATTGAGTAAGGATTCTGTGATGGTGATCAAAGTGATGTTTGTTTGGGTTTTCTGCTTCTGGTATTGATTTAGCTGGAACTGGGATGTTCTGTAGCTAATACTGTTCGTCTTTGGAAAGTCATGGTGGATCACACCATCGTCTGTCAAGTGTTACCAGCAGATCTGCTTCTAGTCCCTGTGTGAGGTGATCTGAGGGATTTTCTCTTTCAGGTCAGTACCTTCAGTCACCCGATTAAAAATGAAGGCTTTCTATTTGTTTGAATTATTTTGTACCCACCCGATGTGACTGTTGGGTCACTCCACAAATTAGCTCTGTTCACATCAAACCATATTTCCTGGCAAAAGTAATGAAGAACTCGTGAACTGCACAATGTGGAAATAATTCTAACCTATGTAAGGTTACATTCTTGATAGCTGCCCATTTGTTCTTGTTGCAAATAACATGTGCTGCATAACCAATTTCTGCAGTTATTGGTAGATATGAAACAGCACTGTAAGCTCTTTCAGATGCATCACAGAACACATGCTCTAAGTTAGTTATACCTATCCATCTGGGAATGCGCAACAATGACAAGTGGTGAAGTTTTGATACCCAGAGTGCCAAGATTTATGAGCAAAACTTCCTCCGATGCAAGACCCCTCAGCCATGTGCCTTTGAAGATTAGTTTAACAATAGTTCCAATGTGTGTGAACAGATACAGATGGTCGTAAAACTGAGCTACTGCCAGTTTGTATTAGGTCTGTAGCTATTTTGTGGTAGATAGTGGAGATAGTCATGTGCAGTATTCCAGTTAATTCCCAAGACTCGCGTTGTGGGCTTGATTCCAGGATCTGTGGCATACTGTATTGCCTTTGGGACTTTTGAACTAGTTGTATGTTTGGAAAGAGGAAGGCTTAATTTGCATTTGCAAGAGTGCTATCAGTTCATGATAAACTTCCGCTGTCTAGTCGCCATCTCTCACACTTGCTAAAAAATCGTGCATAAATGTAGAATTCTCTCTGAGGGCTGACATTTTACGTATTTATCACTATCGTCATTTTTTCTGTTTTCCGTCTTTCCTTAGAGTTGCTTTATATTTGTAGAGGTATGTTCCATCCATGCAACTAATTGACAGCAGTTTATTTATTTCCATA
Organism: Schistocerca americana; assembly: GCF_021461395.2. Taxonomy (NCBI): domain Eukaryota; kingdom Metazoa; phylum Arthropoda; class Insecta; order Orthoptera; family Acrididae; genus Schistocerca; species Schistocerca americana. The sequence goes on along the minus strand of NC_060119.1, from coordinate 929,165,012 downwards.
CGCGTTTTGCTTCTTTTATTTGGGAAGCGTCTTCAGTGGCCTGTAATATAGGTTTTTCTTTTTATACATACAATAAACATATTATGTGGTAGATACAGTATGCTGCTATGTTACATTTTGTCGTGTTTTGCTCTTGTTTTTTAGATTAGAATCAACTTCTGTAGCACAAGTTTCATATGTGAAATTATCGTATGGTCCTGGAGATGTATTCGTTAGTTTCCGTGCTCCAGCTGGCCGATTTCTGGCGTTCTTTCACCCACATTTGTCACATTGCGTATATTACTTGCACTTTCCATTTTGTGATCAACATATGTGTGTTTTCAGTGTGTAGTGTTGCCAACTGTTGTTGTGTTTTTATTTGTCATCTTTTGTTTGTGTTTTGTGTGTGGTTTGATATTTTTTATTTGTTTTGTGTGTGTATATTTCCTGTGTGTGATTGTGTCGTTCTTTCTGCACACTCGTGCACTTCTGTGTAAATGTCTTTTTTTTTTTTTTTTAATATATATGTGTGGGGTGAGGGAGGGGGGGGGGGGGGGAGAGAGAGAGAGAGAGAGAGAGAGAGAGAGAGATTCATTAGATTCATTAATCATTTATCCTGGTTACATTTCAGTTTGTTATTGTTGTGGTAGCTAGCATGATCAGACAGTTATTGCTTATATGGATTTTGTCATTGAGTACCTTCTTTTCCATTGCGACGGCTCTTTGTATGTGAAAGTTTTCTTGCAATATCAGGAGCTTTTTGTTGTGATTATTCACTCTGATAACTGTAATGTCATATCCCACATTGGATGGTTCATGTCCATGTTTTATCAGGTGTTCGACGAAGGTAGAATGGCTGTTTTCATATTTCCAGCTTCTTATATGTTCCTTATATCTAGTTTTGAAGTTCCTGCTTGTCATCCCCAAATAAACTGATTTACATTCTTGGCACTTTAGCTGGTATATGCCTGCTCCGTGGTATTTATCTGATTTGTCCATTGTGTGTAAATGTGATTGGAGTGTGTTTCTTGTTCTGTAATCTATATGTGATCCCTGTTTCTTTAGTATGTTTGCTATCTTGTATGTTGCTTTGTGTTTGTATGTGAAAGGATACCATTTTTTTCTTTTTTTCATCACACAAACATCAAAGAACCCCGCAGACACTACAGCACACATAGAAATACAAAACAGTAACACTCATTACATGAATAACAGAAAAAATGGTACACTCAAACACAAAGCTACATACAAGATAGCAAATATACTAAAGAAACAGGGATTACACATAGCTTACAGAACAAGAAAAACACTCCAATCACTGAACACCTGATAAAACATGGATGCAAACCATCCAAAGTGGAACGTGATATGACAGTTATCAGAGTGAATAATCACAACAAAAAGATCCTGACAGGGCAAGAAAACTTTCACATACAAAGAGCCGTCGCAATGGAAAGGAAGGTACTCAATGACAAAATCCATATAATAACTGTCTGATCATGCTAGCTACCACAACAATAACAAACTGAAATATAACCAGGATAAATGATTAATGGATCTCTCTCTCTCTCTCTCTCTCTCTCTCTCTCTCTCTCTCCCTCCCTCTCCCTCTCCCTCCCCTCCCCTTCCCCCCCACACACACATGTACACATATATAAAGGGTGAGTCAGGAGGAAAGGTACATGCTTTGAGACGCGATAGTATTAATGATTCTGAACAAAACAACTTCATATGAACGTATGCCCTATTGCTAACGGTTTCTGAGATAGAAGACATTTAATATCACTTTTGTATGTTTTTCTTTAATAGCTCAGAACCCCACACTCCAATGAAAACGTGTCTTGGTACACACTTAAATTAAACTTGCTACAAAAAAAAAGGTCCTATTTATTTTTTGGCCAGGATGAACAGTTTGCACGAAGAGATCGCGAGAATATTGAAAGCCTCTCACTGTAGCTTGGGTACTTTTCGTAAGCCAGTTTGAGGTAGTTTCCCGACATGATTGACCACAAGCGTCCTGTATCAAAATTTCCATCTCAACTTCCTCTATCCTGACGTGGTAAGCCGGCCGCTGTGGCCGAGTGGTTCTAGGTGCTTAAGTCCGGAACCGTACTGTTGCTATGGTCGCAGGTTTGAATCGTGCCTCACGCATGGATGTGTGTGATGTCCTTAGGTTTGTTAGATTTAAGTAGTTCTAAGTCTAGGGGACTAATGGCCTCAGATGTTAGGTCCCATAGTGCTTAGAGCCATTTGAACCATTTGTTGCTGTGGTACATGGTAAACAATGACAATGAATAATGCAGAAAATAAATAGAAATCTGAAAAATATGTAAAAATCAGCCAACCGGTTGCATAGGTTTTCTGTATACCTTGACCAGGTTTCATCACCTCTAACGGTGACTTCATCAGAAGGTAAGGTAATTACATGAAGAACATATTGTCAAAGATCTACAGTAAAAGTGTTCTATCTTGGAAACCATTTGAAATAGGGCATATCCACATCAAAGTTTTTTTGTTCAAAATTACTAATGCTATCACCCATCAAAATACGTACCTTACCTTTCCTCCTGACTCACCCGGCGTATTAAAAAAAAATTACACACAGCAAAATGCACGCGCGCGCACACACACACACACACACACACACACACACACACACACACACACACACCCATATATAAAAAATAATGATACATTCACCTACAGCAGAATGCACACACACACATCCATATGCACACGCACACACACACACACACACACACACACACACACACACACACACACCACAAACAAAAGACGACAGATAAACACACAACAACAGTTGGCGACACAACACACTGAAAACACACATATGTTGATCACAAAATGCAAATCACAAGTGATATATGCGATGTGACAAATGTGTGTGAAAAAATGCCAGAAATTGGCCAGCTGGAGCAGGGAAATTAATGAATACATCTCCGGGACAACAAGCATGAGTTATCAGTGCTGGAAATCGTAACACCGAACGATAATTTCACATACGGAATTTGTGCTACAAAAGTTGATTCTAACCTAAAAAATAAGAGCAAAACACAACAAAATTTAACATAACAGCATATTGTATCTACCACATAAAATGTTTATTGTATGTATAAAAAGAAACACGTATTGCAGGTCACTGAAGACGCTCCCCAAATAAAAGAAGCAAAATGCGTATGGCAAGAAACAAACTGTTATCAATTAGCTGTATAGACGGAACATAAATCCACGAATTTATCACTATTTTGTGCTGCTAGCTCCCTTTTGGCTACTGACAAAAGGTATGGCCTTGGTGGAAATCCAAATGACAGATGTTTGAAGCTGTATGTTATAACATCATCCCTGGTGTTGGGTTCACCATTCTCAGTTTGTTCAGCGTGTTCCCACAAAGACCTAGAGTGATCTCTGTCCTGTTTGTTCAAGGTCAGCTGTAGGATAGCTTGGTCCACACCACACACTAGTTCTGTTGGAAGTTAGTGGAATCATAACAAGGATGCGAGAATGTGTGGCAGTAAATCGGATCCTGTTTCTAAGGCGTCATTCAAAGATGGAGTCTGATTCATAAGACAGTATTTGATACTTACATTGGTGTGGAAGGTAAAATATGTTTCCAACTGTATAGTCATTAGGTGAAACTTTTACTGAATCCCTCTTAATGTAGTTTGACATGTTCTCATGATAAATAAGCTGCAGTTCTTCATTCCCTTGGAACTTGTCTTCTAAGGAGTGAAGGTGTGCTTCAGCACTAGCGTAGTTGCAAGAGAAAATAAATCCCTTCTTTAGAGGCAGAGACACAAATCTGCAACCATTATCCATGTGGTTTGACTGCTAGAGGAGGTTGTGCCTGGGCATCAGTGCTTGCTGTTGATGATCTGTTATGCCAGTTGTCTCCAAATCCCAAAAGCATTGCACCGACTCATGAGACATCTTACTAAAGCTCCCCTGCATGAAGTTGACAGTTGCCTGGTTAACTGCCATACTAGTTTGGTTTCCACTAAGAACATGTCTGAAGATTGTGGGAAGAACTAATGAAGATAATACTTTGGTAGTTCCAAGGTCAAGATTTTTCAAGAGTAATAAGCAATGATTAGGAATCAATAGGGAGATCTTCAGTCTCAATAGGGAGATCTTGTGATGCTGTTGGTTGATGTAAGAATTTGTTGATGCTTTTGAAAGCTGTAGCTGTTACATAGCTGGTGGTGGAGTATCCCGTCATATCAAAATGAACATTCCTCCTTGAAAGGAATAAAATGTGGGTTGGCTCAGTGTCGTTATTTCCAAAGTTGTGGTTTCAGTGACGGTGATTCAATCAGTTAATGGTGGATAAAACTTGACTGACTCCCTGTGTCTAGGATTACATATGTCAGTTGATTCCTACTGGCTGGCTCTTGATACACACACAAGAAGTTTGCAAGTATGTGAAGTTGAAAGTCGTCATTGCATTATTGTTCACTGCCATGTGGTGGCTACTGCAGATGGAAATGTGGTGCACAATGCTTTTATTTGATACAGGATTCTTTCTCCATGTAGAACACTGATGTTTGTTGTGGCCATGTCCAAGGTGTAAGCAGCAGCCGTTATTTTTTTTTCCCCCAGGATATCTAGCCTGTAAGCATGCAACCTTTTGATGAACTGAACTGGGCCACAGTACCCCCATTCTTCAAAGCACACACAAAAAGGGTCTGAATTTTGTCATTCTTTGTTTTAAGCTTCACATGGAAAACAGATGCTTTGGATACATAATTCTCTTTTGGAACTGTAACTCCAAATATCTTGCATATTGTGATGGTTCCTTCTATCTCTTCATTTATAAACTCTGTAAGATGTGTAAGATTCCCTTCTTGGATCTTTTGCCTTCATGCCTGGTAAGCCAGTGTTTGCAGACTTCTTCTGGGAATGCACGTAGCAGATTTGGGGCGAGAATTCTCCCATAAAAATCCACATCCTCTCCTAGTGCTCATTATGCTTAGGTGTGCCCATGGTACTCAACGTAGGTGATGTTGAGAGCCTCTAGACTGCCTGAAGGAGAAATTTTAGAAAATGCATGTTAACTTTGCTGTGTTGCATTTTGCGCATTTATTCTGACCGGTTTTGGTTTTTGATGATCATCCACGGACTATACCAAATAGACAGAAATGAACAGTACATGTTGCTGACAAAAACACACATACCATAGTCATTAAATACTGAATATCATACATAAAGATAATCTAAAGAAGTATTTACAAAGTGAAAACGATACTTTTAAATTTCATATATTATGCTTCAGACAGATGTGATACTGCAGGCTATATTATAATACACATCAACATTTATCAATCAGATATTATGACAGTCAATATAGATACAGAGTCTGAGTGTCAAGGATACTTGTAGAATCACAGTAAACATATGGTGCTACACCAAATAGTGTATGTGTCAAATATATTACAATCCAAGAAACAAACATGATTTACAGTCAATCATTATGGAAATATCCATTCTGTAACATAACGTTTTGTAATACAACATATTCACAAATTCACATCTGCGTATCACTAGGATGTCAAATAACATCAGTAACGTCAGGTTAATACAAGCACTGCTAGCCTAGGAACTACCACTGAGATATGTGAAATACCTCATTGAATTGAGTACAAAACTGAAATAAAAGTCTGAACATTACGTTGTTACACGTAAGAACAAAGTACTTCAGCTTGGTATGAAACTAAAATTGTTTTTCTTACATATTGTGCAGTGTCTAGAATCAGTTAACAAAGCAACATTTGAAAATAACTTAAATAAAATTGTTGAGAAATAGAAGGTACAAAAAATCAAATACATAAAATCTACACATGTATGTACGAGAAGTATTACATCATAAATGAAGTGAAGTGAAGTGAAGTAATTCATCTGCAACATACACTTGTATAGATTTTATGTGGTATGTGATTTTTTACACCTTTTATTTCTCAACAATTTTATTCATGTGACTTTCGAAGATTTCGTTGTATGTTGATTTTATACATTACACCATATATAAGAAAAACAATTTTGATTTCACACCAAACTGATATCCTTTGTTCTTCTGAGAGTAATGTTGTAATTTTCAGACTTTTACTTCAGTACAATGACGTATTTTGTATATATATGTGGTAGTTACTAGGCTAATGTTAACTTGACGTTACTGATGTTATTTGACAGCCTGGTAATATGCAGATGTGAATTTATGAATATACTGTATTAAAATGTTATGTTAAACATTGTATGTTTTCATAATGATCAATTGTATATCATATTTGTTGCTTGGATTGTAATATCTTTGATGGATATTCCTTGGTGTGGCACCATATGTTTACTGGGGTTCTACAAGTGTCCTTGATGCTCAGGCTCTGTATCAAAGTTGAATGAGTCACAATATTTCATCAATAACTGTTGAAATGTATCATAGTAGTATGACATCTGTCTGTGGCATTATATATGAATGGTACACTCATGTTCAGAAAAGACAGAACACCTTGAACGACTAGAGATAGGACGTTCATATTCACAGCACATGCACGTTAGCACGTTCTGCAGGAATGATTAGCATTTCAGGCACCTACGTTCAGTGTTTGTCCTGTTGCCCATTAGGCACAAGGTCCACCATGGGCCCTGGTATTTTGTACCATGTGTGATGGCATCGAGGTGTATAAGATGTAAATGGTGTCCTGTGGTACAGCCATCGATGCTGTATTCACCTGGTTCCGAAGTTCATCTGTGGTGGTTAGCATTGAATCACAGTGCTGCACCCATCGTTTCACCAAATCCCACCCAAGGTGTTTCTGAACGTGAGCGTCAAAAGGTGTGTTGTTTTTGCTTTGTAAGTACTTATTTAGATTATCTTAATAACTTTGGAATGTGTATTTTTGTCAGTAACATACATTGTTCATTTCTGTTTATTTGGTATAGACCCTGTGTGTGTGTGTGTGTGTGTGTGTGTGTGTGTGTGTGTGTGTGTGTGTGTGAATTCCTAAGGGATCAAACTGCTGAGGTTATCGGTCCATAGACTTACACACTACTTAAACTAACTTCACACACACACACACACACACACACACACACGTCCGAGGGAGGACTCGAACCCCCAGCGGGAGGGGCCTCACAATCTGTAATATTGTGCCTCCGTCCGCACGGCCATTCTGTGCGGCATCCCTGGATAATGATGGAAAACTGAAATCCATTGGAATAAATGTTTAAAATTCAGTACAGCAAATTAAATGTGCATTTTTTAGAATGTATTCATGTGGCAGACTTCTGCAAAAAAAAAAAAGTAAACAGGGGGGGGGGGGGGGGGTTAGAGGTGTTTAATTCCAGGTGACTTAGAAAAATCATGTTCTTGAATTTCAAAATTTACTCTGTCTGAACATATGTAACAGCAGCCCTGTTAACCAAATCCTTGGGTCCTCCATCTAGAAATCCAAGGAAAAATATGTTCTTATTCATAAATGACACCATCAGAGTTTCATCTAAGGAAGCTGTGAACTGTGCTTCTATGTCACCTGAGAAAGGATACAGTTTGATGGTAACTTGATGCCTGTATAGGTGTGTAGTGTGTTTGCATTAGTATACCCCCAGCAAGTTTCTGCATCAGCCTTGTATTCAGTGTCATCAAGCAAATTCTATATTGAAACAAAAATAATCAATTTTAGAAAATATGATGTAATTCGATAGCTAAATAAAACAAAAATCTACTCACCAAGTGGCAGCAGGAGACTTCCTTCTCACCCTATCTGGTAAGTCTCCCCTGACCCAGGGTGCTGGGTGGCTTTTCCAAACTCTACCCCTTTTTCTAAACCTCACCAATCCATTTGCTTCACCCTTCTTCTTTCCCCTTGAACACTTCTGCCAGCAGAAGGAGCCATTGGCTCCAAAAGCTAGCAGACTAATACGTTTTATATGTGTGGTCTCCTGCTGCCATTTGGTGGGTAGATTTTTTATTTATCCAAATCCTGTATTTAAGCTTTTTGTGTGTTCAGTCCTAAGGTTTCCTGTGGGCGATCTTGACAGTGTCCATTCTCCTCTACTGGCATAGAAACATTGAGTGTATTTATCTGTCTTACAAAATGTGTTAGAGCATAAAGTAGTCCACTTGTGTTGCAGTTTTGGGAAAATAGTGTCTGTATCAGTTATGGCATGTGTTTTTTGCTACTGCCACGATGATCTATCTGTGCTGGTCACCAACTTTATATTGATTGCCGTCACTAAAAGATGGTGCTGCTGCCCAGTAGTTCGCTGTGTGCACTTCTTAGGAATGTTTGCTGTTTGCTAATGGGTGGTGCTGTTGTCTGGTATGAGCAGTCTCCTTCTGCACTACCCAGTAGTATGCCAACTGCACAATATTTCTGGGCCACAAAGATGCATGCTCCAAGTAACACCATAAACAGCTAATAACACGATAAGCAACCAATTTAATGTTTGTGTGAGTTCAGTACAAGCAGTGCTGTGACTTACACATGTGAGTGGAATGTGGCTTGGCATGATAGTATTTTGAAATTTAAGGCAGATAGTATTTTGAAATTTAAGGCAGATAGTATTTTGAAATTTAAGGCACTCTGCATCTTCTTCATTGACATAGTCTGCTCTTGAACTTGCTGTGCCAGTTAGACTTGATAGACTCCCAGGTTTTGGCACCAAAAAATTGTTGCCTGTTGTTGTTGTTGTGGTCTTCAGTCCTGAGACTGGTTTGATGCAGCTCTCCATGCTACTCTATCCTGTGCAAGCTTCTTCATCTCCCAGTACTTACTGCAACCTACATCCTTCTGAATCTGCTTAGTGTATTGATCTCTTGGTCTCCCTCTACGATTTTTACCCTCCACGCTGCCCTCCAATGCTAAATTTGTGATCCCTTGAAGAAGAGAGAAAAAGTATAGGAAAAAGGAAGGACGCTAAAGGGTGGAACAGATACTCAAACCAGATGTTTTGGAGAGACAAGATGAGGAAAGGTCATGGGAATTATAATGAGTATAAAATAATCTTAAAATCAAATTACGCCTTTTGAGGAAATATGGATTGTCAGTCACATCACAGGTGATGTAACAAGTAGTGAAGAGAAGCTCTGAAAGAAAATTGCCATTCTTGCACTTACATCTTGAAAGCAAATTTAGTGTTGTTGCTCAATATGCACAGTGTGCTGTGATTAAATTTGTAAGGTGTTTTGTAAAAACACATTTTGCAATGTGAACTAGAATTTTTCTGTGTCATCATCAGTATTTCCATTTGAGATCTTCTGACTTTGCGCATGCTATTGATTTTTTAGTATGTTATATTCATCTCTGCTCTGTTTTTTTCCCCTTGGATAAAGGAAAAGTACTTACCTCTACAACGGCCTTTGGCATACCATGGTAAATTAAAGAACATGGGAGGTTCAACAAAAATGCAACATTTTCATTTTTCTCAAGAAATCTTCATTCATTCATAGAAATTTATTTTATCCACTTCAAAATATTTCCCATGGAATATAACGTATTCTCGGAAGCACTTTTTCCAGTATTTGAAGCTGCTTGGAATCACAAGTTACAATATGAAGTTTAGCTCCCCCATCAATTCAGTCAGCGTTAGAGAAAATCATCCTCCTTGGTTTTGGGAGTTGAACGAAGTCACTGGGAGATGTAGCTGGTGAAGATGGAGGTTGAGGCATCATAAGGGTGATTTCTTCTTCTTCTTCTTCTTCTTCTTCTTCTTCTTCTTCTCTCTCTCTCTCTCTTTTATGAACAACCACTGTAGTGTTAGCAGGTGGTGTCTGAAATTAACGATTCTGCAAGTTATTAATCATTTTATCAACTTTTTCAATTTTTATTGATGTCCTGGAATGTTCTGTATATTCGTAATCTTAAATCCATTAACCACTCTCTATGCAGTGAATATCTCACATTTAAGTTCTTGTTTTAATCCTGAAAGATTTACCAAAAGCAGCATTCAACATTTTCATTGTGTTGCTTCACTTTATTTCATTCTTAAAGTAAAATGTAATGTAAACTTTTTGACAGCAAGCTATGAAGTAAGCTCCTAATATAGCTACTAATATCGTAATAAGCTAGTAACAAGCATTCCAAAATAAACAACAAATTGGAACAGTTGTAGTTAAATGCTCTGAAAATTAAACAGTTTTATCACCCTTTGTCACCACAACCAAAATTGGCAAGAGCGGGAAGGGGGGGGGGGGGGGAGATATCGTACTCTAACCTAAAGTTTACGTACTGTACCTCCCTTCCATGTCATAATCAACTACTAAACACCACCAGACACTCCTAGATAATATCTCTAGGTAGTGTAGTTATTTGCCGATGTCACATTTCCTGGTACTTGATCACAACAAATCGTGGTAAAAGACGCTTTTTGGAGGGTTATTTGATGAAATGTGTGTTAACTTTGCTGCATGCGTAAAGTTTTTCTTGTTTTCAATTTGACTACATTCCATTATCCTCGTTTTGCTTTTGTTGATGTTCATCTTATATCCTCCTTTCAAGACACTGTCCATTCCGTTCAACTGCTCTTCCAAGTCCTTTGCTGTCTCTGACAGAATTACAATGTCATCGGCGAACCTCAAAGTTTTTATTTCTTCTCCATGGATTTTAATACCTACTCCGAATTTTTCTTTTGTTTCCTTTACTGCTTGCTCAATATACAGATTGAATAACATCGGCGAGAGGCTACAACCCTGTCTCACTCCTTTCCCAACCACTGCTTCCCTTTCATGCCCCTCGACTCTTATAACTGCCATCTGGTTTCTGTACAAATTGTAAATAGCCTTTCGCTCCCTGTATTTTACCCCTGCCACCTTCAGAACTTGAAAGAGAGTATTCCAGTTAACGTTATCAAAAGCTTTCTCTAAGTCTACAAATGCTAGAAATGTAGGTTTGCCTTTTCTTAATCTTTCTTGTAAGATAAGTCGTAAGGTTAGTATTGCCTCACGTGTTCCAACATTTCTACGGAATCCAAACTGATCTTCCCCGAGGTCCGCTTCTACCAGTTTTTCCATTCGTCTGTAAAGAATTCGCGTTAGTATTTTGCAGCTGTGACTTATTAAACTGATTGTTCGGTAATTTTCACATCTGTCAACACCTGCTTTCTTTGGGATTGGAATTATTATATTCTTCTTGAAGTCTGTGGGTATTTCGCCTGTATCATACATCTTGCTCACCAGATGGTAGAGTTTTGTCATGACTGGCTCTCCCAAGGCCACCAGTAGTTCTAATGGAATGTTGTCTACTCCCGGGGCCTTGTTTCGACTCAGGTCTTTCAGTGCTCTGTCAAACTCTTCAGGCAGTATCTTATCTCCCATTTCGTCTTCATCTACATCCTCTTCCATTTCCATAATATTGTCCTCAAGTACATCGCCCTTGTATAAACCCTCTATATACTCCTTCCACCTTTCTGCTTTCCCTTCTTTGCTTAGAACTGGGTTGCCATCTGAGTTCTTGATATTCGTACAAGTGGTTCTCTTCTCTCCAAAGGTCTCTTTAATTTTCCTGTAGGCAGTATCTATCTTACCCCTAGTGAGACAAGCCTCTACATGCTTACATTTGCAGCCAGTTTGCACTTCCTGTCGATCTCATTTTTGAGACGTTTGTATTCCTTTTTGCCTGCTTCATTTCCTGTATTTTTATATTTTCTCCTTTCATCAATTAAATTCAATATTTCTTCTGTTACCCAAGGATTTCTATTAGCCCTCATCTTTTTACCTACTTGATCCTCTGCTGGCTTCACTACTTCATCCCTCAGAGCTACCCATTCTTCTTCTACTGTATTTCTTTCCCCCATTCCTGTCAATTGTTCCCTTATGCTCTCCCTGAAACTCTCTACAACCTCTGGTTCTTTCAGTTTATCCAGGTCCCATCTCCTTAAATTCTCGCCTTTTTGCAGTTTCTTCAGTTTCAATCTGCAGTTCATAACCAATAGATTGTGGTCAGAATCCACATCTGCCCCTGGAAATGTCTTACAATTTAAAACCTGGTTCCTAAATCTCTGTCTTACCATTATGTAATCTATCTGATACCTTTTAGTATCTCCAGGTTTCTTCCAGGTATACAACCTTCTTCCATGATTCTTGAACCAAGTGTTAGCTATGATTAAGTTATGCTCTGTGCAAAATTCTACAAGGCGGCTTCCTCTTTCATTTCTTCCCCCCAATCCATATTCACCTACTATGTTTCCTTCTCTCCCTTTTCCTACTGACGAATTCCAGTCACCCATGACTATTAAATTTTCGTCTCCCTTCACTACCTGAATAATTTCTTTTATCTCGTCATACATTTCATCAATTTCTTCATCATCTGCAGAGCTAGTTGGCATATAAACTTGTACTACTGTAGTAGGCATGGGCTTTGTGTCTATCTTGGCCACAATAATGCGTTCACTATGCTGTTTGTAGTAGCTAACCCGCACTCCTATTTTTTTATTCATTATTAAACCTACTCCTGCATTACCCCTATTTGATTTTGTATTTATAACCCTGTAATCACCTGACCAAAAGTCTTGTTCCTCCTGCCACCGAACTTCACTAATTCCCACTATATCTAACTTTAACCTATCCATTTCCCTTTTTAAATTTTCTAACCTACCTGCCCGATTAAGGGATCTGACATTCCACGGTCCGATCCGTAGAATGCCAGTTTTCTTTCTCCTGATAACGACGTCCTCTTGAGTAGTCCCCGCCCGGAGATCCGAATGGGGGACTATTTTACCTCCGGAATATTTTACCCAAGAGGACGCCGTCATCATCTAATCATACAGTAAAGCTGCATTGTTGCCTAGTAGTATTTAATGGGATTCAAACACAGTAACCACATAGCTTTATTTCACAACATCTGTTACAGTGGTAGCCACATCACACACATGCTGCATGGGGTAGCACAGTCTGCATTTCGCTATAAAATGTCAGCAGAGGTCGCAAAAGTAGCTTCTCATTCCTAACAGGTTGCATGTCCTGCCTACGCCCATTTCATTCATTACAGTCCTAATTGTGTCTGCCATTTCAGTCTGTTATCTGAGCCATTTGTTTATAGCCTCTTTCAGTAATTCCAAATATTCAGTGCATGCTGTATGTTAACATAATTGTAAACTAGTACAAGCAACGAGAGCACTCATTGCCAAAAGAAATGTGTTAGTATGAAATAGAGGCCTTAATTTGAGGAAGAAATTTATCATAACGTACGTCTGTTGCATGGATATCAATCGTTGACTGTGGGGAAACCAGAAAATAATAGGAGTATTTTAAATGTAGTGTTGCAGAAGGATGCTGAAACTTAAATGAACTAATAAAATAAGATATAAGGATTTTTGCTGCTGAATCAGTGAGTAAACTTTGACTAAAGGGAGGGCAGAATGATAAGACATCTGTTGACATATCAGGGAATAACATACTTTACTACAACTAAAACTTTAGGGGGAGGCAGCTTAGCATAGTAGAGCTAATCATGGTGTTTCACACTAAACAAGTCATAAAAGTGCTATATAAAATAATAATAACAGTGATGATGATAATAATAAGAAATTAGTATGTTCAAGTCAACACTACATTTGGCAAAATGTCTAGTTGTGTGATACGTATGTTTTGTTCCATTATGTCAGTAGGGTGTACTCCCGTCAGTCAGCTAACTAGCTTATCACTGCAACCGCTGTTATGGTAACAGCCATTTCTCTTCATGACATGAAATGTCTTTCATTCAACTTGGTGCTCAACATATTATTTGACAATTCTCAAACTTCTAACTCAGTGAGCATGTAATTGTATTGTGAAATCGTAAATGTCATACAAATACAGTGACATTATTTTCAAGTTTCAGTTGAGAAAAAGAAGCCTTGTGATTTGTGTACATGTATTATACTAAATAATCTGGCAATACTTCACAATTGCTAAATATGTATGGGAATTGGATATACATTCTAATCTCCTCCCCTCTTTCCTTTACCCATCTCCTTCTCCCCCACCTCTCTTTTTTCGTCTCCTACATCCCATCACCCCTCTCTTTGCGCATCACCTACCCCCCCTCCCTCCTGTCATCTAACCTATCACCCCTGTCTCTGACCTTGGGTGTTGTTCGTGGTTGAAGTTGCTTAAAATAAATGGGTAAATCAGTTGGGATCATTGGTATGAGAGACACCTCTCCAGCTGCTGAATCTGTAAACGTAGGAGCTTCATTGACAGTATTCTACGTAGTTTTAATCTGTGAATACATGGGATTATGCGTTTCAGACTATTCATGTTCCATAGTAATATTCTAATCACATGCCGATAAGCCATAAATACAATTTTTCCTGTTTTCTGTAAAACTAGCAGTGAGGAAATAAACAAAACAGCACATTCAGCACATTGTTGTGCTTACAGGTTTCATTTGAAAATATATATGAGGAAGAATATATATATTGAGAAACAATTTGTCTCATGGTTTACATGCCGTCGTATCATAGTTAAGAAACATGCAGGAAAGAATTTGAAACTTCACATTTCCATGCCACAGCACAGAATTTTATTTGTTGCTGTCGGTTTTAACGGAAAACCTGTACATTGTCATTTGGGGGGGGGATTGGATTTTGTTTATCTGAAAGTTTATGAGAGTATTGTGTAAAAATCTGAAGTATATCGGTCAACAACTTGTGTTCATTAGAGCATCATGTAAAAATTTAAAGTAAATTGGTCAAATTACTTTTTGAGATTTTTAGTAATGATGTTAAATGATGACTTGTAGATATATAGTAGCATAGAAATGTACGTTTCTGCAGTATATTGTGCCATGTGTAATCAACATCGACCATATTGTCAGCATTCTGCTGTTGGTGCAAATCCTTTGAAAAGCTAATTTTTACCGAATTTGTTCATTCTTTCGATCAGCGAGTTAATATGTTTCAGTAATGCAGTTGGACAACTTGTAATTTAATAGTTTTCTAAATGAATTCTCCTTTTAATATAAAATGAGCCAGGAGAAAAACTTACACTTGCCATCTGCAGAGTCAAGAACAGCTGGAGTGGCTACAGATACTTGGACTGTTATTTCACAAGAAGAGAGAAAAAGTATAGGAAAAAGGAAGGACGCTAAAGGGTGGAACAGATACTCAAACCAGATGTTTTGGAGAGACAAGATGAGGAAAGGTCATGGGAATTATAATGAGTATAAAATAATCTTAAAATCAAATTACGCCTTTTGAGGAAATATGGATTGTCAGTCACATCACAGGTGATGTAACAAGTAGTGAAGAGAAGCTCTGAAAGAAAATTGCCATTCTTGCACTTACATCTTGAAAGCAAATTTAGTGTTGTTGCTCAATATGCACAGTGTGCTGTGATTAAATTTGTAAGGTGTTTTGTAAAAACACATTTTGCAATGTGAACTAGAATTTTTCTGTGTCATCATCAGTATTTCCATTTGAGATCTTCTGACTTTGCGCATGCTATTGATTTTTTAGTATGTTATATTCATCTCTGCTCTGTTTTTTTCCCCTTGGATAAAGGAAAAGTACTTACCTCTACAACGGCCTTTGGCATACCATGGTAAATTAAAGAACATGGGAGGTTCAACAAAAATGCAACATTTTCATTTTTCTCAAGAAATCTTCATTCATTCATAGAAATTTATTTTATCCACTTCAAAATATTTCCCATGGAATATAACGTATTCTCGGAAGCACTTTTTCCAGTATTTGAAGCTGCTTGGAATCACAAGTTACAATATGAAGTTTAGCTCCCCCATCAATTCAGTCAGCGTTAGAGAAAATCATCCTCCTTGGTTTTGGGAGTTGAACGAAGTCACTGGGAGATGTAGCTGGTGAAGATGGAGGTTGAGGCATCATAAGGGTGATTTCTTCTTCTTCTTCTTCTTCTTCTTCTTCTTCTCTCTCTCTCTCTTTTATGAACAACCACTGTAGTGTTAGCAGGTGGTGTCTGAAATTAACGATTCTGCAAGTTATTAATCATTTTATCAACTTTTTCAATTTTTATTGATGTCCTGGAATGTTCTGTATATTCGTAATCTTAAATCCATTAACCACTCTCTATGCAGTGAATATCTCACATTTAAGTTCTTGTTTTAATCCTGAAAGATTTACCAAAAGCAGCATTCAACATTTTCATTGTGTTGCTTCACTTTATTTCATTCTTAAAGTAAAATGTAATGTAAACTTTTTGACAGCAAGCTATGAAGTAAGCTCCTAATATAGCTACTAATATCGTAATAAGCTAGTAACAAGCATTCCAAAATAAACAACAAATTGGAACAGTTGTAGTTAAATGCTCTGAAAATTAAACAGTTTTATCACCCTTTGTCACCACAACCAAAATTGGCAAGAGCGGGAAGGGGGGGGGGGGGGGGGGAGATATCGTACTCTAACCTAAAGTTTACGTACTGTACCTCCCTTCCATGTCATAATCAACTACTAAACACCACCAGACACTCCTAGATAATATCTCTAGGTAGTGTAGTTATTTGCCGATGTCACATTTCCTGGTACTTGATCACAACAAATCGTGGTAAAAGACGCTTTTTGGAGGGTTATTTGATGAAATGTGTGTTAACTTTGCTGCATGCGTAAAGTTTTTCTTGTTTTCAATTTGACTACATTCCATTATCCTCGTTTTGCTTTTGTTGATGTTCATCTTATATCCTCCTTTCAAGACACTGTCCATTCCGTTCAACTGCTCTTCCAAGTCCTTTGCTGTCTCTGACAGAATTACAATGTCATCGGCGAACCTCAAAGTTTTTATTTCTTCTCCATGGATTTTAATACCTACTCCGAATTTTTCTTTTGTTTCCTTTACTGCTTGCTCAATATACAGATTGAATAACATCGGCGAGAGGCTACAACCCTGTCTCACTCCTTTCCCAACCACTGCTTCCCTTTCATGCCCCTCGACTCTTATAACTGCCATCTGGTTTCTGTACAAATTGTAAATAGCCTTTCGCTCCCTGTATTTTACCCCTGCCACCTTCAGAACTTGAAAGAGAGTATTCCAGTTAACGTTATCAAAAGCTTTCTCTAAGTCTACAAATGCTAGAAATGTAGGTTTGCCTTTTCTTAATCTTTCTTGTAAGATAAGTCGTAAGGTTAGTATTGCCTCACGTGTTCCAACATTTCTACGGAATCCAAACTGATCTTCCCCGAGGTCCGCTTCTACCAGTTTTTCCATTCGTCTGTAAAGAATTCGCGTTAGTATTTTGCAGCTGTGACTTATTAAACTGATTGTTCGGTAATTTTCACATCTGTCAACACCTGCTTTCTTTGGGATTGGAATTATTATATTCTTCTTGAAGTCTGTGGGTATTTCGCCTGTATCATACATCTTGCTCACCAGATGGTAGAGTTTTGTCATGACTGGCTCTCCCAAGGCCACCAGTAGTTCTAATGGAATGTTGTCTACTCCCGGGGCCTTGTTTCGACTCAGGTCTTTCAGTGCTCTGTCAAACTCTTCAGGCAGTATCTTATCTCCCATTTCGTCTTCATCTACATCCTCTTCCATTTCCATAATATTGTCCTCAAGTACATCGCCCTTGTATAAACCCTCTATATACTCCTTCCACCTTTCTGCTTTCCCTTCTTTGCTTAGAACTGGGTTGCCATCTGAGTTCTTGATATTCGTACAAGTGGTTCTCTTCTCTCCAAAGGTCTCTTTAATTTTCCTGTAGGCAGTATCTATCTTACCCCTAGTGAGACAAGCCTCTACATGCTTACATTTGCAGCCAGTTTGCACTTCCTGTCGATCTCATTTTTGAGACGTTTGTATTCCTTTTTGCCTGCTTCATTTCCTGTATTTTTATATTTTCTCCTTTCATCAATTAAATTCAATATTTCTTCTGTTACCCAAGGATTTCTATTAGCCCTCATCTTTTTACCTACTTGATCCTCTGCTGGCTTCACTACTTCATCCCTCAGAGCTACCCATTCTTCTTCT
Source organism: Schistocerca americana (assembly GCF_021461395.2). Classification (NCBI taxonomy): domain Eukaryota; kingdom Metazoa; phylum Arthropoda; class Insecta; order Orthoptera; family Acrididae; genus Schistocerca; species Schistocerca americana. The sequence goes on along the minus strand of NC_060119.1, from coordinate 929,147,110 downwards.
ACTGTATTTCTTTCCCCCATTCCTGTCAATTGTTCCCTTATGCTCTCCCTGAAACTCTCTACAACCTCTGGTTCTTTCAGTTTATCCAGGTCCCATCTCCTTAAATTCTCGCCTTTTTGCAGTTTCTTCAGTTTCAATCTGCAGTTCATAACCAATAGATTGTGGTCAGAATCCACATCTGCCCCTGGAAATGTCTTACAATTTAAAACCTGGTTCCTAAATCTCTGTCTTACCATTATGTAATCTATCTGATACCTTTTAGTATCTCCAGGTTTCTTCCAGGTATACAACCTTCTTCCATGATTCTTGAACCAAGTGTTAGCTATGATTAAGTTATGCTCTGTGCAAAATTCTACAAGGCGGCTTCCTCTTTCATTTCTTCCCCCCAATCCATATTCACCTACTATGTTTCCTTCTCTCCCTTTTCCTACTGACGAATTCCAGTCACCCATGACTATTAAATTTTCGTCTCCCTTCACTACCTGAATAATTTCTTTTATCTCGTCATACATTTCATCAATTTCTTCATCATCTGCAGAGCTAGTTGGCATATAAACTTGTACTACTGTAGTAGGCATGGGCTTTGTGTCTATCTTGGCCACAATAATGCGTTCACTATGCTGTTTGTAGTAGCTAACCCGCACTCCTATTTTTTTATTCATTATTAAACCTACTCCTGCATTACCCCTATTTGATTTTGTATTTATAACCCTGTAATCACCTGACCAAAAGTCTTGTTCCTCCTGCCACCGAACTTCACTAATTCCCACTATATCTAACTTTAACCTATCCATTTCCCTTTTTAAATTTTCTAACCTACCTGCCCGATTAAGGGATCTGACATTCCACGGTCCGATCCGTAGAATGCCAGTTTTCTTTCTCCTGATAACGACGTCCTCTTGAGTAGTCCCCGCCCGGAGATCCGAATGGGGGACTATTTTACCTCCGGAATATTTTACCCAAGAGGACGCCGTCATCATCTAATCATACAGTAAAGCTGCATTGTTGCCTAGTAGTATTTAATGGGATTCAAACACAGTAACCACATAGCTTTATTTCACAACATCTGTTACAGTGGTAGCCACATCACACACATGCTGCATGGGGTAGCACAGTCTGCATTTCGCTATAAAATGTCAGCAGAGGTCGCAAAAGTAGCTTCTCATTCCTAACAGGTTGCATGTCCTGCCTACGCCCATTTCATTCATTACAGTCCTAATTGTGTCTGCCATTTCAGTCTGTTATCTGAGCCATTTGTTTATAGCCTCTTTCAGTAATTCCAAATATTCAGTGCATGCTGTATGTTAACATAATTGTAAACTAGTACAAGCAACGAGAGCACTCATTGCCAAAAGAAATGTGTTAGTATGAAATAGAGGCCTTAATTTGAGGAAGAAATTTATCATAACGTACGTCTGTTGCATGGATATCAATCGTTGACTGTGGGGAAACCAGAAAATAATAGGAGTATTTTAAATGTAGTGTTGCAGAAGGATGCTGAAACTTAAATGAACTAATAAAATAAGATATAAGGATTTTTGCTGCTGAATCAGTGAGTAAACTTTGACTAAAGGGAGGGCAGAATGATAAGACATCTGTTGACATATCAGGGAATAACATACTTTACTACAACTAAAACTTTAGGGGGAGGCAGCTTAGCATAGTAGAGCTAATCATGGTGTTTCACACTAAACAAGTCATAAAAGTGCTATATAAAATAATAATAACAGTGATGATGATAATAATAAGAAATTAGTATGTTCAAGTCAACACTACATTTGGCAAAATGTCTAGTTGTGTGATACGTATGTTTTGTTCCATTATGTCAGTAGGGTGTACTCCCGTCAGTCAGCTAACTAGCTTATCACTGCAACCGCTGTTATGGTAACAGCCATTTCTCTTCATGACATGAAATGTCTTTCATTCAACTTGGTGCTCAACATATTATTTGACAATTCTCAAACTTCTAACTCAGTGAGCATGTAATTGTATTGTGAAATCGTAAATGTCATACAAATACAGTGACATTATTTTCAAGTTTCAGTTGAGAAAAAGAAGCCTTGTGATTTGTGTACATGTATTATACTAAATAATCTGGCAATACTTCACAATTGCTAAATATGTATGGGAATTGGATATACATTCTAATCTCCTCCCCTCTTTCCTTTACCCATCTCCTTCTCCCCCACCTCTCTTTTTTCGTCTCTTACATCCCATCACCCCTCTCTTTGCGCATCACCTACCCCCCCTCCCTCCTGTCATCTAACCTATCACCCCTGTCTCTGACCTTGGGTGTTGTTCGTGGTTGAAGTTGCTTAAAATAAATGGGTAAATCAGTTGGGATCATTGGTATGAGAGACACCTCTCCAGCTGCTGAATCTGTAAACGTAGGAGCTTCATTGACAGTATTCTACGTAGTTTTAATCTGTGAATACATGGGATTATGCGTTTCAGACTATTCATGTTCCATAGTAATATTCTAATCACATGCCGATAAGCCATAAATACAATTTTTCCTGTTTTCTGTAAAACTAGCAGTGAGGAAATAAACAAAACAGCACATTCAGCACATTGTTGTGCTTACAGGTTTCATTTGAAAATATATATGAGGAAGAATATATATATTGAGAAACAATTTGTCTCATGGTTTACATGCCGTCGTATCATAGTTAAGAAACATGCAGGAAAGAATTTGAAACTTCACATTTCCATGCCACAGCACAGAATTTTATTTGTTGCTGTCGGTTTTAACGGAAAACCTGTACATTGTCATTTGGGGGGGGGGGGGGGGGGGGGATTGGATTTTGTTTATCTGAAAGTTTATGAGAGTATTGTGTAAAAATCTGAAGTATATCGGTCAACAACTTGTGTTCATTAGAGCATCATGTAAAAATTTAAAGTAAATTGGTCAAATTACTTTTTGAGATTTTTAGTAATGATGTTAAATGATGACTTGTAGATATATAGTAGCATAGAAATGTACGTTTCTGCAGTATATTGTGCCATGTGTAATCAACATCGACCATATTGTCAGCATTCTGCTGTTGGTGCAAATCCTTTGAAAAGCTAATTTTTACCGAATTTGTTCATTCTTTCGATCAGCGAGTTAATATGTTTCAGTAATGCAGTTGGACAACTTGTAATTTAATAGTTTTCTAAATGAATTCTCCTTTTAATATAAAATGAGCCAGGAGAAAAACTTACACTTGCCATCTGCAGAGTCAAGAACAGCTGGAGTGGCTACAGATACTTGGACTGTTATTTCACAAGAAGAGAGAAAAAGTATAGGAAAAAGGAAGGACGCTAAAGGGTGGAACAGATACTCAAACCAGATGTTTTGGAGAGACAAGATGAGGAAAGGTCATGGGAATTATAATGAGTATAAAATAATCTTAAAATCAAATTACGCCTTTTGAGGAAATATGGATTGTCAGTCACATCACAGGTGATGTAACAAGTAGTGAAGAGAAGCTCTGAAAGAAAATTGCCATTCTTGCACTTACATCTTGAAAGCAAATTTAGTGTTGTTGCTCAATATGCACAGTGTGCTGTGATTAAATTTGTAAGGTGTTTTGTAAAAACACATTTTGCAATGTGAACTAGAATTTTTCTGTGTCATCATCAGTATTTCCATTTGAGATCTTCTGACTTTGCGCATGCTATTGATTTTTTAGTATGTTATATTCATCTCTGCTCTGTTTTTTTCCCCTTGGATAAAGGAAAAGTACTTACCTCTACAACGGCCTTTGGCATACCATGGTAAATTAAAGAACATGGGAGGTTCAACAAAAATGCAACATTTTCATTTTTCTCAAGAAATCTTCATTCATTCATAGAAATTTATTTTATCCACTTCAAAATATTTCCCATGAAATATAACGTATTCTCGGAAGCACTTTTTCCAGTATTTGAAGCTGCTTGGAATCACAAGTTACAATATGAAGTTTAGCTCCCCCATCAATTCAGTCAGCGTTAGAGAAAATCATCCTTCTTGGTTTTGGGAGTTGAACGAAGTCACTGGGAGATGTAGCTGGTGAAGATGGAGGTTGAGGCATCATAAGGGTGATTTCTTCTTCTTCTTCTTCTTCTTCTTCTTCTTCTTCTCTCTCTCTCTCTCTTTTATGAACAACCACTGTAGTGTTAGCAGGTGGTGTCTGAAATTAACGATTCTGCAAGTTATTAATCATTTTATCAACTTTTTCAATTTTTATTGATGTCCTGGAATGTTCTGTATATTCGTAATCTTAAATCCATTAACCACTCTCTATGCAGTGAATATCTCACATTTAAGTTCTTGTTTTAATCCTGAAAGATTTACCAAAAGCAGCATTCAACATTTTCATTGTGTTGCTTCACTTTATTTCATTCTTAAAGTAAAATGTAATGTAAACTTTTTGACAGCAAGCTATGAAGTAAGCTCCTAATATAGCTACTAATATCGTAATAAGCTAGTAACAAGCATTCCAAAATAAACAACAAATTGGAACAGTTGTAGTTAAATGCTCTGAAAATTAAACAGTTTTATCACCCTTTGTCACCACAACCAAAATTGGCAAGAGCGGGAAGGGGGGGGGGGGGGGGGAGATATCGTACTCTAACCTAAAGTTTACGTACTGTACCTCCCTTCCATGTCATAATCAACTACTAAACACCACCAGACACTCCTAGATAATATCTCTAGGTAGTGTAGTTATTTGCCGATGTCACATTTCCTGGTACTTGATCACAACAAATCGTGGTAAAAGACGCTTTTTGGAGGGTTATTTGATGAAATGTGTGTTAACTTTGCTGCATGCGTAAAGTTTTTCTTGTTTTCAATGCCTAACTTTCGATGTCTGATATGTGTATTTGAGTGAAATGGCGAACATTGCATCTGAAAGAAGGATTTATTGAAAACCAAAAATTGATACTGAATATAATAATGGAAAAACTGTCACTCACCTTTCTGATCAGATGAATGCATGTAGCAGGTCATTGAGAGAGACAGTAAAATAGTATCACAAATTAGCATTTAATCTCTTTTTGAAGACTGCTGTAGTGAATGTACTGTATTTCAAGAGGCGATGGAGCGGAAAGTGGCAATCATGATATTTCGAGACCAGTTAGTAGATGGGCTCAAATGGCATTCATGTGAAGAAACTCCATCCAGTATTGATAATGAAGAGGCAAACACCAGTTGGACAAAAAAAGGATAGGTGCTTAAAAAGCATAGATATTGTTTAGCATGTTGCAGGACAAACACAGAAACATTTGGGCACAATGCAGTTAGAAAATTAACTAAACAGGAGGTTACCTTTTGTATTACATACAAATCTAAAGCCCATCTTTGTTCTGAATGTTTTAATAAACTTCATTAAAATTACAACATTTATTTTTTAACTTTTTTACTGCCTTTCCAATGCACTGATGTTGTCCAAACAGAAAGAACACTCTCAGGTCTTTGGGGCTGACAGTGCGCTTATTGTATTAAAACTGAATCAATTACTGGTCTGTTTGCAGACGTCTCATGTGCACACCTTTCTTGATTCCTTGAAATGTCCCTGTTTTGCAGTTGGTTCATCTTGCTTCCAGTGATGGTCAGATTAAGCTGGACAAATGCTGCAAAGTAAGATGCTTATTCAGTACTTTTCCCTGCATGAATATTTCTTTGCTGTAGTTCATTGATTGGAATATTACAATGAGGCATGACAATTAAGATGTAGCTAGAAGAGGAAATCTTCATCTTGAAGAAACCCTTTAGTCTCATAGCCATGTCCGCTGTCCTGTAATCATGTATCATTGTCAGTTTTTTCCTTGCACTCAACAACATCTCTGTGATATTTGTGTACCAATTTTCTATTGTTTGAAAAATTTGATCCAGTATTAAACTGTTACTTTCACTGTCATTTTTTAATTTTCCTAAGCTTCAAACGACTGCAATTTTGACTCTGTGACTCCTTCACTGTATCATTTAATGCAGTCATGTGCTGATGGAAATTCGTAATAAATACAGTTTCATTTAAATCAACAATCATGTCTTGCTTGAAATATGAAAAATATATCATGAGCAGTGCTTATAAAAGTAATAAGTTTGATGCACTTATTTCCTCTAATCATTTTTGAAACTATCACTGGGTGGTGACACCGCACTGGATAGAATTGCCTGTGCCAGAAATAGAAAATTATCTAAAATACTGTCAAAATGTTAATACTAACAAGCAACTTCACTTGACAATGGCTGAAAGGATGTCAGCCGAAATATTGGTACAAGAGTTAGCAGTATCCTCGATGCACTCACGAAAAATGGTGAAATATTATTTTACATATTTAGTTGGTTCTTTCATGTTATAATTTTAAAAATAGTGTGAGGGACATTCCAAAAGCAGGTTTCATCATTGTTTTTGAAAGAGATGATTGTACACCAAGTAACTCAAACAAATGCCATATGAACCCACAACCGTTACTGTCTCAATCAGGAAAGGGGCGTCAGTGGAGGAGGAATGACACACGTGCAGAGCACTGAAGAAGAGAGCGTAGCAGCAAACCGGTGTGCCCAAGGTTATTTGAGTAACCATATGACAGCAGATAGATGTGTACTGGCAATGTGGTCACCAATGGAAATGGACGAGGGCTCTTCAGTAAAGGTGTTGGGCTCTTGGACGACAATGTGAAACCACAAACGGCAAGGCTAACACAGGTTCAGATTTGTCACTTCAGCTGGGAAAGATTGAATCACCCAGCATACAATCCTGATCTTGCTCCAATGGACTTTCACCTGTTCCCTGCATTGAAAGCCCCACTCTTGGGGTGTCAGTTTCAAACCAATGCTGAAGTATAGCAGACTGAGAGACAGTTCCTTGCATGGCAATACACTAAGTTTTACCAGAGTGGTTACTTCAAATTGATTGCAAACTGCGACAAATAGTGCAAGGTGTGAAGTTCTTGATGCCATGGAGTATGAATTTTTGGCAATAAAGTTTCCTTGTGAAAAATGACAAAACTTGCTTTCAGAATGTCCCTTGTACAATGAATACTCTTCTTCCAGCCTTGCAGCAATTGTGCAACAACTGCAATTAACACTGAAGCTGAAAAGCATTATGGTTTCAACAGAACCCTCAAATCTTAATTGCTATATGATATGCTGAACAGTCTCTTCGCTTTTCTTATGTCTTTGATGAGATGCACTGAGCACAATGTGTGCTTGTTGAAACTCACAAACTTGCAGTTCTGTGTGGAGTGGTGGGTAGATTATAATTTTTAACTTCAAAAATGTCTAAGTGGAATTTGAACATGGTACATATATTCCTTTGAGACATTGCAGTGAAGCCAGTTCCACAAATAGAATACTTTTATTTTACCACAAGAACATACAAAACTCTCGATTTTTTTATCTTAAAATGTGTTTCACACCTGACTCTGTTTATTTGAACAATGTTGCTTTAATCCAGTGTGTGGGACTACAGGTGTTTTATTAATCTAGATTAATACAGTGGTCAGTGTGGTTTTGATTCAAATAAGACTCTGACAGTCCCACTAATTCTCTAATCTGCTTCCTACTCAAATAAAATAAAACAAAAATCATAGCTAAGCCTACATGCACCACCTCTTTTACACCTAACAAAAGGATAGAATTTTTCCGTTTTCAGACATTACCTTCCACCCTGTCCTATTATTACTTTACACAGCATTTTCCAATTATACTCAAACACCACATCAGGAATTGAGAATGAAAACATGGTCCTTATCCTATCTTCCCATGTAACATGTATTAACATAAACTTATATGAGATTATATGTTACCATTTTCCAAGGGCTGGACTGACTTAATTCTCTTCATAAAACTTACATAGACCATTTCTCAAGGTGCATACGATACATGCAACATAACAATTACAACATCTATTAATGTATTTTTTTTTATAAGATCCAAATGTGTCCTTTTCACAGCTCATAATAAGAAATACATATTTAATCACCAGTTTGACATCCTAAGGGGTGGAAATGTTAAAAAAGAACACTTGCCGAGGTCTGCAGAACAGAATGGTATCTCACACTTCTCTCAACTCACCAAAGGGATTGAAAGGGGTGGGTGAATGCCACCCATTTTTTGATGTATTACTTCACTTTGGGACATGTCAGTTACCATAAGTCCAACAACACACACATCAATCTGCTGGCAAATGGTGACTTTAAATACACATTGTTGCTAACCAGGATCATCTGAAGAAGGAACTTGCACTTTTAAAGAATATATCGTGGCTACCATAAGACTCGGCAAATTAAACCAAGTATTGAAGAGGAAAAGTTTACAATCTGTCATGTCCTTACCTTATGTTGGGGGGACTCTTCCAAATTGAGTTTGATTCTCATGAAAGGTATCTGAAAGTAATCGAGCATCACACTGAAGAATGCCACTTCTCATCTCCTTGGAACATGATGTGATGCTTCGCAAGGCAAGTGTCTGCAAGATTTTGCACAAGTGTGGGCCATTGTCTGTCAGGCAAATGGCAGAAACTATTTGAGGAGAATATATGAAACATCAGCAATTCACATGTCTATTCAGATTGACAAATAAATGATAGCTGAATGTTGGATTTAATGCTGAGATGTTCAAATTGTGACATGTAAGTAATCCAAGAGATGGCTTGCAAGCAGTACAAATCTCTACCATTCAAATTACTTCTCTTCAGTTGCTCCTGTGTGAGATTGCTCGTGTGTTGGTGCTGTCCGCAGAATTACGGGGGTAGTTTGAAAAAGTTCTCAGAACGGAATAGGAAAAAGCCACTTACGTCACTCAAACTTTTTTATTTTTCAATGTAGTCTCCTAGTAGATTAATGCACTTAGTCCAGTAATGTTCCAGTGCCTTGGTACCATCTTGAAAATGAGTTTCCTCCAGGCCTGCAAAATAGTTGTCAACTCCAGCTACCAATTCTTTGTTTGAAGCGAATCTTCGTCCATCGAGAAAAATTTTCTGTTTTGGAAGAGATGGAAGTCTGACAGAGCCATATCAGGTGAATAAGGTGGCAACAATTCTCATACCTTAGTTTGTGTAATTTTGCCATGGCAACAGCACATGTTTTTGATTCAGAGTCAAGAGTTGCGGCACCCACCTCGCAGATAATTTTTTCATTTCTAATTCTTCAGTTAAAATATGATATATCCTTTCAGATGACATCTGGCAACCGTGAGCAATTTCATACACTTTCAATCGGCAATCCTCCATGACCATGTTGTGCACTTTTGTAATGATTTCTGGAGTAGTGACAAATCTTGGCCGACCACTGCACGGATCATCATCCAAGCTCTTCCAACCAAATTTAAACTCATTTGTCCACTTGGCAACAGTTTAATATGAAGGAGCAGAGTCCCCCAGTGTATTCTGGAAATCGGCATATATGTCCTATGCTTTCATACCTTAATCACTTAATCATAGCTCAAATCTCGATTCACCACAGCTCTCTTCCAAGAGCGCTGATGTGGCATGTGTTTACAGGCAACAGTCCAATGAATAGGCAACAGTTCAATGAATATCATGTGAACTAATTGTTGTGCTAGCGCTGACCTCTCGTGGTGATTCAGAGAACTTTTCAAGCCACCCTCGTACAGTGTTTGGATGGAAAGGCTGTAATGTCAATCTTTTGACTCGGAGAAGTGTTAGATATTTAGCAGCTGAAACAGCAAGAGAAAGAAAGAATTGGTAATGGCAGCATTTTTTAAACTTTAAATAAACAGTTATGACACTGAAAGTTGTTTGACCAATCAAATTTATATTTTCATCAGAACTTCAGGTAACCAAATCTCACATTTGTTTACCTTGAAACTAAGATTGTCAAGTGTATTGGTTGCTTGTAACATGATGATTAGACTTACAAACTTGTATATGTTGTGTGTATTCTTTCTACAGGCCATTATTAACATTTTGCGAAGTGCTACTGGTGGTACTAGGAGGACAGAAACTTGTGTGTTTTTTTTTTGCTAGCTCAGTAGAATCATTGCTATTTTCAGAACTCTGGTTAAATATTTTTAGAATAAAGTTATCTATTTATTTCAGGTATGCAGGAATTACTAGCTGAAGCAGAAGAGCTTCATTTGTCAGCGTTGAAATTATCCCTTGCTACTTTTGGTGAAAAGAATGTGCAAACTGCTAAACACTTTGGGAATCTGGGCCGTCTGTACCAGAGCATGAAGAAGTTTGAAGTAAGTAGATAGCAGTTCTAACAGTCTACAGGGGCCAAACAGCAACTGTTGTAAACTTCATCAGACAATTAGACATAGTAGTTTACTTATTTACAAGATGATGTGTCCGGAATGAAAATTATGGCACGTGGTTATCTGTTATATAAGTATTCACATAATATAATGGAGAAACTTTAATAGGAAATTAAGTGCCCAACATCTGAACTCTAAAATTTGTTCAGATATGTTACAGAACCAAACCAGTAATAATAATTGTTGCTGTAATTGTTACTGAAAGAGAGTCAATGTCTTTTCATTGCCTTACTTATTCACAGGAAGCAGAAACAATGCATTTAAAGGCAATAGCCATAAAAGAAGAGCTATTAGGAGAAGATGATTATGAAGTTGGTTTGTCTATAGGTCATCTTGCTAGCCTGTATAATTATCACATGAAGAAGTACAAAAAAGCTGAAGCACTTTACAAGCGATCTATTGATATCAGTGAGTACGAATGAAAATATATTTAAGGAATGTCTTAGTTGTATATTATTCCTGATATAAAGAAACCTTCTGTCATGAGTAACAGCTGTATTTGTACTTAGAGTGATTGCTTTTATGTTTTTAATGTAAAATGTATAATCTTTAGTTCCTATATACTTTTTCTAGGTTTAAAGCTGTTTGGTGAAAGTTATTCCGGCCTAGAGTATGATTACAGAGGTCTCGTGCATGTATATCATGAACTTAAAGAAGTTGACAAAGTTGCTGACTACACATACTTATTGAACAACTGGAAACTTCATAGAGATATCACGTCCCAGACAGAATATGAACCTATTGACACCGATGGTGAAGTTCTTTCAATAAGTGATATCACAGCACAGTTTTTCCAGCCTAACTGAATGAGGTGTCATGTTTGAGTGTAATACTCTGTCAAAAAAATTAACCTCCTTCCATAGGAAGGAGCATTGTGCCACAGCTTTAAGTGTTTTGTGATTCACACAGAATTCACAAGTACCTGGACACAGAGTATATACTGCCATTCCTTCACATGTGCATTACGTGGATAGATAGCTTTGTCCTTTTTTTAATTTAAAAGAACATGTTTTATGTTGTTTTGTATTATTTTAAAATGTTTACTTTTTTATGTTAATTGTGGCAAAGATACTCCATTCAAAGCTTGCTGTCAAGTTATTGTTAATAACACTGGTAGTAATCTGTTACACTTAGGCGCTGGTGTTGTACCCCACGTTATGTATGTTGTTGTTTTAAAATTGTCATGTACATACTTGAGAATGTTTAATGTTGTGACAATTGTCTGCAACTTTTTGCATTTATATAATTTCATTTGTGAAACGCTGTATAAAGAATGCCAGTAATATTTGCTGGTCTTTTACTCTTAGTTGTGATGTTTTATATCTTTTAATATGTAAGATGCATGCTAGTCAATAGTTCATTTTGAGAAAACGTGTCCAGTATTGATGTGATGTGCACAAGGAGCCATGAAACAATGTCTGTGTATGGTACTTCCCTTTTATATAAATTATCTGACCAAGGCAGAGTTGTGACAGTTCATTTCATATTTGAGTTCATTGTTATAGTGAAATTTTATTTCCATCTTGTTCTCCCGCTCCACTTCTCTCTCTTTTGTTTTCCTCACCTCCTGTCTGCCTTTAAAACCCTATCCCCCCACCCCCTTTAAAATTAACTTATTTGCAATTTTGACTGTTTTTAGTAAATAAAAGAAAACTTGAGGTAACAATAAAATTCAGCATAAAGGATGTGACCATGACGCCTGATACAAACTTTTCAAACCAATGCCTTGAGCTCGAGTACCCCTTAGGGATTTTATTGATTCATCTCTACGGTGAATGTTGACAAGTCTTCATTCCAGAACTACGAATGATGTAGCCATACTTCCATTATTTAAGTATGTATACATTGTCTACATTTACGGAAACTGATTGTTAGTCCCTTCTTCATTGCAGAGTAATTTTTTGCCATGAAAATACCAGAACAAAAATTAGGAGCTTTTGTACCTTGGTAGACCAGACTGTGAACAGCAACCTATCCCCCCCACCCCCCACCAGTTATTTGTGGTTGAGTTAACAGTGTCTTTCACAATTTTTTAGTAGTTCCATGACTAAAGTTTTGGTCGTGGGCCTGCAGTAAGAATTATTACTGCTTTATATCTTCATTTTTTGCCATAACCATGTATGCTATTTATTGCGTGCAGTCATCACGGTGGCCATTCTCTGCTGTGGAGAGAATTTGTACATTCTCGTGTGTTTTAACGATCACCTCTTTGTCAGCTTTGCTTAAATTGAAAAATTTAATCACCATGTTTCATTGATCAACATGGACAACTGTTTTCTTCAGTGTCATCCATTTTAATAAGACTTCAGCATTTATTTGTTCCAGAAGTAAATTTATCAACTTCACAGTAGTTGTACCAATATTTTTCTAGTAAATGAATAAATGCTAAAATATCATTAAATGGGGTGGAGTTTTTAATACTTGTGCCTGTTCAGGAGATGTCTAAGGTTCAAACATTTAATGAAGGACATGGAAAAACTGTTGAAAGTATTTCTATAGCAATGATATTTGCAGAGGATCGTGGGAATTGCCCATTCAGGAGGTTGTGCAGTGCAAAAAGAGTTGAATTTTAACCAATAGTCAGACTTTTTGCAGCAACTGCAGCTCCTAATTGTGTTTGGTTTTGATTTTTGTTATGTCTCTTAATTCATTAGTGAGAGACAAATTTCCATGCATATATGATGCAAGCATATGCACACTGTCATACCCAAAAGGAATGGAGGGAACTTATAAAAGAAAAGAATTACATATGAAGCAGTAATAACAAAATTGTTCCTCCAAAAAAAAGGGGGGGCACAGACAAATTGATGTGACTGGAAAAAACTAAAACAATCTAGCAGAAAGTGGAAATTTGACAATTATATTGTAAGATCGTGGTCAGATATAGAGCTGTTAGAAATTAACAGTTTGGAACTGAAGCACATATAGTTAAAGGTAAGTCATGAAAACCGGAACAACAACACAAGAAACAGCAACCATTAGGAATTTTATTTGGCTACAACAGAAACATTCTATTCTTCTCATTTCTGTTTACAAATTTCCTTTAATGTGAAACATTAAATGTAAGATAATCTGTGCACTACACCACTTTTGTTAAATTTTTTAGCCTTGTATAGATGTTTGTGAAATTAAATCAGTGATGGTATCTCTTTTGTCAACTTACATTCTAAAGCATGTATTTAAGAATGTATAGCTTGTTGATATGTTATGCAGCCTCGCTAAGAATTTTTTTCGTGGGGAGCTCTCTAATGTAGTGGCAGTTTTACTTACCTCAGCAAATAGGAATGTGACATTTCTTTGATATTACACCAAGTACTTCTTGTTAGGGAGCAAATTTGTGAAATGTCATGTGATTATCTAATTTTCTTGTAATTTTGTCTTTGCATGACCTGAGGTCACAATCATTTTTAAATATACAAAGTTTCACATTCTTTTTATGCCCTCAGTCAATTCCCATGATGAGAGACAGAGGTGATCTTATTGTCAGTTTTTGGCACACACACACACACACACCTAATACATCATGTATAATGGCCTGCCTACATATGTAGTTTTGATATCTTTATTCAGAACCATAGACTATTGTCCATTCTTTTTTGTTATGCTGTATGATGTGTTTTGAAAATCTTGATTCTCTTTGCACTAAAGGTTGAGCTCTGTTACTGCATAATTTGATCTTGTATCATAATTTTTCTTTTGAGAAATAACCTAATAACACTTTTGATAACATGTTTAGTCACTGTATCATTTTCTATTCCATAAAACTATTTCCTTACTATATTGTTGAAGTTGCATGTGTCTCAATAGTACTCCTTAACATGACCTTTAGTTGTATGTTAAAGGACACTTGTTGCTGACAGCCTTCATTTTCATGTAAAAGTGTAATTTTTAATACCTTCTCCACAATAGATATTTAAAAGACTCTTCCTTTTTGTATGTGACAATTTTCTTCTTCTTCTTTTCCTCTTTTAACCTTTTTTATGTTGGATTTGTTGGTCAGTGTATATATTGCCTAGCTTAATCTCTTACAGTGAGGTACATCGTATTGTGGAAAGCAAGTAATGGTCGTCTTATGAATGATATTGTACCTTATCATCCTGATTATCTTGGGTCAAGCAGAATAAAAATGTAAGATAATATTTTAACAGAGAAATTTCCATCTCGGTTACAATATTTTGTCTTAATACTGTGTAGTCTGTGTTACTGGGGGTGTGAGATGATACACAATATGTGCTGCATTTTGAATAAGTACAAAGAATTCATAGAGCTGTGGAAAGGAGTATTGGATAGTTATGAAACAAGGGCAATCTGTCAGATTCAGTAATTAAGGGATCGTTGCTGGTGAAGATACAATGGCTTGGAAGTATAACAACTGGGTTAAGAAGATAATGAAGGATAGTTAGAATAATGGGGATTGACTGGTAAAGAATGGGGATAAGAAACCACTGAAAACCGGCATAATGTTGAGATAAGACTCAATTGCTTTTGTTTTCTGCATTTTTTTCTCCTTGACTTCTTTAAATCCAGGTGACTTCTGTACTGTTACTTCCTTTCCTTTTCTTCTCATTGCACTCTGTAATTGTGTGTGTAATGTTATAAATCATTTGAAACATGTCTTTGGAGGGTGCAACAGTATTTAAAAAAAATATTTCTGTTTTCATAGTTGGTAGATGTTTAATATCTTTCACAACCTTTGAGAAAGTGTCAGCATTTGAAACAGTATTTACTTGTCCAGCTTATTATAAAAAATTTCTGTTACTAAAATGAGGCATTGCATTTACCTATCAAATGTTCTTCGAGTATTTGTTCTGTAAATGTATTGACTTTTTTTCACATTCTGGATAGCTAATTATAAAGTCTTGTTATATATTATATGTGAATTTCACTTTTATAAAAATGAGCACCTTGATATTTAGGAGAGTTATGTATGGGTTTTGTGTCCATGTTCAAACAAATAACTAATGGGGTTTGCTTTTCTGTACATGCCGAAAGGTGCCAGAACATTTTACAGCTGAACCATATGTTTCTTTTAGTAAAGTAACAATTGTAGTGATCAAAAATTAGAGCAGAGTTAATGAAGTCGTGATCTTAGTGAATGGACCAGAATTCTCATAACTTACCTGCTTTTGGCTGTGTTCATGGATGTTACGTTCTGAGATGTTTTAACATTGCATGATAAGTATGTCCAAGACTATTTCCAATGTTATTGTATTCATAAATAGTAATATTTCCCATGAAGCTATTATGTAATATATATTTTAATAATTATGTTGAGCAACATTTGTAAAGTAGTTCTTAAATTAAGAATAAAAAGTCTGAGTTCCTCACTTTTTTTTTAATATGTGGGTTTAGTTTCTACAACTGAATCTCTGTTTTGGAACTGAAGCTTTATGGAAACGAGTTTTGTTTGTGAGTGGGGTTACAAAAGGAAGCAATTAAAAATGTTGTTAAACTTTCATCTATGTGTAATATGTGTTGTAGAAATACGGAATATTGTTTTCTTTTGTTAAGTAGTTGTGAACATCATGTATAGGAATCATTTTTAAAAAATTAAATATTTTAGTTCTGTTACGAAGTTTTTGATTTGATCTCCTGACTATCAAATAAATTTAAGTATTTGATAATTGAGACATGAATAGAAACAAGAAGAAGAAAAATTAGCAGAAGTCAAGGAAAAAGGAACAATGATAAAAAAGTGCATTAATTAGATATTATGTTTTGCAGCAGACTATTTGATGTAATAATTGCTAATCATATTCTATAAGAAAATAAGATTACTTTTCGGATAAATTTGTTGTCCTGGTGGTAAAAACTGTTGGACAAATGGAAAATGGGGTGCAGTCATTAATTTCCTTAGATTTCAATTAATCATCGCTTTTACGAGAATGAGGAGGATTAAATATCTTATTGAGATTTTAACTGATTAATTATAAAGATATTAATTTTCCTTAGTGTACTTCATCCTTTAGTTTCTATCTCACCACCTAGAGACCCTCCCCAGCTCCGCACAACTAGCACGCAGTATCTATGGTCGGATAGCTTGTCTGGCGTAGCAGTAATATATTACATGTGCAAATCTTCCTCGTGAATCGGTGTGTCTATTAGTGAAAACTGTATCAAAATCCCTACAATAGTTCTGAGATTAGCTTTCATATATAGATATAAAAATGGAGTGGTAGACTTTTAATTTAGTAATATGTAAGTATATAGAAAGTGCTACTTTGTTCTGTATAGAACTGCAAATACTAGTCAGACGGCCTAATACATCTTGATCGTGGGTATTTCATGTGGAGGCACACATTAAATCATGATCTTAGTTTAAATATCTGCTGTTATTATTTCTTCCCTCAAATTTTTGAGTATCCTGTATCTTCATCTTCTGATCTTTTTTCTTTTCGATTTTTCCTTTAATGATAGTTTTTTTGCAAACCATGTATCCTTAAAATTGATCGGCCCCAATTCGTTTAGCTCCTTCCTCACTCCCTCTACCTGTCAAAATTCTTTCATTTTTCTTCACAGTTACTTTTCGAAGCTTTCAAAATATTTCTTCAGTTTTTACACTTCAAACAAGGTGTAATGCAAAACTCTTTTAAATCACTTCCTGTTGCTCTTGTTGCCAGTAATCCTTAAATTTCTTGAAATACTTCCTTTCCAATTGACATTGTTCTTTCTGTGGTGCAGCCTCCATCTGCATTAAAACGTGCTTCCTAAGTAAGTGAAGGATTTTACTTTTCCAGATTTCTTTTCCCATATTGTTATTTTTATAGGGCTGTAAATGTGCTATTTTCTCTACTTTTATTGTAGGTATTTTGACACACATTCAAATTTCTCCTCATTTCCTTTTTACCCCTCCAAAATTGCCCCCGTCGTATTCTACAGATCTTTCCACTTTCTGCTAAGACTGCTCGATCATCTCCATATTTAATAATTTCCAGTGTCCCTCCTAATTGTATTGCACCTGTATTATTCAAGGTTTCACCTACAAGTCTGCCACTACAGAAATTAAGCAGAGCTAGAATCATACAGCAACTTTGTCCCACACCTCTCTTAAAGGTTGTGTGTTTTGTTTATTCCTTTTGCACACACGCTGTGCTCTGTCTTCATCTATATCTATATTCTGCAAGCCCCCTAATAGTGTGTGGTTGAGAGTTCTGCTGGACCACTATCATTTTCCTGTTTTTATACTCAAGTTCTCCAATTTTCCTTGATCTAAAATGCATCTCTCTCTCTCTCTCTCTCTCTCTCTCTCTCTCTCTCTCTCTCTCTCCCTCCCCCCCTCCCTCCTTCCCTCTGTCCCTCCCTCCCTCTTCCCCCCTTCCTCCCTCCCTCTGTCTTTCTCTTTCTCTCTTAAACAACATGGTAAGAGTCCCAGACTGACAAGCATATTTGAGAATCAGTGTGACAAATGTTTTGGAAGCCACTTCTTTTGTGGATCATATTTCCTTAATAATCTTCCAAATAATCTCAACCTGACATCATCTTCCTTAATAATCTTCCAAATAATCTCAACCTGACATCATCTTCCTTAATAATCTTCCAAATAATCTCAACCTGGCACCAACTTTTCCCACCTTTAGTCTTATGTGTCATTCTGCTTTAGGTCACTGGGTATGGTTAATACCAGATACATTACCTTTGTTACAGTTTCTGGCAATTTTTTGTCTGTATGTTACCAAACAATATGTTACAAATATTTATGTTCAGGGTCAACAGCCAGTCCCTGCAGCAGTTATCGATCGTGCAGTTCTTACTGCATTTTGCTAGTCTTCTAATGATGCAATGTTTTAATAGATGGTTAATTGTCTGCGAACAGAAGCTTATGACATTATCCTCTAGCTCATTTTTATATGTTGTAAACAGTCATTTCCTTGGGGTTTCTCCAATATTATCTAGACATATGTCAAATTCCTCCTATTAAGAACAATGTTTTGAGATATATCTGCTTGGAAGCTTTAATTCCAGTCTCTGTTACTCAGCTGGTTCATCTTTACTCACAAAGTGACAGTGTGGAAGTATATGAAATGTCTTCCAGAATTCGAGAACATTGCATGAACCTGGGTACTGTGGTCTAGGATACTTTGGATTTCAAGGACAAATAGAGTGAACTATGTTTTGTAAGATCTCTGTTTACAGAATGTATGTTGATTTTTATTTAGCAGATTTTTGCTGTCCAAAAAAGTTAAAATTCCTAAACATAAAAATGTTCCATAATTCAGCAGTTCTGAGCAAGCCTCTTCATCTCCAAATAAGTACTGCAACCTACATTCTTTCGAACATGCTTACTCTGTTCATCTCTTAAGTCTCCATCTATAACACTGGTCAACACTCATTTTCTTGCCAAGGATATTTGAGTGGCTTTAGGATGGGTTAGTGGTGCTGAGGACGAATATAGCAACCATTTATGCAGTTTGGCTCTAGTTTTTGAGATAATGCATGATTTATTCAAAAAATTAGAAAAAATTGCTAATACTGAACTCGGGCGCTACAAACTACAATGAAAAAAGAAAATAATCTTTATAAATAGCTTCTATGAAAACCTGATAGGCATTTGTCCACATATAAAACATAATTGAAAAGTTTCTCTATAAGTATATCATTTTCCGTCCATGACGAACCGCTTCCTGCACGCTTTCCTTTTATAGGTCTCTTCAGAACAGTCACGTTGCAGATTCCAGCAATAATCTGCCATCATATGCCTGTCCCATCTTCCTTTATATCTTTCCTCTATTCCTTTCATATCTTGATGGAACCGCTCTCCTTGTTCCTCACTGAAATCACCTAGATTACGAGGAAATCGATCCAAGTGGCTGTGAAGGAAGTGCAATTTTATGCTCATGTTAGCTCCTAAGTTTTGAAAGTTAGTGAGCATGTTTTTGACCAGTTCCTCGTAATTGGGAGCTTTATGATTGCCCAAAAAACATTTTACAACAGCGACAAAACTGTTCCAGGCCGATGCTTCAGTGACAGTCATGACACTTGTAAAATTGGTATCGTTGATGAGACTGCGAATTTGAGGACCATCAAATATTCCTGCCTTAAGTTTTTCACTACTGAGTCCAGGGAATGTATTGCAGATGTATGTGAAGCAATTACCATTTCTGTCTAAAGCTTTGGTGAATTGCTTCATTAGTCCTAACTTAATATGTAATGGTGGAAGAACAATCTTGTCCCTACTAACCAGAGGTTCATTAATGATGTTTGCTTCACCAACAGCCATATGTTCCCTTGGAGGCCATGTTTTCTGCTTCCAATGTTCGTGCTTTGCCCTACTATCCCACATGCAGATAAAACATGGGTGCTTTGTGTTTCCACTTTGTTGTCCAAGCAAGAAGTTCACCATTTTCAAATCAACACAGATCAACCACTGGTGCTGCATATACTGAATTTTCTGCAGAACCATCTTGATGTTAGCATATGCTTCACAAAGTTTTGTTGAGTGGGCAATTGGAATAGATGCGTAACGATTGCCATTGTGTAGGAGAACACATTTTAAACTTCTAGTGGAACTGTCTATGAAGAGAAGCCAGTCCTCTGGTCTATATTCCGGCAGCCCCAATTCAAGTAAAAGTCCAGGTATATTGCTGCAATACACTATAACCTCTTCTTGGTTGAAGTATGGAAGAAGGTTTTCTTCTCTCGTCCGGTAAGCTGTTATTTTAACACTTGGATGAAGACAGTTCTTTTCCTTAAGCCTGGATGCTAAGAGTTCTGATGCTTGCTTTGAAAGATTGAGTTCTCGTATCAAGTCACTGAGCTCCTTCTGGTCGAACTGCTGGGGTTGTGTCTCACGTCCTTCGTATTCCGAACCACTACTTGTACATTCCTCGCCGTGCACATCGTCATCTGATGATGTTAGCGTGGGTAATGTTCTGAAGGTTGGTACAGGAACATCGTTGCTGTGCACCACCGGTCTTCTTGCTGACTCCAAATCGGGATATTCCCACTTTCATTATTTGAACCTATTAAAACCTTTCACATTAACAATGCAAAAATAGCAATCATCTGTATGGTTCTTCTGCTCTCGCCATACCATAGGCACTCCGAAGTTTAAGCTTTTCCTTTTTCATTTTGTCCACTGCCGTAA
Source organism: Schistocerca americana (assembly GCF_021461395.2). Lineage (NCBI taxonomy): Eukaryota > Metazoa > Arthropoda > Insecta > Orthoptera > Acrididae > Schistocerca > Schistocerca americana. The sequence goes on along the minus strand of NC_060119.1, from coordinate 929,126,777 downwards.
ACACTCCACACAGCATTTACAAACTTTATGGGGTGCCCACGCCTAGTCTTGATCTCCGAGTTTAATTCCGAAATATGCCAGATACGCTTCCTTCACAAAAGGAGTGATATTCTTCCTGTTCTTTTGAAGAACGTATTCACCACAAATGTAGCAGAACTCATCTGGATGGTTCACGCAAAGACGGCGTGAAGAACTCATGTTTTCCTAAAACAAAATTGCACAAATACTACATATTATGCAGAACTTTCTTGTATTTGCATGTCAATCACATCCAACAAACATCATTAATTGTTTTGTGTGAAATGAATACTCACCTCTTATTTGCTACGTCACGATGAAAAGGTTCTATCTCCTTGAAGCTGCACTGCACATGTGTGTGACTTTCGACCATCGCCATTTTTCATGTTTACACTGAACGCTACCTATCGGCTGTTGCGGGGATTACCTCGGCCAACAAATGAATGTCGAGTACCGCCGAATTCAAATCTGCACAACCCTCAATATCTTCAACACACGCACCGCACAACAGGACTGAACACATGCTGACAGTGTGATGTTTGCATGATGTAATCCTCAACCAGACAGATGCACTCCCTGAGCACAATTGTTTAATAAAGATAGTACAATATCACTAATTAAAAAACAAGTAGCAAATACATTACACCATATATGGACCCTGCAGTCGATATTATCCACATGAAACTCTCATTTCCACAAATAACCTATATCTCAAAAACCAGAGCCAATTTGGAAAAAGTACAAATATACTCGGAATGAGTATCATAACAATATCCCATTTTCGTTCAACCTTCCCTGGCAACAAAAAAAAAAAATTTATTTTGTAGAGCTGTGTAATTTTTACCCCCCCCCCACTTCACTCCAGTACTAAATTGATGATCCCTTGATAGCTGAGAATGTGTCCTATCAACAGATCCCTTCTTTGAGTCAAATTATGCCACATATTTCTTATTTTCTCCCTAATTATATACAGTACCTCCTCATTGATACCCTCATCTACCAATCTTATCTTCAGTATTCTTCTGTAGCACCACATTTCGAAAGCCTCTATTCTCTACTTATCTGAACTGTTTATTACCCACATATCACTTCCATGCAAGGCTGCACTACACCCTTCAGAAAGGACATCCTGACACTTAAATCTATATTTTTGTCATCAGGAACAATTTTCTTGCCATTGCCAGTTTACATTTTATATCCTCTCTACTTTTTACATCCATTATTTTACTGCCCAAATAGCAAAACCCATTTACTATTTTTAGTATCTCATTCCCTAATGTAATTCCCTCAGCATTGCCTGATTTAATTTGACTACATTCCATTACCTTTGATTTTTGTTTGTTGATGTTCATATTATATCCTCCTTTCAAGACACTATCCACACTACCCATTCCGTTCGACTGCTATTCCAAGCCCTTTGCTGTCTCTGACAAAATTACAACATTATTATCAAACCTCAATGTTTTTATTTATTCTCCCTGAACTTCAATTTCTATATTTTAAATTTTTGTTTGGTTTCTTTATTGCATGCACAATGTACAGACTAAACAACACTGTCTCACTCCCTTCTCAATCACTGCTTCTCTTTCATGCTCCTTGACTCCTATAAGTGCCGCCTGGTTTCTGCACAAGATGTAAATAAGTGATACAACAGAGAAACACCCAAAGATGCAAATTTCACTTTTATTTTCTTCTTGATGACTAGTTCTGATTCAGGACCCATTTTCAAATCATCCAGATTGTCAAGATGGTATTTCCCAAAATGTAAGAACCATGTCAGGATACCATACATGTACTGTAACAAAGTGCAGCTGAACAGTTACAGTGCATACAGATAACATTCCAGCATGCTGTTGCAAATAAGCGTTTGCTCTCTTTGTGTTATCCCTGTGATCTTCAGAATTTCAGAGTGTATTCAGTCAAGATTGTTAAACGCTTCCTCCGTATCTACAAAAGTTTTGAATGTAGGTTTGCCTTTCATTAACCTATTTTCTAAGATAAGTCATGGGGTCAGTATTGCCTCACATGGGCCTACATTACTGTGGAATTTTGCAACCATGAGTTATTAAATTGATAGTTTACTAACAATCACACCTGTTGGCATGTGCATTCCTTAGAACTGCAATTATTGCAGTATTCTTGAAATCTTAGGGTATTTCACCATCTTCATGTGTCTCCCAAGATATCAGTAGTTCTGGGGGAATATCAGCTACTCCAGGGGCCTTGTTGCAACTTAGGTCTTTCAGTTCTCTGTCAAATTCTTGCAGTATCATATCCCCTATCTCATCTTCATCCATGTCTCCTTTCTATAACAACGCCTTCAGTCATAAAAAAACACACAATTGCAGGCATTCTTAGGAATGACTGGGTGCTGTAGACAGTTTGTGACAGGATTAATGCTAAATACACTGTCACTGTTAAGTTTCATTAGTGTATAGACTAAATGAAGGTGGGCAGAACAATGGTACATAGAATTTTAATTGATTGTAGAGGCTTTAACTGAGGTACAACTATTATATCACCCCAACTTCATTATACAAACAATGGAAACTCCAGATTGGAATATCAACAATATACAGTACATGTTTTTCGTTAGTAACAGGTGCACTGGATGTATTTTATTGTACTTGATGAAAACAGAAGGTGAAGCAGAACATCATCTGATTAATGTATGTATGAAATTGCTTTAGTTGCATTAAAGAGATCTTTATGTTGTGATTGATGCAAAGTAAAAGACGTGGAATAGCAGGGTGAAGATCTGCTAGCTGATTGGCTATGATGTCTCTCCGCCAGTCAGAAGTGAGAGTATTTCACATGCATTTTGTGGGCTGGAGAATTTCTTTGTAGAGTCTAGACAGTCAGGTTCAAATATCATGACAATCTGATGCAGTTTTGGTAAGCTCTGAAAAGATATTTTAATTTTGCAGAATTATAATTATATAAATGTCATGGAGTGCTGTAAAGAGTTACTGGTAATGGGCAAATGACAATAACAAAGGTGCAAATTCCAGATTTTTTGTATGAAATGTGCCTTTTTGAATAACAAAAATGCACATGATGTATGGTTAAGTCATGACCATTGATTTTTCAGAGTTGCCAATTTGTGTAATATTTAGTGAGCATTCAGTTTCACAGACCATCGTGTAAATTTTCCATGTGATTATGTGTGAGTGTAGAAATTGCAGCTTCAAATTGACTGTATTTGGCAGTAAGTTTGTAACCAAGAAATGACACTACTTGATGTTTCAAAATGAATATTGTGGTTTTAAGGTTTTGTAGCATTTATTATATTTATCTTACAAATTTTAAATCAAATGACAGAGCAACTTGAACAGTTTTTCTTGCAAATGTTGATTGAGAGCACTATTCGTCACACGACAGACATCGAGTCGATAGATGAGCTCTTCCCAAACCTTGGTCATTGTGTCTGGAGCAGTCGCAACAACTGCCTCAATCGTGTTTCTTACATCGGATAGATCAGCCAGTAGCGGAAGCATATACACAGGACACTCTTATGAACCCCAAAAGATAAAAATCACATGGCATCAGATCAGATGAATGTGGAGGCCTTGCGAAACAAGCTCTATCATTGGCCCCCAGCATCCAATCAGGCAGGCAGGTACAATGTCTCCAGAATGAAATTTTAACTCGGGACTTTTGCCTTTCATATCGGCACACTCCACTGCAGAGTGAAAATTTCGCTATGGAAACAACCCCCAGGCTGTGGCTAAGCGATGTCTCCACAATATCCTATCTTCCAGGAGTGCTAGTTCTGCAAGGTTTGCAGAAGATCATCTGTGAAGTTTGAAAGGTGGGAGACAAGGTACTGTCAGAACTGAAGCTGTAATGATGGGTTGTGAGTCATGCTTGGGTAGCTCAGTTGGTAGATCAGTTGCCTGCGAAAGGCAAAGGTCCCGAGATTGAGTCTCAGTGCGGCACACAGTTTTAATCTGCCAGGAAGTTGCAGGAACAATGTCATTTAACCAGTTGTGTACTGAGTTATGCCAGTGAGGCGGCGCACCATCTTCCTGCCAAATAAAGTTCTGTGGTTCAGCTTCCAATTGAGGAAAGAGCCGTACCAACACATAAGAAACACTGGCTACAGTGCATCACGGGAAAAGAAAAATTCACGAGCTTTCTGCCAGCATAAACACAAAAAACATTCAATTTAGGATAATTTTGTGTAGCTGTACCACCTCATGGAGATTTTCTCAAATCCCTCCCTCTCCCTCCTCCCCCCACAGATGGGCAAGTTGTGTTCTCACATTTCTATGTGGTCAAATGTTAATTCATCGCTAAAATTACACTATCCAAAAAATATCAATTGTCATGCAGCAATGTTTCGTTTGCAAGGTTGGCATGTAAACCATAGTCTAGGTTGTAGAGCTTGTGACAGCTGCAAACGATACGGATGTAGTTGTAAACATCCCCTTGAAAATCTCCTCATAGATCTCATTGGAACTGGTAATTCACGACTAGCCTTCTGCGTGATTTCTAGGGGCTGTGTGTGAAAGACCCTTTCAATTCAATCACTCTTGGTTGTCCTGTACTCTTCCCTTTGCGAAGACAGCAGGTATCATCAAACTGGTGATACTATCTATGGATGTTACAATCAGTTGGAGGATTAGTACGGAACTTAATAGGAAAACCAAGGTTGCACTGTAACAACGGATTTAGTCCTTGCAAACTGTAAGACATGAAAAGCTTTCTGTTTACAAGTCACCATCTTTGCTACTATCACTTTCTAACAGAAGACACAGGACATAGTGCATGGAGAAGTGCAAAGATATACAAACAAAACTCTTAAGAGTTACTCTTTCATTTGTAACAGTAAGTTGAATGTAACAGATGCTACAAAACATCAAAGCTTCATTTTTACACTCTTGGTATACTGATTTTCGTACAACTGCCTTTTATTCAATAGGTAGTAAAAACCTGCAACTAGAAAATATTGATGCAGCCTTTAGGTATGTTTAGCACAGCCAGTTTCTGCTTACAGCTTGTTTAGCTGAGGAACTCTACTTGTTTTCTAACAGGGAAGGCGTGTCATGCAGAAGAAGACCACCAAAAGGTGAGTGCACATTTTTCTGTAGACAAAATAACAGCATGCTGCCATGAGTGCCTGTGGAGATGTATGGCCTATTACCTAGAAGCTGGGGAATAGCATATTTACCTCCAGACTGGTTGCAGTGAGAAAGGCAAAGTCATATCCCGTAATAAAGAGGTTGAGAGATGGATTTTTTTAAAAGAAGTAGGTATACCCAACAGAATATTATCAGAGAATAGGTCTGAGTTCATTGTACAAAATTTAAAAGAGATTTTAGTTAGAGAAAGAATTAAACTGTATTTATATCAAGGCAATACCCTCAAAAAACTACTGCAGAAAGGATAATGAGAGAGCTGGGTAGGATGCTCAGGAGTTATTATGGGAACAAATATTTAGAATTGTTGGAATTTGTCCCAGAAATGGAGGGATACTGAATGAGCTACTACATACAACAACTGGGTTTAACTATTAGAAACAGCAGTGTTCAGGTATTGTTAAAGTGTGTCAACTGACCGGAGAATTGTAGAAATTCTTGTAATAAGAAGAGGAGCCAGCTGTACTGGCACACCCAGTCTCTGACGACGTAAGAGGGTTATTTATTATATAGGATGTAAAAAAAAAAGGTTATGGACTAGCTGTCTGTGTTAAAAATGATGATTGGTTACATTTTTAAAAAAATGAATGGTCTTTTTAAAGGATGTGTTCCATGCATGGAAGGTTGGAGAATATCCAAATTAGCACTGTTATAGAAGCCAACAGATGGATACAGAATTAGATGATGACCTTGTTAACAGCTGTAAACAAACTTTTGCAAAGGATCTTCAGTGCATACACATGAATGGGGAGGAAACTGAAAACCTGGCCGCTGATCGAGTTTACAGGAGGAAACTTGCTGCGTGATATGCTGCCTAGCATTTGAGGAACTAAGGAAGTCTAATGATGATTTGTTTACTATTTGTAGTGAGTGCTACTATATGAGGGCTTTTAGTGTATTCTACTGGATGGGTACTAACAATTTTGTGGGGATCAATACAGCATTTGGTGGAATATTGCCAAGTGGTTGTATGGTTATGCCTCTAGTAGTAAGGAGTCCCTGAACATAACTGAAATGGAGCTGCATCTAGTTTACTGAAGGAGGAGGGGTAGTCAGGTGGTTGATATGATAGATTTCCATAGAAGGAAACCGGAGTCAATTTTTGGGCTTGCAAGGGTGCCATTCACCTGTGAAGTATGGTCCGGGAAAGGGTCTTGGCCTGAGGTGGGAAGGGTATCTGTCTTTGCATCTGTTGTCTTGATTACATTTCTTCTGTTTCTTTCCTTTCTTTCTTCCGCTACTAGAGTGACTGACTTTATCTAATCCCACCTTCAACATTCGGTTGTGGCATTGTAACATCCTCACCTTTTCTTCACAATTTCAGTTTTCCAACCCATTAGTAAACCCTGTCTGTAAGCTCTGTCATAAACTGCCCTGCAGACATACGATCATAAAGTGTGCGTGCTGTCAAATAGACGGTATGAAATCCAAATTTCATTATTGTGATTAAGAACTACAGGTGGTATGGAGCCCACCAGAGTGATGAATTAGTCATCTATAAGGCAAGAAGTTTTGAAAAATGCTCTTGTTTGCTAAATTAATAAAAAGGAGCGAAAAATTTAAAGTTGATAAAAAGTGAAATAGGGACAAATCATCTCAAGTGCCGCAACGTACACTCCTGGAAATGGAAAAAAGAACACATTGACACCGGTGTGTCAGACCCACCATACTTGCTCCGGACACTGCGAGAGGGCTGTACAAGCAATGATCACACGCACGGCACAGCGGACACACCAGGAACCGCGGTGTTGGCCGTCGAATGGCGCTAGCTGCGCAGCATTTGTGCACTGCCGCCGTCAGTGTCAGCCAGTTTGCCGTGGCATACGGAGCTCCATCGCAGTCTTTAACACTGGTAGCATGCCGCGACATCGTGGACGTAAACTGTATGTGCAGTTGACGGACTTTGAGCGAGGGCGTATAGTGGGCATGCGGGAGGCCGGGTGGACGTACCGCCGAATTGCTCAACACGTGGGGCGTGAGGTCTCCACAGTACATCGATGTTGTCGCCAGTGGTCGGCGGAAGGTGCACGTGCCCGTCGACCTGGGACCGGACCGCAGCGACGCACGGATGCACGCCAAGACCGTAGGATCCTACGCAGTGCCGTAGGGGACCGCACCGCCACTTCCCAGCAAATTAGGGACACTGTTGCTCCTGGAGTATCGGCGAGGACCATTCGCAACCGTCTCCATGAAGCTGGGCTATGGTCCCACACACCGTTAGGCCGTCTTCCGCTCACGCCCCAACATCGTGCAGCCCGCCTCCAGTGGTGTCGCGACAGGCGTGAATGGAGGGACGAATGGAGACGTGTCGTCTTCAGCGATGAGAGTCGCTTCTGCCTTGGTGCCAATGATGGTTGTATGCGTGTTTGGCGCCGTGCAGGTGAGCGCCACAATCAGGACTGCATACGACCGAGGCACACAGGGCCAACACCCGGCATCATGGTGTGGGGAGCGATCTCCTACACTGGCCGTACACCACTGGTGATCGTCGAGGGGACACTGAATAGTGCACGGTACATCCAAACCGTCATCGAGCCCATCATTCTACCATTCCTAGACCGGCAAGGGAACTTGCTGTTCCAACAGGACAATGCACGTCTGCATGTATCCCGTGCCACCCAACGTGCTCTAGAAGATGTAAGTCAACTACCCTGGCCAGCAAGATCTCCGGATCTGTCCCCCATTGAGCATGTTTGGGACTAGATGAAGCGTCGTCTCACGCGGTCTGCACGTCCAGCACGAACGCTGGTCCAACTGAGGCGCCAGGTGGAAATGGCATGGCAGGCCGTTCCACAGGACTACATCCAGCATCTCTACGATCGTCTCCATGGGAGAATAGCAGCCTGCATTGCTGCGAAAGGTGGATATACACTGTACTAGTGCCGACATTGTGCATGCTCTGTTGCCTGTGTCTATGTGCCTGTGGTTCTGTCAGTGTGATCATGTGATGTATCTGACCCCAGGAATGTGTCAATAAAGTTTCCCCTTCCTGGGACAATGAATTCACGGTGTTCTTATTTCAATTTCCAGGAGTGTATGTTACTAGAGTAGCAAAAAAGGTGAGAGCAGCGTGAAGTAATTGAGCATGCTATTATCAATTATTTAATTATAATTTAATTAACTGATATTTGCTGTAGAGCAGTTGCAGAACATTGGAGATATGATGCCAAGGTAGCAGTTACCTGCAGGTTAAGCTTCACACAACCACCTCAGTTTAGGCTGTCATGTAAACAGGTGTAGGTGACAATATATGAAACATCTAGTCTCCAAAGTACGAAAATGTTAATAATTTCTCTTTGCAGTAAGCCCAATGTAAAAAAAAAGCAGAAAATTTAGTTAATGTTACAGGTATTCAGTCTGAAGCACCTTTGGCTGACAACAAGCGGTGGGGTGGGGGGAAGGAGTTGGCTGAAGTCATTGCTTCAATTGCTTCTGTTAGCTGCTACACAGGCTGTGAGTGCCTCACTGGCCAAGTATTTGATATCAAGAATTAAAATTAGTGCAATATTATTAATTTTTGGGATCAATAGCTTGACTTGTGGAGTTCTGATCACTTTCACTATGAGGCACATAGTGGGGTTGAAATGATGATAATATGAACATAACTGAAAAAAATATGGGTAAAGTAAATCACACACTGAAAAGCAGAGGTATTGAGTCATCAATGGGAATGCACAAAAAGAGAAAGAAAACTAACTAGTTAACAGCATAAATGTGTTATCAAGCTAATCAAACAATGGAAAATCCAGGATGTAATGTAACAATATTATGTAAAGGAAAGTTGCTACTCACCACATAACGGAGATACTGAGTTGCAGATAGGCACAACGCAACCCTGGCTGAAAGCTTCATTTGTGACAGTCTTTTTGTTGTGTCTATCTGCGACTCAGCATCTCCACTATATGGTGAGCAGCAATTTTATCAAGCTAAGTTATACATACACGAGACATTTGCAAATTGGGCGTTTTGTTTGCTCATGCTCACACGAGCACACTGTGCATGTGTACGGAGTGTACAAGTGTGATTATCAGCAGCAGGCAAGCTGTGGTCGAACGAGGCGCCACGGTGACAGCAGACGCTGTCCAATCTGGTGTGCTCAATGCTGTGTGTGCCTTAGGCTGGTGTTGCTTCTGCCATACTCCCACCAGAATGGGGTTATACTCACATCACTTTAGTTATGCAGTAGATGTATATTTCTGCAAGGTAGCATCTAAACACAACATCATTATGAGCCATAAGATAAAATAGCTTGTTTTAAACAATAATTAAAACTTGGGAAGAGTTTAAAGTTTCATAGGAAACTAAGTAGCTACCAATGGTCGTAATGAAGGCTGATTCTGAGTGGAAAATCACATTGCTGTTTTCTATAACACCACCTGATTTATTGATTCAAAATTACGTATGTGGATTTTCTCACCTAAGAATTTAGAAATCTAGCAGGAACAAAAATGTCTCCCAATTATTCTCTGTTAGTGTTGTAATTAAAATGAATTGTCAGGTTATCATCTGCTTGTTTTGGACAAACTCTGTTTCATTTGTCCAAGATAAGGTGTCATTCACTAGTTACATTTGATATTGGAACGCAAAACATTGTTTTAACTAAGTTACATAGCCTGGAAAATAGAATACTGTTATGCTTCCACCTGTCAAGTTGATCATCGTTGTCAGCACTACCCATTTGGGTTGAATACAACCCATCCTAATTGATAGAGTATGACGTGGTCCATAATCTAGTCACTTAAGAAACAGAGATGATATATTTTTTGACTGGTAAGGCTCTCGTCAATGCTAAATTGTTACTTACAAATATCATAAAAACAGAACAAGATATTACAGTCGCATTATAATTCTGTTCTAGCTTACCTGAAACTGGTATTACATCACAAATTTGATGCCCAGTATTTAACATCTCACCTCTATCTGAAATGGACATTTTTAATAATCTGAAGTGTCGTGACAGAAATTTTACTATTTTCTGCAGCCTCCAAATTTCAACTTTCTCCCATGTGAGATGGAGATAGTGTTTTTTCAAATGTTCTTGGTATCTAGAGTTATCAGACGGTAATAAGACAATACTGCCAAATTACCAGTGACACTAAAATGCATTCTGCAAATTAAATACAATTTTCTTCATTTGCTGGACACGTAGTGTGTGTTAAACAAGAAAATTAGATGTACAGTAGTTTAAATGTGCCTCTGCATCTTCAGGCACAGCATTAGTGTGACTTTTCAGTTTATGCACGCATAACAAAACATGACAGTTATATTCCAGTCTGAGCTGCTGGAGAGTGTGTGTGTGAAGTGTACTTGTGTGAATGAATGCATGCATGTGTGTTTCCTTCTCTGATGAAGGCGTTGGCTGAAAGATAATTTGTAAGTGCTTTTCAGTATGCCTATCACCAACTTAACGTGTCATCTGTTGGTAAGTAGCAATCTATCTTTTTCTTTTGTTGTTGATAGTCTGATCTGGAGTTTTGAATGTGAGAAACTGAACTGTAGGATACTTCTTAGCTTTGAGCATTGCTGTTGCATTTCTGAATGGCTTTAAAAATGTCATGAGTTCTTTTGCGGTGGTGTTATCGTAACCAATAAATTTTTCAAAGGTGCCATTCCGTACAAGCATTTCTAGGTTTCTATCATACTGTCTAACTACAGACTGTAGCATTCTAAACAAGCTGTTCCACTTAATCTCTATTTCTTGATTTAAGATTGTCTCCATTGAATTCTTATCACCAATTTATCCTTATCAGTCACCAATGAAAATCTCTCCAAAACACTGCTACGACAACTGATTTTCACACACAGCAGATCTACATCTACATGACTACTCTGCAATTCACATTTAAGTGCTTGGCAGAGGGTTCATCGAACCACAATCATACTATCTACTATTCCACTCCCGAACAGCGCGCGGGAAAAACGAACACCTAAACCTTTCTGTTCGAGCTCTGATTTCTCTTATTTTATTTTGATGATCATTCCTACCTATGTAGGTTGGCCTCAACAAAATATTTTCGCATTCGGAAGAGAAAGTTGGTGACTGAAATTTCGTAAATAGATCTCGCCGCGACGAAAAACATCTTTGCTTTAATGACTTCCATCCCAACTCGCGTATCATATCTGCCACACTCTCTCCCCTATTACGTGATAATACAAGACGAGCTGCCCTTTTTTTCACCCTCTCGATGTCCTCCGTCAATCCCACCTGGTAAGGATCCCACACCGCACAGCAATACTCCAACAGAGGACGAACGAGTGTAGTGTAAGCTGTCTCTTTAGTGGACTTGTTGCATCTTCTAAGTGTCCTGCCAATGAAACGCAACCTTTGGCTCGCCTTCCCCAGAATATTATCTATGTGGTCTTTCCAACTGAAGTTGTTTGTAATTTTAACACCCAGGTACTTAGTTGAATTGACAGCCTTGAGAATTGCACTATTTATCGAGTAATCGAATTCCAATGGATTTCTTTTGGAACTTATGTGGATCACCTTACACTTTTCGTTATTTAGCGTCAACTGCCACCTGCCACACCATACAGCAATCTTTTCTAAATCGCTTTGCAATTATTTAATCAAATTTCGCTTTCACACTGTCCTTTATCTCACCTTCACATGTCATGGGTGGGTGACTGAGCTGCGATTGGGTAACTAGACTGCTGGGCCTTTCAAGCACGACACTCAATTGAGTGTGAAGAGAGTCAAGTGTAATTGCTCCCAGCATCCAAGGAGGTTGTAATACAGTTTATTTATAAAAGGTCCTCTGTTGTGAAATATTCAAGAGGTTAAATAGTCTCCCACTCAGAATCCTGGGTGGAAACTTCTCAGGAGGGTGCCAGAAAAAACAAATCTGGCATTCTATGGGTTTGAGCATGGAATGTTAGACCTCTTAATCAGGTAGTGAGAAATTGTAGTGGAAATCACTGAGGTGCAATGGCAGGATGAACGGGTCTTCTGATCGAGCACAGATAGCATAATCAACACAGTATCAATAGGGATAATGCCGGATGAAAGAGCACAGAATCAGTACCTGTGGGTGATTTGTGCTGCTCTTAAGCCATGGAGGAAACGCTGGGCTGGGCTTCCCTCCTTGTGTTTTGTCAATATATCTTAAGCTCTGGGGGTAATCATGGTTAGCTGCGTGTTTTCATACGCCGCTTTAGCCAAGCTGCCTCACGGCTGGGAGTTCTGCCAATGCACTGGCATTAAACTAGCAGTCTCAATTAATCTCATATTTCATTTATTTGTAACTAAAGTGTCAGTATTTCTTAAACACAGCAGGACAAACAAGTGCCAGAAGTCATGTGTCTTAAAATGTTCTACAGAAGGACTGTCATCTCCTTTTATACACCCATGCAGGTCAAATGCTTTTGATGAGCAAGGGGTTCGAACTGGCTGTCTCGACCAGTCAACTTTTTAATTGTGCTGTGGCAAAACTGTCAGTATTTCTCAAACTCTGTATGACACACAGGTGTCACACAGTCACAGGCATATAATGCTCTACAAAAGGGCTATTGTCTCCTTTTTTACACCATGCAGGTCAGACACTTTTGCTGTGCAAGGGGTTAAAAATGGCAGTCTCATTGTGTATTTTGTTGCAATGTGACCAAACTATAAGCATTTCCTAAACACTGCAGAACACGACAGCACCAGCAAGTCATGCATCTTACAATTCTCTGCAAAAGGGCTGTTGTCTCCTTTCATATTATATGCTCCTTATGTTTTGGAGATTATATGGGTTAATTAATGATTATTATGTTACAATCACCTTGTTGTAGTTGGCCGTGTCTACAGAGACTTCATTCATTGTTAAATGAAATGATGTGGTACTAACTGATGTAGACGCATTAAGAACTGGTAAAATTTAATTTATTTCCTTTATCACACTGCACAATCATAAACACACTAATATTCAAACTGTGTGCCACTAATATTAAACATAGAGATAAAACCTTCGCTACGCAGCCACCTTTGGCTCACGCAGCCTACACCTTCCACAGCTTCTCAACAACTGCTTCTGCTTGCGACTCTCTGCACCACTGGGCATTGTCGCCCTCCAAAGAACAACCACTTACAGACACTACACACCAGTAACCTCACATCCCCACCAAAACAAAACTAGAGCTAGGTTACCTTTTGAGGGGACTCGGAAGTCCTAGCGAAAGTTATACAATAAAAAATCAAAATTTGAAAATTACACTAATTAGTATTTCATGTCAAAGTAGTTGCAATAAGTATCTGACCCTGAGAACAAATGACTTTCAAAATATAACTAATATTAATTAACGCTATCTCCACACACATAAAACATGAGCAATGAATATAGCAATTTGAAAATTATTTGATGACAGGAAGAACTTTACACATAATTTACTAACTGTCTGTTAATCAGCGAGAAAAATGTAAAAAAGGTAAGATAATGTGACTGACACAGTTTCCCTTTTATTGGAGATATCAAGCATATTAGTAAAAGTTACTCTTAATTACACACATGAATCACAGTAAAGAACATAATTGACACTAAGGAATGGGATCTGAATAAATGAGCCTAATTTTAAATAACCTAATACAAATGTGAAACCTATATATGCAAAAGCATTGACATTATGCATCTGTCAAAACTACAGTTACAGGCATAAAACATTTTATCAATTAACTATCGAAATTTGTGAATTGGCACACAGCACACAGACTACTTATACAAAAATCAGTACATACCTTTAAAGAAATATTTTCCATTTACAACCAAGTTACATTGAGTGAATCATTTATAAACAAAAGACATTTTGTTGGCATGAGCACTTTTCACACCATAAGGAAATATTGGGTACTCTGCTTTGGGGCCCTACCTATAAGCTGAGCAGAACTTCACACGATTTCACTAGGGGGAGTGGCATCGTCGCCGCTGAGGACCCACAAACACTATACGTAACACAGCACTTGTTACTCTGCTTTTATCACTGTCCTATGTGTTGAGCTGGTTGTCACACGCAGTTATGATGTTTGATGCAAGGGAGGGGTGACATCGACACCACCGGAGACAGGAAGATCTAGGAGCTGTTGTTACGCCCACGAAGAATCACCGCATTCTGCCGTACGGTTCGTCGGCGGCACGTTCCTGTTACGTTGACAAGTGCCGGATGCCAGTCAGCTGTTCGTGACATCAGCCACCTCCTCCTCCCCCAAACCGTATTGCGCCAGGCGTTGAAGGTCATTGGCAGGCAGGCATGAAAACAATAAAATAACATTACAGTAGCGTGAGGTAACAAAAGATTAACGTGTTGCACGCTTAGCTGTGCACTGTTGCCTGCTTCCTGAAAACCAAAACACACGCTACAAGCGTCGCTCCGTTGTCCACTGCTGCCCTGTCACAGGACATAAGAGAAAGTCACATGATTTCAAACACAGAGAATAAAATGCACTCACTGCAGCTACCGACTACAGTCTTCATCTCACAATAGCTACCAACTATTGTCCGAAGGTTTGTCCATCAGTAACGTAGCATATTTATAACTAAACACGGTTCACTAATTGACATTTCATTGTGATTGGTAACGGCGACAGTATGTCTTCCAAACAGGTAAAAGCAAAACTTTTCAAAACTCCATACAATTGCAAGTGCTTCCTTTTCGGTCACTGTATATTTTCTTTCTCAGCTAGTGAGAGCACGACTTGCGAAGGCGACAGTACTATGTTCAATGACTCCATTAACTTCTACTAACTGATACAATTCTGCACCAAATGCATAATCACTTGAATCAGTGCCAAGGTAAAATTTCTCACTCAGGTCATGACGATGAAGAATCGGTGCTTCACACAGCTGCCACTTAATTTAACTAAAAGGCTTCTTGTTGTGTCTTACCCCATTTCCGTATCGTGTCTTTCTGTAGCAGATCCATAAGTGCAGGTGAAGAAAGACTGCTTCCTGGAAGAAACCGACAGTAGAAGTTGTAAAATCCGATAAAAGATTTCAGTTGTTTTCTGCATCTTGGTGCTGGAAAATTCCTTACTGCTTCCATTTTCGACGGATTGGGTTCTATTCCATGAGAAGAAATAATATAGCCAAGAAATTTGATTTGTTGTTTGGCAAATTCTGATTTGTCCAAATTTATTGTTACACCAGCTCGTCGAAATGCTTCGAGTACTTGCTGTAGAATTTCTAAATGCTCTTCCCAAGATTCGGTACTAATCAGAATATCATCTACATATAGCGTGACATGCTTCAACAGTTCTTCTCCGAGTACATCATCCAATGCACGCTTAAAAGCTGCCGATGATATCAACAAACCGAAAGGCATTCTTTGAAATTGGTATGATCTTCCATTATGTAGAAAAGTTGTATACTTTTAACTGTCTACATTTAACAATAATTGCCAGTGACTACTAGTGAGATCAAGACTGCTCAAATATTTCACTCCTTTGAACTTTTGCAAAAGACATTCTAAACTTTCAGGTTGATCACGTTGCGGTAGAATAATGCGGCTCATTGTGCGAGCATCAAGAACAATGCATACTGTACCGTCCCTTTTTCCTACAGCATGTATTGGGTTCGAATATTCACTGTCTGATCTTTCAGTTATCTGATTAGCCAACATCCTTTTGATTTCCTTGTTCACTGCTTCTCTCTTCGCTAAAGGTATTGCATACGATTTGCTGCGAAATGGTTCATGTTCCTTGACTTTAATTTTGCAAACACATCCTTTAATTAATCCAGGTAATTTTGAAAACAGCTCAACTTCATGTCTCAGTACTTCCATTAATTCGTCTCTTCTTGCTTCCGTCAAGTTCACTGACGCCTGAATCTGGATTTGAATACCAGTCAGAGCATCTTCATCATTATTCTTCTCTCGCAGCGCAGGATCTTCCTCAGATTCATCATAAGTCGCCAGTTCCTCTTCTCCTCGGAAACGCATTAGCCTCATCTTCACGCGCGTAGCACCCTTATTTTCTTCATTAATAAATCCTTTAAACATTATCTTCTTCTTGACATTATTTATTCGCATCTGCAGACAACCCTTTTCAAATTCAATACTGCACCTCATTTCAGTCAACCAATCGATTCCAAGAACTAATCCGACATTAAGAGATCCAACAATTAATACGATCTGCTCATATTCGTCTTCATTGATTCTAAACTTCAATAGAGCTTGACCTTTAATGGGTTTGCTTCTATTACCTACAGCACTGACAATACATACGCCATTCGCAGGGAATGTTGGAAATGTCACCAGATTATTTAATAGTGAAAACAGATTTTCTGAAATTGCACTCACTTCGCTCGCTGAGTCCAGTAGTGTGTCCACAATAATTTCGCATACCTCCACCTCTACAAAAGGCATTAAGATTTCTTGATCATTATTTACATCCTCTCGATGCAAATCGTCTTTAATATCATCTGCTCGTTCACACTTCAACCCATTTCTTGTAACTTGAGTTTCGGAGCAGGTTGTCTTCGAAACTTGATATGGTTTACCGGTTCATGTTCCTGTGGATTACGCTCTGGGCTCCTTTCTTGTTCTGGCATCAATTCTATTGATCATTAGGCAGGTCTGCTTCATGTTCAATTTTGGAGTGAGTGCTAACTTTTCACGTACCGCGTAAAGTAACTTCTGTATCAAAATTAATGTCAATTCCTCTTCCTTGACTGGATCATCAAGGTAGGCATTGTCATTCCAAAATTTCTGCATATATTCACGCATTGTTCCATAATGTCTTGGGTAGTTCAGCGGAGTAAGAATCTTTGATTTTACATCCCATTGTTTTTCTCACGACCAAAATTTACTCAAGAATGCAGATTCAAATTCTTTGTACTGTGAATAATTTTCTGAAACACTGATGCCCCCGATATGTGCTTCATCTTTCATGTGGCTAATGAACATATCAATTTTCGCACGTTCCGTATAATGTCTTGGAAACGCGTGTTTAAATTGTTTAATAAAGGCAACTGCATGGATACCTTGTTTTGAATCGTAATCTTGAAAGTTGCGTACACACAATCCATTATCTGCAATAACTTGAGGTACGTTAACCATACTGTTATCAACTTCGTGTAATGCTCCATTGATTTCCTGACGTATAAGGTCTTTATTGACATTGTTCAAACCGTTTTCAGATGACATTACCTTTTGGCGAATTTCGCCTACTTCGGTTCTCAGTTCAGTACATTGCATCTGTACGCCTTGAACTAACTTAACAGTTGTTTCTTTGTTTCCTTAACATGTACTCTTAATTCTAAATATTTCATTGTTTTGAGCCTTAACTGTTTCCTGAACTTTGTTAACTAACGTGCTCGATTGTTTACCTTGTTCATTAACTTTTGTGTTAAGATCTTGCATTTTATTTTCAAGTTCTTCATGTTTGGTATCACCTCCCTTTTGGAGCTCCTTATGTTTCTGATTAAGTGAATTAGTGAGCTCAGTTCGCAAGTTAACCATTGCATTTGATAAATTCTTTATTTCTTCATTGGCGTTCCTACTTTCCTATTTGATTTCTCTCAACATCTGCATTATCAAATTGTTAGTGCTAACACTCGTTCCTGTTTGTTGACTACTCACTGGTGTTGAACTAGGCGTCATTGAATCGAAACTAACTACACCACTATCTTCCTTTACGTTAAGTGTGGTATTCTAAAGTCCAAACTCGCATTCTACATTGACTAAAGCATTAACTTGTCCCTCCTCATTAATAACTTCACTGTTGTTTTGCGTTGTGTCTGCCACGTTAACAATGTTCACAAATATCACTGTCAGTTAATAATTAGTTCCAAAACTTAATTTAAAAGATCACAGTCTCTAACATAGTTCAGAGGTCCTTTCGTAATTTCTCCTGTGCAACATGGAAAACAATTAGAAGCGAAGTGCCGCGGTCGCAATTAGCTGCTTCACTCACCGTTTGTTGTGCCGTCTTCTCCGACGATCTGAAGATTGCGAAGGAATCGACATCCTGTCACAGTCGCCAAATATAAGCTCCTTAAGTTTTGGAGATTATATGGGTTAATTAATGATTATTATGTTACAATCCTCTTGTTGTAGTTGACCATGTCTATCGAGACTTCGTTCATTGTTAAATGCAATGATGTGGTACTAACTGATGGAGACACATTAAGAACCGGTAAAATTTAATTTATTTCCTTTATCACACTGCACAAACATAAACACACTATTATTCAAACTGTGTGCCACTACTATTAAACATAGAGATAAATCCTTCGCTACGCAACCGCCTTTGGCTCACGCAGCCTACACCTTCCACCGCCTCTCAACAACTGCTTCTGCTTGCAACTCTCTGCGGCACTGGGCATTGTCGCCCTCCAAAGAACAACCACTTACAGATACTACACACCGGTACCCCCACAATATGCCCACACAGATCGAATGCTTTCAAGGGGTAGAGTTAACTCTTTCGTGAGCCGTGGGAAACATGCTTCCCACTGCAAAGAACTCGCTCCTAGTCCCGTGGGATTCACAGTTCCCACTGTTTTTGCTGTACCTTCACGCAGAGGCATTGTATAGCTGAGTGTTGCTCTGTAGAGGATCCTTTCAGTGCTGTTTGCGTGACATTTTGTGATTTTTTCCTCAAAGCTATAGTATAAGGTAAATACTTTTGATTTTTGCTGTGGTGTCTTATTATTTTCTGTTCCCTGTTTTTTCTAAAATGTGTTTTACTTACATTACTTGTGGACTTTACTTGTAGTATTTGATTTTGTTGGTGGGAAGTATCCACCCCACCGCCTCTTTGGTAGCCCATTGTTTTACGTCTCTAGAACGAATATTTCTATATTTTTCCACATTTATTTGACATTTTTGACTTAGTGGGTTTCAGAAATAATGCACTGATCATTATGTTACTCAAGAATGTCAAGTTTACCATACCAAACCAAGTGCTTGCTTCCATTGAATCTGTCATAGTATTTTTTACACTTTCCAGTTCTTTATTTCTTGGCATTGCTTTCTTTTCAGATGTCTCATTCCCTAGACCTCAGCAATCCCAAACATGTTAACGAAATTTACAATATATTATTTTCATTACCTGATGAAAGTGATTCAGAAACTGAAGGAGATGAAGGTGCTGCAGATGAACTGAATGTTCTAGATAACACAGTCACCAGTGCTTCAAGGCATGTTTCTGTGGAACAAGACATTTATGGTGATGAACATGACAGTGAATCATCCGTGCTTCCAACTGTTGCCAGTAGTGATATGTTGGACAGTGAAAGTGAAGAAGAATGAAACAGCGACTGTTCTTACTTCAACAATGTAAAGAACAACTTTCAAACACGAATGGAAGGAAAACCAAAATTTCTCTGTAGTGCCAATGATCGGGAGCTCACTTATTTTTCTAAGTTATTTGATGATGATGTTTTCACTCTCATTGTAAATGAAGCAAACTTGTATGCAAAACAAAATCGTGGTAGTAGTTGTCCATCAAACACCTGGGTGGACACAACTACTCAAGAAATGAGAGCTTATATAGGATGTTTTATTCTAATGGGAATTCTTGAACGTCTTGCTCTCTCTAACTTCTGGAGTTCAGACACTATACTAAAAGTAGAGCCAATTGCTAATGTAATGACAAGTAAAAGATTTAAAAAGATTGTAGAGAATGTTCACTGTAATAACAACGAAATTGCAAATCCAAGAAATCGTCGATAAATGCATAAATTGCCATTGATTGAAAAGCTTTTGCAGAGCTGTAAGAAATATTATGAGCCCTCATCATTTATGTGAGTGGATGAATCGATGATTCCTTTCAAAGGACGATCATCTATGAAACAGTATATGCTGATGAAGCCAGTGAAACGAGGCTACAAAGTGTGGTGCTTGTCAAATTCACTCACTGGATCTATAATGAACTTTGATGTTTACACAGGCAAGTATTGGGCGAAAGGAAATACATAATAAAAATAATGTAGCTGCATTTGACAGATTCTTCACCACCATGAAATTGATGTCAACACTTTTGAAGAAGGGTGTGTGCGGACAGTGAAGACCAACAGGAAAGATTTACCCAAATTTATGAAGGAAAACGTAAAATTGGAACGAGGAGAATTCCAGTTTGAAACAAAAGGAGCCATTTCTGCTGTAAAATGGATGGATAACTGCCCAGTCACTTTCCTGTCCTCAATTCATAACCCAAGATCAACAGCCACAGTGAAAAGGAAAAACAAGGATGTTACTAGTACAGAGATTTCCTGTCCTGAAGTTGTGGCTGAATACAACAAAATAATGGGTGGTGTCGATAAGTTTGATCAATTACGAGAAAGGTATGCTACCGGCAAACATTCTGTAAAATGGTGGCACAGAATATTTTATTTCCTGGTGGACATTGCTGTAGTGAACAATTTTATCCTGTAGAAAATAAGTAAAAGAGAAAGTGGACAGCATGATCAACTCACATACAGGATCCATCTAGCCAGACAATTGATCACTGGCTTCTCATCCCAAAGAAGGCATGGACAAAACCTATATTTCTGGCAGAAAGGGGTAAAGTACCTGAAGATGTTCGTCAAGTGGCTGTAGGGGAGCATCAACCCATTTTAGGAGAAACCTACAGGAGGTGGCGTCATAGTAGTACCAAAGCTGCGAAAAAGCGCACTTGCTGTGTTTGTACATATTGTCAAATACTACTTTGCATAGACCCATGTTACAGAAAATTTCGTGGCAAGTAATTGTGAACAAGCATTGTAACAAGAGAAGTAAATTTATCAAATAAATATGACATATATTGAAAAAGTTATTTTTGTCATTTAACTCCAAGGAAGGGCAGTGGGAAGAATACTTCCCACCTTGTTGTGTGACATCACTTTCATAGTTGGAGCAATTTTGAAATTCTGTATGATGAATATACCTATCTGTTAACTGCTATCTGCTCTCCATTCATTAAAAAAATTGCTCAATAATTTTGCCCATGGAAGGGTTAAAACTGGCCATTTCACTTAGTTACCTGTTTCATTACATTGTGACTAACTGTCAGTATTTCTTAAACACAGCAGGACACAAAGGTCTATTATCTCTTAAAGGTCTATTGTCTCTTATCACCCCTTCTTGATGTATGCCTCCCAGCAGATTTAGTAACAAAATTAATTCAAGCTAGCGTAATAATTCAAACTAACAGAAGTTTTTTTATGAGATGTTATTTATTTTTAAACATATAGTGTTCAGTATCATTTTAATCAGCATTTATGTGCCCTTTTGTTACAACTTTTGTCCAATTATGTTTGTTAATGTTGATCAGTTGGTTCAAAATTGTACAAATTTGTAATATATTGCATAACATTACAGTGGAGTGGCATGGTAAGGAAGGAACAATGGCAGGAGCCAACAGCAAGCAAGT
Source organism: Schistocerca americana (assembly GCF_021461395.2). NCBI lineage: Eukaryota > Metazoa > Arthropoda > Insecta > Orthoptera > Acrididae > Schistocerca > Schistocerca americana. Next base: position 929,105,291 of record NC_060119.1, on the reverse strand, counting down.
TAAGCAATGTCATTGGACATATCACAGTTTAACTGGGTGTGGATGTGGAGACAAGAAAGTAACTTGCGCCTGAGACTTGAAAAAGTCGAGACTTTGGTTTTAATGGTGAAAGAGGAAGGAGCTCTGTCTCAAGCATTAGAAATTCTGATTTGTTCTGACTGGTAATTAGCTGCACTGTAAAAGTGTCCAGTCTTTGCTTATATTGCAACTCTATGACGATTTAAAAGATTTGTGCATTGTGTAACAGTGGGGCATTTGATTCTTTTGTGGATATGTCTTGGCTTGGAATTTCTCTGCAAGTGAGATTATACAGGAGCAGTGAAGTTTTACTGGGAAGAGTTTTCAGACACATGAACAGTTCAAATGGTTAGTTGCAAATTGTGAATGATATGTTAAGAACTGATTAGTGAATCACCTGCCTGCTAGAGTTTGCCGGCCGCGGTGGTCTAGCGGTTCTAGGCGCTCAGTCCGGAACCACGCGACTGCTACGGTCGTAGGTTCGAATCCTGCCCCGGGCATGGGTGTGTGTGATGTCCTTAGGTTAGTTAGGTTTAAGTAGTTCTAAGTTCTAGGGGACTGATGACCACAGATGTTAAGTCCCATAGTGCTCAGAGCCATTTGAACCATTTTTGAGCTAGAGTTTACTGGAACAACAGTGCCATTAATAGACTTGGTTTAGCAAATAAACAATAAAATGTTTAAACATATTCATTGTATCATCTAGCTCATTTGTTGTAAAATATCTCCAGGTACATGCATTTATTTAAAATGCGGTTAACAAGTCTGCAAAGACATTATACATTTTTGATCTTTGTAAAAAGGAACAGTTTGCAGTGGTGTTTTATAGGTCTTTAGATGACAGAGGTGAGCCAAAATGTTCTCTCCCCAAGAAAAGTTTACCCTCAACAGGAGAAAGCTAGCAAGGAATAAGACTAATAATGAATAACACAGTAAGAATGGAGTTCAACTGCTATGAAAAATGTAATGAATGCATTATTATAGCTGAGATAGACACAAAGCCAACACCCACCCCAATATTTCACGTATACGTACCTATTGGTTCTGCAGAAGGTGAAGTAATTGAAAGAATGTATGATGAGATGAAATAAACTATTCAGTTCATTAAAGAAGAACAAAATTTTATTCTTATGTGGGACCAGAATTTGGATGTAGGAAAAGGAAGAGAAGGAAAAACAGTAGGCAAACATGGGCTGAGGAGAAAGGAATGAAAGGGGGAGGTGACTAGTAAATTTTTGCACAGAGCACAATTTAATCTTTGCAAAATCTTAGGAAGAATCATGAAGGGAGGTTGCGTGTGTGGAAGAGACATGGAGACAACCAAAATATTTATGGATTCATGTGATGCTTCTGGCGAAAATTTTATTAATTATGGGCAATAGATTAAAACTACAGAAAGGTAAAAAATTAAGGAGTTGGGAACTGTATAAACTGGAAGAACCTAGGGTTTCAAAGGGAGCATTCTGATTGAAAAATGGTTCTAAAGGTAGATGAAGCAGAATGAGATATGGATAATGAGTCCAAACAATAAATGTTTGAACTTTGAAAGAGGAAATGGAAGAACTACTTGACATGATAGAAAGATGAAAACTGGATGAGTTTGGGATGGTGGAAACAGTGGAGAGGCAAAGCAAAACATAAACTAAGAAATGGGTTAGGACTGTACTGGATGAGCAGTGAGGATGCCAAAAATGAAATGACAGAGAGAGTTGTGAGAGATGAATTGAAAGAGGAAGTAACTGTAGATGTAGCAAATTGGAAACTCCTCCATCTGTTATGTCTTCTGCTCCCATTAATAGCAGGATTTTTCCTAATGGTGTTATATCTCCAATACATAGATATTTCAAATGTTATTAGGCAAAGTTACACTTAAATTTATTATTCATGTGGTTATTTTGCATATGTTGATCCCTATAAAAGCCTTAACTTTTGCTAGAAGCTCAGTTAATTAAATTAGTTGAAATTACAACAAGAACATTTAATGGAAAAACATTTTAACCTAATTGCAGAATCTGAAGTTTCACTACCATTTGTTAAAAAGCAGTTATTCCACTCTTTCTGAGAACATATTTTGCATTAACTTGCATCATTTTCCTGTAAGTACAATCTATTAAAAAGCTCTCAGCATAGTTTCAGGAAGTGAAGGTCTACAATACAGCCGTATCTACATTTTTTCAAGCAGTATTGAATAAACTTGATGACAGAAATGAAGTTATTGCCACCTTTTTAGACCTATCCAATGCTTCTGACTGTGTAAATCATTCTATTCTTCTGTATAAATTAGAAACATCTGGAGTCAGAAGAGTGGCATTAGATTTGTTAAGATCCTACTTTGCTGACAGGAGACAGTGTGTTAAGCTGTATCATACAACTGGGGGACATATACAAACAGTAAAATCATCTTAAAAATTCTCAACTATGGAGTCCCTCAGGGAAACATTATCATGCCTTTTTGTTTATTGTGTACATCAGTGTTATAATAATTCCACAAAATTCAAACATAGTAAATTATGCTGACAATACTTTGTTCATAAGCTGGGGTTTTACAAAACAGTTAGCAGTGTAAAATAATACAGAGAACATCAGCCTCATCACAGAATATCTCACCAAAACAAATAGGTACTACGAAAGGAGAAGACAATTCTCATGGTGTTTCTGCTAAATTATAGATCAAAACAGGCAGATACTGAGCCAAAGTTATTAGTTGAAACAATTGATTAACATATATTCCTGGGTATTTTAGCAGGTGAACATCTTACATGGAAGGAGCACATCAGCTACATGCGTAAAAAAATCTCGTATTCACCTATTTGCTAAAATGCCTTTCTAGAATAATAGTGCCACCTGTCTTAAGACAAATCTACTTTAGAACCGTTCACTCCCACCTACAATATGGTATCGAGATTTGAGGTGGGGCACCAATGATATACGTGGTAGGGCTTTCAGGGCTCAGAAAAGAGTAGTCAAGTTAATAGCTAATATTAGTAAATATCAATCCTGTAGTGAATACTTCATTTCAGTATAACCTACTAAACAATGAATTCATTGTATTTCTCTGGACTGTACTAGTGTTTGTAAAAGAAAATCTGGAGCATAGTATAATTAATAGTGAAATCCATAATTATAATACAAGAAAAAGAGAAGATTACCACATAAAATTTAGTAATAAAAGAACAACAGATTGTACTCCATTTTATGCTGGAAGACATTTTTATAACAAATTGCCAGATAACATAAAACTGTTAAATGGAAACATAATTAAGACAGAAGTAAAGCAACTGTTAATAAATAAATGTTTGCACTCCATCAAGAATTTTTAATGTTGTTGTGTATAATTTATATTTATTTCTAAACTCTTATTAATGTTCATATGTTTATAATCAGAATATATCCACATCTGTAAAAGTTATTGTGGACAAATAAACCATTTATTACTACTAATTACTTGAAAGTAATTAATTTATGCCATGATTGTCATTGAAAGTGCAGACATCCATAGTTTCCATTGCCCGTTTTGCGCTTATTCTTGCTGGATAATGAACTATTAAGTAATCGCTTAATTAATTTGTGAGGTGTATACATCTACATTCATACTCTGCAAACCACAGTGAATGGCATAGCAGAGGGTATAACCCATTTTACCAGTCATTAGGGTTCCATTCACGTATGGAAGAATGATTGATTGAATGCCTCTGTACATGCCTAATTATTCTGATCTTGTCCTCATGATCCTTATGTGAGCAATACATAGGGGCTTGTAGGATATTCATAGAATCATCATTTAAAGACAGTCCTTGAAACTTTGTTAATAGACTTTCTCAGAATACCTTACTTCTATCTTCAAGAATGTAGTCGAATTAAGTCGGGTGATGCTGAGGGAATTAGATTAGGAAATGAGACACTTAAAGTAGTAAAGGAGTTTTGCTGTTTGGGGAGCAAAATAACTGATGATGGTCGAAGTAGAGAGGATATAAAATGTAGACTAGCAACGGCAAGGAAAGCGTTTCTGAAGAAGAGAAATCTGTTAACATCAAGTATAGATTTAAGTGTCAGGAAGTCATTTCTGAAAGTATTTGTATGGAGTGTAGCCATGTATGGAAGTGAAACATGGACGATAAATAGTTTGGACAAGAAGAGAATAGAAGCTTTCGAAATGTGGTGCTACAGAAGAATGCTGAAGATTAGATGGGTAGATCACATAACTAATGAGGAAGTATTGAATAGGATTGGGGAGAAGAGAAATTTGTGGCACAACTTGACCAGAAGAAGGGATCAGTTGGTAGGACATGTTCTGAGGCATCAAGGTATCACCAATTTAGTATTGGAGGGCAGCATGGAGGGTAAAAATCGTAGAGGGAGACCAAGATATGAATACACTAAGCAGATTCAGAAGGATGTCGGTTGCAGTAGGTACTGGGAGATGAAGAAGCTTGCACAGGATAGAGTAGCATGGAGAGCTGCATCAAACCAGTCTCAGGACTGAAGACCACCACAACAACATCTTCAAGAATCTGCCAGTTCAATTTCCTCAGCATCTCTGTAACACTTTCCCATGGGTCAAACAACCCTGTGACCATTTGTGCTACTCTCCTCTGAGTACATTCAATAACTCCTGTTAATCCTATTTGGTATGGGTCCCACAAACTTAAGCAATATTCTAGAATGGGCCATACAAGTGATTTGTAAGCAGTCTCCTTTGTTTGCTGATTGTGATTCTCCAGTATTTTACCAATAAACTGAAGTCTGTCACCTGATTTACCCACAACTGAGCATATGTGGTCATTCCATTTCATATCCTTACAAAGTGTTACATCCAGGTATTTTATAGTCATAGGGTACTACATTTTTTCATTTTGTGAAGTGTGTACTTTTACGTTTCTGAATATTTAAAGCAAGTTGCCAATCTTTACACCACTTTGAAATCTTATAAGATTTGACTGAATATTTATGCAGCTTCTTTCAGATAGTATCTCTGCATCATTTGTAAAATATCTGAAGTTACTATTGATATTGTCCACAAGGTCGTTAACTTAGAGCGTGAACAGCAAGGGTCCCAAAACACTTCCCTGCGGCACACCCGAAGTTACTTCTACATCTGATAATGACTCTCCATCCAAGATAACATGCTGCATACTCTCCACCAGAAAGTCCTCAATCCAGTCAGAAATTTCACTTGATATCCCACACGATCATACTTTTGACAATAAGCTTAGGTATGTTATTGAGTCAAATGATTTTTGAAATCAAGAAATACTGCACCTACCTGACTGCATTGACTCAAACCTTCCAGTATGTCATGTGAGAAAAGCATGAGTTGAGTTTTACATGACTGATATTTTCAGAAACCATGCTTTTTGGCATGGAGCAGGTAATTCTGTCCAAGATACTTTGTTATATTTGCTCTCAGAGTATGTTCTAAGATTCTACAACAAATCAGTGTCAAGGATATTGAATGGTAATTTTGTGGATCACTTCTACTACCCTTCTTGTAGATGCATGTGACCTGTACTTTCTTTGAACTACTGGGCACAGTTTCTTGTTTGACGGACCTACAACAGATTATAGTTAGAAGAAGGGCTAACTCACCCACAAATTCAGTATAAAATGTGATAGGGATTCCACCGGGACCTGGAGCTTTGTTCAGTTTCAACGATTTCAGCTGTTTGTCAACACCACTGACACTTATACTGATTTCACTCATCTTTTCAGTGGTATGAGGATTAAATTATGGCAGTTCTCCTGGGTTTTCCTTTGTAAAGGAACATTTGGAAACAGAGTTCAGCATTTCACATTTTGCTTTGCTACCACCAATTCAAGTTCCTACCTCATTCCTTAGGGACTGGACCCTAACTTTGGTCCACTAACTGCCTTTATATTTAGCCAGAATTTCTTTGAGTTTTATGAAAGATCATTTGACAACATTCTGCTATGGCAATTATTGAAGGCTTTATTCACTGCTCTCTCAACAGCCAAATGTGTTTCCTTCAGCATCTCTCTGTCTATAGTCCTATGCTTTGTTTTACACCCATTATGCAGTAATCTATGTTTCTCTTGTAGTTTCCTTGCAATGACTGTATACTATGGAAGTTCACTCCCATTATGGACTGTACTACTAGATACATATCTATCCAGTGCATGGTCAACTATTCTCTTAAACCTGAGTCATAATTCCTCTACATGCTCCTGCCCTGTGCTGAAAGTTTCAAATTCCTCATGGAGATATGACACTACTGGTTTCTTATATAGTTTACTGAACATACATACCTTTCTGCTTGGTTTAGTTGCCCTTTGTACTTTGGTAATCATAACAATCAACTGTGTCATGGTCACTGATACCAATTTCAATATGGACATCCTCAAAGAGGTCAGGTCTGTTTGTTGCCATTAGATCCTACATATTTCCATCATGAGTGGGGTTCCAAACTGTGTGTCCTAGGTAGTTTCCAGAGAATGCATTTAGTACTGTTTCTCAGGATATCTTATCACACCCATCACTAACAAAACTGTAATTTTCCCAATTGATTGTTGGATGATTAACATCTCCATGAATGATTAAAGTATGGTTGGGGAACTTATGCACAAGCAAACTGAGGTTTTCTCTAAAGTTTTCAAGTGCATCAGGAGATGTGTCTGGTGTGCAATAGAAGGATCCAGCTACCATTTTATGCCCACCCCTGATACTGAGTCTTGCCCAAACAATCTCACATGCAGTTTCAATTTCTATCTCAATGGATTTGAATGTCTTGTCTACTGTGAGAAATACACCACTTCCATTTCCCATCAGCCTGTTTATTCGATATCCACTTAAATGTTCGCCAAAAATCTCACTGCTATCAATTCCAAGTTTCAACCATCGAAAGATGGTTGTATTATGTGAGCTTCAAAGCTTTTCAAGAGCACTTCGAACTCTGTCACTTTGTTGCAAAAACTTCGGTAGTTAATCATTAGGATTTTAATAGTCCCTCTTTCGATATTTCACTGATAAATCTGGTTTTCCTACAACTATCGTTATCTGCATTGGATGAAGAGTTGCCTAATCTAAAAAACACTTGTGTGCACCCCATAAACAGTCAGCTATCATGGTAGCAGCCTCTGATGTGTAGTGCACACCTGACCTCTTTACAGGGACCCTACAGTTCTTTTGTTGTTATATTTTTCTGAATTGGATGATGACATGGCTCACTAATTAAGCACTTTTGTTGCTACATTTTTCTAAAACAGATGGCATGTTTCACTGAATAATTAATCCACTAATTATGATTTTACATAAATTATCATAATGTAAAATTATTTTCAGGATGGATGCCATACTTGTAGTTTGGTTATTCTAAACACAGAAGCATAACACAGTTCTGTATACTTTAATAATTTACTAACCTTCAACATTTTTTTCATAGGCCAAAAAACTATCAAAACAACGAAATCCAACCCGGCCAATTTTCAAAACATTATGTAATTTTTGAGCTTAACAAATATCTGTACACGTCTTTTAGTAATCCAGTCCACCTCGAAATCACCAGTGCAATACCTCTGTGAAAGTTCCAGGCATATTATGAACCAAGTAATGTGGTTTTGTAGTCAGAAGCGAAGGGTGAATTAATAACTATTTTAGCTTCTCGAGTAATGGTTCACATTTGTTTAAGATACATGAAACCACTGGGTGATAATGATACACAAATGGTACAGTTTGCATATTGTGATCAATTGTGATGACTTCACTGATAGTAACAATAACATGTGCACTTTTTTGTTATGATATATTGCCACTGTATCAAGTTTTCATTGTCCTGTCCAAAGAATGGATTGTCACTTGAATTAACTCAAAATGATTGTATTGCAGATAAGTTTTTGGAAACAGAAGGGCGATTGTCTTTACCTGTAATATCTGTGTGTTATATGACAGGAATTGGCCATCAAAATTTTCTAAATGCAAATAAAGTGGGAAGGAACCACTTAATTCCAAATACTGTGTGGTGCGACTCATTTGGCAATAAACTTTCTACAATCAATTTTCAGCATATTATTTCAAAATCATCAAGTTATAATACTTCAAGACAAGTAGAACCAAGTGCAAAACCAGGAAGGTGAATGTCACAAGTTCTGGAATAAATGAGAGAATGACAGAGACCAAATATTATTGTTCTTACACTCACTTCTCAATAAATTTACTCCTTAATCGTTTTTATTTGCTGATAATAAAATCAATTTCAACTGAACATCAATGTACATTGTCACAAGCAAGACACAAAAATAATTTTAATGTACACTTTACCTTCTTGTCCAGGGTTCAGAATGACATGTTCTCTAGTGGTATGATATTCAACAATCTCCCATCAATCTTATAGCAAGAAATAAGGTATCCCTGCCAATTCAAATGAAAATCCAAAACATACCTCATTAGTCACTCTTTTTATAATTTATCTGAATGTCTAGAGAAAGGGATTGTAAATTTCTGTCAGTTACATGGCAAGTAGCAGTGTTTGTTATAAAGCTGTATGACAAGTAATAATGTACTCTAAATAAGACTTAGTATTTGTAGATGTGAAAAAAATATTTTAGTTGATTAACTTCATTGCAATCAAGTAAACATTAAGGTACCAAGCACAGATAAACAGCAGCTGGAGAGTAATACTGAGAAAGCAGAAGCTTTCTTACCAATTTACTTGATTAAATTTAGATGGAATAAGTGTGAATAGCGTTAATCAGTATAGTGATGGTTATTGTTAATTCAGCATAAAAATTAAATCTATATGATACCTGTTGTGTATTCATATAGGCCTATACCTTGACTCATTCACACATCAAAATGTTCTGGACCAGCCTAGTCTTTGGACTAAAGATCACATCATCATCATCATCATGAATCAGTGAACATAAGCTTTTCATTCTTGCTTTAAATATTTTTTTGTTTTATTCTTTTGGGTACTAGGGGTCACTATGTCCACAGCTTTTGAGCACTGCTTGTTTTCCCTCTCTAGTGATATCTTGCCTGTATGCACCACTTCATCTCAATTCTCTACCAACTCCATATTTTATGTTGTTTTGTGTGTAGCAATGAGACAGCTGTGAGAGTTTTGGGGAAAATTTAAGTATATATTGAAAAGATAGGCAAATATGAAATGGAGCTGGTGTATTTGTAACTCAATCCACTGCAATAGAAATTGAAGCTACATGTGAGACTTTTTGGAGAAGACTCAGTATCAGGGGTGGACATAAAATGACAATTGGATCCTTCTATTGCCCACCAGACTTGTCTCCTGATGTAACCGAAAACTTTTTAAAAAATACCAGTTCACTTGTACATAAGTTCCTCAGTTGTAATGTAACCATTGGTGGAGACTTTAGTCATCCAACAGTTAATTGGGAAAATGCATATTTGCTAGGGGTGGATGTGATAAGACATCCTGTGAAACAGTACTAAATGCCTTCTCTGAAAAGTGCCTAGAACGGATAATTAAGAACCTCACTCATGATGGAAACATTGGATCTAATGGTAACAAAGAGTCCTGACCTCTTTGAGGATGCCAACATTGAAACTGACATCAGTGATCAAGATGCGGTTTTGGCAACAATAATTACCAAAGTGCAAAGAACAACTAAACCTAGCAGGAAGATATATGTGCCCAGTAAACTGGACAAAAAAATCAGTACTGTCATATCTCAATGAGGAAATTGAAATTTTAAGCACAGGGCAAGAGCATGTAGAGGAACTATGACTCAGGTTTAAAAGAACAGTTCCATGTATTTGACAGATATGTACACAGTAGAGCAATCCATAATTGGAGGGAGCCTCCATAATATACTATCACTGTAAAGAAACTTCTAAAGCAACAGAGATTACTGCACAATGGGTGTAAAACAAAGTGTAGGTCTTTAGGTAGAGAGATGCTAAATGAAACACATTTGGCCACCAAGAGAACAATGTGTGAAGCCTTCAAAGACTACCATAGCAGAATATTATCAAATGATCTTTCATTGAACCCAAAGAAATTCTGGTCATTTGTAGAGGCTGTTAATGGCACTTAAGTTAGGGTCCAGTCCCTAGTGATTGAGACAGGGAGTGAAACTGAGGGTAGCAAAGTAAAAGCTGAAATGCTCAACTCCATTTTCAAATGTTCCTTTACAAATGAAAACCCAGGAAAATTGCCCCAGTTTACCACTGAAAAGATGAACGAAATAAATGTTAGTGTCAGTGGTGTTGAGCAACTGCTGAAATTGTTATAATTGAACAATGATCCAGGGTCAGATGGAGTCCCTGTCACATTATATACTGAATTTGTGGCTGAGCTAGTCCCTCTCCTAAATATAATCTATCATAAATCCTTTGAACAGAAAACTGTGCCCAGTTCTTGGAATAAGGCACAGGTTACACCCATCTACAAGAGGGGTAGTAGGAGTGATCCACAAAACTACCATCCAATACCCTTGGCATCAATTTGTTGTAGAATCTTAGAAAATATTCTGGGTTCAAATGTAATGGGGTATCTTGAACAGAATGACCTCCTCAATTCCAACCAGCATGGATTCTGGAAACATCAGTCTTGTGAAACCCAACTTGCACTTTTCTCACATGACATACTGAAAGCCTTGGATCAAGGTGGTCAGGTAGCTGTAGTATTTCTTGATTTCCAAAAAGCATTTGACTCAGTACCACATCTATGCTTATTGTCAAAAGTTCGATCATATGGTGTATTGAGTCAAATTTCTAGTGGGATTGAGAACCTGTTGGCAGGGAGGACACAGCATGTTATTTTGGATGGAGAGTCATTGTCAGATATAGAAGTAACTTTGAGTGCACCCCGCGAAAGTGTGTTGGGATCCTTGCTGTTCATGTTGTATATTCATGACCTTGCAGACAATATTAATAGTAACATCAGGCATTTTTGCATGTGATGCATTTATCAGTAATGAAGTACTATCTGGAAGAAGCTGCATAAATATTCAGTCAGATCTTGATAAGATTTCAAAGTGGTGTAAAGATTGGCAACTTGCTTTAAATGTTCAGAAATGTGAAACTGTGCACTTCACAAAACAAAAAACATAGTGTCCTATGACTATAATATCAATGAGTCACTATTGGAATTTAGCCAACTCATACAAATACCTGAGTGTAACACCCTGTAGGGATAGGCTCAGTTGTTGGTGAAGCAGGTGGTAGACTTTGGTTTATTGGTGGAATACTGGGGAAGTACAATCAGTCTACAAAGGAGATCACTTACAAATCACTTATGCAGTCAGTTCAAAAATATTGCTCAGGTGTAAAAAACCTGTACCAAATAGGACTAACAGGGAATATAAAACACATACAGAGAAGGGCAGCATGAATGGACACAGGTTTGTTTAATACAAGGGAGAGCATCACAGATTACTGAAGGAGCTGAACTGGAAGACTCTTGAAGATAGACGTAAACTATCCTGAGAAAGTCTATTAACAAAGTTTCAAGGCCTGGCTTTAAATGGTAACTCTAAGAATATACTACAACACCCTATGTATTGCTCACATAGGGATCATCAGAATAAGATTAGAATAATTACTGCACATTCCTGACTAAAATGTTCGACCAGTTTTTTGAACAGGATACTTTCCCGAAGTTTGAAGTATGCCAAAGTCAGACCTCTGTTGAAGAAAGGGTTGAGGGAAGACATGGGAAACTATTGACCTATTTCTATTCTTCCAGTCCCGTCAAAAGTGTTAAAGAAAGTAGCTGCAAACAAAATCAAAAACTTTATTGTAAAAAATGATATGATTATAAGTAACCAATTTGGATTTCAACCAAGAAAAAACACTCTGGATGCAATGAATAACTTTATTGAAAAGATAGGCAAATCATTGTATCAGAGGAGTAAAGTTGCAGATATCTTGCGTGATCTCACAAAAGCATATGACTCTGTGAAACATGATTTGCTTATCTACAAATTAGACAAATGCAGGAATAAGGACAATGCTCTAAATTGGCTGACAACATACTTATACAACAGAAAAGAAATGGTAGCTATCACCTCAGATGCAGTGAATTATTATTCTAAATGGAGTACAGTATCACAAGGTGTGCCCCAAGGCTCCATTTTTGGGCTAGTCCTACTCTTATTCTACATAAATGACTTACCTGTAAATTCCCCATAATTCTGTTTGCAGATGATACTTCTGTTTTAATTGAAGATGATGACACAGAAAAAATTCTGAGCTCCTAGAAAACTGGTTCCAGTCAAATGGGTTGAAACTGGACATTGCAAAAACTCATATGGTACATTTCAAAACCAAACATTCAAAATGTGTGGAACTTAAAATATAACAATATAACATAACAATCAATGTATGAAAAAAGGTGACATGGTCAAATTCCTGGGACTAAATGTGCACAAGAACTTAGCTGAAATACACATATTGACTCTCTTTCAAATAAACTAAGCAGTTCTACATTTCCAATGCAAATACTAGCAAATTCCACTGACTTGAGTACACAAAAAATTGCTTATCCTAGTTATTTTCTATCTGTCTTAAATATGGGATAATTTTCTGGGTAAGTTCAAGTAGTGTATCTCGAATAGATTGAAGAAATTATTCAGACAGTGAAGGGAGACGAAAATTTAATAGTCATGGGGGGCTGTAATTTGATATTCAGAAAAGAAAGAGAAGGAACAGTAGTAGGTGAATATGGAATGGGGGTGAGGAATGAAAGAGGAAGCCACCTGGTAGAATGTTGCACAGAGCATATCTAAATCATAGCTAACACATGGTTTCAGAATCATGAAAGAAGGTAGTGTACGTGGAAGAGGCCTGGAGACACTGGAAGGTTATATATATGTAAGACAGAGATTTAGGAACCAGTTTTTAAATTGTAAGATCTTTCAAGGGGCATATATGGACTCTGACCACCATCTGTTGGTTATGAACTGCAGATTAAAACTGAAGAAACTGCAATAAGGTGGGAATTTAAGGAGATGGGATCTGGATAGACTGAAAGAACCAGAGGTTGTAGAGTGTTTCAGAGAGAGCACTAGGGAATGATTGACAAGAACAAGGGAAAGAAATACAGTAGAAGAAGAATGGGTAGCTTTGAGAGATGAAATAGTGATGGCAGCAGAGGATCAAGCAGGTAAACAGACGAGGGGTAGTAGAAATCCTTGGGTAACAGAAAAGAGTTAAAACTGTGTGCTGGACTGAGACTCAAACTCAGGACCTTTGCCTTTAGCGGGCAAGTGCTCTACCATCTGAGCTACCCAAGCAATACTCATGACCCATCCTCACAGCTTAAATTCTGCCAGTTTCTCATCTCCTACCCTCCAAACATCACAGAAGCTCTTCTGTGAAAGTTGCAGAACTAGCACTCCCAGAAGAAAGGATATTGCAGAAACATGGCTTAGCCACAGCCTGGGGGATGTTTCCAGAATGAGATTTCACTCTTCAGTGGAGTGTGTGCTGATACGAAATTTCCTGGCAGATTAAAACTGTGTGCTGCTGGACCAAGACTAGAAATCGGGAACTTTGCCTTCATGGGCAAATGCTCTACCATCTGAGCTACCCAAGCATAACTCACAGCTTCAATAATACCAGTACCTCATCTTCTGTGAAGTTTGGAAGGTAGGAGACGAAGTGCAAAATGGCTAAGCAGAGATGGCCAGAGGACAAATGTAAGGATGTAGAGGCATATATCACTAGTGGTAAGATAGACACTGCCTACAGGAAAATTAAAGAGACCTTTGGAGAAAAGAGAACCACTTGCATGAATATCAAGAGCTCAGATGGAATCCCATTTCTAAGAAAAGAAGGGAAAGCAGGAAGGTGGAAGGAGTATGTGGAGGGTCTATACAAGGGCGATGTATTTGAGGACAATATTACGGAAATGGAAGAGGACGTAGATGAAGATGAAATGGGAGATATGATACTGCATGAAGAGTTTGACAGAGCACTGAAAGACCTAATTCAAACAAGGCCCTGGGAGTAAACAACATTCCATTAGAACTACCAGTAGCCTTGGGAGAGCCAACCCTGACAAATCTCTACCATCTGGTGAGCAAGATGTATGAGACAGGTGAAATACCCTCAGACTTCAAGAAGAATACAATAATTCCAATGCCAAAGAAAGCAGGTGTTGACATGTATGACAATTACCGAATATCAGTTTAATAAGTCACGGCTCCAAAATACTGACACAAATTCTTTACAGACGAATGGAGAAATGTAGAAGCTGACCTTGGGGAAGATCGGTTTGGATTCTGCAGAAATGTTGGAACATGTGAGGCAATACTGACCCTTCAACTTCTCTTAGAAGATAGATTAAGGAAAGGCAAACATTTGTATACTTAAAGAAAGCTTTTGACAATTTTGACTGGAATACTCTCTTTCAAATTCTGGAGGTGGCAGGGGTCAAATGCAGGGAGTGAAAGGCTATTTACAAATTGTACAGAAACCAGATAGTAGTTATAAGAGTTGGGAGGGATGAAAGGGAATCAGTGGTTAGGAAGGGAGTGAGAGAAGGTTGTAGCCTATCCCCAATGTCATTCAATCTAGATATTGAGCAAGCAGTAAAGGAAACAAAAGAAAAATTTTGAGTAGGAATTAAAATCCACGGAGAAGAAATAAAAACTTTGAGGTCTGCCAGTGACATTGTAATTCTGTCAGAGATAGCAAAGGACCTGGAAGAGCAGTTGAATGGAATGGACAGTGTGTTGAAAGGAGGATGTAAGATGAACATCAACAAAAGCCAAACAACGATAAAGGAATGTAGTTAAATTAAATCAGGTGATGCTGAGGTGAATTAGATTAGGAAATGAGGCACTTAAAGTAGTAGATGGGTTTTGCTATTTAGGGAGTGAATTAACTGATGATGGTTAAAATAGACAGCATATAAAATGTAGACTGGCAATGGCAAGAAAAGCGTTTCTGAAGACGAGAAATTTATTAACACTGAGTATAGATTTAAGTGTCAGGAAGTCTTTACTAAAAGTATTTGTGTGGATTGTAGCCATGTATCGATGTGAAACATGGATGATAAATAGTTTAGACAAGAAGAGAATAGAAGCTTTCGAAATGTGGTGCTACAGAAGAATGCTGAAGATGAGATGGGTAGATCATGTAACTAATGAGGAGGTACTGAATAGAATTGGGGAGAAGAGAAATTTGTGGCACAACTTGACTAGGAGAAGGGATCGATTGTTAGGACATGTTCTGAGGCATCAAGCGATCACCGAGTTAGTATTGGAGGGCAACGTGGAGGGTAAAAATCATTGAATGAGGCCAAGAGATGAATACGCTAAGCAGATTCAGAAGGATGTAAGGTGCAGTAGTTACGTGGAGATGAAGAAACTTGCACTGGATAGAGTGGCATGGAGAGCTGCATCAAACCAGTCTCTGGACTGAAGACAACAACAACAACAACAACAACATCTTGAATACTGAAACTGCACAAGAAAATTGTCCTAACTGTTCCCTCCATATTCATTTATGAAATTATAATCTTCCTACACAGCAGACAAAAATTATTTCAGGAGAATCATTTTAACCATACGTATAATAAAAGAAATAAAAATAATTTTATGCTACCCACACACTAATTGAAATTATACGCACAGACTCCACAGTATATGGGGATGACAATATATAACAAGGTAATGGGCAAAGTCATATTTACTATGAAGCCAGAAATTTTAAAAATTAGGCTACAGCAGGTTCTGTGAGGAAATGCTGATTATGTCTGTAAAAAAATAACACTCAATCTATATGTATTAAGAAGATGATAAACATATCTTAATTCTGAAATCCTAAGGACTGTATATTATGGATTAGTGTATCCTTTCTTGTCTTATGGAATAGTACTGTGGGGTGGGACATGCCAAACTAATATGAAAATAGACGAATTCATAGACGATGAAATGACAATTTGAGCAAGGGGTAATTAAGTATTATATTTTATTTTATGCGTATGTAACAAAATTGTATTAATGTTATGATGCTGTTTGTTAACATCAGCTGTTCTTTGTTTATTGTGGAATTTTATCACAATTTGACATGTCTTCCATACCTGAATCAAATGATTTAGGTTATTCGATTTAATTCAATTGAGTTTATTGCTCTTAACAAGTAATTTTACTTGCATGTGAATTTTCAACCAAGTATAAAATTTTTACAATGACAATTTTTTTAGTTCACATTATTTCTTATTGCATTATAATTCATGATAAATTCAAGTTAAAAGAGTATTTTTGGATAAGCTACTGCTTGACTCTCTTTTTAAAATTATCCCCGCCAATACCTTAACTTCATTCGGTAACAAGTTATTAAAAACAGCTGCCTTGCATTAGGGGCTTTTCACTGTTAATCTTCTGTTGATCATATGAAAATCTTTTCTATGCCTTGTTTTATAGTTGCGAATATCCATGTTTCTTTTTGTGATCTTAGTGTCTTCTTTCACTAGCATTATATTTTCTAGTATATACATGGCATAAACTGTGAGAATATTGTGTCTAATGAATAGGGGTTTGCAAGAAGTTCCTAGTTTTACTTTTGCTATGATCGTCATGGCTCACTTTTACAGTGTGAAAACTCTTTTCATATTAGTTTGGCATGTCCCACCCCACAGTACTATTCCATAAGATAAGAAAAGATACACTAATCCATAATACACTACTGGCCATTAAAATTGCTACACCATGAAGATGACGTGCTACAGACACGAAATTTAACCGACAGGAAGAAGATGCTGTGATATGCAAATGATTATCTTTTCAGAGCATTCACACAAGGTTGGCGCCAGTGACGACACCTGCAATGATTTCTCATACACAAACAGCAGCTGACTGGTGTTGCCTGGTGAAATGTTGTTGTGGTGACTCGTGTAAGGAGGAGAACTGCGTACCATCACATTTCCGACTTTGATAAAGGTCAGATTGTAGCCTATTGCGATTGCGGTTTATCGTATCACGATGTTGCTGCTCGCGTTGGTTGAGATCCAATCACTCTTAGCAGAATGTGGAATCGGTGCGTTCAGGAGGGTAATACGGAACACCGTGCTGGACCCTAATGGCCTCATTTCACTAGCAGTCAAGATGACAGGCATCTTATTCGCATGGCTGTAATGGATTGTGCAGCCATATCTCGATTCCTGAGTCAACAAATGGGAACGTTTGCAAGACAACAACCATCTGCATGAACAGTTCGATGACGTTTGCAGCAGCATGGACTATCAGCTCGGAGACCATGGCTGCGGTTACCCTTGACACTGCATCACAGACAGGAGCGCCTGCTATGATGTACTCAACGACGAACCTGAGTGCACGAATGGCAAAACGTCATTTTTTCAGATGAATCCAGGTTCTGTTTACATGATGGTCGCATCCATGTTTGGCGACATAGCGGTGAATGCACATTGGAAGCATGTATTCCTCATCGCCATACTGGCATATAACACAGCGTGATGGCATGGGGCGCCATTGCTTACACGCCTCGGTCACCTCTTGTTCGCATTGAAAGCACTTTGAACAGTGGACGTTACATTTCAGATGTGTTATGACCCGTGGCCCTACCCTTCATTCGATCCCTGCGAAACCCTACTTTTCAGCAGGATAATGCACGACCACATGTTGCAGGTCCTGTACGAGCCTTTCTGGATATAGAAAATGTTTGTCTGCTGCCCTGGCCAGCACATTCTCTAGATCTCTCACCAATTGAAAATGTTTGGTCAATGGTGGCCGAGCAACTGGCTCGTCACTATACGCAAGCCACTACTCTTGATGAACTGTGGTATTATGTTGAAGGTGTATGGGCAGCTTTACCTGTACACGCCATCCAAGCTCTGTTTGATTCAATGCCCAGGTGTATCAAGGCCATTATTATGGCCAGGTGATGGTTGTTCTGGGTACTGATTTCTCAGGATCTATGCACCCAAATTGCGTGAAAATGTAATCACATGTCAGTTCTAGTATAATATATGCATTTCTTCTTGGTGTAGCAATTTTAATGGCCAGTAGTGTATACAGTCCTTAGGATTTCTGAGTTAAGATATGGTGATAATCTTCTTAATACATATTGACTGAGCATTATTTTTTTACAGACATAATCAGCTTGCTGCTTCCATGAAAGTCAATCATCTATGCATAAACCCAATAATTTACAGTCTGTACAGGTTTTTGATAGAATTTCATCAATCACAATATTTTGTTTGTTTGGACAACTTGGTTTAAAATGAATAACATTAGTTTTTTCTGTATTTACTTTTAGGCTCTCTCTTTCAAAGTGAGCTCTTGCCTTTTCAATAAAGTGATGTATCTCTTCAACTAGGCTGGGCTCATTGTCTGCATAAGCAGACGCCAAATGTATCGTCTGCTTATTGTCAAGAGAACTTGGGAAATCATTTACATAGCATATAAATAGGAGTGGACCTGATATGGAGCACTGAGGAACACCAAAATCTATATTTCTTATGCTTGACCTTCTCCTCTCCTGTATTTTCCCATTAGAGCACATAATCTACATCCACTGTTGTCTACCCTTTAAGTATGTTTCTAACAATTGCATATGTTTTCCAGTGACACCACTCTACACAATTTTTGATAAGAACAAGTCATAATGTACTCTCTGAAAAGTCGTTGAGAGGTCTGTGAACACTCTTGCTGCTTGGGATTTTTTATTTATTTTTTTGAGTACATTATGGACAAATTGTACTTCCGCTGACTTGGTACTTCGACCTCTTCTGAAACAGTGCTGGAAATCACTTATGTCAGCATTGTTGAAATATTCCAAGATTTTTTAAAATATTGTTTTCTTTATCAGTTTGCTGAAAGTTGAGATTAGGGCAATGGGTCTGTGGTTCTGTACATGCTTTATTTCCCAGTTTTTGTGTATTGGTTTCATTGCAGACAGTTTCAACTTGTCAGGGAACACACCATGTTTGAGAACACAATTTATTAGATGAACTAATGGTTTCATTAGTTCATGTTTGCATTTTTCCAATAGATATGGAGAAATTTCGTCTAATCCTGCTGATTTTTTGTTTCTGAGGTTATCAACAAGCAGCTGCATGTCATATGTGCTTACTGTGGGTAGTGTACTGCAGTTCTGTTTGTTACAGGACTAAAATGAGTGCTGATATCCTGTTTCATAGAAACACCATTTTCAACAGTATCTATCAACTAATTATTAAAAATATTGCCGACTAGAAGAGGAGAAGAGATATCTTCATTATTCACAGTTAATTGTACATTATTAACTTTAGTTTCTGTTTCATTGTTTCTGATTTTATTTACAATTGACCAGAGAATCTTTGAAACATTATCTGAAACCTGTATCTGTTGGCTGATTCTTTCTGATTTATCTCCTGACTTCTTTGTGGTACTTTTATTTGTACTGCTTGTAGAATTCTTTATGTAACTCTGAGTTTGTCGGTCTGTATAAGCTATACATGTTTTCCATTTTTTCTTTCAGGTCTTTTGTTATAAAATCTAATGGCACAGGTTTTGATTTTGGAGGCTGATTTTTTCTGAGTACTCACTTTTTTTAATGGCATGGCTTTATTTAAGTGCTTAGTGTTAATTTCTGTGAACACATTCCATTTATTGTTGACCCCAATGGTAGTCATTACTGATTCCTATGATTCCTGGCTTCAACTATGCCTTAGTGTAGCAATGTTGTTTCCAGATAATATTCACCTGAGCTTGTATATTTTTCTTGGTTTGAATTTGGTATAACATTTTAGCACTAGTGCTTGGCCTAAATGATCTAAGAGGTGACCATTTATTATGTCTGTTGGGATGACGTGGTCACAATTTGTGATAACATGATCAGCTGAACTACCATGTGTGTTAGCTATTGTGGTGGGTACTAGTCCAATTGGATCATTAGCCCCGTAAGACAGGATACAATCTGTAAAACGTTTGTTTTCCTGACCATCATGTAGAGTGTTGATGTCCAGATTTCCTAGTATGACAAGATTTACACTTGTGCCCCCTGACATTAATTTACTTAAAACTGCATCAAGTGATTTCAAAAAAGCATCAAAGTTTCCACAGGGGGATCTATATACAGCTATGACATACAAAGAAACACTGTAAAATGTGATTTTAAGAATTGCAATTTTGAAATCTTTGTCAACACAGAAATTGTTCGCCCATAACACTTTTTCCGTGGTGGTTATGAACTTACATTTTCTTGAGTAGATGGCAACACTACCACCTTCATTGTGTGTTCTGCAGTAGAATGTACCTTGGTTGTAGCCTTATAATTTGCAATATTAAATGTTGTTCACTGTTTTATGGTGTTCTGTAACTATAACTACACGTGGAGATAGTCCTGTGATAAATGATTCAAAAGCATCTATTTTGTTTCCTAAACCCTGTTCATTATAATGCAAAAGTGACAAATTATTCTCATGTGGACTGACGTATGTTTGAGGCACACATGAAACACATACACTTGCATCTGGTGTTGTGCTGGTGGAAGGTTTTATTGTCTTAAAAAACACTGCTCTTGTCCTGCCAATGTATTGCTTTACTGACTTGGCATTTCGTGGTTGATTCTCCCAAAGTATTCTTTATTTTTGTCCTTGAGAGGGATCGCCTCTGTAGCACAACACTGCACATTCAGTTTGCTGGTCACTATCTCTTGAATCTGTTTTATAACTAATTCCTTCTCTAGTTTGTTGAGATGTAAGCCATGGGATGTGTGGAATCTTCTTCCTATGCAGCTTATGTCCCCATATGTAACATTTTTGAATCTCATGCGTATATTTAAGATCTGTTTATTTGTGCTTCACACTTCTTTATTTACACATGACCAGACTGGCAAGTCATGTCGATGTGGAACAGAGAAGATGATCACGTTTGAGCTTCTTGGCTCATGTAGCCTTCTTTTAAGGGAGATCACTAGGTCTTTCATTTCGTTTTCTGCTACGTCATTTGTTCCCACTAAGAATTATGTATGTTATGAGGCAAATAAATCACAATTCACTTCACTTTGATAGTGATGAAGCGCTGCAAGCAGAGGTGAGAGTGTGGCTTTGCCAACTTTGCAAAACATTCTACACTGATGGTATCAACAAATTGGTCTCTTGTTGGGAGGAATGTGTTTGTTGCCAGGGTGACTATGTTGATAAATAAATATGTAGACATGAAAAATACAAGAGGCATTACTTTTCAGTATGCCTTCGTACTTAGTGAAAATAGGTGTACCATATTGGTAATGAACAGAACACAAAACTTGTGTTTTATAAAAAACAAAGCTTTTCATAAATGTAATTTTTTATTTTATTATACTACATAATAAATATTTGTACAATATTTGTGTGCTATTCTAATACAGAGACCAGTTACACTTCCATATTTAGTCACATACAAGGACTAGAGTTTCAATAATATAACAATATCACAACTACTAGAACAACAAAAATAGTTATCATCAAAAGAATATAGCTGTTTTTAGAAACAACTGATAAACAATTAAAAACATGCAAAAATACTGCACAAACTATTAATGCCACAGTAGATGAACTAATATTTCAGAACATGCATGAAGAAACTGCCTTGTCTATTTTCATCTGACAAATGATCATAGGTATACTTTTGACAATAGCAATGATCAGGACACAACACTGCACATTTCTGTTATTCATAAAACAAATCTCATATTATTGGCTACAATGCAATGCAAAACATTGATAAAATATATGAAACTTTGTAGCTTTCTGAAATAAGTGTGTCTGAAAACCACCACTAATAAAGACCTTTTCACATTACCTTGCCAAAGCTTAGAATAAGTGAAAGAATGTGGTAATCATTTATCTCCAATTTTCTTTCTTGTTCAGGACACTTTAAATAATAGTCTAGTGGTATCTACATATATATTATACCATAAAATCTCTTGCAATGGCTGAACTTCTTCATAGCGATGATAATTTTTTTCAAATCATTACTCACTTTCCTTTCACACAAAGTATTTTGCATGTTTTTTTCCATGCACTGATTAGTAGACCAAGCTCTTAACTTTCTTTTTTCAGAACTGCTGTCTTGGAGACCTGAATCGGCGTCTTGGCTTGCAGGACTCAACTAAACATGCTTGCTCTTCTATACAAGGTACACGCAGGACGTTGAAGTACACTCGTCCCAACAGTGCAGCTGTGGTTGAATTAGCTGCTTTCAGGCACCCATACAGCATTGCATCACAATCACAGTGTGACCTATATAGAACCGATGAATATTATTTCAAATGCGGAGGGGAAAAAAACAGCATATTTAGCCTGCCTTTAAAAGCTGGATATAGGATACATAGGAACTGAAATTATTGATCAAAGTGAACATCTGTATTTGGGAAGAAAGTAAACTGAAATGCAAGAAAGACATTGTGATTAATTTTTTATATTATGTTACTTTGCATTGTGGGGGTATACAAATTAGTACTTGATAAATTGTATAAATTAGTTTTTAATAATTTCTAGTGTCATAATTCATAAATAGAAAGATTTTATCACATGTAAGCACAGCTAAGATATTTTTTTCTTTATAAGTCTTTTATATGTGTGTCATTAAATAATGAATGGTGGTAACATCAGACTAAATTTAAGACCTTATTATTAATTATGCACCTAACTTTTAAATGATTATAATGTTCACAAACCCATTAACAGAAGAAATATTTGTGTCTCTCTGTTTTACATTGGAGGAAAAGTGTTGCATATAGTTTCTTGGATGACGATGCAGAAATAAAAAAGTATGTAAATCATTAACACTATTTCAGACAGCAAATTAAAATTATTTTTTTCCTGTGTTATATATGTGAAATAAACAAATGTATTTTCTGGAAGAGCAGATGAATTTACTGATAGATATCTAAATCATGAAATTTTGCTGAAAGAAAGTTGTTAATACTACAATGGATCACATTTAGCATTGTACAGCTGACACTCATTACAGAATTAGCAACTACAGCCTGTGAGTCATACTGACAAGTTTTCTAGCATTCATCATGTAGTGCAGCATTTGGTACCGTATGCAAGAATTGAGAGAACACAGAATAACAAGTCACAAAATATGTATACTATGGTGTCTCAAAGATATAGTAAAAAGGGGGCAAAGGATCTCTACAGTATACTACAGTATAGAAATACCTAGGGGTTATGCTGAACTGCACAATGTTTTACTAAACAGCTCTGTCTTAAAAACAAACTGAATGTGGGTGCCAGAAATAGCAAAATACTAGGAACAACTTTGTGAGAACAATCAAAAATTGTGAGCCTTCTGCACTAGCTTTGTGTCTCTCTGCAGGTACATACCCATGGCTGGTATGGTACAATCCCTCCATACCAAAAAGTGGGTATGGTTATCAGTGAGACATGTTGGATCATTAGAGGCTGTCTATGGCTCACTCCTCTGGAGAATGTTGAAGCATAAATGCTGATTTTGACCATATCCAAAGTCACATACAGAATATTCATTTAAATACATGTAACACAAGATGCAAACAATACCAAAAGACAATAATACAAAACAGCCAAACATGAGTAAAAACCACCTTACAGAAGTATTGTGGAAATAATAATTATGTAATAATGTCGTATGTATTGAAATGTTCTTCTAACATTGGTAGGAATGAATCAGATTATCAGGCTCTTTTGTAATTTTAAAAGTTGTAACCACAAACAATAAATGATGCAAAGTAAATTATTAAACATTAGTACCATTGTGTTTTGATGTTATGTTAACCCAAATGTATTTCTATTAAATATTCTTAAACTTTTCATGCGTTCAAAGCTATAGAAACAAGTTAATGTGTTTCAACTGTATAAATCAGGGTAAGGGTATTATTAGGAAATGTACAAAAATCTAATTTTCTGATAACCAACATAAGTTTTGCATATATCATGAAATTCTGTATTTAATTTCATCTCTCAGTACATGGTAGACACTCATTTTTTGTTAACTTGTTTGGCTACAAGTAAAGAACGAAGTGACTGAATTTTTGTTAAATTGAAAATCTCTTATTTCGCTGATAAAATGTAAGAATTACTGTGACCTTTGTATTTGGAGACATAAACTATAAATTAGAAATATTTTGCCATCTGAATTGTCAGCTCAATGCAAAACTTTTAATTGTGACTCACTTAAGGTCTGTTTACAACAGTTAACCCATTGCAGCATTTACTACAAATACTGTCAGATATTTGTAGCCAGTGGATCAGTCCTCCGTCAGATTTTGAGGTGGAATCCATGTTTGTCATTGGTCCTAACAATGTGATAATAAGCAGCATTATTTAAAATGGTGCATCTGTCAACTTGATTATTATACGCATTACACTTAAAGTCTGCAAATTGGTAGAATTTCAGATTATCTATGAGAATCAGCTTTTGCAGCAAAAAAGAAAAGAAGATAAGTATTTGTACTTTACTGAATGTACACCCTTGAAACTATTTGCTTTATTAGCTGTTGTCATGAACAATGACACTTTCTTTTACACTTCAGCAGATTTTGAAAAGGCATGATGTTATAAGCTATAGTGTTTCTCTGGAATAGCACTTCCTGACATTCAATGAGAAGTAACAAACAGAAAAGAGAAGACCAAAGCAACACCATCGGAAGCTCATATTCTGTTTAGCTACCAGTGGGGCAATCATGAATGAAATCAAGAAACATTTTTCTCAAGACAACTGACCAACTCTTAGGAGTACTATAGTAATCAAGCCTACAAATATGCCACATGAGAACTCAGCATCTTGAAAGATATATTAAACCTGAAGGATGACTCCCTCCTGGCCACACAAATGGATGGACAACTTGGAGATCACTCAACCAGCTCTGCTTTGTGGTCAAAAGGAGAGGAACTAATCATCAGAAATGGGATTTCAATTCAGAGTTTGTGTTCTATGTATGTGGGGCAGACCAGACTTCAGTTCATTACTTGCAGTGTTGTCTATGACCAGTGTCATGCACCATGGAGGATTAGCAAAAGGAATGATCAGTGCACCTGAGTTTGTCAAGTTCTGTTTGTAATGTTTATATTTTCTTTTTAGTTAGTTGTGTCCATCTGTTACACTTTATTCGCTTCTGCTACGATAATCATTCTTATTCCTAGAACTCATTCTGTGAAGTGCACTGTTAGTTGAAAATGGGATATATTATTTATGACAATTTTTCATTTTGGGATAATTAAACTGAGAATTATTGACCAATTCTTTGAACAGGTCTCTATATGACATTCTTGAATACACAACACAAATAATTCATATTACATGCTTTTAGACTCCAACCATTTTAGCCCATATTGATGAGATACCTCAAAATATTATACTTTATGACATTATGGAACAATAGTAAGCAGAGAATGACAGATTATTTACATTTATCTCTCCTATGTCTAACAATATAAGACTTGCTTAGGCATTTCACTAGTTCTATAATACATTACAACTAAATTTATTAGCAGTTCATAAACCCATTTCAGTTATCCAGATGACCAATGTGGGACTATCTGTTTCTAATAGATTATCCAGATGAACAATGTAGCACAATCTCTTTCTAGCTGCTGGTCATCTGGTAAGAAGAGAGAGGAAGCCAATTAGTCAGCAGTATGGGAGATGAGATGAAGAAGATCAATTGTTTCCAAGGCAGATATTAATCTCAGTGCCAAAGATGCTGGCTGAGTCATTTTCTCCTAATAGTGATACCTCAACAATGTCAAAGGAAGAGAGGATGGACCTCAGTATGGTGGATCTAGTGAAACAGGCAACACACCAACCAGAATGAAAATCCATACCATATCTGATTTGCAAGTGGCTATGTAGTCCACATCTGTCTACATGTTAACAGCGACTGAAAAAATTGGTAGCATCTGTTGCCAAAGTCGCCAGGTATGAAAAGCATGTGTTCCAATATTGTGCAGCCTATTGAAGGCAATCTGGGGATTTGGTCACAGATGTAACACCCCTCCCTAACTTACTTTCAACCAAGACCTGATGGTAAAGACTGAACAGAAAAGTACTCAAAGAGGTAAATGATCCTTCATCACTAGAAACAGTGATGCAGCTAGGCCATTGGATTCTGGAAAGCCTAGAACATCATGTAAGGAAGAATCAGAGCTTCCAAGAACATCTTGCATAAGGCCTAAGAAGAAACATATGCTAGGAACATTGAACTTCAGTACTTTCCTAAAGACTGAGACACTTAAACAATTGATGAGTGTATTAGAAAGATGCAATATATGCATTCTATGTTGAGTCAGCATAAGCTGATCCTTGACAATTTGTGTGAACTGGGTGTGGTAGCTCCATGAGTCTTTCTCAACCAATAATATAACACGATTTTGTAAATGTCTCTATGGTGATGCCTCAGTGTTGGCACACCTCTTTTGATGACTACTGTTTTCACCTGCAGCTGTTAGTGCTTTTCATCTGAAAGCATACAACAGTGCTGTGAGCTGTCAGTGATTTTTTTACAACCATCTCACTTATAGCACTTCCAGAAACCAGAAATGGAGATGAGAATGCATTTGAATCAGAGGGCTAAACAATGGCTATACCATCATAAATGCACATGCTTCTAGCAACAGTGACAACAGTAAAAATATAGAAAAAGTCTAACAATTTTGGGAAACACTAGAAAATAAGGCATCAGAAATACCAAGGCACCACATAAAACTACTTGTAGGAAACTTCAATGCATGGATCATCAAAAAAGAGAAGTACAAGGCAATAGTAGTTCCTGCACAGAAATGCACCAAAAGGGCCGAGGAAGGCTCAACAAGTTCTGCAGACAGTTCAACTTAAAACTAATGTAGCCTTTTTCAGAAAATTATCAAGGAGAAAGAAGACCTGGACTTCTCCTATTACACATTTAGGTTCATACCAACTGTATAATGTGACAACAACCACATAAAACCAAAGAGAAATAAAGAAGGTATGGGTCAGAAGAGGACTAGGCATATATTTGGAACACATTTCAACAGAAATCAAAGCCAAATTTGAACCTAAAAACCGAACTGCAAAATTAAAAAAGTTCATAGAATTGATGCAGAATTTGAGATTAGGGTAGCAGTGATAGAGAAAGTGAAAGAACTAGAACAACCATCAAGAAGAACGAAACATAGATGGTGGAATAAGATATGTGATGAAGTGACAGAGCATAGACTAACAGATTGGAAAAAATGGAACTCCTGAAAAATGGAAAGTGACTGGAACACACTCACTGAGATCAAAAAACAGACATAAAATTGTTTGAACAGAGAAATGGAAATATTACACAAATTGATGAGACAAAATAAATATAAATGTCAGACAGATCTACACTAGGGATTTACACAAAGTTTTCAAAGAAGAAACAACAGCGAACAAGCCAGTGAGCATTCTCTTCAAAGATTCAACAGGCAGACTTTTATCAAAAGCTAAGACAACTGTGAGGTACTGCCAAAATAGTTCAACCATCTTCAAAACTGTGAGGAACCAACACAAAGATCACTGCATCAAATTGAACAATAAACTGGCCAGCTGCAAAACAACAGTGTGCCAGGTGAAGACAGGATGTTAATTGAGATGTGAAAATTGGAGCAAAGCAGACAACTGATACCATGTATCGAGTTATTAAAGATTTCTGGGAGAAAGGAGGCATACCGGATGATTAGAAACAAGTTGTAATTCATCCACTGTATAAGAAGGGAGACAGGACAGACACCAGCAGTTACCAAGGCATATCTCTTTTTCCAGTCACCTTCAAAATTATATCCAAAGCTCTACTGAATAAGATAGAAGACCAAGCAGAACACACAGCTCTTGAGTACTAAGTGAGATCCAGAAAAAATAGATTATGTCCAGAGCAAATTTTTAACTTTAAGACAATCCTCAGATCAGAAAAACACTGAACCTTAACACAATCATTAAATTGATTGATTTTCAAATATACTGCAATACACAAGACCAACAGACAGTAAAGAAGCAGCTATTGACAAAACAACCAGACAATTTGTTGAACAGATACTTACAGACAACTTCAAAAGTTAAGTTTCCTGCAAGAAGCTTCATAAGCCTTCAGAATTAAGACAGGAGTGCAGCAGAAGGAGGGGATCATGCCAATTCTCTTCAATCTGGTGTTATTCATGGTCATAAGAGAGTGGGATAAGGAACTAAAAGAGAAAAACATTGAAGAGTCCATATAGGACAAGGAAGAGGAAGATTCAAGGTGAAATATTTCACTTTTGCTGATGATATTGCAATAATTTCTATGGACAAAACAGATGAAAAGATAATTAGATGAGATCAGATTAGATTAGTACTTGTTCCACAGATCAAGAATACGAGACTTTGTAATGATGTGGAACGTGTCAGGTTAATAAAAGGTGTCTATACAAGATATTACATTACACAAAATATTACATGACACTCAATATTTTTATTTTTTATTTTTTTTTTGGTGGCAGTTGGGAAATTACCCACTTACTATATCCAAAATTTCATCTAATGAGTAGAAGGAGTTGCCATTAAGAAATTCTTTTAATTTCCTTCTAAATGCTATACGGCTATCTGTCAGACTTTTGATGCTATTAGGTAAGTGACCAAAGACTTTTGTGGCAGCATAATTTACCCCCTTCTGAGCTAAAGTTAGATTTAACCTTGAGTAGCGAAGATCATCCTTTCTCCTAGTGTTGTAGCCATGTACACTGCTATTACTTTTGAATTCGTTCAGATTGTTAATAACAAATTTCATAAGTGAATATATATATTGTGAGGCTACAGTGAAGATTTCTAGCTCTTTAAATAAGTGTCTGCAGGATGATCTTGGATGAGCTCCAGCAATTATTCTGATTACACACTTTTGTGCAATGAACACTCTTTTACTCAATGATAAGTTACCCCAGAATATGATGCCATACAAAAGCAGAGAATGAAAATAGGCATGGTAAGCTAATTTACTCAGATTTGCAGTGGCCCTAATAGCATAAGTAGCTGAACTCAAACGTTTCAGCAGATCCTCAGTGTGTTTTTTCCAGTTCAACCCCTCATCAATGCATACACCTAGAAATTTTGAATATTCTACCTTAGCTACCGATTTCTGATCGAAGTCTGTATTTATTGATGGTGTCATTCCATTTACTGTGTGGAACTGTATATACTGTGTTTTGTCAAAGTTTAATGAGAGCCCATTTGCAGAGAACCACTTAATGATTTTCTGAAAAACATCATTTACAATTTCACCAGTTAATTCTTGTCTTTTGGGTGTGATAGCTACACTTGTATCATCGGCATAATGACAGAAAGACATCAGAAAATTGCAGCTAAAACCACATTACGAACAGTGAATGAGGAAATGGAATACACTGAACCTAAACACAACAGAGAAAAATAAATACAAACAGCATCAAAACATCATAAGAGTTGATAAATGTAAGTATTTGGGAGAATGGATACAGTAAAATGGCATAAATAATACCACATGTGAAGAAAGATCAAAGAAAATGGAACCAGCATAAAAACTCCCCGAAAACCAATATTATAAAAGATCAATATTGTTCCAGGTAAAAATTAAACACTACACAACAGTAATTAAAAAGGAAGCACTATACGGATTTAAATTCCAAATACTGAAGAAAAGAGGTGAACAAAAAGCACTAGTAAAGAAAGAAACAAAAATATACAGAAAACTTGAGGATCACCAAAGAACAAAGATACTGACTGAAGTGGAGGACTGAAAATATATAGTAACATAGAAACAATCACAGACGCAATAAGGAACAGGAGATTAAAGTTTTACAGTCATGTTTATAGAATGCATGAAAAGAAAATTTTTAACAATATAAGGAAAACTTTTGAATGCATTATGGGAACAGCAGTGATCAATAAAATTGTAAATAATTACTATTAAAAACAGTCTTGATCACAATTTATTTTATAAGGTGACCGGTTTCGACCACTGCTGTGGTCATCTTCAGACCATTGAGTGGAAACCCCTTTCTGTTGGAGAAAGGGGTTTCCACTCAATGGTCTGAAGATGACCACAGCAGTGGTCGAAACCGGTCACCTTATAAAATAAATTGTGATCAAGACTGTTTTTAATAGTAATTATTTAATATAAGGAAAAGATAGATATCCACTCACCTGAAAGATGAGATGTTGAGTTGCAAACAGGCATGATGAAAAGACAGTTACACATTAGTTTTCAGCCAAAGCCTTCTTCAGAGAAAGAGAAAGGGAAGCGATAGCAGGATACAAGTGGGGGCAGGTAGGTGGGGACGGGGAGGAATGAGGAGCAAAAAAGGAGAGGAGTGGGGAAGGGGAGAGACTGGCTGGTGTGTTGGCAGAGGGTGGCACACAATGAGGCTGAGAGGACAAGAACAGGGAGGAGATAAGGCAGTAGGGGCGAAAACTGTTGGGTAGAAGGTGTGGGGCCAGTATGTTACTGTAGGTTGAAACTCAAATAATTCTGGGACCAGAGAATGTGCTGTAAGGATAGCACCTATCTGTTCAGCTTAGAAAAGCTGGTGGTGAAAGGGAAGATCCAGATGGCCCAGGTAGTGAAGCAGCCATTGAAATCGAAGTTGTTATTTTCAGCAGCATGTTGTGCCACAGGGTGGTCTACCTTGTTCTTGGCCACAGTTTGGTGGTGGCTGTTCATCCTGGCGGACAACTGGTTGGTAGTCATGCCAATATAAAGAGCTGTGCAGTGATTGCAGCAGAGCTGACATGGCTACTTCCACAGCTGGCCTGGCCTCTGATGGGGCAGGATAAGCCCGTGAGAAGACTGGAATAGGAAATACTGAGTGGGTGGAATGGGCAGGTCTTGCACCTGGGTCTTCCACAGGGGTATGATCCAAGGGACTGGAATTGGTAGTGGCAGAGGGATGGATTGGGATGTTGTGGAGGTTGGATGGGAAATGGAACACTACTTTTGGGAGAGGTGGAAAGGATCTTGAGTAGGATGTCCCTCATCTCAGGGCGTGATGATATGTAATCAAACCCGTGATGAAGGATGTGGTTAAATTGTTCTAATCTGGGGTGGTACTGGATGACAAAGGAGGCACTCCTTTGTAGCTGTTTCTTGGTGGTGGTGGGAGGATTGGGGGGGGGGGGGGGGGGGATGGTGTGGAAGATATGTTTGGAGACTAGGTCTGGGGGATAGTGCCTGTCTGTGAAACATACTGGGCAAGGGAGTTCATCCACCAGGATGAATGGCCAGCACCACCCAACAGTTTCCACCTCCTGTCCTATCACCTATCCCCTATTATCATCCCCTCACACTCTTTGTATGCCACCCTCTGCCAAGGCACCCACCTGTCTTTCCCCTTTCCTGCTCCTAGACTTATTCACTCCCTATTTCCCCCACCCCCCTTCCCACCTCCCTGCTTCACAGCTTCCCGACACTGCTCCTGTTAGCAGTCCCTGCATGCTCTGCCAGATAGTGCTCCTCTCTCCCACCCATCCATATCCTGGCATCCATTCCCCTTCTCTGCCCCATCCAGATAGCTGCTTCTCTTCTACATGACAGCTGCATTCCAGTCCGAGCTGCCGGATATCGTGGTCATGTGTGCATTAGGTGTGCTTGCTTGTGTGAATGAATGTGTGTGTTTCCTTTTCTGAAGAAATCTTTGGCTGAAAGCTAATGTGTAACTGTCTTTTCATTTTGCCAGTCTGTAACTCAACATATCATCTTTACAGTGAGTAGCAATCTGTCTTTTCCTAATACTGTTGATATTCCAACATGGAGTTTCCATTGCTCAAGGAAATTTTTTAATTTCATCTCCAAATTAAAAATCACCACGGGATGGCTGGAAGAGACAAGAGCGAATTTGAGATAACATCACAAAAGACACCATGCAGGACAGGGAAAATTGCAGGCTACTGATTAATACTGTAAAATTTCCTATCCAACAACAAAAACCACAACATATAAGGGTGATGTCACATGAACAGAGTAAGCAATCAGCCAAGGCCTGAAGAAGTTCTGGGAAGACAAGAAGAAAAAGATGGTACCACAGTCATAGATTCTAAGCAGTCTAAATTTGGCCAAATTCTGTAATAGGAAAAAAATTCTCCAAGAAATACACTCTGTCAACTATGTATTTCTATTTTCATGTCCTCATATTTTATATATAAGTTGTGTTAATATCTCTTGCTCTTGCAAGTTCAAAATTGCCTACAGCGAGTTTTTTCAAAGTTTAATGAGAATGGATTGTTTAGAAACCATTTGTTAATACCCAAGAATACATAATTATCAACTCTTTTGACTGCTGTACTTAATTTGCCATTTATCATAATGTTCATAACAATGGACACAAAACAAACTTAAAATCAGATATTTTTTACTGATTCACTGATAGACACAAGAAAACGCAAAAAATTGAAGATGTAGCCTTGTGGAACACCATGTACAATTAGTTCCCAGTTGGAAGAACACTGACAGCTTAACATTGGACATTGGACTCTTTCCTACTGACATCCTTTGTTTTCTGTCCAAGAGATGTGACTTAAACCATTTTGCAGAACTTACTGTGACACAATTACATTCTTACATGCTGTACTTAAAAGGATGTTGTCATTTGGATAATCAAACATCTTTGACAGATCATAGAATATCCTAGCAGAATGTAATTTACTGCATAGTGGACTATGCGTTCTCTCTCTTTAGTAAATGACCCTTTCAAAATTGAAATCTTTTAGAAATTCAAATTGTGACTTCAGCAATGTACTGAAACTTTTTGGCTGATTAAAACTCTGTGCCAGAGTGGTACTTAAAATCTGAAGCTTGTCTTGTACAACACAATGCTCTTACTGACTGGGTTATGCAGTCATTGGCACATGATCTTCCTCACACCTTGTTTTGCCAGTCACTCTTCTCCAACTTTTTAGCTTTGGTAAAATTAGCAAAATGGTGTAGTGATGAAGTCAGAGTTTGGGTTTCTAAAGGTGTCTATGGCTGAGACAGTTTTTGTGTTATGATGCACACATCTTCAACAGGAAAAGCATAAAATTGGTAGTTTCTGTGAATTCAAAAGAAAATTAAAAATATATTAGTTACTCTTACAAATTATCTGATTAAATGATTAATGGAAAATCTCATATAAGATGTGAAACAAATACTAACAAAGAGATAGAGGGGCTGGCCAGTACTTACCTCAGCTCAGTACAGCCGATAGATACACATAAAACAGAACTGAAAATTTACATTCCTAGCTTTCGGAACTTTGTTCCTTCATCAGGGAGGAGAGAGGGGAAAAAAGGGAAGAAGGGAAAGTGGATTCAGTTACTCACAACCCAGGTTATGAAGCAACAGGGAAAGGTAAACAGGGAGGGTGGCAAGGATGGAGGCATGGTTGTCAGAGGGAAGCCAAAGATATTCTACTGTAAGTACTGTGTCAGCTTCAACCAAAGAGGATGCATACAGAAGTAAAGAGGTATATAGTATAAAGATAAACACAACTACGTAGGATGAAAAGATGCGTGAATGGCTAAAGAGGAAAGGGAAAGAGGAGAAGACTGAAGAGTGAATGGGAGTGAGGTTGTTTAACGTAGGTTCAGTCCAGGGGGATGGCGGGATGAAAGGATGTGTTGGAGTGCAAGTTCCCATCTCCGCAGTTCAGAGGGACTGGTGTTGGGTGGGAGAAGCCAAATGGCACATACGGTGTAGCAGGTTCCTAGGTCCCTAGAATTATGCTGGAGGGCATGCTCCGCTACTGGGTATTGGGCATCTCCTAGGCGGACAGTTCGTCTGTGTCCGTTCATGCGCTCAGCCAGTTTGGTTGTTGTCATGCCGATGTAAAAGGCTGTGCAGTGCAGGCATGTCAGTTGATAAATGACATGTGTAGTTTCACACGTAGCCCTGCCTTGAATTGTGTATGTTTTACCAGTAGCGGGGCTGGAGTAGGTGGTTGTGGGCGGATGCATGGGGCAGGTTTTGCAGCGGGGTCGGTTACAGGGGTAGGAACCGCTGGGTAGAGAAGGTAGTCTGGGAATATTGTAGGGTTTAACAAGGATGTTACGGAGGTTAGGGGGGCGACGAAAGGCAACTCTGGGTGGTGTGGGGAGAATTTTGTCAAGGGATGATCTCATTTCAGGGGTTGACTTGAGAAAGTCATATCCCTGGCGGAGTAATTTGTTGATGTTTTCGAGGCCAGGATAATATTGGGTGACAAGGGGGATACTTCTGTGTGGTCTGGGGGTAGGAACATTGTTGTTGGATGGGGAGGAATGTATTGCTCGGGAAATCTGTTTGTGGACAAGGTCTGCAGGATAGTTGCGGGAGAGGAAAGCACTGGTCAGGTTATTGGTGTAGTTGTTGAGGGATTCGTCACTGGAGCAGATACGTTTGCCACGAATACCTAGGCTGTAGGGAAGGGAGCGTTTGATGTGGAAAGGATGGCAGCTATCAAAGTGAAGGTACTGTTGTTTGTTTGTGGCTTTGATATGGACATAGGTGTGGATGTGAGCTTCAACAAGATGAAGGTCAACATCCAGGAAGGTGGCTTGGGTTTTGGAGAAGGACCAGGTGAAATTCAGATTCGAAAAGGAGTTGAGGTTATGGAGGAAATTAAGGAGTGTTTCTTCACCATGAGTCCAGACCACAAAGATGTCATCTATAAACCTATACCAGTCCAGGGGAAGCAGCTGTTGGGTCTTCAGGAAAGCCTCCTCCATGCGGCCCATGAAGAGGTTGGCATAGGAGGGAGCCATCCTGGTTCCCATGGCCGTTCCCCTGATTTGTTTGTAGGTCTGGCCTTCAAAAGTGAAGTAATTATGGGTGAGGATGAAGTTGGTAAGTGTGATAAGGAACGAGGTTTTTGGAAGATCTTCGGGTGGGCGTTGGGAGAGGTAGTGCTCAAGGGCAGAGAGACCATGGGTATGTGGGATGTTTGTGTAAAGGGATGTAGCATCTATGGTGACAAGAAAGGTTTCAGGTGGGAGAGGAGTGGGAATGGATTTGAGGCGTTCTAGGAAGTGGTTTGTGTCTTTGATGTAGGATGGGAGTCTGCGGGTGATAGGTTGTAGGTGCTGGTCTACCAGAGCTGAGATACGTTCGGTTGGGGATTTGAAGCCTGCTACAATGGGATGGCCAGGATGGTTCTCTTTGTGGATTTTGGGTAATAGGTAGAAGGTAGGGGTACGTGGCTCAGGTGGAGTGAGTAAGTCTATGGAAGCCGTTGTGAGGCCTTGTGAGGGACCTTGGATTTTTAGGATTTTTTGCAGCTCAGTCTGGATGGAGGGAATGGGATCCTGGGTAACAGCTTTGTAGGTTGAGGTGTCAGAGAGTTGCCGCAGTCCTTCTGCCACATACTCCACACGGTCAAGTACGACAGTTGTGGAGCCTTTATCCGCCGGGAGGATGACAATAGAGTGGTCTATTTTCAGCTCTTTAATGGCACGGGATTCAGCTGGGGTGATGTTGGGGGTTGTCGGGATGTTCTTCAAGAAGGACTGGGAGGCAACACTGGATGTGAGGAATTCCTGAAATGTCTGCAAGGGATGGTTTTGGGGGAGGGGAGGAGGATCCCTTTGAGAAAGCAGTCGGAACTGTTCTAGACAGGGTTCAACACTGGGTCTAGTACTTGGGGGGGGCTGTGTTTGGGTAGTGAAGTGATATTTCCAGTTGAGGTTCCGGGTGAATGAGAGGAGATCTTTAACCAGGGCAGTGTGATTGAATTTAGGTGCGGGGCTAAAGGTTAAGCCTTTTGATAGAACAGATGTCTCTGGAGGAGAGAGGGATCTGGATGAGAGGTTTAGGACTGAATTGGGACTGGTGATATGTGGCATTTGACTGTGGTTATAGTTGAGATTTGGTCTGCGTGGGGTATGTGCTGGGATGGGGAGATTGAGTAGGGTGGCTAGGCTAGGTTTGTTGGCTATGAGGGGGGTTTGTTGAAGGTTCTGTTGTGGTTGGTGTTTGTGAGGGATAGGGAGAGGGACCCCACTTCTGAGGTGTTGCACTAGCACTGTGGATAGTTTTTTCAGGTGTTGTGTGGCATGGAACTCAAGTTTGCAGCTGGCTTCTAGGATGATGTTCCTCAGTGTGTTCTCCAAGCAAGGGTTTGAGAGGTGGAGGACTTTGAAGAGAGATAGGAGCTGTTGGGAGTGGTGGTTACATGAAGTAGTGTAGAGATTCAGGACAAGTTGGGTAAGGGCTAAGGATTGAAGGTTCTGGAATTCCAGGAGAGACTGGTGGAAGGAGGAATTGCACCCAGAGATGGGAACTTTTAAGGTAAGCCCTTTAGGGGTAATTCCAAAGGTTAAGCAGGACTGGAGGAAAAGTATGTGGGATTGCAGTTTGGCTACAGTGAATGCATGTTTCCGGAATGAATGTAAATAATGTGGTATAGGATTAGGGTACATAGTGGGTAACTGGTGGGTAGGGAAATTAAATAACTAAAGTTGAGATAGTAATCATAAGAAGGAGTAAAACACGGAGGGAAGGACGAGAAGGAAAGAAATTGTGTGGGTAATGTTCAGTACCAAAGGAAGACCAGTAAATAAGAAAAATACGGAAAAAGTTGACCAGACCAAGCAAGTATGTCCAGATCAGGGGAAAAAGAACACACGTAGCTCAAAAACAGAGAGAGCGAGTGGCGAAAAAAGATCGCGCGTGCCGCAAAAGCGATAGCGCGAGCCGCAAAAGCGATCGCGCGAGCCGCAAAAAAGATCGCGCGTGCCGCAAAAAAGATCGCGGGTGGGGCAGAAATGTCCCAAAATTTTTTCTTGTGGCAGAGAAAGATAGCCAATGGCACAAAAGTATCGCCAGCAACAAGAAATCGACGGAATCTGATTATACAGATTACAGAATTGAGTTCTCCTGTTATTTGCATGACAAGAAGCAATAATTAATGTGAGCAGGTTTCTCTTTTTTTTGGTACATATGTAATGTTGTTCCACAATAGATATGTGTGTGCATTTTATTGGAAGTATAATCATAAGGGATGTCAAACAAAACTTTTGACCCAATTGAGGATTCCTGTAGAAATGATGCAGGAAGTTATCTTGGATGGAGAATCATCAACAGAAGTAGAAGTAACATCAGAGGGCATCAAGGATTCAAAAATGCTTGCAACAGAATGGAGCCACTGCACATTATTTGTGGCATTTGGCACAGTACCTCACTGAAACTGGGCACCGTATCGATCACAGTAGTGCTGTTGCATGGTAACCTGACTGTTCTCAAACAGTGGGACTGTTTGTAGACTGGTAGTGCCTTTCAAATTCTTATCTACACAGTAAAGAAGAATGTAATTGCGAGTTCCAGTTAGCAGAACTGTGCCTCATTACACAAGCTTCAAAGTCCGTTGTAATTGACAATGGAAATTTTAAACACTAGTTTGCAAAAAGCAGTTCATGATGAGACACAAGTAACAATCTATTAACTTACTGAAACCTGCACCTGGCAGTTTCAGACACCTGGAGACTATAAAGAATAAGACATATCTTTATACAACATTTCTCTTTATAATGATTGATACCATCTTCCATTAATGTATGTTTTGCTCCTGAACTATGCTGCATAGAAAGACCACAAAAATAGTTTCAAAATTTGTACAATAAAATTCCAGTTACATTTAATTTATAACTAATAGCCCAATGGAAGTCACTCTCTGGACTTTTTGATGTACGAGGAAACTTTACCTGTAGGAAGCCTCACAGACTAGCTCAAAGCTTCAACTTACTAGATGTTTCTCCTAAAACTTTATACTGGACCTCACATAAAGCATTGGAACTAGCACTAATAGGAATGCGGGTTCAGGAGAGAGTTTGGCTCCAGCAACGCCCTACTAAATTAAACTTAACAGTTGTTACATAAATGAAAGAATGTACCATACGCTACTCACTTTGTGTAGACAGAAAGATTAGTGAGATTGTAGCGCTTGCGGAAGGCACGCACTTTCACGGGGCAGAGGTCATGGCTGCGGCAGCATCGGTCCACCTCACTGTCATTGCCCAGATCATGGTACGTCTCTGCAATGTCCCCTGCTCCACACCACTTTGTACCTGTATGCAAGGACACAGCTTCTGAAATCTATATGAGCTTTTAATAAGATCACAGCTTTATAACTATTAGTGCTGATATATTTTTATTATTGCTGTAAGTTTCTGTGTTTCCTCTGAATCAGTTTTGAATAATTTTTTCTCTCCTCATGCTCTACTGGTGTTTGCTAAACTGTCTTTGACAGGAGTTTAATTTTCATTAATTTTTGCTTTTTGTATTGTTCCATGTGGCATAGACACATACAGGGTGGTTAGAAACAGTCCAAAACCCTTGTAAGGTTGTGCTGAGAAATAATCGTTAAGAAAAAAATTCTATATTTGCTCCATTTCTGAGTTAATTAACATTAAGCTAGCAAATCAGACCATTTTCTCAGAATTTCAAGGGGTCCACCAGAGATGGGGTTGTCAAATGTCTTAATTGTCTGATTTTCTAAAACCAAACAAGTGAGCAATACAAAAATTGGACATGGAATGGTAGTGAGGATCAAACCTGAGGCAAAGGATGAGCAGTCTCAGGTGCTATCATCTACGCTATGACAACAGCTGACATTACTAGTATCTAGTGGGCCACTTGAATTTGCAGCTGCGATAGTCTGATTGGCTAACTTCAATGCCAATTAACTCAGAAACAGCACAATGTATCAGACTATTTCTTAACAATTATTGCTCAGCACAACCTACCATGCAACATTCTGTGGCAGTGATATTTTTCATGTCTGGTGCAAAGTGATATCAAAAGTGCGCGAGAGTTTTTTTCTGGTCATGTGTTATTTTTTTATCTTTGCCGTAAGACTATAGTGTCTCCTAGTTTTTGTTACTTCTCTGTTGTTTTTTTTTAGTTTCTTCTCATTGTGAGTTTTTGCGAATAAATATTTTTTTGTTAACACATAATACCAGTTGGCTATGCAATTATTTGTTGTAGGCAAGTCACCTATAATTCCTGACAAGCTTTTCAGATTGTCTATGACCACCCTGTATACTTTTTTAACTGCAGAATTGAGCAATGCTTTTTACTTGATAACATTTTAGTGTCATGTGTATTGCATTGTAAGTGTAATGCTTGGTGTACATGGCTGATCAGTGCTTGTAGAGTGAAGTTTCATTTTCGTATTGTTGACAGTGACAAGGGAGCTGAAACCCATGGCCTCTTAAATAGCGTAAAGAGGAATTGGTGACATAAATACCACCACAATTTGTCATCAGAAGTGTCAGCTGCCCTTATTCCATGACACTCTCTTGAGGGGCATGGAGTGTAACTCAGGACGGAGGGTAGTCTGGTAATTAGAAAAAATTTGCCACTACCTCTCTTTTTCCTCAATGCCCATACAATGGCCAATGTAATTTCCCCAATCACAATTCAAACTACTTTGAGGCAAAACACCACTATACTACTATGGCTTAGCGATCTCAGATAGGAGACAAGTATGTTGTAAAGCATTAATCAAGTTATCATCTGAGTGAACACCTCTGTACTTTGCTAGGTAGAGTCATATTGACGAGGGTGTACAGTAGAAAACTGGTCATCCAGCCTTTTAAGTTTGCTCTGAAATCTAATCCACACTAAAGCTTAACATTTTTCAAATTCTTGTCATTCGGCCGAAATAGAAATAGATGAGACAGATTTTCCTAAAATCGATAGGGATTATGCCAAAAACTATGGAATTTTACTCTCACACTTACCTACTTAGCAGCTCACATGCCAAGTACATATAAGACAATTCTGTGTGATGTGACCACTTCGCAGCTGTTTGTAAATCTCTTTTGTGAGTAAATAACAAATACTGTTAGCTAATGATGATTTAGTGCAGGTGATGATATGGGTGTATAGTATAGTGGTGTTTTGCCTCAAAGTAGTTTGAGTTGTGATTGGGGAAATTACATTGGCCATTGTTTGGGCACCGAGGAAAAGAGAGGTTGATACACCTCATGCCAACCACTATTCCTGAGCACAGAGTTACATTTTTTTAAAATAATTATTAACTCACACAATTATTATCCACTTATGCACTCTTTAACTTACACTGAAGAGCCAAAGAAGCTGGTACACCTGCCTAATATCATGTAGGGCCCCTGCAAGCACGCAGAAGTGCCGCAACATGACATGGCATGTACTTGACTAATGTCTGAAGTAGCGCTGGAGGGAACTGACACCATGAATCCTGCAGGGCTGCCCATAAATCCGTAAGAGTACGGGGGGGGGGGGGGGGTGGAGATCTCTTCTGAACAGCATGTTGCAAGGCATCCCATGTATGCTCAATAATGTTCATGTCTGGGGAGTTTCGTGGCCATCAGAAGTGTTTAAACTCAGAAGAGTGTTCCTGGAGCCACTCTGTAGCAATTATGAACATGTTTCTAGTTATCAACAGTCCAATGTCAGTGCTGATGGGCCAAGGAGAGGTGTAAAGCTTTGTTGTGCAGTCATCAAGGATACTGGAGTGGGCCTTCCCATATCAATGATATTTCTTTGAATGATTCGCACGTTGACACTTGTTGATGGCCCACAACTGAAATCTGCAGCAATTTGCGGAAGGGTTGCACTTCAGTCTCATTGAACGATTCTCTTGGGCTGTCATTGGTCCCGTTCTTGCAGCATCTTTTTCCTGCTGCAGCGATTTCAGAGATTTGATGTTTTACCAGGATTCCTGATATTCACGGTACACTTGAGAAATGGTCGTACAGGAAAATCCCGACTTCATTGCTATCTCGGTGATGCTGTGACCCATCGCTGGTGCACCGACTATAACACCATGTTCAGATTCATAAACGTTATACAGGCATTGCCGACCGCAGTGCCGTCTTCTGCCTGTTTACGTATCTCTGTATTTGAATACCTATGTCTATGTCAGTTCCTTTGGCACTTCAGTGTATATGTGTGTTTTATTCAAGGTGCAGCAATTATTTTTTTGACAGGCTAAGTATCTGTAGATGGATACAAAAACTACAGACAATTAATGTCAGGCACAACATAATTAATGTCAGGCTTACTGAACAAAAAGTAGTTCCCTTCATTTTAAGAGAGCAGAACAGTTCCATAAACATTGTAGAAATCCGTGATTTTGCAGTTTAATGAGTGGACCAATGTTTCAGAAGTAAGGGAAATATGTGTTCAACCACTGTTGCTTCAGTAGCTTGTACAAATCAAGTACTTTGCAACAATAGTGGTCTTTACATTATTGCATTTTTCCAGGTACCGTAGTTGCGGAGATACTGCAGATGAGGGCCTTGCAGGTCAAATAGATGTGTATTTATTTGTTAATGATTGTCATCCCAGTATGTGACAGTTTATAGGCAAGTGAGTGAAGGAACTGTTATATTGGAAGACAGGTCTGACAATGAAATGGTTCTTGTTCAGACGACCACTACTCATGATTCAAGGCACCTTTCAACTCAGCCTAAGGAACTATGA
This sequence comes from Schistocerca americana, assembly GCF_021461395.2. NCBI lineage: Eukaryota > Metazoa > Arthropoda > Insecta > Orthoptera > Acrididae > Schistocerca > Schistocerca americana. The sequence goes on along the minus strand of NC_060119.1, from coordinate 929,063,941 downwards.
CTGGTAGATTAAAACACTACAGATTAGTGTAAGGATTTCTTACTTTATGCATTTACATCTACTCAATTGAAATTGCATTCTGCAGTTCATGTTTTTACGTGTCTGTTTTTCTACCATTTATTAGTGATGATATTTGTGTGCTTGGTAGCAGAATAAGGACCTTTAAAAGTAGGGATAAGTTAACAACAGGAAACATTGGCAGTTATTTTTTCATGTAATGAGAATGTTATCAAATAGACAACAGGACATACTTGCAGTGCTGTCAAGAATGTGCAATGCATTGTTCCGACACTAGATGTCAGGCCGGTAATAGGGTTCATTCGGGGGAGGAGGCCAAACAGCAACGTCATCGGTCCCATCGGATTAGGGAAGGATGTTGGCCATGCCATTTGATAGAAACCATCCTGCCATTTAACTGAAGTGATTTAGAGAAAGCAACGAAAACATAAATCAGGATGACCGGATGCGAGTTTGAACTGTTGTCCTCCCAAATGCGAGTCCAGTGTGCTAACCACTGTGTCACCTTGCACAGTTTTAAAAAGGGATGATACCAGCGAAGGTTTCATAAATACATACGACTGACAACTGATTAATCTTTGTACAGAAGCATCTGTGTGATTTTATTTAATATCAGACATTTTGTATCTTGCTCTCTCTTGTTTGTAAGCTTTGTGGCAAGATGTAATTGATAAGGTATCAATTGTAATTATTGACTGATAGAGTTTAATCGATATAAGCTTGTATAAAATAATATTTGTAAGAGAAAAATAATCATGGATTATTAGAAACTAACCGGTTTTGTAATGAGTAGCCCAATGTTAATGTAACAGAGGAATTTCACTATCATTGTCGTGTTTACAGTTAAAAAACTTATTTTCGTTCTTACTTTGGGTATCAAATTATTTATTTTTAGAGTCATTAACTGTTACATTAGTCAATGGTGAATAAAACCATCTAGAAGTGACGGCTATGTGCTTATAATTTGAACTGAAACACAGACAGACGAGAAGGAATGTGCTAAATTATTTACGAAGCGGGAACGTGTAGGTATCTTTGCTTACGTATCAGTCGGGCAGTGAGCAGACTTTACTGCCGCACTTTGTTCAGGATGTAGGCTATGGTGATGGTATGGCAAATTAATAACCACACTTGCCGAAAATGTATTTATTCTGCCAAATGAGTAAATGAACTAGAGACAAAAACGAACTCAGATCGCAATGTCCATTAGCCGGCGATCGCGGTAATTGTGTTTGCATAATAGTTCCATTTGAACACCGATTCCGGAGGGTGACGAGTGCATCGTCCGGTAACGTTGAGTGCAGGACAACAGTGGACGCGCGTCCGGAACGAAACGAACCTTTTTCTCGCGATCGCAGGGCACCGTGTATTTCGTAAAGGCGACGAAGCGAAGGCGGAAACGAACGGAAAGCGCCAAACAAACTTCCGTACGCGTCTGTAAAAATGTGTGACGAGGGCCTCCCGTCGGGTAGACCGTTCGCTGGGTGCAAGTCTTTCAATTTTACGCCACTTCGGCGACTTGCGCGTCGATGGGGATGAAATGATGATGATTAGCACAACACAACACCAAGTCCCTGAGCGGAGAAAAATCTCCGACCCAGCCAGGAATCGAACCCGGTCCCTTAGGATTGACATCGCGCTGACCATTTTTTTCCCCCTTTTCCATTGTGTTCGTTGTGTTTGGCCGTTGCGGACGTCACATGACATCCGGTCAAATCTGTTTGTTGGTCCCTCCACTCAGTTTTTTTATTACTTTTTTTTTTTGATCGCTGTGTTTGGTCGTTGCGGACGTCGCAAGACATCCTGTTCAGGTTCGGTGGCGATCCTTCCACTCAGTTTTTTATTACGACCGAACACGCTGAGCTACCGTGCCGGCCACGCTGAGCTAACGCGCCGGCTGACCACTCAGCTACCAGTCGTGGACTACGCGTCTGTGATGAGCTACGTTATAAGCTTGACCCACGCGGTACGCGGATTGAAGTTGTAGGCTCTCTAAGAACGCGTCTGTACTGTACGGCGATTCAGTTCGCTCTGCCGTTGCTTTTTGCCAATTCGCGCCCGTGCGCGGCACATGTTGCCAGAATTTTGCCTATCTGCATGTATGCACGCCGATGGATATGTGACGCAGCTAACTTGGGCCAGTCGTAAGCGGCTCTGGTACTACCACGCATTTTTGCGGCACTGCTGCCACACAGATCCCCTCTTGGAGAGCAGAATTCGGAAGCTGCGAGAAAGTGCAGGCGCTCAGCTGGTGTGACAGGCGTTTGGGTTCCGCGCGCTTCGTTGTGACGTCGTCACGAGTGGGTTGGTTGGTTTGTGGGAACGAAGGGACCAGACTACTAGGGCCATCGGTTCCTCACGAGTAGGACGGAAGCGGGCTGATCAGTGATGATTAGGCGGTGGTGCGTGACGTCAGAGCGCTGGTGCAAGGTAGGCTCGTCCTCGCCCAGCTGGCTGAGTGGCTCTGGTTCGTTACGCATCTTTGCTGCACGGCTGCCACTTTGGCCAACGTGACAAAAGCCCGGTGAGCTGGCGTTTTCTGTTTAATCTTCGCAAGTAATTCTAAAAACAAAACTGAGATGGTGGAATATTGCCTGAAGGTAAGAGAAATGCAGAGACCTTTTGTTTTTTGTTCTTTGCGCTATCTTACTATTATGATCTACTAACGTCTGTCCAAGAAGTAGTAGAATGTATCGGAATCTGCTACAGTCTTTAGATGCTTTGTTTGTTTGATTATCTGGAAATAATTTTCTGTTAACTTCTACACAGTATGTCAGCATATTAGTGAGTCAGCTGCCGTGGCAATGACTATGAATAGAGATATTCCTCTTAATCGCTGTACATAATTTGATGCACTACCTCGGGAACAAACGCTATTTCTTAATTCATTATTCCAGGTATTGTGTAAGAGTTCTCAAATAACCTTACAATATTTCCAGAATGAGTCCCGATATCTACGATGAAGAAAATGACAATGATCAGTCACTTACTGCTAGGACAGTGATGTGCTTGACCAAACAAAATGTTCAGGTGCCTCACTGTCCATGTTGGCATCTCTTTGCTCACTCTAACAAAGCAAGTTTTATAAACAGGAGTAAGTTAGCATTCGAGCTATTTCACTATTGTAGTCTACACAATTCTGTTCGTAGCATTCATTCAGAAAAGGCCAGGAAGGATCAAGGCTTCGATTTAACTAGGGTTGCCATCCATCCCAATATATCGGACCGTCACCGTTATGGACCTTCTTGTACCGACATCCCAACAAGAACCAATTTTGTCCCGATTTTGCAAAATACTGTTACGAGGTTGGATCAAGTACTAAAGTAGCGCCATCTGTTAGCGCAACATCTAAATCCAGCCTCAGTCAACAAGTTTATGTTGGCGTGGTCGTCTCACAGATGGCAATGCTGGTTACATACACTGTATCACAATAGAACCACCTTCTAGATTTAATGCCATCAGTCGAGAAAATACCAGACTTCTCTAGTAGTAAGGGGCTGGAACAATTCAAGCAGCGCCACGCGGAAGAATCGTGAAGTTCCCATTTGAATAGCGATTTGATAAGACGATTCTTTCTAAGCGCGTGATACGAACAACAAGTGCAAGTTAGTAATGTCTGAAGTGTTTACTGCAGGTATAGGGCTTCAAGCGTGATGTGTACTTCGATGACTTAAGTGTTACCGTCGACTGTTTACCGTCTAACAAACTTGCGTTATCATAGCTTACTAAAAAGCCTAAGGATGGAAAGAGAAAGTGTCACTTTTCGGATAATTCCACAAACGAGTGATCTTTTGTCAAGAAAGGATGTACTGATCAGGAAGCGTTGTGTGATATTTATAGCTGTTTTATCTCATAACTCACGGAGGTAAGGCAGATGTGAGGCATTACATTTCTACGAAGAATCATACAAATGGATTCGCAGTAGCTTCAATATCAAAGTCTGTTTATACGTGATTAAAGAAGATAGCCAGTAAGAACTGCTCGTTGCTGCTGCAGAATTAACAACAGCTTATAAAGTTGCAAAGCATTATCAGTCCTTCAGTTCTCGTAACTGTACCGTAAAACTGACTACCGCAATGTATCCTGAGATCAAAGTCGCCGCAAAGCAGTCTACAGCCGCAAAGCAGTCTATAGCCAAGACGGAAGCTACAGCAATTGTTAAAAATATTGTCCGCCACATTCCGTGTCCGAATGCATAAAACATTTGCAAGAAGTTTCATTTTATGGCATATGCACCGATGCATCGAACCACAAGGCGGAAAAGTTGTTTCCTTTACTAAAACTGATGGAATCAAACAGAAGCTTTTGAAGTTTGATTCAGTGAACAACGAAACATCGGAGACAATTGCAAAGTTTTGTCTAGACACATGGAGACAACTGCAAATTCCATTAGATAAATTACTCACTTTTTGTGAAGACAATACCAGTACCAACTTCGGAGGGCTTTATCGACGCGACCAGCGGAATGTGTTTCACCAAATCAAAGAACTAGGAAAAAATGTAGAAGGAATTAGATGCCCTGCCGATATTCTCCACAATACTATATCAAGCGCTGTTGGAATCTTAACTGTCGACATTGAAATAATCTCATGAAAATATTTAATTATTTTTCAGTCTATACTGCGAGGACACAGAAGCTGAAAGAGTTCTGCTTATATGTTGATGTCAATCATCAGACTCTTTTCTCACTCGAAAACAAGGTGGTTATCGTTAATGCGCGTAGTTTAGAGAATTCTTAAGCTTTCGATTCCATAAAACAATTTTTTGACACCAAAGACAGGTCACCTAGAACAATTTTAGATTTTTTTTGGTGGTCCGATCAGTGAAATTTATTTTACGTTCCTGCAGTCAAACTTGGTTCTGTTTAGAAAAAAAAAAAAAAATGAAAAGTCGCTCAAAGATGTCTAAATGAAAGGAAGACTGCCAATTTTATTGGCGTGCAAATCAAGATGAATTTGAAAAAATTAAAGAATGAGAACCATACTCAAGAAATAATTAATTTGATTTCGAAATTTGAGGAAGAGATGATGGGCTTTCTAAACCATTTGATTACTTAGGGAAATGGGCTATTTCTCTTAATAAATATCAAGTATTTGATTGGATGACGCTATCGCAAACTCCAGATTGGCTGATGATTGAAAACACTGTTATATGCCTGACTATAAGTGGTGTGAAGATTTCAGGCGACAATTGTTCTCTGGAATATATGTGTCTGAAGAGCTTTTTAGAAACTAAGTGTCACTCCGGAGAATGGAAGTCTAAACAGTTCGTGGAAGAAAGGTGGATTTATTTTCTTGAGGAAACCGAAAATCCTGAACGCAAATCCCAACTGCTAAAACTATGCGAGTATTTGTTTTCTATTCTCGCTCACAAAGTCACTAGAGTATTTTTGCTGATGTCGGCCCAGTGGACTGATGATGGAAATTGACTGCTGCCAGGGACTGTGAAATCAATCTTACAGTGCCAGTTTAACTACAAGCTGACTTGCATGGAGTTTTATAAATATGTAAAAGGAAAAAAAAAAACTTGCTGTCCGGAAAATATGGTGTACCAACTACTTGCTCCGCAACAAGTTCCGTGTAACTGTGTTCTAAATAAAAAGTAATTATAATAAATACATTTCTACTACATTTCTACACCCCCATTTCAGTGCGTCCCGACGAGGTCCCAGCTAGATATAGCAACCCTAGATGGAAATGACAATAGGAAATTATGAACTGTATGATATCCACACATACGAAATATTGTTTATTGCTTTCTGCGTCTTGTTTGCAAAGAAGATTATTGATTTTGCCATTGTATGAAGTAACTTTGACTATACGTGAATGATGTGAACACTGTTAGTTAAATTTAACAAGAAACTATGGAATCAGATGTCAATAGCACTATACTAATAACACACAAACAATTTTTTGGTAGCAAAAATTTCGTATACTATAAAAACAAATGAATTAATAGAAATAATCAACTAAATAAATGTTACATAAATGTTGACGAATTTGGGACCCAAAATTAATGGAGATTTAATTACGTAAAATATCGAATTTGTGAAAAATTAACGAATTATAATGAAGAGGCATTTAAATTTTGGAATATTAAGATATCACTGAAACATGGGAGAAATATTAAAAAAATCTTGTGATATAAGAGACTGTGAATTGTTGCTTGCAGGTTTAAATTAAGTAAAAAGCAGTTGTAATTGCTATGATGTTATGAATGAGTATGCTACAGAGGCCACTGAGGACCGTAATTATGAGATGAGTGTACGGTAACGCATTTTCACCAAAATGCAGACTGTCCTTTTTTAATATTGTTTATTTACAGTACATTGTTCTCTCAGACTACAAGAAAATTGTCTTAGAAACCAGGCTCAAGCGTTAAGACCACGGGGGACTTCCACTTACCGACAGAAGCGACAGACGATGGATGAGGAGGGGTAGCTATGCTTGTGAGAAAAATATGTCTTACGATGTTCTTGAATGTAACTGCAACAACCAAGACATCCAAGCCGCAGCAGTATCTACGTGAACCTCAGAATTTGTCCTTAATACAGGGTGTTACAAAAAGGTACGGCCAAACTTTCAGGAAACGTTCCTCACACACAAATAAAGAAAAGATGTTATGTGGGCATGTGTCCGGAAACGCTTAATTTCCATGTTAGAGATCATTTTAGTTTCGTCCACCTACGCTCAATGGAGCACGTTATCATGATTTCATACGGGATGCTCTACCTGTGCTGCTAGAACATGTGTCTTTACAAGTACGACACAACATGTGGTTCATGCACGATGGAGCTCCTGCACATTTCAGTCGAAGTGTTCGTACGCTTCTCAACAATAGATTCGGTGACCGATGGATTGGTAGAGGCGGACCAATTCCATGGCCTCCACGCTCTCCTGACCTCAACCCTCTTGACTTTCATTTATGGGGGCATTTGAAAGCTCTTGTCTACGCAACCCCGGTACCAAATGTAGAGACTCTTCGTGCTCGTATTGTGGACGGCTGTGATACAATACGCCATTCTCCAGGGCTGCATCAGCGCATCAGGGATTCCATGCGACGGAGGGTGGATGCATGTATCCTCGCTAACGGAGGACATTTTGAACATTTCCTGTAACAAAGTGTTTGAAGTCACGCTGGTACGTTCTGTTGCTGTGTGTTTCCATTCCATAATTAATGTGATTTGAAGAGAAGTAATAAAATGAGCTCTAACACGGAAAGTTAGCGTTTCCGGACACATGTCCACATAACATATTTTCTTTCTTTGTGTGTGAGGAACGTTTCCTGAAGGTTTGGCCGTACCTTTTTGTAACACCCTGGATACTGGACTGGCTAACTACAAGCCATCTGACAAGCTCCTATCAGGTATTGGTATGACATCCCTGTTACAACACTTTTGCCATGCACTGCTCGTGTTGGGGGAGTCTCCCACAATTAGAGACATCTGAAGATCTAATTTCCAGCCATTTCAAACTAACACTGTGCATTACTGAAGCCATTGTAGAGGCTGTTCCTCAGTAGAAGCCGCTTTGGATTGTAAACAGTCAGTCCTGTGTTGTGGGATACTGAAAGTGAGCGAACGTGAGGAAGCATTTAGGAAATGTAAGAGCTATAATACCCAACAAAACCATATCAGCCTGCAAAAATACAAGCGGAAACCAAGAGGTTTTTGAAAAATAAGAAAAGGACAGGTTGGAAAAACCTTTGAAATGCTCTATCTAAGTTCAGTACAAGGTCAAGTGTGTGCTAGAAGATGAAGAGCTTCTAGAGACCCTCGATACTTTGTCTTTACAATTCACTGCCTACGAGTTGCGTTATGGAACAAATGTTACATAAGAAATCACCTCCCTTCGTGAAACAGCCACCTAGCACAGAGAATCCAAATCCCAAAGACAGTCTACATCTACATTTATACTCCGCAAGCCTCCCAACGGTGTGTGGCGGAGGGTACTTTACGTGCCACTGTCATTACCTCCTCTTCAGCCATTCTCAGCAGTCGAGCTGCAGAGAGATTTCTCCTGTGGTAAAAATACTACTCCTGACCTAGATAATATCCATTACAATGTGCTGTCAGTTCTGCCATATGAAGAACAATACCTACTCCGTTTTTACAATAAAATGTGCTCTGAACATTACAACATGGAGCCCCTAAAGGTAGGCAGGACATATCTGTGCTCAAACCAGGGAAGAACCCTGATTCGGTGGCGTCGTACCAACCCATATCATTACTACAATGTGCCTATCAAGTGTTGGAAAGAATGCTAAAATTCCTGTTAAAATGGTGGTTTGAATACCATGACCTATTCCCTAGTAATCAGGCGGATTTCGCAACCAGAAAGCTATTGAAAGTCTTCTCATGCATCTGGTTTGTAACGTACAGCTCTTTTTTATCCGAAACACGTATCTACCAATTTGTTTCTGGACCTAAGCAGCACCTACGTTGTTGTAGTGCTCCCATCGCTAGCTACAAAAATAATCGAACAATGGCTAGCCCACACACAGAACATTTTTTGTCTTTTCTCTCTGATTGGTTGCTACAGGTCGTACATAAAGGACGGGATCTGTTTTGGTCCCTCGTCCGTTTAATATCTACACTATTGCCCTTGATAAGATACTCCTGGTGAAGGTGAAAGATTCGCAATATGCAGACGATGTATACGTTTACGTGGAAAGTACATCCCATGAAGACTGCAAGTCACAAATGCCAACCGCAATGTCCGCGCTCCAACACTGGCTCACAAGAAACAGGCTGGTTACATCCACAGCTGAATCAAATGCAACATTGTTTTCGAGGCACAGAACTAATCTGCCAGTGGTAATAGCACTGGGTCCGTACCTCTTAACTTCGAAGTAAGTGTCAAATACCTCGGATTCTTCATCGGCCATAAGCTGATACGAAAGGCGCACACAGAATACGTGGCGGCGAGACCTGAAGGCCGGCACGGCACTAACAGATTACTGTATGTTGGTAGTCCAGATATTGATTATGTGAGTGATTATTATGTATCTGCAACTGGCAGCTGCCTTAACATAATTAATAAATTCCAATGTAAAGTGCTTGTTTGGCAGAAATATGCTCCCCGCCTACCGGTGCACTCTTGGTTGAAGCACATATCCCTATTATCCATCTTCGCCGCCGGTATCTCTGCGCCAAATTGCTTCTTAAAAGGAATCAATATGCATCCAACAATCTGAAATCTGTCGCTTCAAACCAAACCGTACAGTACTTAACTTGACACTTCCCGATCATTAGAACTCTTCCTGCAGTAGCATAAGTGAATTTAGATACTCAGGAGATTTCAAATGGTTCAAATGGCTCTGAGCATTATGGGACTTAACATCTGAGGTCATCAGTCCCCTAGACTTAGAACTACTTGAACCTAACTAACCTAAGGGCATCACACACATCCATGCCCGAGGCAGGATTCGAACCTGCGACCGTAGCAGCTGCGTGGTTCCGGACTGAAGCGCCTAGAACCGCTCGACCACCACGGCCGGCGAAGATTACAGGGAAGATCATTAGAGCATGTAAAGTCAATAGTTCTATCATCCTATTCCCATTGAATTTGTCTGAGATGAACGTAATAACTGACTGAATGAGGCTCAGAACAACAGTAAAACTTGGGAACAGTTTTTAATACAGTATCCGGAGGCAGTAAATATCCTTGTTGTCGGCTCCGAAATCAGTGACCCTGTCGGAAGTGCGTATTGCATACCGTATTTGCGGAAGCCTGGGCTATTCAAATTACCAGCAAGGTCGAGTATCATGGCTGCGGAAGTTGTTGCTATAGTGGAAGCACTTCGCTTCTTCTCATGAATGAAAGCATCTGATTATCTGCTCTAACAGTATTTAAAAATTTTAGCACCTCTCGGAAACCTCATTAAATTCAGGTTTACCGAAGTATTGGAATCGACGCATAAAAAAGGCCATTACATTAGTTTCGCTGGGGTGGAAACACACTGTGGGATCTATGGCAGTGGAGCTGTTGAATGGGTCGGTTGTAGGCCCAAGCGAGACAAGCCGTCGCCTAGGGCGCCAAGCTAAGAAGGGCACCAGAGGCATAACAACTGTGAGATTTCTATACAGGACGTGTCAAAATTAGCAGCGGCTGCTTGGGGCGCCCAAGTGCAAAATTTGTATACAGTGCTTATCAAAAATAGCGAAAACTGCCAGGGGTGAAAGTGTACGAGGGAAAGGGGGCGGAGAGGAGGAGGTGCCAAGTCGTTTGTTTGGGAAAATGTTCTCGAACCGCACCTGGCTGTCGACTGCTTAGGCAAAGAAACTGCTGTGCCCATGGCATACTACCTGCACTGCAATCCCAAGTACAGATTACCTATGTATCCTACACAGACGCACGATAGAAGACTATCATCTGGAATGGGAGGAAACAACAAGACATAAGGGCAAGACGTACACAACATCTGAATAGTCTGTCCCCTATTCCACAAAATCTCATACAAATTCTGTGTCTCGACACCTCGCATGTCTAATAACCAGACTCAAATTTAACTACGGATGTTTCCGTAAATATCTTCACAGGCTGCACATCATAGACACCTTTCTGCTCTTGTGCAGGAAAAGAGGGCGCACATTACCTTTTCTTTGGGTACCCGGCCTACAGGGAAGCACTACGACCCTTATACAAAAACTTGTAAAGATTGCCATATGCGTTTGTTTACAACACAGAATCATAGACTTTTTCACGCGATGTAGAGATTCTCTGTTGCCATAGTCATACGCATGTAAGACCAACATATCGCTGACAATTGCCTGTACAAAAGTTTTCTATTAAATTTGATTTTACATTGATTTCCGTCTACAAGCTGTGCGAGTATGCAAACAGATATTCTAACGCTAATTTTCTGTCGATAGTTGTACATTTTGTGTGAGTATAATCTGGCAGTATAGTGTAAGCTAAAGGCCAATAAATTAAATTAAAAAATTAATAAATACACGAGAAAAAAGCCTGGAGTGATTTGGATAATCAAAATAGAATTTTCAAAACTAAGTTACTGATTCGTGAAGAACTGGAAATCTACAGTCCGTTTTTATTAGTAGTTTTGACTCCTGCCTGTGAGACAAGGACAGTTCAAAAAATGGCTCTGAGCACTATGGGACTTAACATCTGAGGTCATCAGTCCCCCAGAACTTAGAACTACTTAAACCTAACTAACCTAAGGGCATCACACACATCCATGCCCGAGGCAGGATTCGAACCTGCGACCGTAGCGGTCGCGCGGTTCCAGACTGAAGCGCCTAGAACGGCTCGGCCACTCCGGCAGGCTGGGCAGTCCAAAAACTGAGGCTGTTCCATGAGCAATAGGAAGCAGCATGTTGGGAACAAATAGGAGAGACAGGAAAATCCAAATGAATCAAGGAACGAAGGAGAGTGGAAGTCGTCATTACGACCACAATGAAAATGAATTGAAGATGGGGGACATTTAGCCAGGCGAATGGATGATAAATGGACCCAAGAAGTTCTCTGCTGCATTCTAAAAACAGGAAAAGATCAAGACATTGACAAAATGGAAGGCGTATGAATGGCATTAAAAATATGCAGTAGCAACATGCTGAAAATGGCAATGCAAGAAAAGAAAAAGTCTAGAGAACAATTTTATCCAGGCGTTACTGTTAAACAATTGAAGATGATTTATGGCAATGATCTAATAAATATTAGAGTTTAAAAATAGAGCCATGACTATGCCATAATCTAACACATTTTGGTTTCAGCACTCAAATTTCGTTTTCCATCCGTTGAGCCTATTACTAGGTCACACCTGCGATGATCGCAGTGTGAGTTGAGAGGATGATACCTACACTCTCTAATCCCATCGTCGCTGTTCGTTACCTGGTACGACGCCGCTGAGGAGTGTGTGAGTAGCCTTGGAGATGCTTCGCCCTGTCGCCTCGGACTCCTGTGACAGCGATAGAGCTTTCAGAGATCCGTTTAACGCTGCTTGTGGCGGTGGCGGCAACGTCTCACATTCGTTCATCAACTGTTTCATCTCCCAGAATCTCACTTCTTCGGGAACAGCCAGTTCAGAAAGCGACGCTAGCGCTCCCTTTGCATCAATTGGCCTGCTGTAAACAGTGAAAGGAAATCTCAGCGCCATTCTTGCATAAAAAAAAACTGTGTGATTAAGTTTCACAAGTTGTATTATAATGACAACAATCAGTCATATATGTCGAAAGAGCGTTATTTACCTAAACGATGACTGGTAACGAACCTTTCTGTCTCAGCTTCACGTAGATTACATTCAAAGTGGATGATTAATACAGAGCTTTGATTGCCGTACATACTACATTAACAATTAATCTAAAAACTTGTGTGATGAGTTCATAAGGCAACTGGGGTCAGTCTTAGTATGAATAACGTTAAAACATACTTCTAATGTGTGTACATAGTACATGGAGTCACGTGACACACTCTCGTAGCTGGTGTCACTAGAACACGCCCTCACGAATCTTGGTGGTGGAAGAAATTTTCAGAGCTAGCATTTGGCCAACAAGGAGACGAGATGTGATCGTGTAAAATTGTAGAGTTACGGATCATCAGCTTTTAGTACCGATGTACTGGGTTAAAATCCAGATCACTCAGTCTTCTGTTCTCTGTTGTTTCTTATATATATAAAAGACCTTCCTTCTAAGAGGGTCATTCAATAATTAGAGACACAAATTGGTCTGGAGAAAAAAGCGTTTATTTTTACAAAACAATATGTTTTCTACTTTACAACATAATCCCCAAGAACATTTATGCATTTGTTCCAACGAGTTACAAGCTTTTTTATTCCGGCTGCAAAGAACTCTTCATCTTGATGTTTGAACCATTTTCCCACAAACCTTTTCACGTCCCAGTTGTCCTGGAAACTCATTCCACGTAAAGCCTCCTGCAGTGCACCGGACAAATGGAAATCACTAGGTGCTAAATCAGGACTGTAAGGGGGATGAGGCAGTACTTCCCAGTCCATGTTGTCGATGGTTTCACGGGTTAGTTGAGCAATATGAGGACGTGCGTTGGCTTGCTGGAGAATCACACCTCTCCTCTGATATCCACGATCTCTCTCTCTCATGGCTGGCTTCACCTTGTTTAAAAGCATATCCGAGTAGTATTGGCAGTTCATTGTATGCTGTTCTTCGAGACAACCACAAAAAACTGGACCTTCAGCATCCCAAAACACCGTCAACATGACTTTTCCTGCTGATGCTTGGGTTTTGAATTTTTTTCTTGACAGGTGAGTTGGTGTGCTTCCACTCTATAGTTTGTCTTTTTGATCTGGCTCATAATAGTGAACCCAAGTTTCATCACAGGTTAAAATTTTGTTGAGGAAGTGCTCACCTTCTCTTTTGTAACGTTCCTTTAGCTCTGTGCACATTCTCAACCTTGTTCCCTTAAGTAGCCACGTCAACTCCTTCGGGACCCATCTTGCACATGTTTTGTGGTACTTCAGCTTGTTACAGATAATGTTATGAACTGTACCAGTACTAACTTGAAACTTATCAACTATCATTTCCACACTCACATGGCGGTCGGCACGAATAATTTCATCAATTCGACTCTCAAGTGAGGGAGTTGAAACTGCAACTGGTCGGCCAGAACGGTGTTCGTCAGTCACTGAGTCGCGACCATTTTTGACCTGCTCTACCCACTTCTAAAAATTTGCACGAATCATGCAGCATTCACCATAAACGTTAGACATTCTGCAGTAAATATTCACTGGTTTCTTGCCTTCAGCAAGCAAAAAACGAATAACAGAACGTCGTTCAACTAATGTGGATCTTTCAAGCGGCTATAAACAAAACAATGTTGATACATCAGCTGATCAGGGCTCATCCCAGTGATGCCAACTTAAAACCATAAAAGTACCAAACTTTCCCTACTAACAGTTTTTCCCCAGACCAATTTGTCTCTTTAATTATTGAATGATCCTCGTAATACAAGAAGTGGAATTAGTTCTTTTTGCAGATGACACTAGAACTGTAATGAATCGAAACATACATACAACAACGGGATACATGGTGAATAATGTTCTTTAAAGTATAGGGTCGTTGTAACTAAACTTTCGCTACATGAGAGCCGCCCCCCCCCCCCCCCCCCACACACACACACCCTCCGCATGAAAAACGAATGACGATGATCGTGGAAGCATTTGTAAGGACATGCGCAAGAGAAATAACGAAAAAAAAAATAATTTTGACGAGAGAGGGTAACATTTGTTAATTGCATACCATATTTACGTTCCAGGTTACAAACGTTGCTCAGTGTGACAACCATCTGCATCCGAGATAGCCTGGATCCTCACTACAGATGGTTCTACTGCTGCCCGAAACAACGATGGACCATGGAATGTTCAGCTGTCGTGACACAGTTCGTGCACTGCTTGAAGAACACTTTGCGTCCAGCATTCTCAGCCATGGAAACAGTAACATCTACTATCTTGGCGCAATTGGCCGTCGGCCTCTCCCAGGAGCAGTTCCAAAATCGCCAGTTAATTCGACCTTCCGGGTTGTTCAACCCGGTGCAGAAAGAAGACTTCTCTGTATTCCTTTCATGCGTTGGAAGTCGCGAAGAACGGCAGCTCTACTGTTGTTAATTTGACAAAACAGGTTTACGACTGAGGCCTTTTTTGTCGAGACCTGTATCCATTGTCCGCAACTACAATGCAATAATGCACACTGCTTGTGTTTCAACCCTGCGTCAACGCACCATTACCGCCGCCCAATGGCAAGCCATGCCTCACACTGCTAACAACGCAAACCCTGCAGGGCAGTCTGAGCATCATTCTTATCAAGTTGGGTACAATAGGCAAACAGTTTTCCGTCTGTACTGACTCGAGTAGCGAAAGTTTAAATATAACCATCCTGTATTATTGATTAGTTTTTTGCAAATGGTATGGCTTTAAATTCCAAAAGGACAGTACACTTAGTTCTGCACATCTAGCGGTGCAACACCAATGAGAAATGAAAACACATAGCAGGGAAATAATAACGACGATGACGATGATTTATGGCGGAGGGCGCTAAACAGCAAGGTCATCGTCGCTCTTAGAGTGGTAACTTAACAAATTTTTCGTGTCCTTATAAATGACAATTTAAAGTGAAAAAAAAAGAAACCACTGTATTGAACTCCTAAAACAACTCAGTTGAGCCACGTTTGTATTTGAATCATTGCAAATCTTCGAGAGAGATAAATCAGTAAGTCAACACATTTGGCGTATTTTCATTCAGTAATGTTTTTGATGTAATTCATTTTCAAGAAAAAACTTTTCATTCCTTAAAAACATGCTGTACGAATAACGTTTAGTGATTACCCCTAGTCATCTTGCAGACCTATCTTTAAGGAGTTAGGTATTTCGACTACTGCTTCATGGTACATGTATCCCATCATGACGTTTGTTGTAAATAACTCACTACAGTTCAAAAGAAGCCCACATAGGGATCAACAATGCTGCCACGCAAATTCTTATTCATGTGGCGAATGATATAAAATGTCTGACAGAGGGCAAACTTAAATCTGGAAACAACCTGAGAAAGTTTATCCTTGGCAGCTCCTTCTATTCAACAGAAGAATTTATATTTATGTAATATGTAAAAAATGGTGGGTAGGAATTACTAATTTACATCTATATATAAAAAGCTTGTAAATGGTCAGAATAGGGCCATATTTATATATAAACTGGCTGAGTGCTCGGCGTTGTCCGTGTATGTTTTTATTTCAGTCTTCTATTAGTCCATCTCCTCCTTCCCCTGCTCTCTTCCTTCCTTCTCTCGCTGCCCATCTCCGCCTTCCACCTTTCTCCTTCTATCGCTTCCTCTTACCTTTCTGTGTCCATTTGTTCCCGTTCTGCCCATCAGCCTCAATATGAAGTTGCTGGTTCTTACACCCACTGTATTTCTTTCCAGATAGTAAGTAATATATGTACCAAGTTTGGTTGAAATCGATCCGGGGGTTTTGGAGGAGCGTGTTATCCGTGGCTTTGCCAACGTACGCACATATATTTCACGTATATTTAACATATTTCACACATATTTCACCTGTATCTATAGCGAATTTCGCCCTGCAATCTCGCTTTCACGCAGCTCAGTGCTTAATGACGGCTCCTGAACTATGTGTCCGACAAGGATATAATTTTGTAGATATACTGGATACTGTCTATGAAATGTGATGCGAATAGAATTAGTAGTTAAGAAGTGAAAAATTGAAAGGTCGTGCATGATGCGGCAGTGTTTCACGCATCTTAGTGTTTATGACGTTATATCTCCTGAATTGTGTGTCGTACAATTATATATTTTTGCAAGTACATTCAGAGGTATATTAGAATACTGTCTGCAAACTGTGTTGCACACACAGTTATTAGTAAAGAAGTAATAAATTAAAAGGTCATGCCTGATGCGGCAGTTTTACTGCATTAACAGCGAAAATGAAGTTAACTATAAACTTTTTTCTCTTTTATCATTTTGTGGGGGGTGTCCGCGAGAAAAAGTCTCGGAATGGTTTAAAATATGTGTAAGGTTTGTTGCAAGTCAGTAAGTGCTCTTATTCTCAAATACTGGATGAAAGTAGTCTGCATATCAGTGCATCGGGAGTTATGCTTCTTTCTCAGTGCCATCCCTCTGGGATGACGTTTGCTTTGTAGGGTGCTCAATTGCACGCTCATCAGCGTCCGAACAAAGTCCCATTTTTTTTACACAGTCCAATTTTTACACAGTCCAATCTAGCCACTTTCACGAATGATAATGATGATGATGATGATGAAATGATGAGGACAACACAAACACCCAGTCCCCGGGCAAAGAAAATCGCCAACCCGGCCGGGAATCGAACCTGGGACTCCGTGATCCAGAGGCAGCAACGCTAGCCACTAGACCACGTGCTGCGGGCCATCTCTCTGGGAGGTAGGCTGTTCTTCCCCCATAGTGATTCTTTCCAAAGAGTAAGAGATATGTGTACCAAGTTTGGTTGAAATCGGTCCAGTGGTTTAGGGTTAGATGTAGAACATAGATACATACATACTATACATACACTTTTGTACTATGTATAGATGTATCATAAGAATGTCAAATGACTCGTTCTACATAATTAATATCGATTACACAAATAATCCCTGGAACGTGAAATTAAATAACGAACTAATTAATTTCACAGTTTATAGTGGAGTGAATGCATGTGACACTGTTGATGGTGTTACGCCTCTCGGATGACGACGTTAAGCTCGGCAGTCCCATCGGTGCTGTTCAAGAGGAGAAGGCTATGTGCCGGCACCAGATTTCAAACTCTCCCTTTTCTCATCATCATCATTTCAACGCACTGTACACAAATCCATTAAAGTCAACAACAGTCAACAGATAAACTTACGACACAACTCTCACACACCGGAAGGAATGGAGGCGTTGTGCGTGGAGGAAGAAAAATTTTCCCGGTCATGCGGCCGAACCTAGCCCTCGGTGTCTTCTAGACAACAACGGCGTACAACTCTTTCTTTATTTGAGTCAAATGTGACGGAAGAGTATTATTTGTGTAAGGCACGATCGTTATCAAGCATTTCCTTCTCAGTTTCAGATAAATTACATACAGAGTGGATTCTTCATGCAAGAGGTTACGAGTATGGTCCCAGTACACGGCAGATTAATCTAGAAATATTAGAAGTTGTTTTGACAGACTGTACTGTAACTGAGGTCAACCTCACATTAAAAAAATAACGTCGAAATTTGCTACCGAAATAGATTATGACGAGTGCTGTCAGGTTGTACAGAGACGAAAAGGATAGTGTTGGCAATGAGTTAGGATTTGTCGATCAGACTGCTGAAGCCAATGAAAACATCATCGCTCACGGTCTTCCAAGAACTATTCCGTTCGCGTTAGTCAACATTAACTTCAATCTGACTGATAGCATGTACGTGAAGGATGATGAGTACTGTCATCGAGAAACCAGCATTATTACTTCATTCAAGCCAAATGCTGAGTTCGGTGGATGTCATCATGAGGTGCATCAAAGTTTGATATGTGTTCGCGAGCTACGGAGTCAGAGAGACGTACAGAGTGGTGTGTACAGTCGCATAACGCCCTGACGAAGGCGACGACACGTCGTAAAATGGACTCCGACGTCTGAAGTGTTAAGGAGCCACCCTGATCCATGACTGCTTAACCACAGCGGCACAACTTAACCTCTTGCTCGAGCGTCGCACCATTGCCAAATGGGATGCATCGCCTCACGTGGGTTTCGACGCAGACGTCGACTGCCGTCGGCATGTAAGAAGGCGTGCTACTCTAGGCGACGTTTTCCATGGTTTGAGCGTTCAGTACAGAGGTGTAACTACCGTCACGGGCACCAGGGGCAAGTACTTATACGTTAATGAGGCCCTCTCTCCCACAAACATAGGTGAAAGCACAAGCGGCCAATGACACTACTAGCTAGGGCATAGCCATCTATGGCAAGCGAACATACACCAAGAAGCGACAAACGTCGGCAAGCCCCTGCATATCAGCAACGCTGACTGTAAATTACCAGCTGCTATTAGTGCCGAACAACAGGCCACAGCAGGCAAACCGACGACCTCGCCCACTGGCGCACAAACAAATCGCCAACATCACCCTACATTGTGAATCCGATATATGACCTATCGGACACAAAAACGATGATAAACCTAACTGTTGCAGGTTGCTGACGCTGATCGAGAGTTCATCACCGGCACCCATCGGCAGCCGCCGAGCAACAGGACCGCACAGTGTCAAAGGTATCGACATGCATGATACCCACTACTAACAAAGCCTACCCTTGCACAACCTATCGCAGGCAGCAAGACATCCGCTACTGTTCTTTCCACCCGACCTAACTATCGCAGAGGTTTTTTTTCCGCTTGGCTCTTGCCTTGGCACTTTTTACCCTCTGCCCTTCAAACCTCTACCCTCCGTTAGACTTCGACCCAATCTATCTCCAGATGAGCGTGTATTAATGGTTAACCTTAACTAGATGTACGCAAACATCGCAGTACCCACATCCTGCGACAACTCACTTTAGTGAAACTAACCCTTATGCAGAGATGGCAGTAGACCTTTTGAGTTGGCCATCATGCCGGTGTGGGCGTGGAGGGCTCCACTTCTTAAAAAAAAAAAAAAAAAAAAAAAAAAAAAAAAAAAAAAAAAAAAAAAAAAAAAAAAAAAAAAACCTCTCTCTCACCTATTCACCTGCCCACACACCCCATTCTCGAGTCAACAAAACGTCGACCACACACCACACATCGTCTGTCACAGCCAGACCCCCTCCTCTTCCCGGTTACACCTATACTATTCTACACCATCATCCTGAACGCTCTCCTCCTACTTGAATAAGAAATAAAATTTGTAAGAATTGAAAAATACGGTTTTATTTGAAATACTGTACTTTAGTAAAGCAAAATACACTGCCTGCTGAAAAAACCGAAGCACCCAGAGGAGAAGGAGGAAACTAAATGAATCTTAATGAATTCAGAGGGGTAAGTAGTTAAATTTACAAAGAAATTTGCAGTGAGAACGTACTTAATCAGTATGATGTTGCTCCTGATCTGGCCTGGACGCATGCACTGATTCAGCTGGGAATGGTGTCGTAAAGCCATTGTACCCTCTCCCGAGGAAAGCCGCCATACAACGTCTGTAATTGGTCCTTAATATCATGGATACTGGCACTGGGACGGAGTTGACACCTGAGGTGGTCCCGCACATATTCTATCAGGGGACAGATATGGGGATCTTGTCAGCCACGGGAGTACCTCAGAATCACTTAGACAGCTCATAGAGACACGTGCCACGTGTGGGCGAGCATTATGTTGTTGAAAAATGGCACCACAACTCTTTTGCACAAAGACATAGGATGTCCATGATGTACCGTAGTCCTGTCAAAATTCTCTAGGGTCAGTACCAGCCGGGATCTTAGGTGGTACCTGATGGCACCCCACACCGTGACGTCAGGAATAAACCATTGTAGCTCTCCAAAACGTTCGAAGAATGAGACCTCTCCCCAGATCGCCGGAATACTTGCCACGATGGTCGTCCTGGGTAGTGGAGAGCCGTGACTCTTTACTGAACACAATGCAATGCTTTTCATCAGCGGTCCATGCTTCCCGCTCATGCCACCACTCCAGATGCAAAGGTTTGTGTTGTGGTGTTAATGGCGTCCTATGCATGGGATGGAAGTCCCCCAGTCCCACTGTTGCTAGGCTCCGACCAATGGTGCGGGATGACGCAGAATATTCCAGGGAGTCCATTACTTGTTTGTAGTTGGCAGACGCTGATGTGAAGGGGTTACGATGTACCTGGTGCACAATATGGCAGTGCTCCCTTGTGGTGGTCACATGTGGTCCACCAGAACGACGACGAATTTGCCTGCTCTCACGTTTCCATGCAGTTCGACTTTGGGTCGCTGTCAAACCCGAATGGCTCAAAAATCTGTATATTGCACGATTCGACCAGCCAACCAAACGGAGACCGACATTGAGGCCTCTTTCAGGCTCTGTCAGGTGCTGTCACACACGAGAATGCTGTTATCTCCGTGTCCTCCACAATGATCATTCGACGTATGGCGTTATTCACATCCCTTATATACACTACCAAGACTAGTAAAAACACAAAATACGAACAATACTAATTCTTTCTGGTGGCCCTACTACCTATCGTAGCGAACTACTGCTCTCATCATTTACATATACGTCGATAGAGTATACAATGATGTCCGACCATGTCTTCCGGATGCTTTACTTTTTTGTGAGGCAATTTTTTTTTTTTTTTGCTGATGTATCAAGATGTGAAAAACTATTCTTCACTATATCGTTGCACATAACGAAAACTGCACACTACCCAAGAAAATTTTTTATTAAATGCAAAACGAAACATTTTAAGGACAATCTGTGTTCACCTACTAGGATAATCCTCTCACACCGAGAATAAAACATTGATGAATAATTTAGTAATTACAACACAGAATAATCTAACAAAAAGTGAAATAAAGTCTAACATCGCATTGCAAGACAAAATAGTACATAAGCAAAAATATGTAGGGAAAATGTTGACTGCTTACGAAATGTATACGCTTAAAAGCAAAACAAAAGTAGTGCAATGCAGTCGACGTGTAACAAGCAGGGCTGAGGGGATTAGACCAAGAAATGAAACCCTAAAAGTGGCAGCTGATTTTTGGTATTTGGGTAGCAAGGTTGCTGATGATGGTCGAAGTAGAGACGATATAAAATGCATACTGGCGACAGCAAGAAAAGCATATTTGAAGGAGAGGAAGTTGTTAACGTCTAATATAAATTCAAGTGTTAGAAGTCTTTTCTGAAAGTGTTTGTCTGGAGCGTAGCTTTTGAAATGCGGCGCTACAGAAGAATACTGAATATTACATGCGTAGATCGCATAAGCAATGAGGAGGTACGGAACGGAATAAACTGGGAAGAAAAAAAGTTTGGGACACAACTTGTGAAAAAGGGATCGGTTTATAGGGCACATTCTGAGACATCAAAGACATTTAGTACTGGCGGGAATGCGTGGGGTAGAAATTGTAGGGAGAGCCTACAAGATGAGTGCAGTAAGCAGGTTCAAACGGGTGTAGGTATCAGTAGTTATCCGGAGATGATGAGGCTTGCACAGCGTGGTGTGGAGAGCTGCACCAAACCAATCTTCGGAAGGAAGGCCCAACAACAGCGACCTGAATTATAGCCTTACTTAAGTGAACTATTCCTCGGTCTACTACGTGCAAAATGGTCTATTAATTTATTTTCTACTGAAGTATCTAGCCTACGTCTTCAACTCTACTCTGCAAGTTACTGTAAAGTACATGCCCATGGATACTTTTTATTGAACCATACGTGAAGGACTGTACCTCCTCCACGCACAGATCTGCAAGCTGTAATTACCTTCTTTTGTCTGCACAATCGCTGCAGGATGGATACATAGGTCTCTGTGGGGCGGGATACAAGGGAAATACGAGCCCTGCAAGGAACTTGTGTCGTCACATTAGTCGCCTTGCCTGACATACTTCGCGGACTCTCGGCTATGTCCTGAGCCAGGTGGGAAATCAGTATGTCAATGGAAAGATAAACATTAAGCCCTTAACCACGTCGTATGTTATCGAGAGCGTAAGTGTACTCGCATTTACGCACGCAGTTACAAAGTATTAAACTGGTCAGAAACAATAACTCGCTCCACACTGGAGACGGTCGCTGCATCTCGAGAGACCTGTTGTACCATATGCTGTGACGTATGCCGCAGGGCCCTTACATTACCTCGTTGGTCCTGATGTGGCACAAGCCTGCCTGCAGGTAGAATGCACCATATCTATCCGCCGCGCCTCAACGGAGAGGACTGGGGGTGGCATTTCGGGCCCGCGGTACTAATTTTGACAGCAAGTTGAGGTAGATATGGGGCCGTCCTAGGGGGACTGGAGCGAAGAGAAGTCCCCACTTCCATCAGGGACTGAAACCGGGATCTCTGTGGTCGGTGTCTAATGGATGCATAGGTGGCTGAAGATTATTTGTAGTTTATTCGCCGATAGTTGGGTCTTGGAGTTTTCCAAGCGCGTTTTTTCAAGATGTGTAGCGACTTACTTCGAGATCTGCCTGTCAATATTTGTCAACATTTCTGTTACGCTTACAAGTCAGTCAAACAATCCTTTGACCATACGTCCGACCTTCTCCTGCTGATATTATTCCCAGACAATATAATATTTCCTGTGTCAGGGTAGATAGTAAGATTTTAAAATATTTTTGGCTTAGTTATGGAAAGCTGAGCTTTTGAAGTAGTTGCGGGTTCTGTTAGATATACCACGAATGTTATTTGTACGTCAAAGTAGTTCGATATCAGCTCTCATAGTCGTGCGCACCGGACAGTTTCTGTATTTTTTCTTTAAATGAAGTTTTAATCATAATCAGCTGAGCTGAAACAGAAGGTAAATATAAGGAGATATTATATCATTTTTAAGCTCTCCTCACATGCTATGGATGTTAAATGAGGTGTTACTCCTCCTCCTGTACTTTTAACTTCATTACTTAAAACCATAGGTTTAATTGCGAGTAAATGTTGTCAGTCTTTGTGTAAATAAAGTTTCAGTGTAAGTCTAGTTAATGGTTCAAATGGCTCTAAGCACTATGCGACTTAACTTCTGAGATCATCAGTCGCCTAGAACTTAGAACTAATTAAACCTAACTAACCTAAGGACATCACTTACATCCATGCCCGAGGCAGGATTCGAACCTGCGACCGTAGAGGTCTAGTTAATGTTCAGTCATTTATCTTCGTTGATTCTATCCGTTTCTTAAATAATTAACGTTTGATGTGTCTTCTTTAGAGATGTTCAAACTTTAATCAAGCAGGGTGTCGAATGATCCCTTCTGACAGCTGCATTCCTAAGGGGCCGTATGCAGCTTCAGCGCTCATACGCTCAGATTTCAAGATTTCGGTTCAAATGGCTCTGAGCACTATGGGACTTAATATCTGTGGTCATCAGTCCCCTAGAACTTAGAACTACTTAAACTTAACTAACCTAAGGACATCACACACATCCATGCCCGAGGCAAGATTTGAACCAGCAACCGTAGCGGCCACACGGTTCCAGACTGAAGCGCCTAGAACCGCACGGCCACACCGGCCGGC
The DNA here is from genome assembly GCF_021461395.2 of Schistocerca americana. Lineage (NCBI taxonomy): Eukaryota > Metazoa > Arthropoda > Insecta > Orthoptera > Acrididae > Schistocerca > Schistocerca americana. Next base: position 929,040,308 of record NC_060119.1, on the reverse strand, counting down.
TCAAGGTTTTGGTGCAGTACTGAGCCTTTATGGTACTTTATATTGAACAAGAAAGCTGTAGGATTCAATAAATTATGTTTTTAAGACATAGTGCTACACTTAGTTCTTTACATTTCTTGCAGGTAACAATTATGTTTGTCAGAGCCTTAAAAAGTCAATGAATATTCCTATAGGTGCTGATGGCGTCGTACCCACTAACCACACGCATTGGATTTAGTAGTTTTAGCATTACCTTGGATATACTATCGAAACAAGTTTTTAAATCCTACCACCGTCGCTTGGCGTGGCAACAAAAATCTGCTTATGATGTCAACTATTTCGAAATACGGAGCTTTCTTGAATAGTCTCTACAGACTGCAGATTTACAGTTAAATGAAGTTCGAGTCCTAATTCAAGGAAGGAAGGAAGACTGGGTTTAACGTCCCATCGACATCGAGGTCATTAGAGACGGAGCGCAAGCTCGGATGCTGTGAAGGAGGGGAAGGAAATCGGCCGTGCCCTTTCAAAGGAACCCTCCCAGCATTTGTCTGGAGTGTTTTAGGGAAATCAAGGAAAACCTAAATCTGGACGGCCGGACGCGTGTTTGAACCGTCGTCCTCTCAAAGGCGAATCCAATGTCCTAGCCACTGGTCCACCTCACTCGGTAGAGCTAATTCAGACTGGTCTTTGACCTGGGCAGTGGAGTAGCCAGACTAACTGGCACCCAGCACATAGTGTAAAATCGTGGTGCTTGCAACTGCGATTCGTTTTTCGTTGCGATCAATACAAAATCGTAACGAACAAAAATCAGATGCAAACTTTGTTTAGGTTGGATAGCTTGGCATAACGGGAGTGACTTCCTCTAGTAGCCGAAAACAAGAAACATGCGCGTCCATACCACGGAAAGGCACGTTCTATGGAGCTATTGTTCCGTACAGAACAACCTGAATCTCATCATGGTTCCCTTCGTACCTCCCTGGTTCTTTTCGTTTTAGTATCTTTCAATCCTTTCTGTTCTTCTGCCTCCTTCTTCTACTCTATGTCCACCCCGATAGCTGAATGGTCAGCGCGGCTGTCTGTCAGGCCAAGGGGCCCGGGATCAATTCCCGACTGGGTCGGAGATTTTCTCCGCTCAGGGACTGGGTGTTGTGTTGTGCTCATTATCATTCCATCTTCATCTGTGGAAGGCAACGGGAAACCACCACTGGAATCACTTCCCTAGACGCTCATGCGGTGAACCTCTCTGACGAGGCTTCCCCCATGACAAGACCTGCCCTAATGCAGAACACAAAGTGCAGTTCTACTCTCTCCTACTTGACCATCCTTCTTTCTCTTTAACTTTTACCCTTCTGCTTTCTACACAGTCTTTTTCATCCGGCACAGAACGGCCTCTCGCCAGCATCAGCGCCAAGAGTACACGCTCTTGCTGCCTTACCCTAGTTCGCCACAGGATGTGTCTAAAGGAAGTAAATTACCAGCTTGTATATTTGCCTATTAAGTATTTTCAGAACACTTTTTGATTATTTTACCATAGCGAAAGACTGTTCTATTTTACAAATTCTTTCTTATTTTATTTGTGTCCCATGGTTCCTTGTCACCTGGTATCACAGGACGTTGCCCCAAGTGCCCCAGTCAAATAACGCAGTACTGTTATTGCTGGATAGTTTATGGAATTATAAGGTGATTATTTTTCGCATGTCCTCTAAGAGTAAACAACAAATCGCGATGTGACGCAGTTCTCAACAATGCACGGGTCCCTGTAGCGGCCTACGCCGTTGCATTGCAACAGTTTGAGACGAGACGGCTGGCGAGCAACAAGAAGGCGTCCGTTCTGTCAGCAAAATCTTAAGAAAACCGTGAAATGCAGCATGATCACGGAGCCACGACAGCAGTCAGAAGGTAAGCAACCAACAAACATCTGAGTTCTGCCAATCCGTGGCACACAAAACCCGGGTGTCAGATAGATTACACTATTCTGCGGTCGCACAACATTAATTCTCACAGGCATACGGCCTGTTTGGGCGGAGTTCAGTTCATATGTGTGTAATGAGTATGAAGTCTTCGACACACAGATATATGCATAATACTTTGATTTTGCAACCAGTCATCCGATGATTTATCACGGCTTGTCTGAAGTAGTCTGTGTTGGAAAAACATGAATGCCATAAATGGTGTAGCTAGAGCAAAATCGTAATTCTACAAAACATTCAGTGTCGTATGAAATTTTTGTGCCATGTGCACATTTACCCTGGCTCGCACAGATAATGTTCGACAAGTCAAGTATAACACCAAGGCGCCTTGGAAGACGTTTAGCATGCATATATCATAAGATATAACATATTTTGATACGGGTTTCTAGTGCATTATGAACGAATTTCATGCATTAATCTTTTTTTTGTCAAAAAGTGATTTGTCTTTTAAGCGATAGGAGTATTAATAAGTATGTACAGTAGGTTAACGGAATGAAATACGATTTGAAATATTTATTTCTGATGATCTATAATTAGATAAGGTAGATCAGCTTTATCTTCCTTCTGCCGACACACACACACACACAAACACACACACACACACACACACGCACACACACACACACAACTCGAGCAAACGCAACTCGGAGTGTGGCAGTGTGGTTTCATTTGCCCGAGACCGCAGTCGTGGGTGCGAGTTGCGTTTCCGCGCGCGCGCGTTTGTATGTGTGTGTGTATGTAAATCTATTCTTGACAAAGGCCATAACGTCCGAAAGCTTTAATTGTGAGAATCTTTTTGTTGTGCCTTTCTCCGACTCAGCGTCTCTGCTATAAGGTGAGTAGCAACGTTCCTTCTCTAATACTGTTACCGTAAATAAAATGTCATCGTAAGTCTTAGTTACGGGCTCTTATAGTCTCTCGTCCCTACAAAGCTCGTCGAAGTGCTTTTTTTGTTATTTTTATACGTTTGCCAGAGAATTTACACTCGACGCTTCATCTTTCTTCGGTACTGAAAGTTTCGTCAAGCAATTTGTGGATTGATCCTTTCCGACACCTCCGTTCCTAGGACACCATATGCGCCCACAACGTCCATATCATCTGATTTCTAGGGCTTAGGCGCTACACTTAATCTTTGTAGCTTTTTACAATGATAACAAAACTTTAGTATGACTTTTGTTTTTAAGACACATCTATGGTACATCTGCATCTACGTGGCTATTCTGCAAGTCGCACCTAAGTGGCTGGCAGAGGATTCATCGAATCTCCTTCACAATAATTCTCTATTATTCCAGTCTAGAACAGCGTGCGGAAAAAAACGATCACCTATACCTTTCCGTGCGAGCTATAATTTCCATTATTTTATTATGATGATTGTTCCTCCCTATGTAGGTCGGCGTCAACAAAATATTTTCGCATACGGAGGAGAAAGTTAGTGATTGAAATTTTGTGGGAAGATTCCCCTACAACGGAAAACGCGTTTGTTTCAATGATGTCCACCCTAAATCCTGTATTAAGTCCGTGACTCTCTTCCCCTATTTCGGGATAATACAAAACTTGCTGCTATTCTTTTCTAAGTGTTCTGCCAATATAACGCAGCATTTGATTTGCTTTACCCACAATATTTTCTATTGTCCTTTCCAATTTAAGTTGTTCGTAATAGTAATTCCTAGGTATTTAATTGAATTGACGGCCTTTAGATTTGACTGATTTATCGTGTATCCGAAGTTTAACGTATTCCTTTTAGTATTCATGTGGATGACCTCACACTTTTCGTTACTTAGGATCAATTGCCAATTTTTGCACCGTACATATGTCTTTTCTATATCGTTTTGCAATTTGTTTTGGTCTTCTGATGACTTTACTAGACGATAAACGACAGCATCATCTGCAAACAACCTAAGACCGCTGCTCAGATTGTCTCCTAAACCGTTTGTATAGATAAGGAACAACGGAGAGCCTATACACTACCTTGGGAATGCCAGAAATCACTTCTGTTTTACTCGATGACTTTCCGTCAACTACTGCGAACTGTGACCAAACTGATAGGAAATCACGAATACAGTCACAAAACTGAGACGATATTCCAAAGGCACGCAGTTTGACTACAAGCCACTTGTGAGATACAGTGTCAAAAGCCTTCTGGAAATCTAGAAATACTCAATCAATTTGAAATCCCTTGTTAGTAGCACTCAACACTTCGTGTGAGTAAAGAGCTAGTTGTGTTTCACAAGAACGATGTTTTCTATATTCCCGTTGACTGTGTGCCAAAAGACCGTTCTCTTCGAGGTAATTCGTAACGTTCGAACACAATATACTCGTATGTTCGAAAATCCTGCTGTATATCGACGTTAATGAATGGGCCTGTGATTTAGGGTATTACTCCTACAACCTTTCTTGAATATTGATGTGACCTGTGCAACTTTCCAGTCTTTGTGTACGGATCTTTCATCGAGCGAGCGGTTGTGTATGATTGCTACGTATGGAGCTATTGTATCATCATACTCTGACAGGAACGTAATTGGTATACAGTATGGACCGGAAGACTTGCTTTTATTAAGTGATTTAAGTTGCTTCACTACTCCGAGGATATCTACTTCCACAGTTCGTGCATTACATTTCTTCGTCGTAAGAATTAAGTTTTCCAGACCCTTAAGAAGTCGGTAAACGTATCTTTAAGTCGAAACGGCGTAGTATCTGCCAGCCCAGTTTAGTGTCTTTAATGTTACGTTTGAAGCACACACGAAACAAGATTTTAAATCCTACCTCCGGGGCATGCTGTGGCCAAAACAGCTGTGGACTATATAAACTATTTCAAAATACAAAGCTATTTCTTGATTAGCCTGTGTAGCACTTTTAAGGACTAAATTGAAACCTTGAGCTGATTTTTTTTTGCACATCATTGTGTACGTCACTTACACCTCGTCATAGACTCGTCCGCAACATTTGCTCACTTCTAGGCGTCATCGTTCAATAGATTCAGTTACTTTATTATTAACCTTTGACCTGGCTGAATACGTAAATGATTGGCATACCTTTGCCTCTTAAGGACTTCGGAAACCAACTTTGATTATTTTAATATAGTGAACGACTTCACTTGTCTGGCCGACCTTACTAACTGTTCCTTTCCATTTTAGTTTCTTCCTTTTATTTCCTTCCTGCTCCATGGGCCCCTTGTCTTCACTGCACTGCATTACACCAGTTGCTCCAGTCTAGTAATGGACCTCGTCTGTGCCCTAAACGTGCTGTGAGCAGAGGAAAGCAAAAGGAATTTGTTAAGCTGAATTTCAGCCAAAAATGAACGAATATTACCGCTCTCCACTCGTAGTTATTTAGAGAAAGCAAGTAGAGTGCAGCTGAAACTCGAACTGACTGAGCAGCTGTCATACTGCAGTGTGAGCATACGAATGGATCCGTTCGGAAGCGTCGTTGTCGACGCTACTGCTACGGGAACACACCGAAACGGGACGTGATTACGATTTCCGCTAGTTTGTCCGGATAATAATGCGAAACAATTGTCCTCCAGTTCACCGTACTGCACGCATGGGGCAGCCGTGAGGTCCCTTAATATATGATCAGGCACTCCGCATACAACGTTACTCTGCGGAAAGACACCGTCAGTCGCCTAGCTTTTATTTTACACCAAGAACACTCACAGTCATTACTGAGGGGGTTCTACGAGCCGGCCGTTGTGACCGAGCGGTTCTAGGCGCTTCAGTCCGGAACCGCGCTGCTGCTACGGTCGCAGGTTCGAATCCTGCCTCTGCCATGGATGTGTGTGATGTCCTTAGGTTAGTTAGGTTTAAGTAGTTCTAAGTCTAGGGGACTGATGACCTCAGATGTTAAGTCCCATAGTGCTTAGAGCCATTTGAACCATTTTTGTTCATACCATGTTCAGCGACCTCGGCATTCGTTCTTTCGTGCTTGTGCTTCATATTCATAATAAATAAACATCATTAAACTGTTTTAAGAATGGGGGCTGGAATTTTAATCAACTATTTATTACACTGACATAAAAATGTCAGTAAAAATGGATAAAGTTTAAGGTTTACATTGAGAAGGAACCGAGAGAAATAGAGTTCCTGTCGCCTCACCGAATGCGGTAGTTGGTCGTGGTACATGACTGTTTTTCCACTCGCAGAGACGTTCCGGGTGTCTGTCACAGACAAGATGGACAACATACAGGATGTCATTGCACTGGATTACCGGGAGGTGATGAAGGCTGGAAGTATGGGTAGACATTCTGGCACTTGATTTTTACGGATGTTTACAGCGATTGCTGCTACTCAGGTGAAACAGCTGTATTCGGCGTCAACTGGATGTCGTATAGAAAAGGACATCGCAACCCACGAAAGCCTCTACCAACTTACGTTACATGGCATACAAGTAATCTGTTGTGGAGGAACACGGTCAGTCGAAGACAGAAGCGAAGAAAAAGGCCTTACACGGACTAATGTATCGCGGCATATGTCGACGTGAGAACACCAGAAAGCAAATAAGTGGCGGTCCCCTCTTGAAAGCAGCATACGGTTCTGGCAGGTGATGGCACCGTTGACGGTTTGTTTCACACGTGTCTCGTAGTTTGTTGTAGGGATCTTGTACTGGTCGAATGTATATTCAACTACGTCTTCAATGTACTGCAGTAGTAACTAATTCTTTTAAGACACGACAGTGCAAGGCTAAGGTATTATTATTACAAAACAGTGATTTTCAACCAAAACAACTGTCTACCTCTAAGAAAGAACGCGGGTGCACGAAAGCTTCTGTTCGATATGTAAGAGGGTCAAAGACTGCTTGACTGTTGCAATCCGATGTTTTAATGGCCGGCAGTTTCTCAGTAGAACGGACTCAAGGAAACTTCATCGAAACTTGCATGTTCGTGTTCTGTTGTTCGACAAACTTACGTTTATTCCCATTTCCTTCGTTGAGGATGCTGCTGATTTCACAAAAGCTGCAGCTGCCGGAAAGTCATAAATAACCAAATGTAAAAAAAGATTTCATGCTCGGTTTTATTGATTGCATCTCTCCTTAAATTTATGGAACCCTACCCCCCTCCAAAGAGCATCTTCTAAAAGTGTTAACATTTTCACTTACAGAATTATCTTGCTAAATGGAGACAAATTGTAGGAAACGATCCACGAAACGGTAAGGAGTGGGAAAGGTTATGTGGACATACACCTGGAGTTGCAGAAGTTATTGGATAGCCGATATGCACATGTACAGAGAGGGGTAGTATCGTGTACATGGAGTATAAAAGCATAGTGCAATGGCGGGGCTGTCATTTGTGCTCATTCATGTGAATAGGTTTCCGACATGAATTAACATACTCTGAATGCGGAATGGTAGTCGGAGCTACATGCATGGGGCGTTCCATTTCGGAAATCGTTAGAAATTTCAGTATTCTGAGATCCGCAGTTTCAACCCTGTGCCTAGAATACGAAATTTCAGGCATTAACTCTGACCATGAACAACGTAGTGGCCGACGGTCTCCACTTAACGACCAAGAGCAGCGGCGTTTGCGCAGAGTCATCAGTGCTAAAAGACAAGCAACAATGCGTGAATTAACCGCAGAAATCAAAGTGGGACGTACGACTAACGTATCCGTTAGGATAGTGCGGTGAAATTGGGCGTTAAGGGACTATGGCAGCAGACGACCGACGCGAGTGGCTTTGCTAACGGCACGGCATCGCCTGCAGCTCCTCCCCTGGGCTATTGACTTGTCAGTTGGGCCCGAGACCATTTTCAGTTGGTAAGAGCTGGCGGCACGGTTCGAGTGTGGCGCAGACACCACGAAGCCATGGACCCAAGCTGTCAACAAGGCTCTGTGCAAGCTGGTAGTGGCTCCATAATGCTGTAGGCTTTATGTACATGGAATGGACTGGTCCTCTGGTCCGACTGAACAGATCATTGACTGTAAATGGTTATATTCGGCTACTTGGAGACTATATGCAGCCATTTGTGGACTCCATGTACCCAAGAAACGATGGAAATTTTGTGGATGACAATGCGCCATGTCACCAGGCCACAACTATTCGTGACTGGTTTGAGAACATTCCGGAGAATTAAAGAGAATGATCCGGCAACCCACATCGCCCTACCTGAATCCCATCGAACGTTTATGGGATATACTCGAGAGGTCAGTTGGTTCACAAAATCGCGCTCCTGCAACACTTTTGCAATTATGGACGGCTATAGAGGCAGAAAGGATCAGTATTTGTGCAACGACTTGTTGAGTTCATGCTACATCGAGTTGCTGCCCAACGCTGGGAAAAAGAAGGTCCGACTCGATATTAAGAGATATCCCACGACTTTTGTCACCTCGGTGTATTAACTGCTCATGCTTGTACAATACAGTGCAGTGCACGAGAAGCCGTGATGAGGTCAGCGTTAGACAAGATGTTTGAATGTCCCCACTAGCCTCTAAGCACGCCGACGCTCATATCTACAACCAAATGGCGTTGCAGGCGGCATGAGTACTTTGTTCTAGTGTCTGCAAGTACTGGATGGGCTCCGCATAAACGACTTCTTCCACGTTCCCCACAGTTAGAAATCTAATAGGTTGAGGTCCGGCGAATGGGTGGGCCGATCCATAGGCGTGGGGAGTAGGCATTGTCGAGATGCCTCCGCACGGAAATGAGAAAGTGAGTCGGAGTACTATGATGTAGTAGCTACGTTACCCCTCTTACCACTAAAGGCATATCTTCCAGCAGGGAGACTGGGCCACCCACAGGAAGCGCAGATATGTTTCGCCTCTTGAGGCATTGTGGAAGGATGGGTAGTTTCATAAGGTGATCGCCGATAATGACGGGCCACTCACTGAAGTAACCCGGTGCCGACGGTTCGCTGCAGCCAAACCATTGGAATTTTCTGTAGCCCAAGACTTTATAATCGGGGTGTTGTGATAGTTGACGATTCCGCCCCTCTGACAGGCAGCTTCATCTGTGACTAGGATGGGCAGCTTCATCTGTGACTAGCATGGATGACAGGAATCCCAGCTCTGTGGTGGCCTGTGTGACGAAACAGCGACATAACCGTCGCCGCGGAAGGAAGTCCGTAGGTAATAAAGCCTGATATGGATAAAGGCAGCTGTCGTGGAGAATGTTCCACACGGTGGTCTGTTTACCTCATGCTGGTGGGCCACCTGTTTTGTGCCTACAGCGCTCAATACCTGTTCCTTCGAGGTACAGACCGTGCGTACCCGCCTTTCATGGTTAGCCATTCCCACAAACGACGATACTCTGGTGCAGTTTATGGTGCGGTTGCTGTCGATGGGGATAATTCTCACGGCACAATCATGCTGCCGCCCGCCCATTGCCATTTGCCGGTCCATATGTAACGACAACGTTGGTCTTTTCGTCTCTGGTATACCGGGCCACTGTCTCTCAGTGGCGTACTACGCACGTCCATACGGAATGAGTCGGCAACAGTAGTTCCGATGTGTGAGCGCGCCGCCGTCATGGTCAACATTACATTATTGTCCTCTTGATAGTGGAGCTAAAACAGTAGTACAAGCAGAACATTCCCACTTGCCCGATGTGTTCACATGTGTGTTTTCAATCACTGGAACCTACACTGTCGTAGATCTTTTACCTGCACCGTGAAGTGGATGTACCCCTGCCATACGCTCTTATAGCCTTCTTTACTCCCTAATCCATCAGGAATCGTTTCCTACAGTTTGCCTCCATTGCGCAAAACCACTCTGTACATCAATTTACAAATTTTTCAGCTAACTTTCGAAGAATAAAGCAGCATGGATACTAAGAGTTTCTAAAGTGTCAATAAATCAAGAGAATGCGAGATATGCTTAACAAAGGCTACTTTTCAGTGGCGATAACTTTCCAGAAAGGTAAAGGTGCAACCCGACCGTGTGTGGGATCAGTTACAAATCTGAAAAGACAAAAAGAGTTGGTAAACCACAGGTAGTTCAGTAAGGTAAGACGTGAAGAAAAAAATCCTCCACTAAGGAAACAATAACGGAAAGACTTCCCCAGACATCATCGGAAACGAACGAAAGAAACAGAATTTTCCCCATTTGCATGCTCGCGCAGCCGTAGTCTGCAGACCTGTGTTCACAGTCGCAGTGCTCACTGAAATACTGATAATGGTGAATGTACACTTCATGTATAAATTATGACGTTGTCAATGCTGTGAGAATGTATTGCTACTATACTTGTTAAACCAACTCATAACAAATGCAAATCTCAAACGTCGGGAAGAATGCCTTTTCAGATTATCTGTTTCTGTGATTTGCAATTATTTGGAAGTTATATGAAAGCGTCGTAAGCACTGATGTATACAAATTATTATTATGATTATACATATTTTTTTATCACTATTAAAATCCTAGGCATCTAAGGCGCGTTATAGGGGGGTGATGGCAAGTTATATTTGTCTGTGAGAGGGAAGAGGGAAGAGCGATTAACAAACCCTACCCCTCTAGAATCAAATCCTGAATCCGCGCTTGGCGGCAAACTGACAGATGAGCGCAGGATGGATGGGCAAGGGAGCGCAATTGAAGGGGCGGGGGGTTCCCGGTGTCGAAGTTTCAAAAAAATCGTTTTTTTTTTTGCATTTGTGCCTCCTTATAGTGTTATGAATTTGTGATCAAAAGGATTTTGTCGGGAAATTTTTCTTTATACCTGAAAATCACATTTCAATGGAAGCACGCATATTCCCACTCTAGCCGCTATCGCCGCTTGGGTCGTTTGCGACTCCGATCGGTATCCCTTTCTCCGCAAAGCTATTATAACATTCTAGATCGAAGAAAATATCGATATAGGTGTTATACTTTCCTACCAGGTGTCTCATCTATATGAGTTCGGCGAAAGTGAGATTAAAAACGCGGTTATGTCGACACAGGAGTTCACGAAAGACAACCCGCAACACCATTAATGTCCTGAAAGATGGTATAAATGGAAACAAGCTGAGATAAACGGGCCAATGGATACTTTTGATCTTAATACATCACTCAGGAGTGCAGTTACCTTATTCATTACTTGGGACTTTTGCTCGAAAACATATGTTTTGGAGTGTGAAAGTCGTTCAGATTCCTAACAGCTGGGCTTGCGTCAGTTTTAACGTCGGATTTAATGGTATCCAAGCATAGCATGAAAGTCATGGGAGTCGTTATCGATATCACGGCTTACTCATTCGCCACGAAAAGGACGAGAAACGCCTCAACCGTTCGCACCGGCGTTCGTTCTAGAGCAATGTCGAGGGTAGAATTGCAGCTAGAGAGGCATTCGCTTTAGAAAATGAAATCTTTGAAGAAGAGGAAGGTTTATTGTATGGCCCAGGAATAACAGATAAAAGGTAAGTTCACAAATATTGAAGTTAGATACACAAAAATCGAACTGAGAACTTCAAATGCGTCTTCTTCAGGCTAGCGTTTTTCAAACTGGTTCGAATGATTAAAAGAACTGCTCCGTAAAATTGGATAGTGTTTGAATTTAATAAAATAGACACTTGTAATTTTGGCGTGAGCCTAAAAAAACACTATATTTTTCGTAATCGTTGTTATTTACTTACATTTAAAGGCAACAAAATAAGTCGATTTTCGGTTCCTATGTTTTCAAGTGGCCACCATTCTGAAATGCACTTCAGAAAATTTGATTTTCGAGGTTCACGCCATTGAGAATTTAACCGTTTAGTTGTGCAGAGGTATTTTGGCCGCCATAATGTGTTGCATGGGCTCATCAGTTTACCGGCCAAAAATTATTTCATAGTATTTAAGAAATGTAATTTTGTTTGTTAATAAATACGAGGGTTGGAACTTAAATAGTGGCTACTATTTATTCACAACCGATACAAAAGAGTTACTTGTTTGCACCTGCGTTACGTAGAACCCTTTGGCAGCGATGTGGAAGACGTAGTATACCGTCAGCAGAGCCCCTGTTCTGTTGATGGTGTGAATGGAGCAGTCTACTGCCTGTCGAATCTGTGGAACAGTTCTGAAGCAAATGCCACGAAGTGGTTCCTTCATCTTCGGAATCAAATCAAAGCCACAAGGACTTAAATCCGGGGAGTATGGTGGATGGTACAGTAATTCCTAGTAGCATCGACCGAACAGAGCAGCCACAGCTTGCGCTGTATGCGCCCGCGCATTGTCGTGCAAAATGATGGGTGGGTTGCGCAGAAAGTGTCGCCGCTTCTTTCGCAAAGCATTATGGGTCGCCGTGAAAGACGAAAGTGCGTCAGAGCCCCAGTATGATGAAAGTTATGGTGATTCTCGTGCACGACTGTGATGGTGTTATCCTAACGCATTACGTTCCTCCACGGCAGACCGTCAATGCACAGTATTACTGTTCGTTTTTGGAGCATCATCTGCGACCAGCTTTGCGAGGTTATCCCAAAAGTTCGTATAAAAAGGAAATATTACTGCATAAACATAGTGTTCTGTTAATATAATGTACATACTTGTTATATACTTGTATCTCTTTTTTCCTATAGTCGCGACCAAACTCCATACATTTTGTGACACTGGCGACGAGTATATCTTATTCCAGCGTCGTGGTGATTTTATGATTGCTCTCTCAACTCACCTCTTGAACGTCGCCACTGTCTGTAAGTCTTTTCTTGCACTTCGGAAACAAGTATTAGCCAACTGGTGAAAGGTCTGGACGGTACGATCGATGCGCAACAACATCCCAAGGTCTGCAACTGTATCTGTATGCCATACACTTTCTGCTCTCTGCAGCTGCTGAGCGGTAAACAAAATACCTGTGGCAGTATTCTCCACAATTTATTTTGAATAGCACCGAGCGGTTTTTACAATGTCTCACAGCAGACATCTGCAATGGCAACTTGTTATTTATCTTTCCAAAAATTTTGCCGTAAATTTTTGGCGTGAAGATTAGCTTTTGATTTTTTTTCTTTGACGGTGCATGTCTACCCTCTTTCCATTGATTGTTGTAAAATGAGCCGTAGTAGCTTTATCCCCGTGTCCTGATACAGTACGAATTCGCGTTTGTCTAGTACTGTGTCAGGAATGGACGTGAAAGTTTCGGACTCATATTTCGAGCACAGCAGTGACGCAACATAGGTTTGGTGATTTTTGGCTTTTTATTTAGACAGTGACGGTGCTGCACCGAAAAAACATATATTCATACACGATAAAGAGACGCCATGGCAAAATTTAAAAGTCTTGTAGTACTCTAGTTTCTCCAGCATTTCTTGTCTTCTCTCTCTTTTCGCCTTCATGAACATGAACACGAACACGACACTACGCTCTCCATCATTTCACCTTGGTTATCTATACCGAGCACTTACACTTGAGACACAACTCTCACATTTAACGAGTGACGAATGATGAACACATTCTTGGTCTCCCTTTTCCAATAATGACGCATTCGCAAAAAAGACTTCGAAATTTCTTAAAGCGGTAGAATTTATGAATGTGCGTGCAGCAGATGTGTGAATACATTACATTTTGCATGGAAACAATGGAGAATTCACTACTGGAGGAAGGTGGGAAACTAAACCCTCAAGGCGATGTCGATGTCATTGGAGGTGGTGTACCATCTTCGTTGGACAAGGATATGATAGTAAATCTGTAGTGGGCTCATAAATATCCCAGTAATCTCTCTGAAGTGATTTGGGAAACCTGTGGTAAACTTACATCATGGTAACTAGACGGTGATTTGGTACACTTTCTTCACGAAAATTAGTCTGGTGATTTAATCACTTTACTAAGTTATTCGATCAGTTTCTAACGGTCCGTCAGTCTCACGTAAAACGCAAGGACAATGATCTTGAATTTTGATGGAAATTTCTTTTATTTCTTGCGGGGATTGCTATTACTGACGAATGTTCTTTCTTTGGATGAGTTGATGTTTTTATGACCTTTTTCGTATTCAAAGATGTAAGTAATTTACGTCTAAAACGCGTAGTATCTACTCTGTGCTTTCATTGTTGAAATTATTTCCTGTATGTACCTAGATCGGAAGCGGGGCATCAACCCGACCGTCGCCTAAACAGGTGAAGCAAACCATTTAAATGCCAAAAGCATTCTGTTTCATTTACCAGACCTACAGACGTCGGTCAGTCATATTTCTAACATAAATAGCAGAAGGGAATTTCGTGTGATATGATCGTATTTCGACAGAAAGTTTGAAACTTAGTAGTTAAAATTATAAATTTTAACATTAAGCAGGAACTGCAGGTAGTATCAAAGTGTGACAGCGAGAGTAAAACAAAAAATGAAACGGCAATATATGCGTCAACACGGGTTTCGGTCCAAGCACTGTTTTGTCAGGCCCAACGCCTTGGTCGCTGGTGATCCACCGACCCGCTGTTATAAAAAGCATCAGACATCTCTTCGTACTGTACTAGCAATAACACCGAAACTACAAAAATGAGATAAATATCCAAAAGAAGCGACCCTCAACTTTCTCCTTTGCATTTATGGAATATTCCGTCGGTATTTGGAGGAACATAGACATACCATAAGGTAATACGCTTGTTGTGAATACCACGATTGTTCCCATTCACCACAATCCATTGTGTCCTTATTCCTCCCCTCTGCCCGCCCCCTTTTTTGCCCATTCCCTGTTCATCACATGCAGCAATTTTGTGCATTTAACATAGTGGTCTGTGCTAGTACTTCATTAGTGTACTGTTTTGGCCCTGGCATTGTTATACTTTTATTCTTTGAATACAGTGTAATATAATGTTTATTTACTCATAACTTCATGTTGTGTATTTCAATGTGCTTATGACTATTTGTCAGTTTGTTTATTTGTAGGTATGCAGGCTTTCGAGGCTGTTATCATTGAACGTAAAATGCAGGATGTTAGGGCGCGTCACGTTACACTTCAATTTCTTCTACACGAGCGGCGTTTCGATATCTCTGCTGGGGTTGCTGGTGCTCGCGGTTAGACGAACACTAGAAGATCCTGAAGAACAGAATGACAGCGGCGGGGTCGAAACGCCGATCGTGTAGAAGAAAGTGAAGTTTAACATGACGCGGCCTAAAGCCCTGCAAGGTTTTTCTTTCCGTCTGTTTGTAATTAACAGACTTTAACCAACACCTACTTAACTCGAATAGTACAATATGTTTACGTCAGTCAGCCAGTCAGTCAGTGGATTTAGGGATTTATAGTCATATTTTTAGAGCAAATGATCATTACGGTATATTTATTGTCCTGTTCAAATGGCTCAGAGCACTATGGGACTTAACATCTGAGGTCATCAGTCCCCTAGAACTTAGAACTACTTAAACCTAACTAACCTAAGGACATCACACACATCCATGCTCATAGCAGGATTCGAACCTGCCACCGTAGCGGTCGGGCGGTTTCAGACTGAAGCGCCTAGAACCTTCCGGGTATTGTTCTGTACCCATGTCAAACTGAAGCATTACAACTTGTCTATTCCTCTAGATATACAGGCTGTTCCTTCTCAGAATCTTCATGCGCAATTTCTCTGGTGTTTCCACAGATATCTGAAATTTCTTCGTTTGTGCAGTGTGCAGTTAGAGTCAGTCCAAACAAAAACTGCCCGACGCGTCTTTCATGCGACTCCCAGTGCCGACGGTAAACGTCGGTTTGTTTCTCGTAACTAACGAAAGCGGAATTTTACGTGCCCATTTCATAGAATGGTCCCAGATTAGTCCAGTGCGTTTTACTGACATGAATTAACAGTAACAGTAAAACATGAAGCAAAGCCAGTACGCCAGCAGCGACTAAGCAGCGCTACTGCGTGGCGGTAGCAATCAGCGCAGACCTGGGCGATATCACTGCTGCAGCAGTGGCTATTTTTCTCACTTACTGTTCCTATTAACACAGATCGATAAAACGCAATATACTAATTTGGGTCCATTATATGGAATGGACACTCAAAATTCCGCTTTAAAACTCATTTAGTTTGTAACGGGAACCAAACCGACGCTTTCCGTCGACACTGAGCGTGCATGAAAGACGCAACCGACAGCATTTGTTTGTTCTGACTCCAGCTACACACTGCACAAACGAAATCGCAAATATCTGCCGAACACTTGACAATAAAAATGTTTGTGCAGCTAGCGGCTCTCGCTTACGTTGGTGGACTGTTTGTTCAATTCTGAGGTGTCCGACAGCGGTCTAGAAAGTCGAAAGGCGATTAATAACGAAGTATAAAATAAATATGGTTGAGGAGCATTGATACTGTGTATTTCAGTTTTTAATTTCGACTTTGCTTCTAATTCAGTGCCTTCCAAATTCTTGTCACAGCTGTAAGTATGCCCGACACGAATAAGGTAATTCCGTAACGCTTTGTTATATACACTTCACTTGGGCGGGCAATAGAAAGCCTTTCGCTCTGACTGCGTCTCTGGGCAGCGAGCCAGGAATGTCGCCGTTACGTAGCTGTTCTGCATAACCGCCAGTCCGTGCACAACTGCCATTACGGAACTTCCAAAACGGCGTTGTCCGCTTCCGCGACCGCTGCCGCTGATGTTCAGCTCTCTGATCGTCTTGTATCCAGCCCATGCTGTAGCTCTCAGACACCTCATTGTTTCCATCTGAATAAAGCTCTTTGCTGCTCTCCTCACTGAAGATTCTCCTGTCGCTGACCTCTCGTTGGCGGTAGGTAGCCTTAGGCAATCCCGTAGCGAAATTCTCCTGTGCCGATTTCTCTTGGCTGCCGAGGTTATGTCGCCTTGCTGTTGCTTATGTCTCCCATTTCCTTGCATGTACGTTAACTCCAGTCCTACCGATGCGACTTTGCCTTATGCTCTTTCTTCTGTATCACAACACTGACCTTCTTGTTTTCAGTTTCAGCTTTCAGCGTTTAACCGGAACGCGAAGCCTAACAAGAAAATGAACGAGGCTACTCGTACCACTAAGAACTATTTGTCTTAGCGTATTATCGCACGGCAGTTTCTCTGGCTACTACTTTATACCTCAGTGAGAATGTTTCATAAATGTCAATCAACTCAGCGGCGGTGGACGAACAGTTCACAACACGCGTATCATTGCGCTCCGCCGGAAGATTTATTGTACCAGTATTCACAGGAATGTGCGAAATTGATTCTAACAACGTTTATACCTGGCAAACGCCTTCTCTTAGCGGTCATCTAAAGGAATGCTCGTCTGAAGCCACACACGTCTGCATTCGTTCCTCCCACTGGTCAAAAATGTCATTATCTCCGTCGTTTGCGCCTACCAGTGAAATGCTAACGGCATGTTTCGCACGTTTTCCTACACCAAGACAGGACACATATTTGTAGACGTTGGAAGACAGTCATATGGCCTGCACCTCAATAGGTATGGGAAGGGAGGCTGGCAAAGCTTATAGGTGACGGTATAGTGGGAGGTGGGATCACTCATGGAAAAATTCCTGTAGTAGTGGGTGTTAGAGCTGCACCTTTTAGATTGAAGTCAGCTGACAGGTGCACCTGCTAACTAAGGAATCACCTTCAAAAGAGGTCATGTTTCCAAGTAGAGAAGGAATTAGAATATTTCATCAAAATATAAGAGCTGTTAGAGATAAAGTTAGTGAACTGCTTATAGATGTAGACTCTGAAATTATTGGTATATCGGAGCACTACTTAAACAATTTGACAATTCACAGGCTTCCTTTGCCAGGATAGAGGTTAGCTGGCTGTTTTTCAAGAAGTTCCTTGCGGGATGGGGGAGTGGCTATGCACGTAAAAAACAGTACTTCATTTGAGTCCATAGACCTATCACGGAACTGCACTGAACAGATATTTGAATGTTGTGCAGCGGCAGTTGAATTTAGTGAAACTTAACTTTTGATTGTTGTTGTTTATAGGTCCCCTAACTTTGCTTTCAGAACATTTCTGCTCAAGCTAGAGGAGGTCCTTGGTTCACTTTATAGAAAGTACCATAAATTAGTTATATGTGGTGTCTTCAGTATTAATTTTGTATATGATTGTGCAAGAAAAAGGATGTTAGTAGGTCTCCTGAACTCATATGATCTGATGCAGATTGTGTTTTTTTGCAACTGAGGTGCAGGGGAACAGTAGAATAGCCATTATTCAGTCTTCATTGCTAGATGGGCATTCTGTTAGTAAAAGGGTCAATGGTCTTTCAGACCACGATGCACAAATTTTGACACTAAAAGGTTTTTGTAACGAAACAAATGTTACATATAATTACAAACTATGTAGGAATGCTAATCCAACGGCAACAGAGAGCTTTTTAAACCTCATCAAGGAACAAGAGTGGCAGGATGTTAATAGTGCCGATAACATGGACGGCAAATATAACACATTTCTTGGAGACAGTCTTCATAAAGGACTGGAGTTAAAAAAACTTATTGTTAACTAAATTGTTTACGATCTATTTACATAATCAGAGGTCTGCTAAAGGCCAGTATCAGCTGCCACGCAACATTTAGAAAGAATAAGCTTCACTGCACTATGATGTGTTGTGAACGAAGGCAAACAGCAAACGGCAAATATATCAGTAGATAACATCTTCTACTTTTGTAGTCCTGTCTTCCTCAGTTGCCTTTAATGTTACGGTATACTGATAATTTTTACTTTTTGGACCGTCTGACTAAAACTGAATGAAACACAATTTTCGTGCCCTACGCGTTTCGCCTTTATTCTCTGCAAGGCATCTTCAGTGGCCTGGTATATGTACATATTTTTACTATTTAGTTTACATTTTGGGCAATGTCCCTATAGTTTATTAACAGTTCTGGTGGCTGGTTTTTCCTATGGTGTAGTAATATTTCAAATTCTACTTACACGTTGTGTGGACGATTTTCTACATATGAAGGCTTATTTCAATAGTGGTATAAGTCCATTACCTCCACTTTCCTGTCTATAATGCTTCTGAAATTAATGAGCCAAACAAACAGAAAGAAAGGTTCATCTCTAGCAAGAAGCCATATGATTGAATATTTCTGGCATCCCAACTGCAGATTTTTCAGCGGTGATTTAACTTTGGGACTCTGTATCTCAATATGAACAAAAATGAACTTATACCACTTTTGAAATAAGCCCTTCATATTATGTTTCTGTTCAACTTTTGGTGTCATTCCTCTTCTTATAATGGCCACGATATTTTTCCACATTTCACAGCACTAGGAACTGAATACTTGTTTTGATGCAATGTTGTGGTTTGTGTTGCCGGCTGTCGGATGTCATTGCCGAAGAACGAATGTTATTGCCAACTTTCGAGGGTAATTTTTGATGTATATGTGATCTGTTTATGCATGCATTCATGTCTGTGTGTGTGTGTTTTTTTTTGTTTGTGTTTTGGTGTTAAATAATATTTGAGTCTGTACTGGTATGTGTTTGCTCATTTATCACATGTTTGTTTTCAGCGATGGGTTTCTGAATGTGGAAGTTTTCTTGCATTTGTATATTTGTCATGGCTGCTTATTCTCATTATTTTCAATTCTTGTTACATACCGGGTGATCAAAAAGTCAATATGAATTTGAAAACTGAATAAATCACGGAATAATGTAGATAGAGAGGTACAAATTGACACACATGCTTGGAATGACATGAGGTTTCATTAGAACCAAAAAAATACAAAAGTTCAAAAAATGTCCGACAGATGGCGCTTCATCTGATCAGAATAGCAATAATTAGCATAACAAAGTAAGACAAAACAAAGATGATGTTCTTTACAGGAAATGCTCAATATGTCCACCATAATTCCTCAACAATAGCTGTAGTCGAGGAATTACTCGTTCGAATCCTCTTCTACATCTACATCTACATCTACATCCATACTCCGCAAGCCACCTGACGGTGTGTGGCGGAGGGTACCCTGAGTACCTCCATCGGTTCTCCCTTCTATTCCAGTCTCGTATTGTACGTGGAAAGAAGGATTGTCGGTATGCTTCTGTGTGGGCTCTAATCTCTCTGATTTTATCCTCATGGTCTCTTCGCGAGGTATACGTAGGAGGGAGCAATACACTGCTTGACTCTTCGGTGAAGGTGTGTTCTCGAAACTTTAACAAAAGCCCGTACCGAACTACTGAGCGTCTCTCCTGCAGAGTCTTCCACTGGAGTTTATCTATCATCTCCGTAACGCTTTCGCGATTACTAAATGATCCTGTAACGAAGCGCGCTGCTCTCCGTTGGATCTTCTCTATCTCTTCTATCAACCCTATCTGGTACGGATCCCACACCGCTGAGCAGTATTCAAGCAGTGGGCGAACTAGCGTACTGTAACCTACTTCCTTTGTTTTCGGATTGAATTTCCTTAGGATTCTTCCAATGAATCTCAGTCTGGCATCTGCTTTACCGACAATCAACTTTATATGATCATTTCATTTTAAATCACTCTTAATGCGTACTCCCAGATAATTTATGGAATTAACTGCTTCCAGTTGCTGACCTGTTATTTTGTAGGTAAATGATATGGGATCTATCTTTTATGTATTCGCAGCACA
This sequence comes from Schistocerca americana, assembly GCF_021461395.2. Lineage (NCBI taxonomy): Eukaryota > Metazoa > Arthropoda > Insecta > Orthoptera > Acrididae > Schistocerca > Schistocerca americana. The sequence goes on along the minus strand of NC_060119.1, from coordinate 929,020,007 downwards.
TTACACTTGTCTACATTGAGATTCAATTGCCATTCACTGCACCATGCGTCAATTCGCTGCAGATCCTCCTGCATTTCAGTACAATTGTCCATTGTTACAACCTCTCGATACACCACAGCATCATCTGCAAAAAGCCTCAGTGAACTTCCGATGTCATCCACCAGGTCATTTATGTATATTGTGAATAGCAACGGTCCTATGACACTCCCCTGCGGCACACCTGAAATCACTCTTACTTCGGGAGACTTCTCTCCATCGAGAATGACATGCTGCGTTCTGTTATCTAGGAACTCCTCAATCCAATCACACAACTGGTCTGATAGTCCATATGCTCTTACTTTGTTCATTAAACGACTGTGGGGAACTGTATCGAACTCCTTGCGGAAGTCAAGAAACACGCCATCTACCTGTGAACCCGTGTCTATGGCCCTCTGAGTCTCGTGGACGAATAGCGCGAGCTGGGTTTCACACGACCGTCTTTTTCGAAACCCATGCTGATTCCTACAGAGTAGATTTCTAGTCTCCAGAAAAGTCATTATACTCGAACATAATACGTGTTCCAAAATTCTACAACTGATCGACGTTAGAGATATAGGTCTATAGTTCTGCACATCTGTTCGACGTCCCTTCTTGAAAACGGGGATGACCTGTGCCCTTTTCCAATCCTTTGGATCGCTACGCTCTTCTAGAGACCTACGGTACACCGCTGCAAGAAGGGGGGCAAGTTCCTTCGCATACTCTGTGTAAAATCGAACTGGTATCCCATCAGGTCCAGCGGCCTTTCCTCTTTTGAGCGATTTTAATTGTTTCTCTATCCCTCTGTCGTCTATTTCGATATCTACCATTTTGTCATCTGTGCGACAATCTAGAGAAGGAACTACAGTGCAATCTTCCTCTGTGAAACAGCTTTGGAAAAAGACATTTAGTATTTCGGCCTTTAGTCTGTCATCCTCTGTTTCAGTACCATTTTGGTCACAGAGTGTCTGGACATTTTGTTTTGATCCACCTACTGCTTTGACATAAGACCAAAATTTCTTAGGATTTTCTGCCAAGTCAGTACATAGAGCTTTACTTTCGAATTCACTGAACGCCTCTCGCATAGCCCTCCTCACACTACATTTCGCTTCGCGTAATTTTTGTTTGTCTTCAAGGCTTTGGCTATGTTTATGTTTGCTGTGAAGTTCCCTTTGCTTCCGCAGCAGTTTTCTAACTCGGTTGTTGTACCACGGTGGCTCTTTTCCATCTCTTACGATCTTGCTTGGCACGTACTCATCTAACGCATATTGTGAGATGGTTTTGATCTTTGTCCACTGGTCCTCAACACTATCTGTACTTGAGACAAAACTTTTGTGTTGAGCCGTCAGGTACTCTGTAATCTGCTTTTTGTCACTTTTGCTACACAGAAAAATCTTCCTACCTTTTTTAATATTTCTATTTACGGCTGAAATCATCGATGCCGTAACCGCTTTATGATCGCTGATTCCCTGTTCTGCGTTAACTGTTTCAAATAGTTCGGGTCTGTTTGTCACCAGAAGGTCTAATATGTTATCGCCACGAGTCGGTTCTCTGTTTAACTGCTCAAGGTAGTTTGTTTTCAGCTAAAGCACTTAAAAAATTTCACTGGATTCTTTGTCCCTGCCACCCGTTATGAACGTTTGAGTCTCCCAGTCTATATCTGGCAAATTAAAATCTCCACCCAGAACTATAACATGGTGGGGAAATCTACTCGAAATATTATCCAAATTATCCTTCAGGTGCTCAGCCACAACAGCTGCTGAGCCAGGGGGCCTTTAGAGACATCCAATTACCATGTCTGAGCCTGCTTTAACCGTGACCTTCACCCAAATCATTTCACATTTCGGATCTCCGTCAATTTCCTTCGATACTATTGCACTTCTTATCGCTATAAACACGCCTCCCCCTTCACTGTCCAGCCTGTCTCTGCGGTATACATTCCAATTTGAGTTTAGGATTTCATTACTGTTTACGTCTGGTTTTAGCCAACTTTCTGTCCCTAGTACTATATGGGCGTTGTGACCGTTTATTAATGAGAGCAGTTCTGGGACCTTTCTATAGCCGCTCCTGCAGTTTACTATTAGCACATTAATATTGTTATTCCCTGTTGCATTTTGCCTACTCCTACCTTGCCGCGCCTCAGGAGGCGTCTTGTCGGGCCTAGGGAGGGAATTCTCTAACCTAAAAAACCCCCATGTGCACTCCACACGTACTCCGTTACCCTTGTAGCCGCTTCCGGCGTGTAGTGCACGCCTAACCTATTCAGGGGGACCCTACATTTCTCCACCCGATAGCGGAGGTCGAGAAATTTGCACCCCAGATCTCTGCAGAATCGTCTGAGCCTCTGGTTTAAGCCTTCCACTCGGCTCCAAACCAGAGGACCGCTTCCTATGGCGATAGGATCGTAACGCTGAACTAGCACATTCCCCATTCTGATAATACAGCTTCACTAAAAGCGCCTTTTCAGGTAACGTCAACATGCTGCGACTGCTGGCGCGTCTGATTCTCTCTCTCATTACAGCTGCTTTTATACACGATTGTCATGAGCAGTCACTGACGTTTTGCTGTCCAGTGCCATCTGTCGGACATTTTGTGAACTGTTTTTTTTTTGTTCTAATAAAACCCCATGTCATTCCAAGCATGTGTGTCAATTTTTACCTCTCTATCTACATTATTCCGTGGTTTATTAAGTTTTCAAATTTATACTGACTTTTTGATCACCCGGTATTTGTAGGATGGTGGTTATGGTGTTTTAAACGTTTTGCAAATGTGGAATTTTCTTGACATAATAATAAAAAAAGAAAATGGCAAACATACATTTAACAGCTTTAGAAAACGAACAGCCAGACATAATAATACATTCCACATCTAATCATCCCCACAATCAGAAGCTTGCAGCACTAAGACATATCTTACATAGACTAAACAGAATTCCACTCAACAAGAGAAACTACGAAAAAGAAATGAGTACAATCATACAAATAGCTAGGAATAATGGGTATGACACACATGTAGTTCACAGGGTCAGTCAAAAAATAAAAACACGAATATAAAATAAACACAACAGTTCCAGAATACAAGATAACTCACAAGCTGCAAACTTACAAACACACTCAACAAACACACACAATGACAACATCACACAGAAAAGAACCAGATGGTACACTATGACTTACACACATAAATTAATACACAGAGTTGCAAACATCCTAAAGAGACAGGACTTCCAAATAGCATATAAGACAGGGCAAACGCTCCAATTATATCTAAGCCAACCAACTACCAAGACGGATTAATTTCAGCGATCAGGAATATATAAAATTGAATGTCAAAATTGTTATGCAGTATACATAGGCATGACATACAGGAATTTTAAAACATGGTCCAAAGAAGATAAATGGTGTTGGAAGTACGAAACAAACCATTCCACATTTGCAAAACATTTAATAAACCATAACCACCATCCTACAAACATGGAGCAAGAAATAAAAATTATGAGAATAAGCAACCATGACAAATATCTTATACAAATGGAAGAAAACTTCCACATTCAGAAAGCCATCGCTGAAAGCAAACATGTGAAAAATGAGCAAGCACACCCAGTAGAGGCTCGCTACTACACTTAATAAAACAAATGATACGATAAAAATCGTCCCTCTCTCACAAGCCGGCACAAAAAAAAACTCACCAAAGTAAATATTATTTCACACCAAAACACACACACACACACACACACACACACACACAAACACAAACACACACACACACACACACACACGAATGCATACATAAAAGATCACAGATACTTCAAAAATTACACTCGAAAGTTGGCAATAACATTCGATCTTCGGCAATAACATCCGACAGTCGTCAACACAAACCAAAACATGGTATCAAAACAAGTTTCAGTTCCTAGTGCTGTGAAATGTGGAAAAAAAAAATCCGTGGCAGTTATAAGAAGACAAATGGCACTAAAAATGGAATAGAAACATAATATGTAGAAAATCGTCCACCCAACCTGTAAGTTGAATTTAAAATATTACTGCGCCATAGCAAAAACCAACCACCAGAACTGTTTATAACCTATAGGTACACTGCCCAAAATGTAAACTATATGCGGATTTTCCTAGGCAAAATAAGCTTTCAAGACGACTCGTCATGAAATAGTTTTATGGGTGCAAGGTATCGTCACATGTCGGCTTTTTAAAGTAGTTAAAACCCAATGGGGAATGACTTGAAAACACGCTGCTGAAACTGAGGGACGCAATGAAGCAGGACTGATCACGGCGTGCCAGACTTCAAATGTGCAGCGTGTGCGGGCCGCGGACGGGCCAAGGCCTGGCCTCTCACTCGGCTTTGCTCGGACCTTGTCGGAAGTATCCGGAAGAGAGCGACATTTCGTTTAGCACCACTCTCTCAGTTCGGCAGAATCGTGGTGTCAGCGCAAAAAGAGGTAGTCTAGCGATCTATCGTCACAATCCTTTAAAATGAATGAGAATAACAGAAGAGAGGGGACGATTTCTCATTTCGCATTAGCGACGGGTACTGGCCTTTTTTGTTGTTGTATTGAACGGCATTACAGTGCAATGTAGAGAGAATTAATGCATTTAGATGAGAATGAAAGAGCAAAAAATTACGACGATCGACACATGGGATTCATTGTTCTGTACATAAAGAAGCACTTTGTCCTAAATTTGCAGGCATGGAACACGTGAAGAAATTGGTGGTACGAATAGTAAAATTGGTGAAGTCGCACCTATTATTCCATTTCTCAGTTGCAACACTCTTCAACGGAAATGAACGAAGAGTACGAAGGCTTCATATAGTACTGCAAAGTACGTTGATGAAGTCAAGGAGCGTGCCTGAATCGATTTTTCGATTTGAAACTCGATATTGTTCAATGTATGAAGGGAAAAAAAGCTCACTGACTTTAAAGAGAGCATGAGGTTTGAAGAATTCATTGTGGCCTTGCAAGAATAAAAAAAAGGACAGTTTTATAAAGGTTTTGAGGACATTGTCAGTCCTATATCTCCTTTCGAGCTGTTTTCGAGACCGTATGCCATTTCACTTGAAGGGACCCTGTGCATTTGCAGACTTAACTGATTGACCCGCAAGATAATTCCACTTTCAATGACAAATCTATTTACGTCAAAACTATCCAGGACGTCTACTCTGCTTTCCTCAGGTAGCTTTTCCAAGTCTCTATAATGAGGTTGTAAACGTGCTACAATATTTTGAGCGACGTATTTGTGTGAAAGATCTTTTTTCGATTACGAAACTAAGTAAGTCACGATTATGTGGCAACTTGACTGCATAACTCTATGAAACTGTCTGTGTCTGTCCGTATGCCGACAGTTTGTACCAGATAAAACTATATTATGTCTTCGACGCGCCAAAAATAATTAATTTATGCTGAAAACTTGTTTTGTTTGTGATCTTTGTTGTTGAGAAACGTGAAACATAAAACTAAGTCGCACTACGTGCGACTGCATGCCATTTAAATACGGTACGATTGCCGTTTTCCCCTCTCCCCTCCACGCACTCAGACAGTGCGACGTGGTGGTGGGGGAATGTGAAGCGATGCTGAGCGCGTTGGCACTCGGGCCCAGCCATGGTTAGTGAGCTAAAATCTTGGCTACCCGTGCAATAAAGTATGAACGATATGCAGCACTGTCGAATGACAAATGGCCCTCTTCGATAACGCATGCACACGTGTGTGGATTTTAGTGAGAGAGCAGTTCAGATACTTAAAAGTTGGCCTTACGACTCAGAAAAAGCCGCGCGGGATTAGCCGAGCGGTCTACGGCGCTGCAGTCATGGACTGTGCGGCTGGTACTGGCGGAGGTTCGAGTCCTCCCTCGAGCATGGGTGTGTGTGTTTATCCTTAGGATAATTTAGGTTAAGTAGTGTGTAAGCTTAGCGACTGATGACCTTAGCAGTTAAGTCCCATAAGATTTCACACACATTTGAACATTTGACTCAGAAACTTCACTCTGTGACTTATACATGTTAGGCTATCTGAAGCTAAATATGTTTCGTCGTCGATTTGCAGTAGATGAGACATGTATGCTACTCGACATGACTGATTCTGTCAAATTTCGCAAGATTTCTACGACCGGGTTATACTTCCTGCTGTGATGATTGTCTTTAGAGTTACAGAGACTTCAAATTGTTCAAATGGCTCTGAGCACTATGGGACTTAACATCTGGGGTCATCAGTCCCCTAGAACTTAGGACTACTTAAACCTAACTAACCTAAGGACATCACACACATCCATGCCCGAAGCAGGATTCGAACCTGCGACCGTAGCGGTCGCGCGGTTCCAGACTGAAAGGCGTAGAACCGCTCGGCCACTCCGGTCGGCTACAGAGACTTCTGTTGAAACAGTAAATCGTCTGTGACACATACTGACGACTGCTCAGTTTCCATTTGACTGTCCTTGACACAGAATCTCAGCATGAAACAATCCTTATTTACACCTAGCAAAGACAAAACTGAGCCAGAGTGGCATTGCAGCCATGCATTTTACCACTCAATACCGAGGAGGACGCAACTCGTATGTGTTCCGCAGGTTATGAATGTAATTGACGATGGTTGAAAAATAAGCTCGCCAAAGAATGATTCTGACACGCTGATACGTAAGTTGGATGTCACGAACTATTCCATCCTACAAAACATCACTCTGCACAGCTCCTCCCTCCACACCCCCCCCCCTCCCCTCTCCCGTATCGATGTTGTACTTACAATAATGAGAGAAATTACAGGAATTCGCAATGCTAGGTAGCCTCAAGTATAGCACTTAGTGTTTGAGACGTACACAGTTCACTTACCAATGCAGCTTCTCAGGTTGCCCAGTTCTTATGAGAACACAATTTGAACTATGGTAGGTTCACTGGAGAGAAAATAGTGACATGTTATTTTTGAATATTAATATGACTGACTTGAGCTGTCGACTGGATATCAAACGATGAACGGGTATCAGATTCCTCAAAAAGACTACAAATTGATGTCAGCGAACCCAGATATTCCTTTCTCTTCGCATGCGACATTACAGTCTTTGACACTGGTTAAACCAGTTAAGGAATGAGCCATGTTACAACCTTGTGTAGGGCGAAAAACTGTCTGGAACAGCTTGGAAAACAACCGCTCAGTATCATTAGAGGAGGAGGAAATATGCTCACCTGCACGTGTTAATCTACTCACCTGTCATTATGGGCTATAGGTCTTAAGTACAATAGCTTTCTGGAGTTGTTCGTGTTACCTGTTGCTAAACGCTTCGATATACAATCTCAGTAAAGTGATTGCACTGTATTTTCGTGGCATGGCGGACCGTTAGTAAGGTAGAAACAGAGCACTCACAGCGTATGGTGGAAAGTACCATTGGAGTCTTCCCAAACGTAAATTCGTGTCTGTGAACCTGCTTTCAAATACACGAGAGGCACCTGAAGCACCTTAGGGCATCGTCAATCAACAGCAATTACAGTGAGAGACGAGGGCTAACCTCCCTCTCAAGTACGTCAGGACAGCGCATATAACGCTTCTCAGCTGCTGCCAACATTACAAACCGTAACAAGAAATAGATTTTAAGCCAAAATCTTCACACATTCCTCTCAGAGCCGTGTTTAGACTCCGAAGCTGAACTTATGTTAAATATCTCGAAAAAAATAGCATTTTAAAGCATTTTTGGAGTTGAAGGCTTGTAACACTACATTTGGTTTTATTTTTAAATAATATAAAATTTATAGAGCGTATGATTTAATGAGATTAAAAAATGAAAGAAATTTATATCATCAAGGTGTTCAACACCATTCATTAAAATTGTTATGAACAACTATATTTTGTTTAAGAGAGAACCTAAAGCTGACAATGTCTATGCGAAAGGTAGTATTTCAGTTTTAAAAGTGCAGTTGGTAGTAGCAACATTACTATGACCAAAAAGGTTTTTTATAAAAAATACGTTCGTATTAAAAAAACAAAAGTGTTTATTTGAATTTGAATTTCCCGCTAAAGTGCTCAGCATAGTCGTCAACTTGCTGTGATGTCACGAACCCGTAAGTGGGGCCTACGACATATACAGTCATACGTGCCCTGTTGCGTGTGTTCAAAATGGTTCAAATGGCTCTGAGCACTATGGGACCTAACATCTCAGGTCATCAGTCCCCTAGAACTTAGAACTACTTAAACCTAACTAACCTAAGGACATCACACACATCCATGCCCGAGGCAGGATTCGAACCTGCGACCGTAGCGGTCGCGCGGTTCCAGACTGAGGCGCCCAGAACCTCTCTGTGGCGTGTGTCACAGCACGTGAAACTACAGGTCTTGCGAGTCACATTGATCGTCCCTGGCCTGGAGCGAGTTACTATCTCAATCCACTTCAATAATTTGTAGAAATGTGTTTGAATTCATCCTATCATTCGATAGTACATGACAGAGTTAAGACCTTTAATGAGCATCTTTTCATTCGCATACTGATTTATAGTGGATCTCAGACGGAGCCGGGCGTTGCCGATGTATATTAGGCAAGGCAACTAGTATGACGTCATAAGTTCACTGCAGGGCCCATATTTCATGTACGCCTCGTCTGTAACCTATCTGTATGGTGATATGGTTCTTAACTCATCTTGTACGTTAATGAATAAAGTTACCTGAAAATAGTTTTTTCAAAGTCAAGTGCATGACTCTGCGTCTGGCGCCAGGAACTAAAACATTCTATGGGTTCTGCGTTTGGTGAGCTGAGATATGTAAGAAATCGATTTTCTGCGGAACTAAACTTGCATCAAACTGCAGCATTTCTATTAATCATTCTTTTAAAAGTCTTAATGATTTTTCCAGTCGAAGTGCTGTGTGTATGATGTGGTGCAACAGAGAATTTGACTCAAGGGAGCACAAAGTTTGTGAGTGAGTGATGAGTTATTTCAGTCGAACAACCTCATACAAAATAATGACGTATACAGCTAAAAAGTTCTCAGTTAAGTTACCCCATCAAATTCGGATAAAATCCCAAGCCTTCGATTTGTGGGAACACATCCATTGTCTGTTGCTACGGACGTAAGTTTGCTTGCGTTTCCGGCGTTTGGCCACTTACGCCAGATACGAACATTTATAAAATTACAGGTTCGGCACTAGCTCAAGTCTTTTCTTTATACTTTAAAGATCAGTCCAGACGGGAAAATTTTGTGTGACTGTATAACTGAAATTACACAGTTTTAAATTAATTCAGTCAAATTAAGCGAAATCAATCATGTAATCACACAATAAAATAAGCAGCAAATTAATAAAGTGCGGGCTACGCGTTCCAGTGGTTAAAACTCTGTCTCAAATCATGTTTCATAATTATCACTGCACCTTTTTGCAATCTGTAAAAACTCTGAAATATTCTGAGGAAACGTTAGCATTAGGCTCACTGCATTTTGCAATAAAGGTGACTGCGTGGTAATAGAATAGGAAGGAATCGGACAGGACACAAGGTATTAATTTTCAATGGGAATGCTTATTCTTAAATTGACATACGATAAATAAGAGGGGAACATCCTAATCCAAAACTGCCTAGTGTCTGAGCATTAAACGACTCGCCATCCCCCGTACATGTTAAAATAATGCAGTTTTGTACATCGTAATTAACCACATGGAAGTGAAAGGAACTTATTAACTCTTGCACTTAGCCGGCCGGTGTGGCCGTGCGGTTCTAAGCGCTTCAGTTTGGAACCGCGTGACCGCTACGGTCGCAGGTTCGAATCCTGCCTCGGGCATGGATGTGTGTGATGTCCTTAGGTTAGTTAGGTTTAAGTAGTTCTAAGTTCTAAGGGACTGATGACCTCAGTAGTTAAGTCCCATAGTGCTCAGAGCCATTTGAACCATTTGAACTCTTGCACTTAAAATAGATTTACACAAGAAGATAAAGTTCGGAGAGAAATTAATCATTGGCATAAGCATGGAATTACGGCAAAGTTATTTATAGTGATCGAACATCTAAAACAAGTATAAGATACGGTAATTCGCCTCCACTATAGAGATGATGAAAGGGATAGAACTCGTGAGTGAATAAATTATTAAATGAGCAGGACCTAGCCGAAACAGATAAAAATCACGAAATTACAAAGAAAAAACCACACGATTACCAAAGTTAGACTAAATCATGTGGAAACGCGACTAAATCATGAGTTAGACTAAATCACGAGGCCCACCGCTTCATGCAACACGTGCTCCCCACAGACAAAAGAGGTTACTAAAATCTCACGAAATTATGCAAATACAGGAGCTCAAATAGCACTTTAGACGTGATCATTTAATCTAAGTAAGATGACACCTTGAAATACAGAAATTCCAGCTGAGGGATCACTGGACAAAGAACATGGAGATGTAGGTGGAACTATGCACAGGAGGAAATTTGTGTATCTAATCACATGTAAGTAGACGCAGGAAAAGACACATAAATTAGAATAGTAAGAAACACAAACACCCGAAGACACAATTATTCTCACATTCGCACAAGGTATAGATAGCCCTAACTTGGCCAATCATCACGCGGTGGAGAACATTCCCCACCGCATTGTTCAAAAGGAGCAAAGCAAACCCAGAATATTGAATAAATGGAAACGCCTAACTTTTGTGAAGCATTATGTTTTTAACTGAACACATCCTGGAAAAAGAGATAAGACGCTTCAGCTAAGCTGAAGAACTTGCACATTCACAACGACTTCAAAATAGCAAGACGGTACTAAGAACTACGAACAGAACTCATCAACAGCCAACAGCAGAGCCTAAACCGATCTCACTAACAGCCAGCAGCAGAGCGCCTCTTTAACCATAGCACCCAAATATCCATCCAGGTAAAACGGATATATCAGAGGCGTCGTTTCTGTCACCAACATAACAAATAAGACTCTAACAGCGCCTCCCAGCAGACAGAAAGGAACTATACTACCACATACCTCATAAACTCGAAAAGACGGGTATACTTTCTCATTCTTTCATACAAAAGGTAAAGTAAAGGCGAAAACATAATAATATAGGATGTCGTTATATGTCTTGGGGAGCGGTGTGCTGACAACATGCCCCTCCTATCCGCATCCTCAGCTAAGGATGACATGACGGTTGGATGGTCCCGATGGGACACTTGTGGCCTGAAGACGGAGTGTGCTTTATATAAATATTGGTGTGGGTTACACAGGATGAGTAATGGAAATGCATAGCACATAAAATTTCTGATGCAGAGCACGGTTATTTGCATCTGAAAAGCAGGCAGTTAACGAATTTCTATCAATCCTATTGCTCATTCCTACTGGGCGAGCTTGAAGAAGCACACCGCAGATAAGCATTGCAGAAAATGATACGGGAACGAGATAAATTTGGTCAAATGTCTTATGAAACGATTCTGTAGAGACGCTTCCCTATTTATTTATCGTATGGCAACACATACACAAAGATTACAAAACTACTACTTATAAACATTTAAGCAGCGCTCTCCAGCATAAAATAACACAAATGAAAACAGCTGTATACGTATATCAAGGTCTTTTATGTGTTTACCACACCTATCGTCACCGTCAGGAAATCTCTGAAAGGACTCTCGTAGGCGTGTGTGGGACATTTTGATAGAACACGAGCAACTGTCTGTTTTCCCGTACCTCAGTCTCAAGACGGTGATGATTATTTGCCTCACTTGTGTGTCTGCACATCTTCCACTGCTCGTTCGTATGTGGTTCAGGGTAGTCCAAGTTGATCGGGCTGGTCAAATCCTGGGGTTCCGCTGGATGCAGGGCTGTTTCAGGCTATCTGAAGGGCAGTGTTGTTGCCAGCAGCGTTTCCATTCATCGACGGCACTGAATTCAGTTTCCGTGAGAGCACTAGCTGTGATAAGTTTGGAATTTCCTGATCTTAATCCTTTTTGCTCTGCAGGGAATATAAAGTTTAATATTGGAAGGTCAGGGTTATCAGCAGCTTTCTGGTATCCACGTAGTAGCACGCTCGTCCGTCTGATATCAAGGTGAAATATGGCTCAAGATAGGCGGCCAGTATGTGGGAGTAGATTGTATTGGCCCACTAACAATGTGCATGGCTTCGTTAGGTTGTACGTCTATCTTTTTTGCGTATGGAATATTAAACCTGACAAGCGCACAGTACTCTGTTGTCGAGTGTACCAATTCCCAGTGCCATTACTCGAAGAGAGTCTGCGGACGAACCCCAACTTGTGCCGCGGAGTTTATGGAGAATGTTGTTTCAGCTTTTGAGCTTGGCTGATGTTCGTGCCAAGTGCTGCTTAAAAGAAAGTGTCCTATCTAACATGACCCAAGGTATTTTGGATGCATGTTATGATGAAGTTTGTCTCCCTTAAAACAGACTCACTAGGCTCTGTGTGCCAATCTATTGGACGGATGAAAACATGCAACTTCTATTTTTTTCGAGTTTGATTGGAACCTCCATTTACGGAAATATTGGCCCGGGATGTCTAGATCAAAAGTTGCGATTTTTTCAGTTGTTTCACAAGTTTCGCAAAATTTGGACATTTGTGATAAGTTTCTATGGGACCAAACTGCTGAGGTCATCGGTCCCTAGGCTTACACACTACTTAATCTAACTTAAACCAACTTACACTAAGGACAACACACACACCCATCCCGAGGGAGGACTCGAACATCCAACGGGGGGAGCCGCGCGTACCATGTGAAGGCGCCTCAGACCACGCGGCTGCCCCGCGCCGCCACAGGTTTCGTACTGGGCAGCTATTGAGGAGTCATCCGCATAGCCAATCTTTTGACAATTGCCTCAATCATCGTCGTCAGGGGCTAAGTCTGACTGTCATAGGACTGGCGAGGCTTTATCTTTTATGCTCAGATGATGACAGAAGAAAGAACAGAGTAAAAGGAAATAAAGTGGGAGATTGGAGAAGACAAAGATGGTGAAGAGGTAGAAAAAATAACCACAAAAGAGATTTAAAAGGAGGCTACACAAATGAAAAATGGAAAATCACCAGTGTATGGAAATATATCCATGGAGTTAGTGAGACATGGCCCAATTATTGTGTATGAATATCCAAGCAAGTTATTTAATAAATTTATATAGTGTGGCTAGAAAATCTCAGAAGAGCGGAACTTAACACATCTAAGCCTGTGCATAAAAAAAGAAGCAAGAAAGAGTGCAGCAAATATGTGTGCAAAACTGTGACTATTTCTATTAAAGGCTGTGGGCGGGTTTTAAAATCAATAACGGAGAAGATTTGTAGCTGAAGTGGAGGAACAAAGTGGGTTTCGAAGAGGCAGGTCATATGTGGATAACATCTTTACCCTAAAATGGAGAAGAGATTGGAAAGAAATGTAAGGAGTCATTTACTTTGCATACATCTTGAGAAAGCATATGACACAGTGCCACTAAAGACATTGTTCGAGGAGCTGTGGTCAGGGAAACTGCCAAAAATTTATGTAAGAAGTATTATAAACCTCCACATGTCGGCAGAATGTGTTATTAAAGCGCTAAATGAAATTTCTAGAGAGGTCTTGAGAATAACTAAAAGACTGCAACAGGGATGCTGTCTGCCTTCCACAGTCTTTAAGATGTATGTACAGAACGGACTGGATCTCCACTGTAGAAAGTGCACGGACATGGGGACTGAAATAGGGAACCAGTGTATGTGCACAATTTCCTCTGCTCATGATCACGTCGTTGCGGCAAACGATGAAGAGGATATATCCTACATGCTTACAAAGTTGTTGGAAGAATATAAAAAGTTTGATTTGAAAATTAATTATGAGAAATGGAGTGTCTATCCTGCGGAGAATCGAAGTAACTTGGACATTGTCGGATATCAAATCAAAGTGCGTAAAGAGTTTAAGAATCTGGGTGGTAACCTGTCACGTGCTGAAAGACGTCACAGATGGCACAAATCCAGGAACTGACCAGGCAGGGAAGGGCCACAATCCAGAACTTAAATCCTGTATTGTAGTCCACAAAAATGAGTTAAAAGTTAAAATGCGATTGTACAAAGTTATCGCGGAACCAATACCAAGATATGGGAGTTAGTGTCGGGAACTCACAGAAAGAAATAGAAAGAGACTTAGAGATTTAGAAATGGATTACGTGAAAAGAGCATGTACAATTTCCCTACTTGACCGCTTAAGAAATGGGGAAATATGAGGAAGGACCCGGGACCCATTATAGTATTACGGATAGAATAGAAGAAAAACAGCTAGGAATGTTAGCATGTGTCAAAAGAGCGGAAGAAGACAGGTCACCAAAGAGAAATTTTCATGGCTAACTCCTGGAAGGAGAAGAAGAGGAAGACTACGAAAAGGATGGCTAAGGGGTATCCAAGAAGTGACGGAGAGAAGAGGAATAGAAGAGGGTGAGGAATAATGAGTAGATCGAGGTGTTTGGCGACAGAGATGCGGGATGGGGCCACTGCTATAGGACCCCCGTAACAAGGAGAAGGACTGGCGGGTTTACGTAACGCAGATGGCGCATTTTTGGTGGCGCCCTCTGCTTTCACAGATTACTTCAGCATGCGCCATCTCCGTGGCGTAATCCAGGCAGTCAGTAGCCGTCCTCTGGGCACACAAGTGTGAGCCTCGCCAGTTGTGCGACAGTCACACCAAGCCCGCGACGACAATGATGGAGTCAATCATTTAAAGCTTGGGATTGTATCCGATGATGATGTTGGGTTTGTGGGGCGTTCAACTGCCCAATCTTTACTCTGTCCAGTCTCCCCACATTCATGAATGATGATGAAATGATGAAGACAACGCAAACACCCAGCTCCCAGGAGGAGAAAATCCCCAACCCGGCTGTGAATCGAACCTGGGACCCCATGAACCAGAGACAGCAACGCTAGCCACTAGACCACGAGCTGAGGACGACTATATCCGAATCTAACACAGTAAGTTAAACGAGAACTTTTTAGCCAAGGTTTCCGACGCAAAATAACTCGTAGCCACAATTATGTATACTTATTTTAAGATTATAAGAGGGCTCACAGCACAGCACTGAAACAATAACATCTCCTATTTTAAATTTTTTTGTTGTGGTCTCTACGCTGGTGCCAATGGGCATGCTGTGGTTCCACCTACATCATTTGTGGGCACTCTCTGAATCGGTTCGATTAGAGTCCGCTCTTGTTTGTATGATATGGAGCACGTTGAAATGAAAGTGCAGTTTATACTAACCCTCTGCTTATTTCGAGCCTCGCTTTCTTTGAGGGCCAACTTTGATTGTCAGGTGTTCACATTATGCATGACCGAGCTAGACGGCGCATGGTGGTAAGGCACTGGACTCGCTTTCTGCAGGACACTGGTTCAAACCAGGCAAATGTCAGGATGGTTCATTTCAACAGAACACGGACAGTTTATTCCTCTACCGTTCTCCAATCTCGTGCTCCGTCTCCGATGACCTAGTCATCGGCGGAGCGTCAAACCCTGTTCTTCATTATCTTATTTTCCATTATGTATGAAAGATGAGGGAGTCCTCACGTGGACAACAGCTGACGATGTACATCACAAGAGCAATCAGAGTTCGTTAATTAGGAATATATGCAGTGATACTAAAGACTGAACATTCGCTGTCCAGTACAACAAACTGATTTCTGCTATTAAGAAATACTCCATGTATCTGTCAACAGTATGATACTGTTTACTTTCGGGAAATGTAGAAAGAAGGCGTCTATCGTTCACCTGCGCCTATTTTCCGAATATCATGAGTGAAGAGCGCGATTTGTGTTTCATTGACTGTTGTTCGCTGAATTCATACTGTTAGTGTGGGAGATTTCTTTTTCTCTAAGGAAGTCACTACGTTAAAGCTTAGATGTTGCTACAGGATTCAACAACAGGCAAATGTTGGGGTTTTGGTTTGTAATAACGTGCATTCATTGTTTCACTACTATTATAAATTAGAATGAACTGGGCGAGAAACTGTCCGTAAAAATGAAATAAGGTATGCAGCGCATTCAATGTAAAATTTAATAGGAAGTAGATTGGAACTTGACACCTGATAACAATGACTAATTTAAAGAGATTTGCTATATCGTGGACATTTACCTCATATTTGAGAGCCCGTGCGTTAGCCAAAGGATTGTAAACTATAAGAACAAACAAATGAAAATAAAACAAGAGAGTGAGCAGCCTCCTTTCCGTAGTGCTTTTCTATAGAGGCCTGAGAAATTTAACAGAAGCCGAAATAAAGTAAACTGATGGAAAATGTTATTCGTTGAGAGAGTGAACAAGAATGTGGTAGCGCAGAAAGAAAATCAATCTAATCAATCAAGAATTAAAAAAAGTAAAACAGCTTTTCGGAGAAGGTAACTCTAGGCTTTATATCCAAATGTTCAAAGAATTATCTTTGAACGAAAAATTTTAGGTTCAAGGTAACAGTAGTAGGCCGCCACTCACAACAGATAATTACTGAGAATGGAAGAAGAGATTAGGGAAAAGATAACGGTTGTTGCAGAGGGAATAACCTATCGTTATCTCCATGCAGAAACCACTCAGCAGGATACTGTCATAAAAAAATTAAAAAACTGGCGTCCAGAGCGTGAAATATTAGATCTTTTAATCGATTAGGTAGGCTAGACAACTTGAAAAGAGAAATGGGGAAGGTTGAAGTCATATGTAGTGGGAACTACTGAAGTGCGGTGGCAGTAAGAACAGGATTTATAGTTAGAGTAGTACAAAGTTATCAATTCAAAGTTAAATATGAATTGTGCAGGAGTATGTCTGAGAAACTAAAAATCAACTCCATCCGAAAGACCTCGCATAGCTCAATGGTTCCGACCGACCGTCGTGTCATCCTCAGACAATAGGCGTCACTGGATGAAGATACGGAGGAACATGTGTTCAACACACCGCTCTCCTGGCCGTTGTGTTTTCGTGACCGGAGCCGCTACTTTTCACTCAAGTAGCTCTTTAATTGGCCTCACAAGGGATGCACTCCGCTTGCCGATAGCGCTCTGCAGATCCCGACGGTTACCCATCCAAGTACTAGCCAAGCCCGACGGCGCTTAATTTCAGTGATCTGACGGGAACCGGTGTTACCACTGCGGCAAGGCCGTTGGCAGTATGTCTAACAATGAATACTAAATAGAAAAACTACAAGAAGCAGCACGGCGAACGCATTATCGTAGATAAGCCAAGATACATCACAGAAGTACAAGCAAGTTCACCGCACAAAACATTAATCAACCCCTTAAAAGAACACACTGGTCGCTTTGGAGCACTACAGATGAGGAAATGATGCCAGCCGCCGACGTAAGTAATGACAGTGAAGCGAAGCGTATGTGTCAATCGATTGTATGGAATAAGCACAGTGAACTGGGTAATGTGGAGACGTGAGATAATGACGAAAGGGATCTATAATGTCTGGACGCATCCGTGACCGAACTCTAAAGGAAGTTGCCATATTTGTTGATGTATCAACGACGACTCTCCAAAGTGTCTGTAAAGAATGGTTTACCACTTGAAGCCAAGTAACTCGGCGTAAGGAAAGTAATTGTAAAAAAAAATCCTAACCAACAAGGTCTGGTGACGAACGTCACGCCGTGTCACTGACAAGCGGTTTTAGACCCGACAGGAATTGCTGCTGTAAGTTATTGTGGCACGACTACTTTTCGGTGCTACTGTGTAAAATAGCAACGTTGCCACGCCTGTTGCAAAAGACCATGGAAGCAGGCAAGTGAGGAGTGGCCCCATAGGGATGGCGTAGCAATAAGCTTCCCTGGTGTAGATGAACAGCTGAAAGACTTGAAGACAAATAGGTCGCCAGGTCTGGATGGAATCCAAATTCGGTTTTGCAAAGAGTACTCTATGCACTGGCCCCTTACTTCGCTTGCATTTATTGATAATCCCTCTCCAAGCGCAAAGTCCGAAGAGAGTGGAAAAAAGCGCAGACGACTCCAGTATATAAGAAGAGTAAAACAATGGACCCGCAAAAGTACAGATCAAATCCTTAACAACGGTTTGCTTAGAATTCTGGAACGTATTCTGAGTTCTAATATAATAAATTCCCTAGAGACCGAAAAGCTTATGTCTCCGAAGCAGCGCTGTTTTAGAAAGAACAGCTCGTGTGGAACTTAACTTTCCCTTTTCTCACACGTTATACTGCGAACTATGATGAGGGGCAACAGGTAGAGTCCATATTTCTTGATTTCCGGAAAGCATTTGACACAGTGCCACACTGCCGACTGCTAACGAAGGTGTGGGGGTATGGAATAGCGTTCCAGATATGTGTTTCAAACACTTCTTAAGTAATAAAACCGAGTATGTTGTCCTCGATCGCGAGTGTTCATCAGAGACAAGGGTATCGTCAGGACCTCCCCAGGGAGGTGTGATAGGACGGCTTTTATTTTATACATACATAAATGATTTGGCGGACAGGGTGGGCAGCAATCTGTGACTGTTTGCTGATGATGCTGTGGTGTATGGGCAGCTGCCGAAGTTGAGTGACTGTATGATACAAGACGATTTAGACAAAATTTTTACTTGGTGTGATGGATTTCAACTAGCTCTAAATGTAGAAAAATATAAGTTAATGCGGATGTGTTGAAAAAACAAACCCGTAATGTTCGAATACAGCATTAGTATCATGCTGCTTGACACAGTCATGTCGTTTGATTGTGGGCGATCGTTGCAAAGCGTTATGAAATGGAACGGGCACGAGAGGATTTTAGCAGGAAAGATGAATGGTCTACTTCGGTTCATTGGGAGAATTTTAGGAAAGAGTGGTTGATGTACAAAGAAGACCGCACGTAGGACACTAGGGCGACCCATTGTTGAGTACTGTTCAAGTGCCTGGCATGTGCACCAGGTCGGATTAAAGGAAGACATCGAAGCAGTTCAGAGGCGGGTTTGCTAGATTTGTTACTGGTACGTTCCAATAACACGCAAGTGTTACGGAGATGCTTCTGTAACCCAAATTGAGAAACTGTAGAGAACCAGCATTTGAAGCTGACTGCAGTATGATTCTACTCCCGCCAACATATATTGCTCATACGGAGCCATACAGACAGTCGTTCTTGTCAGACGGCTCTGCCTCGCTGGGCCTCTCCACAGGATGGCTCTGCAGTGAGCTGTGAAAATTCTGCCTTTCAGTTGCTGAGCAGAACAACTCCCAGTACAGCCCCAATCCGCCCGCATGCCATCACCTCCTCTATCTCTCTCGCTATCCTAGCCAGCACAAAAACTACTTTTGTAAAGTACGCAGTACTGCAGTTGTTAGTGTGAAACTCTCCAGTATCAGTCAGTACAATTAATAAACTGATTACCCCACCTAACATTAGATCCCAAATGATAGAAATATTTTAATCTGATCTACCAAATTAATTACGTTAATTGATCATGTAAAGAGGCAAAATATCACCGCCTTACACTCTTGAAACTGAATTGACAGACACTTCAATATAGATGCTGGCTATCCAACGAAGGCGTACTTACAAAGTAGCAAGAACCAGCACTAAATCTTGATTCTGGGAATATACTACAGCCCGTTACGTCTCGCAAGCACAGGATTCGTTGTGATAAGACTAGATCAATGACAGAATGCACAGAGGCGATTAACCAATCATCCTCCCCGCGCTCCGAATGTGAATGTAACGGGAAGAAATCGTAATAACTGATAGAATGGGACTTACCTTCTGCCATGCGCTCCAAACAGTGGTTTGCAGAGTATGGATGCAGATGTAGAGTCTGGTGACGGAGACAAGTGTATGGGCTAAACGTTGTGGAGGGAGAGCACGAGTTGATTATAGTAAACAGTTTCAAATGGCTACAGGTTGCAACAGTTATGCACAGATGAAGAGTCTTGCGCAGAGTAGATTAGAGTGAGTAGCTGCTTCAAACCAGTCTCGGAATGAAGAATTCAAGTGGAACAGAAAAGTAGTAGTGGTACAGGGTACTCTCCGCCACGTGCCCTACGGTGGCTTTCGGAGTATCTAAGTAGATGCAGATGTAGATGTAAGACACCGCTACATCCGATGCAGCACTGGTTGATTTCCACATGGCAGCCTCAGCCATGGGCCAGCAGCGCCATAACGTCGATACACCAAAATGACTGGGGGCGTGCGGCATTGGCAGGCTAGTTACTAATCTCCAACCTACGGGCTTGTTTCGACGTACATGGTTGGAAGCGTTGCTTCAGCAAAACAAGTAGGCGCCGAACCAATATAAATAGCCATCATTTTTAGCCAATGGAATCGTAGTGTGGCAGCACCATCTAGAAGGGAGGTCTACGCCGGTCCTTGAGGCGACATGGTCCTGCATGCAGCCACCACAAGACTTGGCATCCGCCAGTCGTTGGCCGACTATTGGCACTAAGTACACCACTGCGGACTTAGCTCCTTTCAGCTGCTGGGTCATCTCCGAGCTCACTTCGGCCGTAGCCAGCCTTCTGCCTCGGAGGACGGCTGCTCGAGACTAGATCGGTGCTGCTCAGCCACCTGCACCTGGGTGGCCACATGACGCTGCATGCCTGTGTTCCCAAGGATGGACACCACTGCTAAGGCCTGTTTTGTTCTATAGGAACCACGGCGGGTCCCCGCACCTTCCGGTGCGCCCTGCCTTCAACTGCAGTGCCGTGCCAAGGCGGTACGTATCGTATACAACCTGTCAAAAGTTTCCGATCACCCACGATAAAAACTATTTACTTTATCTCAGTATACAAAATCAGTCTACAAACTTAATAGATAAACAAAATAAATACTTTCACTATCATTAAGTACACTACAATATAGTTTAGATTTTGCCTCTTCAAAGTATCTATCCTTCGCACTCAGAACAGCCGCAAGGTTTTCAGGAGAGCTTCTGTAAAGTTTAAAGGTAGGAGACGAGGTACTGGCAGAAGTAAAGCTGTGAGGACGGGGCGTGAGTCGTGCTTGGGTAGCTCAGTTGATAGAGCACTTGCCCGCGAAAGGCAAAGGTGCCGAGTTCGAGTCTCGGTCCGGCACACAGATTTAATCTGCCAGAAAGTTTCATATCAGCGCACACTCCGCTTCAGAGTGAAAATCTCATTCTGGAAACACCCCCCAGGCTGTCTTAAGCCATGTCTCCGCAATATCCTTTCTTCCAGGAGTGCTAGTTCTGCAAGGTTCGCAGGAGAGCTTCTGTAAAGTTTGGAAGGTAGGAGACGATGTACTGGCAGAAGTAAAGCTGTGAGGACGGGGCGTGAGTCGTGCTTGGGTAGCTCAGTTGGTAGAGCACTTGCCTGCGAAAGGCAAAGGTCCCGAGTTTGAGTCTCGGTCCGGCACACAGTTTTAATCTGCCAGAAAGTTTCATATCAGCGCACACTCCGCTGTAGAGTGAAAATCTCATTCTGGAAACTTCTACCAATGCTGTACGCTTCAGTTTTTATGTAGCTGTGCCCAATGCAGTCGTTTGACGTTACTTTGTTTGCGTAATAAAAAGTTTTTGGCCGCTACGCACCGCTTTACAATTTGTTCACGAGACGGCGTTGCACTGAAGAGAGAGACATTGGGGCTACTCGCATACTGTTTACCCCATCGTGAATTTGAGGTGCAGTGAAAGTCCTCTGACGATTAGTCTCTACACATATGAACTGATCTCCCCTTTATGATGTTGCTCGGGGTCTTCCAGGTAGCGCAACTCTTGAACCATTGCTACATGTAGATTGGTATACGTAAACTTTTGTTGCTATTGTCTTACCAGAATAGTTGGGTTGTTCGGGGGAGGAGACCACACAGCGAGATCATTGGTCTTATCGGATTAGGGAAGGATGGGAAAGGAAGACGGCCGTGCCCTTTGAAAGGAACCATCCCGGCATTTGCCTGGAGCGATTTAGGGAAATCACGGAAAACCTCAATCAGGACGGCCGTACGCGGGATTGAACCGTCGTCCTCCCGAATGCGAGTCCAGTGTGCTAGCCACTGCGCCACCTCGCTCGGTCTACTAGAATAGTCTTCCTAATGCAGAGCTACAGTTACAGCACGTCCTATTATAAGATAATAGAGTATGAACCAGATCAGGTATACAAACACACTGTTAGGTGCACACAGTGTACTGTATACTAATGCGAACTGATTGCTACACAGACAGCAGAAGGAATGAGGCCTATTCGAATGGAGCCGTCTCAGGTAAAGCCACGTCACCGTTGTGGATACTCAACAGCGCCCCTCTAGGCGAACAACCAATCAAATACACAACAGATGCGCTTAGTCATTACATGCTTATACTTGTTTTATTATCAGAATGGGGATACACTAGAATATCCAAAACTAACTCCCTGCTTTAACGACAAATGCGGTCCTGATAGCTGATCGAAAACTTTTGACACGCAGCGTACGTGATACTGCGGACTCCGCACGTCAGCATTCGTGCTCAGCCACTGGCGTCATAACAGGTCATCGGCCGCCTGTCTCATCAACGCCGCCACACTCGCAGCCGTCAGCACACGGCCAGGAGGGCGTTGCCCCCACAGCGCATCGCTATAAGTATCAAAGTTTGTTCTCCAGTAAACTGTGTGACAACAACCCACTCAACACTGCCACTGTAGAGGTCATCCACCACAAGCCTATATGAAGATCCATATCCACAACTGTTCGAGCGAATATTGCGACGAAAAATGCAAGCAACTGGACATTTAGAATCGCACAACTCACAACGTGTCACTCCCCAAAGCGACACATAAAGCTGTACATCTTCAGTGGACAAACGTTGCAGAAATTGTGTGGTAGCTGACTGGGGGCGTGCAATGAGATCCGACGAGTCGCTATTTTGCCTCTTTTCGAATACTGCAAGACGTCGAGTGCACCTTCGACTCAATAAGCGTTTAACCTGCGGAGTGTGGAGGTATAGTTCATAGTTCAAGCCAGAGATGGTTGTGTTATACACTGTGGAGTCACATTAATGTGACCATCTGGAAGAAGTCTCAAAAAAATGGTTCAAATGGCTCTGAGCACTATGGGACTTAACATCTATGGTCATCAGTCCCCTAGAATTTAGAACTACTTAAACCTAACTAACCTAAGGACAGCACACAACACCCAGCCATCACGAGGCAGAGAAAATTCCTGACCCCGCCGGGAATCGAACCCGGGAACCCGGGCGTGGGAAGCGAGAACGCTACCGCACCACCACGAGATGCGGGCGAAGTCTCAATAGCCACATTATGCAGCGTGGATCGCTGCGAGACAAGCAGGAAGAGAATCAAAGAGGTTCTGGAAGTAGCCGTCTTAGATTGTTTGCAGATGATGCTGTCATTTACCGTCTTTTAAAGTCGTCATATGACCAATATGAATTGCAAAATGATTTAGATAAGATATCTGTATGGTGCGAAAAGTGGCAATTGACCCTGAATCCCTGAATAAAGAAAAGTGTGAAGTTATTCACATGAGTACTAAAAGAAATCAGTTAAATTTCGATTACGCGATAAGTCACACAAATTTGAAGGCTGTAAATTCAGCTAAATACTTAGGGATTACAATTACAAATAACCTAAATTGGAACGATCACATAGATAATATTGTGGGTGGAGCAAACCAAACACTGCGATTCATTGGCAGAACACTTAGAAGGTGCAACAGGTCTACTAAAGAGACTGCTTACACCACGCTTGTCCGCCCTATTCTGGAGTATTGCTGTGCGGTGTGGGATCCGCATCAGGTGGGACTGACGGATGACATCGAAAAAGTACAAAGAAGGGCAGCTCGTTTTGTATTATCGTGAAATAGGGGAATTAGTGTCACAGACATGGTAGGTAAATTGGAGTGGCAATCATTAAAACAATGGCGTTTTTCGTTGCGACGGGATATTCTCATGAAATTTCAATCACCAGTTTTCTCCTCCGATTGCGAAAATATTCTGTTGGCACCGACCTACATAGGGAGAAATGAGCGTCACGATAAAATAAGAGAAAACAGGGCTTGTACAGAAAAATTTAAGTGCTCGTTTTTCCCACGTGCCGTTCGAGAGTGGAACGGTAGAGAGACGGCTTGAAGGTGGTTCATTGAACCCTCTGCCAGGCACTTTATTGTGAATATCAGAGTAATCATGTAGATGTAGATGTAGATGAAGGTATCGACAGGGGTGTGGTCAGCTGAGCTAGGTTTCTCGATTGAGGATCCATGACGCGAACAGCGCTACAGATTCTCGATTGGGTTTAAACCCGGGGAGTCTGGAGGACAGAGAAGTACGGTAAAGTCATCCTGGTGCTGTTCCAACCACGCACATAAACTGCGAGCTATGTGACACATTGCACTATTCTGCTGGTAGACACCATCGTGCCGAAGAGAAAGAAACAGCTTATAGAGGTGAACAGTGTCCCTAAGGATAGGTGCATACTTGTGTTGGTCCAGTGCACCTTCCAGAATGAGAAGATCACCAAGGAAATGCCCTCCTGCCTGGGCCATTCCAACGGTTGTTTCAGGGTGTTTGTTTTCGGACATTTCATGCCGTATATGCTAACGGCCATCTGTCCGATGGAGCATAAAACGTGATTCTTCTGAAAAAGCCACCAGTCGAGCACTCAGTGGATGTCCAATTGCGATATTAGCGTGCAAATTCCAGGCTTATTCGCAGCATGGGTGCATTAACTAGGTGCCTGCTGCAAAGGCCCATACGCAGCAACGTCCACTGAACGGTCGTTCGAGAAACAATGTTGGTAGCCCCTTCGTTCACTTGGGCAGATAGTTGGTAACACCTAATTCGAAACAATAAACTTGGAGTAGACGATGTTCACTGAGAATTATTGAGATCCTTGTGAGAACCAATCAAGGCAAAACCATTTCTCCTCGCATGCAAGAGATACGAGACCATCGAGACCTCCTAACGTCAAGAACAATGTGACAAACCCACTTCAAAATAAGGCAGTGATAACAAGTGTATTACAAAACTATCAGTTTAGTTAGCAATGGTTATAAAGTACTGGCACGACTTATTCACACAAGACTGGGAAAGCTGGTAGGATATCAGTTTGGGTTCTGGAGAAATGTAGGAACATGCCAAGGCAATGCTGACTCTATGACTTATCTTAGAAGACAGGTTAAAGAAGCACACACCTACGTGCATAGCGTCTGCAAACTTAGGGCAACCTTTCGACAATGTTGACTGCAGTACACTCATTGAGATTCTGAAGATAACAGGGATAAAATACAGGTACCAAAAGGTTATGGGAGTTTGAAAAGTCCGTGCAAAGTCCGAGAGATGGCACCACCAGCGCTTATCGAGGTCATGTTTAGTTAGTAGCATCTTTAGAAAGAACGCACACCAAGTTTCAACCATATTGGTCTATTTCTTTGTGTTTGGCATTCGTGTGAATCAAGGAAGTCGAGTGATTGTCAAAAAATGGACGAAAAAGAATTTCGTGTGGTGATTAAACATTACTTTATGAAAAGCAAAACTCCTCAGAAGACTAAAGAGAAGCTTGATAAACATTACGGTGACTCTGCACCTTCGATTAGAACAGTTTATAAGTGGTTTCAAACTTTTCGGAGTGGCCATATGGGCACAAGTGATGCTGAACGTTCTGGACGCCCTGTGGAGGTTACGACTCCAGAAATCATTGATAAAATCCATGATATGGTGATGGATTATAGAAGAGTTAAGATGCGTGAGATTGATAGTGCTGTGGGAATTTCGAATGAACGGGTACATAATATTTTGCATAAAAATTTGGATATGAGAAAGCTATCCCCAAGATGGGTTCCGCGATTGCTCACGCTTGACCAAAAACGGAATCGTGTTGCAAGGATGGTCAGCTGTTCAGGAAGAATCCGCAGGACTTTAAGCGTCGTTTCGTCACGTCACTGTCGATGAAACATGGATACATTACTATACTCCTGAGACCAAACAACAATCCAAACAATGGGTTACCAAGGGAGAATCTGCACCAAAAAAGGCGAAGACCATTCCTTCGGCCGGAAAGGTTATGGCGACTGTCTTTTGGTATTCGCAAGGGATAATCCTCATCGACTATCTGGAAAAGGGTAAAACTATTACAGGAGCATGTTATTCATCGTTATTGAACCGTTTGAAAACCGAGCTGAAGGAGAAACGCCGGCGATTGGACCGAAAAAAAGGTCCTTTTCCATCACGACAATGCACCAGCACACACCTCAGCAGTTGTGGACATAAAAGTAATGGAAATAGGATTCCAACTCGTTTCACATCCCCCCTATTCTCCATACTTGGTTCCCTCGGATTACTATTTGTTCCCCAATTTGAAGAAATGACTGGCGGGACAAAGATTTTATTCAAACGAGGAGGTGATTGCCGCAACTAATAGCTATTTTGCAGACTTGGACAATTCCTATTATTCGGAAGGGATCAACAAATTAGAACAGCATTGTACGAAGTGTATAAGTTTAAAAGGAGACTATGGCGAAAAATAAAAAAGGTTTACCCCAAACACGTAAGTAGTTTTTATTCTTGCACGGACTTTTCAAACGCCCCTACAGCCTGCACGGAAACCAAACAGCAGGTGTAGAACATGAAAGGGAAGCAGTATCTGAGAAGGAAGTAGACAGGGTTGTAGCCTATCCCCGATGCTATTCAATCTATGCAATGAGCAAGCTGTGAAAGAAAGAAAAGAAAAATTTGCATAAGGAAATTAAGATCAGAGAGAAGAAATAAAAACTTTAAGGTTTGCCAGTGACATTGAAATTCCGTCAGAAACAGCAAAGGACTCGGGAAAGCAGTTTAACGGAATCGATAATATCTTGAAAAGAGGTTATAAGATGGACATCAACAAAAATAAAACAAGGGTAATGGAATGTACTCGTATTAAATCTGGAGATGCTAAGGAAACAGATTAGCAAATGAGACATTAAAAGCAGTAGATGAGGTTTGCTATTTAGACAGCAAAATTATTGATGACTCCCAAAGTAAAGAGGATATAAAACTCGGACTGGCAAGAGCAGGGAAAACATATCTCAAAAAGAGGAATTTGTTAATATAGAATATAAATTTAAGTGTTACGGAAGACTTTTCTGACGATGTTTGTTACGATAACCAGTTCAGACAAGAAGAGAATAGAAGTTTTTGAAGTGTGGTGCTACGGAGGAATGCTGAAGTTGGGTACAAAAAATGGTTCAAATGGCTCTGAGCACTATGGGACTTAACATCTGTGGTCATCAGTCCCCTAGAACTTAGAACTACTTAAACCTAACTAACCTAAGGACATCACACACATCCATGCCCGAGGCAGGATTCGAACCTGCGACCGTAGCAGTCCCGCGGTTCCGGACTGAGCGCCTGAACCGCTAGACCACCGCGGCCGGCGAAGTTGGGTACATGGCGTAACTAATGAGCAAATACTGAATCGCACTGGGAGAAAAGGAATTATGCCAGCACTTGACTAAAAGAAGGGATCGGTTGAAAGGACACTTTCTGGGACATTAAGAAAATGTCAGTTTGATAATTGATGGCAAGTGTGGCGGCGTGTGAGGGTAAAATTTGTTGAAGGAGGCCAAGCCTTGCCCCACCATACGCTGGTCCTATTCGATGTAGATTACAGCAGCGCAGAAATGTGCGCTGGAGTAACTTAAGCGCGAAGGGCTGCATCAAATCTGTTTGGACTTGTAATGGTACTTGAATTACGTAACCATTACGGCACCTCACCTCAACCTCTCAATACCAGCAACATTCTACTGTGTTTCTGCATAATAGTTAACATATTTCTGTGACAACATTCAGATTTGGTTTCATTAATCTAGAGGTACTTCGATACATCGATAAGTATATATTGTAATGATATTATTCTTATGTGTATTTTTTTTTGTCACTATGATCTTTGACGTACTTGTAACTCTGATTTTTGGGCGCGTAAGCGCTTATTAGAGAGTCAAGCTTTGGTCGTCATGTTAAAAAGACGCAAATTGTAATCAGTTTATGAAATGTGAACTTTAACAAAAAATGGTTCAAATGGCTCTGAGCACTATGGGACTTAACAGCTGAGGTCATCAGTCCCCTAGAACTTAGAACTACTTAAACCTAACTAACCTAAGGACATCACACACATCCATGCCCAAGGCAGGATTCGAACCTGCGACCGTAGCGGTCGCGCGGTTCCAGACTGAAGCGCCTAGAACCACTCGGCCACTCCGGCTGGCGAACTTTAGCAGTGAGGAAGATATTTTCAAGTATGTTTTATATTGTGAAGTGATGTTTTGGAACGAGTTACGTGATATTGCAGCAAAAGTAATAAAATAAAAGTGAAATTCGGAGTGCTGATTCCTTTTTTTACATCACCATTGTCCTAACTTGCTAAAGTTTAATCTTCGAGAATGGTTTATGAAACACATCTATAAAACTTTTGAATATCGCAGAATAACACCTAGGCCTCTTTGCATCCGAGCTTGGAATCATCACTACCTAGATTTTCGACGATTGAGGCATGAGTTCACAACGAGACCAGCGTGGGAAACACGAAAAGATGAGTGCCTTGTTTATCCATTATTTCAAGAAATGACTTTAACTGTGCTCTAATGACACCTGCCACATAATATAACTTTGTTGTTGCCCGAAAATGCAATATTTAGCAGCGTGAGCAACACTACAATCATAATTAATTTTTGACCTATGTTGTGGTAGGGTTGTTAGAGACTGTAGGCCACTAGAACCACACGACAATGATAATGTTTTGACGACTGGTATGCAGCCCCCCGCCCCCCCCCCCCCCCGTTTCTACTGCAGAGTAGTTGATGTCAGTGCTTGGACAAAGCCAGCGACGCCCTTCAGCTTCCGGATGCTGCGCCAGCTGACCTGGCGCGGTCTTTCGTCACACGCTGTGCTGCTGTGACACTGCTGTTAGCGGGTACACGCCTATGCACTACCAGTCATCTGTGCCATATGCCCAGTGTACCGCTCAACGAGAAACGAGCGGCACACTTTCTTCTAATTCCGCTTAATCATTCAAGGCGAACGCAGCAGTTATCGCTTCGACACAGTTTCCGTAACTATGTCGGTGCAGTACAGCAGCAGTAATCTATAAGTGGAAGAAAAACTAACTACAGGTCTTCAAACACCGTCTGCCTATTATGATCACAATTACCTGAAACCAAATCCCACTAAAAAACAAGTGTGTGCTTTCCATTTACGGAACAGAGAGGCTAGAAGGAACCTAAACATAACCTGGAGAGTACAACTGACCAACTGCGATACCTCAAAATACCTGGGAGTAAAACTAGACCGTTCCCTCACCTTCAAAGTCCACTGCAAGGACATAAAAATAGAAGTATCTGCTAGGAACAACATCATTCGGAAACTGACAGGTAACAACTGGGGCGCACAACCAGATGTTCTTCGCACATATGCATTGTCCTTATGCTTCTCCGCTGCTGAATATGCAGCAACCGTGTGGTAGAACTCCAACCATGCCAAACAAGTGGACATGGCCCTTAATGAAACAGGACTTATTGTCACTGGCTGCTTGCGGGCAACTCCTATTAATAAAATATATCATCTCATGGGCATAGCACCTACACATATCAGAAGAAGAACAGCAGCAGAAAAAGAGTAGCGGAAACAGGAGACAGGCCCAAGACATGCCTTGTTCGGTTGTGAATACCAACATCCAAGATTAAGATCAAGAAAGAGTTTCCTCCGTTCAACAGAACCACTTTTAACGCCACATGCAAATCGTCGAATACAGCTTAGGCGTAACTCACCATCAGAGAGGTACTGGAACAATCATAAGAAGAGCTTGCTAAAGGACGTCACCTGCCACATAAAACATGGAAGGTCCTCAACAGGCTGAGAATTGGTGTATCCCGATGCAAGGTCAATTTGAAGAAATTGGTCCCCCCCCCCCCCCCCCCCAGGAGATAAACTACGCGAATGTGGGGAACAGCAAGATCATCAACACCTGCTCAGCTGTAGAAACCACCCAGCCCATGCCCGATGGACGATCTGGTTATCACCTATGATACAGCAGTTCAAACGGCGGAATTTTGGATGGCATATGGAATTTAATCATGTACTTACACTGTTTGTAAATTGATGTCATATGGAATTTAATCATGTACTTATATTATCTGCAAACTGCTGCCTATCAGCTATAGACGTATTTTATGTTCTGGACACGAGTAAACAAATAAAATAAAAATCTAATCTAACAGTTAAATCTGTGCTTAGAGGCACGAAAATGCGTTTGGTGTAACAGCTTGGTAAAAACAGAAAAGTTACCTCATTAACTGATAACAACCCAGAGTTGGCAGAAACCGTCACTGCGTCAGTTAACATCCAAACAAATTCCTCTCTGTTTGGTCCCATTCTTATTGCCACTCACGGTATTTCACATATTCATTATGAATAAGATATTTAGGTTCCATCTGTTTTTTCGTCCTTTTTTATTAAACACATAGCAAAGAATGCTGAACGAATTGATTAGCCCTCTAGAAACAATAGCTGGAGTAATATGGATTCAATTTTATTCGCCATCAGCCTGAACCGGATCCTGTAGGCAGTAGGGATTCACAAAATTATTTGGTTTGCAATGAACTCGTACCAGGGGTACCGAGACTCAGAAGAGCGGTGGCCTTCTCAAAGTTTCGAGATGCCCTGTAAATGCGTCCATACTTAAGCTTTGTTTCACGTGTCGTTCGTTTTCGTCTAGATGTACATCTCCATGAGACCTGCCGTGTAATCTGTCGCACCATGACCGTTGTGCATTACGTTAATATTATGGCGGAGTATCTGCTCTTCCTAATGTTTGACACCGAGCGAAGGAGGGCAGTGGTTAGCACATGAACTCGCTTTCGAGAGGACGACGGTTCAAATCCGTGTTCGACCATCGTGATTCAGTTTTTCCATGATTTCCCTAAATCGCTCAAGGCAAGTCCCACCATGATTTTTTTGAAAGAGCACGGCCAATTACCTTCCCAGTCATTGACACAATCCGAGTTTGTGCTCCATCTCCAATGATGTCGTTCTCGGCGGGACGTTAAAACCCCATCTTCCTTTTTTCAACGCATGATGTCTTCTCCAATGTCGATGGCATTTTCCAGCAAGATAACTATTGGTGTC
Organism: Schistocerca americana; assembly: GCF_021461395.2. NCBI lineage: Eukaryota > Metazoa > Arthropoda > Insecta > Orthoptera > Acrididae > Schistocerca > Schistocerca americana. The sequence goes on along the minus strand of NC_060119.1, from coordinate 928,989,041 downwards.
ACAAGGTCACAAGAGTGATACAATGGTTTTGGAGTCTGATGAATTCGCGTTGATGTCTTGAGCACGAACTTAGCCTGATCTGAACGCGACTGAACACATCTGGAACGCTTTGGGGCTCCAGATCCGCACCCACAAAACACAATTGACGCGAATTGCGTGCTCTGTGTTGAGAAATCTGGTGACACGTATCCCATGAATCATATGAAGGTCTTGTCGAATTCACGTCACGCGGGATCACTGATGTATTACGTTCCAAAGGTTGACCAATACACTGTTAAGCAGGTGGGTCTCACATTATCAACGTATTTCTACAGTTTATACCAGGTTAACATAAAAAATAATGTCAATTATTGCATAGTGTTTGTATTAAACCGGAATATTCTGTAAATGAATGAGTCACACTGGAATCAGTGACTCGTTGAAATATCCAGCGTCACGAACCAGTATTAAGTGACGACTCTACAGATATTGTTCATCGCTGCCTCCGGGACTGTGAAGACGAGATTAGACTAATTACAGCACACACAGAGGCTTTTTCGGAGTCATTCTTCCCGCATTCAGTATGCGACTGGAACGGAATGAAACTCAAATATGTGGTATCTCTGCCATGCACTTCACAGTAGTCTGCAGAGTATGTATGTATGTAGATGCCGAATTTTTTTGTGGGGGCATAACTTTATATTTGTCTCATCGATAGTTAGGAAGACAACTGCGTTTGGTAGCCGACGGAAGACAACTGCGTTTGGTAGCCCACCTCCGCCCAAGAGCGAAAAGAATTTCTCATGACATTTCCAGCGACATCTACATACACACTCCGCGAGCCACCGTGCGGTGCGTGGCAGAAGGTACCCAATATCATTCAACTGTTCAACTGTGTGTGAATTCCTATGGGACCAAACTGCTGACGTTATCGGTCCCTAGACTTACACACTACTTAAACTAACCTATGGTACGAACAACACAGACACACCAATGCCCGAGGGAGGACTCGAGAGGGGCCGCCCTATCCGTGACATGGTGCCGCAAACCGCTCGGCCACTCCGCGCGGCCCTGTATCATTACTAATCATTTACCTTCCTATTCCACTCGCAAATAGAGCGATGTAAATACGACTTTGTATATACTCCCGTATGAGCCCTAATTTCTAGTATCTTATTTTCGTGGTCCTAAAGCGAAATGTATGTCGGCGGCAGTAGAACCGTTCTGCAGTCAACTTCTCATTCTGGTTCTCTTGCCTTCCTTCCAGGGATTCCCATTTGGGTTCCCGAAGAATCTGGTAATACTTGCATGTCGTTCGAACCTACCGGAAACAAATCTAGCAGCCCGCCTCTGAATCGCTTCGATGTCTTCCTTTAATCCGATCTGGTACGGATCCCAGACACTAGAGCAGTACTCAAAAATAGGTCTCACAATCGTTCTATATGCGGTCTCCTTCACAGATGAACCGCACTTTCATAAATTTCTCCCAATAAACGGAAGTCGACCGTTTGGCTTCCCCACAACAATTTTCACACTCATGTTCCATTTTATACCGCTTTTCAGTGTTACGCCCAGATATTTAAACAATGTGACTATGTCAAGCAGGACACTACTAGAGCTATATCTGAACATTACGGGTTTGATTTTCCTGCTCATCCACATTAACTTACACATTTCTACATTATAGTTAGCTGTCATTCATCACACCCATCCTGTCTAAATCATCTTGTATCCTTGGTACCTTTTCGAGATACACCTGAAGTGATTTTAAGTAATCAATCGCAAACCTAACTGAGGATGGCCTGAAGGTAGCTTCTATCCCTTCTTCTACCTTATGCGAGCCATCTGCCTTAAACTGAGCGGTATGGCGCTGTACGTAAATCACTAGACTCCTATTCGGGGTCAGTTCATGATCAGGGAAGTCATCCAACTCGTGAACGGAACCAGTAAGATATTGAGAGCTTTCAGATCCAAATCTACCTACCTTGGGTTACCTTTCCCAAAGTTTTCTTAAAATTATTTTAGGCGAACTGCAGGGGTGACCCTTTAAGTTGGCCGTGTCCGCTTGTTCCTAATCATCTTTCCCCGTACAAGTAGTCAGTATAAGACATCGTGACAGAAAAACGGTAAACACTAAATAGGTCTTCCTTCAGTATTCTAGTGGCAATGCCAATACACCACCATCTGGAAAAATTCTGCTTTTCTGAAAATGCTTCCACGAAACACTTGCCACGTCAGTAATCTCGCAATTTGTACACTGTGTGCGGACGCTATAGTAGCATCAAAGGCAAGTTGCCGAACATAAAAAGCTTTATGTGCGTGCGTACATGTATCGCAGCAGGAGTCACCACCTATCACGTGCGCCGAGTGTCTCTCCACGAAAGTGACCTCGACGCCATGCCGTAAGCAAACTGATTGCAACTGAAGCCCTTGATGTCTCAGAACATGTCCTACCAAGCAATCACTTCTTTTAGTTAGGTTGTGTCACAAATATCTTGTCTCCCCAATTCTGTTCGGTACCTCCTCATTAGTTATGGGATCTACCCGTCTAATCTTCAGCATTCTTCTGCAACAGCACATTAAAAAGCTTCTATTCTCCTCTTGTCTGAACTGCTCATTGTCCACGTTCCACTTCTGTACAAGACTATGCCTTAAACAAATACCTGCAGAACAGATTACCTAACACTTACATTTGTATTAAACATAATAAATTTTTCTTTTTCACAAATGGTTTTTCTTGCCGATCCGCATTTTATGTCCTCTTTACTTCGACTGTCATCAGTTATTTTGCTGCCCAAATAACGAAACTCACCTACTACTTTTAGTATCTCATTTCCTGATATAATTCCCTCTGCATCGCCTGATTTAATTCTGCTACATTCCATTGCCCTTATTTTACTTTGTTGTTTTTCATCTTATAGCCTATTTGCAGACACTGTCTATTCCGTTCAATTGCTTTTCCACATCTTTTGCTGTGTCTGGTAGATTTACAAGGTCGTTGGCAAACGCCGAAGTTTTTATTTCTTCTTCCCGAACTTTAAGTCGCTTTCCTAATATCTTCTTTCTTTATTTTACTGCTTGCTACATGTATAGATTGAGTAAGTTCGAGGATAGGCTGCAATAGTGTTTCACTACATTCTCAAACACTGTTTCCCTTTCATGTCCTTTAGTTCTTTTAGCTGCTGCTTGATTTCTATTCAAATTGTAAGAAAAAGGAAAAAAACTTTCACTCTCTGTATTTTTTCCTTGAGATCTTCAATCGTTGGCTAATGCTCCCTCTGAAAGTCGCAACAACCTCTGGTTCTTTCAGTTTATGCAAGCCCCATTTTCTTAAATTTCTTCCTTTTTTTGTAATTTCTGTAGTCTTATTCTGCAGTTTGTAGTTAGTAAATTACGGTCACAGCCCAGATCTGCTCCTGGAAATGTCTTTCACTTTAAGATCTTGTTTTGTAATCTCTGTCTGACCATTATATCATTAATCAGAAGCCCTTTCCAGGTCTCTCCCACGTATAACGTTGTATGATTCTTAAATTAACCTGGGTACAAAATGCTACCAGGCAGCGTCCTATTTCATTTCTTTACAAAGTTCATGCCATCCTACTATTTTTCCTTCTTTTTATTTTCCCACTATCGAATTCCAGTCTCTCATTACAATCAAATTTTCGACTCCCTAAACTACCTGTATAATTTATTTCTAGTCCTACATTCTTTCAGTCTCTTTTTATCTTCTGTGAAGCTAGCTGGCATATTAATTTGTATGACTGTGGTGGGTGTGATTCGTGCCTATTTTGGATACAATAATGCGTACATTTTTCTGTTCATAGTAGCTGACAAGTATTCTTATTTTCTTATTCATTATTAGACCTACTCGTGCATTATCGCTATTTCATTTTGAACTTATAACCACGTACTCACCTGATCAAAAATCTTGTTCTCCCTGCTACTGGTCTTTTACCGACAAGTCCAATTTGATCCATAGTACTTGACTCGAAAAAGAATATTGTACAAATGGGTGACTCTATAGAAATGGTGCTAGAGTCAGACTGTATTAACAATGGGAAAAACACCTACTTATAGTCTGTCAGTTCTTGTACGAATGTACATTCTCCTTATGTGTAACAGTATGTTATTACATGGCATCAAATTTTGTCATTTTTCTGGAAACGTAGGGTGTCCTGTAGTTAAATGGATGGAGAAGTATCCTGGAATGTGTTATCAGTGCACAACTATAATACGACAAGAGATTATTTTACTTTTCTGTGGAAAGACTTACAAATAACAATGTGTTAGTATTATTATTACTGTAACGGTTATTTCACAGCATCACTGGTTGTCTAATGCAACCAGATTTCCAAAACACTTTATTTACAGACGTATGTTCAGTCCGCTGTCTTTCCTGCATCGCGTCTACAATTCCTACATTGCTTACTTCCTGTGTTTACATCTTTTCCGCCTTCCTGGTGTTCTTCATGCACACACTTCATGAGGTGTTCTGTTGCCATCCATATGTCTTCTATGGCAACGCAATTCATACAGTTTCTCTCTATCCACTGTGCCAATGATGAATCTACTTTCATTATATGCTTCATACCTTCATTCCGTACGCCATCCATTATATGGGTTTGTATCAGCTTCGTTACCTGGAGACTTACTTTCATTTTGAGAGTGTTCACACCTGTGCTGTCGTTCCTTTACAACTTTGAAAACTAGTAATTCCTTACTTCACCTTACTTCATTCTGTGTATCCAGAACATTGTTTCTATTCACTGTTGGTGTGACACTCTAGTACTTACAAAAGGTTGCATTTATTTAATAATTACCTTCTCAGTCATTTCCTTCCGCTCCTACGACGATATACAGCGCTTTTCAAACATTTGTCTTCATATCTCACTCCCCATGTTCCCACATTACTCTTCTAAACACTCACCCTCCGTATTCTTACATTACTTTTCTAAATACGTACGTTACATTACAGGACAAAAACCGATTGTGGTGGTGGTCGAAAAGATTTGAAAATATATTGTACTGTAAGTAGTAGTTTAGTATAATGAGTTACGGAAGACTGTGATTCAGTAGATGTTGCAGTGTCGTTCTGCAGCAGATCTTACATTGTCTCAATAGGAACTTACTGTTAAACTGTATTCGAAGAAGAGAAGAGATGAAGGAATCCAAGAGTCACATATTTGATCGACGTTGAGATCTCTCGACCTGGTACTCAGTCTTCGTTAGATTAAGATCTGAAGTGAGTCAGAGAAATCACGTAAAACCTTCGCGTAGAAAGCCGGTGGCCGGTTTGAACTGTGTTTTTCGTGAATATGAGTCTAAGTGTTGTAACCATTGCGCTCCCGGTCTCGAAAAGAGCATTCTTGATTTGGGTACTGCTAAACAGAAATACTCTGCAAACAATATTTGTCTCGTGATCTGCGGATGCATGAAGCTGAAAAATTTTAGATGGAAATTAGAGAGACAGGAAGATGGCTGAGTGTTGCGGGCTTGACGGTCCGCAAGGTGAGGAAAAAGAACGGGTTATTCGTGAAAGCGCCTCGGCGTTACGCTAACGGCCGCTCACGCATAACAACGGCCGTTGATGGCCAAATGCTGCAGGAAACGCCGATACAACAGCGTGGCTGCGGTGTGCAATGGACTGGCCTAAATTGCCAAGAACGGCTTGAATGCGTCCTTTTAAAGGTAGCCTTTGCCCAAGAAATCAGTCACATTCAACAACACAGGAAATGGTGGCGATTAAACTGTTTAACGTCTCGTCTAAGCCAATGGGAAACTACGGTTGAGTGGGAGAAGGTCGTGAAATGGTTTTAACGAAGAGACGTACTCCTAAATCAGACTGGAGGTATACCAGGCAAGAATCCTGCTTCTCACTAACGCTGGTTGAGTGTCAACCACTGCATCTAGGTCGGCCCCTCGTAGCTAACGTACTTCTGAACTGGACACAGGAGCATTAATGATCATCTCTCATCGCCGATACCTTTTGCGAAGAGTAGGTTTCCAATTCCCGCGTAAGTATAGGTGTTATAATTTTCCATAGTTTCTTTAAACAAATACTAGAATGGTTTCTTCAGCCAGGACACGGCTGATTTCCTCTTCCCTGTTGGTTAACTGATGCAATGTCCTTCTCTGTTGACCTCGACGTCGACAGGAAGTTAAATTGCAACATTCTCTTCTCCCTACGCAAAGCAATTTTTGTAAATGTAACAAGAAACAGTTCATACAAGAGATGAAATGAAATGTCGTGTGGCTAAGGCCTCCCATCGGATAGACCGGTCGCCTAGTGCAAGTCTTTTTAGTTGACGCCACTTCGGCCACTTGCGCGTCGATGGGGATGAGATGATGATGATGATGAGGACAACAGAACACCCAGTCCCTGAGCGGAGAAAATCCCCGACCCACCCGGGAATCGAACCCGGGCCCCGTAGCATGACATTCCGTCGCGCTGACGATTTTTTAATCTGATTTTGTTCGTTGTATTTGTTCGGGGCCGACGTCCCATGACGCTTGTTCAAGTACATCGTTGATCCATTCACTCAGTTTTTTTTTACTACAGAAAGCAGCTAGCCCTCTAACCGAACACGCTGAGCTACCGTGCCGGCATGAGAGATAGCGTGTTCTCGTAAGTGCTTGGCACCAACGTCGTCAAAAGGCGAATATTTTTGTACTATTCTTTTCTTACGGCCAGAATCCATTTGTAGAATTCCTATTGTCATGAAACCAGAGACGTTGTTTTAATCCTTATGACTTTACGCTTAGCCTGGAATTGCCAATTCTGCATTTTACCTTGGTTCTACACTCGCTTTACAAAACTGGGTCAGAATGTTGGGCCTTCAAAATGAAAATAAAGAAAAACACGAGAAAAATCAAAAAGTTATGTTCGGGAACTGGCACAAAATTATGTTGCTGTCCTTTTGTTTCGGCAGTACCAAATGTGCTAGTGTCTAAAATAGTGATACTTGTATACCGGTTCACATTCAACAGAATAGATGTGTTCACACAACAGCACATAGTTTTTTCGTAATGATGGTCATCTATAGCCCATTAAGCTACATCGTATTGGAATTATAGCTGTTCGCTGAATCAATTACTAGGAAACACTCGTCTTTAAATTTAGGCCAGAAAATGTTATTCTCCTCTACCTATCCTCTACTGTTAAAACGGAGAAAAGTAATTTTAAGGGGGTCCCAGAAATAATGTGACAAATTTCGAGGCTTTGTAGAGGGTGTCTGGAGGAATAAATCGAGGACAGGTAACCGTTTACAGAAACGTAGTCCAGCAACGCTACAGTGTGTCTAACTTTTAGGTGCCGGCGGCGCCTGTCAATAGGCCACCCCCTTCGGCAGCAAACGTGACTTCGTACGCTGGTGGGACCGTTGGCGGAACGTCTCGCAATGGTGTTGTTTGTTATTAAGTAATGGCGACTGATTGCCACCATCGCCACTGGAGAATATGGAACTATCTGCTGCGAAGGAAGACCTTGTCTTCTGTGAAGGCGATGCTAGGTTGTCTTGGCGAATGATCGTTTCGGACACGGGTTTCCATCTGCAGTTTCTTTTTCTCCTTTACATCGAAAAACATTGGAGATTTTAGAGAATTCTAAGAGAAAAGTAAACTGCGAATGGAAATCCGTGTCCGAAACCGTCATCCCCCGAGGCAACCGAGCATCGCACTCACAGAAAAGAAGGTCTTCCTACGCAGCAAAAAAATGGCTCAAATGGCTCTGGGCACTATGGGACTTAACTTCTGAGGTCATCAGTCCCCTAGAACTTAGAACTACTTAAACCTAACTAACCTAAGGACGTCACACACATCCATGCCCGAGGCTGGATTGGAACCTGCGACCGCAGCGGTCGCGCGGTTCCAGACTGTAGCGCCTACAACCGCTGGGCCACCCTGGTCGGCTCTACGCAGCACACAGCTCCATCTTCTCCACTGGCCATCGTGGAAGTCAGCTGCGATCACTGAATAACAAACAACACCACTGCGAGACGTTAGACCTACGGGTCACCAGTGTACAAAATCACGTTTGCTGCCGAATGGGAAGCCCGTGTGGAGCATGTTTACGAACCACTTAGTATTTTAAGGAACAGTTCCGTTTTTGCAAGTAATTCTACGTATATGTCATGAAAATTAATGCAGCCTACAGTGATGTGATTTATATACAGTTCCGTGTTCGTCTAAGAGTAACAACACAGGAAGGAGCCAGCGCTCATGCTTTGTTTCGTTTTTCTCGTTATATATATGTTACGACAGTGAATCGTTCATTGCTGCTTTTGATCTGATTGAGATTACATATGAAGGCACTTCTGTACAAATTATTCTAATTGAAATAATAATAATAATCAAAAGTGAGTTGTTCAACCATCTTCACGTAGTTTCCTACCCTTTTATTATCCTATTGAATGGCAATTGTAATTACACTAGTCGAAGCTAGTAAGAATTTGCGTTTTAACAGTTAAATTATTTTCATCTTTAATAGTAATTTCTTGTATAATCCGTTTACCAGGATCTGCACATAGTTTTCTTGCTCCGACGTACGATGCTGTTATCATGTCACGTGGTCTAAATTAACTTCCAGTAAATATATTTTTCAGACGACCCTACTCAACACGAAGCTGCACACCAACTTTGGCTTGAGCATAAAATCAGTGTGTTTTAAGAGCGAAATTAAATCAATGTAAAAGTGAAAAAGCGTTTCTTACATGCAGTTCTTGCTAGTAATTCAGTGCTTAAGTCAGAGATATCACTTAATATACATGATGATTTTTTCAGTTGCCAGTAATTTATAACTGAGTCTCACGAAACATTACGGCAACCAAATAAAATAAAGATTTCATTGCCTTCTTGGTGTGAGATAAAGTCAGATATCAATAGAGGTCAGTTATACCTAGTGGCAGCCACAGGGAGCCTATAGCTTCGACGCTCTGTAGCGTCGTCAGATGATGTTTCCGGACACGGGTACCTGCCTCCGATTTGTTCCTCAAGACGCTCTCTACAACCCCTCGACGTTTGTCGTAACGTTTCTGGGACACCCTGTTCTTTCGGACATGTACGCTCAAAAGAATATCTATATAATATACGCGCCTTAAGGCATAGCGATCTGTCAGTGCAGATGCACAATAATGTCCGACCTCTCGCGGGAATATGGACTCGGGACACTACTCTGTACCGTGCAGCATATGGAGGTTTGAGTCGGACAGGAGACGTATTCGGATAACGGAAGCGATTAAGGCGACCACTTGCGTAAATTGGGAACACCGATCTGGTACAAATTATAATATGGCACCACTGAGTTATTTCAGTGCCCGAATCCAGTGGAAGTCGGAAATTTCCTTCGTCAAGAAAGAAGTAAAGTGCACGTTGTGGCAGTGACTGACACGTGTCCTCCGCATCTGCCTCTCTCATCGTCATCGGCTTACTCAGCTACAAATATTCGCGATGCCTCTGTTTGCGACAGCTGCTACTAACGCCAACTTATAACAAAGGACAGACAAAGGTAGATATCTGGATATCATGGAAGAGATAAAAATTTTTTCGCTTTATGAATCCAAATTTCATTTTGAATGAACAAATTGAACTGAAAACAAAAAATATATATATTGAAAATTTCCGTGATATTTTATTGCAAAGATATTACTGGTCATAATGGCAATTCTTTGCCGTTTAATTTTGTATATTCTCTGGATTGGAGGTATAATAAGTGGAGGTACGCTACTGACTTACGCTGTACATTGCTTTGAAGCCGGCACGGCCATGTTAATAGCCCCTAAACATTAAAAGACTACCGTTTAAAATTGCTTCTTACTCTTAATTTGTCTTGTCAGAGCAACAGTTGTTTTAAATAGTAAAAATTACAGTTTTTTCGTGAATATCACAGATGTCAGGAAGGCATTTTCATGCGTTTTCCCGGTCTTAAAGGCACATTTGATCCAGTAATACGACGCAGGCTCAAAATGTATGTTGCTATGGCTGGGCGGTTTGCAGTTTTTCCTTCTCACAGCGTTCAGCCAGAGCGCTCTTCGAGTTACATTGATAGGAGATCTAATGTCAAACTACAGAAATAAAACCACTACAGTAAAAGTAACCAGCGCAACTAAAATTCAGGTATATAAAAGAAAATATCGCTTGAACGAGTCCAGTTACGATTAAATTGTCAGTCCTTCACACTTTACACTGAATCAGACGTCTAGCACACATGTAAATAATGCAAGCTGGCCTTTTTTTTATATCCAGATTCTTCCACCAGAAGCTAATGTTTGAGGTTACCAACATGGCGAACTCCGGCTTCAAGTATGCAACGTCATGACAACTCTCCTTATTATACCTCCATGATGTTACCCGTTGTATAACTGCCACTCCATACATACGCCTTTGCATAATAAAAAAAATATTATTTACAAATATTATATTTTGAAATTCGTAGAGAGAGAGAGAGAGAGAGAGAGATAGATAGAGAGAGAGAGAAATAACACCTGCTATTGACAAAGAATTTGATTTGTAAATATTGCTTGTGTATTACCACAATTTTCAAAACAATTTTTGCGTTAAATTTGTCCCGTATCCATAACGTTGTAAAGCAGGTAATGGAAAATGATCTCTGACGGAAAACGTCGCACAATTAAAAATAAATTATTCAGCAGCTTTAAGAGTTACAGTATTTCATTAATACGATTAATCAGTGCTGTGGAAAGAGATAAACAAAAACTGTTTTTAAAGACTAAGTCGTTGGTTGTGTCTTCAGTCTGTGAATCTTGTTAAATTTCCCCTTGCGTTTATTGTTAAATCGGTTGACAGCTGCTCTTATTACGCAGAATGCTATCCTGCGATTCAAGGAAATCGTACAGGTCCATATCGAATCCGTGCTCCTGGTACACCTGGCAAGACTGGGTGTTATTTTCAGGCTTTTTCACACATCAGTTATTTAGCCGAATGCCGCGGCAGTTCCAGACAAACGGCGCTAACGTATTCCTCTCTCTCAGGTTGAGGTTATGTGGATTTATTAAGGATGTCCGGCAGCAGAGCTATATGCCTGATCCGCAGTGGACAAACGTTTATCAGTGCTGGGAGAGCAGTATGAGTAAATGTGGATCAATACCAGCAAGAAGACTAAAAAGACTACATGTCAGACATGACAGAGAAATGAGTAATCGAACGAGCATTCTCTAATTGAGTGAATGTGACAAACTAGAAGGTTCCATTTTGCTGGGCTGATGTTGCAGTTCGCCTGGTGCCCGCAATCAGTCTGTGCTGTGAGTCGAAATGCTTAGGACACTGTACTCATATTGGAGGGGAATGGAATGCAGCCATATTGATTTTTGGTTTTGCTGAGTAACTGAAGGTCCGCCTCCGTAACAAAGTGATCAGCGTGTCTGGCTGCTATGCGGAGGAGCCGCGTTCAATTCCCGCCACTGCCAAGAAGTTTTCCTTTGTGTGAGGCCTGGAGCGGGGTGCACTCGGCCTCGTGATGCCCACTGAGGAGCCACTTGAGTGAGAAGTAGCGGCTCCAAGAGCAATAAACCCGACAACGGCCAGGAGAGTTGTGTGCTGACCCCACGTCCCTTCATACCGCATTCAGTGACGCCACTGGCAGAGGATGCCATGGCAGTCGGTCGGTCACGGTTGTCGTACCAGGGCCAGAACGCGGAGCTTAAGTAATTGTAGCTGTATCGCACGTCTGATTGGTTCCTTTAACAATATAAAATATCACGATTAACATATTTCTTCTTTCTTCTGTAACGAAGCAGACAAGACTTCAAGCCTACATACTGGCAAGGAGCGCCCTGAGTACGAGGTCGCAAGTTCAACTGAAAGTGTTGTGTTAATAATTATGACAGGAAAAACATTAGCTGCTAATGACTCATCATGTGCACCAGGAGGGCGACAGAAAATGCGTTTCTGGGATGTGCAGGGATCAGCTTTCTATGGGATGTATGCATTACACTTCACAAAATGAACAGCGTCAACGTTCAAGAAATGTTCAAAAAAGCCCATTAACTTGCAACATGAACACCGAATGAAAAATGACGAGTCAGAGAGGTCACAAAGGTTCGCACCATCAAGATCGAAGGCGAACTCCTTGGCAGTTACAAACCGTGCAGAACGACCAGCTAGGTATCCACTCATAAAGAATACATATAGAATCATGTTACTATGGTGAGAACTGATGGAATATGATGGCATGTAAACGATTGCGAAGCAGTCTATCGTGGAGCTTATCGTGAGACGGCTGTCTTTTAAGGTGTAGGTGCAGATAGTGCTGTAATATGTTTTATAGGCGCGGGAAAGGCAGACATCCAGAGGATGAATTTGACCAGTGGTTCCAGGTGTTACCAACTGCAATGTCACACACTTTTCAGGAGAGATAGCTTGCTCCAAAGGAATACGATTTTTATATGCTGACCAGGAATCAAGGAAAAGCAAGTTATTCTGACCTGTTACTTGCCAAAAACAGGACTCATGCCATAGTTGTAGTCCTCTGACGCCCATTTTCCCACCCTTGCTTGCTATGACGTAATATTCCCTACTGCCCTTACAAGATCACGCACACGAGAAACAATCGTAGGGGGCAGAGCACCTCCAACTTCTCGCAGCGCAATAAATAACGTTCCCTGCAATTAACTATCCAAAAGTTGTCATAATTGTATATGAATACGTTAACCTATTGATATTAGCTGCTCTTGGTACCTCTAATTTCCAGGGTTTCTTTCATATGCACTTCCTTTTCAAATTGTAACTGGTCTGGAGTTGAGAACAAATCCCTTACTGAACGGTGGGATAAGTTTCTTTATCTCATGTAAAAATTTTCGGGCCGATGCCGCAGTTTGCTGTCCATCGTCAACTTGACGCTTTCTTTAAAATTTCGTTATCTTACAGCTTTCAATTCTGTAGCACTGTTTAAAGTTGTGCAATCATCCACTGCTTCCCTTGAAATCACTGTAAGCTATGTCGCGCACTATTTGATGAGCATAAAGTAGTAGGTCACTATTACGCACATCCAGTAAACTGTGTCGAGCATCCTTGAAACTTGCAAACATTAGTTTTTGTAAAAAGTGCGCGTTGTCCTCCCTTGAATGTTCGTAGTTTTTCTTATGCACTACACAGTCATATTGCAGCAGACTTATTGGAAATCTGTTATAACTGTTTTTTCACTATGCTGCGGATGATCTTCCATGTGCTTAGTTACAGATAGTACCCGCTCCTTGAACAACGATTGTCCTTTACAACATTTCACTGGAGACTCCGTGTCCGACAAGGATGATGAACTACATGGCTCGACAACTGTTTCAGTATCACTTTCACTTGTTAAACACGTATCGTCATCGTCCCCACAGTCGAGCGGCTACGACACCACACCTTTCACTGACTCATCTTGCAGAAACACTAATATTTCATGTGTCACTTCTTTCTCACTCTGCGAAATTTCTTTGGTTCGTTTATGACGAAATGTCCACCTAGGCAACCATTGTTATGGATATAATGCAATGTTTGCTTTGTTTATCGTTGCCATTGCTCAGTGTTGTATCAACACCACTAACACTGTAGCACAGTTGTGAGTCACTCGTCGACTAAGCACTTCAACTACGCTCCGTAGCCTCATTATGTGTTCACCACTGAACATCCCTAGTCTCCCCCTACCCCCCCCCCCCCCCCCCCCACCGCCCACCCCGTGTTGCCATTAGCAGGCAATATTGCAGTTGCATCATAGACAATAAGTGGAGCATCGAACGCCGTAAACATCATTGGCCTTTAGCGACCTCCCAGGTTCCTTGTTAGACAAGTGCAGCAGTTTATTGATACAAATGCTCTGCACGTAACTTACTATACTCCAGTGTGCGCTTATTAATATTACATCATAATAAGCTAGTGAACACAAGCTTGAGGCGGAAGGAAATTGCTTTTATGTTGGCGACACAGGACAAATGCGTTTCTACACAGTACTTAGACTAGAAAAAGTGGAGAAGGGACGCTTGCCGATTTCTGCACCGTTACCTGCCGGGCGTACAGGAATTCGTTAAATTTACAGGTTTTCACGTGGGAGATCGGAAACAGGGCTTAAGTAGAGGGCGACGTAAGCAGATGAGAGGAAGATTATTTCATGCCTTCCTGGGGAAGAAAAGTATGTTTTACGGGAGCGAAAGATATGCAGGAATATATCAGGGATACTCTTTATAGATAACACTGGGCAGTCGAAGGAATTACTCTAGAATAACGGAGCAATAGTGGCATGCACTTGACTCAACTCCTGTGCGCTGAAACAAATGGTTTAAAGTAAGTGACACGTTCTGTGCAGTTAGATCACAGAAGGAAATATGGTACAAAAATTCGAACGAATAATTATATTTCATGATAATCGAGAGCAAGGTTTCCTTAGGTCAAAACAGGAAAAGTATGACGATTAGCGGGTGGAGTTCAGGCTCATCTAGTGGGGCAGGCATGCTCAAAAAGAGTCAACGGATTTTTGTTTTGGCGGTGGTCGTGATGACGGGATTGTGGATTCATATGAATATTTATGTACTGGGGTCATTGTCCATAAGGTCAGTATTGTTTGCATTTCGCAGTACATTTACATTTAGTTTTCTTTCTGTTGGAATATGTTGTTTGCACATGTGAAATTTCAGTGTTTGAAATATGATTTACTAGAAGCTACTGACTTTTTAGGAATTCGAAAGATTTGGAGCTGTCATTTCAGTACGAATATTTCTGTACGTGTGTATAAACTTCCTCCGTATTGATCGCAACTGTGTAACGTTTTTATATTCTTGCGAGCGCTTAGTTGAACGTTAATTATATTAAAAAATAAAAGTAAGGCAAAAGCTTAGCATCACACTATTTTCTACTACCACAACGTCCTCGTCTTACCTCATTTACTATCCTTGTGCTATTTTCAGACTCATTCGCACAACTAGTGTGATGACAATGACAATCGGAAAAAGATTTGACATGGTTGGACCATCTGCTACTCAGTACTGTCGTGGAACGCTGATTCATATTATACGATCAAGACAGTTATTGAGATATGTGATTACATGGAGCGCAGTTGGTGGTTTGTTATGTAACGGCTCTTTACTCTGCGCTAATCATAACCAAGGAGGTCGAAATCATTTCTACTCGAATGAAATAAAAAAGTTTTATATGCACAGCCTATAGTGTTTTACCAGAACGTCTTCCATTAAATTCATTAAGACTGTTAACGACTGCTGCCGCGAAGAAACTTTACAAGGCAATCTTCATCGTTGGAGAAAACAGCGTTGTAATAAATGAGCCTGCTGAGACTTCCGCCATGGGCCGTGTCGCCCAGTAATCGAGCGCCAGTTCTGGAGAGCCGCTGGGACGCGCTACAGAGTTAGAGAACCCCGAAACCTGGCGGGGTCAACGGCCTACGCGCTCGTAGGTAGCCTAGTACGCGAAGTTCAACAGTGGCATAAGTGGCGATCAAAAATTTACCGTTCGAAGGCCGCACAGTCCGGAATCGATATGCCAATCAGACAAAATCGCAGTGAGCAATGAGGCAATCATCCCATCGACCCACAGGGTTGAAGATACCTGCTTGGTAAAACTTCGTGTCCTGGTGCATGAAGTCTGTAACAGCCTGCTGCACATCCTCATCCGACAGGAACCGTCGGTCGTTCACGGCCTTTTTTTAAGGGACCGAAGGTGTGATAGTCGCAGGGGGGGGGGGGGGGGGAGAGATCAGAACTACAGGGCGGGTGCCCGAGTGCCTCCCACTTGAGTTGACGTAACTTCTGTTTTACGACATTTCCGATATAGGGGTGTAGTTTATCAGCAGCAGCAACCCTTGTAGCACTGTTCCACAACGGTGCTTTTCGACATATATTGTGCCCCATACACATTCTTCGTTCTCCGACGGATATTTACCGCTGCTTGTTCTTCGGCAGTCGAGAAAAGAATAACAGCATATTGGTCCTGTTTGGATGCATTTGGTAATACCGTCGACGAAAGTCACATTCCGCATTTGCGCCCACGCACGTCGGGAAGACACGAATGCCACACTAATCCGTCGCCTACATGTCGGTGCTTATATACCCGCAACAGAGTCACGCTACATTGCAGCAACACCCTAGACAAAAAATTTTTGTCACCCCCTTATAGAATAATGCGTGTCGTACTCCGATACTCGGTATAGCCTGGGATAGGACAGCTATTAGAGCTGCCGACTGGAATCAGAAGAGGGCGGATGTCTGGGCGAAGTGTGCCGCTGAGCGTGTCAGTGGGCCAGTGGCAGCAGCTTTCACTGCCACACTCCGCGTCTGCTTCCTCCCGCCGCTACCCAGACACGCCGCCGCGGCCCAGCAGCCTCCACGTGCCGATACACGGCACGAGGTCGTCGACTTTCTTTCGCATTCGGCTTACAGCCACTCTGCGTTTGCGCTCACAGCATGCTGGTCAAGTGCTTTGATCCGATGTGGGCATGTAACAAATATAGTGCAGCGAAAAACTACCTCCCACAAAAAGTGGCGACCGTCTCCATTTGTCCTAGAGATCCACCACTCCATCCTAACAACCACCCGACCCCGAACTTCGTCAAAAGAAGATATAAAATGTAAATGTCGTGTGACTAGGGCCTCCCGTCGGGTAGGCATTTCGCTGGGTGCAAGTCTTTCGATTCGACGCCACTTCGGCGACTTGCGCGTCGATGGGGATGAAATGATGATCATTAGAACAACACAACACCCAGTCCCTGGGCGGAGGAAATCTCCTCCGACCCAGCCGAGGATCGAACCCGGGCCCTTAGGATTGACATTCTGTCGCGCTGACCACTCCGCTACCGGGGGCGGACAAAGAAGACATGATCTAAAATTTTCCTGGCGTATTTCTTCTTCTAATAATTTTCGGGTGAGCAGCCGGTTGCCGTCAACATTCTGCCACGATATTTCGGCCAAGAGACGTCTGGCCATCTTCAGGTAATTAGACAGCTACTGAACAGCTCATGTGCATTCATTATGCCGAATCTCGCGAGTGCGAAAAGTGCTGGTGTGTTTCGGCGCGGGACCACCGAGTTGTTTGTGCAGGCCTGGGTGATGGAAGCGAGGGATGATCTGATCATTAAGTATCGAATGAACCCGTCGATTTCGATGTTACTGGATAACTTTGATTATGGGACTCCAGTTTCTATCCACTTGAAAGCCGTTGTCACGATTTATAAGATTATCGGCAAGACGTATTGCCACCGATTCATTGATTACTGAATCCCAAAAACTGGAAACTGGAGCTAAAATTTTTGCTTTATTTTACGGCTTTTCAGTAGTTGTCTACTCATCTGGAGACGGCCGGACGTCTCTTGGCCGAAATATCGTGGCAGAATGTTGACGGGATCCGGCTGCAAACCCGAAAATTATTAGAAAAAGGCACGATATGTTTTGTCAGGACAGTCCCCCCGAACATCCATCCATCTGAGCGACGTCATATCGTTCATCAAATAACACTGGCTGTCCTTTTCAGATGACACCTACATGCCATTGCCATATACTTCAGAAACGCAACCATTTTCTCCCGTCAGTATACTCTGCTGGACAAAAAAAAGTGAAGCACCCAGAAGGGAATGAGGATATCTGGTGCTACTTCTATGATTACATATCGAGTCAAATTTTATAAAGAACATGGTATATGAGCCCACTTAAAAGTTTGACTTAACACACCCTCTTACCCGACTTCAAGCACTGCTTCGGTTGAGAAAGATGTCATAAAGCCGTCGTAACCTCTCCTGAGGCAAGTTGGCCCACAATGGTTTCAACTGGTCCTTCATAACGTCTTGGGACAGGGTTGACATCAGAATTGGTCCCACATATGTTCTATCAGGGACAGATCTGGTGATCTTGCTGGCCACGGGAGTAACTCAACATCATGGAGACAGGTCATGGGGGCACACGTCATGTGTGGACAAGCATTGTCCTGTTGAAAAATGGCACCACGATAAAGTCGCGTGGGAGCTAACACACAAGGACTCGCGATGTCTGTGACGTACCGTTGTGCAGTCAGAGTTCCCTCAGACAACATCTGAAGTCACACTCGATGACTCCCCACATCATGACGCCGAGAGTATCAACACCACTTTGCCTCTCCAGTACATTAGAAGAATGGGATCTCTCCCCATGTAGCCGCCATATTCGTCAACGATGGTCATCTGGGGTAGTGAGGAATCTCGATTCATCGCTGAACACTTTGCGACGCCGTTCATCAGCAGTCCATAATTCCTGGTTAGTTTTCCACTCCAAAGGCAGTCATTTGTGTTGTGGTGTTATCGACATCCTATCCATGGGGCGACAGTTCCCTAGTCTGGCTACTGCTACTCCCCTACCAATGTTTCAGAGAGTCCTTTACTTGTTCCCGAATGGCAGGCGCATATTTGAAGAAGTTACGATCTGCTTGGTGGACAATTCGGCGATCCTCTGTTGTGGTGATCAGTCGTGGTCGGTCGTAATCTTGTCGGCGATTATGTCTGCCCTCACGTTCCCAACATCGGTTCATTGCCGTATCTACAAACGGTTAAATGGAGGCCCATTTCAGGCTCCATCAGATGCTAATTACGCTGTATCAGACGAGTATGCTGCATCTCCGTGTCCTTCACAGTTATCACTCAGCATCTGACGCTGTTCAGCTGCTTGTACACCCCACCAAGCCTGTAACAATACTAAAGTCGAACAACAATAATGCAGTCTGATGGCCGTTCTTCATGTCAAAAAGAACTGCAACTCTAGTCATTTAAATACCCGCCGACGGTGTCTGTGTGTACGAAACTACATTAATATACTACCGTGTCTTCCGGGTGCTTTTAATTTTTTTTTGTCAGGCAGAGTGTCTTTTCCGACCTCATTCCCACCCTACCATGTGCAACATGTGCAATCCTGCTGCATTAAATCCCGATCACAAGTATGACCATAAAAAGTCATATTATGGCAATCCTCAGGATTATCGTGAGAAGTTTCCTTTTCCAACTCGATACAACGTTCACTGTACTTGTTCCACTTCGAAGCTCCAAAAGATCTCATGATCCCATTGTACCCACCTATTTACCTGCATCTGGTCACAAGGCCTCTAGGCACCGCCTTCCATTCAACCTCCTAAAGTACCATCATCACCAATCAGAATAACAATAGTAGTAGTAGTAGTAGTAGTAGTAGTAGTTTTATTCATCCATCTGTGATTTATAGCGTCTCCGAAATTTAAACGAAATGTTTTGTTGTACTCATGTGGAGGACGTCATAGTTTAATTGTTCCGAGTCAATTGCCAGTTTTCGCACCATGCACATATATTGTATAAATAATCTTGTAATTCGTTTTCATCTCCTGATGACTTTACTAGACGATAAACGACGGCATCATCTACGAACAACAAGACGGTTAGATGGTTGGTCAGATATTCTCCTAAATTGCTTATACAGATTAAGAACAGTAGAGGGAGTGTAACACTTCCTTGGGGACCCTATATATATGTGTGTGTGTGTGTGTGTGTGACCTTTCTGACAGGAAATCACGAATCCAGTCGCGCATGTGAGGGGATACTCCCTTCATGGGCACGCAGTTTGATTGGAAACAGCTTGTGAGGAACGGTGTCAACAGCCTTCGGCAAACCTACAATTCGGAATCAACTTAAGATCGCCAGTCGATAGCACTCATTACTTCGTGCAACTAAAGAGCCTGTTGTGTTTCACTAGAACAATATTTTCCGAATCCGTGACGACTTGTGTCAATAGATCGTTTTCGTCAAGGAATTTGATAAAATTGGAATACAGAATATGCTTCAATATCCTACTACTAATTGATTACAATGGTATGGGTCGATAATTCAATGAATTACGTTTGTGTCCTTTTTGGCGTTTTGTTGAGACCTGAGCCTTTTACATCGAACGAGTGATTGTATTATGACTGCTAAAAATGAAGCTATTTCTTCAGCACACACTGAAAGAAACGCAACTGGTATACAATCTGCATCGTACGATTTTCCTTTATTAACTGAATTCATTTGCTTCCAGGTGGTATATGTCTGGAAATTAGTCATGTTGGGAGAGGTCCTTGATTCGAATTTTGTAGTATTTACAGCATCTCTTCTGATGAAAGAATCACAGAAAACAGTGTTTAGCAATTCCGCTTTATTGACCTTGTCGTGGGTAACATTACTGTTGCTGTCACGCAGTGAAAGTAATGATTGTGTATTGCCGTTAATATACTTCACATGCTACTAAGAACTCTTCGGATTTTCTGCCAGATCTCGAGACAGACTTTCGTGGTGAAAACTATGAAAAGCATCTCGTACTGAAGTGTGCACAAAGTTTCGCGTACCTGGGAATCGTCGCCAGTATTTAAGACTTTCCGTTCTTTTAAAACTGTCATGCTTTTTCGTTGTTTGTGCAACAGTGTCCTGGCATGCTTTGTGTACCATAAGTGATGTGTTCCGACTATTACTAATGCACTTGATATAAATCTTTCAATTGCCTTCAACCCTGTTTCTTCGAATTTAAGCCATATTTGGTAGACGCTTACATCGTTGGTACTTTTTTAAAAGAGATATGTTTTGCGTTTTTTGTAAGTAGATTTGAATGTTAACGATATTCAGTCTCCCGACAATGGCCTTATGGCGACAAATTCGTGTCCCCGTCATGACCCTCTCTATTTGCTCTCAATTGTTTGTCGTTAAGAGGTCTAGTGTGTTATCGAAACCATTTGCACTTCTACAAGTACAAGGTAAAAGCCAGTCTCACAAAAAGTGAAATGGCTGTACCCATCAGCCCCGCACGAACACAACACCATCCTAATATCTCTGTACATCCTACCCTCACTACACGATACATAATCCGTTTTGTCACCGCTGTCCTCCGAAATATGACTTCGTTTGAGCCACTCCATAGCTTTCATCAAATCACACTGGCTGCCTGTCCCACATTTTGCCTTTATGACACAGCTACATACCCTCAGAACCACTGTCAACCTCTGCCATCTAGATACCATTCTCTCATCACACTCTCATCGCAACTCCGGTCCTATTTCATCAAAACCTCATCACAAATACAACCATATCCTGTCCCAGTACCCGATATATCAACTCCCTACCATAGCTTCGCTTCTACGTTCCCCCCTTGTATTGTGTTGTATTGTGTGTTAACCAGGGACCTAGAAACGACGGAGAGGCTCCACCCCCGCCGCAACCGCAGTGGTCCACAACCTCACGACGACTATCGCAGTCCACTTCACCCCTCCGCCGCCCCACACCGAACCCAGGGTTATTGTGCGGTTCGCCCCCCCCCCCCCCCCCCCCCCCTCAGGGAACGTGTCACACCAGACGAGTGTAACCCGTATGTTTGCGTGGTAGAGTAATGGTGATGTACGCGTACGTGGAGAACTTGTTTGCGCAGCAATCGCCGACATAGTGTAGCTGAGGCGGAATAAGTGGAACCAGCCCGCATTCGCCGAGGCAGATGGAAAACCGCCTAAAAACCATGCACAGACTGGCGGCTCACCGGACCTCGACACTAGTCCGCCGGGTGGATTCGTGCCGTGGACCAGGCGCTCCTTCCCACTACCGAAAGACGTGCGTTAGGCCGATCGGCTAACCGGGCGTGATACGTTCCCTCCTACTGATCTCATTATCTTATTGCATCCAACTGTTCACCCAGATCTTATCATGAAGCCTTCAATCTTAGGCGTCCAGCCATTCTATTGATCCGCCACCACCACACTGGATACGCAATGTCAGTGCCACAGTTATAACATGCTAATAACTACTGCCACATGATGGTAAGTTTTAATATTATCCGTTTGGTTTTTCACTTTTTAATGGTTGTTTTAACAAAGTAGAATCAAAACTGCTGCAAGGCTGATGAATAGCTACATTCAGCTGTAGCAATAAAGGGAAAAAAGTGGGTATGCACTCACTAGACCTCGATGAACTCGCAGCTGAGCAGCGGGCCGGACGGTGAGGCGAGCTCTATGAGTGCGACCGTCTGCTCGTGGTGCACCAGCCGCAGCAGCGAGTCCTGGCTGACCCGCAGCCCGCTGTAGCGCTTGTAGTGCGGCTGTGCAGAGCTGCGGCCTGCAACACCGTACAAGCTCTGCGTCACTACGGGGAAACGCTGTAGTCGCTGCAGGAAAGTTGCTACTCGTGTCTGTTGTTACAGCACTGGTGCGGTGCAAAACCACGACATGGAAAACCAGAGGTGCTGAAAACATGATGGACCCAGAAGAGGAGGAGGGAAGGAAGAGGTTGAGAGGGTATGCGATATTATTTACCGAATAAACAGTACAGTAAATTTACGAATAACTTGGTAGCATGAGGCCACTTATTAGTACGACTTTCAATCCCAATTGTTATGGATGCACGCACTGATTCGGTTAGAAAGGGTGTCATAAAGCCGAGATATCCTCTTCTGTGGCAAACAGGCCCAGAACAGTTGCAACTGGTCCTTGATATCCTTGAAAACGGCACTGGGACTGGGCAGAAGTTTCATAGAGACACTTACCATGTGTGGAAGAGCGTTGTCCTGTTGAAAAATGGTACCATGACATTCTGCTATGAGAGGTAAGACAAGAGGACCCAAGATGTCAGTGACATACCGTTGTATCGACACAATTCCCTCGGTCACTACCTCCCGTGTCGTGAAGTCATTCCCGATGGGCCCCTGCCCACCTTGGCACTAGGAGTAACTCCGCTGTGCCTCTCGAAATCATGAAATCATTCGAAGAGTGGGACCTCTCCCCAGGTCGGTGCCGTACTCGCCGACGTTGGTCATCCGGGGTTGTGCAGAACCTGTAAGCGTATTGTCACATCGCTGGCTTGGTTGCGGAGTATCTTTGCGGGCAGCCGCGTCTTCAGAGTCGAGCGCGGGACACGGAACTGTTATGTTGTGTTGTGGTTAGCTCTGCATGTGAGAGGCATTGTTGGTACGGAAGTTGAAGTGTTGCTACAAGTGCTATTACAATAAAGTGATAAAATAAGTAAATGATTCAGAGGAAAGTGCGTCAAGATGTAATTAAAAATGAGCGGTGCCGCCGATAACGTATTTGTGTCTCCTCTCGTTGCGTGTCGCACAGCATCAATCATCGGCGCCGTGTTCGGCCTCCCAGAATGAACTGATGTGAATCAGCAGAAATTAGTTACCATAAAAGAGTGCAGTTATGTGCCAGTGTTTTGTAGCGAGCGTGAGGATGTGCGTTCGATCATCGCGTTTCCGCTTTATCAACAAACAGCCGCGCCGCGACGGTTACGCGCACGCTCGTACAAGTGGGAACTGGGAACTGAAAAATTAACTTTACGGACAGTGTGATATCATTACTAGTGTCAAGGAGGACTGGTACCAAAAGAAATCTGTGTATGCGTGGCGAGCGTAAGAACTTTCGTTCGATTATTCGGCTTTCGCATCATCAACAATCATCCGCGCCGTGTTCGGAACGCGTACGCTCGTCCAAGTGATATTGTGGACAGATAAACATCAAGGTTTTTGACTGGGATAAACGTTTACGACTTAGAGTGTAAACAGTGCAACCTGTGATTTCTTATCGTCTCAGAATACAGATGTTCATACCAGACGTAGGACAGTGTTGTGTTTTAACGTTGAGTGGCTCTCCTAAACCCGCCTGCATATTTCGATAGATAATTTCAGGCAAGCCAGCAGCAGTGTGGAGCAGAACAGTACGACCGCCGCGCGATTATCAGGTATGTGATGTGGACAGGGGCCGGCCGGAGTGGCCGAGCGGTTCTAGGCGCTACATTCTGGAACCGCGCGACCGCTACGGTCGCAGGTTCGAATTCTGCCTCTGGCATGGATGTGTGTAATGTCCTTAGGTTAGTCACGTTTAAGTAGTTCTAAGTTCTAGGGGACTGATGATCTCAGAAGTTAAGTCCCATAGTGCTCAGAGCCATTTGAACCATTTGTGGACAGGGCGCACGGTCCGAAATGACAACCAGTTTAAGGTACCCCCATCCATTTGTATCCCCGGGCGTGTTACAAACCGTCATTCGTCATTGAATACAACGCAGTGCAATACATAAGCAGCCCCTGCTTCCTGGCTCGTTACCACTCCAAACACAGCCGTATGTGTTGTGGTGTTAACGGCAGACAACTCGTGGGACGGTAATTATGTAGCCTGAATGCTGACGAACTCCTACCAATAGTGTGGGGTGGCACAGAATTTTGCACGGAGTCCGTTATTTGTTCTCGGATGGTGGGCGCAGATGTCAAGGGATTACGATGCGCTTGGTGTACAATTTGGTGATCTTCCCTGGTGGTCATCAAACATGGTCGACCACAACCTTGACGACGTGTATGGCTGCCCTGCAGTCCAACAGCGGGCCACTGTCACATTCGAATTCCTCTTAAACCTGGATGCTGCACCCTTCGGTTAGCCGGTCAAATGGGGACCCGCTTTGAGGCCCCTTTCAAACTCTTGTCAGGTTTAGATAACGCTGTCTCATACGAATATGCGGCATCTCCGTGTGATTCACAGTCATCA
The DNA here is from genome assembly GCF_021461395.2 of Schistocerca americana. Classification (NCBI taxonomy): domain Eukaryota; kingdom Metazoa; phylum Arthropoda; class Insecta; order Orthoptera; family Acrididae; genus Schistocerca; species Schistocerca americana. Next base: position 928,964,594 of record NC_060119.1, on the reverse strand, counting down.
CTCTACATCTGACGCTGTTATACACCCTGCCAGGTCTAGGAAGAAAACTAAACACGAACAACATTAATGCATTTTGTGGCCTTTCCATCTGACACAGAGAATTGCAACTCTAATTATTCACATACCCGCCGATGGTCTGCTCATGTAGAAAGTTACAGTGGTATCTAACCATGCCTTCTGCGTGCTTCATCTTTTTCATCAGGCAATGTACTTAACAGTAGCACACACAGTCACAGGCCCATAGTGATTTCTGGAGGTGGGGAGGGGTCAAAGTTTCTTATTTTCTACGCCTCTCCTCCCCAGGTATAATTTGTTATCACTCCAACTTCTAACATACCGCAGTTGCCTATAATAATTTATTAACATTAATGCTTAGTACATCGCTTTAGCATAATGTTCGTGAATAATGATTCAAACGACATAAAAACGAAATGTGCATTCACATTATCAGTATTTCACTTAGCATTATGACTGTCAACACAGGTTTTGCGGAATACGAGCATGCCAGCGCGTAAACAAGAGGAAGGCTGTTTTTTTTCAGTCGTTTGCACCTACGGTCAGGAGAGTCAGCACCTCTGCCGTTTTTTGTGGTTTGTAGGTTCCAACTGTCAACTCCAGATCTGTGTCGGGTTTGTCGTTCACAGCAGGTACGACCAACTTATTGACGGTCGCTCTTACCTGGCTGGAATGCAGAGGATCAGCCCACAAGCGCATTTGTGTGTGCAAGCCCCTGAGAGGGCATATGAAAACCTTGCAATATCTTAGTATTCCTATAATATATCACTAAAGTGTAGAATAATGACTGCTACCAGTAACCGCTTGGTGGCTAGCGGAGTATATATGTAGATGCAACAACGGAAGGTGATTTCATTTAACAGACGACCGATTTCAGGATTGTGTCCATCTTTAGGTGGTTTACATTCAGATACATGTTTCCGCACTCAGTACTGGAGATCAATAAAGTTAAGAGTATCGATATCGTTTTAACATTACATTATCACATTTTTGTACGAAGATATTTCGTCCTTTACGCATTAACTGTATATTAGTCACCACACTACACTCAAAAGATCCGCAGCTCGTGGTCTAGCAGCTAGCATTGCTGCCTCTGGATCACGGGGTCCTGGGTTAGATTCCCGGCCGGGTTGGGGTTTTTCTCTGCCCGGGGACTCGGTGTATGTGTTGTCCTCATAATGTCATCATCATCATCATCTTTCGTGACAGTTGATAGCTTGGATTGAATTCAAATTAGACTGTGTGAAAATTGGGACTTTGCACGGGCACTGATGATCGCCGCACAAACCGAACATCGTCATCATCAACACTCGAGAGCCAAAGAAACTGGTACACCTGCCTAATATGGCGTAGGGCCCCCGCCAGCACGCAGAAGTGCCGCAACACGACGTGGCATGGACTAGACTAATGTTTAAAGTATTGTTGGGGGGGGATTGCAGGGCTATCCATAAATCCGTAAGAGTACTAGGGGGTGGGAAACTCTTCTGAACAGCACGTTGCAAGGCATCCCAGGAATGCTCAATAATGTTCATATCTGGAGAGTATGGTGGCCAGCGGAAGTGCTTAAGCTTAGAAGAGTGCTCCTGGAGCGACTCTGTAGTAATTCTGGACGTATGGGATGTCGCAATGTCCTGCTGGAATTGCCCAAGCCCGTCGGAATGCATAATGGACATAATGATGTAGGTGATCAGACAGGAAGCTTACGAACGTGTCACCTGTCAGAGTCGTATCTAGATGTATCAGGGTCCCATATCACTCCAGTTGCACACTCCCCACACCATTTAAGAGCCTCCATCAGCTTGAACAGTCCGCTACTGATATGCAGGGTCCATGGATTCCTGAGGTTGTCTCCATACCAGTACACGTCCATCCGCTCGATACAACTTGAAACGAGACTCGTTTGACCAGGCAATATGTTTCCAGTCATCAACAGTTGAATGACGGTGTTAATGGTCCCTGCCGAGGCGCAGAGCTTAGTGTCGTGCAGTCATCAAGAGTACACGAGTGTACCTTCGGCTCCGAAAGCCCATATCGATGATGTTTCGTTGAATGGTTCGCACGCTGACACTTGTTGGTGGCCCAGCATTGAAATCTGCAGCAATTTGCAGAACGATTGCACTTCTGTCACGTTGAACGATTCTCTTCAATCGTCGTTGGTCCCGTTCTTGCAGGATCTTTTTCCGGCCGCAGCGATGTCGGAGATTTGATGTTTTATGGGATTCCTGATATTCACGGTATACTCGTGAAATGGTCGTAAGGGTAAATCCACACTTCATCGCTACGTCGGAGATGCTGTATCCCATTACTCGTGCACCGAGTATAACACTATGTTCAGACTCACTTAATTCTTGGTAACCTACCATTGTAGCAACTAGAGATGGGGGATGCGCTCTTGAACTAATTCATAGAGTTGAATCTTTCAAAGGAGTGAACAATCAGTGATTCAGAAAAAAAGAACGGTAGCTCCAAACGTTTCCCACGGCAGAGAGAGAGAGAGAGAGAGAGAGAGAGAGAGAGAGAGAGAGAGACGGAGCATATCAGCAGCGCCTCTGCTGGTCAGAGCACAGTGCACGCCACACAACACAGCCAGCGCCGGCCTCTGCCCTGCTTCTACCTTGGCTGCCTGCATTGTGCAGTGCCCCATTGGATTTTGTGTTTCACATATGCCGTGCCGTCCATGTGCGTCGTCTGCCGCGCGCAGTGTCAGGCGCAGCTTAACTTCGCATCGCACTCTGTCGGCGATCGTTTCAGTCGCACGTCCTGCCCTCTGGGCAGTTGATGCGAGCAACAGGACAGAGACCCACCTAGCGGATAACATAGGAATTACTTGCAACAACCTGCTCGCAAGGGAACGGACGATTTGTTTCGGAGCGGGTGAGTTCACCGCTCCCCCCACCCTCGGAACTCGCCCGCTCAACGCTCACCCCACCGTCTCGACTCTAGCCAGAGCGTTGAGCAAAGCGACTCAGGTGTCACTCTGGTCTCTGCGGTCTCAGCTCACGCAGTAATACAGCTCGCGGCTCGACCCGCTCGACTCAGCGCCTCTGCATCGGAGTTCGTCCCTACTGGATTTTGTTCTTCGTAGTAATACCGCTATGTATATTACATTATTATGTTATGTATACATCAACTGTTTTTATTTTATTTTTATTTGTTTAAACTGATTAGATTAGGTTCCTGATGGCTCCTCTTACTATAGGATTTTTATTATGGACACTCGAATTTACGCTTTAATTACGAGCGAACCGATAAACGTATCGCAAAATGTGATACACCAATATTTTCCTTGTTTTATTCTGCGTAAGGCTATATGCAGCACTTTCGTTTTACAGTCAAATTTATATTTTTTTTTTCTTATTCTGGTACGGATTTTGCGATTTTAGGCGTCTTCGGAAGGAAACGTTCACTTTAAAAATATATGGCTTGCGATGAATTTGTATGAGGTTAATGAAATTTTAATACATTATAGCCAAATATATTGTTAATGTAAATCTCAAGTTACAACATTTTCCGATCACCCAAAAAACCACGATAGTGCAAAATAAATCAATAATCAAAAACTTTGTCATATCGTGGAGATTTCAATAAACAATACAAAATTCTTACTCATTATCTGTGTTACTTAAAAATAGGATCAAATAAGATCAAAATACAGGTGTAGTACTGGAATAAACCAAGTTTAAAGGACAATGTGCCTTCCATTTATTTTCTATTGTAAATGAGTGGTGAGTCATGAAAAAGAGCTAATTCATTTCAGGGAGTGAACAGTTCTGATCCAATCTCTGAAAAGAACAGTTTTGCCCATCTCTAGTAGCAACAGTAACCGATCTAACGACCGCGCCAGGCACTTGTTGTCTTACATTGGCGTTGCCGACCGTGCCGTCTTCTGCCTTTTTACATATCTCTGTGTCTGGATCAGCATGCCTATACCGGTTTCTTTCGCACTTCAGTGTAATTATTGGTGTTTCCATATTACATTTTTGATAAAGTAGTGGCACTTTAGATTTGGTAACTTGAGACACACATAAACGCCTGAAACCCGTAGTTTGTTAAATTAAATCGCCTTCTGTTGTGAATAGTAGCGGCTATTATTCTACACCTTATAAAGGAACAGTTATGGAGTTCAACTGCACCCATTATGGAAAAATACGTTTAATATTTTGACTGTTTCCGTGCTGCCTTGTGTTCCGAAAATTATCTAAATGCTTTTAATAAAATGTTATTTGGTGAGATCTCCAGGACTCACTTCTTGGATCTGCACCTCAGCCTGCAGACAACTTCTTTGGGGGTCAGACGGTTGATATTTTGACAGTAAGAACAAATACTCTGCCTGCTCACAAGTATCCGGATTCCTCTACGGAATGAGGTGTCATGACACGTGGACCTGCCCAATAAGAAAATAGGCGATCAGTATTGTGTTGTCAATACAGAAGCAGTAACAGCAGAATGGGTCGGTCAGGAGAACCCTATGATTTCGAACGCGGTCTAGTAATTGGATCTCACCTAAGCATCAAATCCATCATGGACATTTCAACCTTTCTAAAGCTGCCCATATCAACTCTTAGTGATGAGACTGTGAAGTGACAACGCGAAGGAACAACAACAGCTCAATCAAGACCAGGCAGACATCATACACTGATGGACAGCAAACGTCGTGTGTTGCAGAGGGTGGCTCCGAAAAAAAACTGTATGAAATCACCGGAAGGCATCACTCGTGAGTTCCAAAGTGCTACCAGCAGTCCGGCTAGCAAAATGACTGCGCGTAGGGAGTTAGAAGGAATTTCGTACAGTGGTCTAGCAGCTCCTCATAAGCCACACGTTTCTGCAGTCAACGCTAAGCGACGCTTGAGGTGGTGTAAAGAGCGACCTCACTGGACTGCGGATGACTGGCAACGTTAGACTTGGAGTAAAACAATTATCTTTCTTTCCGAACTACCACTGCTACTTTTTAACCTAAAATCCTCCAAAGATGACGTTTTAAATATCCGGACTTGAAGCCGAGGGTTACCTTTTCAGAATAGCTGCCTAGGAGTGATAACTCATGCTATACCCTGTGGCAATCCGATAGAAGGTATTGGGTTTGGAGAATGCCTAGAGAACGTTGCCTTGCATCATGTGTCACTAGTAAGAACCAAATCAAATCTTGCAGAAGGCGCAGCCGTTTGCAGTAAGGCGACCGTATCCTGATCGCTAAAACCGCCAGCATATCGTAACATCGCCTTCTCCGAACTTCACCGTCGGCACTACACATTGCGACAGGTAATGTTCTGAAGGCATTCGCCAAACCGAAAACATTCCATCGGATTGCCAGAGACTATAGCGTGATTCATCACTCCAGACCACCGGTTGCCAGTCATCCAAAGTCCATTGATGTTGCTCTTTACACTAGCTCGGGCGTCGCTTGGCACTCAGTACAAAAATGCGTGGCTTACAAAGAGCTGCTCGACCATTATACCTCACTCTTTTTAACTCCCTATGCACAGTCGTTGTATTACACTGAAGAGCCAAAGAAACTGGTACACCTGCCTAATATCGTGTAGGGCAACCGCAAGCACGCAAAAGTACCGCAACACGACGTGGCATGGACTCGACTAGTGTCTGAAGTAGTGCTGAAGGGAACTGACACCTTGAATCCTGCAGGGCTGATCATAAATCCGTAAGAGTATGAGGAGGTGGACATATATCCTGAACAACACGTTGCAAGACATCCCAGATACGCCCAATAAGGTTCATGTCTGGGGAGTTAGGTGGCCAGCGGAAGTGTTTAAACTCAGAAGAGTGTTCCTGGAGCCACTCTGTAGCAATTTTGAACGTGTGGGGTGTCGCATTGTCCTGTTGGAATTTCCCAAGTCCGTTGGAATACAAAATGGACATGAATGGATGTAGGTGATCAGACAGGATGCTTACGTACGTGTCACCTGTCAGAGTCGTATCTAGACGCATGTCACCCCAACTGCACACATACCACGCCACTACAGAGCCTCCACCAGCTTGAACAGTCCCCTGCTGACATGCAGGGTCATAGATTCATAAGGTTGTCTCCATACCCGTACACGACCATCCTGTCGATACAATTTGAAACGAAACTCGTCCGACCAGTCAACATGTTTCCAGTCATCAACAGTCCAATGTAGGTGTTGACGGGTCCAGGCGCGGCGCAAAGCTTTGTGTCGTGCAGCAATGAAGGATATGCGAATGGGCCTTCGGCTCCGAAAGCCCATGTCGATGATGTTTCACTGTATGGTTCGCACGCTGACACTTATTGATGGCCCAGCATGAAATCTGCAACAATTTGTGGAAGGGTTGCATTTCTGTCACGTTGAACGATTCTCTTCAGTCGTCGTTTTCATGTAAGATCTTTTTCCGGCAGCAGCGATGTCGGAGGTTTGATGTTTTACGTGATTCCTGATATTCACGGTACACTCGTGAACTGGTCGTACGGGAAAATCTCCACCTCATCGTTACCTCGGAGATGCTGCGTCCCATCGCTCGTGCGCCGACTATAACACCACGTTCAAACTCCCTTACATCTTGATAACCTATAATTGTAGCAGCAGTAACCGATTTAACAACTGCGCCAGACACTTGTTGTCTTATATAGGCGTTGTCGACCGCAGGGCCGTATTCTGCTTGTTTACATACCTCTGTACTTGAATATGCATGCCCGTACCAGTTTCCTTGGCGCTTCAATGTAGCTGGTTGCACTTTGGAACTTGCAAGTGATTCAAATGGTTCAAATGGCTCTGAGCACTATGGGACTTAACATCTGAGGTCAACAGTCTCCTAGAACTACTTAAACCTAACTAACCTAAGGATATTACACACATCCATGCCCGATGCAGGATTCGAGCCTGCGACCGTAGCGGTCGCGCGGTTCCAGACTGAAGCGCCTACAACCGCTCGGCCACAGCGGCCGGCGCATGTGATTCCTTCTGCTGATTTCATGCGATTTTTTTTTCCAGCCATCCTCCGCTGTACTCGACGGTCCCTGTCCGTCAGTGTATAATATCTGCCTGGCCTTGGTTTAGTTGTTGTTGTTCCTTCGGGTTTTCGCTTCACAATCTCATCACCAAGAGTCGACTTGGGCAGCTTTAGAAGGGTTGATACGTCCATGATGAATCTGTTACTCAGGTAATGTCCAATGAATAGTCTACGTTCGAGGTCACCGAGTTCTCCTGACCCACCCACTCTGCTATTAACTGCTTCTCTACTACTTTACTATTTCTATTCCTTCATTGATTTGCTTCCTGCGATGTTAACTGTCCAACAGTTTTAAATACATCCCTCCATCCACAGCCGACGTCATACAGGTGGTGATCCAATGGGTATCCAAAGACGTTTGGTAACATGGTGTAAAAAGCAGTTAACAACACTTTATGTTGATTTAACCATTTTTATCTCTCTCGAAAATTTGCTCATATGCGTTTGTATAGCAAGCAGTGACGTTGTCAAATTGCTGAGTACGAGCCACCACCACTTTAATATGTAGCTTGCGAATGAGAATATTTTTCGAATGTGAGAAATTGAAACCAAAAAATGTTGGGATGTCCAAAGAAGAGTTGTCTACACGTTACAGAACTCACTGATTAGCACGAAAATATTGCGGGAATCCTCAATTGATACGCACGTGAAGTATTATGGGAAGATCGGTGTGTATTCACAGAAGACTATTCAAATTTCAGTGACTTGCGAAAGCAGCTCAAGAACGAACGTATGGTATAACTTACATAGAAAGAATGTATGAGGAAGGAAAAACTAGAAAAAGTATGCGTCTTTCGAAGGAATAAGAAGATACCGGCTTAACGTTCCGTCGATGGCGTGGTCATTTAAGACGAAGCAGAAGTTCAAATTGGGAAGGAGATTGGTCATGTTCTTTTCGTAGAAGCCATTCCGGCATGTGCCTCACGTGATTTAGAGAAATCATGAAATAAAACCTGAATCTGGATGCATGGATGGGGGTTTGAACCGCCTCACTCGCGAATGCGAGTCCAGTGCCCGACCACTGCCTCACGTCTCTGGGTTATTACTGGACTGCTCCTAGTTTAGTGAAATAAGACCGGAGATAGCAGAACTGGTCGCTGCAACTTTTTGTTACAGTTTTATTCATTTTTAAACAGTACAAACGTAAAACGGTTATCGCATTGATAGAAGCTCCTGTGTCCCGGAAACCATGATATTTGTTAGCTTTAAAACTGATCTTTTGCACGCTGTAAATGTCGTTGGTGTTTACAGGAAAGGAAGTTTCTCTGCCGCACTATAGGCGACTTATTACGTATTCGTCCTTGCACTTGTCCAGGCGAAAGGAAAGCGAAATGGGAGAAACCTCTGATTTTCAACAAGAACACAATACTGAAGAGCGGTCACTTGGTGCAACTGTACCGACAACCGCCCGCGTGTTACGCGAATAGAGAGCAGCAGTGTGCACGGTGATCACCGGACAGATTACTGAGGACCGTTCGTTATCATTAAATAATAATGATGGACGAAAATCAGTATTCGATTATTGAAAGGGATCTTCACAAAGGACTGCACTGTCCATGTTGCTTCTGGACCCTATCACGATAGCGAAGAATATTCTGTAGTAATCACACTCCACCCCTGGCTGCACAAGATGTTCAACAATCGCAAGAGAAACATTCCAACCTCTTGGTAACCTACCATTGTAGCAACAGTAACCGATCTAACGACCGCGCCAGGCACTTGTTGTCTTGGATTGGCGTTGCCGACCGTGCAGTCTTCTGCCTTTTTACATATCTCTGTATCTGAATCAGCATGCCTATACCAGTTTCTTTCGCACTTCAGTGTAATTATTGGTGTTTCCATGTTACATTTTTGATAAAGTAGTGGCACTTTAGATCTGGTAACTTGAGACACACATAAACGCCTGAAACCCGTAGTTTGTTAAATTAAATCGCCTTCTGTTGTGAATAGTAGCGGCTATTATTCTACACTTTATAGAGGAACAGTTATGGAGTTCAACTGCACCCATTATGGAAAAATACGTTTAATATGTTGACTGTTTCCGTGCTGCCTTGTGTTCCGAAAATTATCTAAATGCTTTTAATAAAATGTTATCTGGTGAGATCTCCAGGACTCACTTCTTGGATCTGCACCTCAGCCTGCAGACAACTTCTTTGGGGGTCAGACGGTTGATATTTTGACAGTAATAACAAATACTCTGCCTGCTCACAAGTATCCGGATTCCTCTACGGAATGAGGTATCATGACACGTGGACCTGCCCAATAAGAAAATAGGCGATCAGTATTGTGTTGCCAATACAGAAGCAGTAACAGCAGAATGGGTCGGTCAGGAGAACCTTATGATTTCGAACGCGGTCTAGTAATTGGATCTCACCTAAGCAACAAATCCATCATGGACATTTCAACCCTTCTAAAGCTGCCCATATCAACTTTAGTGATGAGACTGTGAAGTGAAAACGCGAAGGAACAACAACAGCTCAATCAAGACCAGGCAGACATCATACACTGATGGACAGCAAACGTCGTGTGTTGCAGAGGGTGGCTCCGAAAAACAATTGTATGAAATCACCGGAAGGCATCACTCGTGAGTTCCAAAGTGCTACCAGCAGTCCGGCTAGCAAAATGACTGCGCGTGTTTAAACTCAGAAGAGTGTTCCTGGAGCCACTCTGTAGCAATTTTGAACGTGTGGGGTGTCGCATTGTCCTGTTGGAATTTCGCAAGTCCGTTGGAATAAAAAATGGACATGAATGGATGTAGGTGATCAGACAGGATACTTACGTACGTGTCACCTGTCAGAGTCGTATCTAGACGCATGTCACCCCAACTGCACACATACCACGCCACTACAGAGCCTCCACCAGCTTGAACAGTCCCCTGCTGACATGCAGGATCATAGATTCATAAGGTTGTCTCCATACCCGTACACGACCATCCTGTCGATACAATTTGAAACGAGACTCGTCCGACCAGTCAACATGTTTCCAGTCATCAACAGTCCAATGTAGGTGTTGACGGGCCCAGGCGCGGCGCAAAGCTTTGTGTCGTGCAGTAATGAAGGATATGCGAATGGGCCTTCGGCTCCGAAAGCCCATGTCGATGATGTTTCACTGTATGGTTCGCACGGTGACACTTATTGATGGCCCAGCGTGAAATCTGCAACAATTTGTGGAAGGGTTGCATTTCTGTCACGTTGAACGATTCTCTTCAGTCGTCGTTTTCTTGTAAGATCTTTTTCCGGCAGCAGCGATGTCGGAGGTTTGATGTTTTACGTGATTCCTGATATTCACGGTACACTCGTAAACTGGTCGTACGGGAAAATCTCCACCTCATCGTTACCTCGGAGATGCTGCATCCCATCGCTCGTGCGCCGACTATAACACCACGTTCAAACTCCCTTACGTCTTGATAACCTATAATTGTAGCAGCAGTAACCGATTTAACAACTGCGCCAGACACTTGTTGTCTTATATAGGCGTTGTCGACCGCAGGGACGTATTCTGCTTGTTTACATATCTCTGTACTTGAATATGCATGCCCGTACCAGTTTCCTTGGCGCTTCAATGTAGCTGGTTGCACTTTGGAACTTGCAAGTGATTCAAATGGTTCAAATGGCTCTGAGCACTATGGGACTTAACATCTGAGGTCAACAGTCTCCTAGAACTACTTAAACCTAACTAACCTAAGGATATCACACACATCCATGCCCGATGCAGGATTCGAGCCTGCGACCGTAGCGGTCGCGCGGTTCCAGACTGAAGCGCCTACAGCCGCTCTGCCACAGCGGCCGGCGCACGTGATTCCTTCTGCTGATTTCATGCGATTTTTTTTTCCAGCCATCCTCCGCTGTACTCGACGGTCCCTGTCCGTCAGTGTATAATATCTGCCTGGCCTTGGTTTAGTTGTTGTTGTTCCTTCGGGTTTTCGCTTCACAATCTCATCACCAAGAGTCGACTTGGGCAGCTTTAGAAGGGTTGATACGTCAATGATGAATCTGTTACTCAGGTAATGTCCAATGAATAGTCTACGTTCGAGGTCACCGAGTTCTCCCGACCCACCCAGTCTGCTATTAACTGCCTCTCTACTACTTTACTATTTCTATTCCTTCATTGATTTGCTTCCTGTGATGTTAACTGTCCAACAGTTTTAAATACATCCCTCCATCCACAGCCGACGTCATACAGGTGGTGATCCAATGGGTATCCAAAGACGTTTGGTAACATGGTGTAAAAAGCAGTTAACAACACTTTATGTTGATTTAACCATTTTTATCTCTCTCGAAAATTTGCTCATATGCGTTTGTATAGCAAGCAGTGACGTTGTCAAATTGCTGAGTACGAGCCACCACCACTTTAATATGTAGCTTGCGAATGAGAATATTTTTCGAATGTGAGAAATTGAAACCAAAAAATTTTGGGATGTCCAAAGAAGAGTTGTCTACACGTTACAGAACTCACTGATTAGCACGAAAATATTGCGGGAATCCTCAATTGATACGCACGTGAAGTATTATGGGAAGATCGGTGTGTATTCACAGAAGACTATTCAAATTTCAGTGACTTGCGAAAGCAGCTCAAGAACGAACGTATGGTATAACTTACATAGAAAGAATGTATGAGGAAGGAAAAACTAGAAAAAGTATGCGTCTTTCGAAGGAATAAGAAGATACCGGCTTAACGTTCCGTCGATGGCGTGGTCATTTAAGACGAAGCAGAAGTTCAAATTGGGAAGGAGATTGGTCATGTTCTTTTCGTAGAAGCCATTCCGGCATGTGCCTCACGTGATTTAGAGAAATCATGAAATAAAACCTGAATCTGGATGCATGGATGGGGGTTTGAACCGCCTCACTCGCGAATGCGAGTCCAGTGCCCGACCACTGCCTCACGTCTCTGGGTTATTACTGGACTGCTCCTAGTTTAGTGAAATAAGACCGGAGATAGCAGAACTGGTCGCTGCAACTTTTTGTTACAGTTTTATTCATTTTTAAACAGTACAAACGTAAAACGGTTATCGCATTGATAGAAGCTCCTGTGTCCCGGAAACCATGATATTTGTTAGCTTTAAAACTGATCTTTTGCACGCTGTAAATGTCGTTGGTGTTTACAGGAAAGGAAGTTTCTCTGCCGCACTATAGGCGACTTATTACGTATTCGTCCTTGCACTTGTCCAGGCGAAAGGAAAGCGAAATGGGAGAAACCTCTGATTTTCAACAAGAACACAATACTGAAGAGCGGTCAGTTGGTGCAACTGTACCGACAACCGCCCGCGTGTTACGCGAATAGAGAGCAGCAGTGTGCACGGTGATCACCGGACAGATTACTGAGGACCAGTCGTTATCATTAAATAATAATGATGCACGAAAATCAGTATTCGACTATTGAAAGGGATCTTCACAAAGGACTGCATTGTCCATGTTGCTTCTGGACCCTATCACGATAGCGAAGAATATTCTGTAGTAATCACACTCCACCCCTGGCTGCACAAGATGTTCAACAATCGCAAGAGAAACATTCCAACCTCTTATCATTACGTTATCGTTCATCTGCGTAGCTCAGCGATCAGTACGGCTGACAACTCTGCAGAGAGCCCGGCTTCGATTCCCCGCCAGGTTGAAGATTTTAGTCGCTTGGAGGCTGGGTGTTATGTTGTTCTTATCATCATTCCATTATCATCGACTAGCAGCACGCGAAATGGCGTCAAATAAAAATACTTGCACTAGGCAGCCGAACTGATAGGGTCTCCCGGCCAGCAATACGATACGATCATTTTAAATTCATCACCTTATAATTGCTCAGAAGAAGATAGACAACGGCGATTTTAATTGACAGCGAACAAAGATGATTACAAGTGACTGATAAAATTCGATGAGGCGAATTTCACCTTGTTTTCAATAACACGTTGCCTTTGTTTATAACAAACCTCCCAAGAGAGAGTTGGATCGGACATCCAAATTACCACTCCCACGTGGAGTGTTTATAATACATGGTATCATAGTTGCACGGTATTCCGTTCATTCTATTGTTTCTTTCGATGTACGGATTATGGGCAGCAATCCTGCATCATTTATAATGGCCTAGTGGTTGTATACATGGAAGAACCCTGGAGATACTAAAATGTATCAAATAGATTATATAATGGTAACACAGAGATTTCAAGTTTTAAATTGTAGGACATTTCCAGGGGCAGATGTGGACTCTGACCACAATCTATTGGTTATGAACTGTAGATTAAAACTGAAGAAACTGCAAAAAGGTGGGAATTTGAGGAGATGGGACCTGGATAAACTGAAAGAACCAGAGGTTGTACAGAGTTTCAGGGAGAGCGTAAGGGAACAATTGACAGGAATGAAGGGAAGAAATACAGTAGAAGAAGAATGGATAGCTTTGAGGGATGAAATAGTGAAGGCAGCAGAGGATCAAACAGGTAAAAAGACGAGGGCTAGTAGAAACCCTTGAGTAACAGAAGAAATATTGAATTTAATTGATGAAAGGAGAAAATATAAAAATGCAGTAAATGAAGCAGGCAAAAAGGAAAACAAACGTCTCAAAAATGATATCGACAGGAAGTGCAAAATGGCTAAGCAGGGATGGCTAGAGGACAAATGTAAGGATGTAGAGGCTTATCTCACTAGGGGTAAGATAGATACTGCTTACAGGAAAATTAGAGAGACCTTTGGAGAAAGGAGAACTACTTTTGAATATCAAGAGCTTTGATGGAAACCCAGTTCTAAGCAAAGAAGGGAAAGCAGAAAGGTGGAAGGAGTATATAGAGGGTCTATACAAGGGCGATGTACTTGAGGACAATATTATGAAAATGGAAGAGGATGTAGATGAAGGTGAAATGGGAGATATGATACTGCGTGAAGAGTTTGCAGGAGGACTGAAAGACCTGAGTCGAAACAAGGCCCCCGGAGTAGACAACATTCCTTTAGAACTACTGATAGCCTTGGGAGAGCCAGTCCTGACAATACTCTACCATCTGGTGCGCAAGACGTATGAGACAGGCGAAATACCCTCAGACTTCAAGAAGAAAACTGCCCTTATAAAATTTACGTCATAAATATGAACGTAATATGAGGTAGGTTGCAATATACACGAAGTGAATGAAAGTATGTATTTGTTCGTTGTTGCTGCAACTCAGCTGTAAACAGAAGAGAGGGAAAGCGTGCTGAAAGTGGACTATTGTGCGTCGCTGTGCGTAAACCAGAAGTGCTAACGGCTGCATGCCCGACGAGACGGCGGAGGCTGATGGGTGATTTCGCTTTCCTGCAGTGTGGCGCCTGCGCCGTTAACGCTTCCGGATAGCTGACACTACGCAACAGATGAGGGAGCGGGCAGTCCGCTGCAGCTTTCACTCGCACTGGCAGAACGCAGCGCTGCGCTTGCTGCCGTAAACGTTTGGCAGACCCCAGAGGCTGCGTACTCCGTGCCGCTCTTGCTAAGTACGCAGGGTTCGCCTTGAGTTACTAGAGCTCCAAATTGAGCGCCGAAAGTTATTTTCGATGCTAACTTTCTGCAGTACTAACACAGGAGGAGGAAAATGCAATGATTTATAAAGTAACAATGATAACAGTGAGGAAGGGTGCAATTTCAAGACAAGTTATTAAATTTTTCCATGAAAGGTGATGCATATTAGCCATTAAGGAAAGCCGCGCGGGGTAGCCGTGCGATCTGAGGCGTCTTGTCACGGCCCGCGCGGCTTCTCCCGTCGGGGGTTCGAGTCCTCCCTCGGGCATGGGTGTGTGTGTTGTCCTTAGCGTAAGTTGGCTTAAGGTAGATTAAGTAGTGCGTAAGCTTAGGGACCGATGACCTCAGCAGTTTGGTACCACAAGACCTTACCACAAATTTCAATTTTTTTCATGAAGGAAAAATCAAATTACTATCAATAGCACAGAAATTAATTCTTTTGCAAAGTATTTCCAGATAAAGAGCAAAACTGTAGGTTGTAGAAAGTATTTACTATCAAAAACAGTCTTAATCTTGAATTGTTTATTACGGTGACCGGTTTCGACAACTACTGTGGTCACAGTAGTGGTCGAAACCGGTCACCGTAATAAATAAATTGTGATCAAGACTGTTTTTGATAGTAAATATTTGTAACACACTGATCACTGTCACTCCCATAATGTATTCAAAATGTAGAAAGTATGTTGATAGCTCTCTGATTCTGTTTCGAGGTTCCACAAATGAAATCCATTTAGTTGCAGATGAGTTAAATAAAATGCACCACAAGACCAAATTCACAGTAGCAAACCAAAGGGGGGTGCATTAAATTACCTTGACATCCTAATAATTAGACAGAATAACAGACAAGAGTTCCAGATCTTTAGGAACCCTTTCACCACACATGTCACCAAAAACAACATAAAGTAACTTACTTCAGGGCAATGCTTAACAGAATATGTAAAATGCGACTAGATCGAAAACAACAGCTCGTGTTACAAAATATAAAACCATTATACAAAATGATAGTTACATTCCTGCATTAATTGATGATCCCCACGGTAAAATTATGACGAAATCATATAAAATTAGCAATGACTGTATAGCCAATGTTCCTCCTCAGGTCCCACAAACGAAAATTAAGTATGTCAGCCTGTTGTTGATAGAAACTTTGTCATGTAGAAAGGAAAACTTACTTTGTAATAGCAGTATGAAAACAAGTAACAGTGTGGCAGACGTACACATACTGTTCAAAAAGACCTGAAAATTCACAGTGTGTCAGTAATTTACAAGATTATTGCGATTATTCTCCCTGTTACTATGTGGCACAGGCAGGGAGAAGATTCGACTCCCTATACAGAGAAGATATAGATGCACTACGATTAAAAAGTATAAGCAGGTCGGCCGTTGCTTGCCACCTAGCTGAGGCGAACATAACCACAGACACTGTAAAGAATACGGAAATAATACACATAATAAACAAAAACTATAAATATGGATCTGCAATGAGAAACTGAAATCTTCACATAAAACTAGTGATACAGCAATTGTCTATTGAATGACGAAACTAAACATACACATACATCATCTCAATGCCCATGCTGGACTCGCATTCGGGAGGACGACAGTTCAATCCCGCGTCGGGCCATCCTGATTTAGGTTTTCCGTGATTTCCCTTGATCGCTCCAGGCAAATGCCGGGATGGTTCCTTTCAAAGGGCACGGCCGACTTCCTTTCCCGTCCTTCCCTAATCCGATGAGACCGATGACCTCGCTGTCTGGTCTCCTTCCCCAAAACAAAACAAAAAAAACAAACAAAAAATGCCCATGCCCCACCAATACTTACATACACTGTCTTGAATTATACCTGTTGTCAATCTCTGCAGTTGTTAAGAAATAATTGGCAATCGCGATGATCTTAAAAAAAAAGTTAGTCCTGGAAATGCATACAACAGTTTTATCATAATAGATGTCATATACTAATGTTTACTGTAGCCTATTTAAATGAAATATTTTGTGTGTTTGTATATTATAAAATAAGATAAATCTGCAGCACTATCCAGTGTCGCAAGTACAATACACGAAAAAACTGTGTACAATCAACTGGCAAAATTTGCGCAAATCGATTATTTAAAAAAAGGTTGACTGTAAATTTTGGTTCCCGTCAGCTGCATATTATTTTGCTGTAACTTGCGTTTTCGGTGCGTTGTGCTCATCTTTTGGTTGTCACACCGACGGAATGGAAGAAGAGAATACTACGTTGAGAACAAATCTAGGGCCTTCTATCTTTTATGTGTGAGAAACTCACTGTACACCTCCCGCAAATTGGTGTGAGAACAACAGAAATCGCTGAAGAAGGATAAAACAAATTTGATAACACAATAGCGACTGATTGTGGCACGCCTTCCACAGCAGTTAACTACTTCCTAAAGCTACCTGTCTCCAACGAGGTGACCAAGTTAATTTACATCGTTTGTCAAATGATATGAATATGTAAGGGCGCTGCCACGCGTTCCATATTTATTCCGTGAAAACAATGCGGTGGCGGCCGGTGGTTAATATACAGGCTGGTGCCATCGCCACTGAAGGAATGAAATAGATGTGTCTTCATAACGGCAACAAACCTATGTGACGTCAGCGCGGAGCGAGATTTATGTAAAGCTATTTTCTCTTTGCACTCACATAACCATGTGTCGCAGCTGACAGTATCGTAAACAGTGAAAAGCACGTTGCCAATACGGTTCACGGAGTGTTGATAAAGGCAAGTCATAGCCGCAGACAACAGAACTGCACGTGACAAAGTGTGTCGAAAAATCGGCTGGGTTGCGGAAGACAGGTTGCGGCTTAAGTAACAATGTGTGTTGTTAAGTAAAAGGAAACCCACTTCAGTGAAGCATCACCGAAACATGGATGAGTGAAGAAAAAACAAGAAATTCTGTTATGCTCAAGACAGAATCTCTTAAACGTATGTATTATAAATCGAAACACGGACCTTAAGATGAAAATCTCATAGCCACGTGCTCATCAAAGGCAAGTCGTTTTCGACGTCTATCATATTTGCCGCTTTTTATGTACTAAATTTTCGTTACAGTTAGGTGTAAGGCGATAGAGTACCTTAACTTTCAATTTATCTTCTTAAGATAAAACAAAAAACAGCAGACACAGTAACTAATTGATCCGTTTGTATAAAAGAAGATATGAAACACTCATTGAAGAGGACGCTACCCGCAAAACTAGTTGATATGCAGAAGAATCTAAGTTCTTATGCACATACCTCTTTGGAAAAAATCAGTTGGGATTGACACAGCAGAAAAGTCAACATTAAAATGAATGCTCCGAAGGAGCAGAGAGGAGGGAAAGACTGGCCTTTTCACAGATAGACATCACAATGACACACTCAAGTGCCTCTTTGAATTTAACGCCAACGTAGGTTATGGGCCCGAGCGTCGTAAATCCATCGTTGTGAAAACACAGTGACTGTTAAGAGGCGGCACGTACTTAAAATGTCGTCACTTAGTGATTAACAATATAATAATCAGTTCCTTTACAACTTACACTGTGTATGTCTGCTATTCGTGACATGGGAGAGAGCAGAAGCCAGTTGGTTGGGATTTCTGCAGTGAATGGCCAAATGTCAAGGCCCGGTGGCCTGTGGCCGCCCTGTTAGAAGGCGCTTCACGGACTCTGAAGTCATGCAATGGATGATCACACTACAACTAATTCCTCCTCACTTTTTCAGTCAGCACAGGTTCAAATTCCACAGGCAGTAACAGAGTACGCCATGAACGTGGATAGTTCGTAATACAGGTGCTTCATGAACCGTTGTTTCATTCCCTGCCTGAATTTAGTCGAGAATAATAAGAAAGTTTCTTAGTGTTGTTATTCATGACTTTTTCTTGTCCTTCTAATAATTAAAACTCCTCTGCGTTACAAATTCTCGGAAGAGACACAGGTAAATACCATGTCATCAAAAGTGCCTGGACACCAAAAATGGCTCTGAGCACTATGGGACTTAACTTCTGAGGTCTTCAGTCCCCTAGAACTTAGAACTACTTAAACCTAACTAACCTAAGGACACCACACACATCCATGCCCGAGCCAGGAGTCGAACCTGCGACTGTAGCGATAGCGCGGTTCCAGATTGTAGCGCCTAGAACCACTCGGCCACTCCGGCCGGCGCCCGGACACCCATTGCGATGTAAGATCTCGCTTTGCTACTGTTATGCCATACGAGCTCTCCACTAGGTTCCGAATGCCCTCCTCCAACTACAACGACTGGGGAGGGAGCTCTCATTCTGCTGGGTACCAGGGCACATGAGTATTGCGGGGAGCGAAACGGCGGGTCTAGAAGCCAAGAAGCGGTGTCGTGATCCTCAGTTATTTCAGTGTGCTTTCCCCCTGCATGCTGTCACCTCGTTGTTGAGATGCAAAGTCACGCGTCGATGGGAAGACGATTTGGCTGGAAGTGACCGACAATAAGCTCCGTGTAGTAAAGCCCAAAACTCAGCCGTGGCGTACATCCTTCTTGCCAGGTGGACGGGACGAGGTACTTTTTACTCGTCATCGCATAGGCCACAGCCCTATGACGCATGGCTACTTACTCCGGCGAGAGGACCCTCCAATGTTTGCGTGCAGATCACTTTGCACCACATTTTATTGGACTGTTTTTATTTTCTGACCAGCGGGCCGCGGCGGTTCTGCCCTCTATTTTAAGTAACGGCTAAACGAATGTGGTTCCAATTTTAAAGTTTTATGAATTATCCAAAATTTTTCCCAAGATTATAGGGAGATGATATTAATGTATTAAAAGGGTGACTGCCTCACCCAAGTTGTCTGTAATTGGTCACCAGTCATATTTCCCAATACTTTTCTTTTAGCTCCTCTGTGTTTTGTTTTCTCTGTGTTTTAATTTCATGTTTAGCCTTTTTCTAATTGCTTTAGCGCATGTGAGATAGAATCACTGCGTGATCATTTCGAGTGCCTGAGAGTGCAACAGTTTAATAGTTTATCTCCACATTAGTTCGTTTTAATGAGAGTAAGGGTGCTGATAATCTCACTGTTGACCCCCCATAAGATCCAAACACACACACACACACACACACACACACACACACACAAACACACACACAGACAGACACACACACACACACATACACACACACACACAATCCGCTAGGTTGCAGTGCACTGGCGGCGTGTTATGATACCAGCCTCCCTGGAATTTGGAGGGTAGCTGTTGCTGGGTACTTGTGAGAATTGATGTGGGGCACAAACCGGTGTCTAGACCACTTAAAAGGCGATTTACGGGGTTCGGGTCAGTACTTCGATCATGATATCAGTTCAGTAAATACACCTGCTTCTAGGTCGACCGGCTCGTTATCATGTTAATACAGCAAAAGCCCAGTTGTATTCTATTGCCATATTTGAGAAGCTTGCTGTAGACTAAATGTATCTAGCAACACCTGTGATCGTTTTGTCATTGCCCAAAATGACAGACCTAAAGAGTTTCACATTATCGCAGCGCATTCACCGAGTTTCTCAAGTTGCCACAGTACACTCAGGTAAATACCGTTCGCCAGACACCTGTCAGGCCCTCACGCACCCATCCGAGTTCGTCATGGTGTATCGTGGTTAAGCCCTCCGAAGCAGCTTCTTCCGTTGCTCCTCAGGTGTATATCACATCGTAGCCGAGTTCTAGTGCCTCTGGACGGAATTTCTGTTAATGAACTCTGCACTTGAACTGCAAGGTCAATCTCCGAAAAAAAAAAAAATTGATTAGGACGTTTGGTGAAGGGTAGCATTTTAATTGACGCTATCTCTGCTAATTTGTTCAGCATGCCGGAAGATTTATAAGTTTCATAAGATTTTTAACGTTTCTACTCCAGAATAACTTTATAAATAGTGGAACCAGGCGAGTGTAACTCGTGTGAAATCTCTCTAGCGAAGTACAACTGATAACTAACTCTCGCCAAGCTCACCTCGCTGACTACGCCATGTGTAGTTTCACTTTAAACGCGACAATAAATATTTCAATTTGTTGTACCTTGGCGGTAACAAAACGTGCATAAGGGTCGAATTGTTCTCTTTTTCCATATGGACTTCATCGCGAAAATTGTGGCCCAGTGGCATGACATCGTTGGTTGGGAACGTGAAGTCCATGGATGGCTGAAAACGCTCTCCAAGTAGCCGAATATCGTCATTTTCAGTCACGGGTTCGGTTCAGATGGACCAAAGGACCCAGTCTATTCCATGCAAACACAGCCCACACCATTATGGAGCCACCATCAGCTCGCACGATGCCTTGTCCGTGGTTTCGTGGTGTCTGCACCACACTCGTTCATTACCGTCAGCTCTTAGCAACTGAAATCGGGACACATCTGACCAGGTTACGGTTCCTAGTCGTCTGGGAACTAACAGATATTGTCACGAGCCCAGAATAGACGCTAAAGGCAATATTGTGCTGTGTATTAGCAAAGGTACTCGCGTCGCTCTTCTGCTGCCGTAGCCCAACCCGTCGACCAATGCGTCATCCTTGGTGGGAGGTAATGACTGAAATTCGATATTCTCAGCACACTGTTGACACCGCGGATCTCAGACTTTTGAATTCCCTAACGATTTCCGAAATGGAATGACCCATGCGTCGAGCTCCAACTACAATTCCGCGTTCAGAGTCTGTTAGTTCCCGTCGTGCGACCATAATCAGTCGGGCACCTTTACACACGAATCACTTAAGTACAAATGACAGCTCCCCCAATGCGCTCCCCTTTCATACCGTTTTTACGTGATACTACCGTAATCTGCATACTTGGTGTATCGCTATCCCATTATTGGACAGTGTACAGCACATGTAATGAACGGCGAATTTTAGTATGTGCATGGTTTTCTCAATATGTCTATTGCAAAAGAACCTTGATTTACATTCAGAAACGGTTCTCGGTCGTCACACAATTTAGTGACTTACAACGCATCTCGAAACATATCATCATATATTGGTGCGGACTGCTCACAAAATAAAGTTGTACCGGCGGCGAGATTCAATCCAGAGCGCTCGTGCTTATGAAACTAGTTCTTATTCTCTCGGCTGCTAGCTTATTGTTCAGTAGCGGCCATGCAAAGCATATAGCACGCCCAAAATTTTGAATCTCGTTTTTCTCGAAAACGGCTGAGAGTTCGTCTTCCTGTCTTCCTGTTCACATTGTAGATGATTTTTGTTAATGTTTAAAAACCCCCGAAGCGACATAGATAACATTGAGGCAAATAATTTAGTACAAGACACATGAGGTCGGGAATATTGGGAAATATACCCAAAAGTGGGTGAGAAATGTTAACCTTTGACGGCACCAGATGACGTGCCCCACAGCACTTGCAACCAAAATGAGGTATTCATGTCGGTGTGGTTCCGGACCTACGCGCGCGACTGTGGCGTGTGGGAATCAGGGTTCGAGTCTTGCGGCAGACAGTATTTTGTGCACTGCGTTAGACAATTGTGTGTTTGTGCGGAAATAATATTCATTTGTTTTTTACTGGGCCTGCGGTCTCCTCCGGTTAGAAAAACCTGCCATACTGTGTCACAAGTAAATAAATATAAACTTCAGAATTGCATCGCTACCACTAAATGACTTACGTGTTCTTTACTAAATAAAGTCGGTAAACAAAAAAAGTAACAAAAGGAAAGAAACACAAAATAAGAATAGCTTTTGCTTGGTTACAGTGAGGACAATAATTTTGTGAGTTCTACGCTTCAGACAGATCACATTTACAAAAGATGTTCGAAAATAGAGTAGCCCAGGGGAGCGATGTGTATCACTGCCCCCTGCGTGCAAGGGTACGATCGACAAACACAGTCGCTGAACGTCAAGCGACGTACGTCACCTAGGGTAAGTAACAGTAAATCAAAAGCGTACCTATAGTAGAAAATTTCTCAGTTTAGAAACCGCAAAAAATTCTAATACTGAACCCTATGCTTGAATATGATGAAGTGTTAAAATAAGAATGAATGATTAAACGTTATATTTGAGTCATACACTATCAATGTTTAATGAGCGCCGATCACAACATTAAGAAACCTAATTCTTGCCTTAGTTGCGGCTAGGTGTGATACAATCATGCTATCGTACTAAAGATATTGCTAAACATCCTACTGCAATAGCTAAGTAAATCGTACTTGCAGTAGTGCCCACAGTTTTCGTCGATTTCCTATAACATCGACATCAATCGACACCGTTAACCTACCGTCAAGGACAAGCGGAGGAATAAGCTCAAGACTGCTATACGCTACTGGCACTCAGTTTGAATGAATTAACTAAAATGTATGATCTTGTAGTTGTTGTCCAACTTCGGAGGGTACTGATTCTGCAACTGTGTGTTTAGTTAGTAAAAAGCCGCTCCAGTTGCAAAGAAGAATTGCCTTTACAACGTGTCTTTTTCAAGCGGATCTAAAAATAGTGCTGTATAGAAGCAACGTCAAATGATTAACGTAAAACACAGTCTCATCAGCGTTAACTTCCCGTTGCGTCCTCTCGTTCCACGTAACAAGCACAGTATTACACGAGCTACACCGCCAACAATGAACTTCCTGAATGGATTTCATCGCTGCTTCGTGTCCCGTTGTTTTAGCAGGTTCCTGGCATGAAGGTTTGCAGCAGGATGCGCTATAAAATCTGTGTACAAATTGCACACACACACACAACACACACACACACACACACACACACACACACACACACTCACACACATTCTCTCGTACGCATGCTCTCATGTACACCATAATACGCTACAAAATTTTGCAGCAGGATAAAATAAAATAAAAATAAAAAACCGGACAAATGCGAGTAGGGCTCGCACTCTGAGGGCTCAAAAAAAAAAAAAAAATGTTCAAATGTGTGTGAAATCTTATGGGACTTAACTGCTAAGGTCATCAGTCCCTAAGCTTACACACTACTTAACCTAATTAGCCTAAGGACAAACACACACACCCATGCCCGAGGGAGGACTCGAACCTCCGCCGGCACCAGCCACACAGTCCAAGACCGCAGCGCGATCGACCGCTCGGCTAATCCCGCGCGGCTGTGAGGGTTCCATACGACATACGAACTTAGTTGGGTATACATATAGTATTAATAATTTCGCGTAGCTCAGCGGTCTGATGCAAGTGCTAACCCACCTCAGTTATCCAACCAGAGAAGGAGACCTACAGATTAACATGGAAGCCGAATATAGAGCTGTTTCTGAGGACTTCCCACATCGTTCAGAGGTGAAGGATAGTTTAAAACGAATACTGAAAAACCCGTCGCCTGGCTAATATGCTTTCCTGCGACTTCTTTGTTTTCATGCACGCGCTTTACCTCTATACCACCAGGTCCAACCTGTACTGGGTGTTTCACAACTCATACCACACACTTCTACAGTTCGTAGAGGGGACTTAGTAGATCAAGTTTTACACAGGAACCCACGACCGGGAACGTCTTACAACGACACTACAGAGCGTCCAAGTTATAGGCGCCGGCACCTGTAAATGTAAGTATAAACAGGGTGATTCCGTCATGATGATACAAACTTTGAAGGATTAGTGAAACCGGTAAGTGTATCGATTTGAGAAAAGGGTCCCTATTTCGGAAACGAACAAGTCGAAAGTTATGAGCTAAAATCATTCTGATACCTCTGATAGTGGAATGCATGTACGCTACTGTTGTTGCTAAGAACATAGGGTATGCAACTTTCCGAGGTGGTAGTATGCACCCAAACAAGTAAAAAAATTCCAGTAAACATCGGCTCTAAAATACACACCTCAGGAGCTATGAGCTCTTGTTTATCTACGCTAGTGTGAAACCATCTCCTCTACTGAACAAATACTCATAGCTCTTAAGGCATGCATTTTAGAGCTCATGTTTATAAGACATTTTGTCTTATTTTGGTCCAGACTACCACTTCTGATAGTTACATACCCTACAATATTAGCTACAACAGTACCGGTACAAGTATTCCTGGGTCTGAGGTACAAGAACTGTTTTCGCTTATAAGCTTCGACTCATTTGTTTTCGGTATAGCGATCCTTATCTTAAATTGATACATTTACCGATCTCCATCATCCTTGAAAGTCTGTAACATCATCACGGAATCACCCTACATTTACAGGCGCCGGCGCCTATAACTTTGACGCTCTCCAGCGTCGTTGCATGACGCTTCCGGACTTGGGTTCCTTTGTCAAACTTGATCTACTAAGTCCCCTCTACAACCATTGGAAGTGTGTAACAAGAAATGTGAAAAACCCTGTATAAGGACAGTTCATCTATAGTTTTTGATCACTGAGTTTGCGACTATCTAAATACGTGACGTACATGGCTGTATCTTTTGACTGCATTGACTTAGAAGCTTAAATTTCTTACACCACCAAGGAACTGTAGACTTCAGCACGTCACGTAAAATTCAACTTGGTATCTTCAACCGTTCCTGAGGAAAGAGGGTCTTAAGAGTCAGATAGACAGGCAGACAAACAGGCAGGCAGACGGACGGACAACGAAGTGATCCTGCTTTAAGGGTTCCGTTTTTACCGACTAAGGTACGGAAGCCTAGAAACGACCACAATGTGCCTGAACAACTCAATAAATTTATCAAAATTCTGCAGAAATATGCAGAAAACGACGTGTTTTGTCTAACGCAAAAAGTACAGGGCGTCCCACTTACAATGAAGAGCCAAAGAAACTGGTATAGGCATGCGTATTCAAATACAGAGATATGTAAACAGGCAGAATACGGCGCTGTGGTCAGTAACGCCTATATAAGAAAAGTGTCTGGCGTAGTTGTTAGATCGGTTACTGCTGCTACAATGGCAGGTTATCAAGATTTAAGTGACATTGAACGTAGGGCTATAGTCGGCGCACTAGCGAAAGGATACAGCATCTCCGAGTTAGCGATGAAGTGGGAATTTTCCCGTACGATCATTTCACTAGTGTTCCGAGAATATCAGCAATTCGGTAAAACATCAAATCTCCGACATTGCTGCTGCCGGAAAAAGATCCTGCAAGAAAGGGTCAAACGACTACTGAGAAGAATCGTTCAACGTGAGGGAAGTGCAACCATTCCGCAAATTGCTGCAGATTTCAATGCTGGGCCATCAACAAGTGTCGGCGTGCGAACCATTCAACGAAACATTATCGATTTGGGCTGTCGGAGCCGAAGGCTCACTCGTGTACCCTTGATGACAGCACGACACAAAGCTTTACGCTTCGCCTTGGCCCGTCAACACCGACATTAGACTGTTGATGACTGGAAACATGTTGCTTGGTCGGACGAGTCTCGTTTCAAATTGTATCGACAGGATGGTCGTGTACGGGTGTGAAGACAACCTTATGAATCTATGACCCTGCATGTCAGCAGGGAACTGTTCAAGCTGGTAGAGGCTCTGTAATTGTGTGGGGCGTGTGCAGTTGGAGTGATATGCGTCTAGATACGACTCTGACAGATGACACGTACGTAAGTATCCTGTCTGATCACCTGTGTCCAATCATGCCCATTGCGCATTCCGACGGACTTGGACAATTCCAACAGGACAATGCAACACCCCACACGTCCAAAATTGCCACAGAGTGGCTCCAGTAACACTCTTTTGAGTGTAAACACTTCTGTTGGCCATCAAACTCCGCAGCATGAACATTATTGAGCATATCTGGGATGCCTTGCAACGTGATGTTCAGAGGAGTTCTCCACCCCCTCGTACTCTTACTGGACAGCCCTGTAGGATTCATGGTGTCAATTCCCTCCAGCACTAGTTCAGACATTAGTCGAGTTCATGCCACGTTGTGTTGCGGCACTTGTGCCTGCTCAAGGGCGCCCTACGCGATATTAGGCAGGTGTACCAGTTTCTTTGGCTCTTCAGTGTAAAGCCGGAACGCCTCACGCCCACGATTCAAGTAACAATGAACTAACTGCAAAATAACATATAATAATTATGTTAAGGACATGTATTTACCTATTTATATAAGAGATGCTGGAAGTGATGGCAATGGACATTTATGCCTCGCTGACTTTGTGAGATGACTTTACCAGCAGTACGCTATAATTCTGTAGGCGTGATGTTATTAATTTATCCAGTAATTTCTATATAAGATCATCTATTGTGCGAGAATTGTCAGTATACGCTTTGCTTTTTAGTGTGCCCCATAAATAAAAGTCACACGATGTTAACTCCGGGGATCTTGGGGTCTAGAGGCGTCTACTGACAAGTCTGTCTTCGGGGAACAAGTTAATTACGTGGGTCATACTTCGGTTGGATGTGTGAGCGGTTGCTCCATCTTGGAATATTGCATACAGCTTCTCTGCACCTCTTAATTGTGCATCGAAATAGTCAAAGATCTTTAGATATCTGGCACTGTTTAAGATTTAATGAAAAATATTGGGACGATAATGCTCATGTCGGAAAACGCACCCTAAACCCCTATCCTCTCTCAGTGGAGACGTTCTTCATGCAGTATGTGTGGGTTGTCCTGTATGTGCAATTCTGGGAGATAATATAACCTGACCAATGAAACCAGGCCTCATCTGACACGAAGTAAAGCAATGTGTCCAAGTAACCGTTAGCAACTGAAGTTAACGGTCAGTTGCAGAAATGAACTATTTTTTCCTGATCCTCAAATTTCAACTCTTTCGCCACACCCATACAATAGGCTTTTAATTTCATATCTTTTGGCACACGATGACACGATGTACGAGATTCGACAACCCGCTGTGATAACCTCCTCACCGACTTGCGAGTTCTTCTCGTATTGTCCATGCAAATTCTGTCTATAGATTCACGGGTCCTCACGGTCGGTCGCCTATTCCTCTGCCATTCTGAACGGATTCTGTTGCCCTCCATTTCTTGTACCGATCTTGAATAGTGCCGCTAGTTGGGAGTATCCTATCAGGATACTCAACTTGAAGCATTTTTTTTACATTCTTTAATGGAACGTATCTTTATGTAAAATTCCGCAATATCAGTTCTAATGCAAACTGCCCCGTTTCTGTAAATGAACAATATGAGTTTCTCACAACAGCTGACGCACCAACACACAGCTGCAATCAACTTTTCGATAAAATGCAGTGTAGCCAACTTTCGAGGCAGTGTTGCCACTTCACAAGCTACGTGAGGCGTACCGGTTTTATGTGGGACATCCTGCAGCTTTACAGTGACAAGGTAGTGCACCAAGAGTCAGCAAGCAGTGTCACCACTATTGTTCCTCTTGCTCACGGTCGTCGTCATACGATACTTTCTGCAGACATACTCTGGAGTTTGCACTACGCCATATATTATTACAAGGGAGACAGGGCCCGCCGAATTGCCCGCGCGGTTCTGGCGCTGCAGTCTGGAACCGCGAGACCGCTACGGTCGCAGGTTCGAATCCTGCCGCGGGCATGGATGTGTGTGATGTCCTTAGGTTAGTTAGGTTTAACTAGTTCTAAGTTCTAGGGGTCTAATGACCTCAGCAGTTGAGTCCCATAGTGCTCAGAGCCATTTGAAGGGAGACAGGCAACCAAGAGTACAGGATGACGCCATCACCATAAAAGCGAATGGAAACTTGATAAGCAACAATCCGGAAGTCGAAAACATTTTGAATAATCATGTTTTAAATGTTGTAGAGAAAATAGGATCTAAATGTTCTTTAGAAGAAGCAAGGCAGTTAATGGAAGAGGCCTTTCCCACACCATTTGATACAATTGAAATTCCACCCACCTCTCCTTCTGAAATTAGGAAGATAATCAACTCTCTCAAGAATAAAAGCTCACATGGAATTGATGGCATTTCCATCAGGATAATAGAAGCTTGTACTCAAGAAATAAGTGGGATTCTTAGCCACATATGTAATAGCTCTCTGGAGCAGGGTATTTTCCCAGATAGGCTGAAGTATACCATTGTTAAACCACTGCATAAAAAGGGATAACGTCTGATGTCAACAACTACCGACCAATCTCTCTTCTGACTGCCTTATTCAAAATTCTTGAAAAAGTAATGTATTGTAGAGTAGCTTCACACCTTTGTAAAAATAAAGTTTTAACAAAATATCAGTTTGGTTTGCAGAAGGGTTTTTCAACGGAAAATGCTATATATACTTTCACTAATGAAATATTAAATGCTCTGAGTAACTGGAAGTCACCCGTTGGGATTTTTTGTGATCTATCAAAGGCTTTTGATTGTGTAAATCATGGAATACTTCTAGATAAACTCATGTATTGTGGCATGAATGGGACAGTGCTCAAATGGTTTAAATCATACCTAGCTGCAAGAGTGCGGAAAGTTGAAGTAAGCAGTTCACATAATATGCAAAAAAACTGGTGATTTCTCAAACTGGGGAACAATCAAGAATGGGGTGCCGCAAGGTTCGGTCTTGGGTCCTCTGCTGTTCTTAATATATATTAATGACTTGCCATTCTATATTCACGAAGATGCAAAAGCTGGTACTTTTTTGCCGATGATATAAATATAGCTATCACACCCGACAGACAAGAATTAACTGATGAAATTATAAACGATGTTTTTCAGAAAATCATTAAGTGGTTCTCTGCAAATGGGCTCTCATTAAACTTCGACAAAACACAGTATATACAGTTCCACACAGTAAATGGAATGACAACATTAATAAATATAGACTTCGATCAGAAATCGGTAGCTAAGGTAGAATATTCAAAATTTCTAGGTGTATGCATTGATGAGGGGTTGAATTGGAAAAAACACACTGAGGATCTGCTGAAACGTTTGAGTTCAGCTACTTATGCTATTAGGGTCATTGCAAATTTTGGCGATATGCATCTGAGTAAATTAGCTTACCGCGCCTATTTTCATTCTCTGCTTTCGTATGGCATCATATTCTGGGGTAACTCATCATTGAGTAAAAGAGTATTCATTGCACAAAAGCATGTAATCAGAATAATTGCTGGAGCTCATCCAAGATCATCCTGCAGAAACTTATTTAAAGAGCTAGAGATCTCTGCTTTAGCCTCACAATATATATATTCACTTATGAAATTTGTTATTAACAATCCGAACGAATTCAAAAATAATAGTTTACATGGCTACAACACTAGGAGAAAGGATGATCTTCACTACTCAAGGTTAAATCTAACTTTGGCTCAGAAGGGGATAAATTATGCTGCCACAAAAGTCTTTGGTCACTTACCTAATAGCATCAAAAGTCTGACAGATAGCCATATAGCAATTAAAAGGAAATTAAAAGAATTTCTAAATGGTAACTCCTTCTACTCATTGAGGAATTTTTGGATGTAGTTAGTGGGCAATTTCCCCAACCCCCACAAAAAAACATTGTCATGTCATATTTTGTGTAATGTAATATCTTGTACAGACACCTTTTATTAACCTGACACGTTCCACATCATTACGAAGTGTCGTATTCATGATCTATGGAAAATTTACTAATCTAATCTAATCTAATCCAGTGATGTCATCGTTGCTGATTCGATAAGATAGGAACTGTAGTAGTAAGTCCAGTTATAGTGCGACCGACTTAATCAGTTTGGACTCCAGTTGGGTATCCCCAAAACCAAATAACTGCAGAGTTGAGCCGTTTACAAAGTGTTGATACCATCAACAGCGATGAAAGACTTGGAAATCAAGCAACCTGGATACAATGGCGCGGGCTCACCTTGTTCCTGCGTGACAAATGCCAGTATACCGCAATGTCAAGATGCACAAGATGGTCGTTCATGCAGTAGCACTTTATGGCACTATGTGCTAAGCAATAATAGCGGCCACAGAGATACATTTTCATCCTATGGCAACGCGTATGCTATGCGCAATAATGGGTATTTCTCTATTTGATTCTGTCTCCAAAACCACTACCCGGCAGAAATTTGGCTTATCTACCATTGAAAAGAAAATGAAGGGAGGGTGATGCTGCTGTGAACGATAGCAGCATTCCTACTGTTGGGAAAAACAAAGGCGGTTGACGACATGGGGAACCCAAGCAGAGATAGCAATAGGTCGTTAACAGAGATAAAATGCTTGATCTCTTCTAGGCATACGCAAGAAACCGAAAAGAGTGTTTTCCGAAGAAGCGAACCATGCTGAAACGGGAAAGTGCAAAGACGGCGAAGAATAATTACAGTTTTAATTCGACATTCTAGATTGTTAGCACTTCGTAACAGTACAAATCAGCATATGCGAGGTATTGCGCTATAGCAATCAGATTTAATAGACTACAGGTGGAAAACATTATTTTCATGGGACTGGATTGCTTCGATACCTCCATTCTTTATTCAGCAGCCGACTCTTGTCCCCTCGCTTAACTTTAGAACGATGCAGATTCCATTTACCAATACTTTTAAGCGCTCCTAATAAACTGTTTCGTAAGTCTCACGACAATAACTATCCGAGCTGGGAGTGTAAAAGAGCAAAGCCGCATTCAGACAGATCAGAAGGACAATGCCGATAATGAAAGGCACAGCTCCTAATTTGAGAGACGTCGCGTCACACAAGAAAAAAAACCTGAAATGAGATGGAGGGACGAGGGCAGCTCTTCCAGAATATGATTATTAACCATTACGTCTCTGCCTCAAGCAATTCGTCCGACTCAGGCAAGTCAAATTGACTCAATGTACGAAGTCGGTCAGCAACACATTTAACGTGCTACCGAAAGGTATTGTTTGCTCTTGGTTATCAGTAAAAATAAATGTAAATGTCGCGTGGCTAGGGCCTCCCGTCGGATAGACCATTCGCCGGGTGCAAGTCTTTCGATTTGACGGCACTTCGGCGACTTGCGCGTCGATGGGGATGAAATGATGACAATTAGGACAACACAACACCCAGTCCCTGAGCGGATAAAATCTCCGACCTAGCCGAGAATCGAACCCGGGCCCAGACGATTGACATTATTTCGCGCTGACCACTCAGCTCCGGGGGTGGACTGGTTATCACTGGGAAGTATCAATACTGGTTTTTAAGACTAACAATCTCATGAATCCCGAAAAGTACAAACAGAGCATAACATCCTTTAATGTCACCTTCTTAGTTTCGAGTTGTTACTGTCACGGATTCTGGCACTTGTTTGATAATAATGGCAATGAAAATCTCTTAAGGCACCGTTGTCTGGGAAATCCCCAAGGGTAACCCTCACAAATTAGAAAGGATATCGTTATTTGTATCCACAAGTCATCTCAGAAGCATCAAGTCCCGTCTCTTTCGGCTAGGTGACTCTACTAATTGCTTGTAAAGAGTAAAGCTGAATTTGTGGTGTTGGTGACAGAGAGAGACGGGAAAAATCCTAGCCTGCTCATAGTACATTTCATTCGAACAGTACTATTCCGAATGCGGTCAACCAGAGACTGTGTCACTTACCCACAGACCTAGGACATCATGCAAAAGAATGCCTCGTCGACGACTAGGAGATTGGAGACACAGTACAGCCTCGGATTGGGGAAGGATAGGGGACAAAATCCTCAGAGTCCTTTTCAAAGAAACCATCTCGGTATTCACCTTACCCGATTTAAGGAAGCCACTGAAAACCCAAATTTGATGTCAGGTCGGAGATTTGAACCCCGTGTTCCCGAATGTCAATTCTTTCACACTGTGCAGGGGTTAAAATTTAATCCTGTACATTGTCACAAGGCTTAATGTTTAAGAACTCGACAATATTACTTCTTCCCCGTTGCTGGCCAAGCACCGGTGACGAAAATTTCTTCCGCTACCAGGATTCGCATCGTCTATCTCAGGGTATGCGCGCCACCGCAGCGGCGAGCGAAAGTAAACTCGACCACGATGAAATGGAAAGAAGCGCGAATACAGAATCGTTTCTGGAACGGCAGTAGCGGCTCACTTTCAGACACAGCGGTCAGACAGTCGTCTCTCCGCAACGAAAGGACAGAGGCCGCGTCCCAGCTGCCGCAGCCTGCTGGCCTTGCTGAAGGGAAACAGACTGACGGGTGCAGCCACCCGGAGCTTCTGATTTCCCCGCCGGCTTGGCGCGGCCCATCGCACTTGGTCCTTGACCGCAGATGGCCGCCCTCTCTGCAGCCGAGGCCATCTGCAAGCGCAGCCGCACAAAATCCGGCACGCCATTTACCTACACATTACCATTCCCCTGAGAAAGTCATAAGAAACGGACGTGGCTATTTGTTCTTCAGTAGCCAATCGTAACATAGGATACGCCTGTGACTTACCTTTCGGTGGTACACAGAGTGCAATTACTGTCCGCACCCCAACAGACTGTACCTGAAGCTGCCAGTAACACTGTCGGCCAAAAAAAGTGAAGCATCCAGAAGAAGATGAGAAAAGGCAATGAAAAGGGTTAAGAGAGCATTTGATCTTATTTCGGCGAATACTATATAGAGTCATATTTACAAAGAACTTGGCAGTATTAGTCCATCTACACGTACGACGTCGCGCCCCCTCTGGCCTGAACGCACTCACTATTTCGACTGGGAAGTGTTTCATGAAGCCGGTGTATCCTCCCCTGAGGTACGCTTTGGTTCAAATGGCTCTGAGCACTATGGGACTTAACATCTGAGGTCATCAGTCCCCTAGAACTTAGAACTAGTTAAACCTAACTAACCTAAGGACATCACACACATCCATGCCCGAGGCAGGGTTCGAACCTGCGACCGTAGTGGTCGCGCGGTTCCAGACTGAAGCACCTAGAACCGCTCGGCCACACCGACCGGCAGAGGTACACTTTCCGACAGTTGTTGTAACTGGTGTTTGATATCATTGACTACTGCCACTGTGGAGGAGTTGACGTCTGGAGTGGTCCCTTCTATGTTATATCGGGGACAGATCTGGAGATCTTGATGGACACGGGAGTACCTCAACATCACACAGACAGTTGATAGAGACACGTGCAACGCATGGGCGAGCATTGTCGTGTTGAAAAATGGCAGATTGATACTGTCGCATGAGAGGTAAAACATGACGACGCAGGAAGTCCGTGACGTACTGTTGTGCCCTTAGAAATTGCTCAGTCACTACCAGCCGTGACCTGAAGTTATGCTCTAAGGCTCCCCACAACTTGATGCCAGGAGTGGCACCGCTGCGCCTCTCCAAAACATTGGAAAAATGGTATTTCTCCCCACGTCGCCTCTATACTCGCCGACCATATTACTGGGGGCCAGTGCAGAACCGCGATTCATCGCTGAATACGACGCGGCGCCGTTCATCAGTAGTCCCTGCTTCCTCGTCACGTCACAACTCCAAAAGCAGTCTTTTGTGTATTAACGGCAGCCTGCGCATGGGACTGTAATTCCCTAGTCCGGCTGTAAGTAGGCTGTTTATGTTTTCTTATTGGCAACGTTACATAGCGCTCTGTGTGAGAATCGCTGGCTGTGCTGTGTGCAGTCTGTGGCTGGTTTGCATTGTTGACTGCCATTGTAGTGTTGAGCAGCGGCAGCTGGATGTGAACAGCGCGTAGCGTTGCGCAGTTGGAGCTGAGCCGCCAGCAGTGGTGGATGTGGGGAGAGAGATGGCGGAGTTTTGTAATTTGTCATGAACTGCTACATATATTATGACTATTAAGGTAAATACATTGTTTGTTCTCTATTAATATCTTTCATTTGCTAACCATCCCTATGAAAAATTTTATCAAATCATTGTTGGCCACTGCCCAAAACAATTTGTAAAATTTTTTGTGGGGAGCATGGGGCTATGTAAGTAGGCTGTTTATGTTTTCTTATTGGCAACGTTACATAGCGCTCTGTGTGAGAATCACTGGCTGTGCTGTGTGCAGTCTGTGGCTGGTTTGCATTGTTGTCTGCCATTGTAGTGTTGAGCAGCGGCAGTTGGATGTGAACAGCGCGTAGCGTTGCGCAGTTGGAGGTGAGCCGCCAGCAGTGGTGGATGTGGGGAGAGAGATGGCGGAGTTTTGTAATTTGTCATGAACTGCTACATATATTATGACTATTAAGGTAAATACATAGTTTGTTCTCTATTAATATCTTTCATTTGCTAACTATCCCTATCAGTAGTTAGTGCCTTCCGTAGTTTGAATCTTTTATTTAGCTGGCAGTAGTGGCGCTCGCTGTATTGCAGTAGTTCGAGTAATGAAGATTTTTGTGAGGTAAGTGATTTCTGAAAGGTATAGTTTAATGTTAGTGAGGGCCATTCTTTTGTAGGGATTTTTGAAAGTCAGATTGCGTTGCGCTAAAAATATTGTATGTCAGTTTAAGCACAGTCTTGTATAATTGTTCAAAGGGGACGTTTCACAGCTGCCGGTAGTCTCCGACCAAAAGTGCGAGATGACAGGGAATGTTGCACCGAGTCTATTAGCCTACTTGTGCTCGGCTGGCAGGCGCAGATGTCAGAGAGTTACGACGTACTTGCTTCACTGCCCTCACGTTCCCTTGCAGTCCAACAATGGGCCACTGTCACTTCCGAACGCCCTAGAAACATGGATTTTTTGATGGTCCTACCAGCCGGCCAAATGGAAACCCACAATAAGGCACTTTCAAACCCTGTCTGGTGCTGATAACGCTGCCTCACATTAGTGGCATCTCCGTGCCCTTCACAGAGATCACTCAAAATCTGACGCTGTTCACTCCCTGTATACAGGGTGAGTCACTAACTATTGCCACCTATAATAACTCAGAAAGAATGATAGTAGCTGGAAAGTTTGTGGGACAAATGTTGCATGGGACAACGGGGGCCATAACATGACGTTGGTTTTTTGTTGCCAGGTGGGGTCGCGTCAGAGCTATGGTTCAAAAAATGGCTCTGAGCACTATGGGACTAAACTTCTGTGGTCATCAGTCCCCTAGAACTTAGAACTACTTGAACCTAACTAACCTAAGGACAGCACACACATCCATGCCCGAGGCAGGATTCGAACCTGCGACCGTAGCAGTCGCGCGGTTCCGGACTGAGCGCCTTAACCACGAGACCACCGCGGCCGGCCAGAGCTATGGTGGTCAGCTTTGTTTTTTTAAATGGGATGCTATAGTTTGGTACTTATTTTCTGATAGTGACTATCGAGACAAATCCAATGATGTGTAACAGTAAGGTCTTTGAAGATCAACGAATGTCAGAAAGGTGGCATGAACGTCCATTTGCTGTTCGAAGTGATGACCATTGGTATAAACGCAGTGCTGCAATCTTCTTATTGATTGAGTGGTATTCCTTATAACATCGGCACTTATCGGAGGACATGCTCTGACAATTTTCTCTCGCATATCTTCAGGTGTAACTGGAACGTTTTTTTTTTTTTTTATAAACAATGTCTTTTACGAATCCCCACGAGAGAAAATCCAGAGGCATCAAGTCTGGCGAACGAGCAGCCCACGACACATCTCCTATGCGTCCAATCCAACGATTTGGGAATTGTCTCTACAACTCATTTCTAGCCATCAGCGAAAAGAGTGCCGGACACCCGTGATACCACATTCTGTTCCTTTTTCCTAAAGGTATTTCTTCCAATAGCAGACCTAATGTTTCTTGCGGGAATCTGGTCTACTTCCTACCATTAAGATTTCATTCGATGAAATAGGGGCCTGTAATTCTGTCCTCCTGAATCCCACACCATACTGTAACAGCCCACCCGTCACTTATTGCTAATTGACTAACAGATCAACAGAGAGTGCAAAACTGCCACAATATCGGATAACGCAAAGAAAGTAATAAGGCCACTCCTGATGGAACTGCGGTGGCAGTGTTGACATTAACTGATTCAGAATTGATCACTTTTAATTAAAATGGGGTGCACATTGATGTTATATTCAGCTATTGAACACCAGATGCAAATGTTGGACATAAAATTAATTAAGAAAATGACTTGGGATTTCAACTACTTGATTGAAAACAGATGCAGTCGATTAGCACAAATTCATTTTAACTCGCGATCTTCAATCATCACATTACATGACTCTCCTATCAGGCAGTGGTAATAAATTGCGTTTGCGTGGAGTAAAGCGCGATAACTCAAAGTAATTCCTATCGACTGACCCAGGCGTAATGTGATGCGAGAAGAATTCTACAATACACGGCCCATGAAACCCTCGTGGAAACTTTGCCGACGTGATCCAACAAATTAATCAGTGGCCGGAGCGGGCGCAATATCACCGAGTACAG
This sequence comes from Schistocerca americana, assembly GCF_021461395.2. Classification (NCBI taxonomy): domain Eukaryota; kingdom Metazoa; phylum Arthropoda; class Insecta; order Orthoptera; family Acrididae; genus Schistocerca; species Schistocerca americana. The sequence goes on along the minus strand of NC_060119.1, from coordinate 928,928,123 downwards.
TGTGGCGTTGCGGCGTCGTTGTGCGGACGACAGCCGACCTCGTGGTGCTGCAAGGCTGCGCTCGTCTATTCACTCCTAGCTATCTTGCTCATTATATAGCTGAACCAAAACTTCCTATCTCCAAGCTCAATCGTTCCATTTGCTAAGTCCTAAACTGCAGAGATGCTCACTCTTTCTCAGGCAAGCTGAGTAAAGAACGCCACGTCCGCACTCTAGGCAGGCTGGGAACGGAAGACCCCCACGAAGACTTCTCCCAGCCCGCTCTTCGCCTCGGTTTACCCTCCAGCAAAATCACTTACGCCAATTGCAGCGCAACTCGCGTTAATTATGCGTCGCATCCCAGCGCTGACCAATGTCTGCTGTGGGAAGTGAACAAATTCCCACAAAATTTCCCTTCCTCTCAACTTCTGCTGTTTAGCTCCTCCCAGGCCACCCATCAAGGTTAGCGTCTGCACAAACCACCAATTACTTCAGATTCCTCAGTCCTACGTTCCCATCGGAGGCCGGCGTATTTCATTCTGTCGCTCTTCACCTGATTTACTTCAGACTCTGCACACCGTGAATTCAGCATGAAGTTGCTTTAGTCACGAGCACGCATATTTTGGCCTCTGTTGACCGCTCCACCGTAGCTTTGCGCGGCTTCTCGCATGTTTCACTGAAAATAGGACGACGGACACTTATCAACAGGTGTACAAGTTCTCCGTCTGCTTCACAGTACACCAGCATGGGGTCGTCTGCCTCCTCACTGTCACTCATCTTAAGGCAGCTGGAGGCTGCGCCCCGTTACCGCTTTCTCAGAGCTTGAGCCGCCCTAAGCTGCCTATTGTCGCTTCCCCTGTCCACTCCCCAGCCGCACGCTGCTACCCGGCCACGGTCAACTCGAATACTTCCCTGGGATAAACTAGCCTCCAGTAAATCAACGCGTTTCCACAAAGTTTTCATGTCGTGTGAATTACTTTAAAACCATCACCCGACATTAATTATTCCAATACGTCCATACTATACCCTCTACGAGATGTATTGTGCCTTGTCAGTCATTTTTGTTCAGCCCTACTGTTCGCTCAATGTGAGTTAGGTGATCCTTAATGACTTCATGTAAGAGGCATAGTTCTTGCCATCTTACGATACATTCACCGACCACGGTTTTTGGTGTGCAGCTTGCCGTAGCCAACATGGATTTTCAGTTGCCCAATAATGCGTGTTATGCAAATTAACATTTCCATGGTTCGTGAATGTAGCCTCGCCAGTAAATAAAATCAAATTAATTAATGTGTCAGCCCTCTAAATCTGAAGTTGAGCCCATCGGCAGAATTCAATACGACACTTACAATACGTACCAGTTAATTCTTGGTGGAGACTGATATGGTAAGGATGATGTTTATGGCGATGCAGAACACCAACAACAATACTCTGAATGAGATTTTCACTCTGCAGCGGAGTGTGCGCTGATATGAAACTTCCTGGCAGATTAAAACTGTGTGCCCGACCGAGACTCGAACTTGGGACCTTTGCCTTTCGCGGGCAAGTGCTCTACCATCTGAGCTACCGAAGCACGACTCACGGCCGGTACTCACAGCTTTACTTCTGCCAGTATATCGCCTCCTACCTTCCAAACTTTACAGAAGCTCTCCTGCGAACCTTGCAGAACTAGCACTCCTGAAAGAAAGGATATAGCGGAGACATGGCTTAGCCACAGCCTGGGGGATGTTTCCAGAATTGCTTCGTGCTTCGGTAGCTCAGATGGTAGAGCACTCGCCTGCGAAGGGCAAAGGTCCCAAGTTCGAGTCTCGGTCGGGCACACAGTTTTAATCTGCCAGGAAGTTTCAACAATACTCTGGCTCATGCCAGATTCCCTTACGATTTGATGCGAAACTAACACAATGATCTCGAACCACAGTGGCAAGAGTATCAATTTCCGATTCCTCGTTAGTAACTTTCCTTTGTCGGATATGTTTCCGATGCGTTAAAGATCCGGTTGTTCTCAGTTTATCATACACATATTTAAATGTACGGCGTATAGGGTGAGAACGTTGAGGATATCTTTCAGCATATAAGTCTCTAGCTCTCACTGAATTTCGTTGGTTCAAATGGCTCTGAGCACTATGGGACTTAACATCTATGGTCATCAGTCCCCTAGAACTTAGAACTACTTAAACCTAACTAACCTAAGGACAGCCCACAACACCCAGCCATCACGAGGCAGAGAAAATCCCTGACCCCGCCGGGAATCGAACCCGGGAACCCGGGCGTGGGAAGCGAGAACGCTACCGCACGACCACGAGATGCGGGCATTTCGTTGGTATTCTCCGTAAATGAAAGCATATCGACTTGTTCTTCGAAGGAATACATCATTCACTTCCCTTGATTCGACTATACTAGTCTTACCGTTTCTTTTAGTGTTGTATTGTGAAACCATCGAATGGTGTTTACATGTCAGTGGCACGTTAGATGGATACGCCGTATTCGGCGAACATTTAGTATTTGCACGATATACGAGAGAGAACTGTCAGAGCATGTGCTTCGATAAGTGCCGAAGTGATAAGTATTACCACTCAATCCATGATAAGAAGATTGCAACACTGCATTGATACCAATGATAACCATTTCGAACACCTTCTGTAAACGGACGTTCATGCCACCTTTCTGACCTTCGTTGACCTTCAAAGACCTTACTGTTACACATCAATGGATTCCTCCCGATAGCCGCTATCAGAAAATAAGTACCAAACTACAGCATCCCACTTAAAAAAAAAGTTGATCTTAATATCTCTCAAGCGATCCCACCTACCAACAAATAACCAACGTTATATTATGGCCCCGTTATCCCATGCAACTTGTATCAAATGGCTCTGAGCACTATGGGACTTAACTTCTGTGGTCATCAGTCCCCTAGAACTTAGAACTACTTAAACCTAACTAACCTAAGGACATCACAAACATCCATCCCCGAGGCAGGATTGAACCTGCGACCGTAGCGGTCGTGCGGCTCCAGACTGTAGCGCCTATAACCGCTCGGCCAATTCGGCCGGCTCCATGCAACTTTTGTCCCACAAGCTTTTCAGCGACTGTCATATTCCCGGAGTTATTCTAGGTGCCAATAGTTAGTGACCCACTCTGTATACTTAACGGTGCGTGATAACAACGCTAACAATTTTGTGGCGGCGTTCGTAGCGACAAACAATTCGCTGTAGAACGGCTTACGAAGTCACCGCCACACTTTTAATAGCGGGCCGACCGGTCCGCTGGAACAGTGAACAGAAAGGTGAAAACCCAAACACTCTGATTAAATAAAAGTCGGTACTTATCTTTATTAACGAAGATACAGAAATACAGTAGTGAACTCCGAGTCTACAGAGATCTGTCTAGTTCGAGTCGGAGCGGCTAGGTCAGCGTCGGCTGACGACAAACAACAACTCTGCTGCGATGAACACACAACTGACTAGCAAGTACACAATTCGGTGGCGAGAATACAACTGAGCGGCGAATACAGAACTGTCCTAGCGCTCGCGACTCCAGCGCTTAAGAACCCCGAAGCCAGCGGTGGCGCGCGCAGACTTGCGGCGATTTCCTGTCTCGCTGGCGCTGCTTATACGGACGGCGTCCGGACTTTGATGCTGCCAACCTTTTGGCAGCGGGCTCGGGTGGCATTACTGGCTAGGATATAACAAACAAGAACAGAACTAATGCATTCTGGTGGCCATTCTACTTCTCACAGAGAATTGTAACTCTAATCTTTTAAACACCCGTTGGTGTAAATAGGCAATAAGGCGATTTTTGGCAAACGTTTCACAAGCTGAGAAATCCACTCGAGTGTAACGCTTTGATGAAACTTTCTCTCTGGCTGGTTGGCTGATTTGGGGGAGGGGACCAAACAGCGAGGTCATCGGTCCCATCGGATTGGGGAAGGCTGGAGAAGGAAATCGGCTGTGGCCTTTGAAAGGAACAATCCCGGCATTTGCCTGAATCGATTTAATGAAATCACGGAAAACCTAAATCAGGATGGTCGAAAGCGGGTTTGAATCGTTGTCCTCCCGAATGCAAGTCAAGTGTCCTAATCCCTGAGCCACCTCGTTCGGTCTTTCTCTCTATTCTAGGGTCTATCCCGTCGCACAAAACGTGCTGCTTATTTTTTGCGAACATCTGTTTTATTTATAACTTTGTGGCCGAAAGTCCCTTCTGGTGCCACAGTCGTCAGTTAACCTAAGGAAGGGAAGTCTCGTGCGGCACCTGTCTGTGTAAACTTAGCTCATGGTGTTATTATATAACTGGTTGTATATCGTACTTTGTGAGGCGAAAATTTGGGACCATCCCAGCAATTACTCAAAGCGCGAGGGTGGAAAAGGCGTAGTAGCACACCCAGCTTGCTAGCAGAATGCGCGCAACACGACCCACATTCAAGCACGAGAATCCAAATCGGCGCGCGAAACACTATTAGTAACCGGTACACAACCATTAAAAATCCATTGCCTTTCAACGCTGTCATGAGTGCAAGAGGATATTACCCAGCTGATAGACACAACTCAGTGAGACCGTTGGCAAGATAGCCATCTGCCAAGAACTTAGAGACAGGAACAAGAAGCAAGCCATGCAGGTGTCTGGAGTCGAACGGCAGAAAAAGAAGAACAGATTTATCTCCCTTTCAGATGCATACTTGAATGTTCACGACCAATTAGGTTCTTATGCAAATATAACTGATACACTCACTATTAAGTGAAATCAGCTGCAAAATAAGTATGATGTGTACGTATATCTGTACAGCTGGTCGTAATTCCGCACTAAAACTCGAGAGACGTCTAACTGTAATAACTTACAGAATAGGTAGCTGTCTATAACAACCCAATGCACATCAATTGCCATTCAGAAATGCAGATGACTAGGGCAAGTCTTGGGGAACAGTATATGAGGGTAATGGACAGAGTACAAACAGTCACATATGTCATAACGTCATAACTATGTCATCGTCCTTCTGGATCACATATGGCTGCATTACCTATAATTAAAACGATAGCGCAAAGAATTTTTTCGGTGGCCGGTTCGTAAATCTGGCAACTAAACCTGTTTGCAGTCGCGTTTTAAACTACAGCGCTAAAATGGAGTAAGGGAGGTTATGGATTGAACAACGTTTGGGGGCACTGTAGGGCCACCTACATTAAAAGCCCTGCTACGATCGTAAATGGCACCTAAAGACGTTTTCCAGAGCTTATACCACTAACCAAGAACCCTGCGATCAGCTTAGTCCCTCTTAACACCCAGGTAACATAATTGGGACGAAATTATTTAGAAATAATCTGTATAAACGAGCAATGTCAAAAGCACCACCGCATGTATTTATGACATCTTTACAAGAGATTTTCCTCTTCAGTCGTTGCCTTTTATCTTCTCATCACAAATCACCCAGCATAAATCTACACAATTTCTTCCAATCCTGCTCAAATACTACGTCTGGCTTGAGAATTAAAGAACGCTCTTCTTCTATATTCCAGCTTCTTAACATAAACGTATACCATATTGTACGTCAGCAAATTCCTATGGCTGGCTCCGACTTCATACTCTTGATAAACCTTATACAGATCATCTTGTACTGAAAAAGAAAGCGTCTTTTCCATGGTTCCTTAATTCATTACAATCACTGTAATAACAACAGCCTTCGCTGTTAACGACCACATCTTCTCCGATTCACGATGTAGACGACTGTCAGCATCTGTGGTCCAAGTAGCTCTGCTGCCACCATAGCTAACTCACACAGCGTACAATACGTGCAACACAATATTTACCACCACAATTAACATGCACTACAAGGTATAAACACAATATTGTATATCCTTTCCTCAATTCTTCAAGTTCCTCAAGAAAAAAAATATGTACCGTCTCGACATTCTGAGTGATGGAAATGTGTAGAAAGAAAACACTCACTTTAATCAGGAGAACAAAGTGATATTAAGTTGAAAAATGGCTGTGCCAAATAGATCTGAGTTTTGCTGTCTTTTTCTATTTTTGTTTGCAATGAGTAAGCTTATTTGGGACGTGGTATAATTAGACGCTTATTTTGATTCGACATCACGCCAACGAGTGTACAAATTGTGCTAAACAAAGCTCCCGTGGTTCAGCAGAAATGGTTTCTTAATTGTAGGTACAAGAAGTTATTTCTCTAGCAAATTCTTGCAATTTTAAAGTCAAAATACTTATATGAACATCATACATGAGTATCATAGGAATAAGACAGAAAGCATTTAATTTCTTTTGAGCCTCAGAATCACATAGGGAAAAGGACACTTCCGCGGGCACATCAACAGATATTGGTACTGCAACACTTGTAAATTTTATGTTAGGCTAGTGACCCGACCTGCTTTCGTATGGGTAGCAGTAAGTATTCACTGCAAGATGGCTTATCTAGCGTGGCTGTAATGGATTATACATACAAACGTTTCTCGTGAATCAGTCTATTGGTGAAAACCGTATCGGCCGGCGGGGGTGGACGAGCGGTTCTAGGCGCTACAGTCTGGAACCGCGCGACCGCTACGGTCGCAGGTTCGAATCCTGCCTCGGGCATGGATATGTGTGATGTCCTTAGGTTAGTTAGGTTTAAGTAGTTCTAAATTCTAGGGGACTGATGACCTCAGAAGTTAAGTCCCATAGTGCTCAGAGCCATTTGAACCATTTTTGAAAACCGTATCAAAATCCCTACAGTAGTTCCTGAGATTAGCCTTCATATGTAGACGGAAAAACGTGGCGGGGTTCTTTGTGATATATACGATAAATATAGATAGATGAGCTGTTCGGCGCAAGCTGACGAACATTTCATGACAGAAATATTTTCTTACTGTATGCAGACTTCGAATTTCGTAATCCTGCTAAAACTGACGAGGAAATTTGAGAGTACCATCTGATTCTTTCACAGGTTTCTTTAATTACTTGCATGTTTTAGATTTTTCTCCAATAATCATCATAATTACTATGTAACATAGAAGACTATACGGAAAGATACAAAAACAATAGCATGAGTGTGACAAAGATGTAACACCTTCTAATAAAAAGGCAGAGAAAGAAGGCAAACATGCCGGTGAAACATCGGTAAAACTGGCATTGCTACTTCTACATCAACATTCCGCAAGCTACCTGACGGTGCGTGGCGGAGAGTATTTCTGGTACCTCTAACGGATCCCCCTTCCTTGTTCTATTGGCGAATGACGTGTGGGGAGAGTGACTGCCAGTAAGCCTATGTATTAGCACTAATTTCTCGAATTTTTTCGTTGTGGTCTTTTTGCGAGACGTACGTGAGAGGAAGTAGTACGTTGCCGGGTCTTCCCGGAAAGTAGACAACACAGTGACGGTCCTATCACACTCTCTTGGGGCACCCCTGAAATTACCTTTATATCTGTCGACTTTGGTGAACGAAAGGAAGGGCCACGGAAAAAAAACTTAAGGCGACTACTCGCGAGAAGCAGCGAACTAAGTATTGGGCAAGTGAACGGATAACATTTATTGCTTGTTCGAGCCTCGGAAGCAGATATCTAAAACGGGTATGTTACGTCACTCGTGCATGGTCCTAGGAACTGCGTAATTGATGTTACTGTTGTGTCACAATTTCATTTATAGAGCATGCGCTGTAGACGTTTGCAAGTAAACACCAGTATTTGTGAAGTGATATTACTGGCCTATTTTTTATCAGCCAACCGTCAAGTAACATGGCCACACGATACAGACTGTGGCAGGGGTAGGCAGACGTTGCAGTTGACTGTGGGCATATTTCGTCCACATGTTGAAACAGTTCAACAGTCGTTGTTAGAGAAGTTTCAGTAACAGCAGTATATGTAGCATACAGGCTGAGTAAAAAATGCCGCACTTGGAGGTCGCATGCGATTCCTCATCCAGATTCAAGACAAAAGCCTATGTAGCCAAATCAGATAGGGTGCATTCCGAAAACACTTACATTAAAACAAGGAGCTGGCAACAGTGTCACATCATGCAGCGCAACGAAATGCATCCGGGGCTACCATGCCAGCCGTCGTAACTCACTTAGTAGACTGCTGTGACATCGAACGCACATCCAAAAGGAGCTGTGGTTCGAATCATCGTTAGGCTCCTTTTTAGTTTTTAGATGTCCATTCCTCAGTTCTCGTCGTTTATAAAAAGCACAACATTTTGTCACGTGGCAGTGGCCGGCCGGCGTGGCCGAGCGGTTCTAGGCGCTCCAGTCTGGAACCGCACGACCGCTACGGTCGCAGGTTCGAATCCCGTCTCGGGCATGGATGTATGTGAAGTCCTTAGGTTAGTTAGGTTTAAGTAGTTCTAAGTTCCAGGGGACTGATGACCTCAGCAGTTAAGTTCCATAGTGCTCAGGGCCATTTGAACCATTTGAACGTGGCAGTGGATCCATTAAACTGCATGCTGGTGTTTACTGACCGCGCAGTGCACAGCCATAACTTGTCCTGCGGTCCTGTCAAGTTCATGTACGGAGGCTTCCCGACGGAGTACACAAACGATATATACGTCGATATGCATTCGGTGCTGGGTGCATCCGACAACAGAGCTGCTGATGCTGCTCTTGCGTATGTGGACGGTAGCCTCAAAGGCACCATCCCGATAAGAATTTTTTCGTCGCTTGGAGCAACGCCTACGGGAAACAGGTAATTTTCATTTTCATGTAATGGACAGAGGTCATCCAAGGACAAGACGTACTCCAGAAACAGATGACGCAATAGATATGGTTTCAGCATAATGGTACACCGTCACACTTTGCTTTGAAATGAATTGTGCATAACTATTTAAATGTGGCATATCCAACGAAATGGATTGGTCATAGAGGTCCAATGTTCTGGCCTCCTCGTTCCCCGCACCTTAATCCACTAGATTTTTATTTGTGGGGCCACTTAAAGGAAAAAGTTTATAGTACTCCACCCACGGACGTCACGGATGTACACGACATAATAGTTCGCTTCCATTCCACTTCGGCAGTGTATTGCGCAGGGTCCCACAAAGTATGATCCAGCGAGTGGCGAAGTCGTCGCTTTGAGCATTTTCTCCAAAGTGAACGTTGGTCATACGTGTACGTACCGGCTCAGTGAAGATAAACCGGGACTTCAGTCATATGGAATGGATTTAATACGCGTAGTATTCGCAGTCTAGTGTAGCCTGCCTATTGTGTTTTTGTACGACATTGTATGCTGGCGATGTTACTGTATACACTTTTATTTTCTGTTGACTTTTTTTTGTGTGGTGGACGAAACAAAGTGGTCTACTACGTCTGTAAGAAGTGTACGCTATGTCTTAATGTTTAAAGAAAGGTAACACTAACAGAGAGAAATACACAAGACACCGCATTGCGGAGGTATAAATTGGATACAATTTGAAGCTTTAACTGAAAAACAAAAAATTGCCTCCTCTCAGTGAGCTAATGGGACAGCTCCTGCGCAACGCAAAGTTCATGCTACCTGTTTCTGACCAAGCTACACACAGCTATAGCATAGCCACAGCCTCGTTATTTTTTGAAACCTTCCCGAGTTCGAGTCTCGGTCGGGCACACAGTTTTAATCTGCCAGGAAGTTTCATATCAGCGCACACTCCGCTGCAGAGTGAAAATCTCATTCGTTATTTTTTTTTAACAGCGTAAAAAAATGGTTCAAATGGCTCTGAGCACTATGGGACTTAACATCTGTGGTCATCAGTCCCCTAGAACTTAGAACTACTTAAACCTAACTAACCTAAGGACATCACACACATCCATGCCCGAGGCAGGATTCGAACCTGCGACCGTAGCAGTCGCGCGGTTCCGGACTGAGCGCCTTAACCGCGAGACCACCGCGGCCGGCTTAAGGGGATACGGAATCACCTATCCCCGCAATGTTAATATATGCCTACTATAGGGAACATTTTCTCACAAACTACTGGAGACAGAGAGGTAAAAATTTTACTGTATGTGCATTCATATGTTACAACATTACTGAAACAACAGTTTATTGTCAAAGTTTTTTCTTACAGAGATATTGTACATTTATTTTTAAGTAAATTTTTTCCATCGCTTTTTATTAGACTATCACCCCTAAGTCTTTTGTAAATCAAGTAATTAAAAAATCGTTGTTTCAGTATGTAATAGGGACATATGTCACTACGTCATAAAAATTTCAGACTTCTAGGTTGACCAGTACCTGAGATAATGTTCCTAGATGAAGTAAAAAGTAAACTTACGGGAAACGGAGAAAGAAGATTAAAACATTCCTGATCCGTAGCTAATACCCCCTTCACAGTCTTCATAATCATCTTCAAGTCTTCTTTTGGCACCCCTCTGCACCTGTCTTGCTTTTTTCACTAATGTCTTGATTATATTATCAGCATGCCTTAGTCTGTGCTGATCTAAAAAGAACATAGCACGTACCGTACGGGAACCAACACACATACCCAACTTTTGAAGGACCTGGCATTTAGTTATATTTCCAAGATTGAAGGTTGCCACAGCATCATACACACCAAAATGTAGTGTATTAATTCCGACAAACACTGTTTTTGGGAGACGATGCCATATCACACTATTCAAGCACTCGTTGGGGTTCTGCGTTTTTCCGTGAAGACATTTCATCAGAAGACTTCTGTCAGCCAGATCTCTGAAAATGGGCTTTATTTCTGCCATGATGGCTGATGGTAGACTGTGGTGGTGAATGTATTTCTCTCCTGTTGTTAGTCCCCTATTGTATTTACACCAGCTGTTTTCACCTTTGGGGCACAAACCATGTTGTGGATGCTCATCCGTGGATGCGGTGTGGAAATATAAAGCCCATATAGCTCTCCTCATTTCTTCAAGATTGCCTGTATTTTGCCTGATTGCAAGGCCATAGCAGTTCTGAATGTGGTCTATTATGGAATCAGTCAATCTTCCTCTGCCATCCAAGGTTTTCCCATCATCTAGTTTTTTCCCTTTCATAACTGATTTTAACCTTCTCAGCCTGGCACCCATTCTCTTCTGCACATGTCCTATACATTCAAGTTTGCTTATATTTACACTGTTCCCATATGGTTTGCTTTCCAAAACTTCTTTGAATGCTTTAGAGTCACCATCTCCCAGGTATTTGACATAGCGAACATTATACCACTGTGAAGAGCGATGAAAAATTTTCTTCACCCCAGCAACCTCCATGCCACCACTACTACCATAATAATTAGCAATACAGTCATCACTGTGTTCATTTTTCAGCCTGCCTGTGCACCTACAGTATTTAGACATTATTGCAACATCAATAACCTTGCCAGTATCAACACTAGTTGCTGTTACAACACCATTGTTGGAGGTGTGGCCCCTTTTCTGCCACGTGCCATCAAACGCCACTGTGAGGTCACGACTGCCGTCATTTTCTTCCACTGCTTCTTCCACAGCAACCTGCATTGACTTCTGTGCTACATCTTCAACTGCAGATCCTAGTACATAATTGTAAGCTTCAAACTTTGAAGGTGCACTTGGAAGATTTAGAACACCACATAGCATATCACCAGCTGCTTTGCCCTTACCAATTGCTCGCAATCCATAAACTAACCTAATATTTACACTATAAAGTTCAGTTTTCTTGTATCCATTATTTACAGTTACTGAAACCGAACTTGGAAACTTACAGCTGTATTTACAAACACTGCATATTAAATTAAACTGGGCAGCCAGGCCAACATGGGATTCTACTTTCAGAGAAACGTTTCCAGGACATTTTTTGCAGCACAAACTGTTTTCAAGAGCTTCACACAATATATTCGTATCAATGAGTTCAAAAACTTCATTCCCTCTATCAAGTAAATTATATTTCTCTTCCAAATCTCTTAGTTTTTTATGAGAAGCACTGTTTTCATTTGGTGTAAGTTCGTTCGGCAAATCAGTAATAAGTGGATTCACATTTTCCAACAGTGATGATGATGAACTGCTTTGCTTTGCTAATGAATCATTATTTCTTTTCTTTTGCCAGTTCACACGCTTTTTAAATACTTTTGCTTTAGCTCTAGGCATTTTCACTGCGAAAAATGAAGCACTAAATACGAAATAACTCAACAACAACTACTTTCTTATATCACACTGTTTACAAAACAGTCCCGCCACAAAGTCAAAGAGTAACTTGAGGAAACCAGAGAGAAACATTTTCGGGCAACTAGTGTATAAATAGTCGCTGGAAACCGGGATATTTGAATTCATGTCACTTTAAAGGTACTGCCAAAAAGTTCATGGTCAGCCACGAGAGACGTGTATAACTAAAGCGCAATACCCGATCTCACAAATATATAAAAATAAAATAGTTATAATTGTAGTAGAGCTATGTATGATACGTCATTTTAAAGAGGAAACATGGCAGAATATAATACGCCAATAAAAAAAAATTCGATTTTTTAACCCAAAATCCGATTCCGTATCCCCTTAACAGCATATCTGTTAAACCTGTTGACGGGACTAGATTTCGCGACATACATTTTTGTCTTGAATCGGGATGTAGAATGTCATGCTGACCGCCAAGTGAGGCATTTTTTGTTCACCCTATATTAATTGGGCTAATCGCCTCTGGAAGGAGACATTGCTATATTCTGTGTGGGCCCACCATTTCATTTATCATGTAGTTTTATGCCCAAAGAGCGTGAAACAGCTCGTAGATACCTGCAATGAAAGTACATTGTATTTTAAGAGGGCAAAGGTTTCTTTTATTTTAGGGAATACTACACAGCTGAGATATGGGGGAAGAATGCCGCGAGGAATTGCTGTCAAGATGTTACTCGTTAATATTGCGTGATTTTCATATGTTGCTCTTTGTTTTCTTGAGCCTCAGTAAGTTACGATAGTTGTACCAGATACTGTGAGACTGGCGAATATAGGTTTTGAACAATACGACTCAATGTAAATTGCGACGTTCTATGTAAGTGCTGAGAATATGTTTGTTAGCTATTGTGATGGTCTCCTCTTCTGCAGTCTGTTTATAACATTGTCTCACGGTAGCCCCCAAGACGTGTCTCCAGTGTCGCTTTAGCGTCGCTGGCTTGTGGCCTAGAGATTCCAAACTCGATTCTAGAGCGCACCTCTCGTTTTCTGAATTGGGAAGACTTGCCTCATGTGGCCATCTGAGAAGCTTCTTGACTGCACAGATGTTGACACGCAATCCACCGTAGTGCCGTCGAATAAATGGTTGCACCCAGCACTGGGTCAAATGACACTCGAAATTTTTTGTACAAAGAAATTCTACCTGTGTATGCTGTAGTCATCTTGAGGCAGCACGCCGTCACTTGGAGTTAATGAACTCGCTTGCAGAGGTGGATCCCCCGTTACACTCTGACTGCTAAATGTTTAAAAACGCAGCACGGTGCAGCTGCAAACTCTCAGACCAAACGCAGCTCTGGGACTGTGAACTGAGAGCAGACTCTAAGGCCGAGAGCCTGCGAAATCTGTTTGTAGCATTCACTACTCAACTGCGGCTTCTTCTCGAGCCACATTGTGTTTTGTTATTCTCTGCAATACTCTTTATATCTGAGGTCTGCGTGAGTGCTACCTTAGTTACCATTGCGAAAATGTAGGAACCATAGGAAATAAAAATTTTAAGGTTTATAGTCTACACAGTTGTCAATATGAACATACGTTTAATTTTGTACGCTAGTAGACGTGAGTTGCTTACGTTTGCCGATATAAAGTATTTCCGCAGTAAGGGCTTATTTCACATATAAAAAGTAAAATGTAAACCAGTCGTTCATACCAAGGTAGATTGGACTATCTCGATCCTTTTCAGACATGATCGTATAGACGACGGTATCGTCTAGCCATCGTAAATGAAATATAGAACTATCACTGTTCTAAAATTAATATTACTGTAATCCAGAAAGCATAGACTAATGTAACCCTCAAAGTCTTTGAATGCCTCTTTAGTGCTTTATTGGCGCTACGGGGGAAAGGTGTGTAATTCGGTGCCGGTGTACAACCTATTTGTGAAGCAACGGCTAACTCACTGGACTCGCATTCGGGAGAAGGGATTCAGATGCTAGTCCGACAGTGCAGATTTCAGTTTTCCGTTCCTCTTCCTAAATAGATTAAGACTAATGATGATGAGTTATAGCGACACCTGCCAGTGTTTCGAGTTCACTAAGAACAGTATACTTCTCTTCCGTCTCCTCAGAGGTTGGGGGGTTGTTTCAGGGAGAAGACCAGACAGTGCGGTCATGGGTCTCATCGGATGAGGGAAGGACGGGGAAGGACGGGGAAGGAAATCGGCCGTGCCCTTTCAAAGGAACCATCCCGGCATTTGCCTAGAGCGATTTAGGGAAATCACGGAAAACCTAAATCAGGATGGCCGGACGCGGGATTGAACCGCCGTCCTCCCGAATGCGAGTCCAGTGCAGCCCTCAGAACTCTTGCATTTACGTTAATCGTTCAACGGGCAATATGAAGCGAAGGTCGCATTTGCTCTGGAATTCTACTTATTTGCGTGGCCGATGCTACTCTGCAATAGCCGTTAGTTGAATTCTTCTACATATTCTTTATTTATCTTGGAATTTCCACAAAGATTCAACCGAAATATACTTCGAAAAAATGTGATGGATTACCTGAAAGGAGATTCGAACGGTTCTCAGACGATTTTTATAGGTGCAGGCATAAAGATATGAGAGTGTTTGCGATAAAGGAAAAAAGGTAGGCACACCATAATTATTTTTTCGACTGAAACTTTGGTTGTATCAATTGTTTCTTTAGTAGCATAGTGCAGTTCGTGGTTGCGAATATTCGCACTTCCGGAACTGAAAAACGCGCCTTGTTTGTGTGCAGGCGTGAAAGACTCACGACTCATTATTATTGATTTGCATCTGCCAGCGCCGCACTGCCAAAAATATTTTTTGGAATGAGAGTGTATTTTACATTTTTACCACGTTTTTATTAGGTCGCTTTCTTGTCTGTCTGTACCATTCGGTACTTACACATGTCAAAATAGTTTTGCATCACACTGGTTCCCAGAACTCCTGAACATAGACGTTGACTGTGTATACTGTATCACAGACACAGTCCCTTTGACTGTTCAGAGATGTCACTAAACCCGCCCAAAGATGTAAACAACCATGCATGAGCAGCGCCTATTAGACGGAGGGGGTCCGACAGCCGATCAGTTCCAGTTATTCCACCAGGAAGGTGGTACACGGCTCGTGTTGTCTGTAGTTCAACCATGCGTAGACGGTCAATACCGCAGTTCGATCGCGTCCGGATTGTTACTTTGTGCCAGGAAGGGCTCTCAACAAGGGAAGTGTCCAGGCGTCTCGGAGTCAAACAAAGCGATGTTGTTCGGACATGGAAGAGATACAGAGAGACAGGATCTGTCGATGACATGCCTGCTCAGGCCGCCCAAGGGCTACCTACTACTGCAGTGGATGACCGCTGCCTACGGATTATGGCTTGGAGGAATTCTGACAGCAACGTCACCATGTTGAATAATGCTTTTTGTGAAGCCACAGGACGTCGTGTTACGACTCAAACTGTGCGCAGTAGGCTGCATGATGAGCAACTTCATTCCCGACGTCCATCGTTGCAACCACACCATGCAGCGCGGTACAGATGGGCCCAACAACATGATGGCAAACCTCCGTTTGAGCTCGAATCTTTCTAGTTTTTACCCTCACGGTCTTTTAGCGAGATGTACGTAGGAGGAAGCAATGTATTGATTGAGTCAGGTGAAGAGAAACTGAAATAAAACTGAAATTTATAAGTCTCTGTTGTAACCCCATCTCCCACGCCCGGGTTCCCGGGTTCGATTCCCGGCGGGGTCAGGGATTTTCTCTGCCTCGTGATGACTGGGTGTTGATGTCCTTAGGTTAGTTAGGTTTAAGTAGTTCTAAGTTCTAGGGGACTGATGACCATAGATGTTTAGTCCCATAGCACTCAGAGCCATTTTTTTTTTTTTGTAACCCCATCAAAATGTTTGAAATCAATTGAGAAATGCACACACACAAGACTAAAGAGCAAAAAATAATTATTTAAATAAAAATTAATTTTTACTACACTAATCTTTTAAAATGGTCTAAAACGTTTAAAATAATTTCTCATTGTCCCATACAGAGTCCTAACCTCATAGAGATAATCTTGAAATGAATGATTTTGAATATGAAAATAACTGTAAGATTTAAAACGAAAAATATGGGTCGTATGCAATAGATAATAATAAAGAGGTGAACTGTTCATGGATTAATTACACACGGTAACACTGTTTCTGCGGCATGGGGCTTATTAATCAATTTCAGGTAATTTTGGTCTACCGAATACGAAAATAATAATATTCTTGTTGAACTGATTTTTACTTTTTGAGATAAAGGTAATCAATTTATACGAGAAATTAAATTATACAAAAAGGGGAGAATACCTTTTAAAACGTTTACTTTAAAGTTATCAGACGACTCAAACAAAGAAAGTGCTATAAAAGCTACAATGAATAATAAACTTAATAATAACAATAAAAACCTATCAAGAAAAACGTTTTGTGTAGGGTTTTCTTCGGTGCTTTTGGTCTGGACAGCCTCTCTGCAAGTTCCAGGTGTAGTCTGCCATCATATGGTGATACCAACGGCCTTGATATCTTTCCTCCGTAATCTTGATGTCCTGGTGGAACAATTCCTCTTGTTATTCGCTGTAATCGCCTAAGTTGTCAGAAAATTTATCTAAAGGACTGTGCAAAAAATGCAATTTGACACTCATATTAGGCCCAGTTTTTGGAAATTCTGAAGAATTTTGTCTAATATTTCGGAATATTCTTCAGCTTTGTGATTCTCCAAAAAATCTTTGACAACTGATGCAAAGCTTTTCCATGCTTCCAATTCAACTTGAGTCATGCGGTTTGTGAAATCATCGTTGTTTACGAGAGTACGGATTTGTGACCCATTAAAAAATCCTGCTTTAGCTTTTCTATGCTGAGACCAGGAAATGCCTGACAAATATACTTGAAGCAATCGCCATTCCTATCTAAAGCTTTAACAAACTGTTTTATAAGGCCAAGTTTAATATATAGCGGCGGAAGAATGACTTTTTCCCGACTGACCAACGGTTCATGAACGATGTTGTCAAGTTCATTCCCGGCGGCCAGTCTTTCCTACTACAATGTTCATTTTTTGCACAACTGTTCCACGGAGAAAGAAAGCAAGGATATTTAGTGTATCCACTTTTCTGACCCAATAAGAAATTCACCATTTTTAAATCTATACATACTGACCACTGATGTCGATGAAGTGAAATTGTCTCTAAAACAAGTTTAACATTTTGATATTCTTCCGTAAGAGTAGTTGACTAGAAGAAGGGATCGGTTGGTATGACATGTTCTGAGGCATCAAGGGAACACCAATTTATTATTGGAGGGCAGCGTGGATGGTAAAAATCGTAGAGGGAGACCAAGAGATGAATACACTAAACAGATTCAAAAGGATGTAGCTTGCAGTAGGTACTGGGGGATGAAGAAGCTTGCACAGGATAGAGTAGCATGGAGAGCTGCATCAAACCAGTCTCAGGACTGAAGACCACAACAACAACAACAACAACAACAACAACAAGAGTAGTTGAATAAGCTATCGGGATCGAAGCTGATTTATTTCCATTATGCACTAGCACACATTTAAAACTTTTTTTGGAATTATCTAGTAAAAGTCGACAGTCTTTTGGTTGGTGTGTTGAAAGGCTCATCAAATTTAAAAGCCCAGAAATATTACTACAATATACAATATCATTCGCCTCGTTAAAAATATGGAAGAATGTCATGCTCTCTAGTTCGATACGATGTAATTATTGATACGCCAGGCTGAAGGCAATGTTTTTCTTTTAGTCTTTGCGCAACAAGCTCAGCTGATTTCTTAATTAAATTTAAATCTCGAATCAAGTCGTTTAGCTCGCCCTGAGAACAGCCTTGGAGAGTAGAACTGCATTCTTCGAATTCACTTTCACTCCTGCTTTTACTCTCACTCTCTAACATTTCGACAGCATCACAGTAATCGTCAGATAAGGAAGTACAGTAGACACCGGTATTGGCAAATCTTCACTATGCAAGACTGGTGGCTTAGTATACTGTACGTTTTTTGTATCGATTCATACCTTTTACATTGACAACTCAAAATTAGTTATCATCGAGGTGGCTTCTTGGCCCTGTACACGTCATCGGTATTCCAAACGGAGGCCCTTTTCGTCCTCCATGATTCCAATATCGAAGCGACTCCACGCAAGTTTTACAAACGTTGTGTCGTGGTCAACATTTATCTTGTTCTCCAAGTTGTTTTCCAAAATATGAATGATAGCTTTGTTGTACGAAATCTTTTATATTCCGTCGTTGATTTTCTTGACAATATTTACCATATATGTAGCAGAAATGGTGGGGTAATTCACACAAGACATCCGTGAAGAACTCACACTTCCTGTAACAAAAACTCTCAAACACGACAGTTGCATGAAGTAATTGACACATTGTCACGTTTGAAGAAAAATTGTAACGTATGAGTAATGCAGAAAGCTCACCTGCACAAAATAATAACGACTGAATGGCAAACAACAAAAGCACGCTGAGCGATGTTGCGCAGTGGTAAGCACACTGGACTCGCATTCGGAAGGACGACGGTTGAAACTCGCGTCCGGCCTTCCTGATTTAGGTTTTTCGTGATTTCCCTAAATCGCTTCCGGCAAATGGCGACTAGGTTCCTTTGAAATGGCATTGCCGACTTCCTTCCCTAATCCCATGGAACCGATGACCTCGCTCTCTGATCCCCTCCACCAAAGCGACCAACCAACCAAAATAACTCATCTGTGAAATGGCTGATAGTAATGGCGCTCTCTGTGTGAAGCAGAGATAATTAATGTAGTTTGCAAATACGCATGAGGCGCCATCTGTCGGATTCCTACCATAGTTACCAGACAAAGGCACTAGGCCGTGTTGAGTCGCAGGCTATATTGAGTGCAGTTACCTTATTTCGAAAAAGAGATGTTAATGGGGGTACATTAGTAATAAACGAGTACTTTTTATAGAAAGGTTTATCATGAGAACCAGAGTCTATTGAAACAAAATAATTTATAGGCTAAGTACTTCATTATCATATGTATCTACTCTCTAAACTTAGGCCGCAGAAAAATATTTTTTTTGTTCTCCAGTGTTATGTACTGCATGCACTCCACGTTTTTCGTTTTAATTCTTACAAGTTTTTTCATAGCTGTTAAAAATTCAATATCACATGTTTTTTCAGGACTACCTGTATGAGAGTAGGAAACTGTAGGTGCTAGGTGAAAATATTTTAGATTTTTAGTACGTTTTAAAAACGTGGTATAAGTATTGTGTTTCTGTTGGACCGTCAGATAATTTCAAAAGTATAACGTGGGCGCAATAGACTTGCAGCATTAGTACCACGCAGAGAAACTACTGTATTCAATAACTTCACCCAGTGCTTGACTGGATTGATTTTTATTTGAATAATTATTATGTTTATGTTGGATCGTCAGGTAATTTGAAAAGTAAATGTAGACGCAAAAGACATGAAACACTAGTAACAGGCAGAGAAACTGCTCCATTTAATAACTTCAGCAAGTGCTTGATCTAGACATTACTCCGTTTGTCAGAGGTCATTAGTAAATCACCGCCTGTAGATACGTGGCACAGGGAAGAGTGATCTGTGCCGCGTATTCCTGGTAACTGCTTGAGGTGAATGGGCGTTTTGTGGCACAACTTGTGTATTTGTAGGAGAGGATGATGCTCCAGCTTGCCTGCTCGAGGCTCCGTGCAATGGACAACTGTAGAACACTGCACTAACGAAAATGATGCAAAACTAAAAGCATACTTCGTGAAAACATTTTCCCTTTTTTGATCTATGAAGTGTTAATTCTACAACATTTCATAAAAATCCCTGAAATTACTGATTTTGTAATCAAAAGCTGTCCAGTTACAACGTCAGTATCGTACAATTTTCTGTATTTACCATTCGTTGACGGTCTGTGGCTTGTTGCAGTCGGGCTCGATGGCTCAATCGCTAAGTACTAGAAACAAATAAAGGAAGTTGCAAGTTTTTTTTTTTTTTTTAAATAGTGAAAGGAGGTGTATTTGGTCTTTAATGGGGACTGAGATGCTAACCATTCTTTTAGATTGCTTCACCGTACATTAAAGTTCAGCTTTTTATCTGTTGAGAGTGGACTGTGTTTTACCAGTTAGATATTACCCAACCTAACTACAGTCGTTTATGATTGTGACACAAGAAAATATTCTCCTGCTCCGCGACGGAGTGGCCCTGAATGAAACGCTTCTGAAAAAGCAAGAGATTAGGCTCACCTTTTGACCCACGGCTTTAATTATGCCATTAGAGTATGTACTGTGCTTGGGACGGTCGATAGTTTCGAAATCCGGTCGATTACTGGGAGGAAGCCTTTTATGCTGGCGAGCAACTTTCAGAGCCACTCACATCCCGCTCACTTGCAATCTACAGCACCCGTCCATGACATGTGACTTTTTTTTATGTTTCCGTTCATTTGCCTCACACAGCGGAGTCCAAGTTGAAGCCGTATTCCTAGACTTTCCGAAAGCCTTCCATTAGATTCTACAGTGCTTATTACTAAAATAAAAAGATAACTAAAAATGTGCTTCCGAGCAGTGAGTTATCATGCGTGTGGACTGAAGAGTTCTTAAAAGACTGACCTCAAATTGTCACAGATGCCGGGTGTAGTCTGCATATAATTAATGTGGTAGAGTAAATAGTATTCACTAATTATGTAAATGAGATGGCAGATGACGTCGGTAGCTGAGCCTTCACACAGAACATACAGTCTTTCACAGGGAAGTCGAAAACTGTCACTTGATGTGGAATGGCTTACAGATGATGAATACTTTGTGCGAAGACATTCGCCAAACCTCGAACGTCTGATGTAACGAATAGGACTTCAGGAAAAGACACTATAATTCTTGATTAAGCACCATCGATCAATCACCGTTATCAGTCGCATCCGTCACATATCTACTGGTGTCCATCGAGAACAATTTAAAATGAAACGACGAGAGAAATATAGTTGTCAGGAAGTCATAAATGATAGTTAAATAATTGGAAGAAACCTTTAAAAAGTATAATCCTTTCACACTGGTGGTGCATTATAAAACTCTCGTCTGATCGATTCTTGAGTGTTGACTGGCAGAGTAGGACCTTTATCACACTGGATTAACGGAAAAAATATAGAAGATTCAGAGGAGATGTACGGTATTTCACACAGGCTTGTTGCCCGGTAGCATCATATAAATCATCAACCAACTCCAGCTGAAGAAGCCGAGAGCTTCAAAATAAGTTTTTGTGAACGTTGTTTACTTTTAAATGTTGGGGAGGGGACATTCCGAGAAGTATCGAAAACGTTTTACCGCTTGTCACATACTTATCGCGTTTGGCGAAACTAGAAAGACTATGAGAATGAAACTGTAAGCAATGTACGTTTTGCTTGCAGAGTACAGGTCAACATTTACGGAGGTATGTCCTGTTCTCTGCTGTAATGTTTGGAGACATTTCTCTTTTCAAGTTCTGATTGACAGTGCCCTAATTTAACAACACAATCGCTTAAGATAACGGATTTTGCTTACATTTCACGTTTAGCATTGCTTTTAAACACTAGTAGACCTCTTTTCTTCACCATTCTATTGTACCAGTGAAAGTCTTAGTTGACAACAAAATGCAGTCGAGTCTTGAAAAGGGCGGGTTGAGTATTGGAGTCGATTTGTATTCCCGTAAGCTGAGTGTGGTGTCACCGCCAGACACCACACTTGCTAGGTGGTAGCTTTTAAATCGGCCGCGGTCCGGTAGTATACGTCGGACCCGCGTGTCGCCACTGTCAGTGATAGCAGACCGAGCGCCACCACACGGCAGGTCTAGAGAGACGTCCTGGCACTCGCCCAGTTGTACAGCCGACTTTGCTAGCGACGCCACACTGACAAATACGCTCTCATTTGCCGAGACGATAGTTAGCATAGCCTTCAGCTAAGTCAATTGCTACGACCTAGCAAGGCGCCATCACCAAGTTATATTGAGATGATAATACTGTATCAACAAGACCAATGTTCACCAATTGTGGATTAAAGTTAAGTATTCCAGCAGCTACGTACTTTTCTTTATAGCATTCATTACGTATCCTGTTTCAGACCTCCCGCCAGCCTGCGTGAGTTTAAGCGCGTGCCTTTCGGCTTCCTCTCATTGTGTCTAGGCTGTCTTGCCTAGACACAACACTGAGAGAGGTGGGAAGTTGTCAGTTTCGAGCCGGCCGCTGGTGGCCGAGCGGTTCTAGGCGCTTCAGTCTGGAACCACGCGACCGCTACGGTCGCAGGTTCGAATCCTGCCTCGCGCATGGATGTGTGTGATGTCCTAAGGTTAGTTAGGTTTAAGTAGTTCTAAGTTCTAGGGGACTGATGACCTCAGATGTTAAGTCCCATAGTGCTCAGAGCCATTTGAACCATTTGTCAGTTTCGACGTAAGACTCAACAATTTTTATATTTCCAATAAGTATGAAGCCTTAAAAAAAACCTCTGTTATGATAATTATTAACGACACCACACATTGAACATCGCACAACAGCATGTTTAAGCCAGCGCCTATTTTAAACGTGAGTTCACTGCATCGATCAAGATACGTATCTCTTGTCGAGCTGTGATCTGATACGCTGACGAAGACACCAAAGGCGTTCCTTGGATCAGCAGGGTTGCAATCCCCGGACCGAGCGAGGTATCGCAAAAGTAATGCGCTGGACACATACTACGGAGGGCGGCACGGCAGTTCAATTTAGGCTTCTGTGTGTTCCCTAAATTGTCTAAGACGAACGCCATGATGGTAGCACGTCAAGCGCACGGAAGATTTGGTTCCCCATCTTTCACCAATTCGACCCGTCTCTAATGGCCTCGTCATCGACGGGACGGAAAACCTTAATCTTCCTTCTTTCTTTTTCCAATCCCCATCCGGTCCTTGTACTTTGGATTTTCTACCGTTTCCCACGATCATTACATGTGTATTACTGGCCATTAACCCCCTCAGATACCAATGCATTTTCAATTACGTATATGACCTAAGGGGGAGGCGTAAAGAGAGCAATGAGAGAAGCATTCAACGAATTCGAACATAAAACATTGGCAAACAATCTAAACAAGAACCCTAAAAAGTTTTGGTCATATGTAAAATTGGTAAGCGGATCTAAATCCCCTATTCAGTCACTCGTTGACCACGATGGCAACGAAACAGAGGACGACCGAAGAAAGGCAGAAATACTGAATTCAGTGTTCCAAAACTGTTTCACTGCGGAAAATCGTAACACGGTCCCTGACTTCAGCCGTCGCACGGACGCCAAAATGGAAAATATTGAAATAAACGATATCGGAATTGAAAAACAACTGCTATCACTTAGTAGCGGAAAAACATCCGGACCAGACGAGATACCCTTAAGATTCTACAGTGATTATGCTAAAGAACTTGCCCCCTTTCTATCAGCAATTTATCGTAGATCGCTGGAAGAACGTAAAGTACCTAGCGACTGGAAGAAAGCGCAGGTCGTTCCCATTTTCAAGAAGGGTCATAAATCAGATGCGAATAATTATAGGCCTATTTCGCTTACGTCAATCTGTTGTAGAATAATGGAACATGTTTTGTGTTCTCGTATTATGACGTTCTTAGATAATACAAATCTCCTTCATCATAACCAACATGGATTCCGCTAACAGAGATCATGTGAAACTCAGCTCGCCCTATTTGCCCAAGAAATTCACAGTGCCGTAGACACTGGCGAGCAGATTGATGCCGTATTCCTGGACTTCAGGAAGGCATTTGATACGGTTCCGCACTTACGTTTAGTGAAAAAAATACGAGCTTACGGAATATCGGACCAGGTTTGTGATTGGATTCAGGATTTCCTAGAAGAAAGAACACAACATGTCATTCTTAACGGTTCAAAATCTGCAGATGTAGAGGTAATTTCGGGAGTACCGCAGGGAAGCGTGATAGGACCTTTATTGTTTACAATATACATAAATGACTTAGTTGACAACATCGGTAGCTCCGTGAGGCTATTTGCAGATGACACGGTTGTCTACAAGAAAGTAGCAACATCAGAAGACTCGTACGTACTCCAGGAGGACCTGCAGAGGATTAATGCATGGTGCGACAGCTGGCAGCTTTCCCTAAACGTAGATAAATGTAATATAATGCGCATACATAGGGGCAGAAATCCATTCCAGTACGATTATGCCATAGGTGGTAAATCATTGGAAGCGGTAATGACCGTAAAATACTTAGGAGTTACTATCCGGAGCGATCTGAAGTGGAATGATCACATAAAACAAATAGTGGGAAAAGCAGGCGCCAGGTTGAGATTCATAGGAAGAATTCTAAGAAAATGTGACTCATCGACGAAAGAAGTAGCTTACAAAACGCTTGTTCGTCCGATTCTTGAGTATTCCTCATCAGTATGGGACCCTTACCAGGTTGGATTAATAGAAGAGATAGACATGATCCAGCGAAAAGCAGCGCGATTCGTCATGGGGACATTTAGTCAGCGCGAGAGCGTTACGGAGATGCTGAACAAGCTCCAGTGGCGGACACTTCAAGAAAGGCGTTACGCAATACGGAGAGGTTTATTATCGAAATTACGAGAGAGCACATTCCGGGAAGAGATGGGCAACATATTACTACCGCCCACATATATCTCGCGTAATGATCACAACGAAAAGATCCGAGAAATTAGAGCAAATACGGAGACTTACAAGCAGTCGTTCTTCCCACGCACAATTCGTGGATGGAACAGGGAAGGGGGGATCAGATAGTGGTACAATAAGTACCCTCCGCCACACACCGTAAGGTGGCTCGCGGAGTATAGATGTAGATGTAGATGTAGATGTACTTCATGCTCACCCTAAAATATTATTAAAAAGTAGAATTTGTTAATAGTTATTGAGTTTTATTAACGACAATTTTTTAAAGAAGTACTGATACCTAAGTAGGGTCCAGAACCTAAAAATATCTTTTAGCACACTTTCAGAAATATCTTAAAACGCACTTTGAGCAACGTGAACTACCAAGGATGGGAGGTACTTTATGACTATCACAAAAAAATTATTACTTATTGTTGAATTTTACTAACAACATTCTTTTTAAAGAGATATTAACGTGTAAGTAGAATCCTAAACCTGAAAATATTTAATATGATATTCAATGTGAAAAGTTAAGTTTAACTGAAAAATTTGAAACTTTTGTAGAATCTGTTGAAAGACTTCATTAAGAACAATAAATATTTTTTTCCAAAATTTTAAAATTTAAAGCACCTGATTGAATTAGAAGATTTTCAAAAGATTCGCACAAAGTTGCCACCCGCCCTCTTTAGGTATTGCAATGGTTAAAACTGCAACAGCAGGAAGCGTAGCAAATAACGAAATAGTCCTTATTGTATGTATACAGTATCGCAGTAAGAATACATGATTGTGGGTGAAATGTAGCACACAGAGCAGCCACCTCTGATTTCAACAGTGGCTTTGACACGGCTGGGCAGGGTGACGAGCTGAACTTACATGAGAGATCCGGATACGTCATTCCGGACTGCTGGCGATAGGTGACTTTGCGTGTCTTTTCAATCCATGACCAAGTGTTTTCAGTAGGTGAGAGATTCGGAAGAACGATGTAGGTAAAGGATGTACAGGTAACATGCGGCCTTGCTTTATCTTGTTGAAAGGTATCGTCACGGAGACCTCGAAATAGGGCACACACACACGTCTTGAAACGTCAGAAACATAGCGTCTGCTGTCCAAATTACTGGCTGTGTGAACGAGAGCTGATCGTGTTGTGTATCCAATGGCTCCTCATACCGTCACGACAGGTGCTGGTTTCGCATGTCATTGATGAAGGCGATCTGACGAAGCACGTTCTCCTCGGGGACTCAATGCATGGACACGGCCATTGTCATACAGTACAAAGAACCAGGACGCAGGAGTAGCAATGTCTCGCCTTTCCACATGGTGTCCGATGTTGACATTTCTGAATGAGGAACCCTCTGCGTAAATTTTCCTTACAGAGAGTGATTCCGTGATGGCGTTACAAACTCACAGGGATGAGGAGAAAGACAAATATATCAATGTGAGGGAAAGGAGACTGGTCCAAAAACAACAGAGTCGAAAATTATAAGCGAAAATTGTTCTAATACCTCTGTCAGTGGAATACATATACAGGTACTGTTGTTGGTAAGACTGTACGATAGGCAACTTTTAGAGGTGGTGGATGCGCCAGAGAAAAAAGTTTAGTACACATGGGCTCTAAAGTGCATACCCTAAGAGTTGTAAACTAAGCACTTGTGCATCTTCGATACTGTGAAACACATATCTTCGGCTACAAGTTCTTTGGTTTCCATATTTTTTGGAGGAAAGAAAGAAAACAAGGAAAAATGTCCAGTAAATATAGGCTTTAAAATACATATCTTAAGAATTATGGGCACTTGTTCAGTAGAAGAGACGTGTTTCACAGTAGCAAAAACGAGCAGTGCTTATAGCTCCCAATGCATGCATTTTTACAGCCCATATTTACTGGTTTTCTTTCTTGTTTTGGTCGTACTACGTCTTCAAAAAAATATGGACATAAGTGCTTGCAGCAGAAGGGATCTGTTTTACAGTATGGAAGATGAACAAGTGCTCATAGCATTTTAGAGGCCAGATTTTGTTTGGATTTGGTCCATACCACCACCTCTGGAAGCTGCCTAGCCTACAATCTTACCAACAACAGTAACGATAACATGTATTATACTGTCAGAGGTATCGGAATGAATTTCGCTTATAAATTTCGACTCGGTGTTTAGAGACCATGGTGCCTTACCTCGAATTGATACATCAACCCTTTTCCATCATCCCTGAAAGTTATATCATCATCACAGAATAACCATGCGTACATAAACTAAATAGTGTGATCCCTAACTCTTCTGTGCAGTCTTGTTGCAATGCTAATCATGTGCATATCCAAGCATGTAGTACACTTCAGGCCAATATGACGTATACTGCATGTCGCAGTAATGATTTTTAAGTTTTAGTGGGTAGCAGTGTAAAAGTACTGATGGCTCCTTAAACAGGTTCCAGCGGGTTTGTTATGCCATCCTTCTCCGAATGGTCTATGGCCACATCTCCAGTGCCGTTGGCGTTGACCGGTGTTGAGTACAAACAATCCGCTTGGATGAGGCGCTGAGGACGGACGCTAGTGGCACGGCGTCCACAGGCGCTCGCCGCTGTCTGGATGATTTATTCCCTCCACGAAGGCTAGACTCCTCTCACGTGGAGCGCACGGACTGAATAGAAACGGCCCTTGGCAGCGATCTGAGACACGCTGCCCTACCTCTCTCACTTCCTGGCGACCGTGTGTAGGCCGACCGCTGTAGACACTAGACATCTCGTAAATAAGGCTTTGAAACGCTGCAGAGGGCTCGGGTTTAAAGAATAAATGACAAGTTTGTGGAGCAGCTAAGGGACAATCCCCTATCTCGGTAGCAGAGAAGAAATAATTCTGACAGGCAAGAGCTTCACACAAGGATATCTTACGTCAGGTTCTTGAGAAGACAAATCTACAGTACAAAGAACAACATAACAGTGTTAAAACCTCGTCGTAGCCTCAGTGTGACGCAGATGCAGATGGTGTCACTATCTATAGTGCTATTTAGGATTTATGTTGAGCTGTGCCGAAGTCGAGGCCACTGACGCACTGCTCGTAGAGTGTTTAAAGTTCTTATTTTATTCTCTCTATTATTTAATGAGCTTTTTATTAATGTGAATGCGTATTATTATTAATTGATTTTTTATTTATGGTTTGGTTTAGCGATTCCTTTTTACTGTTTGCTCCTTTTATTTGAGTCCTTTTAATTATGTTTGCGGGGGTTATGAAATCTATATTGCTTACAGTTCTCCGTAAGTTAAAGATTACGGTAACACCATATGCGTTTCACAGCAGCAGATCTCGTTGAGTCTCCTTGCTGGAACTTCTCCACCTGAAATCGCTGAAGATAATTTATCGCTCTACGGAAATCGATCGGTACAACCAAGTGCTATGCTGTGTCATGTGTATGGAATGTGGCGTCCAACTTAAGTTCGTGAAATTATTTAGGTCTTCGGAGAAATATTCTCGACGAATCCTAAAATCGTGTAAAACTGCAGGTTCGCACCATCAAACCACACAACACTTCCGAACGACTTGCGTCTTTATAATTAGTGAATATTTCTTTAGAAATGTTAAGGGTTATGAACGCTACACACCTGATACTCGTTTTGTGGTTTTATATGCATTTATTTTCTTCAATACCATAAAACATAGATTACTGTCTTAACGGCGGCTTCCAACAATCTCCTCTCAATCCGGCAACAGCATCTCCCTTCCAATGTTCAACATAATTATCTCTTTGCCGTAGCTTAATACAGTCTGTATATCTTTGTTATCGAGTTCGCACGGAAATTCTTAAATTCCACAGAGTATTTATCTCTCGCGCAGGTATTTTACATTTATCGTCCTATAAATATTCCGTTGCACTTTCTTTCGTGTTGCAGGGACGCAGCAACTGCAGCAAGCGCCGCAAGAAGCTCCAACAACGACAGAGGTAACGATGCACGATACCTCGAACCAACACAACCACACGTTGCATGCACTGTCGCAGATAGCAAGCCGCTACTGCCCTTACTACCCGCCGTACTGTCGCAGAAGCTTTTTTCCCCTGGCGCTGGCCTTGGCACTCCCTTTCCTCTGCTCTTACAACCGCTACCCTTAGATCGCTTTCGACCACTTCTATCTCCTGATGGACCATGTTAATGAGTAGTCTTACCCAGACGCATGGATAACATCACAGCCTGCATCCTGTGACGCCTGATTCAAAACTAACATGCATACGGAGGTGACTCTTTCGTGTACGTTGTTCAACACCACGGGACTACAAGTCCCACCTCCACACCTTCACCCGCCCATGTTAGGCAAAATTTTTCTGCCTGACTCATGTAGTACTATCACCGTCGGAGGGTGGTACGGGACTACAAGTCCCACCGCCACACCTCCAAAGTGAATTGCAGTGACGCAGTCACTGCCCTGTGGAAATTTACTGCTGCCTCACCAACACAGTTAGACCGCAATAGACCGGTGATGCTGTATTGTAACATATCACCCCGGACTAAAAAAAAAAAAAAAAAAAAAAATCTTTCGTGTAGCATCTTAAAACGGTAATAGTGGTAATGCACGACTTGTGGATATAACGCTAGTAGTGGTAACACAAGACTTGTGGATATAATGTTAGTAGTGGTAACACACGACTTGTGGATAACCTAACTTGTTCCGGGTTGGGGAACCACCTTGCGCTTCAGCTGTATGAAGTGTAACTGTAAGATTTCCAGTGACATATTACTTCCGACGATCTGGAGTGGCCGAGCGGCTCTAGGCGCTTCAGTCCTTCTTTAAGTGCAGCACCATAAAACGCTAGTAGTGGTGTCACACGACTTGGGGGTAACATACCTCTATCCGGGTGGGGGAACTAATTTGCGTTACAGCAACATGCAGTGTGACTCTAAGACATGCAGTGGCATATTACCTCCGATGATCCACCCTCCGAGCCGGCCGGTGTGGCCGGGCGGTTCCAGGCGCTTCAATCTGGAACCGCGCTCGAATCCTGCCTCGGGCATGGATGTGTGTCATGTCCTTAGGCTAGTTGGGTTCCAGGCGCTTCAATCTGGAACCGCGCTCGAATCCTGCCTCGGGCATGGATGTGTGTGATGTCCTTAGGCTAGTTGGGTTTAAGCCATTTGAACCATTTTGATCTGAGCTTCGGTATTCTGCGTAGCACGGAAAATCGTTTGGTCTTATGGAACCATATGGTGATCTACCCATCGGATCTCAGAGTTAAGACTGCTCCTTTTGGTGGAGAACAGACTGTGAGCTGGCAGGAGGAACCTCTATCTTCCTTCTAATGGAAGGAATGCAGATTAGAGTTTACCATCTTGTTGTCTATGACATCATTAGAAACGGAACACGAGTTCAGGATAGACAAGGATAGAGATGAAAATCGGCTCTGACCGGTTTTAGGGAACCATATAGGTATTTCGGGGACCAATAGAAAACATAAAGACGGTCGCACGGGGATTTGAAAGCCGCACCCGCAGAATACGACAACCGTGTTTAAACTGCGCTGTCTCTCCGGTTCTCCCTCCTGTTGATTCCATTCTAACACATAAAAATCACATAAAGAAGCTTGCGGTATTGTTGGCGGATATGACCTTGGAGGTTCAATAGACAAAGTGGGAAATGTTTTCTTTATTTACACGACAATGTACTCAGGATCTGAGATAAGGGTAATGGGGAGTGAATGACGAAATTGTGATATTTCAGGACAAATGGATCTGCGTACACGTGCTACTAGTCAATATCCGCCACGTGTTCTACCTTCTATCTACTCGACACTCAAATGACATGTCTGTCTGATGAAGCAGGAAGAGAATTTGACATATCTGTCTGACTGATCAAGCAGGATGAGAATTTCATTAGGGACATAGTCTTCGCGAAGCAAGAATGGAGAGGATGTAGTGAACCTGTTCGTTGTAAATGACTGTGGAGAGAGCATATACACTGCTGTTTTCTGAGACTGATCCTAATGGCAGCAGAGAGGGCGAAATCTAGCACCAGGTCATAACCTGCTCCTCTCAAACAGCATCATGGGAGCTACTGAACTTTTATCACATACGACTCTGGAGGTACTTTGGGGAATTTTGGCATTTGTCCCATGATATTGGTTGGTTGTTTTGGGGAAGGAGACCAGACAGCGTGGTCATCGGTCTCATCGGATTAGGGAAGGATGGGGAAGGAAGTCGGCCGTGCCCTTTCAGAGGAACCATCCCGGCATTTGCCTGGAAAGATTTAGGGAAATCACGGAAAACCTAAATCAGGATGGCCGGACGCGGGATTGAACCGTCGTCCTCCCGAATGCGAGTCCAGTGTCTAACCACTGCGCCACCTCGCTCGGTCCCATGATATTGCTGTCCAGTCTGCTGATAAGAAAATCTACTCCAGCATCTCTCTGTTACAATTACCTGCCGAGTTCCGGTGTTGGTACTTAAAAAGTTTATTAGTATTTTTAAACTTAGCGATTCAGCCAGTTTATTAGATCTTATTGGCAGTCTCGGTGTATTTAGAAGAGACACAGCGTATAACATCTCTTATGAATTGTCTGACATATATTTAGATTCAAACCACACGTCTATCGCGGAGGCGGTTCTCGAATCAACAGTCCTCGCCTTTAGCGACTCGAAGTTGCTCATTATGAAAAATATTTCTTCACTAGAGTTGGAAACACCAGTCCCCGGACGCGTGCCACCGCAGTGGCGTGGATTAGCAATGTCGGCTTTGGAAGTCTACGTAACTAAGACATGGCAACAATACACAGTACATACAGTCATTCATGCGTTATAAATACACATTTTACCTTTTATGCTCACATCTGAGGACCGCATTACTATATCACGTCCCTTAAGATATTACCATCAGCCGAGCGGTCTCAGGCGCTGCAGTCATGGACTGTGCGGCTGGTCCCGGCGGAGGTTCGAGTCCTCCCTCGGGCATGGGTGTGTGTGTTTGTCTTTAGGATGATTTAGGTTAAGTAATGTGTAAGCTTAGGGACTGATGACCTTAGCAGTTAAGTCCCGTAACATTTCACACACATTTATTTTATTACTAACAGAGGTGTCTGTGGGATTCGACCAAAGCTGCAACTCATCATGAATTAATTATCTGCATATGCACGACATCGGCGACAACGCAGTGGAGATTTAATATGCCAACAAAGCGACTTAATAGATGGAAATATAGTTGGGGTATTTGCCATAGGGATTTGATTTTCTGGATTACAGTTCTCACGTCTAAAGGGTTTTATTTCATGGAAGTAATGTCAGTGCTACTATGCGAGATAAACTAGTTGTTGCCAGTTGGCTGTATACGCTGGATTACTGGCTTCCAGTCTGCAGCGCATCGGTCTTCATCTGACGTTGTGAAACATGTCATTCATGGGCGCAGATAATATAATATTTATCTCGCCATCTTTTATAGGCCTTTGTGTATTGCTGGGAGAAGAACAGACATTATTTTGTAAGAGAGGTATATGAGCAGACTGTCGTTATGGCTGTCAGAATAATTTATTAGATTACTACTGGACTCATAGACGTTGCCTGTACCAAGCAATCAGCTAAAATGAGTTCAAGTAAATAACAGTGTGATCGATCTCATGGTATATCACTTAATTCAGTCGAATCAGCAAAAATGAAATAGTTATTAGTCTGGTAAAATAAGAAACAAGATGAAACAAAGAGACATTTGTGGTAAAAAATAACGCTGTTTCATTATATGCCAATATAAAACAGGCGGGAGAGGTTTTGAGCACTTATGGCAGCCGAGATGTCGATCTCACATTAATGCTCAATTCATTAGTTTCGGGAGACGAATCTTTCATGTGTGTAATCTCCTCATACAACCAAGCAGCATTAACAGAGACGAAAATGTGTGGGGAATTTATTTCCGTCATTATTTCTGTTTTCCGTCTTTCCCTCAGTTGCTTTAAATTCGTGCGTATAAATGGAAACATGTATTACAAGCCACTGATGATGCTTCCCAAATAAAAGAAGCGAAACGCGTATGGCAATAAATAAACTTCCTTCAATTAATTTATAGACGGTACTTACCTCCAGAAATACTCGTGTAACACTATGAAGTAGAATTTGACGTACTAAGTGCTGCACTCTGTTCTAAACAAAAGGAAAATATCTTTAACGTCTTGCCAGTGTCGATGTTATTAGAGAGAGAGACATCTAGTTACTATGGAGGAAAATGGAAGGAAGGGGAGAAAGTGCATTTTTGAGGAACCATCCAAGCATTCATCGAAAGCGATTTAGGAAAACTGCGAAAATCTAAACTAGATTGGACACCCGGCGAGTTTGAAACCGCAGCTCATCGTATATTTGCCAACGCACCATCTCGTTTGTTTTCCTCCAGAGAATTGATGAAACTCTTTAACCACGATTTAGGAAGTTAAGCAGACATGGATCTAATGGATGTAATTTCTCCAGTGTTGTGCATTACATAAAACTTAGTAACACAAAAGGCAAAAGGCTAAGTATCACTATCGGAATCTGGCAACGGAAACCAACCTTTGAACTCTAATAACCCAAATGAACGATGTGTCATCAATCTGCTGTTGATTGATTACCCATTCTATTAGATTTTCAGTTTAAATTTATATTAAATTCTGACAGTTATACTGCTTCTACAGGAACAATGAGGTGCTGAAGATGTAATAGCAAAGTTATTTCTATGTTCGTTTTACTTTATTAAAAACGCCAACCAGTGAAGATCCTACTTAAGTTTGCGAGCATTCAATTTAAAATTAACGCAAACGCAACGTCGACGAGTGTTTACAAGAAGTGAATATATGGCCGTTTATCTTACGTAACAGAAGGAAGGATAAGTTGTATTTTAACGTCTTGCAAGTGGACGCTAGGGTTGCTAAGTGACAGGTAGGGATTAGCCCATAGCCTTAGTGACGGAACCATCCTGGCTTCTGGTTTAAGAGATTCTGGAAAATTTCGACAAATATAAATGTAGGTGGCGTTTCCCCATACACAAAAATTCATTGTCTTAACTATTGCACCACTTCATACTTTTTACTTATTTGGTTTTGTATTGTATGAAGCTGAGCATCGACATGTATCACTAGAACGCAAGCCCGCATCTCGTGGTCGTGCGGTAGCGTTCTCGCTTCCCACGCCCGGGTTCCCGGGTTCGATTCCCGGCGGGGTCAGGGATTTTCTCTGCCTCGTGATGGCTGGGTGTTGTGTGCTGTCCTTAGGTTAGTTAGGTTTAAGTAGTTCTAAGTTCTAGGGGACTGATGACCGTAGATGTTAAGTCCCATAGTGCTCAGAGCCATTTTGAACTAGAACGCAAGATGTCCTCTACAACAGAATTTCGATAATATTTGTGTTAATTATAGGCATATGATTACAGAAATGTCATCTTAGTTTGTTACGTACTGCGCAAGGAGGGTAGCCAGCGACGCTGTAATAAGTAAACAATGGGGGAAAAATCTGCAAAAGGATAAGATGTCGATTAAAATGATAAATAATGTATGAGTACTTTCTACTTCTGAACAGTTTAAAGTTGAAGAATATAAGTGTTTTTTTCGGGGGTAAATGTCTTGGATAATAATGAGCGCAAGCTGGAAAATAATCCACAAAAGCTGTTTTCTAAAGTTGAAGAATACAAGTGTTTTTTTCGGGGGTAAATGCCTTGGATAATAATGAAAGCAAGCTGGAAAATAATCCACAAAAGCTATTTTCTAAAGTTGAAGAATATAAGTGTTTTTTCGGGGGTAAATGTCTTGGATAATAATGAGA
The DNA here is from genome assembly GCF_021461395.2 of Schistocerca americana. NCBI lineage: Eukaryota > Metazoa > Arthropoda > Insecta > Orthoptera > Acrididae > Schistocerca > Schistocerca americana. The sequence goes on along the minus strand of NC_060119.1, from coordinate 928,893,753 downwards.
GCAAGCTGGAAAATAAGCCACAAAAGCTATTTTCTAAAGTTGCAGAATATAAGTGTTTTTTTCGGGGGTAAATGTCTTGGATAATAATGAGAGCAAGCTGGAAAATAAGCCACAAAAGCTATTTTCGTTGGTCGCCAGAGCCAGAGCATGAATTAAGTTTTAACAACTGCACCTCATGTACACACACACACACACACACACACACACACACACACACACACAACTGCACCACATGTACACTCACACACACACACACACACACACACACACACACACACACAGACTCTTCGTGGAGCTATACTCCTAGGTGTTCCCCACATTCAGACTATGATAAAAATGAGCGTAAAATTTCTCTTTTAATCACGAATGAAGCAGAATCTTGGGGAGCAGAACAAGCGACTCTTGCAGGTGTGGAAAACGGTTTGAAATTTTTTTTTTTATCATGTGGCTATGTCATCGACTGTAATGATTGACTCGATGGGTTTTCGCATGAGTGCATATTTACAGAACTAGTCGGTTGATCACTACGATACTCTCCCCACAATATTCAATACGTCTGTTTATGACTGAAGAAATTTTATTTACCACATTTCACAGTGCCAGACCGAGCAGTTTCGCGACTGTAAAGGCCTTCAGAAATTTGATGAGTGGCTCCAAAAGTAACTTGCATTGCGCTTTAAAAATCTTTCCAACGCGAGCACCTTCTAATACACTGACATGGTATACTCTATCTGCTTTCAAAAAACAAACGAGCAGAATTCACTAAATTTCATAAAGGTCGTAGCAGGAACTCTACATCTCTATTGAACAAATCACTGTGTAACGCATGACAGATATTATATCCTATTGTATAGTATCGTTACGTCATTCAGAATGTGGTATCTCAAATTACAGCGAATCGTACAGTGCAATGGAATTTCTTGACTAGTTGAAAAAGTTCGACGCTGAGAATATGCATTGCGATATGTTCTTCTGGCAGTTGAACGAAGGGAGATTAGAGCGTAATGATCGGTCAACTAAAACGTCATTAGAGGAGGATTATAGCTCTGGCTCATCTGGGAAGAAGAAGGAAGTCGACCCTGTCCTTGTCAGTGCAACCACCTCATCTTTTCCCTTTTGTAACCGGAGGAAAACTGGTAGTCTGGGCAGATAACTGATACCCTAGAGCTTAGTTCACAGGGTCAGTACATGGAATAACAGTATACAGGGTGGTCCATTGATAGTGATCGGGCCAAATATCTCACGAAATAAGCATCAAACGATAAACTACAAAGAACGAAACTTGTCTAGCTTGAGGGGGGAAACAGATGGCGCTATGATTGGCCCGCTAGATGGCGCTGCCATAGGCCAAACGGATGTCAACTGCGTTTTTTTTTTTAAATGGGAACCCCCATTTTTTATTACATATTCGTGTAGTACGCAAAGAAATATGAATGTTTTAGTTGGACCACTTTGTTCGCTTTGTGATAGATGGCGCTGTAATAGTCACGAACGTATAAGTACGTGGTATCAGGTAACATTCCGCCAGTGCGGACGGCATTTGCTTCGGTATGCATTACCCGTGTTAAAATGGACCGTTTACCAATTGCGGAAAAGGTCGATATCGTGTTGATGTATGGCTATTGTGATCGAAATGCCCATCGGGTGTGCGCTATGTATGCTGCTCGGTATCCTGGACGGTACCATCCAAGTGTCCGGACCATTTTCGGTCAGAGGGTTAGCTGCCACCTGTAATAAAAAAAAACTGAGTTAATCGATCAACGACGAACTGAAACAGGTGTCTCACGACGCCCGCCCCGAGCAGATGCAACGAACGTAAACGAACAAAATGAGATAGTTACGTTTTTTAAGGAAACAGGAAGTGTTCAGCCACATGTGAAACGTCAACCACGACCTGCAACAAATGATGATGCCCAAGTAGGCGTTTTAGCTGCTGTCGCGTCCAATCCGCACATCAGTAGAAGACAAACTGCGCGAGAATCGGGAATCTCAAAAACGTCGGTGTTGAGAATGCTACACAACATCGATTGCACCCGTACCGTATTTCTATGCACCAGGAATTGCGTGGCGACGACTGTGAACGTCGTGTACAGTTCTGCCACTGGGCACAAGAGAAATTACGGGACGATGACAGATTTTTTGCACGCTTTCTATTTAGCGACGAAACGTCATTCACCAACAGCGGTAATGTAAACCGGCATAATATGCACTATTGGGCAACAGAAAATCCACGATGGCTGCGACAAGTGTAACGTCAGCGACCTTGGCGGGTTAATGTATGGTGCGGCATTATGGGAGGAAGGATAATTGGTCCCCATTTTATTGATGGCAATGTAAATGTTGCAATATGCTGATTTCCTACGTAATTTTCTACCGATGCTACTACAAGATGTTTCTCTGCATTACAGAATGACGATGTACTTCCAACGTGATGGATGTCCGGCACATAGCTCGCGTGCGGTTGAAGCGGTATTGAATAGCATGTTTCATGACAGGTAGATTGGTCGTCGAAGCACCATACCATGACCCGCACATTCACCGGATCTGACGTCCCCGGATTTCTTTCTGTGGGTAAAGTTGAAGGATATTTGTTAACGTGATCCACCGACAACGCCTCACAACATGCGACAGCGCATTGTCAATCCATGTGCGAACATTACGGAAGGCGAACTAGTCGTTGTTGAGAGAAATGTCGTTACACGTATTGCCAAACGCATTGATGTTGACGGACATCATTTTGAGCACTTATTGCATGTATTTACAGGTAATCACGCTGTAACAGCATGCGTTCTCAGAAATGACATGTTCACAAAGGTACATGCATCATTTGGAACAACCGAAATAAAATGTTCAAACGTACCTACGTTTTGTATTTTAATTTAAAAAACCTACCTGTTACGAACTGTTCGTCTACAATTGCGAGCCATATATTTGTGACTATTACAGCGCCATCTATCACAAAGCGAAAAAAGTGGTCCAACTAAAACATTCATATTTCTTTACGTACTACACGAATATGTAATAAAAAATGTGGCTTCCTATTTAAAAAAACGCAGTTGATATCCGTTTGAACTATGGCAGAGTCATCTAGCGGGCCAACCATAGCGCCAACTGGTTTCCCCCTTCAAGCTAGACAAGTCTCGTTATTTGAAATTTTTTCGTTTGACGCTTATTTCGTGAGATATTTGGCCCGGTCACGATCAATGGACCACCCTGTATACCCTCCAGTGCTAGTGCTACCAACTGCCGTCTGTGAGTGGTCACTGCACACTGTCGTCGAACATAGGCGGTGATCACATTAGTATGACTGGACCGAGTAGTTTCCAAAGCGTTGTCTTCAATACATGACATTCATTTATGCGGGTACCAGTAACCTCTGTATTGCCTACCACGAGCTGTATGATCACACGATTTATTAACCTCTTACCATATCATGTCTGGTATTGATACGGTATGGTTGGTTCAATTCGTCATTCGTTAATCGCGGTAATCAAAGGATTTGCAAAACTATGACAAGGAGATGAAAGCTTTGAGTTGGTGCGTGACAGGTGCAAGCTATTTAAAAAATTTGAGCGTTTTTATGAGAGGCAGTGACTAGGTTCGAACGTAGATTAATCTTAAATTGTAACTGGTCATTTAGATTATACTTACGGCGATGTACTTTTGGAGCCACTCATCAAATTTGTGAAGCCTTATACGGTCGCGGTCCTGCTCACAGCTTGATTTGTCTTTCTGTGCGTTTGTTGTGTCCAATACCTCATTGTTGCAGTACTGCTAACTGAACAAGGCTATGAAGTCGTATGTTCGCTTCGTTATCGATGCTATGGATGGGACGTTGGCGAACTGATTGAGTGTAAACGACAGTTTTCCCAGATTCCGTCGTATGAAAACAACCTAACCGGAAAAGTTACAGACACATGCATGGGTACAGACGTACATTGAAACAAACACTGTGACATCTATAATATAATGCATTTCATAAAAGAAGTACAGGTTACGTTATTCTCAGTTACTTGTTATGAGCATTTGACAGTTCAAATCACAGCAACCGTCTCAGTAAATTAGCATTATACAGCGTCGTAGGTAACTTTGGAAAATACGAGGTAGTCGTAAAAAGTAATGCCTCCGAATTTTTGATGTGAAAACTCTTAGAACTTTTTAAATGAAGCAAACATCATTAACATTCTGCATTTCTATTCCTCAAGTCTACATGTTTACTCAATATAGTCACGCTGGTGACGAGCACCAATTTGTTGATACCGTCATTAGAACGTTTGACTTTGTTGTCGGAGCCACAACCTCATCTCAGCTTGTACAATTTCCAACTACCAAAGTGAATTCCTTGAAGGTGTTCTTTAAGCTTTGGATACAGATGAAATCGGAAGGGGCCAAGTCGGGACTGTAGTGAAGACGATCGAGGACAGTGAAACCATTGTGTCGGATTGTTGCACTTGTCGCAACGTTCGTGTGTGGTCTGGCATTGTGATGCTGAAGGACGAGGTGCTCCATGTGTGGACGATCTCTTCCAATTCGGAACCCCATCACAGAACGCGGTTTCTCACGCACCTGTATAATTACGTTAAAGACCACTGTTTTACGAGCTAGGAATCGTAACTCTCTAGCGGCAGAGGGCTGCAAATATGTAGACGTGAAGAAAAAAGATTTATAATGTTAATAACGTTTGTTTTATTGAAAAAGCTTTAAGATTTTCCACATAAAATATTCTGGGGCACTACTTTTCAGCACACCGTCGTAGTTTAAGTCATGTTTCTCTAACATGAAAGAAGTTTTTAAATAAGACAGACTCATAAGTTAATCTATGACTCATTACTCAACTAGAAGGTAATTACGTCTGATGTCTCCAAAGGTTCTACCTTACGCCATTGCTTTGTCTTTGGTATATTATAAATATTTCATCTGTAAAACTGGCAGATGCCAGGTTTCTTTCGTTTGTAGATGATTCAAATATTGCGACAGATAGTAGAGCGTGTATTCATGGATGTTGTTAGATAACTTTGACTCGATGCATATTTATCAAAATCTGAAAAAACTTGCTGTGTGTGGTTCGGAGCCGGTAAGAAAGCTGCAACTAGTATATGGATAAAATACGGATAAAATGTAACATTCATACAAAAAACTTAAAGTTAAATTCTTGAATAATAGCTTCGCGATAAATTCATTTGGGAGGAACATATCATAGAACTGCCGTAACAGCTAGTCAAACGTTTATTTGAATGTTGTAACGCGAATATTGTCTTAGGTGGATGACATAAAATTATAGAAACTTGTACAGATGGCTTGCTATTATTTCACTGTGTCACACAGAAACGTACTTTGGAGTAATTTCTCAAGCTAACCTAAGGCTGAAAATGTAAGATGGATTATTTGTCCTGTAGAAGTCAATTCCAAGAGTCGATTATATTTGCTTCCGCTTCACAATAGTCTAACAGCCTACCGAAATTTGCCTTATAAACACGTGTTCCTTCCCTTCAACAGCTCAGTTTTCACAATAAATACTACGCATAAGAACAATTTACATAAAGGGTAAGAGTTATGTCTGTGAGCCAAACCGTGTACTTTGTCCAGGAGTACCCATTTTCAATAATTTCTCAGAAACCTTAAGTATCATACCTACTAATAATGTATATTTTAAAAGGAGCGCGAAGATTGGTTGACTGTAAGTTCTTTAGAATCCAGATACGAATTGTGAGACCTTAACTTTTCCCGGCGAATTGAATGTTCAAATAACTTACGGGTTTGCTGCCGGGTAACGTCGTCGACCACCGCCGATATTTCGACAGCAGCACACCCTGCCATTCTCGAGGCACAACAGTTGTGCCTGGAGAATTTCAGGGTGTGCTCCTGTCGAAATATCGGCAGTGGTCGACGGCGTTACCCGGCAGCAAACCCGTAAATTATTTGAACAGTTACGAATTTCTTACTACAACTAATTCTTTTATGCTCTTAATAATAATGACATCACAAAAATATGAGTTATATGTCATGCTTAGCTATTGTGAAATAATTACAACAATATGATCGACTCACGCACACAATGAAAACTTTTCTTTTGACGATATTAAGCTGTTATAGCCTAGGAATTACTTTACGCATTTTAGTGATTACACATTTGTATATTAATGGAAATTTCTGTAGAAAAATCACGATTTACCACAATATGTCACTTTACATTAAACCTACAACATTAATTACAGAACGCGAATCCAGTCATGATCATTTGTATCTAGTTAAGTGTATCTAAATTATAGAACACAGGGGAGAACCCAATTTATTCATCAGACAATGTATTAACAGAGCGAAGCACAAGGCCAGAATAACTGAGCCTAGTTGTTATGCGGGCGTTCGCGCATTTGGTCACCGTTTGTTTTTAATATGATGAAGCATTTACAGTACTACCACAATCGTAACTCGTATTTCGAAGATTGTTCATAACGATTACGACTGACATGAAGATATTGACAGCGTTCCGTTGACGATGAGTATGTGGCCCCGTACCGAAACGGCATAATAAATTTAAAATAGTTCCTACGCAGCCGGTGTCGACATTTTAGTCAGTAAAAATTATATTCCTGAGTTTCGTGTTAGCTGGAGAGCAATGAGTCTGCAGAAGACTCCACTTGCTAACTGTGGAATGAATGTTAAACATAACAATATTTATTACTGTGTACTCTTTCTTATGGTTTTGCGATACATTCCACATCCAAGAGAAACTCCTAACTGTTGTAGCTATGAAACGAACAATGAATCAAGTTCAATAATTTACAGAAATAATATCGTCCTTATGATACAAAGAAGTGCCGAAACGTGTCGTTAACAGAAAGCTACGTGGACATTGAAAGTCGCTGTGTGTGACTAGTGTTCTCAGATGCACCAATTTTTAGGGGTGTCATGATCAGTCGCGCGTAAACGTTACACGGACGCAATATGTTCGGACTTTTGGGCTGTGCTAACAATTCTAAATATAATGCGTATTCACTTCAGAAATGGTTCGAATGTGTGTGAAATCTTATGGGAGTTAACTGCTAAGGTCATCAGTCCCTAAACTTACACACTACTTAACCTAAATTATCCTAAGGTCAAACACACACACCGATGCCCGTGGGAGGACTCGAACCTCCGCCGGGACCAGCCACACAGTCCATGACAGGAGCGCCTTAGACCGCTCGGCTAATCCCGCGCGGCGTCAGAAATGGTCGAGTACGTGAAAGTTCCGAGATGAGTTTCTGAATGCTACGATGGCGGTAACCAACAAAAAAGAATACGGTGCACAAGGAGGTCGCTAGCAAGTTTCGAAGACAATCAGCCGCGTGGCCTCCATTGTTGCATTACTACCGCCACACCGAACGCCACTGTTTTCTGAATAGTGTTTTGACCTCTCTTCTATTGCCCCCCGCCCCCCCCCCCGCTTCCCATCCGCCCAACCCCTGTTCTCCATCATCCACTGGACGTGACTTGTCTTAGCGCATCAATTAGTACTGTGTTTCGGTTCCTTCGTGAGCGCTTCGTGATTTCGTTTATAGCGCGAAAAAATAAAAAATAAAAACCGGAGTGAACTTCTGGTGTGTGGCGAACAATCGTTCACATTATCAATTTGTTCTGTCAGTGGAAATACGGCTGACAAGTAATTTATAGAATATAAAGCGTGTCCCAGAAACGTTTCGACAAACTTCGAGCGTCTGTAGAGTGTGTCTTGAGGAACAAATCGAGAATAGGAATCCGTGTCCGGAAACGTCATCCGACGACGCTACAGAGCGTCGAAGTTACAGGCGCCGAAACTGTCATCCATCAAAGCAATAGAGAATCGCATTCGTCGGAGACCGGGCCTGTCTACATATCAGGTAGCTCCATCTCCTCTGCTGGCGAGCGTGGAAACCAGTCGCGATCGCTGAATAACAAACAGTATTGCGAGACATCCGCCTAGCGTCCGTCAACGAGTAGTCACGTTTGCTACTGAAGGGGTGACCTAGCGGCAGGAGCCGGCGCCTGTAACTTTGACGCTCTGTAGCGTCGTTGGATGACGTTTCTGATTAGCCTACTCGTTACTATTCTCGATTTGTTTCTTCAGACACGCTCTACAACCCCTCGAAGTTTGTCGTAACATTTCTGGGACGCCCAGTGTATCTATTCCGAAAGCCAGTAAATACAGTCTGAATGAAGTAGACCTATCTGCTAATCAGATGTATTAAGTAGCTACACTAACTATCCTAAGATCGGCCCGTCTTAGTTTCGAAGTTTCATTAATATTCTTAAGAACACAAAACATACAATTCATTTTTGTGCATGTGAACCGTCGTATTTAACCATTTAACGCATGAGTTTTTCCGTTTTAAGTATTTCTTATAGAACAGCATACGAGTCATATGAAAAATTGACTTTTTTCTTGAAACTTCCTGGCAGATTAAAACTGTGTGCCGGACCGAGACTCGAACTCGGGACCTTTGCCTTTCGCGGGCAAGTGCTCTACCAACTGAGCTACCCAAGCACGACTCACGCCCCGTCCTCACAGCCTTACTTCTGCCAGTATCTCGCCTCCTACCTTCAAAACTTTACAGAAGCTCTCCTGCGAACCCTGCAGAACTAGCACTCCTGAAAGAAAGGATATTGCGGAGACATGGCTTAGCCACAGCCTGGGGGATGTTTGCAGAACGAGATTTTCACTCTGCAGCGGAGTGTGCGCTGATATGAAACTTCCTGGCAGATTAAAACTGTGTGCCGGACCGAGACTCGAACTAGGGACCCTTGCCTTTCGCGGGCAAGTGCTCTACCAACTGAGCTACCCAAGCACGACTCACTCCCCGTAGAGCACTTGCCCGCGAAAGGCAAAGGTCCCGAGTTCGAGTCTCGGTCCGGCACACATTTTTAATCTGCCAGCAAGTTTCATATCAGCGCACACTCCGCTGCAGAGTGAAAATCTCATTCTGACTTTTTTCTTTTTTGCCAAATATCTTTGTTTATACTTGCCACTTATAGGAGAGCATACGAGTCAGATGAAAAATTGACTTTTTTCTTTTTTGCAAAATATCTTTGTTTATACTGCATACGTGCAGTACAGATCAGACTGGTAAAAAGCATGGACCGTAGAACTCTTATCGTTTCTCCAATTTATTATGTTTCCAGAAATTTGTTACAAATCCTGAATTCCACTAACTAAGCGCTACCGATATAGCATTTGCTACGAAAAAAGCACTGTAGCTCAGGGTGGCGAGATGCGAGAGAACTTTAACTGCTTCAGAGACTAGTTAAAAGACACACAACTTTCACTCCCACCTAACCGTGACATATCTAGGTATTCAAACGGTATATGAAAAGATATCATGTTAAATGCTTATTTAATCGTAATATTGCAACGAGAAAAAGAGAACTTACAGACTGCAATGACCCACCAAAATTACCTTTGTGAACAATGTGATGTTGCATTTCCTTGAAACCAAGATTAAAGTGATGGCTTTCTGGGGCAGAGTTCCGGTTCAGATAGTTCAAATGGCTCTGAGCAATTTGAGACTTAACATTTAAAGTCATCAGTCCCCTAGACTTAGAACTATTTAAACCTAACTAACCTAAGGACATCACACACATGCATGCCAGAGGCAGGATTCGAACCTGGGACCGTAGCAGCAGCGAAGTTCCGGACTTAAGCGCCTAGACCCGCTCGGCAGAGTTCCGTTCAGTTTCAGAAGCATTGTGGATAATGTGACTTTAGAAGAAAGTATCGTCCTTCATTTAGTTCGGATGTCAAATTTTCATAGACTGTAATAAAGATCTAGGTGTAAAATTGGCTACATTTGGAAATATATGTGACACCACCCACGATATATTTAAAAATAAAACCAGACAAGAAACGAGAGTAAAATTTTATAAAGCTATAGCTCTTCCAGAAATTTTTCATAGGAGTGAATACTGGATACCTACATAAAGAACATCTCGTAAGATAGAAAGTGTAGAAATGAAATTTCCAAGAACAACAAAAAGCTACTCAAGAACGGACTGTAAAAAAATCGAAAGAGTGCAATGACAACTAATAGTAGGGCCAATTGAAAGCAGCATAACTAAACAGCGCAACATCTGGTACGAACAAGTACAAAGAACGGACAGTAAACTATTTGCGTAATCAGCGTTAGCTCATAGACCGACGGGAAGAAGATAAGTTGGAAGACCTAGGGAGAGATGTCCAGATAGTTAGTGAGAACGGAACAGATTCAATGCCTATTCCATGATGGGTCGAAGTTATATCTATGCAGTGTTTCAGAGTCCTTGCATCAAACGTCTAGGGTCGAAAGATCGCGTGGTAGGGAACTACCTCTGTCAGAGGCAAAATGTTTGCTGACGCTTCCCGGCAACACTAGGTTCCTTTAATATTCAACGACCCTGGGACGACGAGATTAGACACGGTTAGCAGGGTCTGCCAATCAAGTGTGCTGCATACCACCTGCCGAATCAAAGTGATAAAGTTATTTTTATTAAAAAACTTTAAGAACGAGCGTCCCTGAGCAGAAAAATTTATTTTCGAAGCGAATTGGGAACTTAAGTTTTGCCTGGCGTAATGCCCTACGCACAGAGCAGAAGACTGGATTATAAGCGCAACACAGGACATTCGCAGGCTGCAGAACACCTACACCCTGCCGCCCTCATGGCCATGGTCAACACAGAAGGCCGGGAAGCTTCAGTGAATATTTTGTCTCTAAAAAACGTTCCTCCCCTTGACGTGATCTATCATCCCTAGACATTTGTTGTATAGGTTTCACTACACCTTGTATATATTAAGAGCCAAAAGCAACATCTCAAACTAGAAGCTGTAAGGAGACCCTATAGCCGGCCGCTGTGGTTGAGCGGTTCTAGGCGCTTCAGTCCGGAACCGCGCTGCTGCTACGGTAGCAGGTTCGAATCGTGCCTCGGGCATGGATGTGTGTGATGTCCTTAGCTTAGATAGGTTTAAATAGTTCTAAGTCTAGGGGACTGATCACAGATGTTAAGTCGCATAGTGTTTAGAGCCCTTTGAACCATATATATATATATATATATATATATATATATATATATATATATATATATATACATATAATTTTTTTGAGACCCTATAAATCTGTTTTACCTGTAGGTGTTGTACCAGTGTAACAACTTCGTTCATAACATGTTATAAGGAAGTACTGATGGAATGATTGAAAATTAGCCTTTAGGGATCCGTATCGCAATTGGTAAAAGCGGAACGCTTATAGAGGATCGCTTCTTTGTCCGTCGGTCTCTCTGTTTTGCCTGTCCGTCTGTTAAGACCCATTATTCTCAGTAACGGGTAGACATATCAAGTAAAAATTTATGTTGCATACTAAGGTCTACGGCCCCTTTGCAGTGTACACAACTGAAGCTTCTAAGACAATGCAGTCGAAAGATAGGTCAATTATGTTACATATTTTGATACTCCGAACTCACTCGTAGAAAACGATAGTGTACTTCCCGTTGACCTAGAATCATGAAATTTAGGAAGAAGCAACATTTAGAAGTAGAAGTAAAAATCCGAAAAAAAACATTAATTTGTAATTATCCCATACGAAATTTTTTTGTGATTTTTGTTCTCTCTATCTCTCTTTTAAGACCCCGTTTTATCAGGAACGAGTAGATGTATCAAGTTGAAATTTGAGTCACATACTGAGCTCTTCGGTCCGTTGGTGGTGCAAACAATTGAAGTTGCTAAGTCAATACAGTCAAAAGATCAGGCAATTTATGTCACGTATTTTGATACTGGCAAACTCACTCATCAAAACTTGCAGGATACTTCCTGTTGGCCTGGAATCACGAAATTTGGCAAGAAGCAAGGTTTCAAAGTACAAGTAAAGGAAAAAATTCAAAAATTGTTGTTTTGTAGTTACATCACGAAAAATATTATTTTTTGTGAATTACTGAAATCATATTTAAGTAAGCAAATACATATTTTATGAAATCTTCTCTCTTTGCACGTGTAAACTTTAAGTCCTCTGCTCGCTGGTTTCTGTATGTGCAGGCTAGTCTTAGGAACTACTGTAGAAATTCCGATACAGTCTTGGTATTATTGTGACCGATATATTTCCAGTATTAATATTGATAACAGGCAAAAATCTTCGAGATTCTCGATTCCCGGAATAGATGAACTACCTATATTCATAATTAACTTTGTACCGAATCACGACTCTCTTGCCCAACTTAAAGTCCCGAGCGACTGGAAAAAAGCGGAGGTGACGCCTGTATATAAGAAGGGTAGAAGGATAGATCCTCAAAATTGCAGACCAATATCCTTAACGTCGGTTTGTGCAGGATTCTCGAACATATTCTCAGTTCGAATATAATGATTTTCCTTGAGACAGAGAAGTTGCTGTCCACGCATCAGCACGGCTTTAGAAAGCATCGCTCCTGCGAAACGCAACTCGCCCTTTTATTCAGATGATATCTTGCAAACTATGGATGAAGGGTATCAGACGGATGCCATATTCCTTGACTTCCGGAAAGCGTTTGACTCGGTGCCCCACTGCAGACTCTTAACTAAGGTACGAGCATATGGGATTGGTTCCCAAGTACGTGAGTGGCTCGAAGATTTCTTAAGTAATAGAACCCAGTACGTTGAACTCGATAGTGAGTGTTCATCGGAGGTGAGGGTATCATCTGGAGTGCCCCAGGGAAGTGTGGTAGGTCCGCTGTTGTTTTCTATCTACATAAATGATCTTTTGGATAGGGTGGATAGCAATGTGCGGCTGTTTGCTGATGATGCTGTAGTGTACGGGAAGGTGTCGTCGTTGAGTGACTGTTGGAGGATACAAGATGACTTGGACAGGATTTGTGATTGGTGTAAAGAATGGCAGCTAACTCTAAATATAGATAAATGTAAATTAATGGAGATGAATAAGAAAAAGAATCCTGTAATGTTTGAATACTCCATTAGTAGTGTAGCGCTTGACACAGTCACGTCGATTAAATATTTGGGCGTAACATTGCAGAGCGGTATGAAGTGGGACAAGCATGTAATGTCAATTGTGGGGAAGGCGGATAGTCGTCTTCGGTTCATTGGTAGAATTTTGGGAAGATGTGGTTCATCTGTAAAGGAGACCGCTCATAAAACACTAATCCGACCTATTCTTGAGTACTGCTCGAGCGTTTGGGATCCCTATCAGGTCGGATTGAGGGAGGACATAGAAGCAATTCAGAGGCGGGCTGCTAGATTTATTACTGATAGGTTTGATCATCACGCGAGTGTTACGGAAATGCTTCAGGAATTCGGGTGGGAGTCTCTAGAGGAAAGGAGGCGTTCTTTTCGTGAAACGCTACTGAGGAAATTTAGAGAACCAGCATTTGAGGCTGACTGCAGTAGGTCTACAATTTTACTGTCGCCAACTTACATTTCGCGGAAAGACCACAAATATAAGGTGAGAGAGATTAGGGCTCGTACAGAGGCATATAGGCAGTCATTTTTCCCTCGTTCTGTTTGGGAGTGGAACAGGGAGAGAAGATGCTAGTTGTGGTACGAGGTACCCTCCGCCACGCACCGTATGGTGGATTGCGGAGCATGTATGTAGATGTAGATGTAGAACCCACAGTGCGCGAGTACTACTCGGACTCGACGAATCTTTTTTGATGTCCCGAGCTTTAGGTCCTTTTTCTGCCGATAAAACAGCCACCCCAAAATCGCGATTTTGTGCAAATTGGATTCGGTGAGAGGTCGTGTGACTGACCTGAGAAGGCGGCGGCGGCCGCGGGCAGAAGGCTGAGCGAGGCGAGCAGCACCAGCACGACGGCGGCGGAGGCGGTGGCGGCGCCGAGGCCGGCGGGGGCGGCAGAGGCGGCAGGGGCGGCGGCCGGCTGCGCCTGCGGCCACGACCACGACCAGGGCCAGGCGAGCGCGCGCGCCGGCAGCTGCTGGGGGCGCCGCATCACGACGGCGACTGAGCGCGCGCGCGCGCCGCGCCGCTTTTTACAGCGGAGGCACGGCCAGCGGCTAGAAAGTCACGCCGCCGCTCCCACTCCGGAGGTCGCCGGCCGGCGCGGCGGTGCGCGCACCTGCCTGCTGCCCGCCTCCCCCACTTTTGCGTGGTCCACACCACAACACAGTACCTCATTTGCTTTCGAGGGTCTCATTGCAGTCTTATCATCTTGCAGGAGTTCAAGAAAGTACGAGGTGCGACCTGAGAATACGTTCAGATTTTCTATCTATCTTCTCAGCGATCATAGGCCCTGTAGACCACGCGCTGCATCAACGACCTGCTTACACCGCCTTCTATCTCTCGCAGCCCTCTCCACCCTGCGGAAATTCCTAATGCTGCGATGTCCTTCTCTATGTCATCTTTCCACCTTGTACGAGGTCAATCCAATGGTCTTGTTGCCTGGAGAGTTCCTTCAAATGCTTTCTTGGTGATCCTGTTGTTTTCCATTCTGGCCACATGTCCAGCCCATTGCAGTCTCCTACTTTTAAATTTCTGGATGATAGTGGTTTGCTTCATTAACTGATAAATTTCATTGTTCTTTCGAATTCTCCATGCACCATTCTCCAACACAGGTCCCCAGATTTTTCTCATTACTTTTCTTTCGAAAACATTCAGTTTTTCTCTTTCATTCTTTGTAAGCGTCCAGCTTTCTGAGCCATATAGTACTAAGGGGTGGATAATAGTGTTGTATATCTTCATCTTAGTGGTGATTGACAAAGCTTTACTTTTGAGTGGGTTGCTCAGTGAGTACATACATCTTGACCCTGAGGCTACTCCTTCATTTATGTCCATTGTTGTGATATTTTTTTACTGTTGAAACGTGATCCAAGGTATTTAAACTGGAGAACGTTTCTGAATTTAGATTGTTGGTCAATTTCAAAGTAAGGATTTGGGTTTATGACTCGACCTATTTCCATATATGCGGTTCTCCCTCGGTTAATCAATAGCCCGATTTTGCTGGCACTGTGCCTGAGAGATCTGTACATGTCTTTCAGTTCTTCTTCAGTTTCACTCAGCAACAGTGTATCATCTGCATAAGCCAGGAGTTTTACTTCACTGTGTTCGAAGCCGGCCGTGGTGGCCGTGCGGTTCTAGGCGCTCCAGTCCGGAGCCGCGCTGCTCCTACGGTCGCAGGTTCGAATCCTGCCTCGGGCATGGGTGTGTGTGATGTCCTTAGGTTCGTTAGGTTTAAGTAGTTCTAAGTTCTAGGGGACTGATGACCACAGCAGTTGAGTCCGATAGTGCTCAGAGCCATTTGAACCATTTTTGAACTGTGTTCGAATCGGAGACCATTGTATAGATGTAAATTACTCTCCCGAATCACTTTCTCTAATGCAAGGTTGAAGAGGACACATGAAAGAGCGTCTCCCTGTCGTAAACCTGTTTTAAATGGAAAGGTGGGGGATATGGATCCTCTGAACTTCACTGCTGCCTGGGAGCCATCCATGCAAAGTTGTATCATCCTAATGATTTTACTGGGTATACTAAATTCTCGTAATGTGTTGTAGACTCTACTTCTGTGGATGCTCTCGTAGACTCGCTGGAAGTCAATGAAGAGACAGTGGATGTTTTTGTTAAATTCCCAGTATTTCTCAAAGATTTGTCGTATAGTAAACAAATTATCAGTTGTGGAACGGTTTGTTCGAAATCCAGCCTGGTAATCTTGAAAAATGTTTTCTGTGTAAGATTTAAGTTTTGCCAGAATGGTCATTGACAAGATTTTGTATGTTATGTTCAGCAAACTGATTCCTCTGTAATTTCCACATTCCATTCTGTTTCCTTTATTGTGTATGGGACAAATTATCGCAGTTTTCCAATCTTCAGGCAGTGCTTCAGTTTTTCAGATCATTGTGATAAGGTTATAAATTTCTTTGTGTAGTTTGCTTCCGCCCTCTTTTAACATCTCTGTTGATATCTGGTCCTCGCCTGCTGCTTTGTTGTTTTCGAGCTTTTGAATGGAGTGGATCACTTCCTGTTATGTGATTCTACATTCGTCATTATTAATGCTGTCACTCTCAGACATTGCATAATTGAAGGTTATGTGCGGATCAGTGCAATTTAACACTTCTGAGAAATACTCTTTCCATCTTTCTAGGATACCTTTCAGCTGCGTTAGCATATTTCGATTTTTATCTTTTATGAATAGGTTTTCACTTTGATAACCTCTCTTGCTTTTCTTTGTATTTTGAAACAACTTCTTTGAGTTTCCATTCCTGCTTTCCACTTCTATAGATTCTAGGATTCCAGTTAGATATTTCCTTTTCTCTGTTCGTAGAACTCTTGCTATTTCTCTTCTAACCGCATTGAACGTCTCCCTCCTGTCCTCACTCTCCCTATTATGCAGCCACAGCGTCCTGGCTTCTTTCCTCCGTCCTTTTAATACAATCAAGTCACATTAATCTGACGACCGCCTATGTTCGGCGTCAATTTGCAGTAACCACTCACAACGGGAGGTGGCAGCACTATTATTGGAGGATATGAAAGGCGCGTCGGGTGGATGCAGAAAACAATGCAGCCATTGTCGTAATGCAGAAACTGAATGATTTTATCTGTCGTCCACAGAACGGCCTGATCGTTGGCTTTCGTGGAAACGGCCAAGTTCTTAAACCACTCGGAGGCCGTTTCGGTTAAATCATACCACGCCTGGCAAAATTTTGTTATCCGAAACCAACGTCGCGGCAATTGTGGTGCACCACAGTCCACGGATGACACGGGCGAACGACGACTGCGGAGATGTATACAGACGAAGTGAAGTGCAATTGTTGAGCAGCTAACTGCTCCGATTTACCAAGAGGCTACCAACATAGTCTCCTCCACGACCATCAAGCGGATGTTGCTGTGTATGGGCCTATGCAGAGGGCACCTGGTTTATGCACCCATACTGACTGCTGTTCATCGGCGACGAAGAGTGAAATTAGCACGCCAGTACCGCAACTGGACGTCCACTGGGAGGCGATAGGTGGGTATTTCACAAGAAGGACGTTTTATGCCCCATCGGACAGATAGCAAACACTCTACACCACTCATCAGAAGGAGGAGGGGGCGTTATGATTTGGGGCATGTTTTCGTGGTATTCCCTGGGTGGACTCATCATTCTGCAAGGACAATGTATCAACACAAGTATGTACGTATCCTTTGGGACCGTGTCCATCCCTACATGCAGCGTGTCTTCCCTCGGCACCGTGGCGTCTACCAGTAAGACAACGCAACGCGTCACAGCTCACACTGTACCTGCGTCGCTCGAAGAGCACCACAGTTTACCGAACTCTCCTT
This sequence comes from Schistocerca americana, assembly GCF_021461395.2. NCBI lineage: Eukaryota > Metazoa > Arthropoda > Insecta > Orthoptera > Acrididae > Schistocerca > Schistocerca americana. Next base: position 928,876,519 of record NC_060119.1, on the reverse strand, counting down.
GCTACCTAACTCCCAGGTTTAAACCAAATTGACAATCTCTGGTACCATCTGAATCGGGGAGTTCGCGCCGTGGATCCTCAACCGAACTTGTCAAGGCACGCAGTCGGCATGACTCAATATCCCTGTCGGTACCTTCCAGAAATTCATTGAGTCTCTACCTGTACGGCTCACAGAGGTCTGTGGTGCAAAAGTGGTTGTTCAGGCTTTTGACAGGTCGACGCATTAATCTCACTGGACAGCTTAAAAACAAAATGAGTACAGACACACCAACTAATTATTGGAAAAAACTACAAATCTTAAGCTATATTTCCACATAGCTCCCGTCAGTTTGCAGGCATCTGTTGTAGCGTGGCATAAGCGTTTGTATGTCTTCCTCGCTGGCTGTGGTGGCCGTGCGGTTCTAGGCGCTTCGGTCCGGAGCCGCGGGACCGCTGCGGTCGCAGGTTCGAATCCTGCCTCGGGCATGGATGTGTGTGGTGTCCTTGGGTTAGTTAGGTTTAAGTAGTTCTAAGTTCTAGGGCACTGATGACCTAAGATGTTAAGTCCCATAGTGCTCAGAGCCATTTGAACCATTTGAACCATATGCCTTCCTCATACACTATCAAAATGGTTCAAATGGCTCTGAGCACTGAGGTCATCAGTCCCCTAGACTTAGAACTACTTAAACCTAACTAACCTAAGGATATCACACACGTCCATGCTCGAGGCAGGATTTGAGCCTACGACCGTAGCAGCAGCGCGGTTCCGGACTGAAGGGCCTCGAACTGCTCGGCCACAGCGACCGCCATATACTGTCTGCTCGAAACTAACCACACCGTAACCAGACCCTTATTATTGCACACTCATCTTTATGACGGGTGGATATCTGTTGGGGACACTATCAATGATGTGTCTGAAGGTACACTATGTGGTGAAAAGTATCCGGACATCCCCAGAAACATATGTTTCTCATATTAGGTGCATTGTGCTACCACCTACTGCCAGGTACTCCATATCAGAGACCTCAGTAGTCATTAGATATCGTGACAGAGCAGAATGGGGGCGCTCTGCGAAACTCACGGACTTCGAACGTGGTCTGGTGATTGGGTGTCACTTGTGTGATACGTCTGTACGCGAGATTTCCACTCTCCTAGACACGCCTAGGTCCACTGTTTGCGATGTGATAGTGAAGTGGAAACGTGGAGGGACACGTACAGCACAAAAGCGTACAGGCCGTCCTCGTCTGTTGACTGACAGAGACCGCCGGCAGTTGAAGAGGGTCAGAACGTATAATAGGCACACATCTATCCAGACCATCACACAGGAATTCCAAACTGCTTCAGGGTCCACTGCAAGTACTGTGACAGTTAGGCGGGAGGTGAGAAAACTTGGATTTCATGGTCGAGCGGCTGCTCATAAGCCGCACATAACGCCGGTAAATGCCAAACGACGCCTCGCTTGGTGTAAGGAGCATAAACATTAGACGGTTGATCATTGGAAAAACGTTGTGTGGAGTGACGAATCACGGTACACAATGTGGCGATCGGATGGCAGGGTGTGGATATGGCGAATGCCCGGTGAACTTCATTTGCCAGCGTGTGTGGTGCCAAGACTAAAATTCGGAGACAGTGGTGTTATGGCGTGGTCGTGTTTCTCATGGTGGGGGCTTGCACCCCCTATTGTTTTGCGTGGCCTACATTGATGTTTTAAGCACATTCTTGCTTCCCTCTGTAGAAGAGCAATTCTGGGAGGGCGATTGCATCTTTCAACACTATCGATCACATGTTTGTAATGCACTCTCTGTGGCGGAGTGGCTACACCACACTAACATCCCTGTAATGGACTGGCCTGCACAGAGTCCTAACCTGAATGCTATAGAACACCTTTGTGATGTTTTGGAACGCCGACTTCGTGCCAGGCCCCACCGACTGACATCGATACCTCTCCTCAGTGTAGCACTCTGTGAAGAATGGGCTGTCATTCCCCGAGAAACCTTCCAGCACCTTATTGAACGTATGCCTGCGAGAGCGGATGCTGTCATGAAAGCTACGGGTGCCCCAACACCATATTGCGTTACCGATGGAGGGCTCTACGAACTTGTAAGTCATTTTCAGTCAGGTGTCCGGATACTTTTGATCACACAGTGTATGTGGACGAATGGTATCCCATTCTTTCTCAACAGACGAAGTGAGACGGTAACGATGTGGGACGCTGGAATCTGTAGCGAAATCGAATTTCTAACTCATCCCAAAGGTGTTCCGTTGGGTTCAGGTCGGAATTCTGTGCCACCCAGCTGATTTCAGGAATGTTATTTTCCACAAACCGTTATGCTTATGACCGGGAGCATTGTCATGGCAATGCAACCAATCGTCGTCTCCGCACTGTTCCTCTAGTGTACATAGTACACAATTCTGTAAAGTGTGCTATCCTTTCGTTTTTAGCTTTTCTTTTAAGCTCAATAAGAGTATCACGCCCTAGCCACGAAAAACATCTCTGTACCGTCACACCACTTCCTGCACACTTCACTGTTGGCACCACACATAATGGTAAGTAACGTTCTCCGTACTTTCACCAAACCCAAATCCTTCCATCGTATTGCCACTGGGTACAAAGCAATTCATCACTCCGAATCACTGTTTTCCAGTCATCCATTGTCAAGTGGCGTCGCTGTTTACACTACCTTATGCATCCGGGCCAGACAGTCCATTTCTGGAAGGCTGTTGCCCACAAACCTTTGTCTCTGAGATGCTGCTTTATGACAGGGTGTCCTGTCTTGCTGACGCAAACAGTCATCATTTCCGACCTAGCCTCTACTGTACGCAATATGCAGTGATGTAAAATGTTGGCTCAAATGGCTCTGAGCACTATGAGACTTAACTTCTGAGGTCATCAGTCCGCTAGAACTTAGAACTACTTAAACCTAACCAACCTAAGGACATCACACACATCCATGCCCGGGGCAGGATTCTAACCTGCAACCGTAGCGGTTGCAAGGTTCCAGACTGTAGCGCCTAGAACCGCCCGGCCACACCGGCCGGCAATGTAAAATTTGGCCGGCCGATGTGGCCGAGCGGTTCTAGGCACTTCACTCCGGAACCACGTGGCTGCCACGGTCGCAGGTTCGAATCCTGCCTCGGATATGGATGTGTGTGATGTCCTTAGGTTAGTTAGGTTTAAATAGTTCTAAGTCTAGGGGACTGATGACCTTAGATGTTAAGTCCCATATTGCTTAGAGCCATATGAACATTTTTTTTTTTTTTTTTTTTTTTTTTTAATGTGTTCACATCCTTCTGTATTTATTGGTCTTCTTAAGCTTAATAATGACACCATACCCTATCCACCCAAAAACACCTCCGTAACGTAACATCACCTCCTCCATTCTTTACTGTTGGTACTACACTTGATGGTAGGTAACGTTCTACAGGTTTTCGCTAAATCCAGGCTCTTTCATCGGATTGCCAGGAGGTATAACGTTATTCATCACTTCGAATCATTATTTTCCAGTCACCCACTGTCCAATGGCGTCGCTCTTTGCATCACCTCAAGGCTCGCTCAGCACTGACTACAGAAAATGGAAATGACCGTACGGCATTGTGGGCCGGGAGTCCCCTATTCAGGGAAGTTCGGCATCCAAAGGCAAGTACTTATTGCATTCGACGCCACATTGGGCGATTTGCGCGTGGGAGATGGGGGTGAAATGATTTTGAGAACAACACAGCACCAGTCCCTGCACGGAGAAAATCTCCTGCCCCAGCCGGGAATCGAACCTGTGCTCTTTGGCGTGGCATTCCGTCGCGCTGACAACTCAGCTAACGGGGGCAGACCCGACTACAGAAATGTATGACGTAAGAGGAACTACCTGAACATTGTACCCCTTTCTTTTTAGCTCCATACGCACCAGCCATTATGCTAGGTCGACTGGAATTCTCGAGTGATTCCTCCTGCTGATTACAGCCACCCACTGCAATGTTCGATGGTTCCTCTCCCTCAGTCCATGACGTCTGGCTGCTTTTGATTTAGCTGCGATTGTTCCTACGCGTTTCCACTTCGTAATCACATCGCAAAAGTCGGCGTGGGGAGCTTTAGAAGAGTATGGCCCTGAGTTATTTGTTACTTAGGTGACATCCATAATCGAACTCACTGAGTCCTACCGTCCGATACATTCTGCCATTACTGCTGCGCTACTGGCACCACAATACTGCCCGCCTCCTTTTATACTTCCAGGACCGCCTCTAGTAACATCTAGTGGTCCATTCCTCATTACATAGGATTCTCCAGATGCCTGTGTGCAGATAGTGTAAAATTTTGCCCCCTATGTTTTCCATAATGTAGCAACATGTTCCTTAAGTTCGTTATCGTTGTTAAAGTCGTGACAACCAAAAATCGTTTTTAGGTGTAAGAAGACACGGAAGACTCCAGGGGCGAGGTTGTGGCTATATGGCGGATAGTCAAACTGGTTATAGTAAACGTCCTGTAAGAGCTGTGTTTTGTTCGCAGTGTGAGTTCGGGCATTGTCACTAACAAAAATAGCACCGTTTGTGAGATTTCCGTGGCACTTATACTGTACTGCGCGACGCAGTATTATAAGCGTCTCGTAGAAAACAGTTCTATTGATTGTTTCACCTCAAGGTGTATAATGCACCTGTAAAATGCCGTGTCTGTCCCAAAAGATTGTGTACGTGACTATTCGCGATGTCAAGACTTCTTTTGCTCTAGTCTTTACTGGTGATGAAGTGTTCCTCCGTTCTATTGATTATCGTTTCGATTTAGGAGTTTCGCAAGCGAGCCAGGTACCTTCCCTGGACGCCAGCTTGCTGAGAAAAAGTACGATTTTTCTTTGTGACTTCTACAACTCCACAGACTCGTACTTCCTTAACCAAACATGGACACACACTTCGTCCGTCATCGTACAACTGATCTGGTCCTTTATTAAATTGTCGAATCCATCTGCTCACCATTGAATCAGTCATTACATTTTACCTTAAATACCACTAATCTGTCAATGAATGTCGACTGATTTGGTGTTCTTCGCATTCAGAAAACGGACAACAAATCAAATCTCTCAACGGCGGGATTTTCAATCAACTTCTTCACACTAGACAAGCAGTATACAGCGAAAACGACACACAAAGAACTCAAAATGTTTTCATCTCCTTCTTGTCTCAAAGCATCTACTGCGCATACACTGAACTGCGCCGGCCGGAGTGGCCGAGAGGTTCTAGGCGCTACAGTTTGGAACCGCGCAACCGCTACGGTCGCAGGTTCGAATCCTGCCTCGGGCATAGATGTGTGTGATGTCCTTAGGGTAGTTAGGTTTAAGTAGTTCTAAGTTCTAGGGAACTGATGACCTGAGAAGTTAAGTTCCATAGTGCTCAGAGCCATTTGAACACTGAACTGCGTTTGTAGCACTGTCACGGAAAGAAATACAAAGGGAAATTATTTTTCGTATGTTCCTTATGATATGAGGCCCCTCGTATTAAAATTTCAGTTCTGATTTAATTTAATGACGTCTACGTAACTAAATTGGCTTGGTGGCTAAGCTGGTAAGAGTCATATTATCTATCGAAAGGTTTAGGATTCCAACTTCAGTCGGTTCTAGAACGTTTTCTGTCATTTATCCATTCCATCCCGCTGGTCATTATTTGTATGTGTGAAAAAATGCCTCTGCTCACACAATTCATGCACCGTGCCGAGATTGGGGAGGGTGGGCTTTCTTGTGTCAACAATACAGACAGCAGTACTTTAGATACAACGACAGAGGAGAGGTAGATGTGGAGAGGCCAGACTGACGTGGGTCATCAGTCTTTTCAGGAGTTTGGGTAACTGTCTTGTCTTATGTGACCTTAGAAAATTAGGCATAAAAGCTTTGCTATGCTGATATTACGGATGGGTGAAAGAAAGGAGAAACTACAACCGTTACATTTTCCGATGTAATGATGGTATTTTCTTACATACAATACTTTGGAGGTGGAAAAGATCCGTATCGAAATCTCCGGGTGGGACAACAGTAAGAGGATGTATTCATCAGAGAAGACAAATCCAATTTTCTACAGGTTGGAGCGTGGAATGTCAGATCTCTTAATTAGATAGCTTGGTTAGAGAACTTAAAAAGAGAAATGGGTAAGTTTAAGTTACATTTGGTGGACATTTAGACAGCTAAGCAAAACTAAGGACGAAAGTAACTTTCGCATGATGTGTTACTGCGAAGTAACACAGCTCGATGAAACTTGGACCAAACATAGAAAGAACAGCTACAGTATATTACAGAAGGTAACTGAAAGAAACAGTCATTGAGACGAGCAGAAATGACACTTTTATTCAAAGGCAATAATTACGCTGTAGTCACCGCGATTTATAATGACGTGTGGACGTGCTGCAGTACATCTCCTCACAACATTCCATACATGCTCGATGGGATTTAAGACTGGGGGACGGGCAGAGAAGTCTATTCGCCTTGTATCCTCTGGTTCTAAGAACTCCTCCACCCACCCTGTTCGATGTGGTCATACATTGTCATCCATAAAAAAGAAGTGAGGACCAAATGCACCCCTGCAAGAACGCAAATGAGAAAGATTCCAGTGTCACAACAAGGTTGACCGATGAGTGTACCTTATTCAAAGATTTGGATGTCAGTGCGCACATGTGACATTACGCCTCCCCACACTGTACCACTTGGACCACCAAAACGACATTAAGTATTCCCACCTCTCGCCAAATGAGGGTGCATCCAGAATCACTACTCAGACTGAATCTGCTCTTATCCTAGAAGAACACGCAACCATACTCCAGTCCAGTCCTTCCTGATATGTTACAACCCAACACATACTGAAATGTTTTTTTTGTTTCTATAAACAAAAGTAATTGCAGTATCATTTAATTTTCATTTAATTGCTCTATTCACAATCTTTTGGAATTAAAAAAAAAGATTAGTTTTATATAAAAGAATAAAATTATTTAAAACTACAGCAAAAAGGGCCAAGTAGAGTGGCAAGACTATTTATTCTGCGGTGTTTGTTTCAGTAGGAGGAACTACACTGGAAGCAAGCTGGGATAGCGGCCGTCAGTGGAGTTCCGTGAAATTCAATTGGCAAAAGTGTTTAGAACTTCAACATCAAATTATTATTATTATTATTGATATTATTAATTCCTTTAAATCATTATGTGGAGCATAGGGCTGCAACAAAGGATCACCATCTTGTTGTGTCTTCTGCTAGTATCTTCATTTCCTCCCATCCTATTCCTTGCTTATGGCCTTCTGCTTCAACTGACCGTCTCCATGTCATTTTATGCCTGCCTCGTCTCCGTCGTCCTTGCGAGATCGAAACAAGTGCTTCTCTCGCAATATGCTCTTCTAAGAGTATGTCCTAACCATCTCCACTTCTTGCTTCTGATTTGCAGCTCAATTGGCTTCTCGTTTGTTCTTTCCCAAAGAGTGTCGTTAGAGATGACATTTGGCCACCGTAACCCCAGGATGTTCCTCAGGCATCTGTTGTTGAATGTCGGCAGCTTGTGGATTAATTGTTTTGCCACTTTCCATGTTTCACATCCGTAAATGAACACCGATTTTACATTACTTTTAAATATCCGCAATTTGGTCCACAGTGATATTTCCTTCGTTCTCCAGATAGAGCGTAGAGTTGTAAAAGCTCCTCTTGCTTGTTGATGCGGCTGTTAATATCCTCCGTTGCACCGCCATCTGGTGTAATCATGATACCAAGATAGCAAAACTTATCCACCTTTTCAATTATCTGGCTCCCAAGCTTAAGCTCTGCAGTGCTGTTATCATTTGCCCGCATGTCTTTAGCTTTTTGGGTGTTAATTTTCAAGCCAACTTCCTTCGCTGCAGATTTCAGATCTTCTTGCTTCTCTTTCACATCATTAAGGCTGTGGTATAGAAGGCAAAAGTCATCTGCAAAATCTAGGTCTTCTAGATGTGTCCCATTGCTCTCTTTTATTCCTCTCACTTTATCTATTGCTTGCGCCATTACAAGATTAAGTACTATGTTAAAAAGTATCGGTGAGAGCATGCAGCCTTGCTTAACTCCTGTTTTCACTGCTATTGGATCTGAAAGCAGACCTTGATGTTGAATCTGGCATGTGTAGTATTCATACATGCACTTAACGAGAGCTATTATTTTCTTGGGGATTCCAAAATTTCGCAGTGAACTCCAAATTTTTGTTCTAGTTCTGTGAAATGCCTTTTCAAAGTCTACAAACAGCATGTAAAGTGGTGACTGGTATTCATATGAATGTTCTGCTATTATTCTCAAGGTGTTTATCTGGTCAATGCAAGAGCGACCTTCTCCGAATCCTGCTTGTTCCCTTCTTATTTTCTTGTCTACATGTGCTTTTATTCTATTTAGGATTATTCATGAAAGGATCTTACTTGTGACTGACTGGTGTTGCCTCTCCAATGATCACAAACGGATATGTCTCCTTTTCTTGGGGAGCTTGATGAGAAAGCCTCTGTTCCAGTCATTTGGTACCCATTCATTCATCCATATGGCTGTTAGGAGTGTATGCAAAATTTTTGCTGTTATAGAGAGATCTGTATTGATTTAAGTGTCAGGAAGTCATTTCTGAAAGTATTCGTATGGAGTGTAGCCATGTATGGAAGTGAAACATGGACGATAAATAGTTTGGACAAGAAGAGAATAGAAGCTTTCGAAATGTGGTGCTACAGAAGAATGCTGAAGATTAGATGGGTAGATCACATAACTAATGAGGAAGTATTGAATAGGATTGGGGAGAAGAGAAGTTTGTGGCACAACTTGACCAGAAGAAGGGATCGGTTGGTAGGACATGTTCTGAGGCATCAAGGGATCACCAATTTAGTATTGGAGGGCAGCGTGGAGGGTAAAAATCGTAGAGGGAGACCAAGAGATGAATACACTAAGCAGATTCAGAAGGATGTAGGTTGCAAGTAGGTACTGGGAGATGAAGAAGCTTGCACAGGATAGAGTAGCATGGAGAGCTGCATCAAACCAGTCTCAGGACTGAAGACCACAACAACCACAACAACAACAAAGGGATCTGCTTTAAGTAACTCTGGGTTGATGTTGTCCAAGCCTGGCGCTTTACCGTTTTTTATTTGTTGGACAGCTTTGGCGATTTCTTCTCAGGATGGCGCCTCTACGTTAATTGGAATATCTTTTAGGAGTTCTTCCCCATCCACATTCAGCTGAGTTACACTGTCATCTGTAGTTTCGCGGTTCAGAACGTTCTCAAAATGTTCTCTCCATCTCTGCACTTGGTCTTCTCGATTGGTGAGTAGTTTCCTTTGCTTGTCCTTGATTGGCATATCGCCCCCAAATTTCTTATTTGACAGTTTTCTTGTGATGTTGGATAGTGTCTAGTGTCTTGTTATCGCCTCTGTTAGCTGCTGCCTCTGCCTTAGCAGCGAGATTATTGATGAAGGTTCTCTGATCTTTTCTGAAACTCCTTTTCACCATCCTATTGAGCATCAAAGGCATACATTAAACTGGAATTTTATGATGGTGCCAAAATTGTCTGTTAGTTTAATATTTCGAATGGATTTTATGTGGGAATATCAAGTAGTTATAGATCTAGGCCACTGTGAGACTATTTTAAGGAAGGGAATGCCAATGCAGGTACAATTTAAGGAACATGTAATTTACGCAGAGATCCTGCCTAGTTGTCTGAAAATACGTTTAGAGATTGCTGGAGTAGATACCGAAACTGGATGAATTTTGGTAGTTGAATTGGAAGAACATGTGGAGCGTCAATCATAAAGGGAAGTACGGGTTGGAATGAAAATTGAAGAGAAGGCTGATGGGATAATAAGGTCAGTGTGAGGGATGAAAATGCGTTATTAGGAGCCTTGTGAGAGAATGTAGGAGTATATTCACCCTTTCTGGGGTCAATGAAGTACTTTCAATATAAATTTAAAGTCAAGAAACAAGTAAAATTTTTTATGTCCATACCAACATCTCTGGCTTACAAAAAATTATTTTGGGGAGGTACAGGCAATGCTCAACCGGGGAATAATTGAGATGGCAATTTCGTTGTTTAGTATACCACTTTAAGCTGTTCCAAAAATTAATGGTATAATTACGCTGGTTCCGGACTCACGACTTATTAATGCAATCACTGAAATGGAGACAGACAGACAGGAGAGCTAGGAAGAATTATTGCAGAAGTTTCATGTGGTGCAGATTTTTTCTTCCTTCAGCTTGAGGTCGGGTTACTGACAGGGCGAATTAAACATTTCATGTCGTCATATAAGGCATTCTTAATGTTTGGTAGGTGCTATGAGTTCAGATGACTTCCCATGAGACTTAACACGTTTTTAGCTGCATTCATATGTGAGTTAGATAGTGTTCTTCAGGAGTCATGGGACTGAGTAATGTGGTAAGCAGGCAATAAGCAGATTGCAGAAAATAAATGGGAAGAACACAATGACATGCTCGGTAGGTTGCTTCATACAACGTGCAGTCACGGCGTGACAGTCACTTTAGAGAAATCAAGTCTTGGTACTTCACAAATTAAATTCTCGGGAGATGTTACAGCGAGAGAAGACTTTTGCGAGATCAATCGAAAATTAAGATAATACAGCAATTTCCGAAACCTAAAACAAAAAATATAGTGTTTATGTCTAGGATTAGTAAACTTCTATAAAAGACTCATAAATTTCGAAAGATTGTCCTCCACCCCCCCCCCCCCCCCCCCACCCAAAAGGTTGTGTGAGGTGATTTGTAAGAATGTAATGGGATGTGAGATGCAAATGTGGAAACATAGTTCCAGGCATTAAAGTCACCCCTTATGTCTGCCCTCATACGTCATTTAGATTTCTCATTGGAAAATACATGATTACAGACAGTGCTAAGACAGGTCAAGGCATTGCCCTGTTCCAGCAAGCTGAAAAAGAAAGAACGGTAGTTAGGAAGAGGATTGCATTGGTTGCCATCTGCTGACGAAGACCCAAAAGTGCCAGAGCTAGAGGTACTTCTAATAGTGTGGGTATTGCAGGAGATTAGATTTTTCTTGTTTGGATGCATGATCATGATCTTTACAAATTGCAAGGCAGTTTTCTCCTGATGGCGAAACTCACTCATGGGTGACTCACTCGTTAGGTACTTTACCTTCAAGAATGCGGGTTTGTACTTCATATGTACCAGATACAACAAATACCCTTGCAATTGCTTTGTCATGCTTGCCTGTAGGGTTAGCCGATGGAGTAGAAGAATCACTTCAGCGTACACCACATCAAGAACGTTTCTTTTCAGCATTATGTTGCGATCCCCGAGTCCAAAATAGTGGTGGCGAAAGACAAAGACCCCACACTTCCCGATATTAAGAGTAAGCACAAGGATACAACCTACGCTCAGATTAGACAATACTATTTACTGAGAAATGGAAAGTTGTTAAGGTGAAGGCATTTGGATGATCCTCAGTGTCTGCTGTGTATCCATGATGAATAGCTAAATAAACTTGTGTGGTATATCAATCTGAATTATTCCCACTTCGGGCTGAAGAAGTACTTTAGGAATCTTAGAACCACATGCTACACTCCTGGAAATGGAAAAAAGAACACATTGACACCGGTGTGTCAGACCCACCATACTTGCTCCGGACACTGCGAGAGGGCTGTACAAGCAATGATCACACGCACGGCACAGCGGACACACCAGGAACCGCGGTGTTGGCCGTCGAATGGCGCTAGCTGCGCAGCATTTGTGCACCGCCGCCGTCAGTGTCAGCCAGTTTGCCGTGGCATACGGAGCTCCATCGCAGTCTTGAACACTGGTAGCATGCCGCGACAGCGTGGAAGTGAACCGTATGTGCAGTTGACGGACTTTGAGCGAGGGCGTATAGTGGGCATGCGGGAGGCCGGGTGGACGTACCGCCTAATTGCTCAACACGTGGGGCGTGAGGTCTGCACAGTACATCGATGTTGTCGCCAGTGGTCGGCGGAAGGTGCACGTGCCCGTCGACCTGGGACCGGACCGCAGCGACGCACGGATGCAAGCCAAGACCGTAGGATCCTACGCAGTGCCGTAGGGGACCGCACCGCCACTTCCCAGCAAATTAGGGACACTGTTGCTCCTGGGGTATCGGCGAGGACCATTCGCAACCGTCTCCATGAAGCTGGGCTACGGTCCCGCACACCGTTAGGCCGTCTTCCGCTCACGCCCCAACATCGTGCAGCCCGCCTCCAGTGGTGTCGCGACAGGCGTGAATGGAGGGACGAATGGAGACGTGTCGTCTTCAGCGATGAGAGTCGCTTCTGCCTTGGTGCCAATGATGGTCGTATGCGTGTTTGGCGCCGTGCAGGTGAGCGCCACAATCAGGACTGCATACGACCGAGGCACACAGGGCCAACACCCGGCATCATGGTGTGGGGAGCGATCTCCTACACTGGCCGTACACCACTGGTGATCGTCGAGGGGACACTGAATAGTGCACGGTACATCCAAACCGTCATCGAACCCATCGATCTACCATTCCTAGACCGGCAAGGGAACTTGCTGTTCCAACAGGACAATGCACGTCCGCATGTATCCCGTGCCACCCAACGTGCTCTAGAAGGTGTAAGTCAACTACCCTGGCCAGCAAGATCTCCGGATCTGTCCCCCATTGAGCATGTTTGGGACTGGATGAAGCGTCGTCTCACGCGGTCTGCACGTCCAGCACGAACACTGGTCCAACTGAGGCGCCAGGTGGAAAAGGCATGGCAAGCCGTTCCACAGGACTACATCCAGCATCTCTACGATCGTCTCCATGGGAGAATAGCAGCCTGCATTGCTGCGAAAGGTGGATATACACTGTACTAGTGCCGACATTGTGCATGCTCTGTTGCCTGTGTCTATGTGCCTGTGGTTCTGTCAGTGTGATCATGTGATGTATCTGACCCCAGGAATGTGTCAATAAAGTTTCCCCTTCCTGGGACAATGAATTCACGGTGTTCTTATTTCAATTTCCAGGAGTGTATTTCAATGATATGAAGAGTAGCATACGCAAGGTCTTGTTGGCATGTGAGGACAGTCAGAATGTGAATCCCTTGACTACTTCAAACTAGCTACTCTTAATCCCCCCTAGTACCATTGAAATTGTGACACTTGCGGCAACAGATCTTGGTCCTCTTCTGAGAAAGAACAGCGGATACCGGAGTGTTCTCGTCACAGTAGAACGCAGCTCAAAGTACACGACCGTCATGCCATTATGAAAAGTAGTGGGATGCACCGTGTCAGGTGCATTTGAGAGGCGATTTCTGTAGGAAGTGGGGTCTGTGCAAAAAGTAATTTCTGATAATGGATCATAGTTTTGCGGTTTTGGTCAGGTCGGTGGGTGGCAGTGCTTAAACAAGACTGAATACACTAGCGTTTATTTCAGCATACCATCCATCATCCAGTCTAGCAGCGATGTACATGGAGAATGAAGGAGTCTATGTAGGATGTATTATGCAAAGCAGCCCATATCGTGTGATGTTCTCTTGACTTATTTACCACCAGTTACAATTTTGAGGAATCACCCACCATCAGACAGGATCTGGGAGACTGTAGATTGTCCACCACAGTGAGCCCTCCAACATAAAGAAGTTGTAAGGTTGGCGATTACTCATGTTAAAAGTGTGGCACGCAAGCGTAAGGAATGGGTAGATCGGAAGGCAACCACACTGGAGTACCGTGTTGGCAGGGTAGTGTTGGCGAGATCTCAGAGATTATCAAACAAGCAGAAAATGCAGTATCGCACAATGTTCTCATTGTATACCGATCTGCTACAGTACGTCTTGGTAGGGTTGTTCACAGGAAGGCTGTAGGGCTAGAGTCCATTAATACGGGAAAATCAAAGTGGCTGCATGATGTGCTGAACATCAATCCCTTTATTAAGAGATCATGTTCGCTGGGTTGACGAGAAATGAACCTGCTGTTCATTTACTGACTTACGATGAGTTTTTGGAAACTTAGGTACTTTAAATCATTTAGTTACTTATGTGATATTAAGTGATTTGAATTGTTGTTTACAGTCCCGGGAAGCGCAATAGACTGAAGTAATGTTCATTAATTTCGAGAGAATTTTAATCGTGGTCTGTCTGGATTTAATTATTGTGTGTTACAGGCAATTTTTGCTTTAATTGTAGGCCGTGGTTCTGTTCGAGACATTTTGGTGTGTTGTACTGATTGAGAAGATGATTATTACGTGAAACTATAATGTTAAGGGGGTTATTAGATTGTAGATAATTGAGGGCGAGATGGAAAAGAGATCCATTCTAAGGCAGTATTTGCGAGTATGAATGTAGTAGGATAGGCTATGCAAGGCCGCAGGCAAACAGTCGTGGTATAAACTAAAGAGTGTGAGAAAACGTGCAGAAGAGTGTGAGAAAACGTGCAGGCAAGAGTCAGGTAATCTTTTGAGTCAGAGTTGTTCATTTCTGTCCCCTGAGTACTGGTAAGTCTGAATGATTTGACTCTCATCAACTTGAATGCGTAATGTCTTAAAGAGCTTGTGAGTCGAATCTTAGAGATATAGAGATTAATAAGAGTTGTAGTCCAAATCGAAGGGGTGCCGGAATGATGGAAGTTATGTTTTGTTCATGTCGGGTGTGCTGGAACTGTAAGTAATGAGTGTGTGGGAAGGAGAGCCAGCTGCACCAGGGAGTGTTGGGATTGCGAAGATTTGAGATACTGTGGGGGAGAAGTCAAGTTATTGATAAGGAACCGCGAGTAACTATTAAGAGTAGAACTGGCAGGCAATTTTCGTGCTCTATCTTGTTAGGAGAGAAGACCAGCGAAATCAGTCAGTGCATTAGGTTAAAGAACCTGCCTAGAGAAGTTGTGCACTAAGTAATAGGAATCACGGCGCATATTGATACAACCGGCAATGAGCACTTTTTTCTTTTTTTGCTAACATATATTTCAGTTTGGGTTACCATATTGAGAACGGAATAAGTCAAGGATGAAGAGATATCAAACGGATACTAACCGTTGCGGAGAAGCACTATGAAGAAACGGTATAGTGGACAGTGTGTGATTATGCTAAACAAGATGTGTGCAGAAAGCTGCGAAGTCGAGAGGTATACTACACTGGAAAAAATGAGATTGAGCAAACAGAGGAGCTCACGGATAAGAATGTGGTAAGATAAATTTTTCACGAATTTCATATTATTTTTGAATGAAGATTTGCTTGAAAGTTTGTAGAAACTGATATGTAAAATTAAGGGATCATGTAATGTAGGTGCCAGTAAGAACAGAAAGGAAAATCACATGGTGCACAGTTAATTTATGTTTCATATCAACAGAATAACAATGGACCCATGTGTGGAGGGCACAATAACGAACATGGGAGAGCATGACGAGAGGAGTGAAAGACGATGAGGAGAAAGAGAAAACACACTGCAGAGATGCGATGAACGGATCAGAAAGGAAGCTAACAGACAGATATGAGACAGGGAGTAGGAAGTATTAAATTTTGTACCTTTTTTAACATGTTAATTATCAAGGGATTACTGGTTGAATAGGAAGAGGAAGGGAGCTGAATGATGAACATTTAAATCAATCAATAGGGAAAGGAAACTGACAGCATATATTGCGGATTTTGGGTGATGACATTTAGTTGCATGTGATCAATGCAATTATAGCGACTGGCTAACGTTAAGGAATAACCGAACTGTAAGTCCAGGAGCATAAATGGTGATGGAGGACGATGATTAATAATAACTAACAGCTAACTAATGTTTTCAGGTGTGAGTGAAAGTGTACCGCAAGTTTTGCTAGAAGGAAAAAACGAGAGTCATTACTGAAAGTTGTTTGGATCATGTAGAAAGGTGGTCAAAGTATGATCTGGTGTGTATTGTAAAGAATACTGAGCGATAAATGTCAAGATATTAAAAATTTAGCCATGAATATGTTAAGAAATGAAAATTTTTAGGAATCTTTATTTTTGTAATCAACAATATGTATAAAATTACTTGTTGTAAACAAATTATTTTAATGTAAAAGATAGGTGATTAATGAATGGTAATCTAAAATCTTAAACGATGTGGTTAAATAGTTGATAAAAATAAATGTATTAGTATAGACATGTGTAGTAATATTTTTGGTAAAGTTACGTGCAGACAGCTGGCACAGAGAGATGGTGGCAAGACTGACAAAGAGAGACAGCTGACTTGGCGGCATGAGTGCTGTTGGGCAGGCGCACCTGATATATTCTCGAGGCCGTGCAACAGCTCTGTCTCGAGGGAATAGTCACAGCCGTATGTCAGCTGGTTGCCACACGGAAAGAGAAAAATGGGAGAGGCCAGTCCAGCTACCACATCCTATTATTTTCTTGGGAGCTATGGGTTTAGAAAAGTTGATTGGGAAAGGCTACACTGTGTCTATTCTGGTGTAATAGCTCCCGCATTAATTTCCTTCCCTATGGCGGAGCCGATGAGAGGCATCAGCCGGAGGCTGAACTTCCTCCCATCTTTTAGCTCATTTATTTCTTTAATTAATACTAATCTAAGGTCTGATCATTTTTATTAACATACGTTTGATTTTGCCAGGGCAATGAGTGATTCATCTGCAATTTGTTCCTTAGTACTTGTTTCGTTTCATCCTGAATACATTCTTTTCATGACTTTGGCGATACAGGATGCAACTTTTCTGGGAAACTGTGTGGGACCTAGTGTTAGTGGGACGGGTAGGTATATACAACCAAAGCCCACCTGGCAAAAGAGGTGGCCCCTCAGGAAGTCAGGAGGAGAATAATCCCAAAGAGGCATCCTGTGCTGAACCCTGAAGTGACGATCACCAGGACGTCGAAGTGTACAGAGAGCTACCAGCGGAACAAGAGAATTGCAGACTCCAAGGCGGAGAATACGATTGCAGACACTATGAGGGACTCAACAGGACAATATAATGTCTTTCAAGAGAGTATCCTATGGCGAAGGGGAACATTAATAGCATTCTATTCCTATAAAAGGAGGGTCTCTGGAATGTGACTGAAGCACTTTCCTATGTTTCCTGAAAGCGATGAATCCTCAGGGCCAATGTTTTTTCCCCACTTGTGAGGGTGGAAAGTGTCATCTGAGAGCAGAGCCTATGAATACATTCGGGTGCGCTTTCGCTATTCGCGGAAACGTCTCTAATTGACTTTTTCTTACAGATTCAGTAGGTAGGAGCTGGACTGTTATTGCATGATCTTTTCATTGGTAGTAACCTATGAGCCAGTGCTCCAGTTATCTCTGGGACTTGTCGGTTGGTTGGGTTATTTTTGGGGAAGGAGACTAGATAGCGAGATCATCGGTCTCATCGGATTAGGGAAGGACGGGGAAGGAAGTCGGCCGTGCCCTTTCAAAGGAACCATCCCGGCATTTGCCTGGAGCGATTTAGGGAAATCACGGAAAACCTAAATCAGGATGGCCGGGCGCGGGATTGAACCGTCGTCTAACCACTGCGCCACCTCGCTCGGTGGACTTGTCGGTGAACGTAGAACAGCACTTACAGAAGCGAGCAGTCTGAGGGACTCTTTGGTTACCGGTAGCGTTGGAGAGAGTTTGTTCTATTCAGCAGCAAGCAGTCTTGGACTTGGCTTACACATCTACAGTAACTCAGTCTTTTCATGCTGATGAGTCAGGGACGTGGAGGGAAGTAACTAGCGATATACATCTGCCTATCTCGTTACAGATGCAGCCGCTTCTTCAGAAACTGCGACGCTTCTTTTGCTGTGGTAGTTGTCAGCTCAGTGATGGAAAGATAACTCCGCGGCGCTGCGCATCGAACCAGTAACGAAATTAAAGAGCGGTCAATATACATTTCATTTAACACGGGATTGTTCGATTTTGGGCACACATGCGTGAGAGGCTTACCGTAGTTTACTAATGTACAGTTTTGAGCTTTGAGCTATGTCTCTTGCTTCCCTTGTGATCGAGTAATCACTCATGACGGTAATTCATCGACGGGAACTTGTGACTTACTTTACTGTACTATATGGCAGAACTCTTTTCCTTATTCCTTGTGAGTGTGGTCTTACCTCTCAGTGTTTCAATTGAACGTTAATATCATTATTTTTCCTGTTTATGAGTTCTTATGTTGGTCTATTTATCTTTTAATTTGCATTTGCTTAAATTTTTATAAAATTGAGGAAAGTTTCTTGAAACATTAAAACTGTAATATCTTGGACATTGCATATAATTTCATCGTTAAGAGTTGGTACTCCGTTACTAGGGCTAGATTTTCATTACCTGAATTTCTTAGCAGTTGGGGTACTTGCTAGCGTTTTCCACTGCGCGACTGTTTTAATTAATTGCGTTAGTGGGAGCAGTTTGTGTCACGTGGCTCCAAGGGTAGCAGGAATTTTAATCAACTTCGCTTCGAAGCTCAGACTTCTCGCAAAGGCATATGTCCGAATAGCTCCTTCTCGGTCACTAAAGATTTTATCATCGACGGGATGTTGCATCCTAAACTTCCTGCCTGTTATTGTTTGTACCTAATATTAATTCCTGTCGAACATATATATGAACATCTGTTCTCACATATTCTGCCCAGGGACTGGGTGTTTGTGCTGTCTTCATCATTTCATCATCATAGTGAACGTGGCGAGACTGGACAGAGTAAATATTGGGACTTAGTACGGGCGCTGACAACCGCGCAGTTGAGCGCCTCACAAACTAAACATCATCGTCACCATCATATTCCCGCATGTGCATGATTCACTCGCACATAATGATACACCTGGCGTGTTCGCCGTCATCCTCAGAGTTTAGTGAGCAGTAGGGTGGCTCTAATTTTTCAAGTTTGATTTTTTCTTTGCGAGTCCCCTAGTTTGGTTCCATTGCACGAATAAATGAGATGTGTGTAATTTTGTCTTCGTGAGGAAACTTGAAGCCGTGTCCATAGACCTCCGTATTTTAAAAGAAATGGAGGAATCACATCAAGTCTCGCTTACTTTTCATCTTAAGAATTATTATACTAAAGTAACTGATTTATCAGTTGTTCAGATAACTTAGGGAATGCAGCAGATAAGGTCTTCGACAAATGCCGATATTCTGACAGGTGCATACCCCATCAATTTCAAGGCACAAATGCAACCAAAAGCTGCTGCGCTAGGAAATTTAAAACTCCGGTATGCGGAGAACATGCAGAAGTGTTAACATTTTATACGTCGGGGAACTCAACATTAACAACTTACTTTCAACTGAATTGTGAAATCAGTTATGTTAACTTTAACGGTTTCGTACATAAAACTATGTAGAGCCTACAATATTTGTGTGGAAAATATGATGAGAAAATAAAATTTTCTTTTACAAATCATTGTTCTTTGATAACCTCTTTTGGTACCCTGGAAAATTTTTGCGTTAAGCACATACAACCTGAAGGACGTACTTTTCTTTTTTTGTAAATAATTTATTGTAATCCTCCACGAGCTTGACGCCTCTTTCTTCCTTACATTTACAGCTTTCAATTTACTGACTAGATGTAGAAGTGAAGAGGATGTATCTTAGGAATGTGAGGCCTGCAAGGTAAATACACTGAAGGTAAATACTATGGAGTGGAGATCTCTTCTGAAAAGCACGTTGCTAGGCATCCCAGACATGCTCAATAATGTTCATGTCTGGGGAGTCTGGTGGCCAGCGGAAGTGATTAAACTCAGAAGAGTGTTCCTGGAGCCACTCTGTAGCAATTCTGGACCTGTGGGGTGATGCATTGCCCTGATGGAATTGCCCAAGTCAGTCGAAATGCATAATGGACATGAATGGACGCAGGTGATCAGACAGGATGTTTATGCACGTGTCACCTGTCAGAGTTGTATCTAGACATATCAAGGGTCCCATATCACTCCAACTGCACACACACACCACTCCATTACAGTCTCCACCAGCTTGAATAGTCCCTTGCTGACATGCAGGGTCCAAGAAGGCAACCACATGAAGACGGTTGTCTCCATATCCGGGCACGTCCATCCGCTCGATACAATTTGAAACGAGACTTTTTCGACCAGGCAACATATTTCCAGTAAACAGTTCAATGTCGGTGTTGACGGTGCCAGGAGAGGCGCAAAGCTTTGTGTCGTGCAGACATCAAGGATGCAAACCCTCGAGTGGGCATATGAGAAACTTGTAATATCTTAGTATTCCTTGCAATAATTGTGTATAATAACAACCGCTACCAGTCACAACAGAAGACGATTTCATTTAACACACGACCGATTTCAGGCTTGTGCCCAGATGGCTTACATTCAGGTACATCTACATCTACATCCATACTCCGCAAGCCACCTGACGGTGTGTGGCGGAGGGTACCTTGAGTACCTCTATCGGTTCTCCCTTCTATTCCAGTCTCGTATTGCTCGTGGAAAGAAGGATTGTCGGTATGCCTCTGTGTGGGCTCTAATCTCTATGATTTTATCCTCATTGTCTCTTCGCGAGATATACGTAGAAGGGAGCAATATACTGTTTGGCTCCTCGGTGAAGGTATGTTCTCGAAACTTCAACAAAGGACCGTACCGAGCTACTGAGCGTCTCTCCTGCAGAGTCTTCCACTGGAGTTTATCTATCATCTCCGTAACGCTTTCGCGATTACTAAATGATCCTGTAACGAAGCGCGCTGCTCTCCGTTGGATCTTCTCTATCTCTTCCATCAACCCTATCTGGTACGGATCCCACACTGCTGAGCAGTATTCAAGCGGTGGGCGAACAAGCGTACTGTAACCTACTTCCTTTGTTTTCGGATTGTATTTCCTTAGGATTCTTCCAATGAATCTCAGTCTGGCATCTGCTTTACCGACGGTTAACTTTATACGATCATTCCATTTTAAATCACTCCTAATGCGTACTCCCAGATAATTTATGGAATTAACTGCTTCCAGTTGCTGACCTGCTATATTGTAGCTAAATGATAAGGGATCTTTCTTTCTATGTATTCGCAGCACATTACACTTGTCTACATTGAGATTCAATTGCCATTCCCTGCACCATGCGTCAATTCGCTGCAGATCCTCCTGCATTTCAGTACAATTTTCCATTGTTACAACCTCTCGATATACCACAGCATCATCCGCAAAAAGCCTGAGTGAACTTCCGATGTCATCCACAAGGTCATTTATGTATATTGTGAATAGCAACGGTCCTACGACTCTCCCCTGCTGCACACCTGAAATCACTCTTACTTCGGAAGTCTTCTCTTCATTGAGAATGACATGCTGCGTTCTGTTATCTACGAACTCTTCAATCCAATCACACAATTGGTCTGATAGTCCATATGCTCTTACTTTGTTCATTAAACGACTGTGGGGAACTGTATCGAACGCCTTGCGGAAGTCAAGAAACACGGCATCTACCTGGGAACCCGTGTCTATGGCCCTCTGAGTCTCGTGGACGAATAGCGCGAGCTGGGTTTCACACGATCGTCTTTTTCGAAACCCATGCTGATTCCTACAGAGTAGATTTCTAGTCTCCAGAAAGTCATTATGCCCGAATATAATATGTGTTCCAAAATTCTACAACTGATAGACCGTAGAGATATAGGTCTATAGTTCTGCATATCTGTTCGACGTCCCTTCTTGAAAACGGGGATGACCTGTGCCCTTTTCGAATCCTTTGGAAAGCTACGCTCTTCTAGAGACCTACGGTACACCGCTGCAAGAAGGGGGCAAGTTCCTTCGCGTACTCTGTGTAAAATCGAACTGGTATCCCATCAGGTCCAGCGGCCTTTCCTCTTTTGAGCGATTTTAATTGTTTCTCTATCCCTCTGTCGTCTGTTTCGATATCCACCATTTTGTCAGCTGTGCGACAATCTAGAGAAGGAACTACAGTGCAGTCTTCTTCTGTGAAACAGCTTTGGAAAGAGACATTTAGTATTTCGGCCTTTAGTCTGTCATCCTCTGTTACAGTACCATTTTGGTCAAAGAGTGTCTCGACATTTTATTTTGATCCACCTACCGCTTTGACATAAGATCAAAATTTCTTAGGATTTTCTGCCAAGTCAGTACATAGAACTTTATTTTCGAATTCATTGAACACCTCTCGCATAGCCCTCCTCACACTACATTTCGCTTCGCGTAATTTTTGTTTGTCTGCAAGGCTTTGGCTATGTTTATGTTTGCTGTGAAGTTCCCTTTGCTTCCGCAGCAGTTTTCTAACTCGGTTGTTGAACCACGGTGGTTCTTTTCCATCTCTTACGATCTTGCTTGGCACATACTCGTCTAACACTTATTGTACGATGGTTTTGAACTTTGTCCACTGATCCTTAACACTATATGTACTTGAGACAAAACTTTTGTGTTGAGCCATCAGATACTCTGAAATCTACTTTTTATCACTTTTGCTAAACAGAAAAATCTTCCTACCTTTCTTAATATTTCTATTTGCGGCTAAAATCATCGATGCAGTAACCGCTTTATGATCGCTGATTCTCTGTTCTGCGTTAACTGTTTCAAATAGTTCGGGTCTGTTTGTCACCAGAAGGTCTAATATGCTATCGCCACGAGTCGGTTCTCTGTTTAACTGCTCAAGGTAGTTTTCAGATAAAGCACTTAAAAAAATTTCACAGGATTCTCTGTCCCTGCCACCCGTTATGAACGTTTGAGTCTCCCAGTCTATATCCGGCAAATTAAAATCTCCACCCAGAACTATAACATGGTGGGGAAATCTACTCGAAATATTTTCCAAATTATCCTCCAGGTGCTCAGCCACAACAGCTTCTGAGCCAGGGGGCCTATAGAGACATCCAATTACCATGTCTGAGGCTGCTTTAACCGTGACCTTCACATTTCGGATCTCCGTCAATTTCCTTCGATACTATTGCACTTTTTACCGCTATGAACACGTCTCCCCCTTCACTGTCCAGCCTGTCTCTGCGATATACATTCCAATCTGAGTTTAGAATTTTATTACTGTTTACATCTGGTTCCAGCCAACTTTTTGTCCCTAGTACTATGTGGGCATTGTGACTGTTTATTAATGAGAGGAGTACTGGGACCTTTCTATAGACGCTCCTGCAGTTTTCTATTAGCAGATTAATATTGTTATTCCCTGTTGGATTTTGCCTACTCCTACCTTGCCGCTTCTCAGGAGGCGTCTTGTCGGGCCTAGGGAGGGAATTCTCTAACCTAAAAAGCCCACATGTGCACTCCACACGTACTCCGCTGCCTTGTAGCCGCTTCCTGCGTGTAGTGCACGCCTGACATATTCAGGGGGACCCCACATTTCTCCACCCGTACTCAGTATTGGAGATCAATAAAGCTGGTGTATACATGTCTTTTTCACATTACATTATCACATTTTTGTACGACGATATTTCGTCCTTTACGCGTTAACTGTAGATTATTCGCTATACTACACTCAAGAGCCAAAGAAACTGGTACACCTGCCTAATATCGTGTAGGGTCCCCGCGAGCACGCAGAAGTGCCGCAACACGACGTGACATGGACTCGACTAATGTCTGAAGTAGTGCTGGAGGGAACTGACACCATGAATCCTGCAGGGCTGTCCATAAATCCTTAAGAGTACGAAGGGGTGGAGACTCTTCTGAACAGCACGTTACAAGGCATCCCATGTATGGTCAATAATGTTCATGTCTAGGTCGTTTGGTGGCCAACGGAAGTGTTTAAAGCCAGAAGAGTTTTCCAGGAGCCACTCTGTAGTAATTCTGGCCGTGTGAGGTGTCGCACTGTTCTGCTGGAATTGCCCAGGTCCGTCGGAACGCACAATGAACATGAATGGATGCAGGTGATCAGACAGGATGCTTACGCACGTGTCATCTGTGAGAGTCGAATCTAAACATATGGAAACGTCCCCTTAGAAAAATTTATGAATTACTGTGCTGATAAAACTCTTACGCTATTTGATTTTCAAACAGCTAAGCAAAACTGAACGTACTCAGGCATTTCACTCTTTACCTATTCTGATCAACACTAAACTGACACACAATATTTTTAGCGCAACGCAATCTGACTTTCAATAATCCCTACAAAAGAATGGCCCTGACTAACATTAACCTATACCTCTCACAAATCACTTACCTCACAAAAATCTTCGTTACTCGAACTACTGCAATACAGCGAGCGCCACTACGGCCAGCTAAATAAAAGATTCAAACTACTGAAGGCACTAACTACTGATAGGCATAGTTAGCAAATGAAAGATTTTGATAGAGAACAAACAATGCATTTACCTTAATAGTGTTCAAAAGTCATAATATATAGATCAGTTCATGACATCCAGTCTTACAAATTTACTGTCTCTGATGGACACACGTCCAGATCATCCGCTCTCAAAACTCCGCCATCTCTCTCCCCACATCCACCACTGCTGGAGGCTCACCTCCAACTGCGCAGCGCTACGCGCTGTTCACATCCAACTGCCCAACACTACAATAGCGAATATTCCAACAATGCCAACCAGCCACAGACTTCACACAACACAGTCAGTGATTTTCATATAGAGCGCTACGTGACGTTACCAACATAAAAACCTAAACAGCCTACTTACAGTATCAGGGGACCAATATCACTACAACTGCACACTCCCCACACCATTACAGAGCCTCCACCTGCTTGAACAGTCTCCTACTGACATGCAAGGTCCATGGATTGATGAGGTTGTCTCCATGCCCGTACACGTCCATCCACTCGATACAATATGAAACGAAACTCGTTTGGCCAGGCAACATGTTTCCAGTCATCAACAGTTCAATGTAGGTGTTAATGGTCCCTGGCGAGGCACAAAGCTTTGTGTCGTGCAGTCATCAAGGGTACCCGAGTGCACCTTCGGCTTCGAAAGCCTATATCGATATGTTTCGTTGAATGGTTCGCACGCTGACATTTGTTGGTGGCCCAGCATTGAAATCTGCAGCAATTTGCGGAAGGGTTGCACTTCTGTCACGTTGTACGATTCTCCTCAGTCGTCGTTGGTCCCATTGTCGCAGGATATTTTTCCGGCCGCAGCGATGTCGGAGATTTGATGTTTTACCGCTTTCCTGATATTCACGGTACGTTCGTGAAATGGTCGTACGGGAAAATCTCCACTTCATCGTTACGTCGGAGAGCCTGAATCCCATTATTCGTGCGCCGACTATAACACCACGTTCAAACTCACTTAAAGCTTGATAACCTGCCATTGTAGCAGCAGTAATCGATCTAATAACTGCGTCAGACACCTGTTGTCCTACATAGGCATTGCCTAACGGGTCGCAGTATTCTGTCTTTTTACATATCTCTCTCTATTTGAAAAACGCATGCCTATATCAGCTTCTTTGGCGCTTCAGTGTACAAGGTGTGTTTCTCTAATATATTTTCCATTATTACATATGCACATCTGAAAGTTCACGTATATGACTCTGTTGTGTCAATAACTAACGCTTGAACATAGAACTGAAGACCTCTTTCAGTGAGAGTTTTACGCACAGCTGTAGCTTGCACTTTCCCAATCACAGATGGCAATGCAGGTATTCCAAGAAGTTGCTCAGTACCACAAGTTGAAAGAATCATAGGAAGTCATTCTACCGTATCGCTACCTGTTAATTCTGGTAGTAATTCGCCGTCTGAATGGTGGTAGTCTGCAATTTCTTATTCTTAAACTGGTTCTTGATTTCAGTAGCCTTTCGATCCGGGAGTTTCTCTCTGGAGTTGTAAATGAAACCCCAGATTAACCGCTAAACATCTTCACCTAACGCTTCGATTTTAGCTATCAGGGTGTAAACTGGTTCCCTGTCACTGATCTTAAATTTTTCAGAGACAGCTGCGAGTTTAGGAGTCTTTACTACTTGACGTAATCTTCTCTTTCTTGTGGCAATGGAATTTTTGGAACAGTGTTGTCAATCGATGTTCCTGGAGCTTCCTCGAAAGTAACTGATTCAGTACTAAATAAACTAGAAATCATCAGTTCGCCAGGTTGACCTGAGAAAAAAGATAAGTAAGATATGGACAATGGCACTACCAAAATAATAGTAAAATTTTCAGCACTGAATTAGTGGTGGAGCTTTCTTTTATTTTATTTTCAAATATATTTATGTATAAAAAGTATGTTAGAAATTAATATTAATCAAAGTCTTGAATTTCATATTCGCTTCGCTTTCTCTTCTTGGAAACCGTCTCTGCTGGCTCAGATGCTCTTATCTCCTTTTCAAATAGCAGGTGTTTAATTCCGCCCTTTCAACCACTGTTTGTCTTCTTCAATAGTACTGCCGTTTAAAGAATTAGCGTCTGATAATGTTTCTTTTCACTTACGAATATCCGTCTATCTTCCGGTACATTTTTGTAGTTGCCTCCATAGCTGATACAAAACTGATAATTTTGGTATGCAGTTTCTCACATCATGTGTTAGAATTGATGCTTCTTCGAAATGAATAATCATTTCCTGTACAGCTACTGCAGTATTTTGGCGCACCGTGATTTACACGCCCACAAATTGTAAAAGAAAGCCTGTAACGTTTGGCTACCACGTGGCAGTTTGCTTCAGTTATTTCATATGTGTAACACCCGAGTAAATAAATTTTCCCCTGTAAAACAGCTGAAGAATAAGGCGTTGTTTTTGTTACGACTGCTACCTTCCTCGAAAGTAAGAGGCTACTGGGGTTGTCAAAATAGCGTCGTGGAAGGGGACTGCTCGGATCGTTCTGCCCTCCCTTTACCTGCTTGAAGTCCTGCCTCTTCACATTGCCTAACGAATCTCTGACATGAGAAGGCTTTTTGTTAAGAAGGCTGGTACAAACAAGCTGCAAACATTGGATAATGAATTAATTTGTCTTGCAGAACTAATATTTTGAGAAGTTCATGGCTTTACACTTACGGATTTTCCTATTTTGAAGGCCCATGTGTACCCATTCACCGTACCTTAACGAGCTCAAATTGCACACAGCTCATTTTTACATGTAATGAAACCGAAATGGGGATGTAACCCACAATAATTTTAAAATGTTTAAGGAATGCCAAATCAGACACACCTTAGTGAACACTTGATGGTAGATGTTCGCTTTGAGAAACCTCGCTAGAAACCTGTACTACGTTCTTCCATAGAACAAATAAGGTTAATCAGAAGGCATATGCCTGCCGCCGAACCTAATCCAACGAACATTCATGAATTATGGCGGGCTGTTGAGCATTTTGAATCTACAAGGCCCCCTGCCATTCTGATGTCTTGTACAGTCAGGAGAATCGTCACCACAAGGTGAAAAAGAGCTGCTTCGCGCTACCTGTAACGCGGTACATGCCCAGTAATATACAGGAGATTACTTAATTTGACTATACTCCTGTCGAATACCAGTACCCTTCCTGCCTTTAAATGTGGGTTAACATATCTGTTCTTGATTATTTCGGCAACTCAATTTGTGGTTTGTTTGCGTTGCCTTCAGATAAATGAATGACAGCTCATAATGAATATCGCTTGCCACAAAATGAAATATGTTAGCTGTTAAGTAATTGTGGAGAGCTGTCTACGACGAACGACAAATCACTGTGGCCCTGTTGACCACTGAGGCAGAGAATTGGCTTATGGCAGGAAAGGGGAGCGGGGGACATAGCAGAGACGACTTGTGAAACTCGAACCACAGATACGAGTGCCAGGGATCTAGGACTCAATGTCCTTGTTCATTACTCAAGTCGGCTGGAGAAACTGACTTTCGTAAATCATCGTCACTGAATCTGAAAAATCGTTTCCACTTCAACGGTCGCAGGGATAATTTTGAGTCAAGAACATAGAACTGGGTCGTTCAGCCCTTTAGAGTCACATTTGGCCCTGAACGTTGCCAGAAGCTGGGAAGAGTGCTAAATTAAAAAAATCTGAAATTTGTGACAATACTATACGAATTTCCTTTTTCTAAAGCAATTCTCTAGTTCACTGAATACGCCGCAAACTGAATCCTTAGATTCTTTAAAGTCTGTTTCGTCGCTTAGATGTGATTTACAGAAACATGGAAAAGAATGACTAATCCGTCATACAGCGAACATAGATCTGGATGGACTCCCAATTTCGTTTTACAAACAGTACTCTATCGCATTGGTCCCTTACTTTTCCAGTGAGTGGAAAAAAAGCACAGGTGACTCCTGTATATGAGAAGGGTAAAAAAAAAACTGACCCGAAAAAATACAGACCACTATCATTAACAAAGGTTTGCTGCAGAATTCTCGAACATAGTCTCACTTCGAATATAATACAGTTCCTTTAGACCGGAAATCTTCTGTCCACAAATCACCACGGTTTTAGAAAACATCGCTCTTGCGAAAATCAGTTTATCCTTTTCTCACATGATATACGGCGAACTAGGGATGAAGGGCAACAGGCAGATTCCACATGCCCAGATTTTTGAAAAGCATTTGACACGGTGCCCCATTGCAGACTGTTAACGAAGGTACGAGCATACGGAATTTGTTCCCAATATGTGGGTGGCTCGAAGACTGCTTAAGTAATAGAAACCAGTACGTTGCCCTCGACGGCGAGTGTTCATCAGAGATAAGGGTATCATCAGGAGTGTTCCAGGGAAGTGCGACTGGACCGCTAGGTTCAAACAACACACAAGTATTACGAAGATGCTTCGGAAAATCAAATGGATATTCCTGAAGGGAAGACGACGTCTTTCTCGCGGAACACTATCGAGAAAATTTAGAGAACGGGCATTTGAGACCGACTGCAGAAAGATTTTACTGCCGCCAACACACGTTTCGCATTAGGACCACGAAGATAAAATACGAGAAATTAGGCCTCATACGAAGGAATAGTGGTTTTTCCCTTGTTCTGTTTGCGAGTGGAACAGGAAGTGATTGACTAGTAGTGGTACAGGGTGCCTACCTCCACGCGCCGTACGGTGGGTTGCGGAGTATGTATGTAGATATAGATGTTTGACGTTATCTCCGAAATATAATAGAAAACAGTTAATGTGCTTGAGTTTGATCTTCTGTGACACTGCAAACCTAGTGGAATAACCTACATGACGGATAATTTAATACACAAGATCACATGTAGTTTTATCTCCATTTTTTAATCAGATACAGCGTATTTTTGTTTATGAACTAAGTCGGGGTCAGCCTTGCTCGTGTAGCGTTAAGCACAACACGCTAGATTGCGAGACTGAGAGAGGCGGTGGATTTACGACTGTGTGCTGGTACACCCGGTACCCTGAGTGTGGTTTTTAGGAGGCTACCACGCTACTTTAGGCAAATTCTGGGATGGTCCCCGTATTGATGAATGGCTTCAGCAAGGCCGTCCGGCCACACAGTTAAATAATAAATAAAAATTTGCCAAATCCTAAAAAAGCGGACCATGTGCTAGACGGGGTAAACGCTAGGGAACAGAAAGAAGGGGGTCGACTAGACTTCGAATATGCACCGATACCAGCGGAAAAATGCTCTTGTCGGAGCACCAAAAAGGCGAATATATTTCTCTTTAAAAGATACTGACAAGAAAGTGCTGAACCAGCTGCTTTAATTCTCATTCCGTCTTCTTCATTAAAAATTTTGGCATGCGAACTTTTTCGCGTTCTTTTAACACGCAACATTCTAAATCCCTTATCCAGTCTCTCTTTGTAGTTAAGCCTTCATATTCAGCATCCCCCTCTCACTGCCACTGTGTATATGTATGTGTCTCTGCAACTGCCTCCTTTATCTCCCATCGATTTTGAGATATCTCGCTGTCACTGCTGTCCCTGTTTTCTCTCTCACTTGCACTGTCTCCTTTTGTCTTTCTTTTCCACTGCTGCTGTCTCCACCATACCACGGCAGCTCAAAAAATCTGGGAGTTCAACTTATTTTTTCCCTTATACCACGTGTTCGCGAGTCTGGAAGGGTCCAGACCCACAAGCAAATGTGTGGTGTCACTCATCTGTAGTTTTCATTTCCACTGTGTCCTTTCTCTTTTGTTCCCATTGCTTCCATCTGCATACATCTCTCTTTCTCTTTTACTGCCACTGTCTTTCACTGACCGTCAGTACCTTTTCTCTGGCTTCCACTGCTGTTGTCTTCATGCCTTTCTTTCTCTTTCACTGTCACTTCCTGTCTCTAACTATTACTGTCTCCTCTCTCTTTCTGTACCACTGGAACTGTCTCCTCTCTCTTCCATCTGTGTCTTCTCTCTTCCATCGTCACTGTCTCTCTGCTACTCTCCTTCAACACAAAAAGCGCCAACATGTTCCCATGCCAAAATTTTTGATGCGGAAGACAGAATGTGGATTGAGGCCTCTGGTTCGCAACTTTCCTGTCAGAGTCTTTGAAAGATGAACATACTTGCCTTTTTTGTGCTTTGACAGCAGCATTTTTCCTATGGTTCCCTTCTTTTCCCTGCTACAGTAGGCTGTGCAGCTTGTATGAAACGAATTCTACAGTTCAGTAAAGTTTTGACAGTTTTTATATACTTCGATACATTTATATATTTCGACACAACTAAGCATGCATAATATAAGACTAATACAAAATCATTTGCTTTAATTTTATCTGGACACTTTGGTCGTCGATCACAATTCACCAGAAACTCTGGCTTATGAACTGTATTTTTTAGTTTGAGTTTGTAGAAACATTTTACTGAATTTGTAGTCTTTCCAGTTCTACATAATTTTTGGCAGTTATTTTAAATTCTCTTCAGTCATGTTAAGACTGTCACTGCCGTATCACTTTGGGCATATTTCTGTAGGCGTGACGTGCCAATTATGCAGAGACAGAGCGATATAAAACTTTTTTCTGAGAAAATGCTGCCTAAAATCAGTCTGGTGACCTCAGAACCCTTTCGATGACCCTGTAACTCTTTCCATACGTCCACTGCGTCAGTTAAAACTACATTTACGCTCGGCTCTGAGCACTATGGGACTTAACATCTATGGTTATCAGCCCCCTAGAACTTAGAACTACTTAAACCTAACTAACCTAAGGACATCACACAACACCCAGTCATCACGAGGCAGAGAACTACATTTACGCTTCAGACAGGTTATTACGTGCATAAGTACGGTAACTGGACCTTGGTAACGGGTAATAATATCGTAAAAAGCTTCAAGGTTCCCCGAGAACATCATATAGTAAAAATTTCGATTTATCATGAATAGGAATTATAAAAGTGGCCATCCCCATTATTAGTACTCTCCGAACCGAAAATCACGGTTCACCGATGTCTTCTCAGGAATCGCCAATGAATAAATGTTGCTTTTATAACCCGCCTAAGATCCACCATAGACCACACATAATGCAAGAGAACCGACCGATTTGCTCAATTTACCTGGGCTGGTGGAAGTGTGTACTTTTTAAACTTTGACCCTGTACTGTAGGACACCTAGTGTATCCCAGGTCTTTAGATAGTTATACAAATGGTCGCTAGGCCGAGGGATGTCCAAAATCTTTACCTCTTATCTCTGTGATCAATAGAACCCGAGGTATGACCCTCTGAAAAATCGCACTTTCGTGCGCAACTTTGTGGAACGTATTGGTACCGTGTATCGTCGTGCATGGACCGATGAGTCGAGAGCTCCCCGTGCGCGAAATGTACAAATGCATATGTATTTCCTCTATTTTTCACTGTCGCCTGTTAGGCTCTGATCGGTGGCTTATTTTCATTTTTTCATCGGTTACTTCATTTTCGAATGATTTAAGCAAATTCCGTTAATACTGTGTTCAATTAAATGATGATGCATTGGGCAGACCATTTCCAGGCTCGATTTAGGAGCAGTAGCCCGCCTGGAGCGGACCTCACGCTGTTACAGATGCCAGGCAGGGACGGGTGAAACAAGTCTCTTATAGGAGCGCCAGGTCCAAAGACACAAAAGCCGGATATTTTGCCCCAAAAGCCGGGCTACCTGTTTCAAATAGAAATACATTCAGTTTGCTATTTTTAATCATTTATTAATAATCAGGCACAGTTAGATCTATGCGAAATATAACTCTAGCATGCTTAAAACTAAAAAGCAATCAGCAAACAGCCTTATAATATGGCAGTTATGACAGCAGACAGCTGCTCAGTCTTCTTAACTGCACAACATTCTTCCTAAGGTAACCTTATTTCAAAATAAACGTTCTTCAATATACATTAAAAAAATCGTCTATTCTCCTAGGATGGAATATAAAAAGATATTCAATAACTTTGGTTATTTCGATTACACTTATAAATAAATGACAGTAATCTGTAACTAAGTATTAATATTTCTGAACTAAACCCACTTTATTAAGAACGCTATTATTGTTGGAAATTATTTTGTGGAATTATTGACAGAATAATTTTAAATTACACAGCAAAAACATAATATTTATTAATTTGCAATTTATTGCGTTCGTTTATGAAAGAGAACACCCTTTAGATGTTTGCACTACGACCTGAATAACACAGTTATATTTTGCCAATTTCAGTAATTCCGTATAAAATTATTCATTATCCTGCAATTTGAAGTAAGCTGTCCACTATCATGCGCCAAAAGCTTTTTAGAGGTAGAGTTGTCTTAATTTTTTGTTGTATAAATGTGAAATTTTGCCTATGATCAAGGAAGTTGATGTCACCGAACTTCGTTTTTTTCTTGACAAAATATCTATAATTTCTGCTACTTGTTTTCAGATTAAAAATTCAGCTAATGTCATCCACAAAAAGTGTTTTAATTGGGTGTTAAACTCCTATGACCAAGATTTTAAGCAGTCTTTGGTAGTTATGTACATATTACTCGCGTTTGCTCTAAATTCTGCCAACTGATTTTGATGTATATCTAGTAAGCAGTGCGTTCTGTATTTCACCTGTAAAAAACCAAACGAAAGCCCTGTAAAAAGCCAAAATGTCCGGTTAAAGTCGGACACCTGGCAACCCTAATCTCGGGGAAACAGTTGCTTGTGAGACAACGTACAGCAAGGAGAAGCCTTTAAAAAAAAAGGACCAGGGCTCTTCTGTTTGTAAATAAGAGTTAATTAAAATGCAACACCCGCTGACGGCGGGAACTATGGCGGGGGGGGGGGGGGGGGAGGTAAATTGTAGGAATGTCTGAGTAATAATTTGACGTTTCTTGGTTAAATTTTACACCGATGGTCATTAAAAATGCAACACCAGAAGAAGAGAAAATAACGAAATTTGACTTATTGTGTGTGTACAGCATAGTAAGGAGATTAAATAATTAAATTTGTAACACCGAAATTCGGTACACAGACCTGTCGTCTCAGAGAGAAACACTCACTCTAACCCGGTAGGTATCGAGTTCAACTGAGCTTAGATGGCACATATGGTTACGTCATTCTACGCTGATTCAACTCTATGCCACAGTTCTTCAACTGCGGTGGCTGCCGTGTGTTGATGCACTGGTCGCTCGACAACCCGTCAACAGATGTTTCGAATATGTCTCTCTGCAGCCCGGAAACTTGACTCCAACAACCCATATTCTCTTTCCCCTCTAATCTCCAAACCTGGTATTCTGCCCCAACACATTCCAGTAATACTACACGTACACTTTCCATGTCCTCTCTGTATGCAATTTTAATAGACTCTCATACAATTGAATCCGTGTACCCTAATCCCACCTATTAGATATAACCCATTGCCTACTTTCTCCTGCATCAGGGAACCCTCTACTCTTCCCGCCCTCTCCTATCCTTTCTTCCTTACAACCAAGGCCTGACCTCCGTCCTAGATCCATTTTGTTCCTAGTATACAATCACACAAACCCCCACTTTACACCCATTTCCAAATACCGACTCTTCTGCTCCAGTGATACCCCACATATTATACCTTCAGACGCACTCAACATCTACTCTCACAAAGTATCTTCTCCTGGCAAAGGTCCCTCCAATTTTAGTGCAAGCGTTTCACTGCTGTTATCAGTATTTCCTTTGAAACGACGTCAAAGTAAGATAATTTTAAAACTATTTGTATAAGTTTAGACGGTAGTAGTTCAAAACCTCATAGAGAGAGACAGAGAGAGAAAGTGGGGCATGGGAGAAAGGCGGGGGATGGGGGGACGAGAATGAAAGTTTGAACCA
Source organism: Schistocerca americana (assembly GCF_021461395.2). Taxonomy (NCBI): domain Eukaryota; kingdom Metazoa; phylum Arthropoda; class Insecta; order Orthoptera; family Acrididae; genus Schistocerca; species Schistocerca americana. The sequence goes on along the minus strand of NC_060119.1, from coordinate 928,842,678 downwards.
TATCCATTAATCATTGAATTGTGAAGACTTACGTAGTATTCTTTATTTCCCGTTTAGTGTGAATCCAATGAAACACCTTTGATGCTTCTTTCGCAAAAGTGTTGTCCATGGGTTTCACTGGTTCTTGTTAAAAAACAGTACTCGTGTTAAAACTACATAATTCCGCTATTGTGGTCTTCTCTATATCTAAAAATAATGCCAAAAAAAGTTTTAACAAATTATTTGATTTCCCCATCTTCTGAGAGCGGGGTCAGTTTCGCATTAGTGTTTATAGGTCGCTTTACCTTTGGGTGCAGTAAGGGCAACTTTGACGACATCTGACGGTGCAACTTGCAAGCATTATTTCCGAACAATAATGCGACGCTATTCACGTTCATTTACAGGAGTGACATCAGTACGTGGCAAGTGCTCGAGTTCATCCGTCAGCGTGAGAAAACTGTCGTTGGCGCGGAATGTGTGATCTTTGTACCACGCAATCTTCTGCATTAATATCGGTCATTTCCACATACACATCCGGGTGCAGCCCACTCGTCATACAGGGAGCGTGTCACGCCTTTGATGCCAGCTACGCACCATGTTTTCGGCATTGATCTCACTGCATAAATCTTGCAGTCACGCTCATTTTATATGTTCTCCATCTTCTACGATACTGTCCTATTCGAAAAACAATCGATGTGTTGTTCCACACTAATGGTGTAGCGTAGCCATACCATTAATAATGCTACGGTGGAATAGTCACCCCTTTGAATTTGATATCCTGTCAACTAGAGAGCCATCTTTTATTTTAGAATAATCAGTTGCTCTTGCATGAGGAACAAGGGAAAGGAAAGAAGAATTTGGTTTAACGCACTGTCACTGATGACGCCGATAGAGACGGAGCACATGCTATGATTGGGGAAGAATGGGAAAAGAATTCGGCTGTAACGATTTCAAAGAAATAATTTGGGGACACAGAAATTCTAAATCAGTATGACCTTAACCACTTGGCCACCTCACCCGCCGCTCACTTCCGATGGATGACGTTACGTCCCCGCTCAAGAAATGCTTCTCTGCACACGTCCACCTGGATATCGTGGAGCAAATAGATTCCCAGATTTCCCAGTAGAATACAACAGCAATAGCACCACTCTTTCACTTCAAGGCGAAAAAACGATCATAAGAAGTGTATATGAATACATGGTTTAGCGGCAATATGTGCTGATAAAATTCTCTCGAGCTTCCAACCGCGGCAAGTGGTTTAAGATACATAAGATTTTTTTCTAGAATGCGTTATTTCTTTGAAGAATATTTAACATTAACTCAGTACCTTACCACGATGCATAAGAATTCATCACAGGTGAAGTTAATATTGTACGTGCATCGAGAAAGGTGACTGGATTAGTCTATCTCTCACGAACAACTTAGTGAAGCATTTAACACGAAGCAGTTGCTTGAGGGAGAAGTGGAGTTCAAATCTCTGTAAAGTGATCCAAATTGTTTTACGATGTTTTGGTAATCACTTCCGGCGAATGCTATGAAGTTTTCTCCACGTAGAGCACGCTCAGTTGTTTTCTCCATCTTTGTCCAACTGAGCAACTGAGCTAGTAGTTCGTCTTCGAAGGCATTGATATAAAAGGACATCAAATTGTAACTTATGTCTCTACTCCTGTCACTTACTTCATTAACTCGCGGAAAAAAAAACTTATCAGGCAATGCGAGCAGCACTTATTAATTGCTCGCTGACGATGTTGTTGCCTGTAAGGAAGGATAAAGAGTGCACGCAGGACGATATTTATGATTTTTTTCCATTATTGGTGTCTATATGTGTCACTCATGACCTGGTGCAACTTTTCAAATAACAGACGCCCTCTCGACAGCTTGAGTGTGAAGTGTTTCAGGTTGGTTGGTTGATTCTGGGGTGGGACCAAACAGCGAGGTTACCGCTACCATCGGATCAGGGAAGGAAGTCGGCCGTGCCTTTTCAAAGGAACCATCCCAGCATTTGCCTGAAGCGATTTAGGGACGTCACGGAAAACTCAAATCAGGATGGCAGGACGCGGGTTTGAGCCGTCGTCCTCCTGAATGCGAGACCAGTGCGCTACCCACTGCACCACCTCGCTGCGCTGTTTTGAGTGTAGCTGTTTCATATTGGCGAGAGTGAAGAGTATATGTGGAGCGTAGTGTATTTTTGGTGTCGATTGTGATTACAGAGGAGGGGGAAGATGAAAGCCGGTGCCGATGCATTGCCTGTTCCTTCAAATAGCGAGCACCAAAGGGGCCGCCGAACCTTACGTCCCATCTCACGTATGGATCACCGTCAACAATGCAGTCTCCAGCGAACGTTGCGCAATGATTTAGAAATGAATCCAAGACGTTGCATTATAGGTGGCGATCAGAAAGTGTACGTCACCATCTCTTCTCCCCGCTCTGACCAAATATTAGTGACACAAATTTCTTCGAGCTTTATCTGAACTCTCTACATTCGATGTGATGGCTGGCTCTGAGCACTATGGGACTTAACATCTATGGTCATCAGTCCCCTAGAACTTAGAACTAATTAAACCTAACTAACCTAAGGACATCACACAACACCCAGCCTTCACGAGGCAGAGAAAATCCCTGACCCCGCCGGGAATCGAACCCGGGAACCCGGGCGTGGGAAGCGAGAACGCTACCGCACGACCACGAGATGCGGGCAACGTGTGATGGCCTCCTTCTTCTGGGATCAGTGTGGTGTCATTTTCATTGACTTTTTGGAACATGGCTCCACAATTAACCGAGACCGTTACTGTTTGTCATTGGACTAGCTGCGACGTGCCATCAAGACCCACAGACCACAGCTTCAGGGTCATCTCATCAGACTACACCATGACAGTGCCAATCCCCAAACAGCTCTTATGACGCAGTAGAAAATCATGAAAATGGGTCGGAAAATTGTTCCTCATCCTCCCTACAATCCGGACGTGTCTCCGTTTGATTTTTATTTCTTTGTTCGTCTGAAGGCCCACCTGCGCGGTAAAACATTTGATAGTGAGAAAGACCTTATTTCCTGTTTCAAGCGATGGTGTACAAGCCAGTCCCCAGAATTTTACCAAAGTGCATTTGCATCATGGAAAGAACGTTGGGCCAGATGCGTCACAGATGATGGAGGCTACATTGAGTAGGCTCAATGTATAGCTAAATATTCCAAGTATGTTCACAAAAAAATTAATTCTCCTTCTGCAAAAAATAAAAAAATAGAGACGACTGTGCAAGACGTTTTGAACGCCCTTTGTACTTTTAGAAAAGACTTCCTGACACTAAAATCTACACTCGATTGTAACTAATTTCTCTTCTTCAGAGACGCTTTTCTTGCCTTTGTCAGTCTACATTATATATCCTCTCTACTTCGACCATCATTAGTTTTTTTGCTCCCCAAACAGCAAAATTCATGTACTTTAAGTGTCTCATTTCCTAATCTGATTCCCTCAGCATCACTTGATTTAATTCGACTACATTCCATTATGCTCGTTTTGCTTTTGTTGATGTTCATCTTATATCCTCCTTTTGAGACACTGTCCATTCCGTTCAGCTGCTCTTCCAGGTCCTTTACTGTCTTTGACGGAATTACAATGTCGTCGGCAAACCTAAAAGTCTTTGTTTCTTCTCCATGGATTTTCATTCCTATTCCAAAATTTTCTTGTTTCCTTTACTGCTTGCTCAATATACAGATTGAATAACATCGGGAATAGACTACAGCCCTATACCACTCCCTTCTCGAACACTGCTTCCCTTTCGTGCCCCTCAATTCGTATAACTGCCATCTGGTTTCTGTACAAATTGTAAATAGCCTTTCGCTCCCTGTATTTTACCCTGCCACCTTCAGAATTTGAAAGGAGTATTCAAGTCAACATTGTCAAAAGCTTTCATTAAATCCACAAATGCTAGAAACGTAGGTTTGCCTTTCCTTAACATGTCTTTTAAGATAAGTCGTAGGGTCAGTATTGCCTGTCGTGTCCCAACATTTCTACACAGTCCAAAATGATCTTCCCCGAGGTCGGCTTCTACCAGTTTTTCCATTCGTCTGTAACGAATTCGTGTTAGTATTTTGCAACTGAAACTTATTAAACTGATAATTCGCTAATTTTCACACCTGTCAACACCTGCTTTCTTTAGGATTGTAATTATTATATTCTTCTTTAAGTCTAAGGTATTTCGCCTGTCTCATACATCTCGCTCACCAAATGGATCTTTACCTTTGTCCTCTAGCCATCCCTGCATAGCGATTTTGCACTTCCTGTCGATTTCATTTTTGAGACATTTGTGTTCCTTTTCGCCTGCTTCATTTACTGGATTTTTATGTTTTCTCCTTTCATTAATTAAGCAGAATACATCTTCTTTTACCCAAGAATTTCTACTAGCCCACATGTTTATACCTACTTGATCCTCTGCTGCCTTCACTATTTCATCTCTCAAAGCTACCCATTCTTCTTCTGCTGTATTTATTCTCCTCGTTCTTGTCACTCGTTTCCTAATGATCTCTGTGACACTCTCTACAACCTCTGGTTCTTTCAGTTTTTCCAGGTCCCATCTCCTTAAATTCCTACAGTTTTGCAGTTTCTTCAGTTCTAATCTACAGTTCATAACCAAAAAATTGTGGTCAGAGTCCACATCTGCCACTGGAAATGTCTTACAATTACAAACATGGTTCCTTAACATCTGTTTTACCAATATACTGTATAATCTATCTGAAACCTTCCAGTGTCTCCAGGCCTCTTCCACGTATACAACCTTCTTTCATGATTCTTAAACCAAGTGTTACGCCCTGTGCAAAATTCTACCTGGCGGCTTCCTCTTTCATTCCTTACCCCCAGTCCATATTCACCTACTGCGTTTCCTTCTCTTCCTTTTCCTACTTCTGAATTCCAGTCCCCTATGACTATTAAATTTTCATCTCCCTTAGCTATATAAATAATTTCCTTTATCGCATCATACATTTCCTCAATCTCTTCATCATCTGCGGAACTAGTTGCCATATTAACTTGTGCAACTATGGTAGGTGTGGGCTTCGTGTCTATCTTGGCTACAATAATGCATTCACTATGCTGTTCGTGGTAGTTTATCCGTTTTCCTATTTTTTATTCGTTATTCAACCTACTCCTGCATTATCCGTATTTGATTCTGTATTTATAGCCCTGTATTCACCTGACCAGAAGTCGTGTTCTTCCTGCCACCTAACTTCAATAATTCACGCTATATCTAACTTTAATCTATCCATTTCCCTTTTTAAATTTTTAAATTTCTGCCCGATTAAGGGATCTGACATTCCACGCTCCGATCCATAGAACGCCAGTTTTCTTTCTCCTGATAACGACGTCCTCCTGAGTAGTACCCGCTCGGAGATCCGAATGGGGGACTATTTTACCTCCGGAATATTTTACCCAAGAGGACGCCATCATCATTTAACCGTACAGTAAAGCTGCATGCCCTCGGGAAAAACAACGGCTGTCGTTTGTCTTTGCTTTCAGCCATTCGCAGTACCAGCACAGCAGCTCTGTTTTGTTTGATGTTACAAGACCAGATCAGATAATCAACCAGACTATTGCCCCTTCAACTACTTAAAAGGCTGCTGCCCTTCTTCAGGAATCACTCTTTTGTCTGGCGTCTCAACAGACACCACTCCGTTGTGGTTGCACCTACGGTACGGCTATCTGTATCTCTTGGACACGCAAGCCTCCCCACCAACGTCAAGGTCCATTCCTCATAGGGGTTATTAAGATCTCTTATTATAGGAAATAACAGAAGCGTTCTTTTAGAAGGCGATAGATTAGATTAAAGGATAATCGTTTTTGGTGGAAACAAAGGAGAAGAGAGCTTAAAGTCTTCCCTTTCTCTCTCTCTCTCTCTCTCTCTCTCCGTCTCTCTCTCTCTCTCTCTCTCTCTTTTATTTTTTTTCCCACCCATGGAACATTTAAGAGCTGCAGCATACAGTTTGCACTAATCTACACTATACACGCATTCTTAGGAGACCCGAGTGACGACACAATGATTCTTCCTGTTGTATTTGCACTGCTCTCTAATAAGAAGAAACATCTGTTCGCCTGTTTCATATGATTAAGCAAGCAATTCGTTAGCGGTGTCCTAGAGAAGTAAACGTCGATTTTGAGCCAACTGCGATATCGACTCTTCATCCGGTTTTCCCCCCAAGCGAAATAAATAAATGATATTTCCACATGAAGAAGAGTTTATGGAGAGGACTACAAGATCTCGGTCTAACTTAGGATTACCATCAGAGCTAAGATTTAAGACTTCACGTGAGCATGTGTGCAGCGCTGGTATTAGTAAAACCCTTAATAAGGAAGAGTTCTCTAAATTGTATGACTGCTTTGTGTACAACTGGCTACAAAATGAGTATATCCCCATAGCAATGTGGAATTGCTACGAAAAAAAATCACCGAACGACGAATGCTGTTGAAGCAAGGCACAACAAAATAAATAACATTATTGGAAACCCTCAGCCTAGAATCTTGTATTTGATGAACTGTATGAAGAAGGAAACGGAGCTCACAAACTGCGTGTGCGTGGAGTTGGAGATGAATCTTCATGGGATGAAGAGAAAGAGGAAACGCTTGAATCTGGACGAGAGAACAGAGAGAACCGTACAAAAATATGAAGATATTGGCAACATTAGGTCCTGCTTGAGAGCTATTGCCCATATTCAGACACTGGACTAAAATTGTTAAAAAGTAATGTATTAAAAAGATAAAATTGCTAAATAGTAATGTATTAGAAAGCTATGAAGACCACTGAGTCCTCGCAGATTATTAAGTAAAAATTAAGTATATTGAATCAGCATTATTGGCGCTAATATTAAAAATGACTCTTGCCACTATGGGACTTAATATCTGAGGTCATCACTCCCCTGGACTTAGAACTACTTAAATCTGACTAACCTAAGGACAGCACACACATCCATGCCCGAGGCAGGATTCGAACCTGCCACCGTAGCAGCAGCGCGGCTCCGGACTGAAGCGCCTAGAACCGCTCGGCCACAGCGACCGGCGCTAATACTAAGTTACAGTTATAAGTAAAGCATATGGGTCTATTTAGGCCGATTTTAAACACGCCAAAATGGCAAATGGCCACTTATGATTTTGACAGTCCAAAGACCGTGCAAAGTGTGATGGGAATGAGCCTCTATTAGCTATAAAAACTAAAGAGTGTTTCAGTATCCCTAAACAGGTTAATGATGAAATTAGCTGGTTACAGCTCGGTTCATTAGCGTTTGATCAATAAGCAATGGGATTTGGCTTAACGAAACCAACGTTTAATGTCACTCAGATGACTCTCCTGTCACAGAAATTATAGTTACTTCTAAAGTTTTCAACTGTAATTTCCTATTTAATGACAATAGTCTCTTTCTCTATTTTGAATGTTGTCCCGCGAAACATTAGTAATGAATTTTTGGGCGCAAGGGATATCGGATTTTAGTGTGTAAACTAATTTTCTTTTCAGCCATTCACGTATTCAATTCTTCTTTCTTTATTGTTTTTGAACTGTCAGTCATAGTAATTAAAACAGCCACAAACGCAGTGTTGAAAGGGATTAGTGAACACACGCATTCTTTTTACATTGTTCCTTTCCTGTTCCTCCTATGGCAGTGGGCTGTTTCTTTCGCAGTCAATAAGTGTGGAAATAATATACCTTGCACCCAGAAGGAAGATGGGGCTATATTTTTGAGTGAAAGAACTAATTACGTATTGACGTACTCGATGATATTGCTTTCGTTTCCCAAAGGTTTTGAATATTTTGAATTCTGTATATTGAAAGGCAACTCTGTTTCTCTGTTCCTCCGTATTTAATATCTCAACATCAGTTATGCAATGTTACTGACTTGTTTCTGTGCAAGTGCACACCCGAAAGCAGCTAGAAGATATACAGTCCGACCCGATATTTTGAACGTCCTTAACAGTCACTGACCCACGACTACTTGCGAGTTAACACATTCAGTCGTTCGGTAGGCTTCTTGAAATTAAGTGCTCGCCATAACCTCTATTAATCTACACGAAACACACCACGCGGAGTTTATGTACGACATGAAACGTTCACACGCAAATATCTCCTAAAATAAATCACTCACAAAACTCAAACTTTCACAAAACACTCAATACTGCAGTCGCTTTTCGTCAGACGCGCGAATTTCTTCATTTTGGTACAAATGTCAACATCGCAATTTGCCAGAAGACGGCTCCCGAGTGACTATCTCGAGGCACAACACCCTACTGAAACGCGCGTGAAATGCTGAATTCCTATTGGTTAGTATGTTAAGCAGTCAATCAGATCATCTCGAGCACTTCTATACTTGCGATATTTCTAATGTCAGCCAATCAGATTGCCGCAAGCAATTTAGACGAGAAATTTCGTACTTCCGAAATTAACTAAAATTTGATGAAAACAAAATACGATTTCTTTCCAAAAAATAACTTACTAATAAATTCAATACTCAACGCCCCTTCTGTCTGCCTTTTACAAACTCAGGCTCACTCAGACATACGTCACAAATTTCCTTGTTGCACAACAACTTTCTCACACATACATTTACATAGTTTTAATAAAATATCACTTCCTCACTTTACGTACGTACTACAATCACTCTCTCAGTCTCTCCAAAACACTCACACAATCAAAACACGACAAAACAATATTTTTCCAGAGTGCTTTTAATGACGTCAGAAATCTGTAGTAATAAAACTAAAGAAAATCCCAAAAAATTAGATTGTATGAACCTGTCCTCTTGTTTGTAGTTTCAATTGATACTATAGATTAAAACATTACAGTTCATAACTCATTTTCATAAAGGTTGTTATGTGTTTTAGGTAAAAATTTATATCTCCGGAGTTAATGAAGTTACTGATTTGAAATTTTAACAATGTGGTTGTGTTATCCATAGAATTTGGTATACTAAGTATGAAAAAGGTCGATTAATGTTAATAGCAGCGGTAGAGATGTATATGGCACGCTCGGCCCTGTAGCCAGCGTCAGCTGTGTCAGCGAGAGAACCAAAATCTGCTCTCCTCCCAGCTCCAGGGTAAGCTACGCTTTCAATGCAAGATGGAATCTCGTAATAATTTGCTACGTTTCAAGTGGAACGGTAGTTGGAAATGCGTTGGTATTAGATGTAACTACTGTATGTAAAATCCATGTATGTAGTCGGGTGCGATCATCAATTATACACTCATGCTCATAAATTAAGGATAATTGCAGAATGTGATGCCACACAACGTGACACTACACAAAACTGGTGCTAATAGCATAGGCACATAGGGAACACACACGAACCAGTTCTGTGAGTCCACGGTATTGGTGATAAGTTGAGAAAACCGTCCCGAAACACATGTGCTACAAAACGCCACTGTTTCCTGCGCATGTACCCCGACATCAATATGGGATATGATCACCATGCACACGTACATAGGCCGCCCAATGGGTTGGAATACTCTGGATCAGGTGGTCGAGGAGCTTCTGGGATACAGCCTGGAATACAGCCTGTCGGAGCTCCTGAAGTGTCCTAGGGGTTTGAAGAAGTGCAGCGATACGTCGACCGAGAGCATCCCAGACGTGCTCGATGGGGTTTAGGTCTGGAGAACAGGCAGGCCACTCCATTTGCCTGATATCTTCTGTTTCAAGGTACTTCTCCACGATGGCAGCTCGATAGGGACGTGCGTTATCATCCATAAGAGGAAGGTGGGACTGATTGTACCCCTGAAAAGGCGAACATATTGGTGCAAAATGACGTACCGATACACCTGACCTGTTACAGTTCCTCTGTCAAAGACATGCAGGGTTGTACGTGCACCAATCATAATACCACCCAACACCATCAAACCACGACCTGCATACAGGTTCCTTTCAAAGACATTAAGGGGTTGGTATCTGGTTCTTGGTTCACGCCAGATGAAAACTCGGCGAGAATCACTGTCCAGACTATACCTGGACTCGTCCGTGAACATAACCTGGGACCACTGTTCCAATGACTATGTACTGTGTTCTTGACACCAGGCTTTTCGGGCTCTCCTGTGGCCAGGGGTCAGTGTAATGTACCTTGCAGGCCTCCGGGCGAATAAACCATATCTGTTCAGTCGTCTGTATACTGTGTGTCTGGAGACAACCGTTCCAGTGGCTGCGGTAAGGTCCCGAGGAAGGCTACCTGCGGTACTCCGTGGCCGTCTGCAAGCACTGATGGTGAGACATCCGTCTTCTTGTGGTGTTTTACACCGTGGACGTCCAGTACTGTAGCGCCTGGACTCGTTTCCTGTCTGCTGGAATTGTTGCCATAATCTTGTGATCACATTTTGTGGCACATGGAGGACCCGTGCTACGACCTGCTGTGTTTGACCAGCCTCCAGTCGCTCTCGTATTCCACCCCTCATAACGTCATTAATACGTGTTCTTTGAGCCATTCTCAACACACAGTCACCATTAGCGGGTCTGAAAACGTCTGCACACTTACTCGCTGCACCAACACACCTCTGCATACCTGGACTGCTGCCAGCGCCACCGTGCGACGACCGCACCATAATGCCGCACCATACATTAACCCGCCATGTTCGCTGATGTTCCACTTGTCGCAGCCATCGTGGATTTTCCGTGATTTAAACCCGCAAACCGCCCACCAGAGCCGGAGCGTAGTTTCACCACATATCATCATGATCCTTAATTTATGAGCATGAGTGTATTAGTCTTTCATTTGAAAACGTGATATTAAGAAGCCAAGAGGTCGAAGAAGGAGCCCCTTACGTGCTGACTGTGTCGGGTAAGACGCGGAGACTGCGGCTTGAAAGCATCACGGTAAGTACGAGGAAGGGCCTCCCTTGCCTGAGGGTGGTCCGTTGATTGTGACCGGGCGAAATATCTCACGGAATAAACATCAAACGAAAGAACTACAAAGAACGAAACTTGTCTAGCTTGAAGGGGGAAACCAGATGGCGCTATGGTTGGCCTGCTAGATGGCGCTGCCATACTTCAAACGGATATCAACTGCGTTTTTTTAAAATGTTTTAGTTGGACCACTTTTTTCGCTTTGTGATAGATGGCGCTGTAATAGTCACAAACATATGGCTCACAATTTTAGACGAACAGTTGGCAACAGGTAGGTTTTTTTATATTAAAATACAGAACGTAGGTACGTTTGAACGTTGTACGTTATGTACATTCAAAGTCGTCGCCATGCAATTCCTGGGGCATAGAAATACGGTGACGGCAAATGTTCGGCAAACCCTGCCTGACGCAAATGTCCGCGACAGAAACTGTCCGGCATTCGCCTGAGAACTGTGATGTTTACGTTATGATCTTAGTTTTTACCCATTAACCGCTAACAATTTTCAGGGTTTACATGAGTCTCTGCTATCTGTTGGCGATGGGTGGCCTACATTAGTTTCCCTGGTAGGTATGTGTAATGGAATGCCTTCAGAGCACTAGGAGAGTCGGAATAGATCACAATTCCTTAGCTCTGATACGACAAATCTGTTCTTTTGTCCGCAAGGTAGCGTACATTATCTTTACCGTAGACGCTAATTTCATTCAGTAAGCAAATCATGAGGATATTATCAAGGTAAATGCCAGACAACAAAAGTTGCCGCCCTGTTTTGACACAGCAATGTAGCGGCGTATTACTGCGATGCAGCGTAGAATATTGTAAAATAATACTAGTATTTTTATATACAGGGTGGTCCGTTGATTGTGACCGGGCGAAATATCTCACGGAATAAACGTCAAACGAAAGAACTACAAAGAACGAAACTTGTCTAGCTTGAAGGGGGAAACCAGATGGCGCTATGGTTGGCCTGCTAGATGGGGCTGCCATACTTCAAACGGATATCAACTGCGTTTTTTTAAAATAGGAACCCCCATTTTTTATTACATATTCGTGTAATACGTAAAGAAATTTAATGTTTTAGTTGGACCACTTTTTTCGCTTTGTGATAGATGGCGCTGTAATAGTCACAAACATATGACTCACAATTTTAGACGAACAGTTGGCAACAGGTAGGTTTTTTTATATTAAAATACAGAACGTAGGTACGTTTGAACGTTGTACGTTATGTACATTCAAAGTCGTCGCCATGCAATTCCTGGGGCATAGAAATACGGTACGGGGGCAATCGATATTGATGTAGCATTCTCAACACCGACGTTTTTGAGATCCCCGATTCTCTCGCAGTTTGTCCGCTACTGATGTGCGGATTAGCCGCGACAGCAGATAAAACACCTACTTGGGCATCATCATTTGTTGCAGGTCGTGTTTGACGTTTCACATGTGGCTGAACACTTCCCGTTTCCTTAAATAACGTAACTATCCGGCGAACGGTCCGGACACTTGGATGATGTTGTCCAGGATACCGAGCAGCATACATAGCACAGGCCCGTTGGGCATTTTGATCACAATAGCCATACATCAACACGATATCGACCTTTTCCGCAATTGGTAAACGGTCCATTTTAACACGGGTAATGTATCACGAAGCAAATACCGTCCGCATTGGAGGAATGTTACTTGATACGACGTACTTATACGTTTGTGACTATTACAGCGCCATCTATTACAAAGTGAAAAAAGTGGTCCAACTAAAACATTCATATTTCTTTACGTACTACACGAAGATGTAATAAAAAATGGGGGTTCCTATTAAAAAAAAACGCAGTTGATAACCGTTTGACCTATGGCAGCCCCACAAGCGGTTAGGTTAGGTTAGGTTAGTGGTGTTTAACGTCCCGTCGACAACGAGGTCATTAGAGACGGAGCGCAAGCTCGGGTTAGGGAAGGAAGGGGAAGGAATTCGGCCGTGCCCTTTCAAAGGAACCATCCCGGCATTTGCCTGAAACGATTTAGGGAAATCACGGAAAACCTAAATCAGGATGGCTGGAGACTGGATTGAACCGTCGTCCTCCCGAATGCGAGTCCAGTGTGCTAACCAATGCGCCACCTCGCTCGGTGCGCCACTAGCGGGCCAACCACAGCGCCATCTGGCTTCCCCCTTCAAGCTAGACGTGTTTCGTTCTTTGTAGTTTTTTTTCGTTTGGTGCTTATTTCGTGAGATATTTGGCCCGGTCACTATTAATGAACTACCCTGTATATAGGGTGATCAGAAACAATCTGAAAATATTATGTAAATTGAAGGTGGAAAGAGAAGCATGGAAAGTGAAGGACATAATGATACCAGATGTATCGAGACTTTATGAGGTTTCAACGGCGACGAGTGACAACGTGTGCCGGATCGGGACTCGAACGCGGGACCTCCTGCTTACTAGGCGGTTGAGTCAACCACTGCGCCGTCCGGACAGTGTGTTTATCGCAAATGCGTGGACTGTCTCAGTACTCTCCCCAGCCGACCCACACTCCCTCCTAGTGCCACCTATCCACAGTGCCAGTCCATGTCCTCCACGCTCGCTAATTTAAGATTCCTGCCGGAGGTCGAATGTCGTTGTGCATCCGCACTGAAGGTTGTGTGTTCATTGCCCATCGAGGCGTATCGATTGTATGAATGCAATGGTGTCAGTTCTTTCAGATACTTTCGAAAGAACAGACGTCACGTATTCATATAACAATCTGAAAGCTTGTAAGGGTATTTCAAGCTTTTCAGAATGTTTCTGGCCACCCTGTATACATAGAACTGTACTACTCATTTAATGACTGCAACAGTTTCATTGGAGAAACCTGAATACATAGAACTGTACTATTCATTTCATAACTGCAACAGTTAATTTAGAGAAATCTGAACTAATTCTGAGAGCCGATAATCTCTCTTCCGGTACACCATTCGTGAATCGAACAGTAAGAGGGGTGTGGTTGTGGTATGTGGTGTACAAGGTAATTCTGTAAGCGAATGAGGGAGCCCTGGATGGACAGCTCTAGTTATTCTCATGGATACATGGATTTTACAGTGGCTTTCGGAGAGCAAAATATGTGCTCTGCCATGTATTCGAATAATTCTGTAACCATTTTGGGCCTCCTCAGCGGTCATGGTGGTATCCAGGTTCACGTCCGGGCTAGAGCATTAATGTTTTCTTAAGAGCCACAAGATCTTACTTCACCTGAATCCTGAATGGCATCATGCTGCATAAGCGAATGGATGGACCAGTGCTCAGTCACGTGAAAAACTAGTGTTTTTGTATCAGACAAACGCTATATGCCGCTAGAGAAGCTAAAACAAAATGGCGCAGCCCAACGATAAAGTGGAGTGTCTGCGATGGAAAGGAAAAACGCAGCCACAATCTGTGCTGAGTTATTGTAAATGTTTGGAAACAGTACACCATTATGTGACACATTGGTTAGGTGGCGCAGGGGCTTCCAGTGTGGTCAGACAAATCTGAATGACGATAAACGAAGAGGCAGACCGAATGTCTATAAGGATCCTGGAGAAGTGGAGACCCTGGTGCTCAGAGACTGGCATATCAAACCGTTTGAAGGTTGCCAGAACGAGGCAGAAGTGGAAATGTTTCAACTGTGTCAGGCCAGTCCAGACGACTTCTTTAGCAGACTTTTCCCCATGGACGTGTGCTGGGTGAATCAGTGTGACAGCGAGAGAAAGGAACAAAGCAAGCAGTGGAAACATACAGATCCACCACCGCCGAGAAAGGTGAAGACACAACCATCATCGCGCAAGGTGACGCTGAGCGTTTTTTGGGACTGAAGTGCTGTGGTGCTAACATATTATGCTCTAAAGGGCAGATCCTCAAAGGAGCTTACTAGCAAAGTCTCTTGACGAGGTCATGGAAGGCTGTCAAAACGAAGTGAGCAGGAAGCTGTCCAACACCTCCATAACAACATGCCCTGTCATTCTGCTCAGAGCACATCCACACACGCTGCTTGTTTGGACTATCAAATTTTACCTCACCGCCGTATTCTCCTGACATGGCGTTCAGTGACTTCTCTACCCTTCTCCTATGAAGAAACTATCGCATGGTAGGCATTCCCAGAATGACAACGAGTTGATTTTTGTGTTGGCACGTTCCCTCAATAGCCAAAATAAATACTTCTACAGCCAACGTCTCCACCAAGTCATTCATCATTGGGAGAAATGTGTCACGTTGAAGAGTGAATGTGTAGAGAAAGGTAAACACCACCACCGACTTTATGGATGCAACCTGAATTTTCCGAAGTGGCAGTTAAGACTGCGTGCCTACCCCCTCGTAAAATGGACAAGTGTTCAGTGCTGTAATGCCACATAGCAAAAAAGAGAGAGGAATAATTTTTCGCAAGTTCACACTACCACAGCCACAGACATCAGGCAGAGATGGTGACATAGCTACGCAGCAGAAAGAAACAATTAGCACTGTAAATGAGCCATGTACATAAGCACATGTTGCTACAGTACTGGCCATTAAAATTGCTACACCAAGAAGAAATGCAGATGATAAACGGGTATTCATTGGACAAATATATTATACTAGAGCTGAATGTGATTACATTTTCATGCAATTTGGATGCATAGATCCTGAGAAATCAGTACCCAGAACAACCACCTCTGGCCGTAATAAAGGCCTTGATACGCCTGGGCATTGAGTCAAACAGAGAGCTTGGATGGCGTGTACAGGTACAGCTGCCCATGCGGCTTCAACACGATACCACAGTTCATCAAGAGTAGTGACTGGCGTATTGTGACGAGCCAGTTGCTCGGCCACCATTGACCAGACGTTTTCAATTGGTGAGAGATCTGGAGAATGTGCTGGCCAGTGCAGTTGTCGAACATTTTATGTATCCAGAAAGGCCCTTACAGGACCTGCAACATGCGGTCGTACATTATCCTGCTGAAATGTAGGGTTTCGCAGGGATCGAATGAATGGTAGAAAAAAATGGTTCAAGTGGCTCTGAGCACTATGGGACTTAACTTCTGAGGTCATCAGTCCCCTAGAACTTAGAACTACTTAAACCTAACTAAACTAAGGACATCACACACACCCATGCCCGAGGCAGGATTCGAACCTGCGACCGTAGCGGTCACGCGGTTCCAGGCTGTAGCCCCTAGAACCGCTCGTCCACACCGGCTGAATGGTAGAGCCACGGGTCGTAACACATCTGAAATGGAACGTCCACTGTTCAAAGTGCCGTCAGTCCGAACAAGAGGTGACCGAGACGAGTAACCAATGGCACCCCATACCATCACGCCGGGTAATACGCCAGTATGGCGATGACGAATACACGCTTCCAATGCGCGTTCACCGCGATGTCGCCAAACACGGATGCGACCATCATGATGCTGTAAACAGAACCTGGATTCATCCGAAAAAAATGACGTTTTGTCATTCGTGCACCCAGGTTCGTCGTTGAGAACACCAACGCAGGCGCTCCTGTCTGTGATGCAGCGTCAAGGGTAACCACAGCTATGATCTCCGAGTTGATAGTCCATGCTGCTGCAAACGTCGTCGAACTGTTCGTGCAGATGGTTGTTGTCTTGCAAACGTCCCCATCTGGTGACTCAGGGATCGAGACGTGGCTGCACGATCCGTTACAGCCATGCGGATAAGATGCCTGTCATCTCGACTGCTGGTTTGTGTATGACTGCTGTTTGTGTGTGAGAAATCGGTTGGAAACTTTCCTCATGTCCGCACGTTGTAGGTGTCGCCACCGGCGTCAACCTTGTGTGAATGCTCTGAAAAGCTAATCATTTTCATATCACAGCATCTTCTTCCTGTCGGTTAAATTTCGCGTCTTTAGCACGTCATCTTCGTGGTGTAGCAATTTTAATGGCCAGTAGTGTACATCGGCACCAATCGCCAAGTGCAAGTTACACATTCACCAAAATTTCAACTTATTTATTTAATCGTGTCAGAAGCATCGTACATAAAATCAGAATGATTAGCACATGCATATCAAGTATATAACAAATACAAAAAGAGTATGAAGGTATACAGATATATAAGCAGGGTCAAGTAGTTTTTTATTTTATGAAGTCTTGGACCAGAACCTGGCCACGTCCAGCGCTTCTGGGGTGGCATTCATCAAATCCTTCATGGTGCAGGTGCTTGGGCACAGCACACATGTGTGAGGTGGATAGTGGTTTGAGTGTGTCCACAGTCACACAGCGCCGGTTCATTTGAGAGGCCCCATTTGCGCATATTCTCTTTGGATCGTGTGACACCAGAGCGCAGGCTACTAAGAGATTTCCATGTCGTCCATCCTTCCATATGGCCGGGAGGGAGTTCGTCGTTTGGCACTAACCGTTCTCCAAGATGCGCGTTTTCTTCTCGCCACATTGCCAGCCTCACTTGCTGCGGTGTCCCGACGATGTTTTCTGCTGTGTGCAGGAAGCTTTTTCTAGATTTTAATCGACGGCGGCCTGGCTGGTGTTTGTACAGCGCGTGGGCAGGTGAGGTCAACGCCTTTGTCTTTTCCTTCCTGGCCGCTACTTTCTTCTACTCGTAATATCTGGTGGAGCCACGCCTGCCAGGCAGTACAATTTATCAGTCGGGGTTGGTCTCAGACAGCCTGTGGTGATGCGGCAGGATTCATTACGCGGTCTGTCCACTTGCTTGGCGTGGCTAGAATTGTACCACTCTAGGCACGCGTACTCCGCTGCTGAATAGCACAAAGCAAGAGCCATGGTTCTCACTACTCCAGGCTGTGCGCCCCATGTAGTGCCCGTTAGTTTGCGCACAATGTTGTTTCTCGCGGCTACTTTGTGTTTAATGTTCATGCAGTGCTTTTTATAGATGAGTGCTCTATCCAAGGTGACGCCAAAGTATTTTGGTGTTTCGCAATGTTCCAGGGGCACTCCTTCCCGGTTAAGTTGTAGTCTTCTTGCAGATTGTCTGTTCTTTAGGTCGAAGGCGCAGGTTTAGGTTTTCCCTGGGTTGGGTTTGAGATGGTTCCCACCAGCAGGTGGCAAGCTGTTCAAGGGCTTGTGACAGATTATGTTCAACAGTTTCAAAGCTGTCTGCTTGAGCGGTAATGGCGCAATCATCTGCATATATGATGCTTTCGGTGCCTTGGGGGAGGGGCTGGTCATTAGTATATATATTAAAAAGAGTTGGGGCCAGTACGCTTCCGTGGGGGAGGCCATTTTTCTGTATCCTCCACTGGCTTCTCTGTCCCTGAAAATCCACGAAGAATCTTCGATTCTGGAGTAGGTTTCCAATCAGTGAGGTTAGTCTGTAGTCCCTACTCATTGCGTATATTTTCCCCAGGTGACGTAGGCTGCTGATAGGTCTAGGAAGACAGCTCCGGTGATCTTACTGTTCTCGAACCCATCCTTTATGTGTTGCGTTAATTTTAGCACCTGTGACGTGCAAACATTTGCCCTGTTTGAAGCCTGCTTGTTGTGGGATCAGGAGGGGCTCGATGGCGTCCGTGATTCTGTGGAGTATCATCCTTTCCAAAACCTTGTACATATGGCATAGCAGAGAGATCGGCCTGTAGTTTTTGGGATTGTCACGTTCTTTCAACTGAGAGAGAGAGAGAGAGAGAGAGAGAGAGAGAGAGAGAGAGAGAGAGACAGACAGAGAGACAGAGACATTAGATCTTGCGATGTACGGCAACAAGCATTACCTCAGACACAATAACACATTTCAGGAACATGACAGTGCAGTTGAGAATCTGTAACAAATTGTTAAGCAGACTCAGCAAAATGAGGACTGCTGACAACTGGTAAAGAAGCAAGTCACATTCAGTCATAAGAAACAGAACCTCAAGTTATTACCTCACACTCGTTTCCATAAATATACCAGTTCTCCAGCTCTGAATTCAGGTGGTCATTAGGATCGATAGCATTCGTACTGATAGCACTCAATTAATTGATTATAATGGTATAGTGACATTCATGTGTTAGATGTTCCAGCACTTCCTATAAACATGGTGCTTGCCATTCCTGAGAACATCTGAATAACCAAGACCTGTCACTCAAAGGACTTCACACTGGTCGCTGCCTACCACATCACTGATGTGGACACTGAGGAACTTCCAACACCAGCACATCTCGTTGTGCTTATCGCACTAACATCATGGTCACTGCTGGGTGAGAGGACTATCCAGTGTCTGTGTTCCTGACCATTGCTGCAGGCACTTCTGGATAGGGTCTACCTCTCTGGTGGCGCCAGGAACATTCAACTACATGACTTCTGACAGCATGATGCATCCTGATGGGTCATTGTGGGTGATCGACATCTTCCAGAGCAGGATTGAGGACTCTCTAAATGGTGTGGGCCAACATTCATGGTACAGCTTTGCCTGCAGACTGTCAAGCTGCAGCCCGCAAGACTTGAGCCAAATCCTTGGAGGAATGGCCTTGGCGACCAGCAGAGCCGACCCGAGCCAAGCCGAGACGACAACAGGGATCAGTGGAATTCCATTGTCTCATAGGCATGAGGTGTCAACCAAGACTGGCAAGAAGACACTGAACTAACTTGAACCAAATAAATCTTAACACGCTAATCATGTTTTATTGGCACTGATACACGCGCTACAGGTCCACGTCACCTTCCTGATAAGGTAAGGGTACCTCCACTTGGCATCCCTATAGTGTTCATAAGGTGCAGGCGTTAGAACCACCAGACTTCACATGTTGTATGGAATTTGTGCAGTGATTTCTTCATCAATATAGTACCTTTTGTGAGCACCACATCATTAAATATGAGGTCTGCTGTACCTCTACATTTACATTTATATCTATACGACACTCTACAATACACCATGGTCAACTGCGACTTTTCGCACCATAAAGATACCTTTTCTAAGTCATTTTGCAATTGGTTTTGGTCTTCTGATGACTTTACTAGATGATAAATCACAGCACCATGTGCAAACAATCTAAGACGGCTGCTCAGATGCTCTCATAAATTATTTATAGGCATTAGGAACCACACCTGTGCAGTTTGAAACAACTGTAATTCCACCAACCTCTCCCTCTGAAATCAATAAAATAATAAACTCACTGAAAAGTAAAAGCTCTTACGGAATTGATGGCATTCCCAGCAAGGTACTTATAGCTTCTTCCCCACAGATAAGCAGGATTCTCAGCCACGTATGTAATAGCTCTTTGGAGCAGAGTGTTTTCCCCGATCGACTGAAATATGCCATTGTAAAACCATTGCATAAAAAGGGGGATACGTCGGATGTCAACAACTACCGCCCAATCTCTCTTCTGACAGCTCTATCAAAAGTTTTTGAGAAAATAATGTATTCAAGAGTAGCCTCCCATATTTGTAAAAATAAAGTACTAACAAAATGTCAGTTTGGTTTTCAGAAAGGCTTTTCAACAGAAAATGCTATACACGCTTTCACTGATCAAATATTAAATGCTCTGAATAACTGAACATCACCCAATGGTATTTTTTGTGATCTCTCAAAGGCCTTTGATTGTGTAAATCATGGAATTCTTCTAGATAAGCTAAATCATTATGGTTTGAGTGGGGAAGTGCATAAATGGTTTAATTCATGCTTAACTGGAAGAATGCAGAAAGTTGAAATGAGTGGTTCATGTAATGTTAAAACAAAAGCTGATTCCTCAAACTGGGGGGCTATCAAGCATGGGGTCCCACAGGGTTCGGTCTTAGGTCCTTTACTGTTCTTGATATACATTAATGACTTACCATTCCACATTGATGAAGATGCAAAGTTAGTTCTTTTTGCTGATGATACAAGTGTAGTAATAACATCCAAAAACCAAGAACTAAGTGATGTAATTGTAAATGATGTTTTTCACAAAATTATTAAGTGGTTAGCAGCAAACGGACTCTCTTTAAATTTTGATAAAACACAGTATATACAGTTCCGTACACTAAATGGCACAACTCCAGTAATAAATATAGACTTTGAACAGAAGTCTGTAGCTAAGGTAGAATTTTCAAAATTTTTAGGTGTGTCCATTGATGAGAGGTTAAACTGGAAGCAACACATTGATGGCCTGCTGAAACGTCTGAGTTCAGCTACGTATGCTATTAGGGTTATTGCAAATTTTGGTGATAAGAATCTCAGTAAATTAGCTTACTATGCCTACTTTCATTCAATGCTTTCGTATGGCATCATATTCTGGGGTGATTCATCGTTGAGTAGAAAAGTATTCATTGCTCAAAAACGTGTAATCAGAATAATTGCTGGAGCCCACCCACAGTCATCCTGCAGACATCTATTTAAGGATCTAGGGATCCTCACAGTAACCTCACAGTATATATAATCACTTATGAAATTTGTTGTTAATAATCCAACCCAGTTCAAAAGTAATAGCAGTGTGCATAGCTATAACACCAGGAGAAAGGATGATCTTCACTATGCAGGGTTAAATGTCTTTGGCACAGAAAGGGGTAAATTATGCTGCCACAAAAGTCTTTGGTCACCTACCAAACAGCATCAAAAGCCTGACAAATAGCCAACTAACATTTAAAAATAAATTAAAAGAATTTCTGAATGACAACTCCTTCTACTCATTGGCTGAATTTTTAGATATAAATTAAGGGAAAAAACTTAAACATTAGTGTCACGCAATATTTTGTGTAATGTAATATCTTGTACATACATCTTTTATTTACCTGACACGTTCCACATCATTACGAAGTATCGTATTCATGATCTATGGAACAAGTATTAATCTAATCTTATCTGATCAGAGGGCCAATAACAATTCGTTGGGGAACGTCAAGGTTTCACTTGTGTTTTACTCTATGATTTTCCGCCAGTTACTACACTTGATGGTTATTTGAACAAGTGTGGTACTCTCAACCGGATCTGTGAAAACCCACATATGACTGCTGCTATACTTCGACAACGAAGGTTTTTCACGAACGTTTAGAGCTAGCATGATTGTTAACGACCTTGAAAGACCTGTTATTCTGCGAGTACCCCGAACTGGAGCAGATTGCAATCACTTTCTGCATACCACAGTTACGCAGCTGGTGGACAATGCTCCGCTTGCTGGAGTCAGCGCCCCCTAGTTCCGTGTATGACGCAGTCCCAGCGTATTTCAGAGTTGGTGAGTGAGCACAGTTACGTCTCGACTACGGGAACAGTGGATAGGTCGGGTAGCATTTGTAGTATGGAATGTGCGTTTGGTCCATTTAAACCCACTAGACTTCATTATTTGGGAATGAGTAGAAACGGTGTTGTACATTAGATCAGTTGCTACGGCATTTCCACACACGAAGCAAAATACGGAAGATGGAAATGAATAGTCATTATTGTGAAAGTATCAAACGTGTAATGATACTCGGGGCAGACAATTTTAATCACCTCTTGTAAATTCATTCGAATTTGGTTGTGGTAAAGTTTTGCTATGTACAGTTCCTGTTACTCCTTTCAATAATCTTACTGGTGCATCACGAACATATGTAATGAACAATAAGGTAAAGGAATACGTTTCTTAACAACAGCTGTAGAACCTCTCTACCTCTAAGGGTATCGCTCAGCTGCTGTTCACCCGTCATACTTGAACTGCCTGCTGAGCGTGTTGACATGGCAACATTCAATTTTCGCAGGTAAGTATATGAAGCAAAGGAATTTCTGTTTCTTACCTATTCTTAAATTATATGCTTTAAAGTTTCTATGGGTAATGTGGAATACTCTCTTTGAAACAGTGAAGGTAGCAACGGTGAAGTATGGAGAGTGAAAGGCTATTTACAACTTGTATAGAAACCAGACGGCAGTTATAAGAATCGAGGGGCATGAGAGGGAAGTAGTAGTTGAGAAGGGAGTGAGACAGGCTTGTAACCTATCCCGGATATTATTCACTCTGTACATCGAGCAAGCAATAAAGGAAAATAAAATTCGAGAAAGAATCAAAGTTCATGGAGAAGAAATACAAGCTTTGAGGTTTGCCAGTGACATCGTAATTCTGTCAGAGACAGTTAAACATTTAGAAACCATTTGAATAGAATAGACAATGTCTTGAAAACAGGCTTTAAGATAAAAAAATGAAAGAAGAGTTATGGATTTACAAAAAGTAGTAGATGAATTCTGCGATCTGGGCAGTAAAATAACTGATGATGACCGAAGTAGAGAAGATATAAAATGTACGCTGGCAATGGCAAGAAAATTGCGTCTGAAGAAAAGGGATTTGTACCGTCGAATATAGATTTAAGTGCTAGGAAGTCTTCTCTGAAGGCATTTATCTGGAGTGTAGGCTAGTATGGAAGTGAAACACGGACGAAAAGCATTTCGGAAAGAAGAGAATAAAGGCTTCTGAAATGTGGTGCTTCAGAAGAATGCTGAAGATTAGATAGGTACATCGCGTAACTAATGAAGAAGTACTAAATAGAACTGAGGAGAAAAAAAAATTATGGCAGAACCTGACTAAAAGAAGGGATCCGTTGGTATGACACATTCTGAGACATCAAGGGATCGCCAATTTAATAGTGGAAGGAAGTGTGAGGGGTAAAAATTATAGAGCAGACCATAAGATGAATCCAGTAAGCAGGTTGAAAAGGATGTATCTTGCAATTATTATTCCGAGATAGAGAGGCATCAAATCAATTTTCGATCTGAAGACAACAACAACAAGAACATGGGTAATAGAAACACCTCCCATCTGTTGTGTGTTCATACACATACCATCTTATATGCATAAGGCTGCCGAAAACTGTGTGCATAACAACAATTACTTATCTAACTTTTTTGTGATCTGTATTATTTACGACGGAATCCGTAGCTGATAAAGCATTCCCTTTGGCAGTGTTGATCCTTATTAAAATGTCATTCGCAACTCGTCACATTATGACCAAGTCTCTCCGTACTATCTCGTACAGCACTTGACATTAAGCTAAGAAATAAGGTACGAACCGTGAAATACATTCTGCTCTGAACAACAAAAGTTGATTATATATTTATTTAGATTGTGTGGTTTATAATTATTATTCCTTTTTGGCTGTTTTCCTACCTGCATGACTGTCAGACTTCTTTCATTTCTATAGCGAATTAAAGCCATTTGGTGCAGATTATGTAGCTAATTTTAACTTAAACTAAACTTTGTGCTTTGCAGGGATCAGTCCTATCGCATATTATGTAAATGAATAGCACTATATCGCTTTCATAACAACCATTTGATTCTTTATGATAAGACTCACTCCTAAAGTATTGCTTTTGTACAGGAGCGATTGAGAATGGGGCAGCGACCCGATACTAGTCGCGGGGAAAAATTATAAATAAACAAAATAAGAAACTTCTCCATTCTGGGACCTGAAGGTTCCACGGTTACCTGTCAGGAGCCAGGATTAAGGAGGAGTGATAGAGGGGTAACACCTCTTAAAAACTTGGTTTACCTGGCTCGGTTGATAGTATCTTGTGAAGGTTCCTTGCCAGGGCTAGGTGAAGACCTCAGAGGCAGCGAAGACGGAGAAAATGGCCTTCGTTACGGGAGAAGTGGCGAAAGAGGCAGCATCTTGTCCAAGGCTAAAATGGACAGAGGGCACGACGGTTCCATATGTTAGCCGCGGTACCCCCACAGCGTCTGTTCCACGTGTCAGTGGCGGCTGAACCAATAATATTCCAGGCTAATAAAAAAGTGTTCAAATGTGTGTGAAATCTTATGGGACTTAGCTGCTAAGGTCATCAGTCCCTAAGCTTACACACTATTTAACCTAAATTATCCTAAGGACAAACACACACACCCATGCCCGAGGGAGGACTCGACCCTCCGCCGGGACCAGCCGCACAGTCCATGACAGGAGCGCCTTAGACCGCTCGGCTAATCCTGCGCGGCCCAGGCTAATAACCTCAGCTTATTTTGAAAGTGCAGGATAACCCTGAGTCTCCTGATTTCAACAATTTGTAACTTCAAATCGCAAAATGGAAATTTCGTACAGGCGGTAACTCTGATGAGGAATCCATCATTGTATCTTTTAATGCATTGGGACTTATGATTCTAGGGAGTCTCAATATTTGCAGTGAAGAAGAGACGGAATATACTGAAAAGCTTTCAAAGTGTATGAAGAACCATTTTGGAAAATTAAATATAAATTCTCTTCTGAAAATTGTGAAACAGAGGGAATTTGAATTACACATAAACGAAAGCCGACAAACCACAAAGAAATTATTCGAATGCGACTGAAATCAGCAGATGTGATGTATATGTTGAGATGAACATCTGATTACAAATACAGAAAAAAAATTTGATTTGTTCAAAAGAAAAAGCTTCAAAAATTGAACAAGTCAGTAACGCGTTAGCTCACGATTGGCTCTTATGCAAGCAGTTATTCGGCTTGGCATTGATTGATAAAGTTGCTGGATGTACTCCTCAGGGACATTGTGCGAAATTATCTCCAACTGGTGCGTTAGGTCAACTATTTCCGAGCTGGTTGGAGGGCCCTGCTCATAATGCTCCAAAACGATCTCAATTGGAGAGAGATTCGGTGATCTTGATGGCCAAGGTAGGGTTTGGCAAGCACGATGACAAGCAGCAGAAACTCTCGCCGTGTGCGAATGGGCATTACTTTGCTGAAATTTAATCTCAGGATGGCTTGTCACGACGAGCAACAAAACGGGGCGTAGAATATCATCGACGTTCCGTTGTGCTGTAGCGGTGCTGCGGATGACAGAAAGGTCCTGCTATGAAATTGTGCCACCCAGTCTGGAGACGCCGCAGACAGCGGTGGGTTACCAACCCGACTGTCGCCGGCCACACGGCCAGACGACCGGGAGTTATGGTCTGCGGTGCCTTTTCTTTCCATAGCAGGACCCCTTTGGTCCTTATCCGAGGCACCCTTACAGCACACCAGTACGTCGACGATATTCTATGCTCCGTTTTGTTTCAGTTCTGACTTGATTTTCTGCACTGGTTTCCTTATACGATTTTTGTATAGGTATTATGACCCACATGACCACAGCAATATGCAGCATGCATCTTATTTTTGACACTCGCAAAGAATCGAATAGGCACTAGGTGCCTGAAAACGTTAAAGGAAATAAAATTTCTTTTGTTCAACTGGTTGCTAATTTCAATAAATAGAAACACAGTTGATGAAAATGTATAAAATACTAAAAATAAAGAAAGATCCTAGTTGGTCAATACGAAAATAAAAAGATAAAATGAAAACGAAGCATAGCAACGGAACTTCTGTTTCGAAAACAGATAGTTATTTAGCTTGTAATCCAGGGTCTATGCGTCTAATTTCTGACGACTAGACCACCAGGAAACGCCATAAACTTTCCACTATTCATTCGAGCGCCAAATGTGCTGGATTCGTCATGGTGGACGTCAAGGTTGGAGCTTGCGCTTGAAGCATAGCGTGGATATCAGGAGAGACAGCTGTTTGCTTTGAGAAAGTGCGCACGTCGGCACTGAAAGCGTCGATTCATTCCGGCTGACAAGGTACGGTTCCGGCCAGCCCCCGACCTTGGCCGCGGTGTTTAGCAAGCTGGAGCGCTGAGCTGGAACAGGCGGCGCGGGTACGCGTGCGTCACACCGCGCCGTCCTGAAGCAACGCCCTGCCCTGCCTCTCCTAGAGCGGGCCGACGTCACCAAACAGGGCCGGGCTGTTTCCTCTGCGTTACATCGACCTCCGGTCTTAATCATTTCGCACGCAGATGTCTGCTGGAAAACTTTGGCAGATGTATCACAATAGAGGCACACTGCGATAATGTAATATTTACAAACACTGAATAACAACACGCCACCTGTTGTTATTTACTGCGAACTGCCCTAGGCCTTTGACTGTGTCAGTCGCAATATCCTCTTAAATAATCTGAGGTTTTATGGACTTGATTGTATATCGAAGGAATGTAACAAAAAGAATGCAGAAAATAAGTAGGGGAGATTCTTCTCGCTGGGGAGAAATCACTTATGGAGTTCCACAAGACCCAGTCTTAGGTCCACTATTGTATATCACGTATATAAACTACCTTCTGTCTAATGTACAAAAAGCAGACTTAGTTATTTTTGCAGATGGCATTAACATTTTAATAAATCCAAATACAGCAGTGACGGTTTTCTGAGTGCTGCAGTGCCGGGTGCATACATCGCAGGACGCAGAAACATCGTAGGTATGTTCATTAACCACGCTGCTTGGGGAGTATGTTGGAGAAAATAATAGTTCCACTCTGTGCCACCAGGTGATAATCTACCGTCGCAAACAGTCAGAATGTGGTGAGGGGATAGGAAAAGTGGAGGACGATCAAACACATGATAACGGTAGTCCTGGCACGTTTATTAGGACATGATCACAAGTTACAACATGTGTTCAATGTGCTCTCTCGACTTAGCAACACTCTGCATTCGTAACACAGCATATTCGATAGTTGCTCACAGCGTATCCAGTGCGATATGTCGTCTATGCCATCCTTCAGATCCGGAAGAATCCAGATACATCCCTGATAGACACGATCTCTCAGATATCCCCACAACCAGAAGTCACAAGGGTTTAGGTCGGCGGATCTGGAAGACCATAGATCTTGAAACTGCCTAGAGGTGATGCAGTCGTTACCGGAAGTTTCTGCAGCAAATAGATCAGCTGGAAAGCGAGATGTGGTATCGCCCCAACTTGCATGAAAATAGTGGTGTGGACGCAGTTCCTTCCCAGCAAAGTTGGACTCACGTGTTGCACAAGGAGGTCCTTATAACGTGCAGATGTCACTGTACACGTAAGAGGCTTGTGAGGCCTCATCTTCTCGAAGAAAAATGGACCGAGAAGAGCTTGTGAAACCACACCACACAGTCACATAAGCTGAGTGCAGTGGATGTTCCTGCACAAGACGTGGCAGGGTAGACAGTTCTGCGCATTCACGGTACCGTGTAGATTAAAATGTGCCTCGTCCGTCCAAAGAATATTTCCTAGCTACATGTCACCCGTACCAAAAACATGCGTGCCAAAAAAAGGGCAAAGTCAAGGTATTGTAGCCTATCATGGGGCTTCATTTGGTGCACATTCTGAATCTCTTAGGGGTACCAATGTCAAATGTGCCTCAAAAATCCTTTCAGCTGTTGACCATAAGAGAGACAATTTCCGTGACACATCTTGAGCACTGGCTGCAGAATTTGAGACATGTGCTGCGAGGTCGGTTTCAGCCACAGCAACTTCAACAACTGCCATGGGAATGTGCCGCCTACCGCTCCCTGCTGCACCACCTAATTCTCCTGTTTCTTCAAATTTCTTGATAATATTCTTTAAACCACTTACTGACGTGGCGCTTCTTCGCAGATTTTTCTGTCGGCGATATTCTCGCAATGCAGCGCTGATATTGCTGCTGTTCTGATAAGACAAGTTTACCAGCAGTGCATGGTCGTTCTTATCAAAGGTCATTGCCTTTCATACGGAAAATTTCAACCTAATTAACCCGTTACACTAACAGTCACTTCACAAAAGAGATCAACACTTGTCGAGAGCACCAATTAATGAGCATAGCCACGATGTTTCAGCGTCCTACGATGTATACAGCCCACACTACTGCACGGAATACAGTCAGTTTAATTATAAGCACCCGATACAGACAGCAGCAGAAGAAATGGTAAATAATGTTCTTAAAAATACACTGTTGTGCAAAACTTAACAAGGAAAGTAATATATACACACGCTAATTCAAAACATACGTTGCCTGATTGCTTTCGCTTGAGTGTTATGCAACGCCCTACGTTCCAGAGGAAATCGTTTCTGTAATGTTGTTGATAATTGCCAGTACATAACTGCCCTTACAGCCGCGCCCGCTAGCACGCTGCTCCCGGTATTCGGAGAGGGCACATTGGCCCAGGATTAATCTGCCCGGCGCCTTAACAACTACCGGTGGGCTAGCCAGCATGGATGTGGTATTCACGTCCAGCCTCACTTAGCAACTTCGGAAACGCACTTTCACCGATGTTAGTAAACTGCAACTTTGGGGGAAACTAAAGGGTTAGGCAAGAGACCCCGTTCCCGCATATTAGGCTGTTCATTGTCGCCCGCCAATTGTCGTCTTTCGTTTCGAAGCTGTAATGACTACATTTTGTACTGTCAATACGAAGGCCATTGAGCTTATTGTTAGTTAAGACGTCTAAAGTAAATGTCTCAGCGAGATGTCTCCTCTTCAAGAAAGAATCGCAATAGTGGAGGCGTAAATGTCTACCGGTCTATTTAAGGAAATGCGGAGCATTTTTGGAAAGAAGTTTCCTGGCGTTTCCATACTATCAAATAGCAGTATAGAGGATACGGTGACGAAGTGGCGTACTACTGGGTCAGCTACAAACGCAAAAAAGAATCGAGCCCCTTCCGTTCGTATAACTGCTGTGATTGCGGATCTTCAAGCACGAAGAGTTCAAAGAAGTCGTCACGTTAATTGTTGCAACAAGTGAAAGCTTTTTGCAAGTTTCATCAACGTGTTTTACATGTACGTGCGCGAAGTCCTACAAAACGACACGTATCCAAGAACTAAAGGAAAAAGATAAGGCAAAACATGTGAATTAGTGTACATGGTATGTCAAACAAATGAGAGTGGAATGCTGGATCCGATGCTGTATTTCATGAGTGATGAAGCCTCGTTCCATCTGACGTGGCATGTGAAGTCCCAGAGCACCAGATATTGGTCAACAAACAATCCCTATGCGATTAATGGGGAACCTCTTCACAGTGAAAAAATTGGAGTGTGGTGTGCAGTGTCCAAGTCCGACTGGAGTCCCATATTTTTTGAAACAACAATAAATACTACTGTATTTATACGAATCTTTCAGGAATTTTACGCAGAGTTACCCACAATGGAAGTGCGTATGTTGTCTTTCAACAGGATGGGGCAACCTGTCACACTTCATGTGAGTTAGTATCACGAATCCACGAAAGATTCGCAGATGAAAGGACTATCAGCGAAGGATTGTGGCAGCCACGTTCGCCGGACCTAACCACTTGTGACTTTTATTTGTGGATCAATCTAAGGAGAAAACTGTACGCAAATAACCCAATAATGTTGGAATACTTGAAGGACAATCTTCGTAATGAAGTTTTGAGAATTGGTGTGGCAGAGTTGCGCAAAGTGGATACTTAGGTGGTAGGGCGCTTGCAAGAGTGCATTGAAGCGCAAGGTCATTTTCAGCACCTAATGTAATGTTACGTAAAAGACAAGATCAGTTTAGAGAATATAAACCTTTGCATTAACTTATTTGGTACTTCTTTATTATATAATTGTTATAAGTTTATCTGTTTGTTGTTGTATTTTCACGTGATGGGCAACAATTCATGCGTAACTGGCGAGTATTCTGTAGTGGGGACTGAATTTCGTACTCCATCCTGTGCTTCAGAAGGAAAGTGGTTGCATGATTCGTACGATCCTAATAGCTCGTGTAGAATATTTTCCTTGTATGAATATTCATGGAATTACTACTCAACCACGACTTTACTACATTTAACCGTTGTCGGTAACACGCTGTAGCATTACAGTAAATAAGTACATTGGTGACTGAAGAAAACATGTAGCTGTATGAAGATGGTATCTGTTCAACCGGCCATTGACCTTCTTCTTCTGTGTTGGATGCACACGGATTGCCCGAATACTTACGGGAGTCGGTAAGATTGTCTGCCGCGAGTAATGAGTGTAATGAGCAGGGGCACTACGAATGTAGTGTGTGGACATTAAGTTGGGAATGTGGGTCTCACGGGGAGCGTGCAAGGGATAAATCCCTGCAATCGCACTATTCTCTGTGCCCTCGGTGGCTCGTATGGAGGGGACTGCGTGTTCTGTGTCCTTCATCATCGTTTTCATCATCATCATGACTCACAAGTCCCCGAAGTGGCGTCAACTTAAAAGGACTTGCAATACGGCGGCCGAACTCCCCCGAATGGGGCGCCCCGGCCAACAATGCCATGCGATCATTTCATTTTTTAAAAGGCCTAGGTAGCTACCCTCTGTAATAAAAGAAACTGAGTGGACGGATCAACAAAGAACCTGACGGGTATCTTGGGACGTCCGCCCCGAACGAATGCAACGAACAATTTAGAACAAAATGAGATCAACGATGGGAAAAGAAAATGGATAGAGCGTCTGCCATGTAAGTAGGAGATCCCGGGTTCGAGTTCCGGTCGGGGCACACATTTTCAACTGTCCCCGTTGATGTATATCAACGCCTGTCGACAGCTTAGGGTCTTGATTTAATTATCATTTCACATGTAGCAGTGACAGTGCTTTCGGGTGAGTTGTACATTTATTATCAACCCCGATTACGCGCTGATTCACGATAAGTCATTGGAGGCGGCGTCACTCTCAGGTGCAATAATATCGTGGTCGACTAATAGCTTTGGAGCTGTTTGGAAACAATGATGCGGTATCTTATCTGAGACAGTCGAGAAATGCCCTTTGTTGAAAACCAGATGAACGCAAAGCGTACGATCTCCATCTCCTAATCGGACATGTTCCATGCTTCTTCATCTAAACGTAGCATTTTACCTTTGTATTCTCGGCACAGACAAACTTCGTGAATAACGAAACAACTTAGCATGTCCGAGAACTGATCCCATATTTGCCTAACCAGGAAAGAGCAGGCTGCAGCTTTCGAAAAGGTACATGGAAACTTGGATCCCTATATAATCCAGAATATTGGTTAAAAATAATTTACAGATTTGGAACAGCTTTCCGGAGTCATAACATTGCAATATATGCATCCTGTGTTCTAGAGCAATCATCTCACTGGTTATAGGCATTTCCTGCAGAATGAGAGCGAAAGACAGAAAAATTAACACGTAGAGTCCGGGAAAAAACTGAAATACCCGGGAGTGATACTGACCCTACGACTTATGTTAGAAGATACATTAAGAAAAGACACACCTACGTTTACAGCATTTTTAGACTTAGAGAAAGCTGATGACAGTATTGACTGCAATGCTCTCATTGAAATTCTGATGGTAGCAGGGCAAAATATAGGAAGTTAAAGGCTATTTGTAACTTGTGCAGAAACCAAACGGCAGTTCTGTGACTCAAGGAGCGTGAAAGGGAAGCAGCGATTGAGAAGGGAGTGAGACAGGGTTGCAGCCTATCGCTAATGTTATTCAATCTGTACTTTAAGCAAGCAGTAAAAGAAAAGAAAAGACAGATTTTGAATAGGAATTAAAGTTCAGTGAGAAGAAATAAAAACTTTGAGGTTTTTCGATGATATTGTTATCATGTCAGACACAGCAAAGGACTTGGAAGAGCAGTTGAACGGAATGGACGGCGTCTTCAAAGGAGGATATAAGACGAACAGCCGGCCGGGGTGGCCGAGCGGTTCTAGGCGCAATAGTCTGGAACCGCGCGACCGCTACGGTCGCAGTTTCGAATCCTGCCTCGGGCATGGATGTGTGTGATCTCCTTAGGTTAGTTAGGTTTAAATAGTTCTAAGTTCTAAGGGATTGATGACCTCAGAAGTTAAATCCCACAGTGCTCAGAGCCATTTGAACCATTTTTTCATATGAACATCAACAAAAACACAACAAGG
Organism: Schistocerca americana; assembly: GCF_021461395.2. Lineage (NCBI taxonomy): Eukaryota > Metazoa > Arthropoda > Insecta > Orthoptera > Acrididae > Schistocerca > Schistocerca americana. The sequence continues at coordinate 928,810,381 of NC_060119.1, read as the reverse complement.
ATAATGGATTAATGCAGTTGAATTAAATCAGGTTATAATGAGAGAATTAGATTAGGAAACGGGACACTTAAAGCAGTAGATAAGTTTTGCTATATGGGCAGCAAAATAACCGATGACGGTCGAAGTAGAGAGGATATAAAATGTAGACTGGCAACTGCAAGAAAATAGTTTCCGATGAAGAGAAATTTGTTAACATTGAATATAGATTTAAGTTTCAGGAAGCCTTTTCTGGAGATATTTGTCTGGAGTGTAACCATACATGGAAGTGAAACGTGGATGAAACATAGTTTAGACAAAAAGAGAATAGAACCTTTTGAAATGTGTTGCTACAGAAGGATGCTGAAGATTAGATGGGGCGATCACGAATCTAACGAGTAGGTACTGAACAGAATTGAGGAGAGAAGAAATTTGTGGAACAAACTGACTACAAGAAGAGATCGATTGATAGGACACATTCTGAGACATCAATGGGTTACCAAATTACCATTGGAGGGAAGGTAAAAATCGTAGAGGGAGACCAAGACATAAATACAGCAAGCAGGTTCAGAAGGGTGTATGTTGCAGTAGTTATTCGGTCATGAAGATGCTTGCACAGAGTAGAATAGCACGGGGAGCTGCAGCAAAACAGTCTTTGAAATGAGGACTACGACGACGACGACAACAACAACAACATAATTAATTGCGATAATTTCTCTACTCCATCCGAAGGTGAGAATAGGTCTTGGTAACGCTTCCTGTCACTTTCGATACCGAATATTCTGCTGTATTACAGAAGAGTCCCCGTGAAACCCTGTGCGGTCTACCTGGTTTAGTAGCAGCTGGCTTCGCAGAGGCAAGTCGCGCTGCTATGTGTATGAATTATTAAAGGCATTGCCAGGTTGCTGGCGCAGCCTGGCTTATCTGACGATGGCGTCACTCCGCGTCTAGGTCTGACGCACTTGCACCTGCTTGCCAGTCGTTCATTGGATCATCACAGACTGTTCAGCAAGTATTTCTTTTGTTTTACGCAACGCAACTTTGCCCGCACATAGTTTTCATGCTACTCGTGTGCGCGTACTTCCTATGTAAACAATATTTATATCCATTCCGTTCTAATGAATTTTGGGTTGAACTCGTCCCATCAATCATTATAGACAGTGCACTAGCTTAATTGATCAATAGTGGGAAAAGAAATAAAAATTATGTGGAGTGATTCAACAAAACTACGGAAAGCCTACATCGAAATATGCAGATAGGCATTCGAATGCAGTTCAGTCCCAACACGAGGCCACTGCTTCGCTACAGCCCTACCTCATTTCCTACACTCGTTAAAGACGTGGTAGGAGCACGACAAGAGTAATGAGCCGGCCGGTGTGGCCGTGCGGTTCTAGGCGCTTCAGTCCGGAACCGCGAGACCGCTACGGTCTCAGTTTCGAATCCTGCCTCGGGCATGGATGTGTGTGGTGTCCTTAGGTTAGTTAGGTTTAAGTAGTTCTAAGTTCTAGGGGACTGATGACCTCAGATATTAAGTCCCATAGTGCTCAGAGCCATTTGAACCAAGAGTAATGAGTCCAAAAAAATGGTTCAAATGGCTCTGAGCACTATGGGACTTAACATCTATGGTCATCAGTCCCCTAGAACTTAGAACTACTTAAACCTAACTAACCTAAGGACATAACACAACACCCAGTCATCACGAGGCAGAGAAAATCCCTGACCCCGCCGGGAATCGAACCCGGGAAGCCGGGCGTGGAAAGCGAGAACGCTACCGCACGACCACGAGCTGCGGACAGTAATGAGTTCTTCAACAACTCTGACTCTTCCGAAGTCTACTTATCAAAGACCAAAAGGAAGTTAGGAGATATTCGAATGCACTAAATAATTTGCCTCCAGCTGTTAGGCGTCTTGAAACTTGTTTCCTGTCTTGAGTCAGCTGGGTTCTACGAAGTTTCCTCGCACACTAGTTAGAAGTAAATTTGCATCAGCACTTCATAGGTAGCCCATTCCACAAATAATGTACATGTTGATTGAATTCTTCTAGTGGGACTGTCGTTGTAGTGGCATCACTTCGTCTGCTGGCACATAAATACTGCATCAAATCATTTCGTGATTTTAAGCTCCACTAAAGATTGCTCCTTCGAAAATAAAGTATTTGTTTCTGCACTGAGAGTCATATCAGTTAAGACTCTTACTTACGAGGGCGTACCGTTAATCGAGTATCAGTTTGGAAAACTCGAGATGAGTATTGACTAGTCCGAGTATATTCAGCGACATGTGTGTGATATCTCAAAACTATTTCGCCTTTTGTTTCTTACCTTTGCAACTGATGATATTGAGTTTTAAAAACTTTCAGTAACGTTGTAAATTAAGTTCGCGACGTTTTTTTCCATCGTACTACAAATCAATGACTAAATCTTACTAAACGCGTGAGTGTAGATAGTAAATCAAAATAATACACTGCCTGATCAAAAGTACCCAAACACCTATTACTGGACATTAATGAGGGGTGTGTCCACCCTTCACCTTTATGACTGCTTGAACTCTGCTGGGGACATTTTCAGTAAGATGTCTGAAAGTCTATGGAGAAATGGCAGCCTGTTCTTCTTCAAGAGCCGAAATCAGAGAAGGTAGTGACTTTGGACACTGGGGTTTAGTGCGAAATCAACGTTCTAGCTCGTGTCAAAGGTGTTCCATTTGGTTCAAGTTGGGATTCTCGGCAGGGCAGTCCATTTCAGGAATATTGATGTCCTCAAGGCAGTGCATCTCACATGCTGCTTTCTCACAGGGTGCATTTTCATGCTGATACAATCATCGGCTCGAAGCTGGTCTTTCACTGTATGCACTGTTTACGATATGTTCGTAACCTTCTGCATTTGGTGTTTTCTTAAGTGCAACAAGTTGACCACAGCGCTATCACAAAAAAACCATGCCATAACACCACCTCCTCCATACCTCACTGTTCGCACTACACGTGATGACGGGTGACGTTCTTCAGGCATTTGCAAAACCCAAATCCTTCCATAGGATTGCCACAGGGTATGGCGTGATTCATAACTCCAAATCACTCTTTCCAGTCATTCACCGTCCAGTGACGTCGCTCTTTATACCATTTCAAATGTCGCTTAGAACTGGCTACACAAATGTTAGCTTATGAGGAGCTGCTGGCCATTGTGCCCCATTCTTTTTAACTTTCTACGCACAGTCTTTGCGCAAGATGAACTGCTGGTAGCACTCTAGAACTCACGAGTGATTCCTTCCACTGATTTCATGCGATTTCTTACAACCACTCTCCTTTGCTCGACAGTCCCTATCCATCAGTACATCTGGTCCGTCTGGTCTTGACTTAGTTGTGGTTGTTCCTTCGCGTTTCCACTTCTTAATCACATCACGAACCATCGACCTGGGCGGCTGTAAGAGGTTTGAAGTGTCTCTGATGGATTTATTGCTCAGGTGATATGCCATGACTAGTCGACATTCGAACTCACTGAGGTCTGCTGACCGACCAGTTCTGCTCTATTGGCAACTGCGCAGCTCGTGGTCTAATGGCTAGCTTTCCTGCCTCTAGATCACGGGGTCCCGGATTCGATTCCCGGCCGGGTTGGGCATTTTTTTCTGCCCGGGGACTGGGTGTTTGTGTTGTCATCATTTCATCATCATACGTGACGCTGATTAGATTGGATTGTGTAAAAAAAATTGAACTGTATAAAACTTGGGACTTTGTCCGAGCGCTGATGACCGCGCAGTTGAGCACCATAAAAACTAAACATCATCATCTACTGGCAACACATAATTCCCGCCTCCTTTCATATTGGCGGATCCACGTCTCGCGACATCTAGTGGTCAATTCCGCATTACATGGGAATGTCCGGATACTTTTGATCAGATACTGTATGTACAAAGCCCATAAAAAGCAGTCCCTGCTAACTTCATTGTGGGTAGTAGGCACCAGTTATAAAGTGGCAGCATTAGTATGTTCGGTGCTTAATAAACAGTTTTTCAACACTGTTTAATTATTTTTAAACAGTGTGCTTCGATTCCTCTAAGCCTGCTTCTTCTAGGAAATTGATGAGTTACACCGCCCCCCCCCCCCCCTCTCCCCACCATCACTGTCCTTTAGCTCGAATTGTGGGTGTGCTGTTGTTTACTTACATAAACAAAACCGAGCATATACAGGCTGGATAACAGCCGTTGACACTGTGACAGAAACATTTCTTACAGGGGATACTCAGAGCTGTACTGAGGTGACAAGAGAACCCCTGGCAGAATTACTAATTTTATAATTTTGTAAATAGGTTTAACAAAAATGAAGAATTATTGAAACATGTTACTGGCACCAATTTAGATGCACAGCGATCTCTCGTCTCATTTGTGTATTGTGAAAATGATGGGCTTCACCTGCAGTTGTCGAGGATTTTACCCGACTGCATTCCCGTAAGTTATATGAAAACTCAATACTCCGGAAGAAGCTCAAGTTTCAGAGCAAAAGTACTGGCTGGAGGTTCTAATAAAATCCGTATCCCGAAGCATACTGCTTTCTGCATCTGTCGCAGCATCTCCCTCCAGCCCTTACTCAGCAGCACTAGCGAAAATCGGAAGCTTTCCCTCAAGTAGCATATTTGCTTCAGCGCCCTTTTGTTGACCTTTCACTTCCTACAATATTGCAGCAGCAAGCAGCAAGAAATGTTAGCAATAGACGTAGTTATCGTTTTTTTTACTGTCCTACTTGAACGAAATGACACTGTGACAACGGCGTGATTCTGCAGTGACGCACCGAGAGTAAAGCTTCTAGATGGATTACAGGAACATGGGGGCTAGGAAAAATAACGTACCTCTCCCGGTTAATTCTCACACCGTCTTTCTTCCTTTAATTTTTTTCGGTCAGCTTTTGCACCCCCAATGTGACTGCACATTTGGCGAGGGCCTATCTCGCCACACTCACGATAAAGTTCTGGTAATACGACCTACCGAAATGTACAGATGCGAAATACACATACGTGTAAATATATGACGACTATTCCTGGCCCAGTCTTGCGTAAAACAGCTGAATAAGCGACGCACACTATCAAGCCAGCTGCAGACACAACTGTGCACAAGCAATTACGTGTCTAATGCCAGGTAGAGAACTTCCTCCACAGGTAAATGATGGGTATATGATGGTTTCAAACATCTTTATATTATTGTCAATAAGTGTTTTTAGACTTCTTGGTAACATAAAATTAATGCAAAATTAATTAAAGCAACTTTAGTTCTTTCATTAATGACACAGGCAAGTAGCCCACGAGTTTTTTTGCATCAGAAACAGCCTTGTTTAACAAACTTTGATTCAATAGCAACAAATAATCGTGGACAAATAATGAATATTGTGACGAATACATGGATTAGCGACCACAAGGCAGTTGCTGCTAGATTGAATACCGTAACACCAACAACTATCAAAAAGAAACGCAAAGTTTATCTACTTAAAAAAGCTGATACAAATGCTCTTAACGCCTTTTTAAGAGACAGTCTTCACTCCTTCCGATATGATCATGTAAGTGTAGAAAAGTTGTGGAATGTTTTCGAAGAGATAGTATCGACAGCAATTGAGAGATATATACCACATAAATTAATAAGTGACGGTACTGATCCCCCATGGTACAAAAAACGGGTCAGAACGTTGTTGCAGAAGAAACGAAAAAAGCATGCCAAATTTAAAAGAACTCAAAATCCCCAAGATTGGCAAAGTTTTACAGAAGTTCGGAATATAGCGCGTACTTCAATGCGAGATGCTTTTAATAATTTCCACAACGAAATTCTGTCTCGAAATCTGGCAGAAAACCCAAAGAGATTCTGGTCATACATAAAGCACACCAGTGGCAAGACGCAATCAATACCTTCACTGCGCTACAACAACGGTGAAGTCACTGACGACAGTGCCACTAAAGCAGAGTTGTTAAACACGGTTTTCCTAAACTCCTTCACCAAACAAGACGAAGTAAATATTCCTGAATTCCAATCAAGAACAACTGCCAAGATGAGAAACATAGACGTAGATATCCTCGGTGTAACAAAGCAGCTTAAATCACTTAATACAGGCAAGGCCTCCGGTCCAGATTGTATACCAGTCAGGTTCCTCTCAGAGTATGCTGATAAAATAGCTCCATATTTAGCAATTCTTTAGAACCACTCGCTCACAGAAAGATCCGTACCTAAAGACTGGAAAATTGCTCAGGTCACACCAATACCCAAAAAGGGAAGTAGGAGTAATCCACTGAATTACAGTCCCATATCACTAACGTCGATTTGCAGTAGGATTTTGGAACATATACTGTATTCGAACATTATGAAGTACCTCGAAGAAAACGATTTATTGACACATAGTCAGCACGGATTCAGAAAATATCGTTCTTGTGAAACACAACTAGCTCTTTATACTCATGAAGTAATAAGTGCTATCGACAGGGGATGTCAAATTGATTCCATATTTATAGATTTCCAGAAGGCTTTCGACATCGTATCTCACAAGCGTCTTCTATCCAAACTGCGTGCCTACGGAGTATCGCCTCAGTTGTGCGACTGGATTCATGATTCCCTGTCAGAAAGGTCACAGTTCGTAGTAATAGACGGAAAGTCATCGAGTAAAACAGAAGTAATATCCGGCGTTCCCCAAGGAAGTGTTATAGGCCCTCTATTGTTCCTGATCTATATTAACGACGTAGGAGACAATCTGAGTGGCCGCCTTTGATTGTTTGCAGATGATGCTGTCATTTACCGTCTTGTAAAGTCATCAGATGATCAAAACGACTTGCAAAATGATTTAGATAAGATATCTGTATGGTGTGAAAAGTGGCAATTGACCCTGAATAAAGGAAAGTGTGAAGTTATTCGCATGAGTACTAAAAGAAATCAGCTAAATTTCGATTATGCTATAAGTCCCACAGATCTGAAGGCTGCAAATTCAGCTAAATACTTAGGGATTACAATCACAAATAACCTAAATTGGAACGACCACATAGATAATATTGTGAGTAGAGCAAACCAAAGACTGCGACTCATTGGCAGAAGACTTAGAAGGTGCAACAGGTCTACTAAAGAGACTGCTTACACCACGCTTGTCCACCCTATTCTGGAGTATTGCTGTGCGGTGTGAAATCCGCATCAGGTGGGACTGACGGATGACATCGAAAAAGTACAAAGAAAGGCAGTTCGTTTTGTATTATCGCGAAATAGGGGAGATAGTGTCACAGACATGATACGTGAATTGGAGTGGCAATCATTAAAACAATAGCGTTTTTCGTTGCGACGAGATTTTCTCATGAAATTTCAATCACCAGTTTTCTCCTCCGATTGCGAAAACATTCTGTCGGCACCCACCTACATATGGAGAAATGATCATCACGATGAAATAAGAGAAATCAGGGCTCGCACAAAAGAAATTAAGTGCTCGTTTTTCCCGCGTGCCGTCCAAGAGTGGAACGGTAGAGAGGCAGCTTGAAGGTGGTTCATTGAACCCTCTGCCAGGCATTTACTGTGAATAGCAGAGTAATTACGCAGATGTATATGCAGACATAAGGAATTGATGTGCACAGCGACCGTAGACTATAAGTAAGGGGAGGCATACAGCAATCGATCGTAATCCCGTTAGATTTTATTCCTCTTGCATATTCCTTCGTCTACGAAACCCTGTTTTTCAACGTTCAATGCGACGGTCTTACGCCTCCTCACTGGACGGCCAGTACGCCCGCGCGGTGGAACTCTACTGCTCGACGTCGGAGCCAATGTCTTGCTGCATCAGTAACCTCCCGACTCCCTACACTGCTTTACACGAAGTTCATCCTTCAGTGAGCCAAGCAGATGAAGTCGGAAGGTGCGAGATCCGGGTTGTAGGGTGGATGAGGAAGAAGAGCCCAACGAAGTTCTGTGAGCTCCACTCTAGTGCGCAGTCTTGTGCGAGGCCTTGCGTTGTCATGGAGGAGAGGTCCGTTTGCATTTTTGTGGCGTCAAACACTCTGAAGTCGTTTCTTCAATTTCCAGAGTTGATCGTTGCACCATGATAGAGGACACGAAATGGGATAGCCCCTTCACAGTCCCAGAAGACCGTTACCATGACTTCACCGTCTGAAGTTGGGAATTTGAACTTTTTCTTTGGAGGAGATGCGATGTGGCGCCATTCCATCGATTGCCGTTTTGTTTTCAGTTCGGAGTGATGAACCCATGTTTCATCACCTGTGACGATGTTCAGCAAAAGATTGTCACGATAAGCCACGCAACGTGCAAGCAATTCCGCACAGCTATTTCTTCGTTGCTCTTTATGTTCTGCTAGGGGGCAGGGAACCCAACTAGCACACACCTTTGAGGACACCAACTGGTAGACAAATGAGTCAGCGCTATCAACAGAGATGTCGCGTTGAGCAGCAAGGTGTTTATTGTGAACCGTCGATCACCTCGTAAGAGAGGGTCCGCACGTTCCAACACTGCAAGAGTCACAGCTGTGAGCGGTCGGCCGGCACACGGGAGAACGGAAAGGTCTGCTCGACCATGTTGCGGTAATGACAGATGCCTTGCACAGCGACTCACTGTGCCTTTGTTCACTGTCAGGTCTCCGTAGACATTCTGCAAGCGCCTATGAATATTAGCAATGTTCTGGTTTTCCGTTCAAAAGAAACTCAATGACAGCTATCTGTTTGGAACGCAAAAGCGGGAATATTCCATGATGTCCCACAGGAATTCCGTATTTTTTCAACCAAAATTGGCCGAGAAAGAAAATGTGTTTTATTAGTTGTTGAACTCCCCTCGTAAAAGGGGATGTCGAAATTCTTTCCCAGTCTGAGTTTATGATCCATCCCCAATAACCGCGTCGTCGACACGATGCTAAATGCTGATCTTCCTTCCATTTTAATGATTTGGATACATGAACCATGGACCATGCCGTTGGTGGGGAGGCTTGCGTGCCTCAGCGATACAGATAGCCGTACCGTAGGTGCAACCACAACGGAGGGGTATCTGTTGAGAGGCCAGACAAACGTGTGGTTCCTGAAGAGGGGCAGCAGCCTTTTCAGTAGTTGCAAGGGCAACAGTCTGGATGATTGACTGATCTGGCCTCGTAACAATAACCAAAACGGCCTTGCTGTGCTGGTACTGCGAACGGCTGAAAGCAAGGGGAAACTACAGCCGTAATTTTTCCCGAGGGCATGCAGCTTTACTTTATGATTACATGATGATGGCGTCCTCTTGGGTAAAATATTCCGGAGGTAAAATAGTCCCCCATTCGGATCTCCGGGCGGGGACTACTCAAGAGGATGTCGTTATCAGGAGAAAGAAAACTGGCGTTCTACGGATCGGAGCGTGGAATGTCAGATCCCTTAATCGGGCAGGTAGGTTAGAAAATTTAAAAAGGGAAATGGATAGGTTGAAGTTAGATATAGTGGGAATTAGTGAAGTTCGGTGGCAGGAGGAACAAGACTTCTGGTCAGGTGACTACAGGGTTATAAACACAAAATCAAATAGGGGTAATACAGGAGTAGGTTTAATAATGAATAGGAAAATAGGAATGCGAGTAAGCTACTACAAACAGCATAGTGAACGCATTATTGTGGCCAAGATAGATACGAAGCCCACACCTACTACAGTAGTACAAGTTTATATGCCAACTAGCTCTGCAGATGACGAAGAAATTGAAGAAATGTATGATGAAATAAAAGAAATTATTCAGATTGTGAAGGGAGACGAAAATTTAATAGTCATGGGTGACTGGAATTCGAGTGTAGGAAAAGGGAGAGAAGGAAACATAGTAGGTGAATACGGATTGGGGGACAGAAATGAAAGAGGAAGCCGCCTGGTAGAATTTTGCACAGAGCACAACATAATCATAACTAACACTTGGTTTAAGAATCATGAAAGAAGGTTGCATACATGGAAGAACCCTGGAGATACTAAAAGGTATCAGATAGATTATATAATGGTAAGACAGAGATTTAGGAACCAGGTTTTAAATTGTAAGACATTTCCAGGGGCAGATGTGGACTCTGACCACAATCTATTGGTTATGACCTGTAGATTAAAACTGAAGAAACGGCAAAAAGGTGGGAATTTAAGGAGATGGGACCTGGATAAACTAAAAGAACCAGAGATTGTACAGAGATTCAGGGAGAGCATAAGGGAGCAATTGACAGGAATGGGGGAAATAAATACAGTAGAAGAAGAATGGGTAGCTTTGAGGGATGAACTACTGAAGGCAGCAGAGGACCAAGCAGGTAAAAAGACGAGGGCTAGTAGAAATCCTTGGGTAACAGAAGAAATATTGAATTTAATTGATGAAAGGAGAAAATATAAAAATGCAGTAAGTGAAACAGGCAAAAAGGAATACAAACGTCTCAAAAATGAGATCGACAGGAAGTGCAAAATGGCTAAGCAGGGATGGCTAGAGGAAAAATGTCAGGATGTAGAGGCCTATCTCAATAGGGGTAAGATAGATACTGCCTACAGGAAAATTAGAGAGACCTTTGGAGATAAGAGAATGACTTGTATGAATATCGAGAGCTCAGATGGAAACCCAGTTCTAAGCAAAGAAGGGAAAGCAGAAAGGTGGAAGGAGTATATAGAGGGTCTATACAAGGGCGATGTACTTGAGGACAATATTATGGAAATGGAAGAGAATGTAGATGAAGATGAAATGGGAGATATGATTCTGCGTGAAGAGTTTGACAGAGCACTGAAAGACCTGAGTCGAAACAAGGCCCCCGGAGTAGACAATATTCCATTGGAACTACTGACGGCCGTGGGAGAGCCAGTCCTGACAAAACTCTACCATCTGGTGAGCAAGATGTATGAGACAGGTGAAATACCCTCAGACTTCAAGAAGAATATAATAATTCCAATCCCAAAGAAAGCAGGTGTTGACAGATGTGAAAATTACCGAACTATCAGTTTAATAAGTCACAGCTGGAAAATACTAACACGAATTCTTTACAGACGAATGGAAAAACTAGTAGAAGCCAACCTCGGGGAAGATCAGTTTGGATTCCGTAGAAACACTGGAGCACGTGAGTCAATACTGACCTTACGACTTATCTTGGAAGAAAGATTAAGGAAAGGCAAACCTACGTTTCTAGCATTTGTAGACTTAGAGAAAGCTTTTGACAATGTTGACTGGAATACTCTCTTTCAAATTCTAAAGGTGGCAGGGGTAAAATGCAGGGAGTGAAAGGCTATTTATAATTTGTACAGAAACCAGATGGCAGTTATAAGAGTCGAGGGACATGAAAGGGAAGCAGTGGTTGGGAAGGGAGTAAGACAGGGTTGTAGCCTCTCCCCGATGTTGTTCAATCTGTATATTGAGCAAGCAGTAAAGGAAACAAAAGAAAAATTCGGAGTAGGTATTAAAATTGAAGGAGAAGAAATAAAAACTTTGAGGTTCGCCGATGACATTGTAATTCTGTCAGAGACAGCAAAGGACTTGGAAGAGCAGTTGAATGGAATGGACAGTGTCTTGAAAGGAGGATATAAGATGAACATCAACAAAAGCAAAACAAGGATAATGGAATGTAGTCTAATTAAGTCGGGTGATGCTGAGGGAATTAGATTAGGAAATGAGGCACTTAAAGTAGTAAAGGAGTTTTGCTATTTGGGGAGCAAAATAACCGATGATGGTCGAAGTAGAGAGGATATAAAATGTAGGCTGGCAATGGCAAGGAAAGCGTTTCTGAAGAAGAGAAATTTGTTAACATCCAGTATTGATTTAAGTGTCAGGAAGTCGTTTCTGAAAGTATTTGTATGGAGTGTAGCCATGTATGGAAGTGAAACATGGATGATAAATAGTTTGGACAAAAAGAGAATAGAAGCTTTCGAAATGTGGTGCTACAGAAAAATGCTGAAGATTAGATGGGTAGATCACATAACTAATGAGGAAGTATTGAATAGGATTGGGGAGAAGAGAAGTTTGTGGCACAATTTGACCAGAAGAAGGGATCGGTTGGTAGGACATGTTCTGAGGCATCAAGGGATCACCAATTTAGTATTGGAGTGCAGCGTGGAGGGTAAAAATCGTAGAGGGAGACCAAGAGATGAATACACTAAGCAGATTCAGAAGGATGTAGGTTGCAGTAGGTACTGGGAGATGAAAAAGCTAGCACAGGATAGAGTAGCATGGAGAGCTGCATCAAACCAGTCTCAGGACTGAAGACCACAACAACAACAACATGGAAATATATGAGTGAAAATGGCTGTGAGGGTTGCTTTTCTGGGTGGTTGCCATGGAAGTGTAGAGCCCAATATTCAAACCAGTACTGAATTCCAAGGAAATAACTCACACTTTATATTTAGAGGAAATTTACAGGAGAAAATATATGTTTAAGAAAATAAATTAAGTTTAGTCTTATACTGAGGGTGGACAAAAATATGGAAACACCGGAAAAACAATACTTTACCATTACTAATACCTGTAGGAAAGCCATTGATATTCAAAGCAGCTTCAAATCGCCGCAGAATGGGTGACTCCAGATCCAGTATGGTCTTCAAGGGTGTCTCATAAGACTCTTTCCTGCAAAACAGTGGCAAGTTCAGGTAACGGTTATGGAGGTGAATAGCGTTCACATACACTTCTTTCCAAAGTAGACCACAGTCTCAATAATATTGAGATCTAGTTATTGTGATAGCCAGGGGAGGTACGAAAATTCATCCTCGTGTTCACGAAACCAGTCCTGGATGATGCGAGCTGCATGAACTGGGGTCATGTCGCACTGGAATACAGCATCACCATTGGGGGATGGGATGAAACTGATCAGCCTCATTGGTCGGGTACTCCTTGGCAGTAATGTGACCGTGCAGAATAACCAAATGGCCCATGGAATACCACGACATGGCTGCCCAAATCATCACCTGACCCTCGTTCTGTTGCAATCTTGGGATGTACTTGCAGCCAGAAGTCGGAAACTGTGTAAAACCAGATTCACCGCACCAAATTACTTTATCCCATTGCTCCATAGTCCAGGTTTCATGGCTTTGGCATCACATTTTCCAGTTACAGGCATTTGCATCACTGATGAGTGGTTTTGGAATCCACGTCCCCTTGCATTGCCTTCGTGTTGGTGTGGTCTCCGAGCGCGACATTCAGGTCTGCAGTGACTTTTGCACCTGTCGTTCACTTATTTTTCATCACAATCCTCTTCGATGACCGTCTGTCACGATCATTCAACACACACTTTCGTCTGCGTGTTGACTTAGTGGACGACGTTTTTCCACTTTCCCTGTATGAAGTATCAATCTTGGATATAGTGCTTCACTGAAAGTAAAACACTTTGGTTACCTTATTTACAGAAGCACCCACCATCCGAGCACTAACAATTTGACCAAGTTCGTATTCACTCAACTCCGACATGATGTACTCACTACAATCCAGAACAATGTGTTCTGACTACGACTACCCCTTGCAACGTATTGAGGATATTCCACAGATGCCGTTCGTGGTCAAATATAACAGCGCAACTCACAGGCTTGGCTAGCATCTGCATTTATGTTCAAGCATCGTCTTCTGATGGTGTTTCCTTATCTTTGCCCATTCGCTGTATCTATAAACAGCTGTGCAAAACTTAAGGATGAAAATAACTTCCACACAATGTGTCATTACCAAGTAACTTTGCTCGCTGAAACTTGCACCATGTATAAAGAGAACTGCTACAGTATAGTACAAAAGATAACAGAAAGAAATACTCAGTGAAACGAACAAAAAATTACACTTTAATTTAATGAAGTAGCCCCCTGGACATTACAAAAGGCAGGACATGATTCTTAGTAGAGTGTGTGATCGCCACAGACGGCAATGCTTGCTCTGCAACGTTCTCCCACACTGGCCATGAACTGGTAATGAGTCATTATGGTAGGGCGAACCATTCCTCCAACAGCATGGCTGAGAACTGCTGGATGGTCGGTGGTGTATGTGGTCGAACTGCAGTACGGTCGTTGGTGCACATGGTCAAACTCCAGTACGTCTCTCCCACGAATCCCACACAAGCTATGATCTGACACTTTGGTTTAAGTTGGGGGAACAGAGAGGCTGGTCAACTCGCGGAATATCCTCTCGTTTCAAGAGCTACTATGCCTGCAAAGTTCATTGTAGTTGCTCTCTGTCATCCATAAAAATGATGTCAAGACCAAATGCTACCATGAAAAGACACCACTATGTCGTGATAATGCTGGCTGGTACATGTACTGTGTTCAAAGATTTGGAGGTTAGTATGCCAAGGCAACATGATGCCCCCCCACACCATAACATCTTGACCACCAAAACGATCATGTGGATCATTCTGGACTTACCCACATATGGCAACATGTGGGAATAAAAAATGCTTCCAGGAAAAGATGCAGTCTGTAAGTTTAGTAGACGTGGTTCACAAATGATATGAGGCAGTGAAAGGGTGGTGTTTCTGCCCTTAATGTCTACTGTACATGCAATGTTTCATGTATGGCTTCAGATGTGAATTGATAATTTGTATGCCACATTGCATGCAACATAGTGCATATAACTTTAAGGTGTACTGTACATGGACTGTTTCATGTATGGCTTCACATGTGGATTGATAATTTAGTTAGTGTGCCACACTACACACAAAATAGTGCAAATTGTTAATGTACATATGCTTGATAATGTCATAGTAGTTGAAAGTGGGTAGTTGCTCAATAAACAAATGATATAAAGATACAACCTACAATGGACAATGTTTTCTTTTATCTAATTTTTGGAGGCTGTTGACCCACGTATAATAAAAATTGTATACTGACAGAGAATTTTGGAAAGCAAAGAGTATCAATGTATTTTGTGGCAGAAAACTAATGATACTTGCAGTGAAGAGGTAGGGCTGGTTGTATAGGTGGTCACAAATTTCTATGGTCAATCAGAAAATGAAATTTTTAAAGAGTGAGAAGTGTCAGATAATAACTTAGATGTGTATGGCATAAATGGGTAATGAGAAATGAAGGAATTTAAGTTAAGGGTAGCCTTGTTGATTCCTTTGCTGACACTAGTGTGCCTGATAACCATATTCTGGGGGTAAAGAAGTTTTATCACTTAATTGTAATGGCAATAAAGATGACGGAGATGATAATAAAGATATACTGATTGGCCAGAACATATGACCACCTACCTAAGAGCTGGTTTGTCCACCTTTGGCATGGATAACAGCAGTGACGCATCATGGCATGGAAACAAAGGGGCCTCGGTAGGTCACTGGAGGAACTTGGCACCACATCTGCACACACAAGTCACACAATTCCCATAAATTCTGGGGAGCAGGGGGACAAGAGCTCTGATGCCACATTCAATCACATCCTAGATGGAACCCAACACTGTGTTCCTTGAACCACTCCATCATACTCCTGGCCTTGTGACAAGGTGCATAATACTGTTGAAAAATGCCACTGCTTTCAGGAAACATGATCGTCATGAAGGGGTGTACGTGGTCCGCAACCAGGGTTCAATACTCCTTGGCTGTCAAGGTGCCTTGCATGAGATCCACTGGACACATGAATGCACACATGAGTGTTCCTCAGAGCATAATGGAGCCACTGTCATCAGTACAGGTGTCAAGGAGCTGTTCCCCTAGAAGATGATGGATTCACACCCTCCCATTGGCATGGTGAAGAAGGTATCAGAACTCATTAGACCGAGCAATGCTCTACCACTGTGCCAACCTCTAGTCTCGATGGTCACATGCCCATTTCAGTCATAGTTGCCAATGTCATGATGTCAGCTATGGAGGCTATGGAGGACCATCGTTTGGAGTGTTCAGTGCACTGCATGTTCAGGCACTTGTACTCTGCACAGCGTTAAAGTCTGATGTTAGTTCCACCGTAGTTCATTGTCTGTCCTGCTTCATTGATCTACCCAACCTAAAATGTCCAACATCTGTAATGAGGAATGGCCAGCCAGATCCACATGGATTTGGACATGGATTCACCTTGATTTCACCACATGCTGAAAACTTTCCCCACATCACTCCTCAAACAAGTAGAACAGTTTCTGAAATGCTTGTGCTGAGCCTGTGGGTCATCACAATCTGCCCTTGATCGAACTCAGATAGATTGTGTGTCTATACATGTACAGCACACTCACTGATACAAAATGCACCATACATGTGTTTTATTAGCAGTCATTCATCACCAGGTGACACTGCTATTGCCTGGATGGGTTTAGATTAATTGTAGGTTGGTGGTTATAATGTTCTGGCTGATAAATGTAGATAAGAAGTTTATTATAGTGAGAAAATTGATGGAATGATTTATGTTGAAGTTAAAGAAGAAGCACTGCAAGATAGTGACTTAAACAATAGTGATCAAGATAGTTGGGGAAGTCAAGATACTCGTAGGGAGGTAGATGACAGTCAGATTTTTCTAGTCAACATCAGTAAGTCAGAAATCATTAGTGAGAATAAGAAAGGTTATAAGAATATCACATGAAATGCTGTTTCTGATGAGAAACTTGGAAAAGTAAAAATTTATGAATGCAAATTGAAGTGAAAACCACATGAACCCTCTTTATTAAGTCATGTTGTGACCATTTTCACAAATGGAGTCTGTAGAAAAGCAACTACAGAAAATGGAATGGCAGGGCATAACTGAGATGATCTGTAATGAATACAACAACCCTCTCATTGTTATTGTAAGGAAGTATGTGGGTGGCGGTGGGGGGGGGGGGGGGGAGGACAAGATTAGTTCTTCAGTATATACATCTAAACAAGTTTTTGAAAGGGAATCTGATCACCTGAAAATGTAAATGAGCTACCAGATAAATTTGTATATATTAAATTCATGACTAGCATAGGCCTTACTTCTGGATTCTATCAAATTTGTCTTGAGCCAGCTGCTAGAAAATGCACTACAGCCTTATGTAGGGGTAGTGTTGTTCCTTTTGGTCTTAATATTTCAGCTGCTGAATTTATATGTGCATTACATTATTTTCTGTAGATGGAATTACTTGCAAAGTTAACCATTTATATTGATGATGACTAATGAATTAGCTACTGGGTGGACTTTGAAAGAGTTGGATTTATTAAGAGAAGTATATGATAAATGAAGGGAGGGATTAATTACAGCATGCACAGAGACATTTAAACAATCATTCTTGCCACACTCCATACATGAATGGAATGGGAAGAAATTCTGGTAACTAGTGCAATGGGACATACCCTCTGCCATGCACTTCACAGTGGTTTACAGAGTGTAGATGTAGATGTTATTATATTGTTCCTTTTGGTAACATTTTGGTTGCTGAATGTATAGAAGCATTAAATTATTTTCTGTAGAAAGACTTACTTGCAGATTAGCCATTTATGTCAATGACGATTGGTGAAATAGCTACTGAGAGAAAATGGGAACAGCATTTGGAATTATTAAGAGAAGCATGTGATAAATGAATTAGGAAAATGTAAATTTGTTATAACTCAAATTTCTTGGTCACAGCATTTCTGAGGATTGGATCTTGTCTGACAATGATAAAATCAAGGCATATAAATAATTATAACCATTTTTGTGCTGTGCAGTTTCTACCAGAGACCTATTTATACACAGACATTGTGTATAATTTGTCATACCATTTTGTAGCAAATTGTTACAGTGTCAAGCAAATTAAATATGGTATGGAAAGCTTTGGAAAAATGCAAATTATTTAGTGATAAAGGAAACAACACACCTAATAATAGAAGAGCTCAGTCATCAACAGGCAGATGAATGCACAGTGCTGGGACGGCAGGCAGACGGAAGTGATGTGTTGGGTGGGGTGTGTCAGGGGAAGATAGAGGCACAGAAAAGGAGGGATGGTTGCAAAAGAATGATCGATAGAGGGAGGTGGCAAGTGTGCAAGATAGGAAAGTGGGAGGGAGAGACAGTAGGTTATTGCTCTATCTACCTTTGTTAGTTTATGTTTCATCACCACAGTAAACGAACTACACACTGATGTAATATCATGTAATTATTTGTCCAGAAGAAAAAGTGTCACAATGAGGTAAATGTAACTGACTTATCTTTTTGCCAGCTTCAGTGCCCGTTGGAAGTATGCTGCTGTTTTCTGTGACAGGTCCAGGGTTGTTGAATAAGTCTGCTGAGAGTCTGCATTTTTCTATTAAATAATGATTTTTTTTATCTCTCCATGTTATATAAGCTTCTTTTCCGTAACATGACAATTTGACATCAAAATCAGTGTTTTGAAGAACTTGTTATCGATTGATGTTACTACATCTCTCCAAAGAGTGTCGCCAGTGTTGCCACAAAACTGACTGAGGTATGACTGCCACAACTGGCATTGTCCAAACAATGTTACAGAATGATAGAATTTCTTAATTGTTCCAGAACATTCTGTTAGTCAAAATAATGATAGCTTGATTTCCTGCTTGGTAATATATTTCAGGTTTAATTTAGGGACTGTTTATTCATAATACTTATTTAGTTAAAGATTTTTAAGACAGTTAACAATAAAAGTTTGAAAATTTATGAGTACTGAGTTTTCATGTTTCCTGTTGAAACGTAATATCAATTTTACTATTGATTTGCAAAATATATAAAATACACTTTGTGAAATATGTTTTCACTGACACTAGGAATGAGTGTTAAAAATAAAAGTGAAAATTACAGTTTGCTTTCAACTAGAATTTCCAATGAATTTGTGAAAAGTAATTTCCAGAGTGCTTCTTTGCTTGATTGAAGCTATTGATACATAAAAAAGTTTATAATTATGTAAAATTTTATGTTTGAGAGTTAGATACATTCAAAAATATATGTATAAACAGTTTATGTAATTTGGCAATGGAAACAAGCTGATATCTTGCTGGAATTTGATTGGTATCATAATATTCACTTATTACACCCTGTTCTATTACAAAGTGTGTAGGATGAGAGTGCAATACACCTACACCAGTGCTGAACCATTAAGTTCATGAAATGGAGAATGATGATGACATGGGGGAGTGGATTGGGAAGGGGTGGCAGAACAGAAGTAGGGGAGACTGTTGGGAAGAGGGAATGGTTGCTGGGAGTTAGTGCAGATTGAGGTCAGTGGGATTAGGGGAATGAAGAGTGGTTGCAAGAATAACTCCCATCTATGTAATACAGAAAAGCTGGTGATGGGGGGAAGGATCCAGATGGCACAGGTTGTGAAGCAGCCATTGAAACTGAGCATATTGTGCCTAGCAGTGTGTGTTGCCACTGGATGTTCAGGTCTGCTCTTGGATATAGTTTGGTTGTGGCCATTCATTCTGGTGGAGAGCTGGTTGGTGGTCATGCTATGCAGAATTTGAAGCAGAGCTGGCATATGATGCAGCTGCTTTCACAAGTGAACCTGCTTTTGACGGGATAGGATGAGCCTGTAATGGGACTAAAATAGAGTAGAATGTCAAATCAAACACCTTTCAGCCATCTAATTTCCAAACTGTTATTTTATTGGGCTACTAGTTCCGGTGATTTATTACACCATCTCCAGGATGGATGTGTAGGAAGCTTCCAACCTCAGTTCCAGTCAAAATGAGGGCCAGCGTTGAAAGACTGGTATTTGTAGATTTCTGCTTGATCACTTCAAACATCATCTACCAACTGTCACCTAAACTGGTAGCCAAACCAGTTTAGAAATTAGACAGCTGAAAGGTGTTTGATTTGACATTATGTACTGAACAGCCAAGTCCCACAACCATTTCTGAAAATGTGGACATACAGAGACTTAAAGTAGAATATGCTGGGTGAGTGAATTGGGCAGGTCTTGCACTTGAGTCTTCCACAGTGATATGATCCTTGTGGCAAGGGGTTGGGAGTGGGAGTGGCATTGACATTGACCAGGACGTTATGTTATTTGTGTGTGTGGTGGAATACCACTTTAGGAGGGGTGGAAAGGGTTGTGAGAAGTATTTCCATATAATGATTGTGAGAAGGATGTCCCTCATTTCCAGGCACAAAGGTAGATAGTAGGAGCTCTGGTGAAGGTTATGGTCCAGTTGTTCAAATCTGGCATGATACTGGGTAATGAGGATGGGCTCATTTGTAGTTGTTTCTTGCAGGTGGTGTAAATCTTAGGGGAGGGAGGACATATCATGGGAAATCATTTTGTGGGCTAGATTTGTGGGATAGTACCAGTCTGTGAAGGTCTATGAAAGACCCTCTGCATACTGGGAAAGGGAAGTCTTGTTGCTAGAGATAAGCCACCACAGATGGTCAGCTATACTGGACCATTTTTTTGCTGAAAAAGGAATGGTAACTGTCAAAATGCAGATACTGCTGATAGTGAGCATCATATGGACAGATATGTGGATGAAGCCATCAGAGAAATGGAGGTCAATAGAGGATAGGATGTTTTGATCCTAGGTCCAGATTGTGAAAATATCATCAGTGAATCTGAACTAGACAAGTGGTTTTGAGCGGCTAGGAAGGTATCTTCTAGATGTGCCATAAACATGATGTTAGGGGAGGATGCAATGTGGGTGCCCACAGCCATAATGCATATCTGTTTATACATCTTCCCATCTAAGGAGAAAGAGTTATGTGTGAGAATGTAATAAGTTAATGATATGAATATAATAGAGGGAAACATTCCACGTGGGAAAAATATATCTAAAAACACAGATGATGTGACTTACCGAAAGAAAGTGCTGGCAGGTCGATAGACACACAAACAAACACAAACATACACACAAAATTCAAGCTTTTGCAACAAACTGTTGCCTCATCAGGAAAGAGGGAAGGAGAGGGAAAGACGAAAGGATGTCTTCTTGTGTCTGTGTATGTGCGGATGGATATGTGTGTGTGTGTGTGAGTGTATACCTGTCCTTTTTTCACCCTAAGGTAAGTCTTCCCCCCCCCCATGAACCATGGACCTTGCCGTTGGTGGGGAGGCTTGCGTGCCTCAGCGATACAGATAGCCGTACCGTAGGTGCAACCACAACGGAGGGGTATCTGTTGAGAGGCCAGACAAATGTGTGGTTCCTGAAGAGGGGCAGCAGCCTTTTCAGTAGTTGCAAGGGCAACAGTCTGGATGATTGACTGATCTGGCCTTGTAACAATAACCAAAACGGCTTTGCTGTGCTGGTACTGCGAATGGCTGAAAGCAAGGGGAAACTACAGCCGTAATTTTTCCCAAGGGCATGCAGCTTTACTGTATGATTAAATGATGATGGCGTCCTCTTGGGTAAAATATTCCAGAGGTAAAATAGTCCCCCATTCGGATCTCCGGGCGGGGACTACTCAAGAGGATGTCGTTATCAGGAGAAAGAAAACTGGCGTTCTACAGATCAGAGCGTGGAATGTCAGATCCCTTAATCGGGCAGGTAGGTTAGAAAATTTGAAAAGGGAAATGGATAGGTTGAAGTTAGATATAGTGGGAATTAGTGAAGTTCGGTGGCAGTAGGAACAAGACTTCTGGTCAGGTGACTACAGGGTTATAAACACAAAATCAAATAGGGGTAATGCAGGAGTAGGGTTACTAATGAATAAAAAAAATAGGAATGTGCGTAAGCTACTACAAACAGCATAGTGAATGCATTATTGTGGCCAAGACAGATACAAAGCCCACACCTACTACAGTAGTACAAGTTTATATGCCAACTAGCTCTGCAGATGAGGAAGAAATTGAAGAAATGTATGATGAAATAAAAGAAATTATTCAGTTTGTGAAGGGAGATGAAAATTTAATAGTCATGGGTGACTGGAATTCGAGTGTAGGAAAAGGGAGAGAAGGAAACATAGTAGGTGAATATGGATTGGGACTAAGAAATGAAAGAGGAAGCCGCCTGGTAGAATTTTGCACAGAGCACAACATCATCATAGCTAACACTTGGTTTAAGAATCATGAAAGAAGGTTGTATACATGGAAGAACCCTGGAGATACTAAAAGGTAGCAGATAGATTATATAATGGTAAGACAGAGATTCAGGAACCAGGTTTTAAATTGTAAGACATTTCCAGGGGCAGATGTGGACTCTGACCACAATCTATTGGTTATGACCTGTAGATTAAAACTGAAGAAACTACAAAAAGGTGGGAATTTAAGGAGATGGGACCTGGATAAACTGAAAGAACCAGAGGTTGTACAGAGTTTCAGGGAGAGCATAAGGGAACACCTGACAGGAATGGGGGAAATAAATACAGTAGAAGAAGAATGGGTAGCTTTGAGGGATGAAGTAGCGAAGCCAGCAGAGGATCAAGTAGGTAAAAAGACGAGGGCTAGTAGAAATCCTTGGGTAACAGAAGAAATATTGAATTTAATTGATGAAAGGAGAAAATATAAAAATGCAGTAAAAGAAGCAGGCAAAAAGGAATACAAACGTCTCAAAAATGAGATCGACAGGAAGTGCAAAATGGCTAAGCAGGGATGGCTAGAGGAAAAATGTCAGGATGTAGAGGCCTATCTCACTAGGGGTAAGATAGATACTGCCTACAGGAAAATTAGAGAGACCTTTGGAGATAAGAGAATGACTTGTATGAATATCAAGAGCTCAGATGGAAACCCAGTTCTAAGCAAAGAAGGGAAAGCAGAAAGGTGGAAGGAGTATATAGAGGGTCTATACAAGGGCGACGTACTTGAGGACAATATTATGGAAATGGAAGAGGATGTAGATGAAGATGAAATGGGAGATATGATTCTGCATGAAGAGTTTGACAGAGCACTGAAAGACCTGAGTCGAAACAAGGCCCCCGGAGTAGACAACATTCCATTGGAACTACTGACGGCCTTGGGAGAGCCAGTCCTGACAAAACTCTACCATCTGGTGAGCAAGATGTATGAAACAGGCAAAATACCCTCAGACTTCAAGAAGAATATAATAATTCCAATCCCAAAGAAAGCAGGTGTTGACAGATGTGAAAATTACCGAACTATCAGTTTAATAAGTCACAGCTACAAAATACTAACACGAATTCTTTACAGACGAATGGAAAAACTAGCAGAAGCCGACCTTGGGGAAGATCTGTTTCGATTCCGTAGAAACACTGGAACACGTGAGGCAATACTCACCTTACGACTAATCTTAGAAGAAAGATTAAGGAAAGGCAAACCTAAGTTTCTAGCATTTGTAGACTTAGAGAAAGCTTTTGACAATGTTGACTGGAATACTCTCTGTCACATTCTAAAGGTGGCATGGGTAAAATACAGGGAGCGAAAGGCTATTTACAATTTGTACAGAAACCAGATGGCAGTTATAAGAGTTGAGGGACATGAAAGGGAAGCAGTGGTTGGGAAGGGAGTAAGACAGGGTTGTAGCCTCTCCCCGATGTTGTTCAATCTGTATATTGAGCAAGCAGTAAAGGAAACAAAGGAAAAACTTGGAGTAGGTATT
Organism: Schistocerca americana; assembly: GCF_021461395.2. Taxonomy (NCBI): domain Eukaryota; kingdom Metazoa; phylum Arthropoda; class Insecta; order Orthoptera; family Acrididae; genus Schistocerca; species Schistocerca americana. The sequence continues at coordinate 928,787,123 of NC_060119.1, read as the reverse complement.
AAAATTCATGGAGAAGAAATAAAAACTTTGAGGTTCACCGATGACATTGTAATTCTGTTAGAGACAGCAAAGGACTTGGTAGAGCAGTTGAATGGAATGGACAGTGTCTTGAAAGGAGGATATAAGATGAACATCAACAAAAGCAAAACAAGGATAATGGAGTGTAATCTAATTAAGTCAGGTGATGCTGAGGGAATTAGATTAGGAAATGAGACACTTAAAGTAGTAAAGGAGTTTTGCTATTTGGGGAGCAAAATAACTGATGATGGTCGAAGTAGAGAGGATATAAAATGTAGACTGGCAATGGCAAGGAAAGTGTTTCTGAGGAAGAGAAATTTGTTAACATCGAGTATAGATTTAAGTGTCAGGAAGTCATTTCTGAAAGTATTTGTATGGAGTGTAGCCATGTATGGATGTGAAACATGGACGACAAATAGTTTGGACAAGAAGAGAATAGAAGCTTTCGAAATGTGGTGCTACAGAAGAATGCTGAAGATTAGATGGGTAGATCACATAACTAATGAGGAAGTATTGAATAGGATTGGGGAGAAGAGAAGTTTGTGGCACAACTTGACCAGAAGAAGGGATCGGTTGGCAGGACATGTTCTGAGGCATCAAGGAATCACCAATTTAGTATTGGAGGGCAGCGTGGAGGGTAAAAATCGTAAGGGAGACCAAGAGATGAATACACTAAGCAGATTCAGAAGGATGTAGGTTGCAGTAGGTACTGGGAGATGAAAAAGCTTGCACAGGATAGAGTAGCATGGAGAGCTGCATCAAACCAGTCTCAGGACTGAAGACCACAACAACAACAACAACAAGGTAAGTCTTTCCGCTCCCGGGATTGGAATGACTCCTTACCCTCTCCCTTAAAACCCACATCCTTTCGTCTTTCCCTCTCCTTCCCTCTTTCCTGATGCGGCAACAGTTTGTTGCGAAAGCTTGAATTTCGTGTGTGTGTTTGTGTTTGTTTGTGTGTCTATCGACCTGCCATCACTTTCGTTCGGTAAGTCACATCATCTGTGTTTTTATATATAAAAACAAAGATGAGGTGACTTACCGAACAAAAGCGCTGGCAGGTCAATAGACACACAAACAAACACAAACATACACACAAAATTCAAGCTTTCGCAACAAACTGTTGCCTCATCAGGAAAGAGGGAAGGAGAGGGGAAGACGAAAGGAAGTGGGTTTTAAGGGAGAGGGTAAGGAGTCATTCCAATCCCGGGAGCGGAAAGACTCACCTTAGGGGGAAAAAAGGACAGGTATACACTCGCACACACGCACATATCCATCCACACATACAGACACAAGCAGACATATTTAAAGACAAAGAGTTTGGGCAGAGATGTCAGTCGAGGCAGAAGTGTAGAGGCAAAGAAGTTGTTGAAAGACAGGTGAGGTATGAGTGGCGGCAACTTGAAATTAGTGGAGATTGAGGCCTGGCGGATGACGAGAAGAGAGGATATACTGAAGGGCAAGTTCCCATAGTTCGGATAGGTTGGTGTTGGTGGGAAGTATCCAGATAACCCGGACGGTGTAACACTGTGCCAAGATGTGCTGGCTGTGCACCAAGGCATGTTTAGCAACAGGGTGATCCTCATTACCAACAAACACTGTCTGCCTGTGTCCATTCATGCGAATGGACAGTTTGTTGCTGGTCATTCCCACATAGAATGCATCACAGTGTAGACAGATCAGTTGGTAAATCACGTGGGTGCTTTCACACGTGGCTCTGCCTCTGATCGTGTACACCTTCCGGGTTACAGGACTGGAGTAGGTGGTGGTGGGAGGGTGCATGGGACAGGTTTTGCATCGGGGGCGGTTACAAGGATAGGAGCCCTTCAGTATATCCTCTCTTCTCGTCATCCGCCAGGCCTCAATCTCCGCTAATTTCAAGTTGCCGCCACTCATACCTCACCTGTCTTTCAACAACTTCTTTGCCTCTACACTTCTGCCTCGACTGACATCTCTGCCCAAACTCTTTGTCTTTAAATATGTCTGCTTGTGTCTGTATGTGTGGATGGATATGTGCGTGTGTGCGAGTGTATACCTATCTTTTTTTCCCCCTAAGGTAAGTCTTTCCGCTCCCGGGATTGGAATGACTCCTTACCCTCTCCCTTAAAACCCACTTCCTTTCGTCTTCCCCTCTCCTTCCCTCTTTCCTGATGAGGCAACAGTTTGTTGCGAAAGCTTGAATTTTGTGTGTATGTTTGTGTTTGTTTGTGTGTCTATCGACCTGCCAGCGCTTTTGTTCAGTAAGTCACCTCATCTTTGTTTTTATGTATAATTTTTCCCACGTGGAATGTTTCCTTCCATTATATTGACATCTGTGTTTTTAGATATTTAATGTAGTAAGTTAAGTTTATAAGGAATGATTTAGTAGGTTTGGAGTCAGAAGGATGTTGGAAGAGCTGGGGTTCAGTAATAGCAAGGTCGGGGGCATTGAGGAAGTTGTGTAGTGGGAGGTGGCTGGGGTTCAGTAATAGAAAGGTCGGGGGCATTGAGGAAGTTGTGTAGTGGGAGGAGGCATCAATAATGTTGAGAGGAATCCAAGTAGTAATGGGATGGGGATTGTAGACAGTTAGTGAACTAACTACTTCTATATTGCGTGTGTGTGTGTGTATGTGTGTGTGTGTGTGTGTGTGTGTGTGTGTGTGTGTGTGTGTGCACTTGCATACTTATGTGCACCCTAATTAGAAAAAGGATTCATTGATCCAAAAGCTAGCAAAGTTTAACAACTCAACACTTCTACTACTCAGTAAACGTTTTTCTTTACTGCTCAGTTATTGTCAAGCAAATTATGTAGTTTGGGATTTCCAATGAAAATATTATTCAGTGTCACTGATATAAACATGAAAAATTGCATGTCACAGTTATTTCAAGTCAGTAATCATTATAATTTGTTTTTTAAGGTAGTTGTTTAATGTGTCATGCATACTGAAGCTCTAGAAAATGACACCAGAGTCAGAAATTTTTACCAGTTCCCATCTTCTAAATCTAGGAGATAATAATATTTTTCTTCAATAAACCAGAATTGTTATTCATAGAAAATAATTTTAGTATTTTGTATAGCACAAGAAATAAGATAATTTTATGCTTCCTGTTCACCGATTAAAATAATGTACTCAGACTACTCAATATAGGAGAATGAAAATCTTCAACAGGATAAAATATAAGAACACATTTACTGTGAAGGTAGATTTACTGAAAATAAAGCTGCATAATACTCTTAAACAGATTTTTGCTACTCTGTAGAAGGGTTAATGAAGAATGAACTGATAATTTAAGCAGAATGTCATTGATCAAATGCAATTGTTTATTCTCAGGACAAAAAATTATGAACTTAAGTATACTGCTCCAGTTCATTGGCAAAAGTTTTACATACTGTAACTACATAAATTGTGTTACCAGTTTACTCATCAGATGATCAACGATTGTATGTTGTGAGATAAATAAATTAATATTCACTATCTGAAATCATGGCTAGTGAGAAAATGAAACAGGAATATTGCTATAGGGCTGATTAAATTATCAAATTGTCTGCTGAGACAGAAGAAATTCAAAAGGAAAGAGATATTTTTAAGAAAACAGTATTCAGGTAATAGGTGGAAGTGTAAATTGCTTAGGTAAAAATTCTTTCAGTGAATACATAAAATAGAAATAAGTTCAAAAAAGTTACAAGCACACTTATTTAAACATACTTTTGAATCTAACTGTGTCATTAGCTTCTGTGAAATTATATAATGAACTTAATATGGACTGAGTTCCTTATGATACCACCAGAGAACTGTAAGCTGAATTTCCCCTCTTACAAATCTTTTTGTTCCGCCATCCTTTTGAGTGTAATGTACACTAGTTACTGACATATACATAATTTTTCTCAAGTTCTCATCCCATTTTTTGCTCACCCCCCCCCCCCCCTTCCACCCCCACAACCCACCCGAAACGTTTCTTACTTTCCTCTAGCCTCCACATTATATACATGTCTGAGCATGCTCACTTTTCAACAGCCTGTTTCCACCGTGAAGCCATTTACATCCTCGCTTCTCTAAGCCTCCCTCTGTTCAGCTCCCACTTCCCCCTGTCATACAAGACTTAAAGCTACTTCTGCCTGCCTGCGCATGGGAAAGCTCTCTTTGATGACACATTCCAATCATTTTATCCTATGTTCCCTCCCTCTCTGCAGCATTCATACCTTCCATCCTTTTCCCTCACTTCTGTATTCATCCCATATGTTCTATCCAAGAAAACATTCTATGTAAATCACAACATCGTTCTGCTCATTAATTCGGTAATCATATTCTGTAGAGCATATCAAGAAGTAGAACTTCCAGAGATATGGAAGAAATATAGATATACTTCAACAAAGAGAAAGAGCTGTTAGAAACTAATCATGTACACTGCATTAATAATAAACTTTGTGTGTGTTTGCATTTGTGCTCTGAAGATGAACATGTGTTTGACAGGTGACCTAGAATATTCAAATTCTTATTTGTATCTCTGTTCATTGCTAAGTGCATACACTACATAGTGGTTGCATTCCAATCAGTATTTTTGAATGTATTATTACTGATGCTAATATATTGTTGGTGAAAGTTTTCCTTGCCTGTATCAATCTGTTTCTACCCGTGTGGGGTTGCTAGTCCCCCATCGGGCGCCTCCCCAGGTGGCGGATAGGGGAAAGCCTCCCAGATATGGGTGGCACCGGGGAAATGAAATACCCGGGGTGGACCAAAACTAGCAGTGTGGTGGCGTCTGTACTCTAGTGGAGCGGCCTACCAAAGGTGTCTGTACCCCATGTCAGGGGCGGCCTGGAAATTATATCGCCAATCCGTTCTGAAGCAAGCGTGGCGATTATGCTTCTCACCTTCGAGTTATGTTGTGTGACATTAATGTTAAATTTTCCGTAGTAATAGCCCCACAGTCGGATCTCTGGGTGGGAGCAACTTTGATGTCCCAAACACCAAGTGGTGCTGAGAAGAAGATACAGACTCTTCACGTCTGTACATATAACTGTCGCTCTCTAATAGGCAACGACAGACTAGAAGAGATCGAGAAAGAGCTTACAAAAATCAACTGGAGTATTGTTGGTTTAAGCGAAGTTCGCCGAAAAGGGGAAGACTGTCTCCGTTTGCGCTCTGGCAACTTGTTTTACTTTTGTGGCGATCCAGAAGGAAAACTCAATGGAGTTGGGTTCTTAATCAACAAGAATATTGCTGATAGAGTATCTGTCTTAGAAGGAACTTCCAGCAGGACAGCTCGAATGGTCCTGAAGGTGTCGAATAGGTATAAAATACAGATTGTTCAGGTGTACGCTCCCACCTCAAGTCACCCTGACGAAGAAATTGAATCCTTTTACGAAAGTCTGGATAACACCTGTAAAAAAGGTAGCGATTGTCACTTCCAGATGGTCATTGGAGATTTCAATGCAAAAGTTGGCACCAAGAAACAAGGCGACACAGTGGTGGGCAACTATGGGATTGACGACCGAAACGATAGAGGTGAGAGATTAGTCCAGTTCGCTGAGTACACCAGTATGTCCATCATGAATACGTTCTTTAAGAAGCACCCTGACCGAAAATGGACTTGGAGGAGCCCAAATTTCAGTGTCAAAAATGAGATAGACTTTATTCTGTCAAATACTCCGCAGATTGTAAAAGACGTATCAGTGCTAAATCAGTTCAACACTGGCAGTGATCACCGTCTTGTGAGAGCAAGGGTCGAACTCAATGTAAGAAATGAAAGGAGTAAACTTATGAAAGGGAAGAGAAGGGTAATCAACCTGGAAGAACATTCCTCGAAATTCCAAGAAGTCCTCCAAAGCAAGTTCCACGTAACTAAAGATTGTGATTTGGCGGAAATGATTGTTTCAAGTGCACAAGAAGTCGGTGGCCTATGCCAAAAAAATAAACAACCAAAGAAATTCAGTGCCAAAACTGAAACCCTTTTACAACAGAGGAGAGAAATGAAAATCCAAACCGATCGTGACATGGTGGCGTATTCCGAACTATGTAAGGCAGTGCGAAGAGAAATGAAAACTGACATACAGAAATTCACTGAAGACACCTTACGAGCAAGCTTGGAGAACAAGACAAGTTTAAAGTCAGCCAAACACAAACTCACAATAGGTAAAAAGCAGATTATCGCACTCGATGGAAATGACAGTCGAATCACTGAAAAGGAGGCGGTTTTGAAGTTCATCAGAGACTTTTATAGCAATTTGTATAGCAATCCAGGGGAAAATTTGAGTGTATCTAATTTAAATGATATATCTAGTGTTCCAGATATACTCCCATCGGAAGTCAAGTGTGCTCTAGATAGCATGAAGAAGGGAACAGTGCCAGGTGATGATGAGCTCAGCGTTGACATCCTCAAACTGGCAGGAGAGGTAACAATAAATCACTTGGCAAAAGTATTTACTTCCTGCCTGCACTATGCTTCAATCCCACTATCGTGGAACAAGGCTAAGATTATTTTGATACACAAGAAAGGAAGTATTCACAATATTAAAAACTACCGTCCTATCAGCTTGCTCTCAATTTTGTACAAAATTTTTACAAAGATCTTGTTAAACCGAATTAGTTCCACCCTAGACTCAGCCCAACCTATAGAACAAGCTGGATTCCGAAGCAATTTTAGCACTATTGACCACATTCTGACCGTTAGTGAGGTGATAAGCAGAGCGAATGAATACCAACTGCCTCTCTGCATTGCCTTTGTTGACTTTGAAAAGGCATTTGACTCCGTTAGCCATGTAGCTGTCCTCCAAGCTTTGAGTGAGCAAGGAGTGGGAGCAGCATACATTGAAGTGCTCAGGAAAATCTACGAGAATTCTTCAGCTTATGTTAACATCGGCGAATCAACTCAAGAATTACGCATCATGAGGGGTGTGAAGCAAGGCGATCCCATCTCCCCAAAACTGTTCTCTGCTGTATTGGAAATGGCTATGTCAAAGCTGAGCTGGGAAGGTAAGGGAATTAGAATTAATGGAAGAAGGCTTACCAACTTGAGATTTGCTGATGATATTGCCTTACTGGCCAAAGACTTCGCAGAGCTCCAAAACTTAGTTACAGATCTTGCATCGGAATGTCAGCTGGTTGGCTTGAACATGAACCTTTCCAAAACAAAAGTAATATCCAACAAATGGGTCCCAGCTGGAGATGTGAAAGTCAAGGACAGTCTACTAGAAGAGGTCAGTGAATATGTCTACCTTGGCCAGATTATAAATATGAAGGGAGACATAAGACCAGAAATCTATCGACGCATCAAGCTTGGCTGGCAAGCATTTGGGAAGAATTCAAAAGTATTCAGATCAAAAATGCCAGTAAATCTGAAGAAAGCAGTATTTGATCAATGCATTCTTCCTGTGATGACGTACGGATGCGAGACATGGACACTGAACTCATTCACAAAAGGGAAACTTAGGACAGCACAGAGAGCCATGGAGAGATCAATGCTGGGCTATACAAGAAAGGACAGGAAAAGGGCAGATGACATCCGGTCTGTGACGAAGGTTAATGACATCTTAGAGAGAGTAGGTTCCTTGAAATGGCAGTGGGCTGGCCACGTCGCAAGAAGAAAAGACAACAGATGGACGAAGTTAGTACTGGAGTGGAGTCCGAGAGAGCACCGGAGGCCTAGAGGAAGACCACCAGACAGATGGGACAAAGACATCAAGAAGATCGCTGGTAACACCTGGCAGAGAACTGCCCAAGACCGTCCCACTTGGAGAAGACTCCTGAAAGCCTACCTGAATCCACGACTCGAAGAGGCCACATCATCTAATGATTGAATTGGCTGATGATGATGATGATGATGATGATGATCAATCTGTTTCTAGTGTTTTATTTATTTATTGTATTTTTTTTTGCATTGAGACACCAACTGGTGTCTTTTGCAAACGTCATAGCATTTTTTTACAAGTTTAGTACAGTCATATATACATATGTGATTACATATACATGATAAAAATGTACCATTGTACCTAATAAGGCACAATATTGGGTGTTACATCGTACCTATTACAAATATTCAGATTTTACACAACTCTAGATACATATATATATATATATATATATATATAATGGAAGGAAACATTCCACGTGGGTCTTTAAATATGTCTGCTTGTGTCTGTATGTGTGGATGGATATGTGCGTGTGTGCGAGTGTATACCTGTCCTTTTTTCCCCCTAAGGTAAGTCTTTCCGCTCCCGGGATTGGAATGACTCCTTACCCTCTCCCTTAAAACCCACTTCCTTTCGTCTTCCCCTCTCCTTCCCTCTTTCCTGATGAGGCAACAGTTTGTTGCGAAAGCTTGAATTTTGTGTGTGTGTTTGTGTTTGTTTGTGTGTCTATCGACCTGCCAGCGCTTTTGTTCGGTAAGTCACCTCATCTTTGTTTTTTATATATATATATATATATATATATATATATATATATATATATGAATATAATGGAAGGAAACATTCCACGTGGGAAAAATTTTTATATAAAAACAAAGATGAGGTGACTTACCGAACAAAAGCGCTGGCAGGTCGAAAGACACACAAACAAACACAAACATACACACAAAATTCAAGCTTTCGCAACAGACTGTTGCCTCCTGATATTTTTTCCCACACACAAAATTATAGCTTTCGCAACCAATGGTTGCTTCGTCAGGAAAGAGGAATGGAGAGGGGAAGACGAAAGGATGTGGGTTTTAAGGGAGAGGGTAAGGAGTCATTCCAATCCCGGGAGCGGAAAGACTTACCTTAGGGGGAAAAAGGACGGGTATACACTCTTTGCCTCTGTATATGTCTGCTTGTGTCTGTATATGTGTGGATGGATATGTGTGTGTGTGAGAGTGTATACCCGTCCTTTTTCCCCCTAAGGTAAGTCTTTCCGCTCCCGGGATTGGAATGACTCCTTACCCTCTCCCTTAAAACCCAAATCCTTTCGTCTTTCCCACTCCTTCCCTCTTTCCTGACGAGGCAACCGTTGGTTGCGAAAGCTAGAATTTTGTGTGTATGTTTGTGTTTGTTTGTGTGTCTATCGACGTGCCAGTGCTTTCGTTTGGTAAGTCACATCATCTTTGTTATATAATTTATTGTAGTTTAATATTAATATTCACTTAAAGAATATAAACACTTGTCAATCAAGAAATATTTCAGTTTCACTTTGAATAAGTTCCCTTTGTGGCACCTTATAGAACTCGGTAATCTGTTGTACCGTATTTGACCACTAATGCATGGACTATGGTCTGTTGTTTTTAATTTTGTTCTTTGTCTGTAGTAGCAGTCTTTATTTCTTGTATTATAGGCATGCATATCAGAGCACTTTGTTGCTTTGTTTTGATGTGTCACAAAAAATATAATTAATTTGTAAAGATACAGATACAGTGAGTAGACTGTGAGGTATTTATGGCGAACAAAGATTTCCCTGCATGAATCTCTATACCCTAATCCATGGATAATTCTGATTGCTCTTTTCTGTAGGGTTAATATTCTGTTCATGTGTATGTCGGCAGCACAACCCCATATCTCTATCCCGTAATTAATCTGTGCAAAAATGGTTCCATAATAAATTGTTTTTAATGTCTGATGTGGGACTACTTTTGATAACTGGCTGATTAGATGTAATGAACTGCTGATTTTATTGCATCAAAATTTGATATGGTTTACCCATCTTAGATTTTCATCTAGGTGAATACCTAGAAATCTGCAGCCTTCTGTGTCCACTACTTCCATTCCACCTATTTTACTGATAGAGGTTTGGTGTGAGTTTGTAAGTTTAAATGGCAATAACTGAGATTTACTGATATTAACTTTCAAACCTTGATCTTGGAAATAAGTAGTTATTTGACGTAGTCCCTCAGTTGCTACTAATGTTAACTCATCATTTTGTTTACCAAGAAATAGCAGTGAGGTATCATCTGCATAGGTTACCAATTGGGAGTTGAAAGGTTGCTCTATATCATTTATGTACACTAGGAAAAGGAAAGGGCCCAAAATTGAGCCCTGGGGTACACCTTGCATGACTGTCTCATATTTGGACTGGAAATTAATGATCTGATTATTGATTTTGTAAGTCAGCTTTGTACACTGCTTGCGGTTAAATAAATATGTAGCCAACAATTGCATGGATGCAGCATTTACATTGTATGACTCAAGTTTACTTAAAAGTAACTCATGGTTTACCGAGTCAAAGGCTTTAGTGAGGTCTAGAAATATGCCAGCTGTTTGCATTCCTTGATCAAGGGCACCATACGTTTTGTGAAGAAATTCTGTAATTGCTGTGATAGTACTATGATCCTTTCAGAATCCATGTTGTGTGTCTGTTAGGAACTTATTTTTCAAGAAATAGTCACTAAGTTGTGTCAGCAGCACAACTTCAAATACTTTGCTGAAGACAGGTATTAATGATATGGGCCCGAAATTTGAAACCTCTTCCTTGGATCCTTTTTTATGCACTGGTTTAACTGTGCTCCATTTCAATACATTTGGAAATGTATGTTCTCTAATACTGCAGTTTACCAGGTGGGTGATTATTTTAACTAATTCCTTATTACATTTTTTAATCACAATACTACTCAAACCGTCCCATCCAGATGAGTACTTATTCTTTAGGTTATTTATTATCCTTCCTATTTCTTTTTCACTTACTTGTTTGAATTCAAAAGGTGGCTCTTCAAAGGGGCAGAGCTTTTCCTCACTACTCACAGTTGTGTTATTAACTGGACTAACAGCTGCAGATATAAAGTATTTATTGAAAACATTGCAGACTTTATTAGGATCTTTAATTGTGTTTCCTTCATGTCTTATATTTACAATTTCAGTTTCTGGCTTCGGTGTGGCTTTGCGGAATTGATTTACAATTCTCCATGATGTCTTGGCTATATTGTCTGATTGAGCTATTTCACTGCTGTATATCTGTTTTCTTAGATTTGAAAGCTCTTTCTTAAAGATTTTCTTGGCTTCATTGTGCTTGGCCTTAAAAACCTGCAGGTTTGTTGACTTGTGTAACACATCCAGGTCCTGGATGTTTTGCCTGAGTTTTATCATATTTGCTGGAAGTATGTCTGTTGGTTTTTGCACTTTGGTTATGGGTGAACATTCTTTGTATTTTTTTAACAGGGCAGCATCTGCCAAAGTGTCTTAGCATAGTATCATAGAATTTGGCCCATTTGTTTTCAGATCCTTCAGTCTGGTAAACCAGATCCCAGCCCTCTATAGCTAATTTATTTCTTAGGGCAAGGATGTTACCCTCTTTTAGGATTCTTTTATTTGTGGTAACTTTTGTCATTTTTGGGATGCTTGTGTTTACATACTCTACAAGCTGGCATTTGTGGTCAGAGTAGTGAAAATCCATATTCCAGCACCAAACACTGCCTTTAATATGTTTACATAGTATAACGTAATCAATTCTGCTAGATGTGGACTTTGTTACCCTGGTATTACTATTTACTACATTTATGAGATTATATGGGTTAAGAGTATCTATTAACCTCAAATTACACAAACTGGAAGATTTTGCCTCAATATTCAGATCACCAAGTATAGTTAGGTCACTGGGACCACAACGTCCCACTACTCTACTAAATATGTCTATAAAGCTAACTACATCAGCCTTTGGTGGATGATAAATCCCAATAACTTTATGTTTTCTCGTAACCTCTCTACACTCTTTGGTGTGGACTTCGATGCCTGTCGCTTCAATCAAGCCTTCTTTGTTGTACTGGTCTAGATAGTTTAATTTCTTGTACTCAAGATTCTCACTAATGTAAACTGCCACACCACCACCCTTATGTTGCTGTCTACAATAACTATTTGCTAAGGCGTAGCCCTCTAGTTTACAGTAAATAATTTCATCAGATTTTAATCCATGCTCAGTTAGCACTACTATATGAGGTCATTGTTCATTTACAAAAACCTGTAATATATTAAGCTTATTTCTAAGGTACTGTATGTTTAGGTGCATAAGCCTTAGTGGTATTTTTAACTGGTCACTCTGATTATCTTCCTTTAAAATGCACTGAGTCGGTTCACTAACAGTTGGCTTTAAATGTAATAGTTCCCCTTCCTGTAATATACTAAGCACTTCACTTGCTCCCTTTGCTTCTGGTACTATGCAGTGATTTTTTTCAGTTTGTGTCATTAAACCTGGATCGTATCTTTGTCCGGTGTTTATATTCCTCTCACTATTGTCACACTGGTATTTAAGCTGGACAGTTTTACTTACATCTTTTTCCATGTTCTCTTTCTGCTTACTTGGTACCATAAAAAATCCTCCCTTAGTGTAGCAGGTCTCCTAGTCCTCAGGCATCTGTCTTGATTGGAAGCTGCTTCTGCTGTTGATCTCCCAGGCCTCAGGTACCTCTTCTGTGTGGTTGCTGTTGCTGGTAGCTCCTGTGCTCCCCGACTTGGTGACTGTTTATTTCCCTTAATGTCGCTTCTTTGACAGCAGAATACTTGCACTGTGTCCATTGTGTCTCCTCAGATTTTGAGGTTAGCAGGTTATTGTTCTTACTTGCTTTTGTTTTATGGTCAAACACTGTAGTGATAAAACCAAGGCGCTTTGGCAAGCTGATGCAAATTAATATGAAACAAGGGGTGCTGATGTGTGGCCCAAGTCATACTGCTGACACCACTAGCAGACTTATAATATTATTGCCAGTCACTGAAATTGGAAGGGGAGGAAAAGCTCAGTTGTACTTAGTAGGTGAAAAATTAAACATCATCTATAATTGCATAGGCTTCTGCAGCCAGAGTCACTTGACAAAAGTTTTCTGGGTATGGTACCGCATCATATCGTATAAAACTACTGCTAGAGAAAACCAACGTTTCAGCCACAATTGCAGACCCAGAAGAAGGCTGCTGCAACTGTGGCTGAAACATTTGTTTTCTCAAGCAGTAGGTTTATACAAAATGATGCCATATCATACCCAAGAAACTTTTGTCAACTAAACATGTGTATCTGTAGCTGCAGAAAATTTTGATCATTATTACAGCACATTTCAGGGCTAAAACACAAGCAGAGGCATGCGTCACACCTTTCTAGCCCTTGTTGCGTCAACAGTAAGAGGATAGAACACAAAGAGTCATTCTATCAGGCCCTAGTTTACCTTTGCTTGCCATTTTGAGCTGCCGTCCTGCTGGATTTACGTAACATTGTGAACTCACCAAAGGGAGCACTAAGTGTTGTTGACTCCACCAATCACACTTTTGTCCTATTTTTTGCATACAATGAGTTGCTGCGTAACTGAAAAGAATGTAAAAAAAATATTAGTCATAAAAATAACTTTAATTTTCTTTGTCTTTCTTATAGTAATTAAGTTTATTGAAGGTCTTTATGAGAAACAGGTCACTATTCAATGTAACTGCTTATGGTCATAGCAGTCTATCACATAGCTACCAGTGAAATTATCATTGTAAACAACTCAAAACAATTTGCAGCACCTGCATATTTGCAAATGATTCAAAGGAAATAGTAAATAATAATAATAATAATAATATTTATGCAACATCGAATAATCAAATATAATCCCTAGAAATAATACAGTTTGATGACATCATACAGATTATTCTTCTGAATACATCAGTTTATAAATTACAAACTAAAGATTTGTTTGTATTAATAAATTTTAGATTTTGATGCATTTTACATTTGGTAGTATACAATCACAATATTACAAATATTGTTGTTATCAACATTATATTAGTTGTAGGTTACTTAAAACTATGAGCTTGAAACACTTGTGAAGCACTTTTCATACAGATATAATACTTGTCTAGGGAATAAAAAGGGTTTTCAATTATAATTCTTTTTAGCTGATCTTTTAATTTGTTAGTAGGAAGGGTTGTGAAACTTTTTGGTAGGGCATTGGCTAGCTTCAGCCCATCATGAAGTGCATTTTTTTCATATAAAGCTGTTCTATGGCTATTTACATGGTATCTGAACTTTTGCCTTGTATTGTACTGGTGCAGGTCACAGTTTAAATGTGGATTTATTGTTTTCACAAGCAATATAACTTTCAATATGTATGCACCTATAATGGTAAGCACACCTAATTTTGGGAACAGATTCTGACGTGAATCTCAAGGTTTGGCACCACAAATAATTCTGATAACTTTTTTTCTGTAGTATTAATCATGTGCTTAGGTTGGCTTGAGTTGTTGCACCTGATATTTCTACAGCATAGTTTAAATTTGATGAGAATAGGGCATGATAAGCAGTTTTTAGTAGACACATGTCCTTACAATATTTGCTAATCATATTTATAGCAAACACATTCTTTGACAGCTTACATGCTACGGAATCGATATGCATGTTCCTTTTGAGGCTGTCCTGGATTGTAATTCCCAAGAACTTTCTCCATTTTTCCTTTCCTACAATGTCATTTCCTATGGATAATTTCATGTTAAATTCTATTTGTTTCCTTGTGTTAAATTCCATCATTGCAGTCTTTGATGCACTTACATTTGGATGGCTTTCATTAAAATACTTGACTATTTCATTAGTTACACTGTTGCACAACACCTCCAGACTCTCAGTTTTTGTGTTTACACACTATCGATGTGTCAATATTTTTGTACAGTTAGGAGAACAATACTGGATATCAGGGTTTCCCAACCTTTTCAGCAGGTGGACCCCTTCTTCAGTCGAAAATCCATGGCGGACCCCTAGTCTGTCAAGAGCACAGTAACTTTAAATTTCAGAGCGAAACCCATGGGAACTGAAAGCTTCTTAATGCATGTTCCATGTTCCCAATGATCTCCTGTTCCCCCCCCCCTCCCCCCCCCCCCCCTGCGAAGTATCAATAGTCTTTGGTTTAGAGATGAATGAAAACAACTTGAAGGTCAAAAATCGACTTATGAAATAGATAGTGCACTGACAAAGGAAGTTTAACATTTAATGATGCCTGGGGCCACATACGTTCCAGTGAGCACTGTGATTCGTTGACAAAGCTCGCTTCGCGCATGCATAAAAGGTTTCAGCACATCTACCACCGTGACCCGGCGCACAAACGACCCCCGTATTGTTGCGAAACATTCAGAGAAGTTGCATTCTCCAGCACTAAACTGTGTATGTGTTCTCACTTAGGAACCGCAAAGGCTGCTTGTGAATATGACCTGAAGTAAATGTACACATGTTTTTCACATGAAAAAAAGTGATGAATCTGATTTTCACACTTTTATTCAATAATTTTACTCATTATTTTACACAATTTGGTGAAGGGTGGCCGCGGACCCCCTAGAAAGAGCCAGCGGACCCCTAAGGGGTCCGCAGACCATACGTTGGGAAAGCCTGCTGTATATCATTAACATAAATCAAGGGAAGGAGGGGTCCCAAGACAGAACCTTGAGGCAATCCATATTTGATATCAGTAATTTTAGATTTTTAAGACCCTCTGTTTGTTTTGAGCAAGACAAATTTGTTTTCTATTGCTCATATACGATTTTATTAGCTCATATCCAGTTCCTCTGATACCCAGGTTCCACAGCTTGTCAAGTAATATGGTGATGTTGACACAATCAAAAGCTTTTTCTAGATCAAGGAACACTCCAGTTACATACTCCTTGTTCTCTATGGCCGTTATTATTTTGTCTATTAATTGTGCTGCTGCTACTGAAGTTGACTTGTTTTTCAAATACTAAATCGTGTTGACTCAGGAATGTCATTAGTCTAGTATAAATAACTTTCTCAACTACCTTAGAAAATGCAGGTAAGATGGGGCAGTAGTTTTCAATTTTAGATTTATCACCTTTCTTGTAAGTAGGGGTTATTTGTGCTATCTGTAGACTATCGGGGAAACAACCTGATGCAATTACATCATTTACTGCTGTGGCCATGGCATCAGATATGTTGTCTAGTCATCTTTTCAGTGTACTGATAGACAATCCATCATAGCCTGCTGATTTTGTATTTTTTAATGACATTACTATATTTTTGACTTCCTTGCTATTGGTTGGGGCCAAGTATATGCTTTGTTTGATTGGAATGCCCTTATATCTATGCTGAAGATTCTTAAAATGGTCATTGACAGATTTTGCAACAGAAGAAAAGTACTCATTAAAAACATTTGCAATCTGACATTGACATTTCATGATATGCCCTTTATCGTTGATAGTAAAATCACTTGTTGATCTGTCCTTACAATCCCTAAAGCTATTTATTACTTTCCAAACAGCTAAACCAATGTTAGAAGAGTTTCTTAATATTGTGGCTACATATTTACTTTTAGTTTCTAACAGAAGATCTTTATAGTAATCCTGATAGTTCTTAAATTCTACCTTTAGTCTATTATTATTGTTATTATTTATTATTGAATATTGGAAAAGTCTAAATTTCCCTCTTGCTGTTTTTGCTTCACGATTTATCCAGTTATTTTTTTTTGTATCTTTTGCAGTCATTTACTGTTAAGGTCATTTCTGGGCATGAGACATTGAAGCAATAACAAAAATCTGCTGAAAAATCACTGAAAGTAATGCTGTTTTTTCACTCCATTGTAAGCTTTTCAGCAAACTGTTGAAATCTTTAACATTGTCATCATTGGTGAATCTTTTTGTCACATATTGTTTCTCTTTTCTGTTGACATGAAGATTTTCAGCTTCTGCCAATACCTGTATTGCGTGGTGGTCAGAAATGCAAGCTTCAGAACTGATGCACTGCACGTCAAGTGGGACATGTTAGTTACAATGTTGTCAATGCATGATTTTACACTATTGACCTCTCTAGTGGGCTTGTTTATCAGAAATGTTAAGTTAAATTGAGATAGTATTAGCATTAGTCTTTTAGATACAGAGTCATTGGACACCAAGTCAATGTTTATATCTCCAGTTAGTATTATGTTAACCCAGCCATTTTTATTGCAGTGTTTACTGTCAATGTCAACAAGCAGGTCATTAAGAACATCAAGGAAACTATCTAGGCTACCAGATGGACGTCTGTATAGGCCTATAATAATTAAGTTCTCTTTCCCCCACTTATAATTAATTGCTGCTAGTTCTATTACACCCTCATTGCTGAAAGCAGTTACATTTATTACACTATAATTACTACCACTGGCTGCAAAGATAGTTACCCCACCACCACGTTTCTCTTTTCTACTGAAGGCAGAGCAAAAGATCATGGAGAGTGGCTTACATACACTAATTAGCTCATATGTATACCAGTGTTCACTTATAAATAAAACATCATGGTTATCAATTGCTGCAATGGTATCCAACTTGTTGTGCTTATTGCCAAGACTTTGAAAATTCTGCTGAATTAATTTGAAAGTGAGTTTGGATTGTTGAACACTTGATGGATGTGTCACCCTACCAGACTGGTTGTTTTTAAGAGTACAAGGCTTCCACTGTATGATATTAGGGCTAAGTTTCTCCTGCTGGACCATACTGAGAGATTAAGAGCTACCAGGCTGTCCAGCAGGGTTTACAAGTTTCCCTGGCTTGTCAGCTGTAGCTCTTTGTGTGGCAAGTTCTGTTTGGGTGGGTTGTGCCATTCCATAGCAATGCACTTACTTACACTGTTTTGTGTGATGTTTCGTCTGATTTCATCAATAATTAATTTACTCACAATCTTTTTTTCTCTCTTGTTCATGTGCATACCATGAGTTGTGTGCAGGTTTCTATCTAGGTTGCTGACATTTACCAAAGACACATTGCGAAATTTGTTACATATTGCTTTAAGCCTAACATTTGTTTTATGCACTTCCAAGTTCACAATACATTGGTCCATTAGATCATGTCTCTGTGGAATGTTAATGACAATTACTTTAGTTCCAGTCAAATGAAAGAATGAACTTCCTAAAAACTAGGAAAATAATTTTGCTGCAAAATAAAAACATGCCAATGATAATAGAAAGGAAATCTGTCTGAAAGTTCTTGTCCTTAAGTGTGTCTGAAATCAATGTCTGTTTCCAGATAGCAATCAATATTGTGCTGCCCCAGGATTTCATAGCCCTTAAATTTCTGTTAATAAATACAGGTGTAATTCATTTTTGTGTCATGCCAGTCCAAACATGACTTACGCATCTCTCCGCTAAACACATGTGACTGCATGTCTGATCCATTTAAGCATAATGTTCCCTAAATCTCATTATGAAGGAGAACAATCAGAGAGGTGGAATGAGTCAATTTATTAACAGGCTGAAGCAGCCACTGTTGGCTTTCTGTAAAGTATGCAGATAAGAAATTGTGAGTAGTGCTAATACTCTCAACTAATAATTATGAGACATACTGTATATACGTTTGCAACAGAATACAATTTGTTAGTGTAAATGGGCAGCTGTCAAACCCACAAACAATAAAAAGAGGTGTGCCACAGGGCTCCATACTTGGGCCCTTCCTGTTTGTAGTGTATGTTAATGATATGCCACAGTATTTACCCTGTGAAACAGTCCTCTATGCGGACGATGCAACTTTTATCGATTCTGGACAGGCTCTTGAATCTGTGCGAGAAAAAAATAATATAATATTTGAAAAATTGGTTCATTGGTTTAGTGCACACTCCCTATTCATAAATGAAACAAAAACTGAGGATATATTCTTTAATTTGAAGGTATCAAACAAAGAAAATAAGTCCGTTAAACTGTTAGGAATGATGATTGACCATAAACGTAGCTGGGATAAACATATCACATACATCTGTTCTAAACTTGCACATGCTATGTTCCTACTTTATAAGCTTAGGAGTAATGTCAGCCAACACTTACTGCTGCATTCATATTTTTCTTATATCCACCCCCATCTTTCATACGGTATTCTGCTCTGGGGAAATTCTCCCAATTCAATATCAGGTGGCAAAAAAAAGCTCTTCGATGTATAGTGGGTTTATCTCCTAGGGATACATGCAGGGAACATTTCAAAAAACTTAACATCATGACAGTCCCTTGTTTGTACATCTATTACTGCTTTTTACACGTAAAAGAAAACATAGCTCAATATCCCCTTAGGTCATCTGTCCACACCCACAATACAAGACGAAACCACACAATTGATCTGCCATACTCTAGACTGTCCAAGATACATAATAGTTATAAATATGTAGGCCTTGAACTGTTTAATATGCTCCCTAAAATTGTACAAACAGTATCTAAAAGTAAATTTAAGACAACATTGGGTCAATGGCTCAAAGGTAAAGCATTTTACTCAGTTGATGAATATAAAGATTGTAATATGGCAGATTTGCTGTTTTAACATAGAGAAAGGTACCTCTGCCTGTAGTAGGACCTAAATTTGGAAAAACAATATCTAACATATAGGCATAATAGACCTATTTCGAGTGCTCTATATTTGTATCAATAGCTTAGGATAATGACATCGTGTTATCAACATGTATATGATAATGACATAGTGACAACATGAATACTCCCCACTTAATATAAATCTGTATAATGTTTTCTTTTTTATTGTAACATTAACAATATATAAAATTCCAAATCTGTGCTATTGTACTACACTAACATTCATATGATTTATATATACATTGTTATGAGAATATAACCATCTTTATACTGTAACTGAATTTATTGACGAAGCTCATTGTATAAGAAAATACTGAATGGCTAATAAAGATTCTTATTCATATTCTTATTGTTGTTGCGGTCTTCACTCCAAAGACTGGTTGGATGTGACTCTCCACACTAGCCTATTCTGTGCAAGCCCCTTAATCTCTGCATAACTACTGCAGCCTACATTCATCCAAACCTGTTTATTGTAGTCAAAGCTTGGTCTCCCTCTACATTTCAACCCCTCAAATTTCCTCCCATTGTCAAATTGATGAGTCCTTGATGCCTGAACAAGCATCCTATCAACTTATCCCTTCTTTTGGACAAATTGCGGCATAAATTTTTCTTCCAAATTCAATTCAGTACCTCCTCATTACTTATTTAGTCTACTCATCTAATCTTCAACACTCTTCTACAACAAATTTCAAAAGAAACATTCTTTTCATCTTATGGAGGAGACAAAGAGTTGCAGACAGGCACAGCCAAAAGACTGCTATACATTTGAGATTATGGTGAGAAGGTCTTCTAGAATAGAAGACACACACACACACACACACACACACACACACACACACACACGCATGCACGCGTGCACGCACATTCGCATACATACACACCCATTCATGCATGGACAGGACACACACACATGACCACTTTCTTTGGCCACTGGCCTCTGTTTTAAGAAAGCCGGCCGCAGTGGCCGTACGGTTAAAGGCGCTGCAGTCTGGAACCGCAAGACCGCTACGGTCGCAGGTTCGAATCCTGCCGCGGGCATGGATGTTTGTGATGTCCTTAGGTTAGTTAGGTTTAAGTAGTTCTAAGTTCTAGGGGACTAATGACCTCAGCAGTTGAGTCCCATAGTGCTCAGAGCCATTTGAACCATTTTTTAAGAAAGCCTTTTGGCCACAAGCTCAAATGTATAGCAATATTTTTGTTGTGACTCAATGCCTCCCCTATATGGTGAGTATCAATCTATCCTGGATTTTTCTTTGTTTGCTTACATTATTTTCTTATCTGAACTGTTTTTCAGCTGTGATTCACTTGTGCAAGGCTGCACTATAGGCAAATACCTTCAGAAAATATTTCCTAACATTTCAATTCGTATTCTCTGTTAACATATTGACAGTTTGCATTTTGGCCATTGACAGTGTCTACTGTGGACTTACGCACTTGCATTCCAGCCTACTTACCATTCAAGTGGTTGACTGTATTAGTCCTTCAAACTGATGTGGTTAAGACCATTACATGAACTGTCATTATATCTGAGTGCCAGATGCTGTTTGAACTGTAAGGATCATATCACTCAGACTGCAATAAGTTAATTTGATGAATATTTCCATGCTTTTTATTATTGATACTAATTCAAATACAATAGCTACATATGTGTTATAATGTAATTCCCTTCTACTTATTTTTCAAGATATATCCAAGCAAAATTTACTACAATGAACTGACTGTTTTATTGTATATTCAATATTTAAATAATTTAATAAGGGCAAGGACATTATATTGGCAGATAAATATTACTGATCTTGCTAAGTCTGTCTCAGTCTCAATGTCTCAGCTTCCTGTAATTTTATAAGATTGATTTAATTATCAACAGTAAAATTACAAAAAGTTTTTATGAATACAGAACTTTTGTTTGCATGAAAACTGAAGCTTCACTGTAAAGTGGTTTTCAGATAACACTCGTGATTACTAATTTTCATGGTTCAAGATTGTTACTATGAAATGGGTTATTATGAATAATAACATATATTATCAGAAAAATAGTCATTTGGCAATCAGATATAGTCAAACGTATCTTCAGGTGTGGAATACATATTTTAAGTACGAAAATTAACACAAGTATGCCCAAAATTTAAAAGGAATCGTGCATTTCAATTGATGTACAAAAGTTCTGAGGAGACACTACCCCCTCACACAATATTGTACACGGAATGTATACAATATTTTGTGACTTTGGGTGTCACATATGAAAATTATTTGTTTCATAAACAATTTTACTGATTGTTGAAATGTCTGGAAGCAAATTCGTAAAGCCCTTTCATAACATGTATACCTAGCAAACGGATTGTTATTGTAGGACAAAGGTTAGTGGATTGCTGTGCCTCAAGTCTTTCTTATTTCACTGAAGCACTGAAAAATGGCTCAAGAGAATTGCATATCAAGGACAATAATATCCTCAGTAAATCACAGTTAGGATTTCAAAAAAATGCTGAACTGAGAATGTCATTTAGACATTTGCTCACCAAATTTTACAAACATTAAATAACAATATAGCACTAGTTGGTATTTTTTGTGATTTATCAAAGGTATTTGACTGTGTGAATCACAGTATTCTCATAGATAAACTGAGGTTGCATGAAATTAATGGATAGTGTCATACCTCTTCATCAGTCTGCTGTTGTTCCTAGCTAGGCATACACACCTAAGGCTGTAAGATATTTTATTTTCTGATTTGAGCATATCTGATCTTAACTCTGACCACTGCTTCTTGCAATATAATTTTACGGTTTCTCAAATTTCATTCTGATGAAGACACCCTTAAAAACTTAGGTCAGTGTACCAAACAATTGTTTGCAACTGAATCGCTGTGTGATTCCTATGTTGGAATCAGTAAACTGATATGTTTTGCATATTTTCATTAAATTATGCCATGTGGAATGATGTCATGGGGTAACTCATCTTTAAGAAAGAAAATCTTTGTTGCTCAGATGCATGTTGTATGGATAACATTTGGTGCTCACTCATGATTGTCTTGTGGACATCTGTTTATAGAGTTAAGCATTTTGGCTACTGCTTCACAATATATTTATTGTGTCATGAAGCTTACTGTATTTTATTTATTTGTTTATTTATATCTTGTTACGGTGATCCATGGTGTGACAGTATCACAGGATATGGAATGCGTCAGAAGTGTAAAGTAGCACACAAAAACAAAACTAAATGATTTCATATTACAGTAAACAGTAACTTAGGTTCTACTACAGAAAATCAATGTCAAGAGATAAATAAATATTACAAAATAATAAGTGTTACAGACAATAAATATTGCAAAATATATGCTTACAATAAAGAATAGTCAGGATTATGAATGTAGATTTGGGCATGTATTTGCATTTAACGATAAAAGAAATGCTAAACATTGTAGTTCAGGAAGTCTTCTGTTGTATAAAATGGTTCTTGTAATAGGAACTACCTGAAAGTTTTTAAAACAAGAGCTCATCTTCTACCAAACACTTAGTTCTTGAAGGGAGGGTGTTAAAAATCTTACAACCAGTGAAAAGGACTCCTTTGTGTACTATATTTGGATTTGCCTATTCATAGTGGATATCATGTTTTCTTCTAATTTCATGACTATGATACTCATTATTCAGTTTAAAAATGGATTTTTCCTTCCTTATGAAGCATATCAAAGAGAATATCTATTGCACAGTGGATGTAAGGATTCCAAGTTCCTTAAAAAGATTCCTACATATGGCTCTAGGATGAACTCCATACATGATCATTATGGCACTTTTTTGTGCACACAGTGCTTTTTTTAGCCAGTGACTGATTACCCCAAAATATAATTCCATATGTCATAATGGCATGAAAATAACCATAATAGGGTGACTTCATGGTTTGCATACTTCTATAAGAAGAAACAATGTGTAACGCTTAAGTTGCTGAACTCAGTCTTTTGCATAGATCCAGGATGTGGTTTGACCAATTCAGTTTGCTGTCAATATGCAAGCCTAGGTATTTTGAGGTATCCACCCTGGTGATCACTTGCTCACCTATTTTTAATACTATTTCCTCATCTTTGAATGTTGTGTGCAACTGAATGTAGTTTGTTTTAGTGTAATTTAAAGAAAGGCCACTAATGTTAAACCAGTTCACTGTTTGACTTAAAAGTTTATTTGCTGTTTCCTCAGTTTATTTACTGTATTATCAATAAGTTGTGTAGTTTCATCAGCAAAAACGATGAATCTACAATATTCCGTACAGAGAGGCAGATCATTTATAAGGATAATAAGAAGTAGGGGCCCAGAACTAAGCCCTGGGGCACTCCATATGTGATGGTACCCCAATCTGAAGATGATGGTACTCCATTTTGACTATCCACTACAACTTTCTGTTTCCTGTTTGACAGGTACGAGTCAAGCTATTTCCCTGATGAATCACTTATACTGAGATGTGCATCTTTTTCTAGAGGAATCTGGTGACTGACACAGTCATACGCTTTTGTTAGGTCACAAAAAAATCCCAACCATCTTTAGTTTTTTGTTGATAGGTTCCAAGACTTTGACAGAAAATGCAAATATTGCATCTTCTGTTGACAAACCTTTCTGACTTCCAAACTTAGTTTCGCTGAGGATATTTT
The DNA here is from genome assembly GCF_021461395.2 of Schistocerca americana. Classification (NCBI taxonomy): domain Eukaryota; kingdom Metazoa; phylum Arthropoda; class Insecta; order Orthoptera; family Acrididae; genus Schistocerca; species Schistocerca americana. Next base: position 928,763,263 of record NC_060119.1, on the reverse strand, counting down.
GATCCCTGAGATGCTTAATCATCCTGGCATGCATTAGTTTGGCTGAAACCTTTGAAAAATTTAAATAATCCATTGCAGTTCAAAAGAAACAATGAAGTATGTAATTACAATACCAGAAAAATGACATTCATTACTCCCTATTAAGGTTGTCTTAGAGGTGCACAGTGCTGCAACCACAACTTTTCATTACTTACTCAATCATATAGAATGTCTGACAGACAATTAAGTAAAATCTGAAAATGTATTGAAGTATTTTCTCCTGGATAACACCTTCTCCTCTGTAGAAGGATTTCTATTATTGTTATGTGTAAAAGGTGGTGGATAGGAATCACTAACTCACATTTGTATAATTAAAAACCAGTTGTAAATAGTCAGCATGTAGTAGCCTTGTTTGCAAATTAATTTTTTATGTGAATGTAAAGTGACTCATCCTACATCATTGTGATACAGCAAATTATTTACAAAACATGAAATTAACTAACTAATCATGTTGTTGTTGTGGTCTTCAGCCTCAAGATTGGTTTGATGCTGCTCTTCATGTTACTTTATCCTGTGCAAGCCTCTTCATCTTTGAATAACTACTGCAACTTACACCTTCTGAACCTGATTACTGTATTCATCTCTTGGTCTCCCTCCACTCTTTTTACATCCTACACTTCCCTCCAATACTAAATTGGCAATCCCTTGATGTCTCAGAATGTATCCTATCAACTGATCCCTTCTTCTAGTCAGGTTGTGCCACAAATTTCATTCTTCCCCAATTCTATTCAGTACCTCCTCATTAGTTATGTGATCTACCCATCTAATCTTAAACATTATTCTGTAGCACCTCATCTGATTGGCTCAGAGCAAGATAGTACTATGCCACACTTTTGTCTTTCTGAGAAAAATGCATTTTAAAGTTTAAAAAAATTTTGTAAAACAGATTTTCGTATTTTACTGTGCGTACCTTTAATTATGGTGGTTTATGTCAGTTATTACATGTTTTCAGTTTGTATAATGGCATGTATATCTTAAAAACCTTACATAAATTTCAATTAAATTAAGGCATCCATGAAAATTGGTGTCTTAGCACTTTCTTGCCTCAGAACTTGGCACAATATGTCAGTAAAGAATGACATTTATTAATTATTATCTATTACATACTAAGTATTTGGCAATATATAATTAAAGCATGTTTTAATGTGATATATGATACAAATGTCAAGCAAATGAAAATATTCTTTCACAATGATAAGCACAAACTGTTCCATCAACATTTAGAGGGCAGTTAGGTTAGGTTAGGTTAGTGTTTAACGTCCCGTCGACAATGAGGTCATTAGAGACGGAGCGCAAACTCGGGTTAGGGAAGGATTGGGAAGGAAGTCGGCCGTGCCCTTTCAAAGAAACCATCCCGGCATTTGCCTGAAACAATTTAGGGAAATCACGGAAAACCTAAATCAGGATGGCTGGAGACGGGATTGAACCGTCGTCCTCCCGAATGCGAGTCCAGTGTGCTACCACTGCGCCACCTCGCTCGGTAGGGGGCAGTCATAATCATCACCACTTTCTATGCCTCCCATCTCTTCGCACTTCATACTGTTATAAAATGAATGGTGCACCGGTGGGATGGACTGGAGTAGATCTTGGAAATGCTTCAACTTCTTTTAGTGAACTGGAATTGGTTCCCCGTACTTCTGAATGAGCTGAACATCTGCTGGCTGTCCTTGCTTCACAATTGTGACTGGAGCTGCTTCACTATGTACAGAAAATTTCACAAACGTTGTTCCCAGTGTTTCACTCAGGAATTTGAAACCATGAATGTTGGCAAACTTAAGAGGCATTTTGTCATCAGCAGTTGTCCTCTTCTGTATTTTAGTCAAAAAGCAGCCAGTTGTATTAAAAATATCTTGTTTCTCCATACTGTTGACTTTGGATGGTTCCTTCAAAATGGTTCAAATGGCTCTGAGCACTATGGCACTCAACTGCTGAGGTCATTAGTCCCCTAGAACTTAGAACTAGTTAAACCTAACTAACCTAAGGACATCACAAACATCCATGCCCGAGGCAGGATTCGAACCTGCGACTGTAGCGGTCTTGCGGTTCCAGACTGCAGCGCCTTTAACCGCATGGCCACTTCGGCTGGTGATGGTTTCTTCTTGCAGCTTCTGGAAATAATATCTTTCCGATCATTAAAGGTATACACATTTCCGCAGTCAGCTTTCTTGAACTTCTTGATTCTAGAAAAATCCCTGTCAGAAGGCAGAAAAGTGTGGCCTGGGGTAAGAAAGCAGTGCTCCACAGAATGAAATTGACCACTGGTTTCTAGATGGTGTCAGAAAGCCATAATGTTCCAATTCTTGTTCTGCCTCGTGCAGTTGTCTGAGAGCACAACAAGATTCTTTACATTGTTAGCATTGTTGATTTGTAAGTACTTCAAAATACCACTAGCATTTTTGTCAATACCTCGCTTTTCCACTTTCTCATTCCAAAGGAACATGTACCCCTCCTCTTTAGCACAGTTATAGGCACCAAAGTTAAAAGTCCACAATTAGCACTTGTAGAATGTCAGTCCAGATGTAAACATAGGAGTAGGAAGCACTTATTGAAGATCCATACTTATCACATGTAATTCAGTGCTTTCCTTTGCTTCTTTAACTCACTGTTGTAGGAGATTCTTCATTCCTTCTGCTCTGAGTAAATTTGTTTTGTGTTTGGCTTCAATCTTTTGAAGTTCAAGGTTGTTTAATGTATTGCTGGCATTTTATTTTGCTATGGTTAACTTATCATGTTTCTTGGATGTATCCAATGTTGAACTCTGTAGAAAATATACGTCTGTATTTGTCAGCATTGACAGTTTCAAGACCACTTTCATTGCACCGTGGTACATAATAGTCTATGTAAAAAGACTGTATGGTTTTGTCATAGTTTAGATAAACTTTAGTTGGGTTTTGTCTTCTTGAATAATGTGACTGGTATTTTGGAATAAGGTGAATATCAGTCCTGACATTCTCCACATGCTGGTCAGAGTTCCTGTTTGGCCTGTTTGAATACCTTCCTCTACCATCAGTTCGTGCAGAACTTGTTATTACCATTTGCTGAATGTTTCCAAGAGACCTGTGTTACTGTTTCAGCCATGCAAAGACAAAAACTGATAATGACAAATATCTACGTGTTTTCCTGAAACATTTACTGAATATAAATGTGTAAAGCTTCTTCCAGATTCATTGGCATGCTTACACTTTTTTACATACTTCCTTGTAATTGCATTCACCTCAATGCAAGAAAACAGTACTCATTTTGTGTGTTGAAATTAGACATATTCCAAAAAGAATTAAAAGCTGTGGAAGCTTTATTTTCTGTTAATACCCAGCACAGCTTTTTGCATTTACAGTTAGGTCACAGCTTCTTTGCTGAATAGCTCTTTTTTGTACTGTCACTGGCAAAGGAAGAATATTTGTTCCTTCTTACTTGCCTCTTCATTTTTTGGGTACTATTTCTGTTTCTCCAACAACCTTTCTTAATCTTCATAGGTGTTGTGATGGTTGGTATAATAGTAGTTTCATCCTCTTCCTGAAATGAATGTCACTACTTTGATTATTCCTATAAAAAGGCCACAAAAATATAGGTTAAATGGTACAGAATAACAGTTTTAAATTTTATTATATTTCATGAAGATTTTGTGTCAATTAGTAAGTAAAACAGACTTCAACAATCTGCATGTGGTTATTATTGCTGCACAGCAATTAAAACTTGACTTTGAGAAACTATAAATACATCGGACAAAATTTCGACAGTATACTGCTGTGCCCACTGCAGAATATTGTGGTACTTATTCAAGAATTACAAGGTCTATGTTTAATCTATCATGCTGTATAAGCTTAATGTGCAAATATGCACCTCCTAATGTACTAAACGCATTACCTACACATTCCATAAAGGTCAAATAAATTATTTTGGTTGCACCACACTATGTAACATTAACTGTGCAAGTAATTTAGCATTGCAGTGCTATGCCTCAACATCAAAGAAAATGTAATATGTACCCCAGATGAGTCTTTCTCAGAAGATTCTTCTTCAGATGTGTGAGGAATATATTCATCTTCAGAATCTGGGAGAGCATTTCTGAATCACTAGATGTTTCTGAAATATAAACCTTTTTCTGTACTATGTCTTTCCACTGCTATAGTCAGGTGAAGCCATTTTGTGAAATTTTATGGCTTTGGTTACTCTTGCTGAAATATTTAGTGTGATCTCTTTGAGGCAATAATGAGCTTGAGTACCTGTGATGCTATCTGTAGTCTAATGTGAGAAACTAATGCAAATATTGGATAATGCTGCACCTAGCAATGATGGAGAAATATCAACTAAGTCAAGAGAAAATGTGGCATTGCACTATCTTGTTCCAAGCCTTCATTTCAAAATCTTCTATTGTTTTCTTGTCTATACTGTTTATCATCCATGTCTCACTTACATACGTTGCTACAATCCATACAAATACTTTCAGGAATGACTTTCTAACGCTTAAATCTATATTTTATGGTAACAAAATTATTATTATTATTTTTTAATTCTTTTCTTCCCATTGCCAGCCTACAGTTTTTACCCTCACTTCTTCGACCATCATCAGTTATTTTGTAGCCCAAGTAGCAAAACTCATCTACTACCTTCAGTGCCTCGTTTCCTACTCTAATTCCCACAGCATCACCTGATTTAGTTCGAATACATTCCATTATCCTTATTTTGCTTTTGTTGATGGTCATCTTATACCCATCTTTCAAGACACTATCCATTTCATTTAACTGCTCTTCCAAGCCCTTTGCTGTCACTGACAGAATTACAATGTCATAGGCAAATCTCAGAGTTTTTGGCATCTGGGCAGTCATAAACAGTTTTAGAACCTGCAATGACAAATCCTGTATGGACTTTACTATTAACCACAATGGCATGCTCATAAAAGACCAACTGGAAATTGTAAATATTTTTAATGAATATTTTTCTTCTGAAGGGGAAGCCATAAATGACAAAAATAAAAACATGCACTACAGTTTTAAAGGTAATACATGTGACCATAGTATATATCTAGCCCCCACAAACTGTGCAGATGTAATGGACATCATTATCTCTCTAAAACCCTCTATTCAGCTGGGCATGATGGAAAAAATATTAATGGTTTATAAGCCTGTAGCCAATATGTCTCTGTATCTCTGTCTGTAGCAGTCAACAGTATAATAGAATCAGGCACCTTTCCAGACAGATTAAAAATAGCACAGGTAACACCCATTTTTAAAAAAAGGTGATAATAACAAAACAGAAAACTACAGACCAATCTCAATCCTTCCTGTCTTTTCCAAAATAGTTGAGAAAGTTATATACAACAGGATTATAAACTTTCTTAACAAACACAACCTGATGTTTGAAAATCAATATGGATTCCTAAAAGGTAAATAAACTAGCACTGCAGCTGCTCAACTAATTGAAGAAGTGTTAGGGGGTATCGAAAGCAAGGAACATGTGGTGGGTGTATACCTAGACCTGGAAAAAGCCTTTGATTGTGTGCATGTTGGCATCCTATTAGGCAAACTATGGAACAAGGGCATTAGAGGTGCTGATTATGACCTAATAAAGTGTTATATGAGCATTAGAAAACAGTTGGTTCTGCTTAAAATGGAAAGTGGTGTCTACAAATCAGAGATCACTTACATAAAATACATCATGCCCCAGGGCTCGATGTTGGGCCCCCATCTGTTCTTGATCTATGTAAATGATATTAAATACTGTACTATAAATTACAAAATTGTTCTGTATGCCAATGACACGTCCATTGTGTGTAAAAATGAATCATGTAATGAACTAAACGCCGAGTTTAATAATGTGACAAAATAAATTTTTCAGTTTTTTAATGAAAGCCACTTATATGTAAGCACCAGTAAAACATGTTTGATGGAGTTTAACAAAAGTAGTTTGAATAATGAAATTAAATTATATATTGGCAACGAAATGGTAAAGAATGAGTCTAGTGAAAAATTCCTTGGCAGAACAATCCAAAGCAACCTGAAATGGGACACACATATTGACTCCTTAGCAACTAAGTTGTCAAAAAATATGTTTGCAATCAGTACTATCAGCAAGTTCTGTAAATACACTGCAGTCCTAAAGACTGCAAACCACGCTCTTTTCTCCTCTCACTTGAACTACAGTATTGAAATTTGGGGGGCAACAACCAAAGATAATCTAGATAAGCTACTCATTCTTCAAAAAAGGGGTGTGAGAATAATCTGTGGAGCAAAATATAGGGAATCTTGTTGCAACTTGTTTCCAAAAACAGAAGTGTTAACTGTTATAAACACATACATTCTAAAAGCCATATTGCTTGTGAAAAGACTGCACCCTAACAGTTATTCAGATTTCCACCAGTGCAATACCAGAAATAAAGAAAGATTTTACATTGGCAGCCACAGAACAGTACTTTATGAAAAGGGGCCTCAGTACGCAGGTATAAAATTAGCTAATGCACTGCCTAGTGCAATCATGGCTCTTCCTACAATTAAACTGAAACATCAGCTTAAGAAATTTTTAGTAAAACACCCTCTCTACACATTAGAAGAGTACCATACTTATGTGAAGAACAACAAATGCTTTGTGAAATGATGTGAATAGAAATCAGGAAACATCTTGTTGTAATTTTGTTGTAAATTAATGACGTATTCATAAGAATGTGTCTTGTGTATTGTACAAATAACTTTAATCATTATTGTTTCTTTGTACATGTGCATTGTATCATTCATTGTTGAATAAAGCTATTATTATTAATTTTTTTTCCCCTCCCTGAACTTTAATTCCATCTCCAGAATATTCTTCAGTTTCTTCTTTACTGCTTGTTCAGCATACAGATTGAAAAACATCAGGCACAAGCTACAACCCTGTTCAGTATCTGTATCTGTAAAGAATTTGTGTCATATTTTGTAACAATCACTTATTAAACAGATAGTTCAATAATATACACACCTGTCAGCACCTGCTTTCTTTGGAATTGTAGTTACTACATGCTTCTTGAAGTCTGAGGGTATGTCGCCTGTCAGTATATCTTAAACACCAAATGGAAGACTTTCATCATGGCTGGCCCTTTCAAGGCTATCAGTAGGTCTGACAACGTCATCTACTCCTGGGGCCTTGTTTCAACTTAGGTCTTCCAGGGCACTTTAAAATTCTTATCACAGTATCATGTCTTCCATCTCCTCTTTATTTAAGTCCTCCTCCATTTCTATAATATTGCCTGCAAGTTCATTTCTCTTGCACAGACTCTCTATATACTCCTTCCACCTTTCAGCTTTCCCTTCTTTGCTTATGACTGACTTTCCACCTGAGTTCTTGATATTCATACAGCTGCTTCTCTTTTCTCCAAAAGCCTCTTTGATATTCCTGTAGGCAGTATCTATCTTTACCCAAGTGATATATGCCTCTATATCCTTACTTTTGTCCTCTAGCCATTCCTGCTTAGCCATTTTACACTTCCTGCCAGTCTCATTTTTTAGACATTTGCACCCCCTTTTGCCTGCTTCATTTGTTGAATTTTTAAATTTTCTCCTTTCATCAGTTAAATTCAATATCCCCTATGTTGTCCAAGGATTTCTACTAGGCATATTTTTCTACCTATATGAACCTCTGCTGCCTTCACTATTTCAAATTTTAAGGCTACCCATTTGTCTTCTACTGTATTCCTTTCCCCTGTTCTAGTCAATTATTGCCCAATGCTCCCACTGAAGTTTGAAACAACCTCTCATTCTTTCAACATATCCAGGTCCCATCTCCTTATTTTCATATCTTTTTGCAATATCTTTAGTTTTAATCTACAGTTCATAACCAATAAATTGTGGTCAGACCACATCTGCCCCTGAAAACGCCTTAAAATTTAAAATCTGATTCTGAAGTCTCTGTCTTAGCATTATATAATCAATCTGGAACCTTCCAGAGTCTCCAGGTCTCCTCCACATACACTACCTTTTTTCATGATTCTTAAACCACATTATATTAGGAAGAACTCCACTTACAGCTGGTAAAATTGCTATTTATTAGAACAGCTGATTTTGTAGCTTCAAGCAGCATCATCAGGTGAAAAACACTAAAAGATCATAGGTATACCCATTGTACCTAGTCAAAATTTACTATTCAGGGAATATCATCAATACTATGGTGAGGGAAAGGTAATGAAGATGTGCTCCATTATTTAAAATTTGCCTGCCTCAGTGTGACAGCAGGGCAGCTCAGTGCAGGGTAAGGAAAAAGCAGTCCACCCGAATGACAAAGAGGGTCACTCACCATAGTACTGATGATAAACTCTGAATAGTAAACTTCGACTAGGAGCAATGGGTATGCCTATGATCTTTTAATGTTGTTCACCCGATGATGTGGCTTGAGCCATGAAACTGGTAATGTTTTAATAAACAACAATTTTACCAGCTGTAAGTGAAGTTCTGTCTGACATCATGCCTATTAACAGCTGCAGTTGCCTGGAATGGAAAACAGTCTGGGCTTAAACTATGTGTTAGCGATAATTAAATTATGCTCTGTGCAAAATTCAACCAGGCAGTTTCCTGTTTCATTCCTTTCCCCTAGTCCATATTCACATACAATTTTTCCTTCTGTCCTTTCCCTGCTATCAAATTCCAGCCCCCATCACAATTAAATTTACATCTCCCTTACCTGTCTGAATAATTTCTTTTATTTCATCAGATATTTCTTCAATCTCTCCATCACCTGCAGAGCTAGTTGGCATATAAACTTCTTCTACTGTGGTGGGTGTGGGCTTTGTGTCTATCATGGGTATGATAATGTGTTCACTAAGCTGTTCATAGTAGCTTACACACATTCCTATTTTCTTATTCATTATTAAACCTACCCCTGCATGACCTCTATTTGATATTGTATTTATATTGCTGATGTCACCCAACCAGAAGTCCTGTTCCTACTGATACCAAATTTCACTAATTCTCACTTATATCTAACTTCAATCCATCCATTTCTCTTTTGACATTTTCTAACTTACCTGCCTGATTAAGGGATCTAACCGTCCATGCTCCAATACATAGAATGCCAGTTTTACTTTTTTCTGATGACAACATCCTCCTGAGTAGTCGCTGTCTAGAGATCCAAATGGGAGGACTATTTTACCTCTGGAATACTTTGCCCAGGAGGGTGTCATCATCATTTAACCACATAGTAGAGCTGCATTTCCCCAGGAAAAGTTATGGGTGTAGTTTCCCCTTGCTTTCAGCCGTTCACAGAACTGGCACAGCAAGGCCATTTTGGTCAGTGCTACTGGGCCAGATCTCTTGATCATCCATACTGTTGCTCCTGAAACTACTGAAAAGTTTGCTGCCCCTCTTCAGGAACCATATATTTGTCTGACCTCTGATTTTGTTGCACATAAGGTACGGCTATCTGTATCGCTGAGGCATGCGAGCCATCCCGCCAACAGCAAGGTTCATGGTTTATGCAGGTAGAACTAACCATATAGGCGTATTATTTGTGTGTTTGTTTTGCCTGGAGGGTGACTGGTTCTGTGCAGCATTCTTGTCATAATTTTTCATCACCTTGACTTTAAAGGGCTACTGATCTTTACCTTGACTAATCCTCTTCAGGTGAAATTGCTGATAGTTGATCTGATGAAGTCAGTCTATGAAGAAGAATTTGTATGAGTCAGTTTTCTTCATGACTGAAGAAAATGATATTGAGAAGATAGTATGTTTTGTGGCCTTGTATGCTTTTTGGCCCCTCCATACGTGTTTCATACTTATGTGTCCAGTTAATGTATTTTTTGATATTTTGTGTGGACAAGGCATTCTCTAGTCTATTCAATTTAATACTGAAACCTCTACATTGCTTAAAAGTTCTTGTTATCTGTTTAATGTGTTTCTCAAAATTGAAGGGTAACAATTTATCAAAAGATGCTTCTAGTTTCTTAATTACTAAAAACACACTGTGTAATTTATGTATGATCTGCTACTTTCATTTGCATGATGTGACACTGACGAAGTGCCATTTCGAAGACATGGAGTCCAAAGTATCCTAAAAGTGTGGCTCTATTTGAAGACACGGAGTCCAAAGTATCCTAAAAGTGGCGCTCTATTTGTAGCCTAATGATTCACCCAGTCGACAGGGTGGGATTGATGAAAGTCATACTGTTTGAATGAGGTGCTAGGAATCTTGATATCTATCCAGAGCTCTGCATATCTAACTAACCAGTGCAATTGGGTGCAGCAGGTGCACTGAGATTGCTCGTTAGTTGCTGTTTAGCTCCATCAGCCATTCACCTATTCACCACATGCCACAGTTTGAGGATGAGTTTTTTTAGAGCCTCATATTATTCTTACAGAATGGTAGTTAAGCCTGGATTTCTATTCCTGAGTGCAAACAGAATTCCAGCACTATGCCTTAAAGTTCCTGGTGAAGCATACCTGAAGTGTTAGAGGGTTGATGATATTCATTAGAGTCGAGCTCAAGGGACCCAAGTATCAGGCGTGTATCTCGCTAATACTGGTTTGACCTTTGGCAAATGAAAATACTTGGTACACACTTTCCATGCAATGTAATGTTGACGAGTTCCCAGTACATCAGAGCTGTGACTTGACTTTATATGTTGTGGGATAATAAAAATTGTGATTCTGATTCTGATTCTGTGGGACACATACTGGCTTCTCTGCTGAGGCCTATCCACCTAAGGTGATGCTGTCAGTTGCTACACCACTGCCAGCATAATGTTCAGCTTCATTGAAGCACACAAACCCTTCCATCCAGCACTGAAGATGCTTGCAATAATGCAGAGAGCAACAGGAGGAAATGCACTAACATTCACAGTAAGACAACTGAATGTAAACTGAACCAGTGGATATTAAAATTCAGTGAATTTTCCTAACAGCATGAAAAGCACAGACACTAAAAACAAAATAATGAAATGCAGAGTATCTGACTCAATGAAGCAGTTTTTACAGTATTTCTCCTGAAAATGAAGGTGTTCTGATCAAAATATTTTAACTACTTCACAGCCAGATAGAAATGTGTAAGAGCTATCTTTCCACCCTGTCATTGATTCTAATTCCAAAAGATTGATTTATGCAGCAGGAAGACTTAATTTTAGAAGATGAATATAAACAAAAAATTCCTAATTATGTAACAGTTGCACACATCAGTAGTTCAAAACTTTTCACAAAACAGCATGTGATAGAACACTGATCTACTCATGTTTTGAGTATGGTACCTACTGAGGACCTCTGAATTTGTTTTTATAGTGCATAGAAAAAGGTTAATTCCTACACAACAGTGAAATTTTAGTACAAATATATAATAAAAATGAATAAGCTTGGCATTATCAGTGATCTCATCATGGTTTTAAGAGCATAAATCATTCACTTTAAATAGAAAGAGCATGGTGTTAGTGGTTTCTCAAAACATGCTCTAAACAGTCATTTAAAAGACTCATAAATAGTTCACAATAAACACTTGATTCTTTACTGCTAGGAAATTTCATTTCAAGTAATTCCACACAATTAACTATGCATTTGAGGGAATAGGATATAGCTGTAGGTAAACAACTAGACTTCTCTCAGATACAGATTTATTAGCACTTCTCTTCTACACAGATATAAGTCCGGAGGCTAACTGCCTTAGTGGCCAACATCCTCCCAAAGATCCTCTCCTCAAAGATAGCACACTTATACACTGAACAAATATTGATATTTATGGCACTCTACGCCACATAGCCCCCCCCCCTCCCCCCTCTCCATGCAGTATGGAGTACGTCCCTCGTCCCTGTGAATGGGGGGACGGAGGGGGGGGGGGGGAAGAAGTCAGGATGGTAATGTACAGTTCTTCCACGTCAGGCAGAAGCAGTCGACTGGTAGGAGACCGGGGGGTGAAAAACCCGGTACAACGACAGTGAAGTCAGCAAGCGATGCCGGCGGCTGAAGACGATGTCCCGTCCTGGAGTGGAGGTGTAGCACTTCGTCAGCAGGCAGGCGGAGAATCACCTTGCCAGAAGGCCTAACAAAGGCACGTAAATTGCCACATGCAGGACTTGTGCTCAATTTAAAGCGGCGCACCACATGAGTTTCTGCACTTCCTCCCTCAACATTGTCACACGTGAGTGCCACACACAAACCTTATTGCCATCTGTGACAACAGATAATTTATGTATGTCATCAGGGTGTACATGTGTTGTGAATTCTTGGGTGGCAGAGAGCAATGGCAGGGAGGCAGGGAGTTGTGGGAAAGCCATGGCAGGGGGAAGCATCTGCGAAGAGGGGGGTGGCAGGTGCACTGGACTGTGCAGGCGACAACCTCGGGCGATCAGCTGACAGATGTGGGAGCGTGACCGAAGGCAACGAGGAGCCAGCGTGGATTGAATGGCATGACAAAGAGCTGTCACACAAAGATGGTAACACAATGGTAGAATCCGTGGTTGGCAGTTTGACTGCAAGGGCTGTGAGGAGTGAAACCTCGAAAAGATTGGCTACTCGAATTAGATGAACGCGGAGAAGAAGCAGTGCTAGGCAGAGAAGAAGCACGCTGTGGAGAATCATTACCTGAATGTATGGTATGAGAAGATGGATGACCGCTTGAAGTAGGAGTGCAAGAAATAGGGGCAGAATCAGGGAGGTTCACCTGAGGCTCAATGAAAGCTGGTTTCACTTGGTTGAGTGAGACCGTGGTTACAGAGTCTTTTATGAGGAGATCCATGTTATTCTCAGAGCATTTGATGACCTTGTAAGGACCTGTGTAGAGTGACTGAAGCGGGGCTTTGATTGAATCGTCTCTGAGAAACACGTACTCACAAGAGTCTGGTGTGCGCGGTACGTACACGCATGGAGGTGTATGAGTAGCCGGAGGTGGTGGCTGAATTTTGCTGCATTGCAAGTGCACTCGCTCAAGAAGTGAAGGGAGTTCAAAGGGCCGTGGAAGTGGGGTGGGAATGACTAATTCTCCAGGCAAAACCAGAGGTTGGGCATACACAAACTTGGCTACTGAACCCTTGAGGTCTTCCTTGAAAGTCGCACAAAGGTCTAGAACCACGAAGGGCAGTGCTTCTGCCCATAGTGAGTCATGGCAACGCAAGGCAAACTTTAAGGTGTGATGCCATCACTCGATAAGCCCATTGCTTTGAGGGTGGTATGCAGAAGTATGAATTTTGACAATACCACACATTTTACATAAGTCGGAGAAAACTGAAGACTCGAATTGTCGTCCCTGGCAGTGGCGAGGTAAACAGGTGAGCCAAATCTAGAGATCCATGAATCTAAGAATGCTTGAGTTACTGTCTCAGAGGTAATGTTCAGAATAGGCACAGCCTCAGCCCACCGAGTCATCCTGTCAATAACTGTAAACAAGTAACGGGAACCCTCGGAGGGGGGCAAAGGGCCTACGAGGTCCACATGAACATGGTGAAACCGGCCTGGCGGTTGGGCAAAACAGCCAAGGTGTGGGGAAGTGTGTCTGGAAACTTTGTTCTATTGACACAACATGCATGCCCTGGCCCAAGACTGACAGTCGCGGTGCATGTCTCTCCAGACAAACCGTTCAGATACCAGACGGGTGGAAGCTTTGACTCCAGGGTGTGCTAATGTGTGTAATTTGTCAAAGACCTGGCGTTGAAGGGGCTTAGGAATGAATGGCCGCAATGTACCAGTCGATTCATCGCACCACACTAAGTCAGATATGCCAGGAAAAGTAGAGCGTACCAGTTGGAGAGAGGAGCTGTGGTCCGAAATTAACTGCATGGTATCAGGGTCTGCCGATTGCAACCGAGGTAGGTCCGTTAAGTCAATTAAGGTTGTGACAGTAGCAACGCGTGAGAGAAAATCAGCAACCACATTGTCCGCTCCTCAGATCTACATCTACATCTATACTCCGCGAGCCACCTTATGGTGTGTGGCGGAGGGTACTTATTGTACCACTATCTGATCCCCCCCTCCCTGTTCCATTCACGAATTGTGCGTGGGAAGAACGACTGCTTGTAAGTCTCCATATTTGCTCTAATTTCTCGGATCTTTTCGTTGTGATCATTACGCGAGATATATGTGGGCGGTAGTAATATGTCGCCCATCTCTTCCCGGAATGTGCTCTCTCGTAATTTCGATAATAAACCTCTCCGTATTGCGTAACGCCTTTCTTGAAGTGTCCGCCACTGGAGCTTGTTCAGCATCTCCGTAACGCTCTCGCGCTGACTAAATGTCCCCATGACGAATCGCGCTGCTTTTCGCTGGATCATGTCTATCTCTTCTATTAATCCAACCTGGTAAGGGTCCCATACTGATGAGCAATACTCAAGAATCAGACGAACAAGCGTTTTGTAAGCTACTTCTTTCGTCGATGAGTCACATTTTCTTAGAATTCTTCCTATGAATCTCAACCTGGCGCCTGCTTTTCCCACTATTTGTTTTATGTGATCATTCCACTTCAGATCGCTCCGGATAGTAACTCCTAAGTATTTTACGGTCGTTACCGCTTCCAATGATTTACCACCTATGGCATAATCATACTGGAATGGATTTCTGCCCCTATGTATGCGCATTATATTACATTTATCTACGTTTAGGGAAAGCTGCCAGCTGTTGCACCATGCATTAATCCTCTGCAGGTCCTCCTGGAGTACGTACGAGTCTTCTGATATTGCTACTTTCTTGTAGACAACCGTGTCATCTGCAAATAGCCTCACAGAGCTACCGATGTTGTCAACTAAGTCATTTATGTATATTGTAAACAATAAAGGTCCTATCACGCTTCCCTGCGGTACTCCCGAAATTACCTCTACATCTGCAGATTTTGAACCGTTAAGAATGACATGTTGTGTTCTTTCTTCTAGGAAATCCTGAATCCAATCACAAACCTGGTCCGATATTCCGTAAGCTCGTATTTTTTTCACTAAACGTAAGTGCGGAACCGTATCAAATGCCTTCCTGAAGTCCAGGAATACGGCATCAATCTGCTCGCCAGTGTCTACGGCACTGTGAATTTCTTGGGCAAATAGGGCGAGCTGAGTTTCACATGATCTCTGTTTGCGGAATCCATGTTGGTTATGATGAAGGAGATTTGTATTATCTAAGAACGTCATAATACGAGAACACAAAACATGTTCCATTATTCTACAACAGATTGACGTAAGCGAAATAGGCCTATAATTATTCGCATCTGATTTATGACCCTTCTTGAAAATGGGAACGACCTGCGCTTTCTTCCAGTCGCTAGGTACTTTACGTTCTTCCAGCGATCTACGATAAATTGCTGATAGAAAGGGGGCAAGTTCTTTAGCATAATCACTGTAGAATCTTAAGGGTATCTCGTCTGGTCCGGATGCTTTTCTGCTACTAAGTGATAGCAGTTGTTTTTCAATTCCGATATCGTTTATTTCAATATTTTCCATTTTGGCGTCCGTGCGACGGCTGAAGTCAGGGACCGTGTTACGATTTTCCGCAGTGAAACAGTTTCGGAACACTGAATTCAGTATTTCTGCCTTTCTTCGGTCGTCCTCTGTTTCGGTGCCATCGTGGTCAACGAGTGACTGAATAGGGGATTTAGATCCGCTTACCGATTTTACATATGACCAAAACTTTTTAGGGTTCTTGTTTAGATTGTTTGCCAATGTTTTATGTTCGAATTCGTTGAATGCTTCTCTCATTGCTCTCTTTACGCTCTTTTTCGCTTCGTTCAGCTTTTCCTTATCAGCTATGATTCGACTACTCTTAAACCTATGATGAAGCTTTCTTTGTTTCCGTAGTACCTTTCGTACATGATTGTTATACCACGGTGGATCTTTCCCCTCGCTTTGGACCTTAGTCGGTACGAACTTATCTAAGGCGTACTGGACGATGTTTCTGAATTTTTTCCATTTTTGTTCCACATCCTCTTCCTCAGAAATGAACGTTTGATGGTGGTCACTCAGATATTCTGCGATTTGTGCCCTATTACTCTTGTTAAGCAAATATATTTTCCTTCCTTTCTTGGCATTTCTTATTACACTTGTAGTCATTGATGCAACCACTGACTTATGATCACTGATACCCTCTTCTACATTCACGGAGTCGAAAAGTTCCGGTCTATTTGTTGCTATGAGGTCTAAAACGTTAGCTTCACGAGTTGGTTCTCTAACTATCTGCTCGAAGTAATTCTCGGACAAGGCAGTCAGGATAATGTCACAAGAGTCTCTGTCCCTGGCTCCAGTTCTGATTGTGTGACTATCCCATTCTATACCTGGTAGATTGAAGTCTCCCCCTATTACAATAGTATGATCACGAAACTTCTTCACGACGTTCTGCAGGTTCTCTCTGAGGCGCTCAACTACTACGGTTGCTGATGCAGGTGGTCTATAGAAGCATCCGACTATCATATCTGACCCACCTTTGATACTTAACTTAACCCAGATTATTTCACATTCGCATTCGTTAATAACTTCACTGGATATTATTGAATTCTTTACTGCTATAAATACTCCTCCACCATTGGCGTTTATCCTATCCTTGCGGTATATATTCCATTCTGTGTCTAGGATTTCGTTACTGTTCACTTCCGGTTTTAACCAACTTTCCGTTCCTAATACTATATGCACACTATTTCCTTCAATAAGAGATACTAATTCAGGAACCTTGCCCTGGATACTCCTGCAGTTTACCAATATTACGTTAACTTTTCCTGTTTTTGGTCTCTGAGGACGGACGTTCTTTATCAATGATGATAATGTCCTCTCTGGTAAGCCGTCAGGTATTTTATCGTTTCGCCCAAGGGGGGGTCCCTCTAACCTAAAAAACCCCCGTGTGCACGCCACACGTACTCTGCTACCCTAGTAGCTGCTTCCGGTGTGTAGTGCACGCCTGACCTGTCTAGGGCGGCCCTACAGTTCTCCACCCAATAACGGAGGTCGATGAATTTGCAACCATTATAGTCGCAGAGTCGTCTGAGCCTCTGGTTTAGACCCTCCACACGGCTCCAAACCAGAGGGCCGCGATCGACTCTGGGCACTATGCTGCAGATATTAAGCTCAGCTTGCACTCCGCGTGCGATGCTGGTTGTCTTCACCAAATCAGCCAGCCGCCGGAAGGAACCAAGGATGGCCTCAGAACCCAAGCGGCAGGCGTCATTCGTTCCGACATGTGCTACTATCTGCAGCCGGTCACACCCAGTGCGTTCAATAGCTGCCGGAAGGGCCTCCTCCACATTACGGACGAGACCCCCCGGCAAGCACAGTGCACACTGGCATTCTTCCCCGACCTACCCGCTATTTTCCTGAGGGGCTCCATAACCCGCCTAACGTTGGAGCTCCCTATAACTAATAGGCCCGCCCTCTGTGACTGTCGGGACCTTGCCGGAGAATCGGCCACTGGCCCAACAGGCGAGGCATCCTGTGGTGGCTCGGAAACGATGTCATCACCACTAGGAAGCACCCCGTACCTGTTGGAAAGGGGTAAGGCAGCTGCCACGTGGCCAGATCCCACCTTCGCCTTTCGGCCAGGCACGCGCGAGCCCACCACTGTCCGCCATTCACCCTGGAGTGATGGCTGACCGGTAAGATGCTCACTGCCGGAAGACGCAGCGACACCAGGGGTTCCATGTGATTCCA
This sequence comes from Schistocerca americana, assembly GCF_021461395.2. NCBI lineage: Eukaryota > Metazoa > Arthropoda > Insecta > Orthoptera > Acrididae > Schistocerca > Schistocerca americana. The sequence continues at coordinate 928,745,679 of NC_060119.1, read as the reverse complement.
AGGCCACCGAAGTAGGCATAGGTCTCACCACAGTTGCCCCAACGCCACTACGAGCCGACGCCTGCGCCTCGAGCTCGATGAGCCTAACAGACAAAGCCTCCACCTGCCCCCGAAGAGTGGCCAATTCTCCTTGCGTCCGCTCACAACAACCACAGTCCCTACACATGACTATGTTTACCCTACTCTATAGGGTGACAAATTCCCAAGATAATCTTCTGATGAGCTACTCTGATAATCAAGAAACACTCACTGAAATACGAGACGTGAAAACTACGCTAGGTTTTCCCAGAAAAACTATTTAAAAGCTAAGCGCAGCAAATAAGTACAAAAACGCTTTATACAAACAGTACTCGCTGCTGCTGGTGCTCTCGCAGATGTAGCGAATGTCATTTGTAAATTGCAAGATGTAATCGATGTGACGAAAGCATCATGGGGGCGGATCAGCCGCAGGATTTGTATGGCAGGAACCAACGGCTTGCGATCAGTGAGCACGTAGAAATCTCGTCCCTCAACATCAGTTCTGAAGTGTCTTATGGCCTCGTAAACTGCAAGTAAGTCTCTATCGAATGCTGAGTATTACTTCTGCGCATTGTTTAGCTTTTTTGAGAAAAACTGCAGGGGGGTCATAACATCATTGAGTGTCTGACTCAGTACTGCGCCGACAGCATTGTCACTAGCGTCAGCAGTGATAAACATTGTGGTGTCCGCATGTGGGTGAGCAATAGTGGCAGCGGAGGCCAACAGCTGTTTGAGTTCGTTAAATGCCTTGTCCATGTCTGGTGTCCATGGGACCTGGTGGGTGCCAGAAGTTTGTGGGCCAGTGAGAGCATCTGTGAGAGGAGCCTGCACCACAGAAGCGACTGGCAAATGTTTACAGTAATAATTAACTGTTCCAATGAACCTGTGTAATTCCCTATACATCTGGGGGCGTGGCATCTCGAGAACAGGCTTGATCTTGTCCTGCGGTGGTGTCAAACTGTCCGACGACACAACATAACTTAGGAATGTGACGGATGACTGGTGCAATTGAGTCATTTTATTGTTCAGTTCAATACCAGTGGCTGCTAAAATATCTTTCATGACTTTAACACGCTCCTCAATTTGTTCCAAAGTAGAAGCAAACACCAATATGTCGACCATGTATACGAAACAAAAGTCTGGATGGGATAAAATTTGATTGATGAAACACTGCCACATTTGGGGGGGCGTTTTTCAACCCAACCGGCATAAATGTGTATTGAAACAGCCCAAAGGGAGTGGTTATGGCAGCCTTTTCTATATCCTCCGGAGCCATAGGAAACTGATGAAATGCGTGCTTACAGTCCAAAACAGAGAAGTACTTTGCACCTGCGAGCGCATGATTGAAGTCCGCAATGTGTGGTACCGGGTATTTATCAATGATGGTGTGGGCATTTAAACACCTATAGTCTCTGACCATATGCCAAGTACCGTCTTTCTTTTGGTCAAACAGGATAGAACCAGACCAGCAACTGGAAGATGGTTCAAGTATTCCCTTTTGTAATAGATCATCTAATTGTTCTTTTGCAATTTTCATAAATTCCGTCTTGAGGCAGTGTGGGCGTTGCGCTATGGGTGGCCCATCGGTTAGACGTAACTGATGAACTGTGCCATTAGTGACTACTGCAATATGTGGCGTGGCACGACAGTCAGATGTCCGTGAAGCAGAGCAGGCGGTGGTGGACGGGCAAAGCTGTGGCGCTGAGAGCACGGAAGTACAGGTGTGCCAACCGCTCATAGGCTGTGTAAAGACCGCACACGTGTTAACATGGACGAGGTTGGTACACTGGTTCTTGGTAATGGGCCGTGCCACTATGAGCACTGTAGGCACGAGTGGGTGTGGCCAAACAGCAGATGGCCGTAGTTCATTGCCACGAGCTTGGGAAGTTAATTGTCCATTCGGAACGCAAGGAACATGAGCACTTGGGCATACACTGTCATTACAAGAGGGGGGTGCTGACACAGTTTACAGAGTTCACAACATTGTCGTTAATGTGCGTGGGCACGGGAACACCAGATTGGCACAGACTGACCTTGTCTGTAGCCGACGAGTCATCTGCTTGTAGTGTTGTGAGGCGTTGTTGTGTGGAGGCCAACTCGTGGTGTGTGGAGATGCAGCAGCATTTCCATACATTCCATCTCCACTAGCCACTTGTTTGTCCAAGACTGCAGCTCCAAGGATAGGTTTAAACACTTCTTAGCACAGCACACATGTTTGGTGTTAGCCGAACTGTCATTCGGCAGAGCGAAAGGAATATGTTTGTTTAGTGGGGGATAAAACACAGTATTTTGCACAAAATCTAGTGACAACTGATAGTGCTTGAGGAAATCAATTCCGAGAATAGATTCTTCAATTGTTGACACTAGAAACGTCCACTCCAGCTTTCACTCGGGCGAAAGTTTCACTGTATACAGAGTAGAACCCGAACACTGTAGGGTAGACAAGTTCACTGCACAAAGTACTGTTTTGTGTGGTTGCACTTTATTGGTTGCTAGGTGAACCGGCAGCAAAGAGACGTCTGCACCAGTGTCTACCAGAAAACGTACACCTGATTGTAAATCATGAACATAGACTCGACCACACTTACTGTTGTTGTCCGAAACGGAATGCAACGTTGGATGGTGCCTGTTGTTTACATCACAGGAGGTGGCACCGCAGCCTACCTGCGGTTGGAGTTTGGGTAAGAACACAGTGACTGGCATTTGTGAGCTTGCTCCCTGAATCTTGCGTGGAAGAAACAGTAAAGTTGGGCGGGCCTGTGCTCCTGTGGGTAGTTGCTAGGTGACGGAGTATGTGACCCAGAGTCTACCACAGAGGCTGATGCACTGTTGTTGCGGGGAGTTAAAGGTGCAGGCAGGGTGGCTAGTTTAAAAAACTTGTTATTAGCAGCACCAGATAAGGGCGTGTTGTCAGAAAGCTTCTTAGTGCGGTCACATCCAGAATGCAGTGCACGGAGCTCACGTTGCCTGGCAGAGTATGCTCTGTCGGCAGCGCATAAACGTTCATTTACTAGCCTATCTTCATACACAGAGATTGCAGTTTGGACAGGCAAAGGCAGCTTTTCTATCCGGATTTTTGTGAGCGTGTCATCAGGCATAACTTGCTCATCGACGAGAAGACGGATGCACCGTCACAGCTGGATTGGAGACCTGTCGCCGAGACGCTCTTCGTAGATGAGCTGTCGCACATTTCACATTTTCTTTCCTGGTTTTTGAGACACGCTCCAGTATCATCTGTTTCGCCACAGCATAGTTCCCTGCTAGGGGGGAGGGGGGTGCTTTGACCAGATCGTAAATTAAATCGACGTGGTCGTGAAGATGGTTCATGAGGCGGGCGAAGTGTGCGTCGTCTTCCAAAGCACAGACATTGAATGTTTGCTCAACCAAGTTAAACCAGAACTCCGGTGAGTGGGTTTGAAGTCTGGTAGTTTTGGCAGATTCGGCACTGCAGTCACTGTGGAGGTGCGCCTATTTCTTCGGACGGAAGTAGAGCATGCAGAAGATAACGAGTCCGAATTATTGGCATCCCGTAATGCGGGTATCGCGAAATTCACTTGACGCCGGGGGGGGGGGGGGGGGGGGGGGGGAGGGGGATGCGGCTGAGAAGTGCTCGAACAGTGTGAGGACAGTAGTCTAGATGTGCATTCTCATTGATGTGGTAGCTCGGAGAGAACCCACAAGTACTTAAGTAAGCCGGTGAATGTCCGTTATGCACACTGTATTCACTCAACCGTGAGTGGTAGGCCTGGTTGTAGATGTCCGGGTAATTACTATCCAGCACAGAACTGTTGACTTGATTAGAAGCAACACAAGGATCCCACACATGTCCACTAGGATGCACACTCGGTGTGATATTTGCTGTTTGGCAAGCAGTTAATTCCATAAATTATCTGGGATTTTCCAAAGTAGCAAAACTTCGCTCGACGCCACAAACTGTATTGATTGTGCATTTGACACAGGAGTAGGAATGTTCTGAACAACACTCTGTGGAGAACACATGGAAAGGTCTAGGCTAACAAAGCCACAGTCCGCGACCGTTGGCAGTTGGAAGAATCTGGCGGCACTCGATGAATTCCACTGCATGTTCGGGCTGAAGAATACCGAAGTGTCTTGTGGCATGTCCACTATGATGGCAGGAATGCTGGAGAGATGTTGCTGAAATCTGTGCGGCAGTGAGTGCTGAAAGGCCATTTTCTGAAGCTTAACAACGGCCCTCGCAATCGCGAAGAAACCCGACGTGGTAGGCGTGTAAAGAACATTCGGGCAGTAACTCGGACTTGAATTACACAAAAAACAGGGTCACCAGTGAGAGAATAGGGTATAGTTGTAGGTAAACAACTAGAATTCTCTCAGATACAGATTTATTAGCACTTTGCTTCTACACAGATACAAGTCCAGAGGCTAACTGCCGTTAGTGGTCAACATCCTCCCAAAGCCCTCTCCTCAAAGATAGCACACTTATACACTGAACAAATATCAATATTTACGGTGCTCTACACCATACATTAATAAATATAAGAGATTCCTTCTAACTATGGAATAGTAATTCAGTTATTTATATGAAACTTAATCAGATACACACTCTTTTTCTGCATATCTCACAACTTTATTTACATATATAGCCAGAAAATCACTTTGAGGTGTAGTCATCAAAGTAATTAGCATGAAACTTGCTGTGTCTGCCATCAAATATGGTACACATCTATATATGTAAAGAGTGCTATTTGGCAGGCCAGCCTCCAGCATGGAGTTACTTACTCAAAGTTAGGCATCCCATAGTGCAAATAACAAGCAACATATTCTTCCACCATCCATATCCTCCACCATAGTTATGCACTGATGTCACAGAATGTGCTTATAACAGGTATCACATCCTGATTCCATCTGATACTGGAAAAATAGTTTGTAAGCAAACATTCTTCCACCAATAGCAGATAAAAGTGGACCCATAGCTTCACTTGACCATTGATCAGTCGCCATCAAACACCAGACGGTTGTGTGTGTGTGTGTGTGTGTGTGTGTGTGTGTGTGTGTGTGTGTGTGTGTTAGGGCTTATGGGCACTCATCGTCGAGGTCATCAGCACCCTGACACACATTTAAAAAAACAAAAGTGGGCTAACTTAGTAAAATGGAAGCAAACGCACAAAGAAAGAGGGAAGAAGAAAAATGCTGTACAAGAAAATAAAACGTAAGAAAACGAGAAAGGAGAATCAAGGATGCTACAGGAAATTGTCACTGGCTGGCCACTTACATAAAATATGGGCAAGCCAGTCACTCTGTGAACAAATTAAGACCCTCATCCTAAAATCTTGGTAAAAACATTGGACAAGGCACAGAACTTTGAAACTTTAATCACTTTTGTTTAAGTATTTCTTAAAAGAGATAGCAGATCCTCTGGCAAGTAAGCCATGGCCCATTGCTCAGAAAATAAAATTGCCAGCAAATATCTTTGGGCACCATCATTACACGATCATCACATGGTGCCACAATATACTCTGAGTGTTACATTGTGTGTTGTTAACAGAGACACGATATAGATACTATCACAGACAGCAGAGCCAGACTGGAACCATGATTAGATTAGTCAGTCATTGTTCATGGGATTAAGTTTAGACTAGAGTTCAGAACTATAATGTCAGTGCCATGGCTTCAAGTCATCATCATCACATTAAAGATGAGTATTTATATAATATGCATTATTAAATGGTTGTGAACTGTTTCTCATTGTGTTGCCAACATTATTTTTGTTGTAGTCTAATTCACCCTGGGACAAGACACCTCCTATGTGCAAGTGTGCCACCTCTACACAGCAACTACATTCTGTGGTAGATAGTTCATTTCTTGCTACTTTTATTTCAGGTGCCAAATTTATTTTGGTGAATACAGCATTACCATATGTTAGGATATCTTCTTTTGCAATTGCATTTGGAGCTTGTCAATTAGTCTAATCATATTTTCATGATCCCTAGAGATGCTGGAGAATATCTCCACTTCATAATGGTTCTGAAATTTTGTAAGTAGGCTTTTGTGGAACAATGTGCAACTGTCTTGGAGAGGGGACAGATCTGGGGAGTGAAGTGACCACAAACAAACTCCTTTAAAAGAAGATGAAAATTTATCTCCAGTGCATCACATGTGATGGCTTACCACATCTTCTCACAGGAAACATTTGTAAGTTTATGATTGTCTAACTAATTGATCAAAGTGTCGAAAATATGGAACACCACATTTGTGATTTACTGTTCTGTTGAAAAGTACTACGTTGGGAACATGTGATGAAACACAGCACAAGAGACATGAACTGATTTTCCAGTCAGAGAGACCAGTACAGTATCAGTTTGAAAAAAGAAAGAACATGTAATAGGGGAATGTACCAAGGTCCATTTGTTGTGAAATCTCAAAACTGTTTCATCACTCATGATTTACTCCACCTCCCTCCCCCTATAACCCAGACACTGGGTGTGCTCTTTGAGAGCACACACAATTTTGAGATTTTGCATCATGTTCTCAATGAGACTTTTTGAAGTGGTATCACAAGCATAGTACTTCCTTGGAACAGACTGTGACACTGTCTCATATGTAGTTTGCAAAATAAGCACAAACTGTGAGTACAGTAAGCATTGCTCAGTCATGCTTGTTCATTGTTTCCCCACTGGCTACAGGTCCCCAGTTATTACTCATCTGCAATGGTATACCTGGCCACAGTGAGAACTAACTTATTGTTAGTCATGTGAGCTGGCCCATCCATGTTGTAGTTCAAAAATCATGCTCATTGTAACTTTGCAGTGCTAGGACAGAAAGCAATTGTGGAAAATGCCTTCAAGAACAATCCTGATGGCCTGCTACTAACACCATTAAATTTATTGGCAACGAGAAGAAGAAAGAAGTGTAATTACTGACAAAATGGTGATGTAACATCCAAGCAAAATTTTGAAAGTGAATAAGTTGCTGGTGTGCAAATTACAGCAGGAGGAACATAATACACAATACAATGGTCTTTGAGTGTCCTCACTGAGAAGAGAAAGCTGACCACAGTTTATGGATAAATGCGTTATTATGCAGGAGTTTCTACTACAAAGAAATACTAACTAAGCAAAATTTTCAGAGCTTTTGTTATGTAGAAGTGGACTTCAAGTCTATTAAGGAGACTCTCAGACAAATAATTACTCTGTCTGTGAGATTTGGTTTTAAAAGATACCAGACTAAAGGAGCTGCCATGTTTGAAAACAAGATAACATAGTTTTTTTTATTTTATTTTTTATTTTTTTTTTTAAAGGCATGCTACATCAGGTTTTTATGAAAAACTGAAGCATCAGAATCAAAATGGTCTGTCATTTATTCAGATGAAAGTGGATTCATACACATTACACTGTAAATAACTGTTGTCACAGTGATAGGCTGTGAAGATTATTCTAAAAGATGTGTCCTTCGATGTTTCAGTGTTGTGTTGTGCACAGCAAGGGCATGTAGACATGTAGAGAATGACAATAGTCCTCTAATAAGTACACTAGGGTGTATGCTTTACTATGTCCACTCCCAGTTTCTGGGCCATAGGTGTGACAATGCTGCCACCAGGACCAGGTTAGCAGTTCACTTTGATGGGTAATGTACACATTAATGGCTAACAATCTGAACACAGTTCTGCTACCAACTTAAACCACGATTCATTTGAGTGCAAACAGCCCTCCAAAATTGTGCGTTCAATTAACAATGTAACAACTGAAAATTTTAGAGAAAGCTTGCAACAGTTAAACTGGGATGAGGTGTACAGGGAGCACGATGCTAATTTAAAATTTAACCTGTTTCATGATGCCTTGTGTATATATTTTAAAACAGTTTCCCTAAGAAAACAGTGAAATATAATTATAAGAAACCATCTAAAACGCCATGGTTTACTAAAGGGATAAAAATATCTTGTAAACAGATATGGAAAATGTATCTTATAGCTAGGAGGAGTAATAATCCAGAAACAGTGAAACATTATAAAAACTATTGCACTGTATTAAGAAAAGTTATTAAAAATTCCAGAAGTATGTGAACTATGTCTGTGATTAGCACATGTGATAATAAAATTAAAACAATTTGGAATATTGTTAAAAGGGAAACAGGGCAACTGAGAACATAGAAAGACTATATTTCTATCAAACTCAATGAAAAGTTTGTTAACAAGAAGTCAGAAGTAGAAAACATTTTAATAATCATTTTTAAGTGTTGTAGACAAAACAGGATCCAGCTATTTATTAGAAAATGAAAGGCAGTATAAGGAAGAGGCAATATCTATGCAATTTGATAAAACTGAAATTCAACCCACCTCTCCTACTAAAATTAGGAAAATAATAAATTCACTCAAAAGTAAAAGCTCACATGGAATTGATGGCATTTCCAACAGAGTACTAAAAGCTTGTTTCCAACACATGAGTAAGATTCTTAGCCACATATGTAGTAGCTCACTGAAACAGGGCATTTTTCCAGATGGACTGACATATGCTATTGTTAAACCATTGCAAAAAAGAGGATAGGTCTGACGTTAATAACTGCTGCTCAATCTCACTTCTGACAGCTTTATCCAAAATTCTTGAAAAAGTAGTGTATTCAAGAGTAGCATCACATATTTATTAAAATGAAGTACTAACAAAATGTCAAGTTGGTTTTCAGAATGGCTTTTCGACAGAAAATGCTATATATACTTTCACTGATCAATTATTAAATGCGTTGAATAACTGAAGATCACCTATTGCGATATTTTGTGATCTCTCAAAGTTTTTTAATAGTGTGAACAATGAAATTCTTCTAGATAAGCTTAAGTATTGTGGCATGAATGGAACAATGTACAAATGGTTTAATTCATATTTAACTGGCAGAATGCAGAAGGTTGAAATTAACTGTACAGATAGTTTGCAAAAATCAGCAGAGTCCTCTAAGGGGGAGATATCAAGAACAGTATCCCACAGTGTTCAGTCTTGTCTCTCAAATTGTTCTTAGTATATATTAATGACTTGCCATTCTGTATCCATGAAGATGCAAAGCTAGTTCTTTTTGTTGGTGATACAAGTATAGTAATCATACCCAACAAACAAGAATCAGATGAGGAAATTGTAAATAGCCTACTATGCCTATTCCCTTTCACTGCTTTCATGTGGCATCATATTTTGGGGTAATTCATCATTATGAGAAAAACTATTCATTGCACAAAAGTGTGTAATTAGAATAATAGCTGGATTCCATGCAAGATCATCTTGCAGACATTTATTTAAGAAATTCAGGAAATTCACAGTACCTTTGCAATACATATATTCACTTATGAAATTTGTTATTAACAACCCATCCCAATTCAAAAATATCAGAGAAGTACATAGCTTCAACACTAAAAGAAAGGATGATCTTCACTATTCTGAGCCAAATCTGTCTTTGGCACAGAAAGGGGTGAATTATGCTGACACAAAAATCTTTGGTCATTTGCCAAAGAGCATTAAAAATGTGACAGATATCCAGCCAATATTTAAAAACAAATTAAAAGAATTTCTGAATGACAAGTCCTTCTACTCAATAGATAAATTTTTAAATATGAAGTAGTAACTGTAAAAAAATTAATTATTTCATGGAAAGGAAACTTATGTTAAAGTGACACATTCTACATCATTACAAAATATTGTATTCATGATCTACGGAACAAGTATTAATGTATGTATGTATGTATGTATGTTCCCAGCAGCTCCCAAGCCCATGGATATGGAAGAGATTTATACTCTTGTCTCAATTCACATGTGGAATTTTTAGTCACTTTTGTATTCTGTTGTTATGAGCCTAATATCTCCAGAGAAGACAACAGTCTAGTTCTAAAAGGCCGTACATGTGCACAGATTTATCGACTGGCTGACAAACTGACCAAATTGGTGGTACTCTCCACATGGCTTGATCAACAGCTTGCAGTAATCACAGCACCACCCTTTTTGTTCAGGTTAGATTCACTGAGGTTATATTGTTAGAAATGCTGCTTGGTATATCAAAGACACAAAAACTTGGCTTTGCTCTAACTGATTTACATCTGACAAGTCCATAAATGTGATGAATTCCTTAAGGGAAGCAATTCACCCACACTTCATTACTGAAGAAGCTTAGACCCAATGATTTCCAAAATTATTTATTATGAGAAATGCTCTTCTGAGCTGTTGAAGCTCATCAAGCCACAGTCAACAAAAGCAGAATACCAGTACTGTCATGAACAAAACTGGGAGGATGGAGAGATTTTTTGCTATTTTATGGTTACTAGCTAATGACAGAACTTATGGAGATTTCTAATTCTGTGCAGCTATATCTCCACAGTCATTGTGAAAAATCGTTCTTGAAACCTGCAGCGTTATTCATAAGTGCCTGAAGAAATGAATCTTTGTAAAGGAAAACAAATTAAGTTCTTACAAACTTTATGAATTTATTTATGTGTGTAGTGCAAAATACATCCCCTATAAGTTTAAGAAATTGATCTGTAATCAGAAGCAGGAAGATTACAAATGAAGGTGAGGTACATAAGTAAAAGGTCAGCGCCATTCCCAATACAATCTGCATTGTTGCCAGACCATTCCCTAGTTCAAGGTGACAGTCATCTCCCCTCTCCTGATCACCACTGCTCTAGCCAAAATGGGTGAGTTAAAAATGACGGGAAATTGAAAAATGTGTATTCCCATTGCTCCGGAAAGCTGGTGAAGCATGCAAGATTGTCAGGTTTATCCAAGATGGTATATCTAATTTATCACTATTATTAGTGATCTGACCCTTTCAGTCATGCCTTTTCTATGTTATCAGTATAATTTATTACCTAATTATTATAACTGATGATCTGCTGCACCCCCTCTATGATTAAAAACCCTAAAATGCTGGGAAAGCTGCAACAGCATGCATGGTTACCAGATTCATCTAGCCCTTGCTTTTAAAATGTTGGGAAACTAAATAAAATCAAGATATAATAGAGTACAATAATCACCATCAGACATGAAGTGGGGACTTCAGTGGGAAATTTAAATAGTCCATCTTTTGGAAATGTTTCTGACACATGCATGCCAATATCTGATGTAAAAACCAGGCTAGAGAGTACCACAGATACTGTACTGAGTATAAAATCCATGGTAAGTCCAACAATATTATACTGTAGTCAATGTGTTAAAAACGATGATGATGATGATGAAGTCCCATACTCCGAGGAGTGTAGGGAACGATGCGGGAGACCTGCACTGCCGGCTAGGCAAGGTGGTTTTCTATTGCCTTCCTCCAACTGTAAGGGGATGAATGATGATGATGAAAACAACACAACAACACCCAGTCATCTTGAGGCAGGGAAAATCCCTAACCCCACCGGGAATCGAAAAATGGTGGGAAATTAAAAAAAAAAAAAAATCACTTGCTGCAAGTTTAAAAATGATGGGAAGATCTCTTGTGCAACCTAGATGGTCTGTTTATGTAGGTCATGTGTATACCAATAAAGTTCCAAGTTATGGCCTAGACAGGCAGACTCAGCCCAACTGATTGCCTTGGCAGTCTCTGTCAAAGGCATCATTGGATGCAGTAAAGAAGAACATATGGTCAGCACACCACTGTTTCAGTGTTGATGGGTTTCTTGACTTTTGAATCACTAGTAATCGGTCAAGTAGTTCCTCAGTTCACCTCAAAAAGCTTAGTACACTCTGTTCCATGCCTCCACAAGGAAAAATTCCTGGCAGTACCAGCAATTGAACCCAGGTCCCTCACATGGCAGTGAGCCACAATGATCCCTCAGCTACTGAGGCAGACTATATGCCAGTATTACATTAAAAACCGAGGCCTTGTTAAAAACACACTACGCATCACACACTCAAGACATCATTAAATTACACTGTGGAGATGCATAAGAAAATTATACTGACAGCAACTTTTTCCATGTTTTAACAATTACCACTGGTCTCTTTATTTTAAAAAAATACCACACAACCCCCATCACCCCCTGCCACCCCCAATATCACCACAGCTGCCCCCATGAGCAGCCACAGGACTCATAAGCTGCAGGGCATTGTGCTCTCACCTGGAGGCAATGCCAGCAACACTCACTGTGAGGTGTTTCAAGATCACCTACCACTGCACACTGGGAAGCCCATCTCACCATACCATGTGGGTTGCATCAGAGGGCTTTCCATCTTTTTTAAACTTAGGGCAAGTGAATATTTTAACTTCCCACTATTTTTACACATATATTATAATGTCACAGTGCTGGATTTAACTTGAGCAGCTGTGTTTGATAATGAGTCATAAAGTATACTAAGTCTTGCATTTTATACTTAGTATGGTGTCTGGGATACCATGCACTATGGTTTTTAAAACTGATATTGGTGTATGCATGTCAGAAGCATTCCTAAAAGGTAAACTTTTTTAATTTCCTTCTATTTGAACTTGGAACAAGCATGCATAAGTGAATTATTTGAGTTTTTATTTCTCCCTTATAAAAAGTAAGTTACCTTGGATTTTACCACCATTTTTAGGGTTATGTGCCTAAACCAGTAAACACAGAACCCTTTGGTGGCGCAGTGGTTACACACTGGACTCGCATTCGGAAGGACGACGGTTCAATCCCGCGTCCGGCCATCCTGATTTAGGTTTTCCGTGATTTCCCTAAATCACTCCAGGCAAATGCCGGGATGGTTCCTCTGAAAGGGCACGGCCGACTTCCTTCCCCATCCTTCCCTAATCCGATGAGCCCGATGACCACGCTGTCTGGTCTCCTTCCCCAAACCAACCAACCAACAGAACCCTTATTAGGATAACTTTGTTGTCTGTTTGACTGTCTGTCTGACTGTTAAGATGCCTTTTTCTTAGGAATGAGTAAACATGTCAAGTTGAAATTTATGTCACATACTAAGGTCCACTGTCCCTTGGGACTGTAAAAAGTTGAAGCTTTCTAAGTCAATGTAATCAAAAGATATGGCCATTGGTAAGACGTATTTTGATGCTTGCAAACTCACTTGTCAAAACCTATATGTACTAGAATTGTGAAATTTGGCAAGATACAAGGTTTCACCATACAAGTAAAGGAAAAAAATCCAAAAATTGTTAATTTGTTGTTATGTCACCCAACTCTTTTTTGTTTGGTTATTTGTTATCCAACTGCCTGTCCATATGTCTGTCAAGACCCTTTTTTCTAAAGACATATCAATCTCAGATTTATGTCAGATACTAAGGTCTGTGTCTATTGGTGGTATAAAAAAATTTAAACTTCCAAGTCTCTGTAATTAAAAGATGTCACCATTTGTGTCACATAATTTGACACTAGCAAGCTTACTCACAAAACCTATTGGCTACTTTCTGCTGACCTAGAATCATAAAATTTGGCAAGAAGCAAAGATTTAAGGACAAGTAAAGGAAAAAAATTCTAACAGTGTTAATTTGTAATTGTATCACATGGAAAAAAAATTGTCATTTGTTATCTGATTGTGTCTACCTGTTTGGTAAGACTCCTTTTTCTCAGGAGTGGTAGACGTATCACATTGGAATTTATGTCACACTCTAAGGTCTACAATGCCTTGTGATGTAAAAAGGTTAAGCTTGCGCATCAATATATCAAAAGATATGGCCTTTTTTGTCACATATTTTGATAAAAGTCACTCATCAAAACCTTTAAGATATGTCTACACATATACATATGAGGGAATGAACTATCTATATACATAATTAAGTTTGTACAAAACACTTAGAGATGGTTATGTAGCGCAAGTGAGCTGATAATGTCATATATGCAGGCTCATACCACACTATCTATCAAACATCTTGGTAGCCTTTTTTTGGGCCATAAATTATACTAAAGTCTATGCTTCATGTCTTGCAACAGTGACTGTAAGCATTGGATGAATCTGGTAACCATGCTGGATTTTGCAGCTTTCCCTCCATTTTTGTATCATAAATCATAGATGGGGTGCAGGAGGTCATCAATTATATTAACTGGGTAATAAATTACAGCAACAACATGAGAAAAGTGTGGCTGAAAGTGACAGTCATTAACAATCATAATAAATTAGGTTGGCCATCTTGGATAAATCTGGCAACCATACAGGCTGCACCACAGGTAGCACTAGCCCATTGCTTATATCATGTAATAAATAATGCAACAGAAACATAATAAATGAATCATTTAGCAACTGCAAAGTCCTACACTTCACTGCTCATAACAGCAAGTCTAACAATGGAGCAGGAACACTTTATGATTAAAATACCATCAGCCATATATATTTTGGTTTCTGGATTTTGTTTCCTATAACTTCAAACTCTTCTGTTTATGCTTCAGTTTTTAAGATTTCGTTTCTGATAAGTATCAAAAATAAAACCCAAAAACCGAAATACAAACAGTTGAAGGAATTTTAGTCATAAAATATGTATCTTTTACTGTCTCTGTGTGCCATACGAAACCATTATTGATTCATTAAAAATGAAAGAAGTGCTTCATTTCTTGTGGTTTATTGCTATACTCCTTGCACAATGTATGCCACAAACATTGGAAATCTTTTAAACTTCTCTAGAAACTCTGTCACTAACGTTGACATGACAGCACTACATACAGCAGATTTTTTGTGTTAAGAGTTGTGGGGGAAGGACGGGCGGCCAGCTGTCAGTTGTTGAGTGGTCATACCCAATTGCCCAACTGACTGTCTAACAAGGAAAACTGCTGTGTTAGTTGGCCATCAAGCCTACACACTATGTGTTGGTTAGTTGGCCAATAGTGTGTGTGTGTGTGTGTGTGTGTGTGTGTGTGTGTGTGTGTGTGTGTGTGCGCGCGCACACGCAAGACACCATTTTATTTCTTGACAGCAAATTTTTTGTGGCTCTTTTACTGCCAGCAAGTGTGCATGCTTTGATGGAACTGAGGGGACATGATTCACATGCAGCATTACTGGCGTTTTATTTTGCCTAATAGTATCCATACAACAAGATCTTCCCATTTCAGGTTTGTATTTTTTATGCTAGACACTACTTGCAAAAAAACTATTTATTGACTAATTAAGATAAATACATTACTAATTGAACTCATCTCCACACCATAGACAGAATGTTTGCTAATAATGTATCAGGGTATTACTATTGCTAAAGAAACACTGCAGTTTACACTTTCTTTTGTTATACAAATAATAAGTTTACCTTCAGTTATGTACCTTGTTTATGTAAGAAAAAGTGTGCAGCTATTACTGAAACACTGTGACAGCATGAACCGTTTCAGGAGAGCATTGTTTCCCCATAAACTGCACTTTTAATTTATCGCAGTCAGTATAGTGTAATAGAGACCTCTACCTGCAAACACTGAGGCCTATATTAAATATTGCAGTTTGAGAAAGCCTATCATCAATTACTCAGAATTTGAAATAAAGTAAATAAAAAAGTTTCAGTTGGTTTTCTCCTGAATGACCTTATCATTTAATGTGCTTGCTTCTACTACTGATACCACATTAACAATGTTGCCTGCTCTTACTTTCAAATAATGGGTAGATGGCATCTCAAAAAAGACACTGTTTTAGCAAAAAAGGCTAGATATAATTGATGTCTCTAGAATTGCTCACACTTTGTTTTCAGAAGTTAAAGTCCACCAAGACATTATAAATATCACAAGATAGCCATTTTATAATATCTAAATATTGTAAAATGACAATTTATATGCTAGGTCTGACAGGCTTTGGTTGGAGGTAATTTTTCATTCTTTTGAAAAAAAACTTGCTTAATTTACCAACACTATCGGAAGTGTTAGAAGCATCTCAATGTTGCAGCACTATTAAATAATGAAACAGAATTTTGTTAAAACCACTCAATAAATATAACTACACATTTTCTATGGGTCCTAAGGGACCATCTTTGCTTTTCCACTCGTTTATATAACACAAAATTTTAATTGTAACTGTAATGCTGTACATCAGCACAGTACAATAAATATAGCTGATATTTAAATATAAAGTAGGTGCTATACCGAAATTCTATACAATATGTAAAATATTTAAAAACTCACGTATGTTTCTGTGTGTCAAAAATAACAGAATTTAGATGTATACTCCAGAAAATAGACCTCACAGTCCACTGTATCATTAGAAGTAGATGATTCAGAGGTGAATGCTGGATTTGTATCATAAACTTTCTTTGTACTAATTTTTTGAAACAGCTCTTCTGGAAATTTGTAGTTGTTGCTACACCTTTTGTTCCTTGTAGATCCATTCATAGTGTTATGACTGAACTAAGCTTTTTATTTTTAATTCATTGGCTTTAGGGTGATGCCCATGTAGCCATCTCAACAATGGAATCTCAGTTATGATGATATGAATGTAAGGACAACACAACCAGTCCCCAAGCAGAAAAAATTTTGGCCTGGCCAGGAACTGAACCCAGGCCCTTTGGTTAGCAATCAGCTGTGCTGACCAATGTGGACAAAATCAAGCATTTTTACTTTCATTTTATTTATTCTCTTTGTTTTCTTCTCATTCAAGTGGCCATATAATTGCACCAGACCAAGGCAATGAAACAAGCACAGTGGCAAATTTAGATAACTCTGCATCTTTATGTTTTGATACTTCGCTCCAAAATGAGGGATAGTGTCAGTCTTGGAATATTTGACTGTAACGGTCTGAACTTTTTAAATTTTGTTTCCTGGCAATAAGAACATTTCTGCAACTGGAATTAAAGGGTCTCTTACTATTTTTAAAGCATTTGCTACTGATACAGATGAAATCATTTTGAACATTTTGATATTCTGAGGAAGCCTCTGTTGCATGCAGTGTGACAGTCACCGACCAGCAATAAAATATGAGTGCGCATTGGATAAAGGGTTAGGGTTAGATAATGGACACAGCCCAAATTCCCTCAACAAAATTAACGGCTAGATAATCTTCTATTAGACTTCAAACATGAGCTAACTCCAAATGCAACCATGTGAGAACCAGTGCAAGAAACAGAACTACTTTTGAACTGTGACACATTTCACAAGACACCTCCACCAGCTGTGCCACAAATGATGGTTGGACACACTGTCTCTTTGTACGTGGTTCCACAGCTGGCCTCTCCCAACCACAATATGACTACCAGGTTCACAACTGCACTACAAGTACCACAGGTCACTAAGCCTCTAATAGCATTTCATTTGGCTATAAGTATGTGTTACCATGCACTAGGTGACATGGGTACCTCATAATATCTTATAGGACCTCCTTTTGCCTAGCATACTGCAGAAACACAATGTGGCATGAACTCAACAAGTCATTGGAAGTCCCCTGCAGAAACATTGAGCCACACTGCCTGTACAGTCGTCCATAATTGCGAAAGTGTTGCCAGTGCAGGATTCTGTGCACAAACTGACCTCTTTATTATGTCCCATAAATGTTCAGTGGGACTCATATTAGGTGATCTGAGAGGCCAAATCATTTTCTTGGACTATCCAGAATGTTCTTCAAAGCAGTCATGAACAATTGTGTAGCCCAGTGACATCGCACATTGTAATCCATTAAAAATTTAATTGTTGTTAAGAAACAAGTAGCCGAACATGACCATTTCCACTTAACGGTCCATTCAACTCGATCAGAGGACCCAGTCCACAGCATTATGGGACCACCGCCAGCTTGCATAGTGCCTCTAGACAACTTGGGTCAATGGCTTTGTGGGGTCTGCAACACACTTGAACCCTACCATCAGCTCTTGCCAATCAAAATCGGTATTCGTTTGATCAGGCCATGGTTATACAGTTGTCTAGCATCCAACTGAAGGTCACGAGACCAGGAGAGGCGCTGCAGGTGATGTCATTCTTTTAGCAAAGGCACTGGTGTCATCTACTGCTATAGCCCAATAACGGCAAATTTCGCCACACTGTCCTAATGGATAAGCTCGATAGAGGTCCCATATTGATTTCTGCGGTTGTTTCACCGACTGTTGCTTGTCTGTTAGCACCGACAACTCTACACAAACGCCATTGCCCTCGGTCGCTAAGTGATGGCAATTGATAATTGTGCTGTCCGTGGTGAGAGGTAATGCCTGAAATTTGGTATTCTCGGCACGCTCTTAACACTATGGATCACAGGATATAGAATTCGCAATGTATCTAGCTCCAACTACCATTCCAAGTTCAAAGTCTGTTAATTCCCGTTGTTCCGCCACAATCACGTCAGAAACCTTTCCACATAAATCATTTGAGTACAAATGACAGGTCTGGCAATCCACTGTCCTGTCATATGTTGTGCATGCAATACTACCGCCATATTTATATGTGATTATCGCAGTCCCATGCCTTTGTCATCTCAGTTAACATCCATCATTATGTGCACCGACTGGTCTCTCACCCTAAACTACCGCCGTTTGGAACTGGACAGTATACCCTCTGGTTCGCAACTATGGAATTTGTTTTCAGTATTGTAGGCATTCTGGATGACGACACCTTGTTCGTGACTTTAGTTTGTCATCTAGCAGAACATGCCAACGTCATCAGTCACATCATATTCGCACCGCCAATTCAAAACAAGTATGACACGGCAAAATCGATTCTTGTGTATCGACTGTCGTTGATACCGGAACAGAAGTAGAAACAAGAAATATACAAGGAGCAGCTCGCAGACAAGACTTCATCCCAAATTTGGCATCAACTGCAGACAATACCTGATGCAAGACTCAAGCTGCATGTAGCTCTGTGGACACAGTGGAGAATGAAACTTCGACCGCAATTACAAATGACAATGATCGTCCATTGAAAACAATTGTTGTGATCAATAGGGTGTGCAATAATGCAATGCCGTCAATGAATAGACACTGTAGGAAATTCCACGCCCAGAAGCGTGCAGCTACAACCAAATGCCAAGATCACCAATTCGCCATAACTTGCTATATGAGGATGATGTCCCTCTCTCTCTCCCCCCCCCCCCCCCTCCCCTCACCCCACCGTGAAGACAGTTCGCACCACTGCAACACCAGCTGGTAATGACTAGTCGAGACAGCTGGTAATGAATGGTCGAGAGCCACCCCCATCTCAAGGCCATTGCTCCTCTGCTATCAATGTCAGTTTGACGATGCCACAAGGAACTGCCATCAGCCTTGTGTTTTTCCAAACTCCACGTGCGGGTTATACTAGGCTCACTGACCCGTGCTAAATCAACAAGTTGCCAACAACCAGTTCATTGTAGGCGTTCTGGATGGTGTCAAACACACACCCTGCCACCTCTAACTCTGGACAGTGGACTGTATGTCTACGGCCACACAGGAACAACGACTTCCTGGTGGACATAGGCTTGGACATGAGCATGACACCAAATGAAACCACTTCAACATTTGTCACTATGACAGCACTCGAGCTCCACACCATTAATGATTCATGGATCATGATGCATAGAACTGTCGACTGAACCCTGCACCATTGCCTGCTGCATTGTTTCACACGGATTTTCCTCATGACCAACGGCAAGGAACCGGTATAGGAAATCCATTCCTTGCAATATCTCCATCTCTCACCAGACCTTGGAGTTCATCGCTCCTGTACCACAACACCAACCACTACGTCCTGGGACTCTTTGCCTCGACAACACCCTTATCCGGCAGAACAAGGGCATGCCGCACTGTGCATGAGGTTGAAAAAGTCACTACTCCAAAACACGCAAGGAATGTGTCATGAAGGTGGAAAATCTGTTGAGTATGCATCAGCAGTACCTGGTATTCTGTTCTATTTCAGATGCACTGCGCTCCGAAAATGAGACGCTCTGATGGCGCATAAATGACGCGTCCACTGCTCTTGCACTGGTGCAGGAGTACTACAAAAACCACACAGCTGAGGGTGGGGGAGTGAGCACAGCCGAGCCCACCCCATCTAGCTCAGCGCAACTGTCAGAGAACCCAGCATCTGTGTAGGAACTGCCTCGGACGCACCACACACAACACAGGTTAGTATGGCACACTCTGCCTCGCCAAGCAGTGCGTCGAACATAGGCACCCCTTCGATAGCAAATTTCCTGTGGTCCAAGGCGCAACAATGCACGATCCAAAACGGCACAGTGCACTGCATTCTAACGGATGCCGGCTCGCCAATTCGACACAAAATGTGCCATCCATCACCAGCTAACCTGCACACTGCAAAGGCGGAAGTTGAACTGTTAAATGCAGGAATAGTCCACCCTTCGGCAGCCCACGGGTATCATCGACAAAACTTGTGCGGATGAAAGATAGGAATATCAGATTCTGTGGGGACCACAGAGCTCTCAACTCCCGAACAGCGTATGATAGCCACCTGATATCCAGGACTGCAGGCACTCACTCACCGGCGCCACTGCATTTATTGTGATCGAATTTAAAAAGGCATGCCTCCAAATTCTTGTGTACCCAGACAATGTTGCAAAAACATACAATCATACCATTGGCCTGTTTGGATACATCTTCATCCCATAAGGTCTGAAGACTGCAGCCCAAACATGGCATCATTTCACAGACTGGAAACTTTTTGAGTTCAACTTCTGATATTGATATTTAGACGATATCCTCATTCCTCTGGCTACACCCTAGCTACACAATCAGCACCTTGAACAAGTTCTCACTGCCTTGCAGGTCATTAATGAATAGATGTCTCAGCTGTGGAAGACTGAAGTAACATACCTAGGGTATATACACTCCTGGAAATTGAAATAAGAACACCGTGAATTCATTGTCCCAGGAAGGAGAAACTTTATTGACACATTCCTGGGGTCAGATACATCACATGATCACACTGACAGAACCACAGGCACATAGACACAGGCAACAGAGCATGCACAATGTCGGCACTAGTACAGTGTATATCCACCTTTCGCAGCAATGCAGGCTGCTATTCTCCCATGGAGACGATCGTAGAGATGCTGGATGTAGTCCTGTGGAACGGCTTGCCATGCCATTTCCACCTGGCGCCTCAGTTGGACCAGCGTTCGTGCTGGACGTGCAGACCGCGTGAGACGACGCTTCATCCAGTCCCAAACATGCTCAATGGGGGACAGATCCGGAGATCTTGCTGGCCAGGGTAGTTGACTTACACCTTCTAGAGCACGTTGGGTGGCATGGGATACATGCGGACGTGCATTGTCCTGTTGGAACAGCAAGTTCCCTTGGCGGTCTAGGAATGGTAGAACGATGGGTTCGATGACGGTTTGGATGTGCCGTGCACTATTCAGTGTCCCCTCGACGATCACCAGTGGTGTACGGCCAGTGTAGGAGATCGCTCCCCACACCATGATGCCGGGTGTTGGCCCTGTGTGCCTCGGTCGTATGCAGTCCTGATTGTGGCGCTCACCTGCACGGCGCCAAACACGCATACGACCATCATTGGCACCAAGGCAGAAGCGACTCTCATCGCTGAAGACGACACGTCTCCATTCGTCCCTCCATTCACGCCTGTCGCGACACCACTGGAGGCGGGCTGCACGATGTTGGGGCGTGAGCGGAAGACGGCCTAACGGTGTGCGGGACCGTAGCCCAGCTTCATGGAGACGGTTGCGAATGGTCCTCGCCGGTACCCCAGGAGCAACAGTGTCCCTAATTTGCTGGGAAGTGGCGGTGCGGTCCCCTACGGCACTGCGTAGGATCCTACGGTCTTGGCGTGCATCCGTGCGTCGCTGCGGTCCGGTCCCAGGTCGACGGGCACGTGCACCTTCCGCCGACCACTGGCGACAACATCGATGTACTGTGGAGACCTCACGCCCCACGTGTTGAGCAATTCGGCGGTACGTCCACCCGGCCTCCCGCATGCCCACTATACGCCCTCGCTCAAAGTCCGTCAACTGCACATACGGTTCACGTCCACGCTGTCGCGGCATGCTACCAGTGTTAAAGACTGCGATGGAGCTCCGTATGCCACGGCCAACTGGCTGACACTGACGGCGCGGTGCACAAATGCTGCGCAGCTAGCGCCATTCGACGGCCAACACCGCGGTTCCTGGTGTGTCCGCTGTGCCGTGCGTGTGATCATTGCTTGTACAGCCCTCTCGCAGTGTCCGGAGCAAGTATGGTGGGTCTGACACACCGGTGTCAATGTGTTCTTTTTTCCATTTCCAGGAGTGTAGTAAATGCCACAGGAATTAAACCTATAGGTGACTGAACTGATGTCATCAAACAACTCCATCTCCCTCTGAATTGCCACAAGTTTTGACACTTCTTAGGTATCTTGAACTTCTATCAGCATCCGTACTGCTGCAAGCAAAACAGTACCCCAAACCCATGTCCTCACTGCACTAAACAAGCAGGGGAAAAGATAAGATGTTTGGAACAATAAAGTGAAGGTTGCATTTGAAATTGCTGAGGATTGTCTAACATAAGCAATTATATTGGCTCATCCCATTCAGAATGTGCAGCTCACTGTCCCCACAGACCCCAGTGGCACCGTAACTGGGGCTGTACTGCAACAAGTCGTGGGGTGCAAGACTAGAAAGCCACAAGCCACTCTCATGTGTCATGGACAGGAGTTGTGGACAGAGGCTTCATTGTGGGTATGGAGTATGAGCTTCAATCAAGGATGATCTGCAAGCATCACTAGCCAGAATTCTACATGGTGAGTCACTAATACCAAAGAAACGTCCCAGACAGGTGAACCCTTGTACTCTGGTTCAGCATTTGAAAGATAATATCCACATCAGTTATACGTGGGTGCTGCCACCCACACCACACTCAGTGTCTAAGGTGTTTGCACACGAAGCATGTCACGCTGCATGATGACACAATTAAACTGGCCTTACAACCACCCTACACAGGACCATTCCCAATCCTCATAACGAATACACACAAATTCAATATCTTGCTCAAGGACAAAGCGACGACTGTCTCGGTCAGCTACTGTGGGTCTTACAGGACAATGATCCAATGAATGCTGACAACACCACAGTAACAGACAACGACAGTAACAGACGACTACAATCCTCTTTGGACTCATAAGGACCTGTCAGTATCAATACAGACCTTAAAAACTTGGAGGCAGAGAACAAAAGCGTCACAGTCTTCAATAATACCTTGGTGGTGGATGCCCATAGGCACACTGCATCAACTTTGAATGCAGCCTGCACTCAAGTGAGTCGAACATGCAAATGTGCTACCACACGAACTTGACTGTGCTTCTATGTCATCTCTTTTACCAACAGATGGTGCCCTCACAATCATCTGTCCCGGGGTTCCAACATGACAGATGCCACTCAAAAGTCCACGTGCTGACGGGGATCCACCTGTAGATGCACCACCTCCCCTACTGCAGCCTGCAGTCTTGCGCATCCACTGCGAATCCCATTAGGGCTACACCGGACAGCTCTTGCCCTACCTACACCCTTCCATAAGAACGGCATCAGCGCTACAGGCGACATCTCTCCAAAAACTTGTCTGGTTGTGACTTGTTTACGCGCCTGCCATTGCACGACTTGTCAGGCATATCTGAGCAACGCTTCTCCAAGAAACGGTCTGGTTGTATCTCGCACATGCACCTGCCAGGGCACTATCAGTCAGGTACATCAGCGCAACGCTTCTCCACCTTATAGTCCAATCATGTCTCACGTATGTGCCGACCATGGCACGACTGGCCAGGCGACAAAAAGGGAATCTAGCCCCCTTAAATTAACTATGCCAAATCCGAAATTAACCACGCCTATCTCGTGTAGATGCGGGACAAATGCGAAAGAAAAAGAAGAAGATATCAATCTTCAGTCTGAACCTGAATGAGTCTCTTAATTTTCTTCATCAACCATTTTGCCTAGACGCAAATGCAAACGCAGTTTTAATGCTCACTATGACTGGCTTGCCTTTACACGGTAAAGATACATTAGTGTGATCACCATCTATGTGCTGTAACCACACGCAGATTGCAGGTGGCAGCACTAACAGTGGAAAGTACATAATGTGTGTCTGAGAGTTGCAGAAAACTGCAGTCATGTTACCAGAGAAACGGAGTGATTTATTTGATGTTCAAAAGAGCATGACCATTGGCTTTCTGGCCAAGGGTAGAAGCATTTCCGAATCGTTAAGTTCGTTAACTCTTCGCATGTTGCCATGGTTAAAGTATACCACACAAGGCAAAATGACACTCTCCAAAACCTGTGTCAAGGCCACTGTAGTGCAACACAGGCCGCCGGCTGGGGTGGCCAAGCGGTTAAAGGCGCTACAGTCTGGAACGGCGCGTCTGCTACGGTCGCAGATTCGAATCATGCCTCGGGCATGGATGTGTGTGATGTCCTTAGGTTAGTTAGGTTTAAGTAGTTCTAAGTTCTAGGGGACTGATGACCTTAGAAGTTAAGTCCCATAGGGCTCAGAGCCATTTGAACCATTTTTGCACCACAGGCCATAGATGAAAGGGGTGAATCACTGCCATGGAGATGTGTACAGGCAAACGGGGTGCAAGTATTGAACAACTGACCACCCAGATAAACCAAGGGGCTGCCGACGGTGTCTTCTCAACAACTGTTCAATGAACGTTGCTGTATATGGCTCTGTATATGGCTCTAAGTACTTTGGGACTTAGCATCTAAGGTCATCAGTCCCCTAGACTTAAAACTACCTAAACCTAACTAACCTCCATGTCACACAGCTCGCAGTGTATGTGTGTGGTTGAAAGAGCACAAGGATGAATTTATGATACTGTGATACTGCTGTGGCCAATGGACTCCCCGGACTAAAACCCAGTCGATAATCTGTGGGACCATCTGGTTCGAGTTATTTGCACCGTGGATCCTAAGCCGAGAAACCTAGCGCAGCTTGGAACGGCACTGGAGTCAATATGGCTCCACATCCCTGTCGGTACCTTCCAGGACTTTACTGACTCTCTCCCTGCAAGGCTCACAGAGGTCCGTACTGTAAATGGTGGTTAGGTAGGCTTTTGACAGGCGGGCACTTTAATATGACTGGACACCGTATATGGTTCGGGCACCCTACTGGTCGTTGCTCAACATTGAGGAATGTGGTATATGCGTGGTGGGACATAAACATACTTTGCTTCTGATGTAACACGTTTACCGTTCCAGTGTTGTCCATGATGGATAGGTCGGTCACACACTGTACCTTGACCTTCAGGGTCACTTGTTCTCAGTCCTCTAGTTTTGTCTGTCATTTCAAAAGTGAAGTATACGGCACTCCCACTGATATGACTGAAGAACTGGAGCAGCGAATTGTACAGCCCTGTCAAGGTTTATGAGACGATCTGGTGATGTTGGAAAGAATTCGTTGCTCACTGCAGCGACGAGTGTCTTCTTCTTCTTCATCATCTTCTTGAAACGTTTCTAATTATGCAGGTCGTTCACAGAGCCTCTTCCAATCTTCTGTTTTCTCCCATAGTCTACCATTCAGCGTTTCCTCCCTTTGTAGCCCTCTTAGATTCACATCATTCTTGAACTGATCTCTCCATCTCGTTCGATATCTTCCAAATGGTATTCTCCCAGATTATGTCTATTCCAGAGCTCTTATTAGAAGTCTACCTTGGTCCATTGGTTTAACGTGACCAGATAATTTCAGCCCATTTCCCTGTATAGTTTATTTCAGGGGACTGAGTTCAAGCGTGTTTCTTATTGTTTCATTGGTTATCCTGACTCTTCTCCTCTTAATCAGGATTCCTTCTAGAAAGCGTATGCACCTCTGTCGCTTGTATTCTACTCAGATCTTTCCTTGTTCAAGGCCAACAGTCTCATCCATAGGTCAAAACTGATAGACAATATGACTTGTATACCATTATATTTTGCAATGTATCCGATACACAAAGATACAGTTTTGAGCAATTTTCTATCATCTAAGAAATTTCATCTTTGATGTTTCCTTTCTTGGTTAGCTTACTTCCTAGCTATTTCAAAGTATCTACTTCTTTAATAATTTTTTTCGATTGCAAGTCACATCCTTCATTTTTCGATAGTTCCTGCTGCTTTTAATTACCTCAACAATTTTAAGCTTAAGCAGTGTTGCCACCAAATGTGAGGGCAATACATGGGATAGCTTCTTTAATACACTAATTGCCATTAAAATTGCTACACCACGAAGATGACGTGCTATAGACGCGAAATTTAACCGACAGGAAGATGATGCTGTGACATGCAAATGATTAGCTTTTCAGAGCATTTACACAAGATTGGCGCCGGTGGCGACACCTACAACATGCTGACATGAGGAAAGTTTCCAACCGATTTCTCATACACAAACAGCAGTTGACCGGCGTTGCCTGGTGAAACGTTGTTGTGATGCCTCGTGTAAGGAGGAGAAATGTGTACCATCGGATGAGGGCTGAGTTGGCATCCCTTCGCTTACAGCTGCAGGCGGCGCTGACTTCGGTCGCGCAGCTTGAGGCTGTTGCCAATGTGGGGAGCCGGACTTGGGTATCACGCGGATGTCAACCTCGTCCTCTCTGTCCTCAGATCGGTCTGCCGCTAAGGTTGCCCCGGTTGCTGCCCGCAGTGGGGCTGATCCCTCGCCTGTGGTTGATTAGGAGGTCGTTCCAAGGCGTGGCAGGCAGCAAAAGACGTCCCCGGAGGCTGATCAGAAAGCCTCCCAAGTGCGTCTGACAGACAGGTTATAGGTACTGTCACTGGCTGAGCCAGATGCAGCTGCCTGCCCTGTTTCAGAGGATGATTCTCAGCCTTCAAGGTCCAGGCAATTGCGGAGGGTGGGCTTATTGGTAGTTGGGAGCTTCAATGTTAGGCGCGTAATGGGGCCCCTTAGGGATATGACGGCTAAGGAGGGAAGAAATCCAGTGTGCACTCCGTGTGCATTCCGGGTGGGGTCATTCCTGATGTGGAAAGGGTCCATCCGAAGGCCATGAAGAGCACAGGGTGCAGCCAGCTGCAGGTGGTGGCACATGTCGGCACTAATGGCGTGTGTCGCTTTGGATCTGAGGAAATTCTCTCTGGATTCCAGCAGCTATCTGATTTGGTGAAGGCTGCCGGTCTTGCTTACGAGATGAAGGCAGAGCTCACCATCTGCGGCATCATTGACAGAACCGACTGCGGACCTTTGGCGCAGAGCCGGGTGGAGGGTCTGAATCAGAGGCTCAGACGGCTTTGCGACCGTGTTGGCTGCAGATTCCTTGACTTGCGCCATAGGGTGGTGGGGTTTCGGGTTCCGCTGAATAGGTCAGGAGTTCACTACACTCAGCTGGCGGCTACACGGGTAGCGGAGGCTGTGTGGCGTGGACTGGGCGGTTTTTTAGGTTAGAAGGCCTCGGGAAAGTACGGGGTGGGCTGCAATCTCAAAGGGTGCATGGCAAATACAGGACGTGCTTGGATCAAGGAACAGTTGGAATTGTAGTTGTAAATTGTTGTAGTTGTGCTGGGAAAGTCCCTGAGCTTCAAGCGCTAATAGAAAGCACAGAAGCTGAAATCGTTATAGGTACAGAAAGCTGGCTAAAGCCTGAAATAAGTTCTGCAGAAATTTTTACGAAGGCTCAGACGGTGTTCAGGAAAGATAGATTAGGCAGAATTGGTGGTGGAGTGTTTGTGACTGTCAGTAGTGGTATATCCTGTAGTGAAGTCGAAGTACATACTCCGTGCGAATTGGCATGGGTGGAGGTTATACTTAACAGCCGAACTAAGTTAATAATTGGCTCCTTCTACCGACCCTCAGACTCCGATGATATAGTTGCTGAACAGTTCAGAGAAAATTTGAGTCTCGTAACAAATAAATACCCCACTCATACGGTTATAGTTGGTGGGGACTTCAACCTTCCCTCCATATGTTGGCAAAAATACTTGTTCAAAACCGGTGGTAGGCAGAAAACATCTTCCGAGATTGTCCTAAATGCTTTCTCCGAAAATTATTTCGAGCAGTTAGTCGACGAACCCACGCGAATTGTAAATGGTTGCGAAAACACACTTGACCTCTTAGCCACAAACAATCCAGAGCTAATAGAGAGCATCATGACTGATACAGGGATTAGTGATCACAAGGTCGTTGTAGCTAGGCTCAATACCGTTTCTTCCAAATCCACCAGAAACAAACGCAAAATAATTTTATTTAAAAAAGCGGATAAAGTGTCACTAGAAGCCTTCCTAAGAGACCATCTCCATTCCTTCCGAACTGACTATGCAAATGTAGACGAGATGTGGCTCGAATTCAAAGATATAGTAGCAACAGCAATTGAGAGATTCATACCTCATAAACTGGTAAGAGATGGAACTGATCCCCCATGGTACACAAAACAGGTCCGAACGCTGTTGCAGAGGCAACGGAAAAAGCATGCAAAGTTCAGAAGAACGCGAAATCCCGAAGATTGGCTAAAATTTACAGACCCGCGAAATTTGGCACGGACTACAGTGCGAGATGCCTTTAACAGGTTCCACAACGAAACATTGTCTCGAAATTTGGTAGAAAATCCGAAGAAATTCTGGTCGTATGTAAAGTATACAAGCGGCAAGACGTAGTCAATACCTTCCTGCGCAGTGCCGATGGTACTGTTACCGACGACTGTGCCGCTAAAGCGGAGTTACTGAACGCAGTTTTCCGAAATTCCTTCACCAGGGAAGACGAATGGAATATTCCAGAATTTGAAACACGAACAGCTGCTAGCATGGGTTTCTTAGAAGTAGATACCTTAGGGGTTGCGAAGCAACTCAAATCGCTTGATACGGGCAAGTCTTCAGGTCCAGATTGTATACCGATTAGGTTCCTTTCAGATTACCCTGATACGATAGCTCCCTACTTAGCAATCATATACAACCGCTCGCTCACCGATAGATCTGTACCTACAGATTGGAAAATTGCGCAGGTCACACCAGTGTTTAAGAAGGGTAGTAGGAGTAATCCATCGAATTACAGACCTGTATCATTGACGTCGGTTTGCAGTAGGGTTTTGGAGCATATACTGTATTCAAACATTATGAATCACCTAGAAGGGAACGATCTATTGATACGTAATCAGCATGGTTTCAGAAAACATCTTCTCTTTACTCGCACGAAGTAATGGCCGCTGTCGACAGGGGATCTCAAGTTGATTCCGTATTTCTAGATTTCCGGAAAGCTTTTGACACCGTTCCTCACAGGCGACTTCTAATCAAGCTGCGGGCCTATGGGGTATCGTCTCAGTTGTGCGACTGGATCCGTGATTTCCTGTCAGGAAGGTCGCAGTTCGTAGTAATAGACGGCAAATCATCGAGTAAAACTGAAGTGATATCAGGTGTTCCCCAGGGAAGCATCCTGGGACCTCTGCTGTTCCTGACCTGGTTGACAATCTGAGCAGTTCTCTTAGGTTGTTCGCAGATGATGCTGTAATTTACCGTCTAGTAAGGTCATCCGAAGAACAGTATCAGTTGCAAAGCGATTTAGAAAAGATTGCTGTATGGTGTGTCAGGTGGCAGTTGACGCTAAATAACGAAAAGTGTGACGTGATCCAAATGAGTTCCAAAAGAAATCCGTTGGAATTCGATTACTCGATAAATAGAACAATTCTCATGGCTGTTAATTCAACTAAGTACCTGGGTGTTAAAATTACGATCAACTTCAGTTGGAAAGACCACATAGATAACATTGTGGAGAAGGCGAGCTAAAGGTTGCGTTTCATTGGCAGGACACTTAGAAGATTCAACAAGACCACTAAAGAGACAGCTTACACTGCACTCGTTCGTCCTCTGTTAGAATATTGCTGCGCGGTGTGGGATACTTACCAGGTGGGATTGACGGAGGACACCGAGAGGGTGCAAAAAAGGGCAGCTCGTTTTGTATTATCACGTAATAGGGGAGAGAGTGTGGCAGATATGATACGCGAGTTGGGATGGAAGTCACTAAAGCAAAGACGTTTTTCGTCGCGGCGAGATCTATTTACGAAATTTCAGTCACCAACTTTCTCTTCTGACTGCGAAAATATATTGTTGAGCCCAACCTACATAGATAGGAATGATAATCAAAATAAAATAAGAGAAATCAGAGATCGAACAGAAAGGTTTAGGTGTTCGTTTTTCCCGCGCGCAGTTCGGGAGTGGAATGGTAGGGAGATAGTATGATTGTGGTTCATTGTGATTCTATGAACCCTCTGCCAATCACTTAAATGTGAATTGCAGAGTAATCATGTAGATGTAGATGTAGATCACGTTTCCGACTTTGATAAGGGTCGGATTGTAGCCTATCGCGATTGCGGTTTATCGTATCGCAACATTGCTGCTCGCGTTGGTGGAGATCCAATGATTGTTAGCAGAATATGTAATCGGTGGGTTCAGGAGGGTAATACGGAACGCCGTGCTGGATGCCAACGGCCTCGAATCACTAGCAGTCGAGATGACAGGCATCTAATCCGCATGGCTGTAACGGATCGTGCAGCCACGCATCGATCCCTTAGCCAACAGATGGGGCCGTTTGCAAGACAACAACCATCGGCACGAACAGTTCGACGACGTTTGCAGCAGCATGGACTATCAGCTCGGAGACCATGGCTGCGTTTACTCTTGACGCTACATCACAGACAGGAGCGCCTGCGATGGCGTACTCAACGACGAACCAGGGTGCACGAATGGCAAAATGTCATTTTTCCAGGTGCTGTTTACAGCATCATGATGGTCGCATCCGTGTTTGTCGACATCACGGTGAACGCACATTGGAAGCGTGTATTCGTCATCGCCATACTGGCGTATCACCCGGCGTGATAGTATGGGGTGCCATTGGTTACACGTCTCGGTTACCTCTTGTTCGCATTGAGGGAACTTTGAACAGTGGACGTTAAATTTCAGATCTGTTACGACCTGTGGCTCTACCCTTCATTCGATCCCTGCGAAAACCTACATTTCAGTAGGATAATGCACGACCGCATGTTGCAGGTCCTGTACGAGCCTTTCTGGATACAGAAAATGTTCGACTGCTGCACTGGCCAGCACATTCTTCAGATCTCTCACCAATTGGAAACGAGCAACTGGCTCGTCACAATATCCAGTCACTACTCTTAAAGAACTATGGCATCGTGTTGAAGCTGCATGGGCAGCTGTACCTGTACACGCCATCCAAGCTCTGTTTGACTCAATGCCCAAGCGTATCAAGGCCGTTATTATGGCCAGAGGTGGTTGTTCTGGTACTGATTTCTCAGGATCTATGCACCCAAATTGCGTGACGGTGTAATCACATGTCAGTTCTAGTTTAATATATTTATGCAATGAATACCCGTTTATCATATGCATTTCTTCTTGGTGTAGCAATTTTAATGGCCAGTAGTGTAGGTACTAGAGTTCCGTAAAATGTATTACGTAATGTGATGAAGTAGAATTTTAACCTTTGTTAACGTAGGCCTTTGACGAAATTTGGCCCCCAATTAGATGGGGACAAATGTTAAAATTTAAAACTCATTTATACTAACTAGAACAGTAAATGAAGGCAGTGGCGGCACGTAATCAAACATTCGCTGTTATGGACTAATGTTTTCTGGAATGATTTCGCTTCTGTTGTCGCATGTATTCACCAGCTTCAGTTTTCGCTACTAATTATGATACCTGTACATAAATTTTGCTCCAGGGCGCACCTGGTGCCCCTCTCAGCTTGCCTGCCCAAGCGCCCGTTTGTGTCGCTTGGGTCTTAAGCCGGCTTTGGCTGACAGGAGCAGTTTCGTACAGTATACATAAAAAATAAGCAATATTTCACAGCATACGTCCTTCACTGATTCGTAACTTAACATTAGCATATGACGAAACATTTCAGCTTAATTTATCCATAATTATTGATACATATACTCATGACTTATTCACGCTAGATGTATAGATTCAAAATCAGGTGTGTCTTGTTTTACTGTAGTGTCTTTTATATGTCATGCTTTTCCCTGGCAAAATACTGAGAGCAACTTAGGGACAGCCCCGTAAGTGAAATTTGCTGTACAGTAATTCTTAACAGACATGAGCTACGACAGAAAACGCAGCACCCTGCATGCATACATTGAAGTCTTCTTGGAAAATGCTCATGGTTATCTCTTTATAATCCACTAGAGGCCGTAACTCGCTGTCGCTAGTGTGGTCCCTTTCTACACATTTTATTGCATTGCTTCACACGAGGAAATCGCTTCAACAAGATTACAGTCAGTTCCTTTCTTCATGGTCATGCAGGCTGAATCTAAGTTATTCTTTGTCTTTAATGATCTGAATAACAATTGGGCATTAGGCTTGGTCGCACTGGCATCTTTCATATGATTTTTTTGTTTTCCACGGAAGTCACAATAATTCTGTAGTATGTCTTCCATTTGCTTTCTCTACTTGTAGTTTCACGTGACAATCCAGTATCACATCCCACGTGGTCTTACTCCTTGGTATTTAAATGATGTAACAGCCGCCGTACAATTACCTCTAATCTTGTAGTCGGATTCTGGCTGGTTTCTTCTGTTGCTTTTGCGCTCCATCTTGCCTTCATTCACATTTAAGGAGAGCTACCAGAGTCCATCAAGCGGAAATCCTGCCAAAGTCAGTTTTCATACCCTTACATATCGATGGACAACTGTAGACACCATAAGCGTAAATGGACAGAGTGCTGCTATCCCTTTGTGCTAAACCATTTATAATTACAAACAATATTAAGCTCTGGGCTGGTGCATAGAAGAACTCTGGGTGAAGTTCAGTAGAATAGTTGACCAAGCACTGGAAAATATGCACCTAGTAGAAGAATATGTGATGGGAGGGACCCTCCTTGGTATACAGTCACTGTAAAGAAACTTCTAAGGAAAAATTCACTACTGCATAGTGGTAAAAATCAAAGAACTGGAGCACAGGTATAGAGCCGCTACAAGAAGTAAGTTTGGTTGTTAAAACGGCAGAGCAAAAGTAAAATTTGCAGCCCAGACTGGTTTTTCATTATATCGCTTCAGTATTGCCAAGGCTCTACGACATTGGGGTAACACCTTAGCAGTGAGCGAAATGAGGTTAATCCTGGCTTTGCCTCAGACGTAGGTGATATGTTATTCATGTGTAGATGGTATTCCTGAGACATATTGTAACCGCGCGGTCCGAGGTGCCTTGTCCTGGTTCGCGCTGCTCCCCAGTCGGAAGTTCGAGTCCTCGCTCGGGCATGGGTGTGTGTGGGTTGTCCTTAGCGTAAACTAGTTTAAGATAGATTAAGTAGTGAGTAAGCTTAGGGAGCGATGACCTCAGCAATTTGGTCCCATAGTACCTACCACAAATGTCCAAATTTGAGACATATTGAGTCCCATCTTTATCTACGATAATGATGGAAGCCAATGGAATGAATTAAAATTTGTACTAGATGAAGGTGAGATTCAATATGTCTTAGGAATACCATCTATACATGATTAATAACGGGAGCGATTATTTACAAACTACACCTTTATGAGTGAGTCTTGTTCTCCTTCCTGGTTTTATTCTGTGTCTCTATCTGGGGTCAGCATGTTACTTCGGATTTGGCAATGCTAATGATAGTGGGTGGCCAGATGCGCTTCCTCATGTCATCAGTTCCCCTGTGGGACGGTGATCCGTGGTAAATATTGCTGTTCTTGAAGAGCGCGCCGCAGCGCGTAGTGTGAAGCGGTCGCCCTCCGTTTCTGGCGGTGGCGCCGCTGTGGCAATCGCAGCTTTGGTGTCTCCGTGTGGTGGGAAAGGGGAAGGTAGCCTGTTCACGTGCATTTAAGGGCCGCTAGGAGCTCGCTAGGACGAGTCTGGAGAGTTGGTCAGTCGGAGTGAGTCTTGGTCAGTCACTCGTCACCAGCTTGCTCATCTGTCTCTCGTCCGCATTTGTTAGGCAGTTAGTGCCTGTCTGTCTGTCGGTCTGCCGTACGTTAATAGCTGCTTCTGTCATGTTTGTCGGATTCGGTTCAAAAAATGGTTCAAATGGCTCTGAGCACTATGGGACTCAACTGCTGAGGTCATTAGTCCCCTAGAACTTAGAACTAGTTAAACCTAACTAATCTAAGGACATCACAAACATCCATGCCCGAGGCAGGATTCGAACCTGCGACCGTAGCGGTCTTGCGGTTCCAGACTGCAGCGCCTTTAACCGCACGGCCACTTCGGCTGGCTCGGATTCGGTGTTAACGAATTTATTCCTTGAAGTGTAACGGCCGAATTCCTGAAATATGTTTTTATCTGGCTTATCATCTTGAGAGGCGGTGTATGTGTAATGTAGAGCATGTTTGTACATTTTATGTAAGACTGCATTTCATGGTTTTTTTATTTAAATGGTCATTTTAGTAAATAAAGTTGCCAATCTTCAACCGCAAGAGTTTTCTTTTAAAAACAAGTTGCACTTTCGGTGGTAAGTAATTTTTTTAATGTGAGTGTTTTGTACCATTTCCATCCCTCCTACGGGGTGCATAGTTTGTGTGTTTGTGTGAGTTGTTAAAATTTTTAGTTTAAAGTAATTTGGTGTGTTGCAGATTTGCACCAGAGTAGTCTTTCAGAGGTTGTTGTGAGCGGTCGTGACTATGGCCGTGTTAAAAGGGAGCGGCATGGTTCTCAGCCCGAAAGCACATACTGCCCAAAAAAAAAAAAAAAAAAAAAAAAAAAAAAAAAACCATTTGTTGAAAGAAATTTGCTGTCATCAGTTACCCACTGGCAACTACTTCCACACTCATGTAGTGTGATTAAATGTGTTAATGTTCTTGATGAATAGCTAGTAAATAAAGTAAATTCTAAAGAAAAGGTTTTGAAAGTAAATTCACGGTTCACACGGAATTTGTGAACCGACCTGCCTGGTCGATTCTTATCGCATGTGCAAGAGTGAGAACTTTTTCTGTATGTCTGCGGATTGAGTAAGTGAGGTGGGATGTGGATGCCAGTCTGGCATGCACCTAAACGGATGTGGGAAACCGCCTGAAAACCACATTCAGGCTGGCCGGCACAGCGGCCCTCGTCGATAATCCTCCAGAAGGATTCAATGCGGGGCCGTCGCACCTCCTCGTGTCCCGATGGCAGGGGCTTTGATGTATTTGGCTATCTAGATAGATACGCCTTAGTTAGTGAGTGTAGCGATAAAATACTGGTGCAGTCGCAGAATACATATATGTGAATCTATTGTTGAATGCGGAATTTAATGTTTCGTCTTCCTCTCTGTTATTTCCTGTTTCAGCACCAGACTGTACACGGCAGACTGGATGTATAGCAGAAACCCATTCATTGAATTTCCCACGATTTACGAGCAGAACATTCTCTTTGATTATAAAAATAAGTATTTTAAATGTCTAGGAATCTCACGGAATTAGACATCAAATGAGTCCATTTCAACCATTTTTGTCACGCAGCAAATTTTAACACAGGAAATGTGTACATATCTAGGAATGCCCACCAAAACATAGCGAACTAAATTAGAATAACAGGCCTAAGTAACACTCCGATAATGAGTACTGTAGATGTAAACTGACATTTAAAACCGACTCGCGCCAGATGCTGTCTTTCGAAGATTGGTGCTGAAAAAAATCAGCTGGTCGTTAACACATATCAGGAAGTAGCCAGGAAACTTGATTAGTTCGCAAGAACTTCCCGCTGGCTTTCTAGTATTCGAAGGCAACTCTTTTAAAGTCAGCGGCGCCCACCAGGTACAAAGCATTATCTACGTTCAGGGACCCGAAGATGACAGTTATGTAAACAAATTCCGTTCTGGTGACGTAACCGAAATGATAAGATAACAGAGCAGCCAGTTATCGTCTTCGCATCGCCTCTGACAAATATTATGAGTCAACTTGCAGTTCACTGGCGGATTTATATTCTCTTCGATAGTCACATATCCTTTCACGACATCCAGGCAATTCCACGATGCTTGTAAATATAAAAATGTTAAGTGATCGCCTGCTCCATTACAACAGCGACTGACTTTTCCATAGTGTCCCAGTGCTTCAGCCGGAAATAATTAAGTTTTTTCTCACCTGCTGCTTTTCTTAATGGAATTTCACTCAGCGTACGTTAAACAGACTTCTTTCAAGAAGAGCAGATAGAAGAGGTTGACAGTCTTAAATTCCTAGGATTACAACTTGATAATAAATTCAGTTGGGAGGAGCACACCACAGAACTGCAGAAGCGCCTTAACAAATCTGTATTTGCAATTCGAGTGTTAGCAGACATAGGCGACATAAAAATGAAAAAGCTTGCATACTTTGCCTACTTTCATTCCATAATGTCATATGGTATAATATTTTGGGATGACTCTTCAAGTCAAACAAAAGTTTTCAGAGTCCAAAAGCGTGTAACACGTATTATTTGTGGAGTAAATTCACGGATATCCTGTAGAAACCTCTTCAAAGAACTGGGCATACTAACTACTGCCTCTCAGTATATTTACTCCTTAATGAAATTTGTCCTAAATAATATATCTCTTTTTCCAACAAACAGCTCAGTTCATACATACAATACCAGGAACAAAAATATCTGCACAGGGCCTTAAAAGCACGTACTTTAGTTCAAAAAGGGGTCCACTACTCAGGAACACTTATCTTTAATCATTTGCCAGCAAACATAAAAAATTTAGTTACAAATAAAGATCAGTTCAAAAGGAGCCTGAAAGACTTACTAGTGGCCAACTCCTTCTACTCCAATAACGAATTTTTTAATAAAAACAAATGATGTATTGTATATATTAATACTCATAGTATTGTTATTTCAGCTTAAAAAAATTGAAATGTTCCACATCCACGAGGATGTCCTGAGCGCGGATCTGTGGAACGAAAATCTAATCTAATCTAATCTAATCTTCATTCATTCAAACGCCTAGTGACAGACACATCGGAACTTATCGCTTTCAGATATCGTGCTCATTCTACATGATTTTAACTATTTGTATTGACATTGGATATATATGTAAATGTTAATAACTCTTGAATATTGGGAAAGAGTTAGCTGATACAGTGCCTGGATTGAAATCTCACAGCTAATGCAGATATTTAAGAGGTCTTAGTTCCTACGGTATAGCACATATCGAAGAAAGATGTGCTATTCTGAACAGTTATTATACAGGGTGGAGAAAAATTGTGTCACGGAATTTTAACCCTGGATAGCTGATGCCAGTAGGAACCAAAATTACTAACGTTCTGTAGGTCGACAGCGCATAATATTTAAACTACGGAAACTTGGCGCCACGCGCTCCTACTGGCCATGGGATTGCCCTGTTGCCGTTCGTCGGTTGACGGGGAACGCTATGGTTGTCAGTTCTCACATGCAAACGTCCCTCACCCCGTCACTGCACCAACGTGAAACGCACACGTGTCGAACAGGTCTTGCTGTTTGTCTCCACCTCACGCAAGAGGCATTCACACGTAAGCTTCGCTTCGGAGCACACACACGTCACCTGCAATTTAGTCATACAGTAAGCATGGCGGCAAAGTATTCATTTGAAGAACAACGAGATATGGTTTTTGTTTACGGACTAGCCGACGGTGATGCGCATGAAGCTCGACGGCTGTATGTGGAACGGTACCCAGCAAGACGCCACCCACATCCGCAAACGTTTACAGCAATTCACCGGCGACTTGCCGAAACAGGCTCATTGGCGGGATATCATGGTGATGCTGCCTTTGAAGAGACTGTTCTCGAGCGCTTCGAGGAAGCACCTAAGACAAGTACTCGAGCGGTTGGACACGACATGGGGAGGGGGTCACTCATCGGTTAGTCTTGGAGGTTTTGAGGGGTGATGGACATCATCCATTTAGTTTCCACCCTGTCCAAGACCAAAATCCTGTGGCGGACTACGAACACAGACTAGGGTTTTGCCTGTGGTTTCTGCGACGTGTCGCACGAGATCACGACTCCCCATCATTGCGTTGTTTACCGAAGAGTCACCTTCCATCTGGATGGCCTTTACAACATTCGAAACGTTCATTACTGGGCAAGGGGAGATCCTCACCTGACTTACGTCCACGGACACCAGGAACGATTTTCGCTAAACATTTGGGCAGGCGTTGTGGGTGACCATCTGATTGGGCCGGTCCGTCTACCTCCTCGATTTACTGGGTCAAATTACCTTCACTTTTGGCAACAAACTCTACCCAGCCTGCTGGAAGATGTTCCCCAGGACATACGGCTGTGCATGTGGTTGCAGCATGATGGGACGCCCGCACATAACAGTCGTGCTGTGCGCGGATAAATGACGTCTTCGACGGCCGGGCAACTGGCAGAGGTGCTCGTAGGACATGGCCTCCGCGGTCACCAGCTCTCACGCCACCGGACTTTTTCCTGTGGGGATTCTTCAAGGTTCTAGTTCACCCACTTGGACGCGAACCACCTAGAAACAAAGAGGAATTAATGGTTCGCATTCAACATGCCGCCTATCACATCAGGGCAATGCCAGGAATCTTTGAAAGAGTTCCGCAAAACACCGTTAGACGTTACCAAGCTTGTGTCTCGTCAGAGGGTCGCCAGTTCGAGCACCTGCTGTAAGTAAACAATGTCCTAGCTACAAAAAAGCCCTTTTCAGGGTCGACACGATTTGTAAAAGACTTTCTGTACGCGAAGTAACAGCTGTTGACGGGTTTGTTCCCAGTACGTCTTATCATGAAACTACAATGGATGTGTCGGGACCCTGGTGGAGCCGCCCCCAGAGTGCGCGCTACCACCGAGCGTGCGGGGCGCCTTGGATACATCGTGAACTCCAGCAGGCAAAGCATTGGCGGTCATATGTCGTCCAGAGCATCGGGCAACAGGGCAATCCCGCGGCCAATCGGAGCGCTTGGCAACAGGTTTTGTAGTGCGTTGCCGACCTACACAACATTAGTAATTTTGGTTCTTGCTGGCATCAGCTATGCAGGGTTAAAATTTCGTGACAATTTTTCTCCACCCTATATACATATTTTATGAGGGAGCTGTAAAAAATCTGAATCTGCGAAGAGGAAGAGAAGGTGCACCGTGGTCGTCACCAACAACACTGCGTTTTTGAAGGCCCAGCATCAGAGTAGGAAGTACAAAGAAATACAGTTTAGCTTTATCGCAAGGCCAAATAATACAGTCGATCCTCAGGTCTGGCTCAGTGATGCCAGAATTTGGCTCCCTGGGACAAATGTTCTCAAAAGGCACAAGGAGTTTCAAATTCTGAGATTCAGGAGCGTACCAGCGATTTCGACTTGGCATGCATTCCAAGCCCATATGAAGCTTAACAGGGGAGGGGGAGACAGAACATAGTAGGGTCTGAGGTGCCTCTACGCACAGGAGGACATGAACACTGCTGACAACAACATCCACAGTGGAGGCCACGTTTCGCGAGTCAGTTTCCCAGTGCCTGGGGTGCTGCGGCGCTCCGGATACTTACAGTTCCTTATGAATAGAGGTAGATGGATTGGCCTTCATCACGTGCAGATGAATCGTGAACAATAACTATGTCTAATATTATAACATTAATTTATCTTTT
Organism: Schistocerca americana; assembly: GCF_021461395.2. Lineage (NCBI taxonomy): Eukaryota > Metazoa > Arthropoda > Insecta > Orthoptera > Acrididae > Schistocerca > Schistocerca americana. Next base: position 928,706,442 of record NC_060119.1, on the reverse strand, counting down.
TTTATAGGTAGCCCTTTTTCCAATATTTAATACATTTTTGTAATTAGATAGTCCCGTGTCTATTTTCTGTATCCCACCCACACCCCACCATGCTTATTTTCTTCTTCCTCTCTCTCTGTCTCTCTTTCTTTTACAGGCCACTTGTTTTGTTTAAATATTACTGATTGTTAAGTGCTGTAATGCTGTATATTATAATTGCACAGTGATCTATTTATGAGACAAACAAAATGTTGTTGATGTACTGTGGATGTTAATAATAATAATAGTAATAATAATAATAATAACAAAATAAGTAACAGGATATCATAATATTACCATTAGGCTAAGACACTCGAAGCATCCCTATCTCTATAAACATGACTCTGCAAAAACTGCAGCAGTGCCAACCAAACTGAGGAACATGTATTACTTTATTTTCCGTTAGTGAGCTCCGCGCTCAGGCGCTAAAGAACCATTCTGTGCTGACCTGCCGCCGTCTCTTCCTCTGCACTGGCGTCATTCAGATGCGCTATGGAGGGTCATTTGGTCAGTGGACAGCTCTCCCGGCCATTGCAGCTTCCCTTCTCACTCAAGTCGCTCCTCAATCGGCATCACGAAGATGAGTGCATCCTGTACCAGTCCTCCTACCTCACAGTACTGGTAACTGAACCCGACCTTCCGCATGGTAGTCACACACACTAGCCACTCAGCTATGGAGTCGGATGACACACATTATTTACTACATGTAAAAAACACGGTATCGCAACACGACATCCCTTAGGAGTGGGGTGCGGATGGGAAGGTGAGGTCATAAAAAATAATCAAAAACGAATCTTTTTCGCGTCGAATACGTACTTCTGGGGTAACTGAACTTACTGGTGACAGTCCTGGTGACATTCCGCAACTTTCGATGGGTTAAGCGTGGGTACGGGGTGATGTAAAAGGAAGCAACCAGTCAACACCGAGGAACCAGCTACTATAAAAAATTTAAAAAGTAGCGGTTCAATCCAGTTCGATTGCTCATGGATGTACCTCGCTATGGTCCAACAGGTTAGGGTTTCCTACATATATCATTCAGTTTCTTTCACAGGTGACGGACGATTCATTCGAATTGTGTAGACAAGCTGGTCCACGACCCATTTGCTGTCCAGTGGCAGCTGCAGAGAAGTTAATTTTCCAAACTTTATCATCTTTCCTAATAATCTTAACTATTACAGTAGCTTTTTTCTGCTATGAGCTACATACGAATAGAATCAACAGCTAATTTTTTCATCAAAATTATTTAATATTCAGTATACAGCAGAGAACTTTAAAATTTAAGTCGCTCTGTGGACCGTTGCTGTTAACTTCCCAAGTATGGTTCGTGAAGTACAGTTATTGAAACAGTCGGTGATTGCTTGAATAATTAAAACATAGATATTTACCAACGCAGGCTTTCACGATCAGTATTTGCGTCCTAGTGTCTCACGTTTTATAGGCATAAGTCTTGGTACAAGGCATATTTCTCTGCCTAATGTATAGCTTTCCATTTCTGAAGACATCATCAGAGGCTATAAAGACTCGGACAGCAGTACAAACTAGAACGTGTAACCGCATACTTTCCTTCTTTGGCAGGCACGTCTATTTCATTCTTAGACAGAACTCTCTCTGTCTTATTATTAATAATATAATCCACACGTAAATGAAAGAAAATTACACTCTTCTTCTGAAACTCTCATCTTCTGTCAATCATATCACAGATTCTACTCCCACGGTTCAGTACGTTGAACTGTCAGTCTTGTCCCAAATATCGCGATACAACTTATTGACGAGAAAAATGTATATCCCATTGACTTACAGTTCACAGCGGCCATGTCGCGTCCCGTGTGATGGATGTGCTCTCAGAGCAGCGCTGATCACGAGCGATCATAGAATACCAACGAAAGACATTGTTGACAAACTGCCTATTGGCTTCTGTCTCGGGTTCTTCGGCCGACGTTCATATGAACGTCGGCCGAAGAACCCGAGACAGAAGCCAATAGGCAGTTTGTCAACAAGTGGCCACGAAAGCCTTAACAATTTTGAAAGACATTGTTACTAATATCGAAGCTGCAGTTCGTTATTTACCTAAACCAGCTGCAGATAAAATACATATGGAATCAGTAATGACGTTGCTTAGAAGTATTTCAATTAAAGATGAGAGGAAAGATCTCAGACTTACGCTCTGAAAGAAACATTATAATTCTTCCAACAGATAAATATAGTGCTACAGTGGTAATTAAGAAAAGAAAAATACCATTGTAAACATTGGAACGTATTAGAACCAAGAAGATACAGTAAGATGGATCCCACAACTTCTGTTTTTAGGATGATAATAGCTTCCTCGATATATCTCATTGGCAGATAGTTCTCATCAAATCAGACACATTGCCTCCAAGATTGTATGGTTTACTCAAAATTCAAGAACCTGGCATATATTTGAGACCTACTGTTAGCGCTATTGACTGTCCAACTTATAGGATTTTCAAACAGTTGGATATCCTCCTACAGCCATTTATAGCAGAAACTGACACATATACTAAAGGTTCTCGTATTTCATCGAATAATTAAACTTTCCGTCCCAGAAATATGTGGTCTGATTTGATGTTTCACTATTTACTATGGTTCTCCCTAATGAAGCGATGTTACAGTTGGAAACTACTTTCGCAAAAGATATGGCAGAACTCTTTAAACATTGTTTCACATCCATTTGCTTTCAATGAGTCAAATATTCTGTGAGCAAATTTATGGCCTGTCTGTCAGGAGCCGGCCGCTGTGGCCGAACGGTTGTAGGCGCTTCAATCTGGAACCGCGTTGCTGCTACGGTCGCAGGTTCGAATCCTACCTCGGGCATGGATGTGTGTGATGTGCTTAGGTTAGTCAGGTTTAAGTAGTTCTAAGTTCTAGGGGACTGATGACCTCAGATGTTAAGTACCATAGCGCTTAGAGCCATTTAAACCATTTTTTGTCTGTCGTAAACATGCTTGGCGCAATTGTAATGAATTTTTATATGGAAAAATTTGAGATGCAGCCCTTCAAATGGTGAAGAAGAAACCTCTTGTTGCTTTCGATAAACTGATAATATTTTCGATATATAGTCTCATGGAGAAATAGAACTCTCAAAACTTCTAGATTTTTTGGGACGATATTAATTATAATACAAAGAACTCAACGGAAAAAGAGAAAGAAGGTCAAATTTCATTTTTGGATGTACAGATACTGAGTAAACCGGACAGAACTTTAGCGCACAAAGTCTACAGAAGACTCATTCTCATCTTCATAGAAATTCCAGTCACCTTTCCAAGGACTAAACAGGAGTGGTCAAAGCCTTGGTGAACCGTGCTAAAAGAATCTGTGAAGCACATTACTTGCAGCATAAGCTCGATCATTTAAAAACCGGTTTCAGAAGAAATGACTGCTTTCACAGAGAGATTAATAAGGCATTACATCCTAAACGATCTGGAGCTTCAAATGAAAAAGATCCAGCTAAAGGGGAAGTTTTGCCCTCATTCGTTAAAACAGTCACAGATTGAACCAGCAGAGTACCAAGAAGATACAGCATGGATGCAGTGTTTCAACCAACAAGAAAGGTGCTCGAATCTTTGAACACTGTAGAGGACCTATGCATCCTACTTGCCACTGTAGGCATACATAAAATCCCTCGTACGTGGGGTCAAGAGAACATAGGAACTACAAAAATAAACATTAGCACCTCACTTAACGAACACAAAGCAATTGTCGTCTAAGAAACACAGATAAATCGGGACCGAAGAACCACCAAATTTGTTTCTCGGACACTACAGTTTTATCAAGATACAGTCATCACTACGCTAGGATGTGCAGAGAGCCCACAGATTTCAGAAGTACAACTTTTACAGAAAGAAGAAGGACTGATGTTAGACAAGTTGTAGGCTTTAGTGCCAAATAAAGGAAACAGCACCGACTCGTCCCCACTACAAAGTCCATAACAAACATCGGCACGCCTCTGCAGTCTGAGACAGCGAGCTGATGACGTCACGAAACGACCATTGTTTGGATACGTAACACCATTTCCTTATTGCCTCTGATGATGCGTCCAACATTGGAAGAAGAAACATTAGCCAGAGAAATCTGCATTGGACCACGATCTAATGCTCATAAAATAAAAATCACCGACACAGAAATTCACGTATTATCTTGCACAAACTTATGCCCTATCATGGTCTTTGGATCTTATTTGATGCAAAACTCTTTGCTTTGCTGGACGCGCTCAGAGCTGATTCTGTACGGTCATGGAATACCAAACGAAGACATTGTTACTAATATCGAAGCTGGAATTCGTTGTTTACCTAAATCAGCTGCAGCTGGTTGTTAGTTCAGTGTTTCAGCTTAATCGTTTGAGGTAATACTGATAGTGTAATCGAAGACAAATTGTATTTTCTGCCAATACATAAACGATTTGTCCAGTTTCGATTACTCGTATGTAATACTGCAAGTGACCGGATCATTCCGACAAGCAGTTGCTGACTGTTTCCTCGTGTGTTAAATAGACCTTATTTGTCCACACAACTATCGAGTGTGTGTTGATACATTGCTTATGCAACAGCAGCGGAAGAAATAATGGATTTCTATCAGTAATTCAGACCATATCAGTAAACGAATATCTTACATACTTAGCGGACATTTATTTTACTGCATGAAAACTTAATCTGTGCTACAGAATTCCAGAAACAATAACATCGTCCCTCATTTTATTTAGGCACTGATTAAGCAGATAAAATTTGCGAATGCATGTACCTGAAAGGTACAGTACAGCATTATTTAAAAACTTTTAATTCTTTTTTATCACCGTGTAGGCTTTCACACACTTCGTTCAAAGTGTGGAAGGTACAGAACATCGAAGACTTACTTTATGTGGATCCTAAGCGATTCTCAAAAAGTTTCTTCTCAAATAATCAATACAGTCCTAACTCACAGGACAGTTCATGATTCTTATTGGCAGTATTTCCTCTCGTAACAAACTATTCGCCGCCCGTCCAACGCTTCTGTACCGTTAGAAGCATTCTCTAAGAAAAACTTGCGCTGAAACTATGCTCACTGAAAATCTCCTTAGAATGCTTCATTGTCTTCTGCGGACTCCATTAACAACTGAATTCAGTAGAAAGTTTGTGTTTATGTTAAATAGCAAATTCAAAACATAAAATAGCACTTTTTACACTACTGGCCATTAAAATTACTACACCAAGAAGATATGCAGATGATAAACGGGAATTCATTGGACAAGTATTATACTAGAACTGACATGTGATTACATTTTCACGCAATCTGTTGCATAGATCCTGAGAAATCAGTACCCAGAACAACCACCTATGACCGTAATAACGGCCTTGATACGCTTGGGCATTGAGTCAAACAGAGCTTGGATGGCGTGTACAGGTACAGTTGCTCATGCAGCTTCAACACGATACCACAGTTCATCAAGAGTAGTGACTGGTGTATTGTGACGAGCCAGTTGCTCGGCCACCATTGACCAGACGTTTTCAAATGGTGAGAGATGTGGAGAATGTGTATCCAGAAAGACCCGTACAGGACCTGCAACATGCGGTCGTGCATTATCCTGCTGAAATGTAAGATTTCGCAGGGATCGAATAAAGGGTAGAGGCACGGGTCGTAGCACATCTGAAATGTAACGTCCACTGTTCAAAGTGCCGTCAATGCGAACAAGAGGTGACCGAGACGTGTAACCAATGGCACCCCATACCATCACGCCGGGTGATACGCTAGTATGGCGATGACGAATACAAATACACGCTTCCAATGTGCGTTCACCGCGATGCGACCATCATGATGCTGTAAACAGAACCTGGATTCATCCGAAAAAATGACGTTTTGCCATTCGTGCACCCAGGTTCATCGTTGAGTACACCATCGCAGGCGTTCCTGTCTGTGATGCAGCGTCAAGAGTAACCGGAGCCATGGTCTCCGAGCTGATAGTCCATGCTGCTGCAAACGTCGTCGAACTTTTCGTGCAGTTGGTTGTTGTCTTACAAACGTCCCCATCTGTTGACTCAGGGATCGAGCCGTGGCTGCACGATCCGTTACAGCCATGCGGATAAGATGCCTGTCATCTCGACTGCTAGTGATACGAGGCCGTTGGGATCCAGCACGGCGTTCCGTATTACACTTCTAAACCCACCGATTCCATATTCTGCTAACAGTCATTGGATCTCGACCTACGCGAGCAGCAATGTCGCGATACGATAAACTGCAATCGCGATAGGCTACAATCAGACCTTTATCAAAGTCGGAAACGTGATGGTACGCATTTCTCCTCCTTACACGAGGCATCACAACAACGTTTCACCAGGCAACGCCGGTCAACTGCTGTTTGTGTATGAGAAATCGGTTGGAAACTTTCCTCATGTCAGCACGTTGTAGGTGTCGCCACCGGCGCCAACCTTGTGTGAATGCTCTGAAAAGCTGATCATTTACATATCACAGCATCTTCTTCCTGTCGGTTAAATTTCACGTCTGTAGCACGTCATCTTCGTGGTGTAGCAATTTTAATGGCCAGTAGTGTAGCTATCAGAGACCAAACTGGAGCTTTAGTTCCACAAAGTAAAGTTACACTTTGTATAAAGCTAACCTACTTTGCTATTTTAAAAATTAAATTTACCCTTTGTCTTCTCAGGATACGAACGGAAAAATCCCAGAACGATTTTGCTAAGATAAAGTTTTCATTCAGTGAATATTGGCAGCAGTATAACTGAGCTTTCTTTACCATTGTGTGGGACAACTTTCCCGTGTTAAACCTTTGGTTCCCTCGACAGGTTTCACAATCGGAGCATAAGTTTCGGTGAATGAGGGGGTAGGAAGAAACCGGCTGTGAGCTTTCTGAAAGCTGTATCCTGACAATCGCCTGAAGCAAGTTAGTACAATTCCTGGGCCAGCAGATCTAACTGGGTCGCCGTACAGTTATCTGAACTGAGATCCTCAACAAGGATACTGTTGTTAGGAGTGTGATTTAAAGCATTTTGATGTGAAAATTTCAAAGCCTAATAGGCGAATAATCACATGCATAGCTATGTTGATACTGTAACTGTAGAATGTTTGACTTTGTTGTCGGAGCTACAACCTCACCTCTGCTTACACGGATTCTCTAATATCGAAGTGATGTCATCGAAAGTGTTCTTTACGTTTTGCAAACAGATGAAAATCGAATGGTTCCAAGTCGGGACCGTTTGGAGGAGCTCGATGACAGTGAACTCAAACCGTGAAATTGTTGCAGATGACGCAGCACTCGTGTGTGGTCTGGAGAGGTTGCTCCATGTGTCGACGAACTCTTCGAATTCGAAACCTGACTACAGCATGCTGTTTCCCAAACATCGATATAGTTATGTTATATACTGGCGTGTTACACGCTACAAAAATGGTCTAAATGGCTCTGAGCACTATGGGACTCAACATCTTAGGTCATAAGTCCCCTAGAACTTAGAACTACTTAAACCTAACTAACCTAAGGACATCACACACACCCATGCCCGAGGCAGGATTCGAACCTGCGACCGTAGCTGTCCCGCGGTTCCCGACTGCAGCGCCAGAACCGCACGGCCACCGCGGCCGGCTACACGCTACAATTCGAGCCCTCTAGCGACAGAGGGCTGCAGATAGGTAGACAAGAAGAATAAAGACATAAATGTTAATAACTTTTGTTTCATTTAAAATCTTTAAGAGTTTTCGCATAGTAAGCCTCAGGCATTAATTTTCAGCACGCCATCGTACAGTGTGCAAATATTAAGTAGAAAGGGGGACATGCAGAGGAAAAAAAAGCTGTAAAATAAATACATAATAAACATTTAACGAGGAAACTTTGTCAGACATTTCCCTGTTGGAATGTGTTGTCGCACAATGCAGCAGTTGCTGAATAGGATGAATGGACAACTAAGTGCTAAAACAGGCGGGGCGGAACCTCTGCTCTGCTGGCGTGCCTACCAGCCAGGCGCTATGCTGGAGAAACCAAGTTAACACCACAGTCGGCCTCTTTATTGAGAATCTGCTACATGGAGCGAGAAAAATGGTATAATCTAAACTGATAAATTGGCAATACAATGGAAACTGCTTGATTCTAAGACTTCGCACTCATTTCGATCGTGACGTAGTGCAAGACTCTTAGGGTTGGAATTCATTGCACAGGTTGTGAGAGCGTAAACTATGGGACGTATAGTGGGGTGAGGGAATTTCCGCAAGATAGAAAGCAAAGGAGCATTTCATCAAACAGATAGTAGATAATACAAAAAGTAATACCACGTAGATCCACCCTGATAGTTAGGTCTCTATAGCATGTAGTTAATTTATTTCCATTTATGAGATTTACAATTTGGAGATGTAGTTTATCGGCGTGACGTTGGAAAGGTTCATTAGGACGTTGTTAGCGCATAAGAAAGCGTAAGTATGCAATAAAAAGTCTACGATATCTTTTTTGGTCTTAGAAGCTTGAAATTTGTTATAAATGTACACTTCTATGCGCAACAATCTGTAGTTTTATAGACGAAAGTTTAAACGTTGACGCCCCCTGGGACAGAAATGTAGTTAAAAAATTCAAATAAAATATTAAAATTTCCATTATTTGTGACTTATTTGCAAATGTATTAACAAGTCTGGAACAGAAGTAACACAAATGTGGAGTACTACTACAAGACACAATTAATTTTTATTTGTCTATTACTCTGCTTTCTTGCAATATTCGCAGTTTACTTCTTAGGCTAATTTAGATTGAGGGTTCGAAAGCCATATGTGACAGTAGCGAGAAAAGTAGCATTGTTTGAAATACATAAGAGGCTGAAAGTTAAGCACAGTAAACATTCGAGCGGTTTTTTTTTTTTTTTTTTTTTTTTAGAGTGTCTCTGAAGAGTTACAAAACGCTGTACTGTTCTATAATAAGTCGTTTACCTTACAATAGTCTTCAAGACATGTAAATCAAAGAAGCTATTAATCCGAAGACACACTTAGAAAAAACAATGAAATCGCAAAATCTCTTGCACATAATCGTTTATAGGAAATGTGGTTTATATCGCCACACATACTTGGCAATGAAATGACATACTGTCTGTGGAATGCTTCAAGAGATGTAGTGGCGCTTCAGTCCGGAACCGCGCGACTGCTACGATCGCGAGTTCGAATCCTGCCTCGGGCATGCATGTATGTGATGTCCTTAGGTTTAGGGGACTGATGACCTCAGATGTTAAGTCCCATAGTGCTCAGAGCCATTTGAACCAAGATCTAGTGGCAGTCCACTCTGTTCCAGAGAAAAGGGTTTTGCCGAGGTGTTGAGCAGTCCGTGGCGGAAGCGGCGGGAATGCATTTCGTGTCCCTGACGCATCCCAGACATGGTGTATAGGATTTAGGTCACTCCATACTGTGACTATCTTTATTTATGAGAAATTCGTCCACAAGAAGAACTTGAAGCAAGCTGGCGCTATTTTCCGCGAAGAGTAAATGTAGACTGACTCCACCTCTGGAAAGACACACACGTGGTTGGAGTATCTTCGGTCGTCAGCATCTAAAATAATGGCATCCAACACCAGAGCCCTTATCGCTTTTCCGTGTCGTTACTGTTTCTGCACTGGCTACCACTTCCTGCAAACGCCGTCAGGGTTTCCCTCACAGACCAGATTGTACTATATCGTGGTGCCTGTGTTTGTACGATGTACTCTGCAATGTCCTTCAGACATTCACAGCAGTTGTGCGAGTACTGGACGTCGACGCACGGTGAGATGTCGAAGTTTGGATCGGATAGCCGAGATGGTGAAGGCGACCGCTCGAGTAAAGTGGGAAATCCGGGTTAGAGTCCCACTCTGGCACAAATTTTCATTGTCACCAAAATGTTGTGCAGCTGGAGTCCGATCGTATTCGCAGTTGTGAATACATTTCTTATAGATCTAATTGCATTACTGAGCAGGCAAAGGGACACCTGCTCCGAATAGACACTTTTTTGAAAGGAAACGAAAATAAAAAAAAGGTATCGGCTTAACCAGGTTTGCTTTCTACCTGTGAGCAGAGCGTTGTCTCTTGAAGTTTGGAATATAATAGCAGTGAAATGCCCTTTCTGTCCAATTCTACAGAATAAAATCTTGAATAGGTCGGTTTCATTAGCGTTGAATATGTCACAAAGCCTCATTTGTCCAGGGACATGGGAAGTGTCCCTCGTCAACGAGTACAAGGTAGACCACGAGTAACCACTTCAAAACAGAACCGATATCTAGCATAAAATGCACAATGTAAGATAAGGATCTCTGTAAGGCAATTGTCTACAGAACTTACCGTTGCCTCAGGGATAACCGTTTCCTCACAAACAAGCTATCGGAGGTTCTCAATTGTTGGTAGGTTTGCCAAAACTACACAGTGTATGTCCCACTCACGGCATTGCTGAGGTGGGGACGTTACTGTGGAAACATAAACTGTGAGATTGGACCATAAATAAATGGATTAGTGTACTCATCACAGATCGTTTCAGTTTGCAGAATGATTCTCGTTGCACGTTGGTTTGTAGTGACAGTGGTGATCGGTAGAGTTGTGGAAATAGGTCAGTTTGAAGGTGGACGGGCCTCGGCGTGGAGAGATAAAAAAAAGGAACATTTGGATAAGCATATGTAACTTCATATCTTCGTTGGTGTTGGTAAGAATACCGTGGACGCTATGAAGGACAAAGATGGGATACATAAGGCACGCGTATGTCAGGGTCGGAGTTGGTCCTTCCTTCGTTTCGAGTTGCTCTAGTGAATACTGTCTCGTATATGAAGATATCCAGAGCACAAACGGAGCAGCGATATCTCCTGATCTGAGACCTGTAGAGCATTCCACCACCCGCCACCGTGAACTGTTGCACAGCTCTGCACAACGCTTTTCCGGGAATGTTGCTTGACTGCCATTAGAGTTTTTAAACAGCTTAATAGACAATGTTTAAATAATATTTTCGCCATTTGACTGTATACATTTCTTAATTTTATATTACTATCATGCTTTCGCCCATAAGCCGTTAGTAGGAGATGTGGAAGAAATTTGCATCCTATAAATTTTAAGAAGACTTAACAACAAGTGAAGCAACATTATTTTTGCTTTGGAGTTTCATGAAGTGCTGGTCCCTGGTCGAGGATATTTAATGTAAGAGATAAGCAAAATAGCCGCCCATTTTTATGTAACTTACGATATGATTAATTGTAGTAAACTGCGTATGTGAAACTCTTACAAGACTTTACACTAATGTACTTTCATCACCACATGATGCTGCAAACTTGGTTCATAAGTTGGTCAAGAGTGTTAAACAGAGTGGAAATAAAAAAAAAGTTCTCTCTGCATTTACACTGACTGGAAAAAATCGCAAAACCAAGAAGAAGTTGTGTATCGTAACCGAAAACTGGTAGGGGTGTTTCTACACCTGAAAGATGACGACTATTCAAATTTCACGCCAGTCCCTTAAGAGTGGCGCTAGTAGCGCCACTATGAGGACGGAAATCAGGTTTGCTTTAAATACACGCTATAATGATACCTTGAGTATTGGACATGTTGAGTCGTTAATCTAGAATGACTTTAAGGCGACGAAGACACCTCGCTGAGTTTGACCGAGGTAGTGTAATAGGGCTACGAGATGCTGAATGTTACTTCTTTGGTATTACAGAAAGACTTGGTAGATATGTAGCCACTGTGTATTAATGCTGGCACCAGTAGTCAAGATAATGTACGGTCTCATGAAGACGACGCTACGGATGGTTACGTGGCACTATCGAGAGGGAAGACCATCATGTTCGGCGTATGTCTCTGGAGCATCGTAATGCATCTGCAGCACCCTAGTACCATAACGAACGGTTTCAAATCGGTTACTTCAAGGAGAGCTCTCAGCTAGACGTCCTGTAGCGTGAATTCCATGGACCCTACGTCATTGCCACTTGCGACTTCAATGGTGTCAAGCGAGAGTTCACTGGAGGGCAGGGTGGAGTCTCTTGTGTTTACTAATGAAAGCTGTTTCTGCCACAATGCCAGTGATGGCCGTGAAATGGTCAGAATGAGGGCAGTTGACGGCCTGCAGGCAGCCTGTCTGCGTGCTAGACACGCTGGACCTATCACTGGAACTATGGTCTGGAGTGAGAATTCGTATGATAGCGGGAGCACTCCCGTACTTACCCAGCTCGCCCTAACTAAATTTGTACGCCAATGTGGCAATTCGACCTGTTGTGCTGCCATTCATGAACAGCATTCCAGAGGGTGATTTCCAACAGGATAACGCTCGCCTACATACAACATGCTCTACAGAGTGTTGACATGTTGCCTTGGACTGATCGATCGTCAGATCTATCTCCAGTAGTGCACAGATGGGACATTATCAACGACAACTCCAGCGTCTTTCACAAACAGTATTAACCATCCCTGAATCGACCGACAAGAGCAACAGGCATGGAACTCTACCCCGCAAACTCACATCCGACGCATGTATGCACGTTTGCGTACTTGCGTTCGACATTCTAACAGTTAAACGGTTATTAATGTACCAGCATTTCACCTTTGCGCCGGTCGCTGTGGCCGAGCGGTTCAAGGCGCTTCAGTACGGAACTGCGCTGCTGCTACGATCGCAGGTTTGAATCCTGCCTCGGGCTTGGATGTGTGTGATGTCCTTAGGTTATTTAGGTTTAAGTAGTTCTAAGTTCTAGGGGACTGATGACCTCAGATGTTACGTCCCATACTGCTCAGAGCCATTTGAACCACTTCACCTTTGCAGTGGCTAATCTCTCGTTTGCATTAACCTGTGATCTTGCAATGTTAATCATGCAAATATGTTAACTAGACAAATGCATTCCCGAAATTTCATTACTCTACATTACTGTTTTTTTAGTGCTGCGATTTTTTCGCGTCAGTGTCTTTCAGTTTTTGCTCTATTACCAGTAAAAAATGTCTTGTCAACGACGACCATGATGGCAGCATACATACAGAAGACAATTAGCTACATGTTTGAATAACTAGGACGTGTGTTACGTTGTTCGGATTAAATATAATAAAGCTTGAAATAAAGCAGAATCAAGTACAGGTTATATCACTCGAATCAATGTCGTAGTTATATCTGACACGTTATGAGGACTACTAAATCGACAAGAACGATATGACTGAAAGTTTCTGCGGTTGTCCCTCACTTGTGGGTTGGTGAATTATTAACTGTTTTTATGTGAATAGTGAGCAAAAACTGAAAGCTGTGGAGTATTCCTGCTTCTGTAACACGATTAATAACCTATATATCGATTTGGAAAAATCAACTGTAAATTATTCAGTTTTTTTGTTTTTCGGGTGGTTCATAACATCACAGTCATATTTGATTTCGTTTGACAGTATGAACTTAGGGAGATTTCATCTTCAGTTATTTACCAAACGCGCAGCAGAGCACAGATACAGAAGTAGTTCTATTTCAGTTGTTTTAACACTACGGAAGCAATACTCAAAGCCAAATCCAATAAACCGTTAGCCAAAGATGCGCAGTAAACCTGTCAGAGCAGCTGGCATATGCTTGTTGCAATTCCTGTCGGCCCATCACTCATACGCTACTCGTACAAGTGCTGTAAACTTGGCGATGCACTCGAATCGCTGCACCAACCACATCCACTTGATCCAGAATAAGCACTACGCATGGAGTCCGCTGTTCTCCTTCACGCCACGAGGGGCGCAGCTGCAGGAAACGAGACGGGTCCGCTTATCCTTGCACACGAGATGTCCAAGTTCACAGTGCAGATTATTTGAACAGTTCGGAAATACACAGGCGCCCACAAGTACAGTGCGCAGCAGAAAGAAGACCACGTCACGGAGGAATAGTGCCAAACGAACTGGTTGTAGGTGGGCTTAATGAATTTCCGCAGCAACAAAAAAAAAAAAAAAAAGAAAAAAAAACTAATTGTTCGAAAAAATTGTGTCAAAGCACATCTGCTGTCATATATAGAAACCTCCGTTCCCATTGAGATCGATAAATATAATTCTTGAATGTGAGTTGATATCATTCTTCGCAAAGTAGCTATTACAGTTGCATGAGAGATGCTTAATAGGAGCAATGTGACCTTCATGGCTTCATCACAACAGGCCAAAACGGATCGATACTATTTAAATCCGGTGACAGTGAAGACCAGTGAAAATATGCTTACAGATCAATTATGGACAGTTTTAGCAGTGTAAATGAGAGCATTGTCGTCTTTGAATATGCGGTCCGATGCTTTGAACAATTCATGTGTCACTGAAAGAACATTGCGCCTATAATCAGCTACCTACGCTTTCAGCGACACTATACGAAGACCATGATTACGAACAGAGAAACTATTTTGGAACATTCAGCACTTTGTGTGGTTGGAAGGCGACATTAGGATCATACATCTCCTCTAATATTCTCTACTATACAGGGTGTTTCGAAACTATTCGTTCAAATTAATGCAGGAGGTCCCGGTCCCGAGTTCGAGTCTCGGTCCGGCACACAGTTTTAATCTGCCAGGAAGTTTCATATCAGCGCACACTCCGCTGCAGAGTGAAAATCTCAATTTGGAAACATCCCCCAGGCTTTGGCTAAGCCCTGTCTCCGCAATATCCTTTCTTCCAGGAGTGCTAGTTCTGCAAAGTTCGCAGAAGAGCTTCTGTGACGTTTGGAAGGTAGGAGACGAGGCACTGGCAGAATTGAAGCTGTGAGGACGGGTCGTGTGAGTCGTGCTTGGGTATCTCAGTTGGTAGAGCACTTAGCCGCGAAAGGCACAAGTCCCGCGGTCGAGTGTCGGTCCGGCACACAGTTTTAATCTGCCAGGAAGTTTCATATCAGCCCACACTCCGCCACAGAGTGAAAATCTCGTTGTGGAAGGTGTAATATTATTGGTATTTCCGTCCTATGAAAACTTTGAGTACCCTTGGAAAGGCATTCAACTATCTGTATATTAAATGATCAACTTATGAGACATATTCTTTGAAAGACATTTATATTATATGATTAACATGAAAGACATTTATTTTATATAATTAACATTACTGTAAAGATGCGCATCTAGCGCGGACGCTAATACATCGATTGCGCAGTCAAAGAAACATTTTAACAGAAGCTGAACGACGTTCCGCTTCGATCTAAATAAAAGATGACAGTAAAAAAAAACTTTGGTAGATCTTCAGATTTTTTTAATGTACTTCTGCTTGTGGTGTGAAAGCGTGAAGAAGGTCGACTTTAAGCTAAAGAAGTGAGCGGTCTTGCCAGCGTGCAGACAACATTATTAATTAATAACATTCAAGTAATTTATGTTCGAAACTGTAACTCGGCAAGCTATTGTTATCGGAGGTGTTGAACAGTGCAAGAATTGTCTTTAACGAAGGAGAAAAGTGACTGTCATTTGTGACAAAAACGCGAACATAGGAGCTAGTAAAGGACAGGCTGAAATGTGATCGCACCATAGAGTTAGATAATTACTTATGTAAGTTATGCTGTCTATAAAGTAGCTCTAATTGCTTGTGAGAATTATTAGAATATAGTTAGTGTTTACCAGATTTCTTATTCTATTCTTTTCCTTTATACTTTTTTTAACCTCCATGCCATATTATTTTTAGAAATGTCAAACAGCCTTTACTACAGCAGAGAATACTGCGGCATCCTGGTCGTGTACAGAAGGCCGCCCCTTGTCCTCTATACAACTCACAGCAGCCCCATTTATGAATGATTTCATTTGCAAATGCATTTTTTTTTTACTGTTCATTGTTAAAGGTCCCTTAGGTAATTATAAAATTCGTACTGATTACGTAAAGAAATCCGGGTTGTTCTTTTCCAAGTAATAGAAGTCTTTGCGTAATCAAAAACTAGCCTCCTTCTGACAACGATCAGGAGCCGACCAGAAGACGGACGTCTTCGACCGCTTTCGTGTCTCCTGTGGCAAAGCTGTGCCAAACTGGGAACACGGCATTCTAGTATGAAACACAGATTTAAATTGATAGAATTGAAATATATTTAACCTAATAATAGTAATAATTTTTTTATCATACTAGAAAGGTAAATAATGTCCCTGACGGCAATTTCTGGTGCTAGGGACGATTTACACAGAAAGTAGTTTAGCATGCTAATCACAGCAGTGACATTCACAGGAACTGCTTGAATGCGCTATCATTGGCCTGTACGCGTATGCATGCAGTGCTTAGTAGGACCATTGATTGTTGTGTGCCGCGCGGAGTGACAGAGCGGTTAGAGGCGCCCTGTCACTGATTCCGCGGCCCCTCCCGCCGGAGGTTCGAGTCTTCCCTCGGGCATGGGTGTGTGTGTTGTTCTTAGCATACGTTAGTTTAAGCAGAATGTAAGTCTAGGGACCGATTACCTCTGCAGCTTGGTCCCTTAAGACCTCACACACATTCGAACATTTTTTTGATTGTTGTGTCCGTTCGAAGGTTGGCAGCATGTCCGCAATGGTACCAGCAGCGAGGCGATTCTAGCGAAGAGGCCTTCTTCTGTTTGCACAACGGTTTTATACATCAGCTGTTTCACATGCTCTAAAGGGAAGAAATCCTGACACGTGAGATAAGATGACCTGGGAGGCCAGGGCACAGGACCACCTCGGCCGATCTATCGATTCCCGAAGTTGGCTCTCAGATGATTCCTCACATCAAGGCTAAAACGGGCTGGCGCTCCATCGAGTTATAAGTACATCGTTTGCCTAACATTCAAAAGTGGATTCGACCGGTACACTCTATCATCCGTACACAGAGCAGTTTTGAATTTCAGTACACATCCCCAGTCAGAGACACCGACAGAACAGCTTACATCACGACCACTAACAAAATGATCCTTAACGTTACAAGTTGACTTCATAGACCACATGTTCCTTATCGAAATATATTTGTTGTGACATTCTCTGTCTCCTGTATTAATGTAAACAAATAGTTTCGGAAAAACCTATATAAAAAGGTCGTGTAAGGGGGAACAACGTAAAAGTAGACACATCGAACTACCTTACTTGTTTACATTGCTCTATAGTATTGGTATTGGTTTTGTTCTCTTTATTTTAGTGAAACCTCTCCGCTACATGTTACTGGCTTACAACGGGGGACCAACGTAAAAGTAGACTCATCGAACTACCTTACTTGTTTATATTGCTCTGTAGTGCTGGTTTTGTTCTCTTTATTTTAGTGAAACCTCTCCTCTACATGTTACTTGTTTACAAGAGATTGGAAAATGGCATTCTTTCCTGTTTTGTTTTGTTTATATTCAATCCGTCACATTATTGTCGTTAACTTTATGTTATCTAGCACTCCTCCTTATTGTTCTTCCACAGGTATCGGTAGCTTTTGTTTTTCCGTTTTTGAGACAAGCACACGAAGTTTTCTTGATAACCCTGTATGATCTTAAGCACCACGATACAGAGACTCTATAAAATTGGGAATGGTTGACACGGCTGAGCCAACTAAGTAGACAGCGATGATATTTTCGCTGGTTGGAAATCGCTAACTTCCGGCACGGTAGTACACCAACACAACTACTACTGAAAGGTCACGGCTCTTATGGAGTCAAGAAGTAAGGAATGACAAGTCAGATAACGAGCTCCGGAAATGAGTTGTCTGCGGAGGCCGCCAGTTTCCATTCGTTTCACGACGTGACTTACTGGATACTTTTTACGGTGCCCAGAGATGGTCTTTACGTTTCTGTGCAGGCAGTAATTGCTGCTTAATCGGCATTGTGGTGCAAGTGGCATAACATGGAGGAAAGTACAAGCGAAATAATATCAGTGGTGAGCTAATCAGATCACATTACTCTCTGGCCGGAAGTAAGAAAAACTTAAAGGAAATGAAGAACCTAGTAACTACATTATTTAACTTAGAATACAAATGGCAAGTAGTAGTAGCAACTTGCTGGACATAAAAAAGTGAAGATAGAGCAGAAGAAAGGTAAGGATCTTGTTATCTAGGAAAGAGAAATAACTATCACAGCAGAAGTAGGGAAGACATCGGGAACAAATATGTGAAAGCGAAGAATGCTTTCTTAATTTAAAAAAAAGAGAGATGTGCTGATACTGATATAGAACTAAAGCTGAACTTTCTTTATCTTTAGGGCTAGTTCAGGCAGGAATATATGAAATGACCATGGGCTATTAACAAAAGTACAAGGGCGCGCAGAAAAGCAATGCTTCCGAACTTTTCATGAGAAAGCTCTCAAGACTTTTCAAAGATACTTCGTGTACCTGCTCACTTCCTCCTTTTCCCGTTCCAGTCACGAATGGTTCGCGTAAAGAAATACTGCTTGTAATCCTCCGTGTGGATTCGAATCTCTCTGACTTTAGCTTCTTGATTTTTGTCGAGAGTTATACATAGGAGAGAGCAATATATTAGTTGACTCTTCAAGGAACGGACGCTCTCGGAACTTCAACAGTAAATCGCACCGTGATACAGAATACCTTTCTTGCTGCGTCTGCCGCTGCAGTTACCTCCGTAACAGTTTCTCGGTTACTAAATGAACCTATAACGAAACGTGCTGCTCTTCTTTGTATCTTGTCTATTTCCTCTATCAATCCTCTCTGGTATGGATCTTGTACTTCTTCTTTTCCGTGTGCCTTTGTCCAACAGTCTCGCAGGGTCGGCATGGTTATGGTCAGATTCGGCAGGGTTAATTTAAGGGGTGGCCGGATGCCCTTCCTATCGCCACCCGTTACGTGAATGATGTTGACGACGGTATCGAACCCGGGACCCCGTGATGCAGAGGAAGCTGCGGACGATGGATCTTGTACTAACGAGCAATATTTAAGTTATGATCGAACCTGCTTTTCGAAAGCTATCGCGTTTGTTGATGGACTGCATTCCCTGAGGATTCTTTCATTGAGTCTCAGATTGACCCGCAATTAATTTTATGCGATGAAGTGAAATGCGCCGTAGAGTACACCGGTCGCCTGGTGCAAGGCTTTTTAGTTGACGCCATTTCGGCGGCTTGTGTGTCGATGAGGATGAAATGATGATGAAGACAACGCAACGCTAGGTCCCTTGCGGAGAAAATCTCGGCCCGGCCGGGAATCGAACCGGGGCTCCTTTGAAGTTATTCTGTCGCACTGATCACTCACTTATGGAGGCGCACATTTTTATGTGACATAAACAAAGGGCCGCCGAATGGCGAATCGTTCGAAGTGTCACAGATTTGCAGGCGTTTGGGGAAACGGGACACGTCTCGTTGAGCGGCCGACCAGAAGAAATGGCAGACGGACACAAACGTTTTCCATTAGCGAACAACAGCAGGTAGGTGCTAACTGAAGAATGGAAAAGACATTTACTGGACATTGTCCTACTGCTTCCTTCACCCCTGGTGCGACACTATTACGAGGCGTGATTACCATCATTCGATATAAGGATATCATTGACAGCGGTTGACTGGACGAAGGATGTTGCAAGAGGGCTTAATTATAATGCAATAATTTTAGTAGCTGTGTGTGCGGTTACGAAGTCTCGTAACCGGTTGGCCCTGAGTAGTATTAGCACGCAATCTGACTGCATACAATAACAATAAAGAACGAAAGGAAATTTCCGTTAACACAATTGATTAATTAAGTCCCCTGCAACTATAAAAAGCTACGAAACAACAAAGCACAAGTGTAACTCTTCTGTGTGTGGTAGTGTGATTCAACGTACATGTATCTGGCACGGTTCTTCTCAATACGACAATAAATTTTAAACACCATTTACAATGAACTAATTGAAAAACCAGAAATACTGTAATTGCACATAGAAACCAGAATTACAAGTCTAATACATGAACACGAGCCAGATGCTTTGTTGACTGAACCTGTGACCAAGAGGCACTGTCATAAAGGAAATGTGAATAATAAAAAATTTTTTTACCTCCATATATATTGACGAAAAATACACTGTGATCATTGCAACATCTCCCGTCTATACATTACACCAACCGAACAGCATCTACTGTCTCGCTCAACAGAACAACAACAGCACACGACATGCTCTCACTAGTACTGCCCATGACATCTTCTCAACAAGCACTGCCCACGGTAACCTCTGAACTAGTACTGCTCTCGACATCCTCTCAACAAGTACAGCCCACGGCAACCTCTGAACTACTTCTGCACCAGTGGAGGCGGCGGAAAAATAATCTTTGGCAGTGTAGCCACCTTTCAATGTATCGTGACAAAGAGGCGAATCAACGGTTGTCCTGCTGCCTACGGTGGACTGCAGCCACATCACGGTGTACCGCTGCTCATAACGTTCTATGCTCTACACTCCTTTCTCCTTGTCTTCATTACTCTACGACACTGTTCATTAACAAAGGCAACGAGATTCACGACGCTGTACAGCGTGGTTTAAAGACCGACAAAGACATGCATTCTACGCTTCCGCACAACATTTTTGGTGGGCTTCCTCGGTAGTAGTCCGCCGCTGTAGCTATGCGGTCAGCCTGTCTGACTGGCATGAGTAGGAATCGCGTTCAGCTGCCAGTACTGCCAGGAATTTTTCCTTGGTGAATGGACTGGATCGGGATGTCCTGAAACCCAACACACTCTCCCACTTTGCTGCGATATGACGGGAAAGACACGCATCGAGATCTCACTCAACAGTTGTTGCCAATTACGGCTTGGAACTGTGAACTCATTTATAGGATGGCACCATAAAGTGTTAGCACCTACTGTTAGATTTTTGGTCACGATAACAGCGATGTACGGTGTTTTTCAGACTCTTCCTTGGCAATATTGTCTAATATGTCTTAACATAATACTTTACACTGAGGTGACAAAAGTCGTGGGCTAGCGAAATGCACATACGAGGTGTGACAATAAAATAATGACACTGATGTGAAGAAAAATGTTGCTTACCGTTTTAGTCAAGTTTAGTGTTGTCTCCTTCAAAGTAGTTCTCTTCTGATTGCACACACTTCTTTCAGCGCTTCTGCCATTGATGGTAACATTTCTGGAACTCATCTTCTGTAATATCCTCCAAGACCCTCGTCACAGCTTTTTGGACATCTTGTGTTGTTTGAAAATGGTGTCCCTTGTCCGCCGTTTTGACTCTTGGAAATTGAAAAAAGTCGTACAGAGCAATATCTGGTGAATAAGGTGGCTGTGGCAGTACTGAAATTTGTTTTAAGGTTAAAAATTGCTTTACTGACAGAGCAGTATGGGATGGCACATTATCGTGATCCAGAATCATTTTGTACAAATCTTTCTCATACCAAGATCTTCAGTTATTATTAGACGAACCATTTCTCTATTGATGTTCAGTTCTTCTGCAATCATTTTCGAGGGTAATCTTCGATCAGATCGTACGAGTTCACGCACCCTGGCCAAGCTGACATCTGTCCGTGAGGTTGATGGTCGCCCACTGCGGTCTTCATCTTCAATATTCGTTCTGCCTTCACTAAACATTTTATGCCAACGAAAAACTTGAGCTCTTGACATAACCTCCTCTCCAAAAGCCTTCTGAGGCTTACCGTAAGTTGTCGTCGCGGTTTCACCCAATTTAACGCAAAGAGAAATGGCATACCGTTGCGCAATATTATGCGGTTCCATTTCCGTGACGAGAGAGACAAACACGTGTTAACTTATTACAGCACAACTCACGACTGAGCAGTTGCATCGGTGTGCCACTTGGACTAGAAGCAGGTCAAAGATATTGTGCCTACGCAAGCCTGCAGTGTTGCCACACCTTGCAAAGAAAATCACTCTCATTACTTTATTGTCTCACCTTGTATACCGACGGCGGTAGTATCGCGTACACAAGGTATAAAAGGGTAGTGTATTGGCAGAGCTGTCATTTGTACTCAGGTGATTCATGTGAAAAGGTCATCAACGTGATTATGGCTGCACACGGAAATTAACAGGTTTTGATTGCAGAGTAATAGTTGGAGCTAGATGCATGGGACATTCCATTTCGGAAATCGTTAGGGAACTGAGCATTCAAAGATGCACAGTGTCAACAGTGTACCGACAATACCAAGTTTCAGGCATTACCTCTCACCACGGACAACTCAGTGGCTGATGGCCTTCACTAAACGACCGATAGCAGCGGCATTTGTGTAGAGTTGTCAGTGCTAACACACAAGCAATACTATGTGAAATAACCGCAGAAATCAATGTGGGACGTATGAGGAACCTATCCGCAAGGATAGTGTGGCGAAATTTGGCGGTAATGGGCTACAGCAACAGACGACCAACATGAGAGCCTTTGCTAATAGTACGACATCGCCTGCAGCGCTTTTCCTAGGCTCGTGACAATAGTAGTTGGACTCTAGACGACTGGAAATCCTGGTCTGGTTAGATGAGACTCGATTTCATTTGTTAAGAGCTGGTGGTAGGATTCAAGTGTGGCGCAGACCTCACGAAGCCATGGACACAAGTTGTCAAAAAGTTACTGTGCGAGCTGGCGGTGGCTCCATAATTGTGTGGGGTGCGTTTACGTGGAATCGACTGGGTCCTTTGGTCGAACTGCCGCGATACAAGCGCTGTATCACTGCGAGAGTACAGAGGCGAGCGACTGTACCGAGACTTACCCCAGTCCACAACTACTAGCGCCACGTCATCATAACGTGCTTGTGCGTAGCATACAAAGTATTCCGCCTTAATATAAGAGTGAAATTAAAAATTGAAATAACTTTTGTAAACTTTGTCAGTGTATGCTTCAGTATATTAATGTTAACATTGTGAAATCTCAGAATGATCAGATGAATATGTTTCGCTAACTATATTATCTTAAGAAAAAAATAAGTGGCGCTAAATAATGAAACTATAAAGATTGTTCAGAACGTGCAAATGTACGTCACAGTCAAAAGTTACAAATCTCAACATGGTCGGTGCAATTGTTTAGACAACTCGGCGTTTTTACGAAAAATTGGAGGTGCTAAATATTAGGCTCTGAAAGATGAAACTTCGCATGCAGCCTCAGTCTGATATAAAAACTTTAGGTACGTGACTCCGTTAAGGTGCGTCTACTAGTTTTCAAGTTATTTACTAAAAATCAAATTTGGGACAGAAACGTATCACTTGTATTTATGATAGAAAGTTCTAATTGGAGCACTTCATTACATTCATTACATAAAGCAGCTTTACCAAGTTTCAAGACTTCAGTGTAAATAAAAGTTTTATTCATAGTCATAGTTCTTGATACCGCTGAGTAGATAGCAAGTAGAAACATTTTCTTTCAGTGAACACAAGAACGATGTGGACTTGCAGACTGGAAATTACGATCAGTATGTTCTCCATTGTTTTCTGGCTGACAACAAAAGTAGTTTTCAAACTCTTGTAAAAACGGCGACAAATATACCAAAATCCACCCGCCGCCCCACACAATTGAAATTGACTGGAAATGGTTATTTTCGGCTACTTTTAAACCATTTGCAGCCATTCATGGACTTCATGTTCCCAAACACGAAGGAATTTTTGTGGAAGAAAATGCGCCGTGTCACCGGGCCACAATTGTTCGCGGCTGGTTTGAAGAACATCTTGGACAGTTCGGGCGAATGCTCTGGCCACACATCTAAAATTTATGCGACATAATCGAGAGATCAGTTTGCGCACAAAATCCTACACTGGCAACACTTTCGCAATTACGGACTGCTACAGAGGCAGCATGGCTCAGTATTCCTACAGGAGCTTCCAACGGCTTGTTGAGTCCTTGCCACGTCGAGTTGTTGGACTACGTCTAGAAAAAGGTGACCTAATATGATATTCGGAGGTATTTCACAACTTTCGCCACCGCAGTGAGTTTACCTAATTTTTGACATCCTTCTCTTGCAGACAACTTGAAAAACTTCCAGTATCTTCTTCCACGTCAATAAAACGCTGCGATACAAATTTACTGTGTCATAAACCTTTTGCTTAATTCAAACTCCAAATCTGCTCTTAACGTCTTCTTCGTTGCGGCCTTTTATTTCATCTATACCATCCTTTTCGCTACGTGTTATCACTTTCATCTCAGTTCTGTTCAGCCTTAACCAGAAATCTGCTGCAAGCAGCCATTTAATAGATCTTCTGAGTCTTTATTACTTTCAGTTTGGTGAGCGCTGGCATCTACGAACTTTGGCATTGGGATCTGCTCTCTTTTAACTGCAATTCCTTCGTGAAACTTTCTGTCACCACCTTCATTGCCTCTTCAACATATACGCTATAATGTGTTTACATTTACATACTCGTAGCTTGTCTGGCTTTGTGAGGTTACTGCTATTCTGTCATGGCCCAGATAAAGGCTCCGCAGTTGTCTCTCGACATAAGGAAGTATAATCAATACTCTTAAACGAATGGAAAGTTGCTGGTATTACTGACTAATTGCTAAAATTTTTCGCAACTGTCAAATGCCTAGGAATATCCTTCGAAGTTATTTGCATCTAACGACGACAAATAGATAGATGTGGAGAAGGCAGATACCAAATTGGGAGACATGAGGAGAATCATAAGGACATGTAATTCATCCAGAAAAGAGGAAGTTCACGAAAAAGTTACTCAGTACTGATGCCACGATTAAACTATAATAGATGTAATTTTCTTTCCAGTTGAGATCCTCTGGAATATGCAACATGTAAGAAATCAGGAATAAACAGTAAATGTTTACAAAGTAAGAACCGATATCCTTATTCACCTTCCACAAATCCCAAATGAAATTGCCCCATTGGGTGTGGAATCGATCAGTATAAATATAAATTTTAAAAATCTTAAGTTTATTATCATTTAAAAGAATATAAAACTTGTTACCAAATTCAGTACACCTAGGTGCATATAATAATTCTTAGGCCATTAAAGCCACGTATCATAAAATTAAAAAAATAAATAAAATAAAATAAAAAACATTTTACAGCACTTATTCACAGTGATCGCATTACTGCACAAAATGTATGCAGAAGTCAGATTGTACGCAATATTCACATTATGTGACATTAAAAATAACATATACACGTCAATCGGTTCTGCTAAAATATTCAGCTGTGAAGAAAAAGAAGCTGGCCAACAATAAATCCTTTAGACTCTTCTCAAATTCAAATTATTATTAGTTAAACTTTTTATGGCTGCTGGCACATTACTGAAAATGTGTATTGATGAGTAGCGGACACCTTTTTGAACCAAAGTAAGTGACTTTAAATCTCTGTGAAAGTTATTCTTATTTCTGGTACAGATATCATTAACTGAGCAGTTGGTTAGAAATAAATGTGTATTTTAGTGGCATATTTTTTAAAGGAATAAATATATTGGGAAGCAATAGTTGGTATCCCCAGTTCCTTAAGCCAGCCGCGGTGGCGGTGCGGTTCTAGGCGCTGCAGTCCGGAACCGCGGGACTGCTGCGGTCGCAGATTCGAATCCTGCCTCGGGCATGGATGTGTGTGATGTTCTTAGGTTAGTTAGGTTTAAGTAGTTCTAAGTTCTAGGGGACTGATGACCTAAGATGTTAAGTCCCATAGTGCTCAGAGCCATTTCTGAACCCAGTTCCTTAAACAGCCCTTTGCAGGACGTTCTTGAGTACTCATCACAAATAATTTGTACTGCATGTTTTTGGGTTCGGAAAACTGAAGCTTGGTTTGATGAGTTATCCCAGAAAACAATCTCCTATGACATTATTGAATGAAATTAACGATGGTACGCTTGCTTTTTATTTTTGTATCAGTTGTGTCTGACAACATTCCACAGCAAATAGAGATTTTTTGGGCGCCTCAGCAGTTCTGTGGCATTCTCCTCCCAGTTAAATTTATTATCAAACTGTAATCCTAAGAATTTAATACTATCAACTTCTTCTATCACCTTGTCGTCATATTTCATGTACATACATAAAAAAAAGTTTTGCATCACCCCGGTTCCCAGAACTCCTGAACATAGACGTTAAATGTGGATATAGTATCACAGACACAGTCCCTTTGACTGTTCAGAGATGTCACTAAACCTGCCCAAATAGTAAACAACCATGCATGAGAAGCGCCCATTAGACGGAGGGGGCCCGACAGCAGATCAGTTCCAGCCATTCCACCAGGAAGGAGGTACCCGGCTCGTGTTGTCTGTAATTAAACCATGTCTAGACGGTCAATACCGCGGATCGTACATCCGCATTGTTACTTTGTGCCAGGAAGTGCTCTCAACAAGGAAAGTGTCCAGGTGTCTCGGACCGAACCAAAGCAATGTTGTTCGGATATGGAGGAAACATAGAGAGACAGGAACTGTCTATGACATGCCTCGCTCAGGCCGCCCAAGGACTACTACTGCAGTGGATGACCGTTATCTTCGGATTTTGGCTCGGAGGAACCCTGACAGCAACGCCATCATGTTGAAGAATGTTTTTCGTGCAGCCACAGGACGTCGTGTTACGACTCAAGCTGTGCGCAATAGGCTGCATTATGCGCAACTTCACTCCCGACGTCCATGGCGAGGTCAATTTTTGCAACCATGACACCATGCAGCGCCGTACAGATGGGCCAAACAACATGCCGAATAAACCGCTGAGGATTAGCATCACGTTCTCTTCACGGATGAGTGTCACATATGCCTTCCACCATACAATCGCCGGAGACGTGTTTGGAGGCAACCCAGTCAGGTTGAACGGCTTAGACACCCTGTCCAGCGGGTGCAGCAAGGTGGAGGTTTCCTGTTTTGGGATGCCGTTATGTAAGGCCGACGTACGCTGCTGGTGGTCTTAGAGGGCGCCGTAACGGCTGTACGATACGTGAGAGCCATCCTCCGACCGATAGTACAACCATATGGGCATATGGCGAGGCTTTCGCGCCCTCATCGCGCACGTCTTGTGAATTACTTCCTTCAGGATAACGACCTATCTCGACTAGAGTGGCCAGCATGTTCTTCAGACATGAACCCTATCGAACATGCCTGGGATAGAATGAAAAAAGCTGTTTATGGACGACGTGACCCACCAACCACTGTGAGGTATCTACGCCGAATCGCCATTGAGGAGTGGGACAATATGGACCAACAGTGCCTTGATGAACTTGATAGTATACCATGACGGATACAGGCATGCATCAATGCAAGAGTACTTGCTATGGGTATTAAAGGTACTGGTGTGTACAGCAATCTGGATCACGACCTCTGACGGTCTCACTGCATGGTGGTACTACATGCAAAGTGTGGTTTTCATGAGCAATAAAAAGGGCGGAAATGATGTTTATGTTGATCTCTATTTCATTTTTCTTAACAGGTTCTGGAACTCTCAGAACCGAGGTGATACAAAACTTTTTGTGATGCGTGTATATGAGGGTCGCTCCAAAAGAAATGCACACTATTTTTTTTAAATCCATCTTTTCTTCTACATGTTTGAAAGTTTTACAGTGTGTAGATACATCCTTTAGGAACAATATTTTCATTTCTCCACATAATTTCCATCCCTCTCAACTGCCTTACGCCATCTAGGAACCAGCGCCTGTATATCTGCACTGTAAAATTCTGGACCAACCTGTTGGAGCCACTGTTTGGCAGCGTGCACAAGGGAGTCATCATCTTCAAACCTTGTTCCACGAAGAGAGTCTTTCAGTCTCCCAAAGAGATGATAGTCACATGGAGTCAGGTCAGGACTGTAAGGCGGGTGTTTCAATGTTGTCCATCCGAGTTTTGTGATCGCTTCCATGGTTTTTTGACTGACATGTGGCCGTGCATTGTCGTGCAACAGCAAAACATCCTGCTTTTGCCGATGTGGTCGAACACGACTCAGTCAATCTTGAAGTTTCTTCAGTGTCGTCACATATGCATCAGAATCTATGGTGGTTCCACTTGGCATGATGTCCACAAGTAAGAGTCATTCGGAATCGAAAAACACCGTAGGCATAATTTTTCCAGCAGAAGGTGTGGTTGTGAATTTTTTTTTTTCTTGGGTGAATTTGCATGATGCCACTCCATTGATTGCCTCTTCGTCTCTGGTGTAAAATGATGGAGCCATGTGTCAACACCTGTCACAATTCTTCCAAGAAATTCATCTCCACCATTCTCGTACTGTTCCAAAAGTTCGCTGCATACCGTTTTTCTTGTTTCTTTGTGAGCCACTGTCAACATCCTGGTAACCCACCTGGCACAAACCTTTTTTAACGCCAACAGTTTCAGAATTCTGCAAAAACACTTCCTTCCCCTATCCCAACGTAGCGTGACAATTCGTTCACTGTGATACGTCTGTCAGCAGTCACCAACTCGTTAACTCTCTGCACATTGTCTGGAGTGTGTGCAGTACGAGGCCTGCCGCTGCGAGGACATTCCTCAATATTGCCGTACCCGCTTTCATCACGTAACCTGCTTGCCCACCGACTAACTGTACTGCGATCGACAGCAGCATCTCCGTACACCTTTTTCAACCTCTTGTGGATGTTTCCCACTGTCTTATTTTCACAGCACAGGAATTCTATGACAGCACGTTGCTTCTGACAAACGTCAAGTGTAGTAGGCATCTTGAAGACATGATGTGACGGCGCCACTCACGGGAACAGGTTGAACTAAGTTTGAAAACAAGCGGGAAGGATGTATCTAAACACACTAAAACTTTCACACATGCAGAATTAAAACAGTATTTTTACAAAAATAGTGTGCATTTATTTTGGAGTGACCCTCATAACGACAGAAAACCTTTTACAAGTTCTGAACTGCATATAGTACTTTTTTCAAGATTTAGTGACAGATAGTTGGCTAGGAACCATTTATTAATGCGCATGAAAATTTCATTAGCCCACCTTTCTAAGGCTACGCTTGATTTACTATTTATTGCTATGTTTGTATCATCTGCAAAGAAAACAAACTAGGCACCTGGTGATGTTACTGATGAAAGATCATTGATATATATAGAAGGAAAAGTAAGGACCCTATAATGGATTCTTGGGGGAGACGAAATGTTATTGGTTCCCAGTTGGATGATGCCTGATAGCTTAATGCACGTCTATTTCCTACTGACACCCTTTGTTTTCTTTCAGAGATACAGGATTTGAACCATTTTGTAGCACTTCCTGTTACACCGTAATATTCTAATTTTATTAGAAGGCTATTGTGATTTACATCTGCAAACGTTATAGCGTTTTATCAACGGGAGAATAAAGGGGGGGGGGGGGGGAATACATGAATCATCACAGGCTTGTCAGCGCTATGAGAAATGTTCAACCACTTCCGTTGGGAGACGCTACAGAAAAGACGTTCCGCATCATAGAAAAGCTAATTCCCAAAGTCCCTGGATTGGACGTTAGAATATAAATTAGGAAACAATATTTCCACCCGTGTCTCCCTTAATGACATCGTCAGTCAAGAGTTGTGCTTATTGAGAGAGGTATCTGTAGTAGTTCTTCCAGGTCACCACACGAATGGAACAGAGGGTGTAAATCATGTTTTTCTATGCACACACTGTGACTTATGGAACGCATGAGCAAATGTCGTAGATGTAGATACACTTAGATACGTCAGAAGTGATATATCATTAATTTTTGAGTGCGTGCTTTGATCTACCCTGTTATCTGAGGGGAAGAAGAAGTAAACTTCAAAGAGCGGACAGCGTGCGTGGTAATGACCCTGCGAATAGGCAGCTGGGCTGACGCAGAAGGTATCGAACCCCTCTGAAACATTTATTCTATTTAGAGACCAGGAACTGCGCGTGTTAGGCCAGAACAAAACTGGACCTGATTCTGGCTGGAAGATGAAAGGCACAACGTTCTCCTTCACGCAGAGACGCAGCCTGTGGCTATTTGAGTATTGAGATCAACAACAAGGACAGCTACAGCAGGCAGTGTCCTGTGTCAAAATCATATTCAACTTGATAACTGCAAAAGCGCGCGTGGCCGATCTTTCTGACAGATTAGGACAAGCGCAGAGGGTGGAACTGCTTGTTATTGGGAGCTCCAGTGTTAGGCGGATGATGGAATCACTTAGGGAAACAGCGGCCACATCGGGAAAGAAGGCCCGTGTCCACTCTGTTTGCTTGTCGAGGGTCTCGTCCGAGATGATGAGTTTCTGTGGGCAGCGACTGAGAGCACTCGGTGCAACCGGCTGCAAATCGTGGCTCATGTCGGCACGAATGACACCTGCAGTCTGAGATCAGAGTCCATTCTCGGACTCATTTGGTGAAGGTAACTAGTCTCGCTAGCGGGGTGAAAGTAGAGCTATCGGTTTTTAGCTTGGTTCCCAGAACAAAGCTCAGTCCTCTGGTTTGGATCCGAAAGGAAGGCTAAAACGAGAGGCTCAGATGATTCTGTGACGAATTTGGATGTAGTTTTCTCGACCTCCGCTATCCTGGTGACAAACAGACTCAGCCTACAACAGGGAATCAATGGTGATAGGCCCGTTATAGGATCACTGAATACGGCTGTAAACAGAAATACGAACAAAGGTGGGAAGATCTTTCTGTTCATAAGAGCGACAAGAAACAGATTTAGGTTACCTGACAAGTCAACACAACGATTTAACTTCCAGTACCGATGTTGTCGAGCATCGATGGAAAAATATCAAGAGCATCGTACAAGATGCTTTACAGGTGTATGTGCCTAGCAAATTTCTGTGGGACAGAAAAGACCCACAGTGCTTCGACAACTATGTTAGAAAGCTGATACGAAAGCGAAGAGAGTTCCACAACAAATTCGTTGCCAAAGCTTCATAGCAAAAAAAAAAAAAAAAAAAAAACCTAAACGAAGCCAAATTGGAGTAAGGATGGCTATGCGTGAAGCGTTCAATGAATTCGAAAGTAAAATTCTGTCTACCAGCTTGACAGAAAATCGTAAGAAGTTGTGGTGTTATTTTCAGTTAGTAAACGGATCGAAGCCATCTGCGCAGACATTGTGACCTTAATGATATTGAAACAGAGGGAGACACAGTAAAGGCCGAAATAGTAAACGTCTCTCAGAGGAGGATCGCACTGTAGTTCCACATTTAAATCGTCGCATGAACGATAATATGGGAGATATCGAAATAAATGACAACGGACAACGCGATAGAAAAGCAACTGAAATCGCTCAACCTAGAAGAAGTCACCAGATCTGACAGATTTAGATATACGATATTGTAGTGCCTGTAGTATTCTGATTACGATGCAAAGTTCCTTAGGGCAGGACAACCATCAGCTTTAAAATGGAATGACGACAATTAAAATTTGTGCCGAATCGGGTCTCGAACCCGGATTTCCCGCTTATCTCGAGCTTCTGCCTTACCGTTTGGCTATCCGTACACGACTCACGGCCACACCCAAACTTCCATATGTCGTCAACCATTCGTCTACTACGTGTACATGCATGTCGAAAGGAACTTTGCATCGTAATCAGAATGACACAGGCACTGCAATATCGTATTTATGTGCCGATACCGGCCAAGCGACTTTCAAGTAAAACTTCTGACCTGTATCGGTATATACATAATGGACGCACGGGTACAGGTTGTAGACGCGTGGTTGACTACATATGTAAGTTTGGGTGTGACCGGGAGTCTTGCTCGCATAGGCAAATGTTTAGGCAACCGCTCGCGATAAGCAGGAAATCCGGGTTAGAGCGCCGGTCCGGCACAAATTTTCACTGTCGTCATTCCATTTTAAAGCTGATGGTTGTCGTTATTCGCAATTGCTAATACATTTAATGGATGTAGATGTAGTATCTGCATGACACGTGCTACGATAATACAGTGCAATACAGCTCCTAGCCTCTTCCGGTTCTGGTCTCAATTCGACAAGGAAGACAGTGCGTAAGTCTCTTAAAACATGACCTATCCAGCTGAAGCTACTCACTGGAGCGTACGCGTGCGGCCCTGTAAACATGGATGTTATCTCAGAATACGGTAGTGTCTACAGCGTACTCACCAAGGCGATGTAGAAGAAAGGGCAATACTTCACCATCTAGAATCCTGGAACGAAAATTCTGGTACGAGTGATTGGCCCCAAGTCAGGGCACGAAAAACACCCTCAAAACATTACAGATCCACCTCCTACCTGATATACACCATCCACACAAAGTGGTTTAAACACTTGATTGGGCCGTCCTTGCACACGAGATGTTGCATCGTTTGGAAAGAGGCAAGTCGCCACTCGTCTCATCGCACGGTTCTTTGAAGACGTGCCGCTTTATGTGCCGTTGTGAGCAATGGTCTTTCGCTCGGTGCTCGACTCCATATGTCCACGGTCTTCCCCTTGTCTGGAATTTTCACACGGGAACTGGTTGATATGGATTGGCATTTACCGATACAGTTGTTCCTGTTGGATGTGAATCCGGTGGTCATTGACAAAGCGTGACACGTCTCCGGTCCCTGTCGGCTCCGATCTTTTTACGACCTCTGTTCTTCTGCAGTATTACCGTAAATGGCTGCGAGTGGTCCACTACTGATTGCAGTCACGTTGGACAGTCCGTGGCCGGCTGTTGAGGCCGAGCAGTTCTAGGCCCATCAATCTGGAACCGCGCTGCTGTTACGGTCGCAGGTTCGAATCCTGCCTCGGGCATGGATGTGTGTGATGTCCTTAGGTTAGTTAGGTTTAAGTAGTTCTAAGTCTATGGGACTGATGACGTCCGATATTAAGTCCCATAGTACTCAGAGCCATTTGAACCATTTTTAACAGTCCGTTTTGATACAGCAACAAATAGTACAAAATAATTCTAAGTGTGGTGTTGGGCAAGACCAAACACGAAAGTTCCTTGCTGCCATTCCGTAACGTAACCACATCGACCGATATTAGTGCATTAATTGTGTACAACCGACCGTCTCATACACTATGTTCACGTACGTCTGCGTTGGAGGGTCGTTTCGACATCATCGACAGTGCTCTAAAGCGACCAGTATGCTCCCTTTTGGTAAGACTAACCTCTTTTTCCGCGACCATACTTTCGACTGTGGCAGAGAGGGAAAGTAATTTGGTGCGAGGTCTTCACTGCGCAACCGATTCGCCATTGTCCAGAGGCCTGGTGTCATTCGTAACAGGCACCGTCTCCGCAGAAAAATGGGAAAGGTCTGTGTATCTACAACATAAGAGATGAATGTGTTCAAATACATACGGACTAGAATGAGTTGTTAGTCACGAGTCTGCTATGGAAGATTTCCCTTGATGGTGTTTGGCAACACAGAGGTGTTGTTGCAGCATTCAGCTTGAGAAAGCGACGACCGTTCTCGAAAGGCACTTCCGTTGCTGAGTTCTCCGAACGGCAGTGATGGATGTCCGCAGCCGGGCAGCTTGTTTTGGTAAGCTTTGCTGGCAGTGGCGGGGACTTCCAGCTACAGACACGATAAGTGTGTCGCCTGGCCGCGAAGGCCAAGAAGCGGCGGCATTCCTCCGCCGCGTTTACATCGTCTGCGGCTAATTAGTGTGCTGTGCTAGAAATTCCGTTGGTTTGCGTGGCTTACAGTACGGTTGCTTTTCTTGAGTAATGCAATTAGACTAGGTCACACATCCGTGACGACTTATAAGAAGAATAAAATGTTGACGCCCCATCACTTCTCTTTATTCAAACTTACCCACATTGTTTCGTTTCGAATTAGCGAGTGATAATAATGAGCGTATGGCATTGGTGGCCGGGAGACCCCTCGCGGGGCGGTTCGGCCGCCGCTCTACAAGTTCTTTAACGCCACTACGGCGAGTTGCGAGTGAATGAGGATGAAATGATGATGAAAGACACACAACACCCAGTCATCTCGAGGCAGAGAAAAATCCCTGTTCTCGCCGGGAATCGAACCCGCGACCCCGTACGCGGGAAGCGAGAACTCTACCGGAAGACCACGAGCCGCGGGCAGGGAGTGATAGCACCTGTGGAATCTCCCAAACTATGTTCCTCGCTGAGCCCTACAGGGAAAGGACGGCTGTTGTGGCCACGGCAGGTGAAGTGGCCACTTCGTTTTATTCTCTTGGAGAGAGATGCAGCCTAGTGGCGAACATTTTAAACTGTTCTATGAGACTTGTTTCGTTTTGTCAACGAGTTTCATGGCGGTAGTTGAGAGCTCCTCTCCAGTGAAATATTTGTTTTCTCAACGTCTGGTGTAAGGCAAGTGTCAAATTCATTTGCATGCATTAAGAAAATATAATCGTATATTGTAACAGTTAATTGTTACAATTCTGAAGAAACATTGTATTTTAGCCTACGAAATCACATTTTTATGAATACCTAGGTTATATACGAGGGCATGCTGAAAAGTAATGCCTCCTAATTTCGTATTCTGTTCCCAATATGGACTGAAGTATTAGGCGTCATGCATAACACTCGGTCGACTTTCTCGCTTGGCTGACGCATGTTGCAACCTTCTGCCGCTAGAGTGCTCCGAATTGTACCGTGTAGAAAGGTGGCGTGTAACGCAACTATGCCGTTGCGTGAGGAACAGCGTTGCTGTGATCGAGATTCACCAATTCGAAGAGTTCGTCCTCATATGGAGCACGCGAGAGATGTGATGTCTTTAACAATCCGACATCTTCGGTTCACTGTCGTCGATAATCCTCAATACACTCCCGACTTTTGATTGCCATTGTTTCCAAAACTTAAAGAACACCTTCGAGGGCTTCGCCTTGATAACAACGAAGCGGTGCAAGCAGAAGTACTGTTGTGGCTCCATCAACAAAGTCAAACATTCTACTGTCAAAGTATCAACAAACCAGTCTGTCGTTAGGAGAAATGTGTTTGTTGCCAGAGTGACTATGTTGAGAAATAAATACTCTATGTAGACATGAAGAATATTAATAAAGTAGAATATTAATAAAGTTTGTTTTATTTAAAAAGCTTTCAGAGTTTTCACACAAAAATCCGAGGCATTGCCTCCGTGCACGCCATCGTAATTTCGTATTCAGACAACATTTAGCGTAACGGCGTCCAGTCGGGCTTAGTGCCAGCCGCCTGACGGGGCAAAGCAGCCAAATGAGTACTTTGCCCAAACATAACTTTTGTAATGTATTTCCTTGCTTCAAGAAGACAGAATTGATAATAAGACAAATCATTTCATAAAATAAGTATACTAAGACAAAACTGTTTTAAAAACTTAGTGAAAAAATTTATGTTCTCTTATTAACAGTATATGGTAAGATATCATCATGTTATTTGAGGAAATCACTACAACAATCATAGGATTCCCAAGCTATGCATCGGACATTGAATGCCGTAAGAAAAGAAAAGATGCCGTTTGTTACAGCAGCCAAACTATTCAATATCTCAAGAAACAAACTTGCAAGGAGAGTTCTTAAAAAATCGTGCAGCTGTTGAAAACAAGAAGGCTCTTGGGAGCTCCCAACTGTTCTTCTAAGAGCAACAGAAAGAATTCCTTAAGCATAGTTTTGACATAGAATGAAGTTATTATGGCATATCAGTCGGTATTTCAGCTTGCGGAGCAGAATGGTCTACCACACCCATTCAACAAAGAAAAAAATATCGCAGGCATGGATTGAGTGACACAGTTTAGGGAGAGACATCTAAATACAAACTTCAGAGAACCAGATTCCACCGCATCTGAGACTTATTTTTCCTTTTCTCTGCCTCTGGCCACTTTGCCCTATTTAAGCTAACATTTCTACTACAAAACGAGTATTTGAGTAATAGCACAGTTTTCTCGGAGTCTGGCAAGTTCATCATCAGACGGCTGTTCACATGATATGCAACGTACACTTTACATAATCGTCAGTTTTGGATTTTTATTCTTCTACAGTGTCAGAGGAACACCGTTGTATTTGTAAATCTGCAATCTTTGTGATAACTTCACATGTGGCAAATTCTTTTTGGTGCGCGTGTGTGAGTGTGTGTGTGTGTGTGTGTGTGTGTGTGTGTGTGTGTGTGTGTGGTGCTTTGCACCAGCTCGCCGCCATGCTGTTCAGAAAGTTATAAACCTCTTCTTTCACTTCGTCGTCGCAGCTGAATCGCTGGGACCACAATTAACGCTGACATGTACTGTGAGACTCTGAAAAAACTCAAACGGGCAATTCAGAACCGGAGAAGAGGTTCAAATGGCTCTGAGTACTATGGGACTTAACTTCTGAGGTCATCAGTCCCCTAGAACTTAGAACTACTTAAACCTAACTAACCTAAGGACATCACACACATCCATGCCCGAGGCGGGATTCGAACCTCCGACCGTAGAGGTCGCGCGATTCCAGACTGTAGCGCCTAGAACCGCTCGGCCACAACGGCCGGCGGAGAAGAGGTATGTTGAGCAAGAGCGTACACATTTTCCATGATAACGCTCGCCCACACATCGCTCGGCAAACCATTGCTCTCCTGCAACAGTTTCAGTGGAACATAATCACCCGCCCACCCTATAGTCCTTACTTGGAGCCCAGTTCCGTAGGTTAAAAAAACTTTTGGCCGGAAGTCGATTCACCTCCGACGACGAGGTGAAAGAAGAGGTTCATAACGTTCTCAACAGCATGGCGGCGAGCTGGTATGAGATGGGCATACAAAAAGTGCCACAGCGTCTACAAAAATACATCGACAGAAATGGTGATTATGTCGAAAAATAGCTAAATGTTCAGCTGTAAACTAATGTAAACCATTGTAGAAATAAACAGGTCTACGTATTTATAAAAACATAGGAGACCTTACTTTTGGGATTACCCTCGTATATACAGGGTGATTCCGTGATGATTTACAAACTTTCTAGGATGAAGAGCTACATTTAGTGGACATTTTTTCTTGGTTTGGTCCATATGACCACCTCTGAAAGTTGTCTGCCCTAAAACCTTCACAACAACAGTACCAATACATGTATTCCACTGTCAGATATATCAGAACGGTTTTTGCATATACGACCGCTACGGTAGCAGGTTCGAATCCTGCCTCGGGCATGGATGTTTGTGATGTCCTTAGGTTAGTTAGGTTTAAGTAGTTCTAAGTTCTGATGACCTCAGATGTTAAGTCCCATAGTGCTCAGAGACATTTGACCTTTTTTTCCATATAACTTTCGACTCGTTCGTTTCCGGTACAGGGACTCTTACCTCAAATCGGTACATTTATCTTTCTCCATTATCCTAGAAAGTTGGTAACATCATCACGGAATCACCCTGTATAAACATACGTTTATAGGTGCCAGCTCCTGTAACTCTGACGCTCTGTAACGTCGTTAGATGACATTTCCGGACAAGGGTTCCTATATAAAACTTGACCTACTAAGTCCCCTCTACAACCTCTAGCAGTGTGTAAAATGAATTTTGAAACAAGCTGTATACACAGGACGAACATGAATAAAATCGGTAAACTGCAGGGACCGATTTGTGACTGGAATTGGAGGAAAAAAGGTCCTATGAACACGTGTCCGGCAATACACCATTGCCATGGCAGATAGCGCTGACGAATGAAAGTTCCTCTGAGCACATGGCGTATGTTCCTCGTATATTGCCGGTTGTGTGATTGGCGCAGTGTACTGCAAGCAGCAGAATAGTCTGGTATTCAAGTCGGAAACAAGCCGAGATACTGTTTGTATACAGTCAAGCAAATGGAAACGGTCGAGAGGCAGCACAGCTATACCAAAACAAGTACCCTCGCAGACACCAACCACATCACACAACCTTTCAAGACTATTTGGGCGATTTTGTTATCATGGGTCCTTTCAAACAGACGAATGTGCAGGGAAGCGGCGGAATGTGCGTACACCAGATTTGGAGAACCGGCTTCTGACTCACGACCGTTTCCCTCTGCTTGGCCTTACACAAACACCATCTTGGCTTGTTCCAGACATGAATACCGGACCATTCTGTTGCTTACACTACGCTATGTCAGTCACAAAGCTTGCAACACACGAGAAACACATGTCATATGGTCAAAAGAACTTTGTCAGAGCCATCTACCGTGGCAACGATGCATTTCCGGACACATGTTCATAAGACTTTTTTTCCTCCATTTTCAGTCAGGAATCCGTTCCCGCATTTTGTAGGTTTTATTAACGTTCACACTGTATACGGGGTGAATTACCAAAAACTTGCACTTCAAATATTGCCGAAATGGTAAGTGCTGTTGACTGCGTTTTTCACAGAATTAGTTGGCATACAGGGGCTCGTGTTGTTAGCAAATAAACAGATTGTAATAACACTTAAGAAGTTTTTTTGTGCAAAAATACAATTTTTAGATGGAACAATGTCCATTGACATTAACAAACTAAAAGTAGGGTAAATTAGAATGTCAGTAGTGTTTGATGCAGGAATCTAGTGTTTGTGTGTTCCTTGAGTGCTCTGTGACTTGCTAGTCGGTTAGTGTGTGACTGTCCAAGCAGTAGGTCGCGAGTGGACGATGGGATTTACCAATGCAGAAAAATCTGGCATGCTTATGGTGTATGGAGGGTGTAGGAAGAATGCAGTCCGTTCTTGCACGGTGTATGCAGGAAGCTATCCCAATAGATGTCAACCGTCTCAGTAGTTATCTATCAACCTCTTCATCCAGTTACGTGAAAGTGGTAGCGTAACACCTAGACTACGAAACATAAGGAAACAAGTGAGGACAGAAGAGGGGGAATTAATGTTCTCGCTGCTGTTGCAGTTGATCCCCGTGTCAGATCTCGCGCAATCGCACGAGGAAGTGGCATGAGTGAAAAAAGTGTCCTACACATTCTACATTGACACTGGTTCCATAAGTATCGCATCTGCCTCCGTCAAGAGCTGCGTGGATACGATTAAGAGAATCGTGTTAACTTCTGTACGTGGACATTAAGACAAGATACTCCAAATGTACGCTACTGGCCATTAAAATTTCTACACCAAGAAGAAATGCAGATGATAAACGGCTATTCATTGGACCAATATATTATACTAGAACTGACATGTGATTACATTTTCACGCAATTTGGGTGCATGGATCCAGAGAAATCTGTGCCCAGAACAACCACTCCTCACCGTAATAACTGCCTTGATACGCCTAGGCATTGAGTCAAACAGAGCTTGGACGGCGTGTGCAGGTACAGCTGCCCATGCAGCTTCAACACGATACCACAGTTCATCAAGAGTAGTGACTGGCGATTGTGGCGAGCCAGTTGCTCGTCCACCATTGACCAGACGTTCTCAGCTGGTGAGAGATCTGGAGAATGTGCTGACCAGGGCAGCAATCGAACATTTTCTGTATCCAGAAAGGCCCGTACAGGACCTGCAACATGCGGCCGTGCATTATCCTGCTGAAATGTAGGGTTCCGTGCATTATCCTGCTGAAATGTAGGGTTCTGCAGGGATCGAATGAAGGATAGAGCCGCGGCTCGTAACACATCTGAAACGTAACGTCCACTGTTCAAAGTGCCGTCAATGCGAACAAGAGGTGACCGAGACGTGTAACCAATGGGACCCCATACCATCACGCCGGGTGATACGCCACTATGGCGATGACGAGCACACGTTTCCAATGTGCGTTCACCGCGATGTCTCCAAACACGGATGCGACCATCATGATGCTGTGAACAGAACCTTGATTCACCCGAAAAAAATGACATTTTGCCATTCGTGCACCCAGGTTCGTCATTGAGTACACCATCGCAGGCGCTCCTGTCTGTGATGTAGCGTCAAGGGTAACCGCAGCCGTGTTCTCCGAGCTGATAGTCCATGTTGCTGCAAACGTCGTCGAACTGTTCGTGCAGATGGTTGTTGTCTTGCAGACGTCCCCATCTGTTGACTCAGGCATCGAGACGTGGCTGCACGATCCGTTAGAGCCATGTGGATAAGATGCCTGTCATCTCGACTGCTAGTGATACGAGGCCGTTGGGATCCAGCACGGCATTCCCTATTACCCTCCTGAACCCACCCATTCCATATTCTGCTAACCGTCATTGGATCTCGACAAACGCGAGCAGCAATATCGCGATACGATAAACCGCACTCGCGATAGGCTACAATCCGACCTTTATCAAAGTCGAAATCGTGATGGTACGCATTTCTTCTCCTTACACGAGGCATCACAACAACGTTTCACCAGGCAACGCCGGTCAACTGCTGTTTGTGTATGAGAAATCGGTTGGAAACTTTCCTCATGTCAGCACGTTGTAGGTGTCGCCACCGGCGCCAACCTTTTGTGAATGCTCTGAAAAGCTAATCATTTACATATCACAGCATCTTCTTCCTGTCGGTTAAATTTCGCGTCTGTAGCACACCATCTTCGGGGTGTAGCAGTTTTAATGGCCAGTAGTGTATATTCTGAGTAATTAGTTAGTTTGAGAAAATGACAGCAAACACTACGCGAATTTAGTTCATGAATGGAGGCTACGTTTCTACTTTCTAGGTCTGTTGTAAGTATCCTACATATTTAGTGAGACATCCGTGCGCTGGAAATTCTACTGCAAACGTTTCCGTTGCGGGCAGCTTTGCGGAGGTTTGTAATTTCACATTCGAAGAAGATCCGGAGCGTGGATAGTTCGCGGAACGCGCGGCGCACGGTCCCCGGTCACGGCGTGGAGTAGGCGTGAGCCTGCCGCCGCGCGACGTATGCGGATCGGCCAAGGTCGCGCCGTCTGAGGGCCACAGCGGCGCGCTGCCTGCTGCCCGCTGACACTGTCGCCGGCGGCGTCCCACTTAGCAGGCGCTGCCGGCTCATCGGGAGGGCGAGGGCGTCTCGTTCTGGCGTGTTCTCGGACGTGCGGCCGCTGCGTGGCGTGTCCGCCCGCTTCCCAGAAGATGGCGTCGCGACGTGACGTGACCAACACCTGAACAGCGTTTCACAAGACGTCTCCGCCTCCTGTGCCGAATAAAGTCAAGTCACTAACGTCGAGCGGCCCAACACTCGCTGGCAGGCTAGCTTCTGTAAAATAACAGCTTCCCAGTTATGCGAGTCAACGCGGACACAAGACTGCACGGATAAACAAAGAACGCGGATAATGCAGAATTAACACCTGCTTCACTCCGAGAGGCTAAGGTTCATGTGAGGATGCGTTCATTCCAGTGCAGTCATTTTTATCAGCTCTGTAAATCTGTTCTGGGATAAAATCTGTGAAGTGTGAGCACTTTCGGCAATAGTTTATCTACTGCATAGCGAACCTAACTTGCCCCAATATGAAGAAACTCTATCTGTAACACATCCAATAATAAGCCGAGTAACTTACTAATACACTGAAGCGCCAAAGAAACAGGTATAGGCATGCATATTCAAATACAGAGATATGTATACAGGCAGAACACGGCGCTGCGGTCGGCAACGCCTATGTAAGACAACAAGTGTCTGGCGCAGTTGTTACATCGGTTCGGTTACTGCTGCTACAGTTGCAGGTTACCGAGATTTAAGTGAGTGTGAACGTGGTTTCCGCCCACGAGCGATGGCATACAGCAACTCCGAGGTAGGGATCATGTGGGGTTTTTGGCTCTGAGCACTATGGGACTTAACATCTGTGGTCATCAGTCCCCTAGAACTTAGACCTACGTAAACCTAACTAACCTAAGGACATCACACACATTCATGCCCGAGGCAGGATTCGAACCTGCGACCGTAGCAGTCGCGCGGTTCCGGACTGAGCGCCTAGAACCACTAGACCACCGCGGCCGGCAGGTGTTTTTCCCGTGCGATCATTTCACGAGTGCCCCGTGAATATCAGGAATCCGGTAAAACATCAAATCTCCGACATCGTTGCGGCCGGAAAAAGATACTGCAAGAACGGGACCAACGACGACTGAAGAGAGTCGTGCATCTCTCAACAAAACAACGATATGAGCATTCGCAGCCGAAGGCCCATTCGTGTACCCTTGATGACTGCACGACACAAAGCTTTACGCCACGCCTGGGCCTGTCAACACTGTTGGACTGTTGATGACTGGAAACGTGTTGCCTGGTCGGACGAGGCTCGTTTCAGATCGGATCGGGCGGATGGACGTGTACGGGTATAGAGACAATCTCATGAATCTATGTACCCTGCGTGTCAGCAGGGGACTGTTCGAGCCAGTGGAGGGTCTATAATGGTGTGGGGAATATGCAGTTGGAGTGATACGCGACCCCTGATACGTCTAGATACGACTCTGACGGGTGACACGTACGTAAGTATCCTGTCTGATCACCTCCATCCATTCATGTCCATTGTGCATTCCGACGGACTTGGGCAAATCCAGCAGGACAATGCGACACCGCACACGTCCATAATTGCTACAGAGTGGCTCCAGGAACACTCTTCTGTGTTTAATAACACTTCAGTTGGCCACTAAACTCCCCACACATGAACATTATAGAGCATATCTGGGATACTTTGCAACATGCTATTCAGAAGAGATCCCTTCGTACTCTTACGGATTTATAGACAGCCCTGCAGAATTCATGGTGTCAGTTCCCTCCAGCACTACTTCAGACATTAGTCGAGTCCATGCCACATCGTGATGTGGCACTTCTGGGTGTTCGGGCAGGCCCTACACGATGTTAGGCAGGTGTACCAGTTTCTTTGGCTCCTCAGTGTAAACGCAACCTGACCTCAGAATGAGAAAAGAAAGTTTAGTCAGCAATACACCCTAACGTTAAATCGTGCACCGGAAAATGGCATAGCATTACAAATTGAAAAGCACTAAACATGAATATCACTCACAAAATCATAAAAATACCAAGAGCGTAATACTGAGCAATTTGTAGTTGATCACTGTGCAGTGGGGATGCATGAAACATTAAAAACCTATTGGCAGTACGAAAAAAAGTCAATTGAAAGATACATGCATTTTTAAAGATTTGAATTTGAGTGGTTTGCCAAAATATACTCTTTTCGAGGCAGTTGGTAAAACATGAGTAACAACTTTGCAGGATCACACACAAAAAAATGAAATGATCGTGTGGCATTACCGGCCGGGAGGACCCATACGAGTCTTATTGCAGTCGACGCCACATTGGGCGACAAGCGGGCCGGTGTTGAGGACAACGCAACACCCAGTCCACGAGGGGAGAAAACCTCCAACCTGCCGGCCGATGTGGCCGTGCTGTTCTAGGCGCTTCAGTCTGGAACCGCGTGACCGCTACGGTCGCAGGTTCGAATCCTGCCTCGGGCATGGATGAGTGTGATGTCCTTAGGTTAGTTAGGTTTAAGTAGCTCTACGTTCTAGGGGACTGATGACCACAGATGTTAAGTCCCATAGTGCTCAGAGCCATTTGAACCATCTGAACCTCCAACCCGGCCGGGAATCGAACCCGGGCCCGCTGTATGAGAGGCAAGCACACAACCACTCAGCTAAGCACGCGGACGGATCACGCACAGCGTCCCTGCGACAGCGTCCATCGTTAAGATCTACCTTTGCCGCTGAAAATGCGTGCATCAGAGCGGGGTTACGTATTGTCAGAAATGTGGGATGCTACGAACGTGAGGACGTGATGAAAAGTAGTGCTTCTGAATTTTTAATTCTGTTCTCAATATCCGTTGAAGTGTTACATGTAAATCACATTACTCGATCGATTTCGCCGCTTTGCTGACGCAAGTTGCAACCGTCTGCCGCAGAGGGCTCCGATTTTTAACGTCTAACATAGCGGAGTGTATCGGAACTACAGTACGTCTGTGCGTGGGAAACAGAGTGCCGTAATCGAGTTTCTAAAAGCAAAAAAATGCGCTACCAATTGAAATCCATAGGAGAATGAAAGCGGTGTTCTTTTATGATTGTATCGACGTAAGTAACATGCGGCGTTGGGTTGCTCGTGCTCGTAATGGAGGAAAGGGTGGTGCTATTCTCAACCTGGCCCCATCTGATTTTCTTCTGTTTCCAAACTTAAAGAACACCTTCGACGACTCCACGTTGTTAATGATGAAACCCTGCAACCAGAGTTGAAATTGTGGCTCCGTCAAAAAAGCCAAACATTCTACAGTGACGGTATCAACAAGCTGGTCTCATGTTGGGAGAAATATGTTCGTCGCCAAGGAGACTACGTTGAGAAGTAAATATGTGGACATGAAGAACAAAGACGTAGAATGTTAATAAACTTTGTTTTATTTAAAAAGCTTAGAAGTTTTCATCTAAAAACTTCGGAGCCATTGCTTTCCAGCACATTCTCGTATCTTTGAAGTAAGGAAATCGATGAAATTCATCAAATGCAATCACTAGCTATGACGAAGGTAATGTTTCGCAACACGCGATCACAAAGTGGCGGCAGACAAAGGCTACGCTAATGTGTACTTAAAACCCAGTAAGGGTTTGAGGAATATTGGCTTGGCTCTGAGCACTATGGGACTTAACATCTGCGGTCACCAGTCCCCTAGAACTTAGAACTACTTAAACCTAACTAACCTAAGGACATCACACACATGCATGCCCGAGACAGGATTCGAACCAGCAACCGTAGCGGCCACGCGGTTCCATACTGAAGCGCCTAGAACCGCACGGCCACACCGGCCGGCTGAGGAATATTGAAATGAGAAATAGGATCCTCAGTTAAATTGTAGAACTGATTCAAAACCGAATGCACACAATAACACACGGCCGTTTGTCTTAACGAAGACACGTGAAACTCAAGTCCGACGGGTGAACATCACGTGAATTCCATAGACGACACAAGGAAAATGGTCGGATAAACTAAACTGACTGACTTGACTGCGTAATGTTTCGTATTAAATGGCCAGAATTAGATTCCTTGATCAAAAAAACGCGAATCGTTTGCAACACAACGCGGATGGATGCGGGTGATCAGACTGGATGCTTACGTACGTGTCACCGTATCCAGACGTATAAGGGGTCACTCCAACTGCACACGCTCCATACCATTACAGAGCTTCCACGAGCTTGAACAGTCCCCTGATGACATTCAGGCACCGTCGATTCATGAGGCTGTCTCCATACTCGTACACGTCCATCTGCTCGATACAATTTGAAAGAAGACTCGTCCGACCAGGCAACATGTTTCCAGTCATCAACAGTCCAAAGTCGGTGTTGACGGGCACAAGCGAGGCATAAAGTATGTGTTGTGCAGTCATCAAGGGTACACGAGTGGGCCTTCGGCTCCGAAAGCCCGTATTGATGATGTTTCGTCGAATGGTTCGCATGCTGACACTTGTTGATGGTCCAGCATTGAAATCTGTAACATTGCG
The DNA here is from genome assembly GCF_021461395.2 of Schistocerca americana. NCBI lineage: Eukaryota > Metazoa > Arthropoda > Insecta > Orthoptera > Acrididae > Schistocerca > Schistocerca americana. The sequence goes on along the minus strand of NC_060119.1, from coordinate 928,661,629 downwards.
GTAGTGTTGCACTTCTCCCACATTGAACGACTCTCTTCAGTTGCCGTTGGTCCCGTTATTGCAGGATCTTTTTCCGGCAGCAGCGATGTATGAGATTTGATATTTTACTGGAATCCTGATGTTCAGGGTAATCCCCACTTCATCGCTACCTCGAAGATGCTGTGTCCTATCGCTCGAGCGCCGCCTATAACACCACGTTCAAACTCACTTAAATCTTGATAACCTGCTATTGTAGCAGCAGCAACCGATCTAACAACTACGCCAGACACTTGTTCTCTTACGTAGGCGTTGCGACCGTAGCGCCGTATTCTGTCTGTTTAGATGTCTCTGTATTTGAATACGCATGCCTATACCAGTTTCTTTGGCACTACAGTGTATATTGGCCAGACTGGTCGTAATTTTAAAACTGGCTTCAAAGGACACATCTCAGGTATATCACGTGACAAATCAGTTTTTGGGCAGCACCTTACTAGCAGCAAACTTTCAGAAGGCGACATCACGAATGACATTGAGGTTATGCACACCAGCCCTATAAGTATAATTTTAAAAAAATTTGTTCACTATAGGAAAAGCCCACTAGCTCTTTAAATGAACAGTTAGATTTTTGTAAAAAGGCTTTTTCCAACTATTTGAAGACATCTTTTGAAACAGAAGATACTTGCTCCTCCAACTATCTATGATCCTGTTTGATTTTTAAGCTTCTATGTTACAGCCAGTTTTACGATTTTTAGCATCAAATAGACAACAAATCTTATAAACGTATATCATTATTCTGATAGTTGTAACTATCTCCTGGTACAAAATGTGGAACAGTCGCAGAAATATTAATTTATTATACCAGTAACGTCAACGATTTTACAAATGACAAGTATATGATTTTAACATAATTTCTAAATTTTTTACTGCTCTTCTTAAGATATATTTTCATTCTAAGCTCCAAATGTTTCTAAATTATTTGTAACAAATCGTTTTCTCTTGTGAACAGTGATGTATCGCAGATTATCCACAATAACATAATGTAGCTAAACTGGCGCCAATTCTGTGAACAACGCCCCTTTTATCTTTGTTGAGTGATATCGACTTGCAGTGTTAAATAAGCGTCAAGTACATCTTTGACAACTGACAGACATATCAACCTAGATTTCTCCATGAAAACGGCATCCTAATATGTTATAATAGGCACAAAGAAATGGCACACATATACAACGGTGCATTTAGTTTTTTACTATGTTTTTAAGACTTTAAATAATTGATTACTAATACAAATAAGTCAATATGTGTAAGTTTCGTATTAATACGTCATATATTTGGTTTTATACCGAATAAATAGCAGTAGCTATAGAATTAGTGATCTTATAGTGCTAATCATTTCCTGCAGACGGCGCTCTGGACTTCAGTGAACGAGTTACACTAAATTTTAATGCATCTTGTGAGGCAGGCTGTAACACAAATTATGAACCATAACTGAATATAAACTCGTTTCTTGATTAGTTAAATTTAAAAGATAAATATTTAAAAATTAAGACCAAAAACAGTATGGAAGTCGTCCCCCACTGGCTAACGGCGATGCCTTAAAATCATAAGCGATGCCTTAGTCCTCAGAGCACCTTCTCTCTACCCTATATAACTCGAGGCTGCTTAGCTATCAGCATCAGTACAGTGACAGAGGTCTCCACAGCGTTTCAGACGCCATCGCCGTTATCCCGATGTGCAATCATGCATGTGATCATTCTCTATGTGATGTAGCACTTTCACTGTGTACTGGATTCTCTTATCATTGCAGAATACAGTCAAAATGTGCTACAATGAAGCAAGAATTACAATTAATTACCGTTAATTCTTGTTTTTGGCTAAACTTAAAGTGTTAAATGGCATGTGCTCTGATAACGTGACACTCGGTTGTAATAATGATGATAGAAAATGATGCTATTGTGGTTGGTGACGTAGGTAAATCAGTGATACAGAAGTCAATTATAGTCCATTAAAGCCGGCCGCGGTGGTCTAGCGGTTCTAGGCGCTCAGTCCGGAACCGCGCGACTGTTACGGTCGCAGGTTCGAATCCTGCCTCGGGCATGGATGTGTGTGATGTCCTTAGGTTAGTTAGGTTTAAGTAGTTCTAAGTTCTAGGGGACTGATGACCACAGATGTTAAGTCCCATCGTGCTCAGAGCCATTTGAACCATTTTAGTCCATTAAATTTCGGGCATGCAGCCACGAAATACAATTTCCTCCACTAATATTTCTGCTGCGTATTGTCCAGCCATCCTCAGAGTGAATCACAAGTCTTGTGACTCACTCTGAGGTTCGAATGGCTCTGAGCACTGTGGGACTTAACATCTGAGGTTATCAGCCCCCTAGAACTTAGAACTACTTAAACCTAACTAACCTAAGGACAACACAGACATATCCATGACCGAGGCAGGATTCGAACCTGCGACCGTAGTGGACGAGCAGTTCCAGACTGAAGCGCCTAGAACCGCTCGGCCACAGCGGCCGGCACTCACTCTGAGGATGGCCGGACGATACGGGGCCGAAATGTCAGTGGAGGAAATTCTCTTTGCGCGGCTGTATGCCTGAAATTTAATGGACTATTCATTACGCCGCGAGAAGTTGAAAATGCACAACAAGTCAATTACAGTTTAACGAAGTTAATTGTTTACTTTAGCTACACTAACGTCACTGGCAACTACGAAAATACACTGCCTAACGGCGGTATCTTACTTTGTGATGAGTTTCAGATGGTGCGACGTAGTGAATTCGTGGCAAAAATAATTGGCAACGGACTCTTCCTTCAGTAACGAGCAAACAGTATTACCTTTGGTTACTCAGTGTTCTTCTTCCATTATTCCGCCTGGCACCTTCTCTTGATTACTACACATACTGTGATCCAGACATATACTCGCTCGTTGAACGTTTATAATGCCTTACCACGGCTTACTAACCACACCAACAAAGTACTTCATTACGCACACTAGTATAGCTACCCTGCGTCCTTGCTTGTCCTCTGTACGATCGCAACTCTCAAATCTGTCTGTCCGGGCGCGCTTGCTCTTCGACGATGTTTGAGCCATACTCCTAACAAACTCTCTGGATTTCACACAGTGCAGTGTCCTCACTTGGCCAGTACCCAGCACGTATCGAGTGGAGATGACGATATCACAGCAACAAAAGGAGTGTCGCGTTCCCGGTTTCGACAGGCGCAGTTCGTTTTCGTTGAGAGTACACCTCTATACCACCTGCAGCTCAAAGCACCCGACGATGGCATACGGGTCTCTCATTGCGCTATCGGCCCCCAACGTCCCCTCATCTCACAATACTTTTTTTTTTCCTCTAGGAAGTTTGCGAAAGGCGGTGATCTATGTGCCCAGTTACGCGTCCAGTAAAGGGCAAAATGAACATTTCCGAAATATATACCGAAACTTTGACCCTAAACGTGATTGCAAAAATTATTCTAAGTAGTACATGCGTCTAAGAGGTATATCCTTTGTGGTGATACAATGATTGATAGACTGTACCATCGATCATCCGCCACACGGTCCATGGACAGTAAGTATTTGCAAGTTTCACCACGTATTAAAAATATAAAGATCCTGTATAGTTAATTAGTCCGTTGGATTCATATTTCATAGATAATTTTGCACCATGGATCGTAATGATGTGAAACTAGTCATTTTCCATTCCCATCGTATACTAAGTCGTACATCTGGATACATTCTGAACATTTCTAATGTTTTATCTGTCCCAAAAAGAAAAAAAAGTGAGTTAGTAAGTGCTACCTACCGGCTTTTACACACTACAGTAATAGAAATTCTTCTGCGGGATAGAAGGAGTAATGAATGTCACTTTTCCTCCTGCTACTACAATTATGTGCATCATTGTCCCTTTTGAACTGTAGCGGATTATTTACAACAAACTTCATGAGGGAATAAACATACTGTGAAGCAGTAGTCAGAATACCCAGCTCCTTAAACAGATGTCTACAAGATGATCTTGGGTGAGCACCACATATTATTTTTACAGTACGTTTTTGCGCATTGGAGATATTCGCTCTTAAAGGTGAGTTATCCCAGAATATTATTCCATATGAGATTACTGAAAGAAAATATGCAAAATATGTCAAACTACTGAAATATCTCTCCCCAAGATTTGCAATGATTCTAAGTGCAAATGTGGCTGAACTACGTCGTCTTAGGAGTGTTTTTTCCAATTTAACTTCTCTTCAATATAGACACCTAATAATTTTGAAGTTTCCACCTGATTTGTTATTTCCTCGCCATGTGTTACACTTATCATTGGTGTAGTACCCCTAGATGTGAAGAACTGAATATGTTGTGTTTCTTTTTTTTTTTTAAATTGAGGTTGAAACCATTCGTAGAAAACCAATCAATGATACTTTTAAGATCTTTGTTTGCTATTTCTTCTGTTTATTTGATTGACTGATTTGGACTGATCATTACACTAGCATCATCTGCATAAAGAACTAATTCTACTTGTTGTATATTAGCTGTAAGGATATTGCAAAGACTGTAAAGAATATATGTTCTTTGTTTTATTTCATGGTACGGGCGGGAGGCGGGGGGGGGGGGGGGGGGGTCAGTGGCGGACGGACTCGCTATTGCTGAGGTACATTGCAGTAGAATCGACGGTCGTTTCCCAAAGAAGACATTCTGCAACGACTCGTCCGACCCTACGTTAATAATAAGGGCAAACGACATTTGAAACTTTGAATTGTAATAGACTGAAACATGTATTCAGTTGTTGATCAGATTTGGGCACTATCAGTTGGAATCTGTTAATACATATCGTTAAGGGTTGAATCGTGTCTCTTATTACCTAAGTGTGTAACGCTGCTATAATAAAGTTTTAAAAAGTGAACGAAGATATTTTGAAGATTTTCAATCCTACATGCGGAACAAATTTTATATATTTAATGATCAATCGGGAGAAAAGTTCTTTTATATTCAGAGAATTTTTTTTAAACGGAAGTATCATTTAATATACGAATCATTTGAACTGATACGAGATAGTAAGATCTCCGGGTTATTGCGATTACGTTAATGCTTTTAAAGTGACTTCACTTGATGGTTATTGAGAGGAAATGTTATTTAGGGCAATTTTTCTATGCTAAACTGAATTAGTATTCATTCTGGAAAGAATAAATACAAAGCCGACAGTGAATTAATCATTCAATTGACAGTTTGTGAACAGTAAGCAGAGATTATCTTTGTGAATTAATAAAAACTTATAAACTTACGTAAGCAACAATTCTAGTCTCACTGGGCATTATAAAATATGATAGTGCAATATTAATGTGAGATATCATCGTACTCATGAAGGAACTACGATAAAAAATATCTTAAAGCATAAGCGTTTCTCAGAATTGATTGTGAGCTTAACTGAGTTGATGCATCGTGAATTAATCACATAATATTTCAGAACTGAATAGTCAAGAACCAAGATAGTAAACTGCGCCGAGCTTGCGAGAAATTAACATCTACGAGATGCTACGTCAACGAAATGAACAAGACTGTGGGAAGACGATTTTCAAATTTCAAGCACAGCAAATGTTATTAACGGCCAAAAGTTTAAACCTCCGACGATCGACCGTGAAGATAGAACCTGCAACCTAATTCAGAATTATATTCGAAACTATACAGCGGTATACGTCTCTAGTACGAGTTAAGCAGTACAGTAGTGGCAGCTCGTAAGTGACAGGTAGCACATTCACTTACGGCGTAAGGAGTACGACGAAAGCACTGTACCTTGAAAGACGGATGATTCTTCGAAAATAAGAATTTTGTAACCCCATGCGTAAGTTAAAATTCATCACATGGCTCTTTTTAGTCATGTAGAAGATACAGTCTTGTGAAATTGGATGCAACTCTTTGAAACATATTACGGAAAAAAACATTAATAGCTACTAAATCTAGCAAGGCCTCGATGGCAAATAATGATGATGTCTAATGAAAAAGTATTACAGGAGACTCGCAGCCATTTCCCATAAAGTATACCTCAGTCCAGTTGCACTGCGTAGAGCACAAGAAACTTCTGTCACTATAAGCCATCTTAATAGTTAACAGTGTGCATCACGGGAAACATTACTAGCAGCAGTATACCAAAGGAAGTAAATTATACAAGAAGCTACTGTGAACCAAGAGTGACAAATTCTAAAAAATCTGTGCCTCAAACGAGAATTACAAACTTTACAATGCATTACACAAGAATTGCGTTTTACAGGGAGTGCTGCAACTGTTCTCTCACGTTACCCCACCCCCACCTCCGAAGAGCACCGACAGCCGCGCTCGTTAGCATCGGCTTCCGGGATTCGGAGAGGTGTGCTGGCCTCTTATGGAATCCGCCCAGTGGTTTAGTCGTTAGCATCGGCTCCCGGGATTTGGACAGATGCACTGGCCACGGATAGAATCCGCCCATCGGCGTAGTTGTTAGCTCTGGCTTGCGACATTCGGAGAAGCGCACTGCCCTGGATCGAATCCATAGAGTGGCTTAGTTGTTAGCATCGGCGTAAGGGATTCGGAGAGGCGCACTGGCCCCGGATCAAATCCGCCCAATGGCTTAAAAATGGCTCTGAGCACTATGAGACATCTGAGGTCATCAGTCCCCTCGAACTTAGAACTACTTAAACCTAACTAACCTAAGGACCTCACACACACATCCATGCCCGAGGCAGGATTCGAACCTGCGACCGTAGCGGTCACGCGGTTCCAGACTGAAGCGCCTAGAACCGGTCGGCCACCAGTGCCGTAACAATGAGGGCCTATGTGCCGGTCAGCCTGGATGACGTATTTAGTCACTTTCCCAGATACGACTAGGTAAACACCGGGCTGACACTCACGTCCCGCCCCAGATACATGACTCATAAACATTTCGAAAACGTTCTCCCACATGGAATAACATTACATGCGGACAAATGAGGTGCACAAATTCTGTCCCTTTGGAGAAGGGGTGATGACAGACAGGGCAACAACCCGACATATACCATTAACATTACCAAATCAATAACACGAATACACCATGAGGATGTGGGATCAGTCAAGGAAGAAAAAGGAGGAGTCCTCTTCCCATGCCCGTCACAACTGATTAATTTACTACTTGTTGTTGTTGTTGTTGTCGTGGTCTTCGGTCCAGGGACTGGTTTGATGCAGCACTACATTCTACTCTACTCTCCACGCTGCCCTCTAAATTGGTGATCCCTTGATACCTCAGAATATGTCCTACCAACCGATCCCTTCTTCTGATCAAGTTGTGCCACAAATTTCTCTTCTCCCCAATTCTATTCAATACCTCCTCATTAGTTAAGTGATCTACCCATCTAATCTTCAGCATTCTTCTCTAACACCACATTTCGAAAGCTTCTATTCTCCTCTTGTCTAAACTATTTATCGTCCACTTTTCACTTCCATTCATAGCTTCACACCATACAAATACTTTCAGAAACGACTTCCTGACACTTAAATCTATACTCGATGTTAACGAATTTCTCTTCTTCAGAAACGCTTTCCTTGCCATAGCCAGTCTACATTTTATATCCTGTCTACTTCGACCATCATTAGTTATTTTGCTCCCCAAATAGCAAAACTCATTTGCTACTTTAAGCATCTCATTTCCTAACCTAATTCCCTCAGCGTCACCCGATTTAATTGGACAACATCCCATTATCCTCTTTTTGCTTTTGTTGATATTCATCTTATATCCTCCTTTCAAGACACTGTCCATTCCGTTCAGCTGATTTTCCAGGTCCTTTGCTGTCTCTGACAGAATTACAATGTCACCTCAAAGTTTTTATTTCTTCTCCACGGATTTTAATCCTTACTCTGAATTTTTCTTTTGTTTCCTTTACTGCTTGCCCAATATACAGATTGAATAACATCGAGGATAGGCTACAGCCCTGTCTCACTCCCTTCCCAACCACTGCTTCCCTTTCATGCCCCTCGACTCTTATAACTGCCATCTGGTTTCTGTACAAATTGTAAATAGCCTTTCGCTACCTCTATTTTACCCCTCCCACCTTCAGAATTTGAGAGAGAGTATTCCAGTCAACATTGTCAAAAGCTTTCTCTAAGTCTACAAATGCTAGAAACGTAGGTTTGCCTTTCCTTCATATATTTTCTAAGTTAAGTCGTAGGGTCAGTATTGCCCCCGCATTCCAACATTTCTACGGAATCCAAACTGATCTTCCCCGAGGTCGGCTTCTACCAGTTTTTCCATTCGTTTGTAAAGAATTCGTGTTAGTATTTTGCAGCCGTAGCTTATTAAACTGATAGTATTCACATCTGTCAACACCTGCTTTCTTGGGGATTGGAATTATTATAATCTTCTTGAAGTCTGATGGTATTTCGTTTGTATCATACATCTTGCTCACCAGACGGTAGAGTTTTGTCAGGGCTGACTCTCCCAAGGCTATCAGTAGCTCTAATCGAATGTTATCTACTCCTAGGGCCTTGTTTCGGCTTAGGTCTTTCAGTGCTCTGTCAAACTCTTCACGCAGTGTCATATCTCCCATTTCATCTTCATCTACATGTTCTTCCATTTCCATAATATTGTCCTCAAGAACATCGCCCTTGTATAGACCCTCTATATACTCCTTCCATCTTTCTGCTTTCCCTTCTTTGCTTAGAACTGGGTTTCCATCTGAGCTCTTGATATTCATGCAAGAGGTTCTCTTTTCTCCAAAGGTCTCTCTAATTTTCTTGTAGGCAGTATCTATCTTACCCCTAGTGACATACCCCTCTACATCCATACAATTGTCCTCTAGCCATTACTGCTTAGCCATTTTGCACTTCCTGTCAATCTCATTTTTGAGACGTTTGTATTCCTTTTTGCCTGCTCCATTTACTGCATTTTTGTATCTTCTCCTTTCATCAATTAAGTTCAATATCTGTTTTGTTACCCAAGGATTTCTACTAGCCCTCGTCTTTTTACCTACTTGATCCTCTGTTGCCTTCACTATTTCATCTCTCAAAGCTACCCATTCTTCTTCTACCGTATTTCTTTCCCCCATTCTTGTCAGTCGTTCTCTAATGCTCTCCCTGAAACTCTCTACCACCTCTGCCAGTTTATCCACGTCCCATCTTCTTAAATTCCCAACTTTTTGCAGTTTCTTTAGTTTTAATCTACAGCTCATAACCAATAGATTGTGGTCAGAATCCACATCTCCCCTGGAAATGTCTTACAATTTAAAACCTGGTTCCTAAACCTCTGTCTTACCATTATATAATCTATCTGAAACCTGTCAGTATCTCCAGGCTTCTTCCATGTATACAACCTTTTTTTATGATTCTTGAACCAAGTGTTAGCTATGATTAAGTTATGCTCTGTACAAAATTCCACCGAGCGGCTTCCTCTTTCATTCCTTACCCTCATTCCATATTCATCTACCACATTTCGTTCTCTTCCTTTTCCTACTATCGAATTCCAGCCACCCATGACTATTAAATTTTCGTCTCCCTTCACTATCTGAATAATTTCTTTTATATCATCATACGTTTCACAAATCTCTTCGTCATCTGCGGGGCTAGTTGGCATATAAACTTGTACTACTGTGGTAGGTATGTGCCACTATAATGCGTTCCCTATGCTGTTTGTAGTAGCTTACCCGCATTACTACTTTTTTTATTCATTATTAAACCTACTCCTGCACTACCCCTATATGGTTTTGTATTTATAATCCTGTATTCACCAGACCAGAAGTCTTGCTCCTCCTGGCGCCGAACTTCATTAATTCCCACTATATCTAACTTTAACCTATCCATATCCCTTTTTAAATTTTCTAGCCTACCTGCCCGATTAAGGGATCTGACATTCCTCGCTCCAACCCATAGGACGCCAGTTTCCTTTCTCATGATAACGACGTCCTCCTGAGTAGTCCCCGCCCGGAGATCCGAATGGGGGACAATTTTACCTCCGGAATATTTTACCCAAGAGGACGCCATCATCATTTAACCATACAGTAAAGCGGCATGCCCTCGGGAAAAATTACGGTTGTAGTTTCCCCTTGCTTTCAGCCGATCGCAGTACCAGCACAGCAAGGCCGTTTTGGTTATTGTTACAAGACCAGATCAGTCAACCATCGAGACTGTTGCCCCTGCAACTACTGAAAAGGCTGCTGCCCCTCTTAAGGAACCACACGTTTGTCTGGCCTCTCAACACATACCCCTCCGTTGTGGTTGCACCTACGGTAAGGCTACCTGTATCGCTGAGGCACGCAAGCCTCCCCACCAACGGCAAGGTCTATGGTTCATGGGGGGGATTTACTACTTGGTATCATGGCATTCAAAATGTAAGCGCAGTGAAGAAATGAGAGCTTAATTCCAGAACAGGAAGTAGGAAGGCTTACAAATCAAAAGAAAAAGAAGAAAACACTGTCTGTACAGGCCTTGAAGGTCCAACGGTACCGATCAGCTGCCGTATCATCCTCAGGTCTCAGGCGTCACAACATGAGCTTTCGGAGGGGCATGTGGTCAGCACCGACCTCTCCCGGCCGTTGTTAGTTTACGTGACTGATGCCACTACCTATCAATCAAGTAGCTCTTCAATTGCCCATACAAGGGCTGAGTGCACCCCAATTGCCAGCACCACTCTGCAGACCTGGACGGTGACCTATCCAAGTGCTAACAAAGACCGACAGCACTTAAATTCGTGATCTGACGGGATCCGGTGTTACCACTGCCGCAAGGCCGTTGGCACAGATTAATGAAAGCTTAATTAAAAAAAAAATCATTAGTGTTGTTGAATTGTCGAGCCTTAAGTGTTAGTAATATTACAGTACTGGCCATTAAAATTGCTACAACACTAAGATGACGTGCTACAGACGCGAAATTTAACCGACGGGAAGAAGATGCTGTGATATGCAAATGATTAGCTTTTCAGAGCTTTCACACAAGGTTGGCGCCGGTGGCGACACCTACAACGTGCTGACACACGGAAAGTTTCCAACCGATTTCCCATACACAAACAGCAGTTGACCGGCGTTGCCTGGTGAAACGTTGTTGTGATGCCTCGTGTAAGGAGAAGAAATGCGTACCATCACGTTTCCGATTTTGATAAAGGTCGGATTGTAGCCTATCGCAATTGCGGTTTATCGTATCGCGACATTGCTGCTCGCGTTGGTCGAGATCCAATGACTGTTAGCAGAATATGGAATCGGTGGGTTCAGGAGGGTAATATGGAACGCCGTGCTGGATCCCAACGGCACTGTATCACTAGCAGTCGAGATGACAGGCATCTTATCCGCATGGCTGTGATGGATCGTGCAGCCACGTCTCGATCCCTGAGTCAACAGATGGGGACGTTTGCAAGACAACAACCATCTGCACGAACAGTTCGACGACGTTTGCAGCATCATGGACTATCACCTCGAAGACCACGGCTGCGGTTACCCATGACGCTGCATCACAGACAGGAGCGCCTGCGATGGTGTACTCAACGACGAACCTGGGTGCACGAATGGCAAAACGTCATTTTTTCGGATGAATCCAGGTTCTGTTTACAGCATCATGATGGTTGCATCCGTGTTTGGCGACATCACGGTGAACGCACATTGGAAACGTGTATTCGTCATCGCCATACTGGCGTATCACCCGGTGTGATGGTATGGGTTGCCACTGGTTACACGTCTCGGTCACCTCTTGTTCGCATTGAGGGAACTTTGAACAGTGGACGTTACATTTCAGATGTGTTACGACCCGTGGCTCTACCCTTCATTCGATCCCTGCGAAACCCTACATTTCAGCAGGATAATGCACGACCGCATGTTGCACGTCTTGTACGGGCGTTTCTGGATACAGAAAATGTTCGACTGCTGTCCTGACCAGCACATTCTCCAGATCTCTCACCAACTGAAAACATCTGGTCAATGGTGGCCGAGCAACTGGCTCGTCACAATACGCCAGTCACTACTCTTGATGAACTGTGGTATCGTGTTGAAGCTACATGAGCAGGTGTACCTGTACTCGCCATCCAAGCTCTGTTTGACTCAATGCCCAGGCGTATCAAATCCGTTATTACGGCCAGAGGTGGTTGTTCTGAGTACTGATTTCTCAGGATCTATGCACCCAAATTGCGTGGAAATGCAATCACATGTCAGTTCTAGTAAAATATATTTTTGTCCAATGAATACCCGTTTATCATCTGCATTTCTTCTTGGTGTAGCAATTTTAATGGCCAGTAGTGTACATCGATTACTTTGAGATTTTTATTTTGTCACACGATTTTCGCCTCAGTCTATTATGAAGCAGCTTCTGTGGTAAAATTTGTTGCTCTTGCATTACATATGCGCTTGCTTCCAAGCTAATGATGCTGATCTTCTGCAGAGTGCAACACAATTAAGGAGTCACATTTTCGAGACTCCAAAATTGTCTGCCTTTGTGACGCAGAAGTTTGCAGTTTAGTTCAGAGGTGCCTACGACCTTCCTCTGTAATGGTCCAAAGGCTCGGTGCCCTGCGACGTCGTCCTCGGGTTCGGTGACTTAGAGCAAGGTGTCGACCTATGAGGAAAAAAAGGCCAGAGTACAGAAATTAATGTAAGATGTAATGTGGGTTAACGATTACACATTCGCACCAAAGTTCACCACAATTCTTCCCAACGCCACAGCTGATGTGGCACATGAACAGAAGGTCGCCACACCCTCACTTACTTTTCGCTCCTCGTTGTGACACGTCTACAGTGGAGGTCAGAACCACGAGGCCCGGTGTTCAGATCACGCGGTTTTCTTAGGGTTAACCAAGTAAAACACATCGATTAGAAAATGTCTCAGGGGTGGCATTAAGGGCGTCAATGAAACCATCCCTTCCCTTGAGGCGTCGATTCCACACATTTCGCAGTCCGGGCGGTAGTTCGCAGCACGATGAGCAACAGGACGGCGTTCTTGACAACCTTTGATACTGCTGACACCTCCCAGACGATTCATCCCTCCTCTAGGGACACAGTGGGCCTGCAACCCTATCGTTAAGCAAATGGCGGGCTGGTTCGTTATTAAAAGAGGCCAACGCTGGTGATGTAGATTGCAGATCTGCACTGAGTGAGAGGAAAAACACCAACTAGTAGAAGGACCAGATGAAAAGTGTGGAATGTTATATAATTGTATTGAACGGTGTTAGGCTATAAACGGAGACCATCAGACAGGTGGTTTTAAGAGATCGGAAGACGCAAACGATTAATGATTAGGAGCATGGTGACAGTGGACTAACATTGCAAACGAAACTGTAAGGAAATTTCGAAAGTTTTGAGACTGAATAAACGTGCGCGTCTCGGAGAAATAAACTGGAAGAGGACGTGTAACGTGTACACATTGTGTAGAGGACCATGGTGTGGCAACTGCATTTCGGACTCAAAACTCTCATCCCGATACCTCTTGTTGCTACAGAAATCTAAGGCGTGAACACAAGAGCAAAATTCACTGCTTCACAGTGTGGAAGATCAAATACTTAAATTTCATACGGTATTAATTACAATACAGTGACAAAAAATTACTCATTGTGGTGGACCGTCATCTTTTATGGTCCAGCAGAAGGTGCAGAGATTATTGTTCCATCATAGCTAAATACAACAAAGACGCAGCGTGAAGGTACGTTTTGACAATTCCGTCATTTTTCTGGAGTCACTGGTGTAAAAAAAAATATAATATAGCAGAGACAGCGAGTTTTAAGCAGTGACTTTTTTTCACATTGAAACGTGACACTTTAACAGTTCGTGAATGTTGTCTGACTGAAGAATTGATTAAAATAAACTTTATTCAGTTAGAAAACTATAATATTTTGTGCAGTGCAACAATTCTAGCAACTTATTTCATATCCACACGTCATAACACGCTACATCGTAATATACATGGTATCGCAGTTTAAATATTGATGACATTTTTTGATAAGAGATTTGTTACATTAAATAAATTAACTGATAACTATGGCAGAATTCTATTATAAACTCCATTGCTGCTTCAGATCCATATAGAACGGACAGTAGTTTTGCCTCACAACATAACATCTCTTATCGACTGTGCCTAGCACGCTTTATTTTATGATTTACTATTACTGTTTGGTCGACTGAGAAAGAGTGTGTGCGAATGATGCCACATGTGTATGTGCCACATTTCACTATGATAGTGTCAATATTTAAAGAGTAATTGAAGAAAAGACTAATAGGTGTTTGATCTGCCGAATAAAATTACGTGAGAGGAGATAAGTGCCGAAGATAACACATGCATCAATATTAGAACTACCACGTTTTAACGACCTGATAACTAAAGACGTGTTGCTGTACAAGGCTTTCCAGTTTTTAATGAAGAGAATCGCTGTTTGGAACAGCGATAAAAGATTTGGTCAGTGTTTATCAATTCAGATATCTCCCATTACAAAGGCAAGCGCGTTAGTTCGGTAACAGGAGTTTCATATTATTATAAACAACGTTTTAACTAAATAACAGTACTACAGACAAGTCGACTAATCTACGTTTCAGGAAATGGTCTGCATGTTGCCATATTTTTCATTGGCGATGTGTATTACAATTGAATAACTGCCTCGTTCCATACCTTAGCGATAGGTTGCACTTACGATCCATGGGGCGTGTGAACAAGATGAGCACAGCACTCAACTGTGCATAAATTTTCCACGGTGCATAAGATAGTTACTCAGGCTTTTAAAAGGTGTTCACATTAATGTGAATGCACAGTGTATAAGCGGGTCAGCATCTGCTTTGCTGTGGATAAGATCACACACTGCCAGACTTACCTAGCATACTATTGCCACCAGCTTTGAGCATCGCATCCACAGTTTTTCAGGAACCAGCAACATCTGAGACGGCTGTGAACTCCGTTGCCTATTCTCCTCCAGACATTGTTGGATTTTATTACAGAGTCAAGGCGAAACATCGGTCGTGATCTTGTCCTGATCTGCATCCAACATTTCGTGTATGTCGGAACTGTCGTCAACACCTCGAAATGACGCTCTGGGGCAAAAGCACCGCTGTAGCGCGGCGGCTAGTGTCTGGCCTGTTCCCAAAGCATCAGAGATCCCAAACTGCAGAACTGAGTCCACGTTAAGTGTTTGTGACGCTACGCCACAAATTTCACCTAAAGACTTTTCGCTACGCACAACGAAACTGCAATCACACGTGAGACATTAAGAATCTAGTACACTAGAGGAAACGCATCCACTATCTACGAAACTCGACTTCTCTCTCTGTAGCTGTATCTATTTGTGCTCATGCTTACCTTTCTGACACCAGTCTACATCTCTTTCATCTATTTACTACAGCACAGTATTTCTAAGTGTGGGGTTTTTCTGGCACCTTTCCACTTTTATACTTTTCAAGCTAATTTAACAATATTTCACTCCCGTATGGAAAACAACTTGAGTACAAATGCACAGTACTCATTTCCCCGTACTTCATTCTGGCGAGCAAGTTCAATTAGGAAAGGAAAGTTTGGGAGCTCAGGGTTTAATCTCTGGTGGAATATGCAGGACCTGGCCAGAAATGAAAGTGACAGATGTGGGAATTCCAAATGGTTAATCGTTTTGCAAAAACAGCATTTTTGGCGCATGTCGGTCGAGGCATGAGCGATTTATGACGGTGTAGTTTTTAAATCAGAAGACTGCTGAACAATGGATCGGTCGCACTGGACCAAATGATTCAGGCTTATATTACTGGCCTGCAAGGCCACCAGACCTCACTGTATGTGATTATTTGTTGTGGGGTTTTATAAAACACTTTATGTGCCTACGTTACAAACAACAATCAATGAACTGAGACAGCGCATAACAGCAGCTGTGGAAGCTGTAACTCAAGAAGGGCACACTGCAGTGTGGGAACAATTTGAATACCACATTGACATACGCCGTGCATCTCAAGGGGGGCATATTGAACACCTACGAAAAGGTAAAAAAAAAACTTTTTGAGTTTCCCGTTCATCAAAAAACAAAATTCATTGTGTATGTTTATTAGTTTTAGAAATATAGAAGCGCAAATCGGATGATTCTTTTTGATACAACCTGTACATTTCACATGGCTGCGTTACGTGTAGTTTGTTGCATAACCACGCGATGAGAGAGGAGATTTTAAGAACGTAAACTGAGACTGTTTTCGTACATAAACTTTGAAACAACCATCTAATTGCAAAAACCAGGTGTTTATCGTTCGTGCAAGATGCCGAGAGAATTAATGCTTCCCAAATTTACTTTCAACCTCAAATTTTCCCTTGCCTTTAGTTTTCATGCCTTTTATGAAAAACTGGTAGATGCTGACCTCGGTGTAATCAGTTTGGATTCCGGAGAAATGTAGGAACACGCGAGGCAGTAGTGACCCTGTGACTTACCTTAGAAGATAGGTTAAGGAAAGGAAAACTACTTATATGGCATATGGAGACTTACAAAAACCGTTTGACAATATTGACTGAAATATTCTCTTTGAAATACTGAAGGTAGCAGGTATAAAATACAAGGAGAAAAAGACTATTTAAAACTTGGACAGAAATCAGGCGGTAGTTATAAGAGTCGAGGGCATGAAAGGGAAGCAGTTGGTTGAGAAGAGAATGAGACAGGGTTGTAGCCTATTCCCGATGTTATTCAGTCTGTACATTGAGCAAACAGTAAAGACGGTCAAAGAAAAATTTGGAATAGGAATTAAACTCCAAGGAGAAGAAATAAAAACCTTGAGGTTTGCCGATAACATAGTAATTCCGTCAGAAACAGCAAAGGACTCGGAAGAGCAACTGAACGGTGTGGACAGTGCCTTGAGAGGAGGTTATAAGACGAACACAAAAAAAAAACCAGAAAAGGATATGGAATGCAGTCGAGTGTGTGCGTGGTTTGAGGTTTTCTGGCGCTAAACAGCGTGGTCATCAGCGCCCAAACGCATAGAAACAGGAACACATGCGGTGAAGGGACGAAGACGGACAGCGAACAAGGAGAACGGCTAAAAGACACAGACCTGACGCAGTCCCAAAGCCTCACATACAGAGGCAAAACAAGTGGAGACGAAACGCACTAAAAAAGGAAAGGAAACACAAGGGAAAGAGAACAGAAATCGAAGTGAAACAAGTAGGTAATCGTGACTGGCGGACCTCTTACCTAAACCCTGGGTGAGCCAGTCACCCAGCAGCACTTTAAAATCCTCTCCCTAAAATCCAAGGCAACAAATTGGACAGGACACAAAACCGTAAGACCTTAACCACAGTCGTTGCGTCCTCTTGGAAAATAGAGGGCAAATCCGGTGGCAAGGAAACCACCGCCCTCTGGTCAGAGAATAAAAGACAGTCAAGTAAAATGTGGCGGACAGTAATCTGGACGCCACAAGCACTACAGATTGGGGAGGTTCTCTCGCCGTAGTAAAAAACCATGCGTTAAGGGACTATGCCCGATGCGGAGGCGAGTGAGGAGAACCTCATCCCGCCTGCATGACTGGTAGGACGTACGCCATGGCCGCGTGGTGGCCTTGACCAGACGCAGCCACTCCTCTTCCCATTGACGCATAACACGAAAACGCAAAAGGGAGGTAACAGCATGGAGGGGGACGGCACATTCAACACGTGAGGGGGGGAACATGCATCTTTGGCAGCCACATCCGCCAGTTCGTTTCCCCTAATACCCACGTGCCCCGGCACCCAGCAGAAGGAAACCTCCTTCCCCTGCCGTTGCAGGTGGAGTAGGGCATCATGGATGTTCTGGACGACCGTATCCGCTGGGTACAAGTGTTGCATGGCCTGAAGGGCACTCAGGGAGTCAGAACAGATGAGAAACTTAAGACTGGGAACACATCTCATCTGCTCCAATGCCCGCAACATCGCAAACAATTTGGCATCAGAGAAGGTAAACGCCGCAGGAAGCCGTAACTTGACGACTCAATCAGGGAAAACAACAGCACAACCAACAGAGTCCCCCTGTTTAGAGCCATCCGTAAATACTGGTACATGGTCGGGATGTTGGTTTAAAATATCGTAAAATAAGGAGGTAAAAACAAACGCAGGAGTGCAGCTCCTCCGGTACTCTGACAAGTCTAAAAGGACGCTGGGCCTCTGGAGCAACCAGGGAGGCTGGCGGGTAAAACCCTGGAGTTGGGGTGCCACACGCTCCACACCAAGGGACTCAAGCAAATGCTTGGCACGAATCCCAAATGGTCTCGTTGCCCTGGGACGACTGGAAAAGAGACGTTCCATAGGCGGTCGGGCAACGGTAGGGTACGCAGGGGAGGTAGGGCAGGCAAGGAATTGACACACTCGTCGCACGATGAGGAGTTTCCGCCGGATGGCGAGCGGCGGTTCCCCTGCCTCAGAACACAGGCTGGGGATGGGACTGGTACGGAAGGCACCAGTGGCCAGCCTGATACCCTCATGGTGTACTGCGTCAAGAATCTTCAGATACGAAGGCCTCGCTGAACCATACACGGTGCATCCATAGTCAAGACGCGACCGGACGAAAGCCCTATAAAACTGCAGCAGACGCGCCCGATCTGCTCCCCAGGACCGATGGCTCAGACACTTCAAAATATTCAGTGCCTTCAGGGCCCGCACCTTGAGGTCTTTAAGGTGCGGCAACCACGACAACTTGGAATCAAAAGTGAGACCCAGGAACCTCACAGTGTCTCTAAAAGGAAGAATGGTGTCGCTCAGACGCAATTCAGGGGAGGTAAAAAGACGTCGAGAACGATTAAAATGAACACACACACATTTGTCAGCAGAAAAGGTAAAACCCGTCTTCGCAGTCCATGCCTCTAATCGCTTTATCGTAAGCTGCAACTGCCGACTAGCAGTGACAAGACCGGAGGAAGAACATAAAACAGCAAAATCGTCCACGAACCATTAGCACTGGGCAGGACTCCGGATAGTGGACGTGATATTGTTAATGGCGACGGCAAAGAGGGTGACACTTAAAACGCTTCCCTGAGGAACACCGTTCTCCTGCACGTACAAATCAGATAGCATATTACCAACCCGATATCGAAAGAGGCGGCGGGAAAGAAAGGACCGAATGAAGATGGGGAGATGGCCACGAAAGCCCCACTGATGGAGTTGATTGAGGATAAGGCGGCGCCAAGTAGTGTCATACGCCTTATTAATGCCAAAGAATACACCTAGACAGTGCTGGTTACGTAGGAAGGCCTGCTGGATGGCCGCCTCAAGCAGGGTCAAGTTGTCTATAGTTGAACGACATCTCCGAAAGCCACACTGAGAGTGGCTAAGGAGCTGCCGGTGGTGCTGAGGGAATTAGATTAGGACACGAGACACTTAAAGTAATAGATAAGTTTTGTTATTTAAACTAATAAACTAAACTCCATCCGAACAGGACTTGGAAGGGCCAACGGTGCCGACCGGCCGCTGTGTCATCCTCAACCCACAGGCGTCACTGGATGCGGATATGGAGGGGCACGTGGTCAGCACACCGCTCTCCCGGCCGTTTGTCTGTTTACGAGGCCGGAGGCGCTACTTCTCGATCAAGTAGCTCCTCAGTTTGCCTCACAAGGGGTGAGTGCACCCCGCTTGCCAACAGCGCTCCACAGACCGCTTAACTTCGGTGATCTGACGGGAACCGGTGTTACCACTGCGGCAAGGCCGTTGGCAAGTTTTGTTATTTAGGCAGCAAAATAACTGATGATGGCCAAAATAGAGACGATGTAAAATGTGGATTGGCATCGGCAAGAAATGTTTCACTCAAGAAGAGAAATCTGTTAACATCGAATTTAGATTCTAGTGTTACAAAGTCTTTTTTGAAAGTGTTCGTAAGGGTGTAGCCGTGTGTGGAAGTGAAACATGGACGATAAAATGTTTAGACAAGAGTAGAATAGAAGCTTTTGAAATCTGTTGCTGAAGATTAGATGGGTAGATTACGTAACTAATGAGGAGATACCGAACAGAGGTGCGGAGAAAAGAAATTTGTGGCCCAACTTCACTAGAAGAAGTGATCGGTTGACAGGTCACCTTTCTGAGACATCAAGGGATCACCAATTTATTACTGGAGGGAAGTGGGCGGGACGGGTGGGGGGGGGGGGGAGGGGGGGATTCGTAGAGGGAGACCAAGAGATGAATGCAGTAAGCAGATTCAGAAGGTTGTAGGCTGCAGTAGTTATTCGGAGATGAAAATGCTTCCACAGGATAGCGTAGCACGGAGAGCTGCACCAAATCAGTCTTTGAACAGAAGGCCACAACAAAATCCCGGAAATATTAATAAAAACAATATATTGAACCTTATTTCGGTTTCTTTGCAGTATGACGTGAAAATAAAAAAGTTTCCGTATTGGGAGTCGACCCACGGCACCCGAATTACCTTTCTACACTCTTTCCGCTCTGCCAGCCGTAGCCTGGAAACTAAGCTAACATAAATGGTTCATGCCTCGCGCGAACAGCGTCAAAAATGCTATTTTTTTCAGACGCTTACACGCATCTCATATCTATGTCTTACCTGCTCCATTCAGCATTCCTCTAGGATTCTGTTATGTAGTATTGTCTGCGTCGATTGTGGTCATGCTATGGTACTATGACTAACGACTTTATTTATGAATATAAAATTACTTTAAATACTTGAATGATAACGTAACAAAAAGTGTCACCTTCTGTAATCTCTGTCATATCGCAATGCCATCAAAGTCTCTAGGTTTGGTGTGGTTTAAAGCTTCGTCTAAAAGACTTTAATGTCCTTTCTGGTTACTTCCTTCTTCGTCTAAGTCCAGCATTTGTCTTTTCTGCATAACATTTGACTTTAAAAGTCTTGGGCTCTATAATGGATTCAAAGAAGGTATACGAAGGACGACTGTGATATTACTGATTCTCACGAAACCACGACGCTGAGTTCCCTAGAACTCATTCGTGTTTACGCCTTTGTCATGCCGGTGTAAAACGACCGACATTGTCTAGCAACAATCGTAAAGCTGTCCGCTGTCTTTTTTTCCCCGAGAGCATTCCCCGTGACTGAGCGATAAAAATATCCGTGAGCACATATCGCACATAGCTGCGCCTGTGTAAAATCCTTGCCGCACGAATATAAAATACTTTCCTGTCTCTTCAAAACGTGTACAAATTGCAGTCTTGTTGCCATTAAATAGCATCTTTATGAAATTCCACCCACCTGGCTGGCCGGAGTGGCCGTGCGGTTCTAGGCGCTAAAGGCTGGAGCCGAGCGACTGCTCCGGTCGCAGGTTCGAATCCTGCCTCGGGCGTGGATGTGTGTGATGTCCTTAGGTTAGTTAGGTTTAATTAGTTAAGTTCGAGGCGACTGATGACCTCAGAAGTTAAGTCGCATAGTGCTCAGAGCCATTTGAACCACCCACCTGTCTAGTCTCTATGCACTTTCCCACAGCTGCATTCTGGTAATACATTCGCGTCTCTGGCAATGGTGTCCTTTACCACTAATCTATTGCATTGCCTACATAAATGACTACCGTTCACCCTTGGTATATACAATCTCTTTAGAGACTTAAAAACTTTACTATCACGCCTCTTGTAAATCAGAAGTTCGACGGTTGTGTGCATCAGAACTGTGTGAGTGAATTACCGTGATGTGCTCTCATGCAAACTGTGTGTATTACATGTATCGCTATATGATGGGCAAGCAAATTTTTCACATTATATATCGTGCCACGCAACGAGAATTTCCGTGTCAGAACTCGCAATACTAGTAGGCAGGCATTCAGCTTTAGCTTTTCTTGATGTTACCAACAAGTATTGCACGCTGAGTACCCATTTGATACTTCTAACTAAAAACATACATCAAAATTAAGGAAACGTAGTCATGACAAGGAAATACACTTACGGAAAAAAATCGATAAAAATCAATTATGCAGAGTTATGAAATTTCGGGAATACATTTCTCTAGGTATCATATCAAAGTGATTAACATTGCAAGTTCACAGGTTAATGCAACAGCGACATGAGCCATTGCATATGTGAAATGCAATAACCGGGGTAACCACCAGAGTGTTGACTGCAGACACACAAACGTGCGTGCATTGTGCTGTACGGGTGCCGGATGTCAGTTTGTGGGGTGGAGTTCCAGACCTGTTCCACTTGGTCGGTCAATACAGGGTCGGTTAACGCTGTCCTTGGATGACACTGGAGTTTTCAGTAGATGATGTCCCATGTGTGCTCGATTGGAGACAGATCTGGTGATAGTGCAGGCCAAGGCAACATGTTACACTATTTAGAGCATGTTGAGTTACAACAGTGGTATGCGGGCGAGCGTTGTCCTACTGGAAATGGCCGGCCGGTTTGGCAGAGCGGTTCTAGGCGCGTCAGTCTGGAACCGCGCGACCGCTACGGCCGCAGGTTCGAATCCTGCCTCGGGCATGGATGTGTGTGGTGTGCTTAGGTTAGTTAGGTTTAAGTAGTTTTAGGTTCTAGGGGACTGATGACCTCAGATGTTAAGTCCCATAATGCTCAGAGTCATTTGAATCTACTGGAAATGACTGGAACTCTCTTGATGAATGGCAGTGCGCCAGGTCGAATAAACAGGTTGACGTACAAATTTGCAGTCATGGTGCATGGGGTAACCACGAAAGTGCTTCTGCTGTCATACGAAATCGCATCCGAGACTACAACTCCAGGAGCAGGTCCAGGGTGTCCAGCGCGCATACAGGTTGGTCGCAGGCTCTCGACTGGCCTCCTCCTGACCAACACACAGCCGTCACTCACACCCAGTGAAAACCAGCTTTCAACAGAAAACACAAGAGTCCTCTAGCCTGCCCTCCGATGAGCTCTCGCTTTACACCACTGAGGTCGCAAATGGCGGTGGTTTGGAGCCAGTGGAACGCACGTACAGGGCATCTGGCTCGGAGCTATACTTGAAGTAACAGTTTGTTGTGTCACTGTGGTGCCAATTGCTGTTCAGATTGCAGCTGGAGATGCAGTATGATGCAGCAGAGCCACAGGCCGAACACAGTAGTCTTCCCTCTCCGTAGTGCAACGTGGCCGTCCTATGGAAGATCATCCGGCGGCTTGTACAGTGGCTATATTCATGCCAAATCTTTCTCCAGTATCGCAGAAGGAACATCCAGCTTCTCGCACATGTACAGAAAGGAAAGTAGAGAGCGGTTCCTTTGATTTGTATGAAGCCAAGCGTTGCCCTCGACGCCACATTGACACCGAGCAAACGCGAAACGATAGCTACTTACTGCTGCTGCACGAAATGGACATTGTTACGAAATACAACTAATCTACCCGACTAAAAGGAAACGCTAATGAAACAAAGTGTGGCAGATTTTTAGTTAAACACTTGCTTTAAAAGCTTTTAAATTAACTACTTTTCAAAAATTGGTTCAAATGGCTCTGTGCACTATGGGAGTTAACTTCTGAGGTCATCAGTCCCCTAGAACGTAGAAATACTTAAACCTAACTAACCTATGGGCATCACACACATCCATGCCCGAGGCAGGATTCGAACCCGCGACCGTAGCGGTCGCGCGGTTCCAGACTGAAGCGCCTAGAACCGCACGGCCACCCCGGTAGGCACTTTCACATGTGTAAGCTGTGAACTACTACTGCTTTTAGTTTCAGCCGACAGTAAAGATACTTTCTTTTGTAAACATCTGTTCTTTCCTTGCAGCAATTATATTTTACTCCTTACTTTTTCCTTTCTGGGACTGCGAGCTGATAAATCAACATCACTTCCCACAGAAACAGCTGTTATTGAAAACTCTCCAGAAATTTCAATCTTTGTATCAGTACTAGAAATTTCGTTCATGTCTTCATCCTGAAAGTAACGCAAAAGTATTACTTTAAATGAAGCCAGCAGATTGATCAAAATTTAAATTTACAAAAATTTTTTGAATTGGGCTCAGATCTATAAGTTCAGTCTAACATATAATGTAATATGAACCATATTCGTTTAATAAATGACGATTGTTAAGTGCCTTAAGCGAACTTTTGTCAAACCTTGTTCTAAATATGTGTGCAGCTTTTCCATTATGTAACTGGTGTAGGACGTCCTCTTCATTATTCTCTTCCAGCAATGAGTACAACAATAAACAGCGATCGCTGGTTTGAGAAACGTGCACTTACTTCCACTAACTGTTCACGACTGGCAAGGCACCGCGCCTCCTCCTCTTCATCGATTCCCGCCTAGTTTACGGTATACGGAGGGCCCGGCCAGAAATGAAAGTGCCACGAGCCACAGCTCCAGATGGCCGAGCGTTTAGAGAAACAATAGCATTTTTTACGTAGGTCGGGTGAGGCGCGAGACATTCATGTCAGCGTTGCTTTCAGGCAGTGGCTGGCGCAGCGCAAAGGATTCAGAAAGCTAACCCGAGGATCGCGAGATCGAAACGCTCCGCGAAACCTGTTTTACCTACTTTATTTTCAATAGTTGCATTACTTACACGAAAATAAACCGAACTAGTGCTTAATATGTTGCATTCATCAATATTTTAAAAAATAAACGAAAAGGCGAAAGGAAAATACAGAAATCAAGCTCTGGGAAACAGCCCTATAAAAAAAAAAACTTTTGACTCGTGTGTTGAAGCCCTACGCGCAGGAGAACAAATTTCTTCTGTTAACTGACTCGTTGGGAGTTGTATGACGAGATTTTTCAAGATGAAGAAGGTTTGTCGTCGTGCAGTGTTAAAGTGATATCTCCAAGTGCACAATGCTAGTGCAAACCTGCGATGACTGTTTTTATCGCCAGATAAAAATATCATCAAAAAACTTCAAAACAACTCTTACCTCATCGAGAGAAAAACGGAAATCACGTCTCGAGAAAACTGCATCAAAATACGTTCTACTGTACAAGACCGACTATCTTCGCCAATGTTTGACGTAATGACGCTTTACTTGTTGATTGCTGCCAAAAAAACAGCCATGTAAATGTAAAAATGCAACGTCTATAACATGTGCAACGTGCCGCGAAAATGACTGACTTCCCTGTTTTTACGATAAGTGTCTCCCAAGCAGGAGTAAATCATCAACTGTACAATAACGAAAGCATCTAATTTTTTTACGCATAGTTCTTACAGCTTACAATCACTTCTTGGAAACTTATATGCAATCTCAAATTTTTCTTTGTCTTTCCTTTTCGCGCGTTTTACGAAATTATTAATCTATACAATACATTAAACATTACTTTTTTGTTTATACTGCAGTGTAAGTAACGTACAAATTGAAAATATAAAAGTTAAAATAGTTTCAGTAGAAAAACACGAAACTGCCACCCGCGGCTTAATGCTCCACACAATTTCCGCCCTTTGCTTGTAAACTGTGCAATTCCAAGTGGCTCATGCCACACCCAACGCCTGGCCACTTGGAGCTTCCACTTCCAGCACTTCCATTTCTGACCAGGCCCCATACCGTACATTTGCACCACTTTGATGATGACGAGTAGGCACGGTCTCCCTATTGAACTGCAGGCTACTGGTGCGTGGAACTTTTCTCTGTACTATAGAGAGATGTGGCTTCCCTTCCAGCTTTAAAAGCATTTACGATATGTTAGCTCCAATCACTACACTACAACGAATCACCCACAGTGCACCAAACGTAGTGCCCCAGCGACCACACTTTTCATAGCAAACGCTTCAAATTTTATGCTACATTGAAAATTTAGTATCACAGTAACTACGACCCATATAGAAAAAATAGACGCTTCATCACCAAGCTAGGACGTGAAACTATAAGACACAAAAGAAATCAGTTTCATATGCCACTCATTTTTCTCACAGTCTAATGAGAGAGATTAAACACAGTAGTGAAGAAGATGCGTAAATGCGAAAGAAATATTTTTTACTTTTTTTTAAAGGAAAGAGAGGACTTCTACATAAACTAACTCCTCGCGTTGACTTAGCTTTGCTTCATTTACATACAATATTTTTAGAGGTAAATGAGCATATAGTAAAAAAAATCGGAGTACTCATTTTTCTTACGTATTGCCATCAGCCGTTTCTTGGGAACTGCTCGTTACTTTTCTGCGTAATCTCTGCTCTTACTTGTGTTCATTATATGTTTCTAATTTCAAACAACTGTGTACTTGTATGTAAGCCCAGCCCAAACAAAATGCAACCATTCGCCCTTGGCTTCAAACAAAGCTATTTACTCGTCTTCAATATGGCAGACTTCTCGCATGCGCACTAAATTTTGGCTCGTGGGTTTCAGCTGAGTTTCCTTTCTGTATACTCTCTCTTCTGCCCCTACTACACGACCTCGTTCAAACTCAATGATGTGTTGATAACGGCGTCTTTGTCGCCTTAGAGGCATTCTTGACTACGTCCAATCTCAGAAGTAAGTAACGCTCACGACCGTTACAGGGTGTGTTTCAAGCAAACCTGACTTTTATCCTCTTAGTGGCGCTACAAGCGCCACTCTTATGCGACTGGCGCGAAACTTGAACAGACGTCAGCTTTCAGATGCAAAAACACTCTTACCAACTATCGTTTACGTCATACAACTTCTTCTTGTGTTGCGATTTTTTACTGCCCGTCAGTGCAATTATTTCTAATGAAGTTCAATAGCAGATGACATGGTCCTAAGGCATGCGGAAGTTGATATGTGAAAGCAACCGTCTGAAAATGGACATATATGCTTGAAACCAGTCATGAGTTCAATTATGGGGGTGGACAAAAATATGGAAACACAAAAACTACAAGACATTACCACTACTACTGTACGAAAACAGTTGGCCTTCAAGACAGCTTCCAGCAGCGTCCGAATGTATAAATACATGTTCTGTGTGGTTTTCAAAGGAATCTACACCATTATTCCTGCAAAATAGTGTCAAGTTCAGGTAACCGCTCTCTCCCAAGTAGACAATGAAAGCTCAATAATATTGAGATCTGGTGATTGTGGTGGCGATGGAAGAAGTGAAAATTCATCGTCATGCTCAGAAAACCAGCCCTGGCCGGCCGCGGTGGTCATGCGGTTCTAGGCGCTGTAGTCCGGAACCGAGCGACTACTACGGTCGCAGGTTCGAATCTGCCTCGGGCATGGATGTGTGTGATGTCCTTAGGTTAGTTAGGTTTAAGTAGTTCTAAGTTCTAGGGGACTGATGACCTCAGATGTTAAGTCCCATAGTGCTCAGAGCCATTTGAACCAAAACCAGCCCTGGACGAAGCGATCTGCGTGAGCAGGGGCCCTGTCGTCTTGTGTAAGAAGTATTGCTTCATAGGACTGACATTATCAGCAAAAATGGCCACACAATCCTTGAGAGTAATGTGATCTTGCAGAGAAACTATGTAGCCCATGGAATAAAACGATATGGCTGCCAAAATCATCACCGAACCCTCGCCATGTTTCACTCTCGGGACGTAAACTCCGCCAGAAGTTGGAAAAAGTGTGAAACAAGACTAATGCGACCAAATGACGTTCTTCTGTTGGTACATAGTCCAGGTTTTATGACTTCGGCACCAGGTTTTCCTGTTAGGGACATCTTCGTCACAGGCGAGTGGTTTTGGAATTACAGATTGCCCTGCAGTACCCTGCTTATGGTGCTCCCCCTTGGTGTTGTTTTGGTACTAGAGGGCTCGCGAGTGCGATATTCAGTTCAGCGACTTTTGGAGCTGTCATCCTCTTGTTTTTTCGTCACAGTCTTCTTTAGTGATCATCCGTCATGCTAGCGTTGCGACCTTGTTGTGACTTAGCGGATGACTGTTCCGCTTGACCTGTATAAACATTCAATACGGTGACTGTTGAAACACTAATCACTTCGGCTACCCACCATACGAGAATCAGCAATTTATCCACTTTCGAGGTCATTAAACTCCGACATACTGCCCTCACAAATACACAGAACACTGTTGTGACCACGATTGACCCTTGCAACGTATGCATGACATTGCACTGATGCCGTTCGTGGTCAAATACAACAGTGTAACCTGCAGGCCTGGCTAGCATCTGTATTTATGTTCAAGCATGCATTTTCCGTGGTGATTCCGTGTTTATGTCCACCCTTGGACATGTTTTTAACTTCTTCTGATGTTTTAATTCTCTCGCAGTGTACTGAATATATCTGCCGAGGCGTACTGCGCATCCCACAATGTCGCACGCCTCGGCCGGTATTGCTGGAGCTACTGCACGGGCCGGCGACCACACACTGAGACGCCGGTGTTCGCTGACGTAAGCTCTGGCACGGAGCACCCAAACGGCCTACGTCACAAGTTTCTGCAGTCAGTTCGCCACACACACCGCAGAATAGTCTGGCTAAGCGAAGTATGTGCCTGGCGATAAAGCAGCGCTGTCACACGTCATGCTTCGGAGAAATATACAGGAAAGTCATTGGTTACTCCGGGTAAAATAGACGTAGAACATTAAGAAGTGTCCGTTTTATTCGCCTTATCAAAGAAGGAATACAAAAGGATAAGTAACAGAGACTCACAAGGCAAACCACGTCTCACGTAGTTCCAAAACGCACAGTTCTCCTTCCACCCAGTAACTTCGTTTGCTCATGCTTAAGGTCTAGCAAACGCAATAATAAATAATTTTTTCTGCTGATGGTGTTATCTCTGTAACGATAAATTACCTCGGGCAATAATTACCAAAATAATCGACATATATAATAAAACTAACTTTTATATGTCTGTGCGTGCCGCCAAAACTTTGCAAGTGACTTTCACAGCCCCACATAGGTTATACGAGGTTGTTGCTGTGGTCTTCAGTCCTGAGACTCGTTTGATGCAGCTCTCCATGCTACTCTATCCTGTGCAAGCTTCTTCATCTCCCAGTACTTACTGCAACCTACATCCTTCTGAATCTGCTTAGTGTATTCATCTCTTGGTCTTCCTCTATGATTTTTACCCTCCACGCTGCCCTCCAATGCTAAATTTGTGATTCCTTGATGCCTCAGAACGTGTCCTACTAACCGGTCCCTTCTTTTTGTCAAGTTGTGCCACATACTCCTCTTCTCCCCAGTTCTATTTAATACTTCCTCATTAGTTACGTGATCTACCCATCTAATCTTCAGCATTCTTCTGTAGCACCACATTTCGAAAGCTTCTATTCTCTTCTTGTCCAAACTATTTATCGTCCATGTTTCACTTCCATACATGGCTACACTCCATACAAATACTTTCAGAAACGACTTCCTGACACTGAAATCTATACTTGATGTTAACAAATTTCTCTTCTTCAGAAACACTTTCCTTGCCATTGCCAGTCTACATTTTATATCTTCTCTACTTCGACCATCACCAGTTATTTTGCTCCCCAAATAGCAAAACTCCTTTACTACTTTTAGTGCCTCATTTCCTAATCTAATTCCCTCATCATCACCCGACTTAATTCGACTACATTCCATTATCCTCGTTTTGCTTTTGTTGATGTTCATCTTATATCCTCCTTTCAAGACACTATCCATTCCGTTCAACTGCTCTTCCAAGTCTCTTGCTGTCTCTGATAGAATTACAATGTCATCAGCGAACCTCAAAGTTTTTGTTTCTTCTCCATGGATATTAATACCTACTCCGAATTTTTCTTTTGTTTCCTTTACTGCTTGCTCAATATACAGATTGAATAACATCGGGGAGAGGCTACAACCCTGTCTCGCTCCCTTCCCAACCACTCCTTCCCTTTCTTATAACTGCCATCTGCTTTCTGTACAAATTGTAAATAGCCTTTCGCTCCCTGTATTTTACCCCTGCCACCTTTAGAATTTGAAAGAGAGTATCCCAGTCAACATTGTCAAAAGCTTTCTCAAAGTCTACAAATGCTAGAAATTTAGGTTTGCCTTTCCTTAATCTTTCTTCTAAGATAAGTCGTAAGGTCAGTATTGCCTCACGTGTTCCAATATTTCTACAGAATCCAAACTGATCTTCCCCGAGGTCGGCTTCTACTAGTTTTTCCATTCGTCTGTAAAGAATTCGCGTTAGTATTTTGCAGCTGTATACGAGGTGTGGCTATAAAATAATGGGACAGATCCTTTCGGGCCAAAGATAAACGACCAGTAACAGTAAAGCCTGAAGTCTTCTCAGTCGAATGCGGTATCTCTCATACCTGTGCACAAATCAGTGTGGTCGTGGCCTTCGTTTGTGTAAGAGCTGTTATTTTGTTTTGTCGGAAAAACGATAAGAATAATAACAGAGCAACAAACTGTCACGAAGTTTCACGTGCAACATAGAAAAACTGCTACTGAAACCTATCTTTTACTAAAAGAAGTGTACGGCTAAGATTATTCGTCATGTACACGAGTTTTTGAGTGGTTCAAGCGTTTCCAAGACGCCTGAGAAGACGTTGAAGATGACTCACACCCGGGTCGCCCTTCATCATCAAAAACGGATTGAAAATATCAAAAAGTAAGTAACCTGATCCGATCTAACCGTTGCTTAAGTATTCTTCCGATTGCTGAAACTGTTGAAATTGACACAGAATGCGTAAGGCGAAGTTTACATAATCAATTTAAAATGAGAAGAGTGTGAGCGAAACTGGTGCCGGAAATTCTCTCGATCGAGCAAAAAGAACGTCATAAGTATATTTGTACTGACACTCTGAAACCACTGAATGAGATACTGATTTCCTGTAAAAAGCGATAACATTTTAACAATCTTGAATTTTCGCTTTTGGTCCAGAAACTAAGCGCCAGTTCGTGCAAAGCAAGGCCCCAACTTCACTTAGAACGAAAAAACCTCAAATGAACAAAAAAGGACTCAAAGCAATGCTGATTTTTTTTACTATATTTATGCAATTGTGTATCTTCATTGGTTTCCTGAAGGTCAAACAGTTAATCAGCATTACCACCTTAAGGTTCTTGCTCAGCTCCTTGAGAAAATAAGAAAAACGCCCCGAATTGAGAAAGAACAAGTCGTGGATTCTACACCAAGAACACGAGTCGGCTCATACTACATTGCCCATTTAGAGGTTTCTAGCCAAGCACATCATCCCAGTATTAAACTACTCACCTTATTCACTTGTCTAATCGCCAATGTCAAACCTGCATTAAAAGCAGCAAGATTTCAATTCGTTAATCAGTAAAAGAAAGACTGGCACGTTTCGTCAAAGAGCTCGCACAGGAAACCGTACAGAACTGTTTTCCATCAATGCAAAATTCGCTTGTAGCGTTGTAGGGATAGAAAAGGGAAGCATATTGAGGATGACAACAACTAAAATGTATGTTTTTGAAACAAAATGTTTTACAGCAATAGTTCCGTTATCTTATATCCACGCCTCGAATGATGTTGTAACCCACCATCTCCTATCCCTGAGAAATGTTTTGTTTTGGAACTGCAGGGGTTAGTTATGAAGATAGTGGTGTCTAAAGACGTCATTTATGTAATAAATGTAGGTGTGGTTTGTCTGTGTGTGACACTATAACTCTGCAACCTTCTCCCGCAGGCCATGGCTGTTATACGGTGTGGTAGCCCTTCATCCTTCATCCATGAAGAAAGTCTCGATTTGGAATTGTAGTCGTTGACTTCGAAGATGTGGGTGCCAAAGGAGGGAATTGCACCAATGGACTTGTTATGGGAGGTCGCTGAAGCAGCTGAGAACCGAATGCCAAGGTGGCCGAAACTGGTCAGAATGTACCCTCTAGAATGTTCGAGAACGTTGTTAAATGTTATGGAGTGTTCCAGAACGCTATAGAATCTCCCAAGGTGTTCCAGAATGTTCTCAAAAGTTTCATTACCCTGTTGTGGGGATACGTTCCAGCTGAGAAGGGTATATATAGACGGTGGCGTAACACTTGCGTTGCATACCTTTGGAAATCGATTAGAGTGGTTCACGGAAAAGTGAAATCTATAGAAAGTGAAACAAATTTAAGTGACAGCGAATTGCTTAAGGTAGTGAACAGTATATTAAATGGAATTTTAATGTGTTGAGTATTATTAACACTTAACAGAACGCTGAAACGCAAAAAAGAGAAGATTTTACCATTGGTGACTTGAAAAGAAGAAATGAAACAGATGGGTATGGAGAAGCGGAAGACAATGAATAAATTGAGAGAAAACAGAAGAACAACGAATTGAAATGAGTGAAGACAATCGAGTGAAACACTCAGCAAGCGGACAGACTCTTGGAGAAACAAGGCTACGAAATGAACTAAATAGAGTTACAGTGAGTGAAGCTCGTGAAAGATAGCGATCACAAGTGCATGAGCAAAACGTTAATGTATGGGAAGTGCAAATCAGAAGTAAAGATGCAGTTTGGCGGATAAAGCATTCTCCTGAAAGAGCACGGCAAACACGAACACTTTGTCATTGCCAAAATCGATTAAGTGTGTCAGTTCTGCGGAGCCAAGAGAGTCAGTAAAGAAAGACCAGAAATGTATTGTATGACTGCAAAAATTCGATTAGTACCATTGGAAGTGCCTCTATCGAAAATATGCCATTATATGTTTGAAGAAACTCCGAAATTATAACATTTTCTGCAAAACGTGAAAGCGTACAATGCTTGATTTCAAGTGACATCATTTGGCGCTACGTCAATGAGCAGTGAATAACATCAGTTCTGTCTTGTATTTTCGATTAAATAAGGAGTCTATAGGACATGAGTGTCTTTGCTATCATTGTCAAACGAATCTTACGCATTTTTTACAAGTGTATTTGAATGACGACGGACAAACTGAACTCGATCAACGATGCTCAAATATAAGTGGATTGAGAGAGGAAATCATTGAAGAATTGTAGTGAATTTTACGTAGGCACATTTACTGTTTTCACGTTTTCAATACAGCATTGTATCAAATGATATCCGACGAATATAAAGTTATGACTACAGTCGGCAAAAAATCAGTTGGAGAACACTAACGACGATTCATCGCACATCAAGTGAATGGAACTGCTGTTGTAATTGTATATAGTGAGTATACAAGTCGTGATAAAAGTATTCAACCAAGAAGAGAAGTATTACGATGTTTCGGAGAAGCACGTCGTTCTTACGATGCGCTCCATTATTTATGAATGTTATGAAATGTCCTCAATGTTCTATAAAAAAATGAATAAGTGAGAGAGAAGGTAATTCAACGTAAATTATGGTATTCGTTCAGTAGTGGATTTCTTCTCCTAAGCATGCGCAGTATGTTACATTTATTTATGTTTAGGATCAACTGCCAGTCCCTGCACCATTCAACAGTCCTATGTAGGTCCTTCTGCAGATCGTTAGTATCTTCTGGTGTGGCTACCTTCTTAAGAACAACCGCATCATCTGCGAGCAGCCTTAAAGAGTTTCCAGTGCACTCTACTAGATGATTTATATACACTGTAAACAGTAACGGTCCTGTCACCTTGGGGTACCCACGGAACTACCTTTACATATGTCGATTTTGTTCCATTAAGAGCGACGTGTAGACTTATGTCTGCGAGGAAGTCTTGAATCCAGTCGCAGATCTCTGTAAGCTCGCAATTTTTCACTAAATGGTAGTGCGGGACAGTGTTAAGTGCCTAGCTGGAGCCAAGGAACACGGCATCAACCCGAGCACCGATCTCTACATCGCTGTGGACCTCATGGGAGAACAGAGCGAGCTGAGTTTCGCAAGACATCTGTTTACCGAATCCAAGTTGATACATACAGTGCACATTTTCTTTCTCCAAAAGCATCATTATACACGAGCTTAAGATATGTTCCATAATTCTACAACAGATTGGCGTCAACGATATAGGCCTATAATTATATGCATCTGCCCTACGACCCTTCTTGAAAACGGAAATGACCTGCGCTTGTTTCCAGTCGTTAGGTACCCTAAGTTGACCCAACGACATAAAATAAATTGCTGCTAGAAGAGTATAAGCTATTGTCGATGTTACCTCTTATGATCTGTTTTCACTAAATGTGATTTCTGTATTACCATGCTCAGTGATGTAACATCGATGTAAATGTTCCATTCATTATTTATGTTCATTTACGTAATTATAATTAATCTATGGATGTAATTTCACAAGTAATGTGCTGTAAAAGAATGTAAAAATCAAAACATTAATTATAATACTGTTTATGGATAGGGAAAATAGGTTTGTAATAATGTAAAACTTGGAAGGAAGTCCCTCGGCAACGAAACTGGC
The DNA here is from genome assembly GCF_021461395.2 of Schistocerca americana. Lineage (NCBI taxonomy): Eukaryota > Metazoa > Arthropoda > Insecta > Orthoptera > Acrididae > Schistocerca > Schistocerca americana. The sequence continues at coordinate 928,627,732 of NC_060119.1, read as the reverse complement.
TAGTCGGGAATAGACAAGGTGGAACTGCAAAGCTCCTTTTTGGCAACAGTCAGTCGGTGGCTAGCAGGCAAACGGTGCGCATCTTGTGAACCGAAGGAGATGGGAAGAAATGCAAGATTATATAATACAGCCTCGGATGCGGAAGTAATTCGGCTTATTATTCATGGCATACTTTGTTTAGCTCTGTTCTATGAAAATCCGAAGCTAAGAAGAGAATTTTCAGAGCTTGTTGCACGAGAAGAGCCATGGATACTTTTGCCGTCTTTTTTGAATAGCACAGGAGATCGACACTGCCACCACGTTCACCTCAAATTATCAGTTAGGACTATATAACTGCATCAATCAGTTATGTGCTTTCGTTATCAGTAATAAATCTATGTTCTGTAAACTTTGTGTTGAGCCACCGTATCTTATCCTTAGTCATTTACCTAGACAGGGTGCTATCCCAAGTACTATGATAAATCCAAAGATCTAATTTTACTGAACTGAAAAGCAATTATCTTCTTTAATAAAAGTTAATAAACTTAGTGGAGTTCTACAGATAGATAATTATTTAGTGAGCATAAATTTTGAAATACTCCACGTAGTTAGCATAAATGAACAGTTAAAGTTTTATCAACGTACAGTTACTAAGAGTTGATTTTAGGTATTTAGTTCAAAGACTTTTTCATTGAAATAATAGTGTTTACAGTTTCATGTATTAACAATGTTTCCCATTTTGTGTTGTGACTAAAATGTTCAGCCTCTATCTGAGTCTACCGATAAGTTAACTTCTGGGACTTCATGCTAATAGTTGAACCAGATTTAAATAGCATATTACAATAACAGCAACAAGAATAAGCAGCTGGCGACAATATTATTCAAATTATACTAGATCCAGATGTCACATGTTCCATTTGAGCTAAATAATATAGGGAAGTGAATAATCAGTACAGAAGATAAAATTACTTCATAACTATTTCAACAATATTAAATCGCTGTCATTAAACTGACAAAGGAACTCTTGTACAAGTCACTACTGCTCCACCATTAGTAATCATTTACCGATAATTATCTTTATCTTCCTACTGTAATGTACAGATAGTAAGTGTTATTGAGAGCCAGTTGGTGCCTATACGCATTAATACTTCTCCTGCGTAGTTCAAGTCAAATGACTGGTACATTATTTGCTACATTGTACTTCTGTGTGGTAACTTGTGGGCAAAACAGGAGTTCAGTAACAAGTAAAGTTAACCCCAAAATTTAACTTTTTTTATGAACCATGCTGGGTACAACTTTGCCTAATTAGGATGTAGACCGTTTCTTTTTACTTAATTACAGTTTACTTGATTACTAATAGAACCTTAGCTCGATTCCCGTTTACCTTGCTACTGCTTTCTTTCAATAGATATGTTTAGCGAAACACATTTAACCGACACTTTTCAACTACACACAGTCACAGTCACAAAGTAGAAATCGTTTCACAGGATAACATTATCGGTATACTATTACTTTAACAGTACCCGGTGGCCTTTCCCGTGACAGGACTAAGTAATTCTGTAAGGGGAAGAGTATTATAAGGGGATCAAGTTCCCACGCATAATTTTATAGGTGTCTCATCTGGTCCTGACGCGTTTCCACTACAAAGGGATTGTAGCTGTTTCTAGATTCCGCGAGCAGTTATCTCAGTATCTGCCATCTCGAAGTTCGTACGATGATTGAAATGAGGGACTGTCTTACGATCTTCAGCGGTGAAACAGTTTCGGAAGACCGAATTCAGAGTTTCAGCCTTCTCTGTCATTCTTTTGTTGCAGTGCCATTATGATCACTGACTAACGATTATTTCGAACTGAATACTGATTTTACGGAACACCAAAACGTCTTGCGGTTTTTAGTCAGATCGGTTAACAAAGTTTTACCTTGAAAGTCACTGAACGCTTCTCTTATTGCTCTCCTTGCGCCCATTCCTGCTTCGTTCAGCTTTCGTTGGCCGCCAGATTTTGTCTTCTCTTGAATCTGAGATGAAGCTCTCTTTGTTTACGTAGCAATTTTCAAAAACGTCTATTAAATGACTGTAGGTCTTTCCCATCCCTAAGCCCTTGTTCGAAATATACCTGTCTAAGGCATACTGATCGACGCTTTCAAATTTTTTCCATAATGCTCCACATCTTCGTTCCCGGCACAGAATATTTGATGTTGACTATCTGATACTTCGCAGTTTGCATGCTGTCGCTCTTGCTAAGCAAAAATATTTTGCGACCTTTCTTGACATCACAGCCTTATGATCACTGACACCCTCATCTACGTTAGCTGATTCGAGAAGTTCAGGTTTGTTTGTTGCTAGGAAGTCTAAGACGCTACCTTCACGAGTTGGTTCTCTAACTAACTGCTCGAAGTAATTTTCGGACTAGACATTCAGAAGAAGGTCAAACGAATCAAATGGCTGGTTCGTATGGCTCTGAGCACTATGCGACTTAACTTCTGAGGTCATCAGTCGCCTGTAACTAAGGACTACTTAAACCTAACTAACCTAAGGACATCACACACATCCATGCCCGAGGCAGGATTCGAACCTGCGACCGTAGCGGTAGCGCGGTTCCAGACTGAAGCGCCTAGAACCGATCGGCCACACAAGGCCGGCCATTCACACGAATCCCTGCCTCTGGCAGCAGGTTTGGTAATATGACTCCGCAAATTTATACCTGGTTAAGTGAAGTCGTCGTCGTCGCCCCCCCCCCCCCCCCCATTACAATAGCATTGTCAGGAAACTTATTCACGATATTCTACAAGTTTTCTCTGAAGCGCTTTACTACTACAGTTCCTGACGCAGATGACCTATGTAAACATCCAATTTTTGAGCCGCCATTGATGATTAACTTTATACCCACATTCGTAATCTGTGGTAATCTGCTAGATATCGAATTCTTTGCGGCAATAAATTCGCCGCCACCACCGGGAACTAACCTATGCTTACAATAAATATTCCAATCTGAATTTACGATTTTGATGCTATTCCCTTCCGGTTTCAACCACCTTTCTATTCCTAGTATTATTTAGACTTATAACCTTCAATAAGAGATACGAATTATGGGATCTTAACATCGACGCCCCTGCAGGTTATTAATTTCACACTAAACTTTTCTGTTACCGGTCTGTGGAGACGAACATTCTCTGGGAATAACATAGCCGATGTATCTTCGATTTTGGCTGGCAGTTCCTCCCTGATCCCAAGGGGATATGTGGGGGGGGGGGGGGGGGGGGAGGGGGGTTCTCTAACCTAAAAACCCCCATGTGCACGCACACATAATCCTCTACACTAATAGTCGCTTCGCGCGTGTACTGCACGCCTGACCTATTAACGTGAACGGTACAACTCTCCACCCGTTAGTGGAAGTCGAGATATTCGCATCCGATACCGCCGTAGAATGGTCTGAACCTCTGGTTTAGACCTTCCACTCACCTTGAGACTAGATTACAATGCTACAAATAGTGAGCTTAGCTTGCACCCACCGTGTAATGCCAGCTGCCTTCACCAAATGAGCCACTCACTGAAAGGAACCGAGGATGGCCTCAGAACCCAAGTGGTACGCGTGTTTCGAGCCGACAAGTGCCATTGTTTGCAGCTAGTTGCATGCAGTGAGCTCGATAGCCGCCGGCAGGGCGTCCTCCACGTTTCGGGCGAGCCCCTCCCCCGGCAAACACATCGAGTGCATACTGATATTCTCTCCCGCCCTGCTCTCAATGACTCGCATACCCAGGCGGGCAGAACTGGCCGGTTTCCCAACAAAAGATATATTCCATGCTGGCTCCAAAGCATTATCGACTCTGAGCAGCACCTCGTACTTGTTGTTAAGGCATAAGAAGTCAATTACGTCGCCAGTTCCCACTTTCACCTCACGCTCGGAGTCAGCCGTGCGATCAGTTCCCACTTTTCTCTTCCGCCCAGACGCGCCAACCCATCGGTAGCCGCAGTTCACTCTCGAATTAAGACAGACCGACCAGATGTTGCTTATCCCAAATCGCAGCGACAACCGGGTCACCAGGGGATTTTTCAGTTCACCAAGCAGCACAGTCCCTATGCATAGGCCGGCCGCGGTGGCCGAGCGGTTCTAGGCGCTACGTCTGGAACCGCGCGACCGCTACGGTTGCAGGTTCGAATCCTGCCTTGGGCATGGATGTGTGTGATGTCCTTAGGTTAGTCAGGTTTAAGTAGTTCTAAGTTCTAGGGGACTGATGACCTCAGATGTTAAGTCCCGTAGTGCTCAGAGCCATTTGAACCTTACGCATATCTCAATAATTAAAAAAATTTCATGAGATATGAAAAAATACAAGTAAAGTTGTCTGGACTAATTACAGAGAACAAGCAGACCCCCAGAAAAAGAGAAAATAACCCGACTGTGGCTCTACTGAAGTTGGGATGTACGCAAGATATAAACGAGAAGAATAAACAACAACTAAAATATGGTCCGAAGAAATTTAAGAATTTAAACTAAAATGCACCCTGCAAATGAAAATAAGTCACTCCTCTCCAAAGCTCTCTGCAACTCACAAACTAGGCCCGCGGTCGTTAAACTGCGACTCGAATCAAGTGTTCGTGCGCCGGCGGTTCTCAGACGTATTCCATTGCAATATGCATGTAGCAGCTAACAGCAGAATGAGAACAGGCCAGCCGCGCGGAGTGGCCGCGCGGTTAGAGGTGCCATGTCACGGACTGCGCGGCCCCTCCCACCGGAGGTTCGAGTCCTCCCTCGGGCATGTGTATGTGTGTGTGTGTGTGTGTGTGTGTGTGTGTGTGTGTGTGTGTATGTGTGTGTGTGTTGTCCTTAGCGTGAGTTGGTTTAAGGTAGATTAGGTAGTGTGTAAGTCAAGGGACCGATGACCTCAGCAGTTTGGTCCCTTAGCAATTCATACACATTTGAACATTTTGAAAACACGCAAACCAACGTTAAGAGCTTCTTAGGAATAAATTTATCTTGCTCAGTAACAAACAGGAACATTTACAGAAGCAGCAATATTTTAACATGAACCTAATTTTGACGTTGGTGAATTCGACCGTAAGGTATGACTCTTACGCTAGGGACAGAGTGGAATGTAGTTCGGCCACTGCGAGGCTAACAGAAGTGAGAGGGGGAGTATTTTATTGTTTGTCTTCCAGTGCTGACAACTCACGAGCTTGCGCAACTAGCATCGATCAGTTCCTGTGGCATAAATGTCACACGAAAGTGACATGGATTTGTGAATGCGCATTATAGAGATGTTAATATCTAAATTAGGTACGTCTCTTTAGTAAGTAATATGAAGTCAAATTAAAGCTGTTGTAATACAATGTAACAAGTATAAGAAAAATGACATTCAGAACGTTTAGCAAACATTTATGATTGTGTCTCATATCGCAATGACTCACATTAATTAATATGACATACTAACTTATGTAGGAGACCAGTTAATATTGTGATAAAGTGGGAAGGAGTGATAAATGGTCAGGACCGGAAAAGTGGCCTTTGTATATTTTTTGCTCCGAACAGCACTGCTGCTTGCTGATAAGTAGTCTCACTGGATCTGATATAAACGGAGGTGACACAACTTATGGGATAGCGATATGCACATATACATTGGCGCTAGTAACGCGTACATTGTGTATAAAACGGCAGTGTATTGGCGGAGCTGTGATTTGTAATCAGATGCTTTGTGTGAAAAGGTTTCCGACGTGATTATGGCCACACAATAAGAATTAACAGACTTTGAACGCGGAATGGTAGTTGACGCTAGACTCATGGGACATCCCATTTCTGAAATCGTTAGGGAACTCGGTATTCTGAGAACCATAGTGTCAAGAGCGTCCCGAGGTTAGCAAATTTCAGGCATTACCTTTCATCACAGGCAGTGGGCGATGGCCTTCGCTTAACGACCGATAGCAGAGAGGAGTGGAATTTGCTTAGAGCTGTCACTGCCAACAGACAAGAAACACCATGTGAAATAACCGCAGAAATCAATGTGGGACGTACGACGAACGTATCCGTTAGGACAGTGCGGTGAAATGTGGTGTTAATGGGCTATGGCAGCGGGCGACCGACGCTAGCCCCTTTATTAACTGCACGACATCGCCTCAATCGCCTCTCCTAGGCTCGTGACCTTATAGGTTGGACCCTACACAACTGGAAAACCGTGGCCTCGTCAGATGAGTCCCGATTTCAGTTGGAAAGAGCTGATGGTAGGGTTAGAGTGTGGCACAGACCCCACGGAGCCATCGACCAGGGTTGTCAACGAGGCACTGTGCAAAGCTGGTGGTGGCTCCATAATGGTGTTTACATGGAATGGACTGAGTCCTCGGTTATGTTTGACTACTTCGAGACCATTTGCATCCATTCATGGATTTTAGGTTCCCAAACAACGATGGAATTTTCATGAATGAGAATGCGCCATGTCATCGGGCCAGAAATGTTTGCGATTCGTTTGAGGAACATTCCTGACAATTCGAGCGCATGAGTGGGTCACCAGGATAGCCCGACATGAATCCTATCGACATTTACGTCGCATAATCAAGAGATGAGTTCGTGCACAAAATCCTGCACCGGCAACACTTTCGCTATTATGGACGGCTATTGAGACAGCATGGCTCAATATTTCTGCAGGGTACGCCCAGCGACTGGTTAAGTTCATGTGATGTCGAGTTGTGAGAACTATGCCGGGCAAAAGGAGGTCCGACACGATATTTGGAGGTATCCCATGACTTCTGTCACCTCAGTGGAGATCGCCATGGACAGAGAAATCTTGGTCTGTTATGTTTTGATAAAAACTTTATCTTTTTTGAGCCGTTTGATGTAATACAAGTCATTTTTATTATTCTTCTTACCTCACTTGTATAGAGAGCAATAATTTTTAACAATATAGGTGTTTAAACAACGTAATTTGGCTTTCAAATGTAGTTCCGTGTTATTTACTTCTGTTTAATATTTTATTCTGTGGACCACTAATGCCGACATGAAGTCTGATTGGGAAAAGTGGCCAAACCACTCGTCGCGAAAAGTGGATAACGTGTCGATTCCAATAAGAATTGGTTACTTCCAAATAAACACGCATAATGCAACAGATAAAACTCTAAACCTCTTTACATTGAACAGCCAAAGAAACTGGTACACCTGCCTAATATCGTGTAGAGCCCCCGCGATCACGCAGAAGTGCCTCAATACGATGTGGCATGGACTCGACTAATGTCTGAAGTATCCTGGAGGGAATTGACACCATGAATCATGCTGGGCTGTCCATAAATCCGTAAGAGTACGAGGGAGTGGAGATCGCTTCTGAACAGCACGTTGCAAGACATTCCAGATATGCTCAACAATGCTCATGTCTGGGGAGTTTGGTGGCCAGCGAAAGTGTTTAAACTCAGAGGAGTGTTCCTGGAGCCACTCTATAGCAATTCTGGACGTGTGGGGTGTCGCATTGTCCTGCTGGAATTGTTCAAATCCGTCGGAATGCACAATGGACATGAATGGACGCAGGTGATCAGACAGGACGCATACGTACGTGTCACCAGTCAGTGTCGTATCTAGTTGTTTCAGGGGTCCCATATCACTCCAACTTCACACACCCCACACCATTACAGAGCTTCCACCGGCTTGAACAGTCCCCTACTGACATGCAGCTTGCATGAAATCATGAGGTTGTTTCCATACCCGTACGAGTCCATCCAATCGATGCAATGTGAAACGAGACTCGTCCGACCAGGCAACATGTTTCCCGTCATCAACAGTCCAATGTCGGTGTTGACGGCCCCCCCAAGGCGTAAATCTTTGTGTCGTGCAGTACACGAGTGGACCTTTAGGAGCCCATACCGATGATGTTTTGTTGAATGGTTCGGACGCTGACATTTGTTGATGGACCAGCATTGATATCTTCAGCAATTTTCGGACGGGTTGCACTTGTGTCAAGCTGAACGAGTCTCTTCAGTCGTCATTGATCCCGTTCTTGTAGGACCTTTTTCCGGTCGCAGTGATGTCGGAGATTTGATGTTTTACAGGATTCCTGATATTCAAGGTAAACTCGTAAAACGGTCGTACGGGAAAAACCCCACTTCATCGCTGCCTCGGAGATACTGTGTCTCATCGCTTTGCTCCGACTATAACACCACGTTCAAACTCACTTAAATTTTGATAACCTGTCATTGTACCAGCAGTAACCGATATAACAACTGTTGTCTTATAAATGTGTTGCCGACTGCAGCGCCGTATTCTGCCTGTTTACACATGTCTGTATTCGAATACGCATGCATCTACCAGCATCTTTGGCGCTTCAGTGTATATATAAAGCTGTCATCCGCCATTCTACCCATCTGTGACAATTCTGAATTAATTAAAACCGTCTCTGTTCTGATATCTTTGCTCTAATATAAAAGTCCGATTGACTGCTATATTCGATTGCTATCCTTTGCGATATTACTGCGTGAAGATGCGTAGGAAATTTGCGCGTAAATCATAAAAGCAAACATGGGATCCTGTTGCGATGGCAATTTCCTCAGTACTCGCTTAGGAAAGGAAAATTGGTCACTGTGTAGGCCTTAAGAAAAATACATGTGGCTCCAATACATTAGGTTCTGTTTCACTTCACAATATTTTGTGTGACGCTTTATAATATCGATCTTCAAAATGTGTAAATGGTAAGCTTCTGTCAATAACCACGGTTTGGTGAAAATTGGATTTGTCTTTGAATGGCCATTTTTTCCACCACCCTTAACCTTCCGCCTTCCTGCGCCGTCCGAGATGACGCCCTACAATGTCAATATTGGTTTTTCAAAAATGGTTCAAATGGCTCTGAGCACTATGGGACTTAACATCTGAGGTCTTCAGTCCCCTTGAACTTAGAACTACTTAAACCTAACTAACCTAAGGACATCACACACATCCATGCCCGAGGCAGGATTCGAACCTGCGACCGCAGCGGTCGCGCGGATCCAGACTGAAGCGCCCAGAACCGCTCGGCCACCAGCGGCCGGCTATTGGTTTTTAAACAAAAAAAAAGTTTGACTACAACTAAACTAGACGCTCTACTGTGATGTCCTGTTGCAGAGACAGAACCTGCCTTCCGACTGATAGGTGTTCGGATAGTTTTGAACAGATAATGTACGGCATTGCTTGTTATAGCAAAATTCTCTGTACTTCACGTTCCGTGAGAACTAATCCTGTGGAGCATCCCGGTAAATTTGACTGTCCAGTGCTAATTGGTGAACAGCTGAAGTAAATCAGTGGGATTTATAGTCCGCTCTGATAGCTGAGTGGTCAAGCTGGCAGGGTAGCTCAGCGTGTTCGGTCAGACGGTTAGCAGCCCTCTGTAATAAAAAAACTGAGCTAATCGATCAACAACGCACTTAGCGGATGTCTTATGACATCCGTCCCGAGCAGATGTAACGAACAAAAGCGAACAAAATGAGATTAAAAAAAGAAAAAAAGTGGTCAGCGTGACGGATTGCTGTCCTACGGGCCCGAGTTCGATTCCTGGCTGAAGTCAGAGATTTTCGCCGCTCAGGGACTGGGTGTTGTGTTGTCATCATCATCATTTCACCACCATCCGGCGCGCATGTCGCCCAATGTGGCGTCAAATGTAATAAGACGTGCACAAAGACGGCCGAACCTGCCCCGCAAGGGGCCTCCCGCCCAATGACGCCAAACCCTCATTTACATTTTTACTGGGATTTATACATGTTGTTTTGTGTAGGCCTGGCCTCAGACTAAACAATGGTTTTCGAAGTTTTCACTAAATATTCGGCTTGATCTGTCATTACCATTATCTATTTTTTGGAAATATTGAAACATACTACAAATTGTGGACATTTATCCAGCAGCCAGTTATGTGTTTTTTTTTCTTTCTGTCTTACTTTAAGTCAGTAGTATAATGAGCATAATGTGCGTATTTGGTTCTCTGTACGTTTTCTGGTGGCAGACACTTAGCTCGACACTGAGCTGCTGTCCTATTTATGTATGCTATGGATTTCTTAATATGTTTATATCCTTGCTGAAACTGTTTATCTTTGTTTTAAATTGTCCACATTAACTGTAACAAAAACAGTAACCTACCTAACGACGTAATTATTTCGCGATGGAGAGTAAAAATGGGTCCTGTATCGAACGATGGCAGACAAAGCAACTAGTTACCGGAATAGAACAAAGAGAGTGTCTGCTGTTGAGAGTTCGGTGGCTGGCTGTGCGTATGTCAGATAACCGCCTCTTGTGTTATGTTTGCTACACACGTGCAACTACCCGAATGCACCCAGGACTAGTTTTATTACACAGTATTTGTCCTGCATACCACATATCAAAACAATTCTACTATGAAATGTTCCGTACAAGGTGAATGTTTAATGAAATGTGCACATTCAGTACCAAGAGCAGGCTTTGTTAACGAGTATTGCAACCACTTTAGTCGTCGAGGAACCACCAAACGCGGCTAATGAATGTATGAATGTATGAATTTAAGAATATTATCACGGCTGCAGTTGCACATACTGAGCGTGTTCGATAACCATCGCCCCTGTGGTATCTTAAAAGGACTTAAATATTCAGATGGTCAGGACTCCCGCCCTTCACAATTTACTGAGGAATAATTCTTCCTTCATCTTCTGCCAGTCCAGGATTAAGCCTTGTGGTCTGTTCCAGCTTCACCATCTCTTTCGCGGCCTTCCCACACTCCTTCTTCCAGTAGAATAGTATTCCATCCCTTGTCGAGGGATTCTCTCAGGTGACATACGCAGTACATGCTGTTTCCAGTCCCGCTTTCGCTGGATTAATTTTTCAGTTAATGACTCCACCGCAGTTATCTCCTTATTTCTTCATTTATTGTTCTTTCTTCTCTTCTGCAGCCTTTCACTAATCTAAGGAACTTCATTCCTGACGTCTGAATTAGCCTTCGGTCTCTTTATCTTAATGCCCAACTTTCTGTTCCGTAGTACCAAGAATTTATAAAATGTCGTTTGGGTTTATCTTCTCGTTTTACCCTTCAATGCTCTTCTTATTGTGCCGCATATACTGTCACAGGTACTTATTTTCTTATTTATGTCTCTCTTCTTCATCTTAGATACTGGAAACTTAACACCTGTTCTATTATTACCTTCCTGAAGATTATCTTGATATTATTATTTGTCTAAAGAGGCCACTGCTTTTGCTTTTATTGTCGATATTTTCAGGTTATAATTTAGACTTACATTGTTTTATCTATGTACCACTGTTTGTAGTTTGTCTTCACTGTCCTGTATAATTACCTGGTATTCGGCAAAAAACATTGTATTTAGAAATTTAGCTTTCGCAATTCTTACACCTGGAGGTATTCTGTCCTCCATCCATTTCCTGACCAGGTCGTCGATGTAGATGTTGAGCAGTGCTGGTGACATGTTACAGACTTGCCTCACTCCCTAGTTTATCTTCATTAGTAATTTCTTTAAAATGAACGTTAGTGTTGGTATGTAGTCACAATTTTTTTAGTGTCACAGAATCTTAGATTTTCAGAACGAGTTATCATCAAATTGATTGACTCATAACGTGTAGACAGTAAGAATTTATCACCTTCTACACACTAAGCTGTATTCTAATGTGTGAACAGCTTTTTTTCTTGGATTTAAAAGTGCTGCACATTCATTCTCGAACTATAAACAGTAACACACTATTACCTTTTTTGTCATCTCTGCTTACCGCATAATGCGTTTTGTGGGTCCATAGTGCCCACCATTCGGTTGGGTGGCTTCAGACTGGAGTTCGTTTACTTAATTTTTATTTCTGCCGCTTGTTATTACATTGGTCTTGCTTCTGTTTACAGTTGACGACTGTGCTGAAAAAGTCATTCAATTCAACTCTGATAGTTCTGAGTCTTATTTGGTATCAGTCAGAAGCTATGTCATCTATGGAACCAGTATCCATTTCTCTTTTCTCTTAATCTCTTGCTCAGAGCTTTTATTTCATTTTCTTCGTTGTGTTTCCAACATATGAGTCAAACAGTGAAAACGATAAATCTTGATACGAAGAATGTAAATCATTATACAAGTGTACTTTCGTAAGTTTATTTCAGCCACCCACGCAACGTGAAGTGTTGGTGTTGTTGACACACCTCTGACCAATGCACAGTTTATCATGTACTGATTTCTTCTCACATGAGGAGACCCACGAAAGTTCACGTCACGACCGTATTACTAAACAAATGTATATCTTGTTTTCTACCTTGCTTAAGTTGTGTAATTGGGTTGTTTTACGAGTTCTGAAAAGCACAGAGGTATCGTATTTTTGAGAGATTTTTGTTTCCGTTGACACGGGACCACCCCTTGGTTTTAATGAGGACTCGGCATTTTTTTGTCTTTATTTGTTTATTTCTTTTTGCTCTGTCAACGATCTCCTAATTTTTTGTGACTTCCCGGCCGACACATAATTGTTACGAAGGAGTATCTATATAGTCCATCGAGTTCTATGCAATCAAGTGTTAATCATATTTATCATTTATAAAAATTTGTAGTTTTATCGTACCACTCTCAAACATACTGTAGGTCATAGCCTCTTCGTTGAAATTTAATTATTTCTTTCTTGTTTTGTTACTGTTACGATTATTTTGTTACTTAATTTACTCATTATTTCCTTTCATTCGTGTACAGACGTTAGTGGCTCGTGCTGCGGTGCGTATCACCCTCAATGACATTATGAACGCCGTTAATTTGTCAAATAAATACTATTGTCCTACACCACACGAAGTGGACTCTTGATTGCATGCATGCATAACATGAACTGAATAATTAATTTCCTATCGACGTAACACTATAAGGAGTTCGCAAATGTATGACAATGTATGCACTTACATAGGAGCTATTAGAAAGGATCGCGTCCTTAGGGCACCTGTTTGAAGGCACACTTCGCTTCAACATATACACGGGTTTTGTTAAGAGGAATGACATTCTTGTTCTATATGACATGTAGAAAACGGTGATGCCTCTAATGTCATGACAAGATAATTCCTAAATCTGAAATTCATTTTCCTCTTTTTTACCTTTTAAGCTCTTGAAGGAAACAGTCTGTTGAAACATGATTTTTCTGGCGATCTATCATCGGAACTCTATTATTAAGTGTACTTGATGGTTTTATTTCGGTTTGCTTTCCCAGGTAAAAATGCACATTCAATGGGTCTTTCTATTTGAAAGAAAAAAAATCAGGCTGGCATATTGTGTCATCTGCACTTGGTCGAAGAACAGTACAACAGAAAAGTGTCACAAAAATGTGGGAATGAGAGCTTATGAGAGAAACATTGCAACATGGAGTTGCCATTGGGTAAGGATCCCCTCATGTCTATGATTTTATGAGCGATAAGGGGGAGACTGTGTGAATTTCGTAGATGTAGAAGAATGTGTAGAAACTAAAAAATGAATAAGACTGGGAAATATAAGGAGATAACGATTTCATGGAGAAATATTTTCTTACAAAGTTACTCAGTGTAGCGGAGCATTTTCTCAGAACACTCTGCAGGTGCACTTTCCTGGTATGTTGAAAGCCGGCAAGTAAGGTAGCAACATCTAAGCGTCTCGCATGTTTGCGGAATCCATTTGCCGTCGTAGGATTGCTTGTAGACATCCCCCCAATCTAGCAAATGAACAATAAAGCATAATCATTAAAATTAAAACCATAAAAACAAAAAATTAGAATGTTTTAGCTGTCCCAGCGACATAACACTTCACGCCGTAGGTTCTCATTACCAACAACTGCTGCTCTCAGGCATCTAAACTTTTTACTCGAAGTTTAATATAATATATTTACGTGCTATTCCTGGCAACTATAATATAGACTACACGCATTTGTATCTTGTAAATGCCTCGGGAGCGGAACGGTAGTTCTTACGTGTCATGTTGATATTGCAACACAGGAACGTTAAACACAATTTAGGGAGCATAGGGTATGAATCCTAGGACAGATATTTTGATTTAGATTCTTCGTAACAGCGAATATGAGACGTTCATCTTCGATGAACTGAAGAGGATAGCTCTCCGAATTCTTGAACGAGTGAATTTATGTTTATTCTCTACCGACTTCACTGGGGAACGAACCTGAGATGTACCATGAATAGGTCATATACAAAAGTACGTTTCCGTTGAGTTCATTATTAACATTTGAATATTTTGCAATTACGTATTTTTTTCTGTCTTTATAACATTTCGATTACTTATTTTATGAACAATTAACGCTATTATTGAGTGAAAAGGACACGTGCTATTTATTTAAAACAACATTTCAAAACCGATATGATTCCATTCCTTAATGCCTCCATTCAGATGTGTATCATTTCGCTACCATTTTTACTAATGTCATAGGAAAGAAATAAAACCTTCCCACTTAAGCATGAACAAACGAAGTACAATAGTAATTCATCGCCGTTCCATTTGGGGTGAAAGTCATTATGGAAACCAGTTCATCATGTCGGAGCGGTGAAATAGAGCTGCAGTCGTAAAAATCTCACGTAGGACACTACACAAGCGATGTATGCCAGCACTTAATAAGCAGTAGTATGTAACGCATGGCAGACGGTAAAAACGTTTGAAAATGGTAGTTTCCAGCAATAATCTAAAAAGTGGAATACTTTCCACATACCTAATCGATAGCTTTTTGCGACACATCTTGTGTTAATATTAATTTGATTATGACTTCAGCATATCTACTGCCTGTCTACAGTTCGCTGTACATAAAGATTCAGATAAGATAACAACAAGAGACAAATTATCACAGGATGTTCAGATTCAGCTTAACAACGCAGATGAAGCACCTTTATTACATTATCACCTCTATAGAAAAATTAATCTGTCTTACATGCTTGCTTAGATTACAAGTTAACGAAACTACCCTCACGAGTTACAAAGATTTCGTAATTGTAATGAAGATTACTATCTCATGACTTCACGTCTGCCATGCAAGATAGCACAATGATCCTACAGGACTTGGTATGGAGAACCGAACTGAGAACCCTGTTTGTATATTCTGAATTTCTACATCTACATCTACATTTATACTCCGCAAGCCACCCAACGGTGTGTGGCGGAGGGAGTATTTGTTTTTGGTAGCTTTGTTAGTTGTTTAGTGTTTCGGTTATATGTTCCATATTTTTCATAATTTATCCAGATGACGCAGAATGTGCCCCTTGTTCGAGAGTTGTACACGAGCGATCAGGATTGATATGTGATGACGTATTTACCGAGTGTAGGTTGTTGTTGTTGTCTTCAATCGGAAAACTGGTTTGATGTAGCTTTCGGCGCTATTTATGTTCAAATGTATGTGAAATCTTATGGGACTTAACTGCTAAGGCCATCAGTCCCTAAGCGTGCACACTACTTAACCTAAATCATCCTAAGGACAAACACACACACCCATGCCCGAGGGAGGACTCGAACCTCCGCCGGGACCAGCCGCACAGTCCATGACTGCAGCGCCTGAGACCGCTCGGCTAATCCCGCGCGGCGCTAATTTATGCTGTGCCAGTTTCTTCATCTCCGGAAAACTACTTTAAGATACATTCGTTTGGATCTACTTACTGTATTCACACGTTGGTCTCACTTTACAATTTTTACACCTCCTCCTCCTCCTCCTCCCCCCCCCCCCCCCCCCCCAGTCCACTCCAATCCATTACCAGACTGACTACTCTTTCATGTCTCAGGATGTCATATCAACCGATACCTTCTTATAGTCGAGTTTTGCTAAAATTTCATTTTTCTCTAGTTCGACTCACTAGGAAAACACGGCAAGTGCCCTAACTGGATTTCCCGGAAACTTCTTTCAGTGGAAGAAGAGCCTAAATGAGCAAAAACAGGTCCCGGCTTATCCGTAGATACTCGACCGTTTGTGAGAAAACGACGGTCAAAGTTTTCGACGTTCTAGATGGCTTTTAACGCGCGATAGTCTAAATTGGGGGCACAGTGACTACTGTCGCGGCCTCGCACTTTTGCGCGCCGCGTTCGAAAACCAATTATTGTCTTTATTTATTTGTTTTATTTTTTTTCATTTAACTACTCATGTCCGTAGAGGGTTACTACACGAATGTTCCTTATCAAGTTATGTGGGATACAAGGGCGTTATATTAATTTTAAAATTGCAAATGGAGGAGGTGGAGGAGGAGGTAACTGTTTAACGTTCCGTCGACAACGATGTCATTAGAGACGGAGCACAAGCTCAGATTAGGGAAGGACGGAGAAGGAAAGCGGTCGTGCCCTTCCAAAGAAACCATCCCGACATATGCTTGAAGCGATTTAGGGAAATCACGGAAAACCTAAATCAGGATGGCCGGATGCGGGCTTGAACCATCGTCCTCCAGAATGCGAAAATTACAAATGGGTTTCACAATAAGTGTCATATATTTATTGTATAATATATTATAATATAATACATGGTATTTTCAGGGGCTGCAGTCTCTCTAAAATCTCATATTCTTATATTTCATTGTTATATTAATTCTTATATTTTATTCTTTCGTTTATTCTTCAGAAAGAGTTGGTGCATTCTCTTAGATACACAGATCGTAGAAACATTTGGAACATAGAAACTGTGAACATCACGACAGTCATGCGAAGACAGGTTGGCAGCAGTGACATTTCCCTGTACGAATCTCACTCGGGAAAGAAACGTCACTGCTTACGATTTCACGCGTTGGCAATAATTTCGCGACAAATCACGCATAGTGGATCACTTTACCGAAATCTGGCGCTTGCATTTGATTATGAATGAAGATACACTACAGGAATTTCACGGAAAGCAATTTCAAATAACTTTCTCGATCATTTATCGCTTTTTTAATCCATTCACCAGACATACAATTAGCAGACGAACAAGAACAACGTCACTTCAATATGCTTCATTGGAAAACATTCGTGTAGTAGTCTTCCACGGACATTGGTAGATAAATCGAAAACACAAATTTTTGTCTCCCGCCTAGGAAGGCGGCGCGTGGGTCTGCTCCTGTGATCTGCAAAATAAGCCGAATGAAGGAAGCGAGCAGGAGCAGGAGAGGTAAAGCACTTCGGTACTGCATGTAAAGCAAAAGCACATTTAATAGAGAATATTAGTCAATGACATATACGTAACTTTTGGTAAAGATGAGCACGTAGGTGCGAAGCCGTTGTCCATGTATCAAAGCTAACAGTTACTAATAGTTGGACAAACTACCATTGAAGTAACAAAGGCAAAGTCTGTAGTGGCTAGCCCCCTACGAAGTAGAAGCTAAGTTGCCTGATCGTCTGCTCTTAATCAACTGGGCAGAAAGCAGTGCGGGGCTCGTTGAGCTCCCCAGCGTCGGCTAGAGGGTTCTATGGTCGACGTAGGTCGTCCGCTCTCGTAGTGCCAACCTAGGAGCGTGCACCTACGCTGTGGCATAGGAACTATCGATACCACACAAATAAAAATAATAATCCGGTTTCCAACGCGACACCGAAAAGTGTGAAACCGCGACGCTAGCCACAGCGCAACCACTTAGATTGAACTACGTACTCGCTAAAATGTACACAAAGTGCCTCGAAAACTTCGACCGTCGTTTTTTCAGAAATCGTCGAGCACCTACGGATAAGCCGGGACACGTGTTTCGTTTATTTTGTCCCCTGTTCCACTGAGCAAAGTTTCTGGGAAATCGGGCTATGGCTCTTGCCGTGTTCTTCTCATCACTAACTCCTGATTAGTTACTCTGTCTATCGATTTGATCGTCAATGTTCTTCTGTAGTACAACATTTCAAAAGCTTCTATTCTCTTCTTACTTGATATACTTATCACCAACGTTGCGCTTCCGTACAAGGCTACCATCCACACAAAGTCCTTCAGAAATGACACTCATTTTTTTATTAAATGTTTAGAAATTAGTTTTTTTTAAATGGATTATTAAACTGATGATTCGGTAATATTCACAAGCGTCAGCACCTCTCTTCTTTGAGATTGGGATTATTACATTCTCCGTAACATGTGAGAGTATTTCGATTGAAACTTCCTGGCAGATAAAAACTGTTTGCCGGACCGAGACTCGAACTCGGGACCTTTGCCTATCGTGGGCAAGTGCTCTACCATCTTTTTTTTTTTTGCCTAATGCTCTACCGACCTTTTTTTAACATTTATTTATTGGTATTCTATTTGGATACAAAGTTAGGCAGTTCACAAACACTAAATGAAATGCATCCTCCGCAAAAAAAAAAAAAAAAAAAAAAAAAAATAAAATAAATAAAAATAAAAAATAAAAAAAAACATTTTAAAACAATCAAAAATTTAAAGGAACAGGGATGTTGTTCTTTTTATTTATTTATTTATTTTCAATAAAGATCACTCTGTTAAAAGGAACACGTAGATCATTTCATCGTATAGTATGTGCATTACATATTGAGTGGTGAGAGAAGCGTGAGGCTCATTGTCAGCTGTCAAATGTGCACACCAACTGCACCCGGCACATCCCAACTGCGTGGGGGGTCGAGGAAGACTGCCTGAAGATAGCTGGCAAAGGTTTTCCGATAGTGTATACCAAAAGTCAAGTCGCGACTTGGCAGCATAGTGGAGTGTCCACTAGTCCAATTGCATGGAGCCGTTGGTTGGTGTTGAACTTGCAACAGGCGACAGAGAACCACAGTGCCCGAAAGAAGGTAGGAAGGAATTTTTGGTGCACATGTCTCCAAATCTTCGGCCAATGCAACCTGGGGTATTTGAGTTCAATGGCACTGCGACTTATCCGTCGTAGTATCCAAACATAAAAATCCTTCGTTCATGGCGATCTCGTGCGCGGAAGCTCGTCTCTGATATAACTAAGTTCCACGATAAATGTTGATACATGCACAAAATGTGGCGTAATGTTGCCCACCGCCAAAGGAGGTGTGAGGGACACTGGGACCAGGAGATCCAGTAGGCGGGATGTAAGGGAATCACCCCCGCTACGCCATTGCCTGTACATTGTGGCTAGAAGGAGCGCCGTCGCTCGGCAGTGAACATTCGTAAGTCCGAGTCCCCCCTTGTCCGTAGGGAGCGTGAGCGTTTCGTATCGCACCTTGGGGGGCGATCCAGTCATCACAAAATAGCCTAGTGCTGATTGAAGTCGACGTCCGAGCGTGAGTGGTAGGGGCAGGATCTGCAAAATATGCTCCATTCGAGAAAGTGTTCAGATACTCGACTCACTGCAAAGGATCAAGGCGCCGTAGGAGATGTTGTCGGACCATGGTACGTGTCGTCTGTAAAATACGTCGGTAGTTAACTGCCGCAGTATGTTTTACAGATGAGGTAAAGTCTATGCCGAGATAGCGGAATCGTTGCACATAAGGAAACGGACTGATTTCTTCTGGCGTAAGGCCCCTTCCAACCGGCATTGCCGCCGATTTGTTCATATTCACTGCACTACCCGCCGTCACACTGTGGTCCAACAACAGTTCCAGGACCGTCTTCACCTCTTCCTCAGAACGAACGAGTAGCAAGAGGTCGTCCGCATAGGCACGACATTTGAAGGTGTAGCCCCGTAGTTCCATCCCAGACCATCTGAGCTACCCAAGCACGACTCACGCCCCGTCCTCACAGCTTTACTTCTGCCAGTACCTCGTCTCCTACCTTCTAAACTTTACAGAAGCACTCCTGCAATCCTTGCAGAACTAGCACTCCTGAAAGAAACGATATTGTGGAGACATGGCTTAGCCACAGTCTGGGGGACATTTCCAGAATGAGACTTTCACTCTGCAGCGGAGAAAAGCTGTGAGGACGGAGTGTGAGTAGTGCTTGGGTAGCTCAGATGGTAGAGCACTTGTCCGCGAAAGGCAAAGGTCCCGAGTTCGAGTCTCGGTCCGGCACAAAGTTTTAATCTGCCAGGAAGTTTCGCATCGGCGAAAACTCCGCTGCAGAGTGAAAATCTCATTCTAAAAACATCATCCGGGCTGTGGCTAAGCCATGTCTCCGCAATATCCTTTCTTTCAGGAGTGCTAGTTCTGCAAGGATTGCAGGAGAGCTTCTGTAAAGTCTGGATCGTATGAGACGAGGTACTGGCAGAAATAAAGCTGTGAGGACGGGGCGTGAATCGTGCTTGGGTAGCTCAGATGTAGAGCACTTGCCGGCGATAGGCAAAGGTCCCGAGTTCGAGTCTCGGTCCGGCACACAGTTTTAATCTGCCAGGAAGTTTCATATCGGCGCACACTCCGCTGCAGAGCGAAAATCTCATTCTGGAAGTATTTCGATTGTTCATAAATCTTTCTACGCCAGGTGGAAAAGTTTTGTCATGGCTGGCTCTCCCAACAAAATCAGTAGTTCTGAGTGAATGTCATTAATTCCAGGGGCCTTGCTTGGTAATTAGGTCTTTCAGTTCTCTGTCAAATTGTTCTCGCAATATCATATGTCCCAACTCATCTCCATCTACCTTCTTTTCTCCTTCTATAGTATTGTCTTCGAGATCGTTTCCTTTCTATACCCCTTCTACACTGCCCAGTCACGTTAACGTGCCTCCGTAACCATCTTCTGCAGCGCGAACGAATTGGAGGGGAGTCAGTGAGGTTCTGGAAGACTGCTTCAGAGATTTGGAGCCATGCCAACTCCAATGCCGCGGCGAGCTGTGCTAGGTTTCTCGGTTGAGGATCCATAGTGTGGACAGTCCAATCGAGATGATCCCATAGATTCTCGGTTGGGATTAAATCTGAAGAGTTTGGTAGCCACGGGAGTATGGTGATCTGATCGTGGCGCTCCACGAACCACAAACGTACACTGCGAATAGTGCGACATCTTGCATTGTCCTGCTGGTAGATGCCATCGTGCCGAGGAACATACAAACCGCATGTAGGGGTGGACATGGTCCTCAAGCATAATTGCATACTTATTTGTATTGATCCTTTGTGCCTTCCAGAATGGCTAGATCACTCCGGGGATGCCACGAAAACATTCTCCAGATTACAACGCTCCCTCCTCCAGCCTGGAAAATAATTGTTGCAGGGCCACTCATGCCAACGGCCATCTGTGTGATGGAACATAAAACCTGATTCATCTGAAAAGGCCACCTGTCGCCACTCAGTGGACGTCCAGTTGCAATACTGGCGTGCAAATTCCACTCTCCGTTGCCGATGAACAGAAGTCAGCATGGGTGCATGAACCAGGCGTCTGTTGCAACGTTCGCTAAAGGGTGGTTGAGGAGACACTGTTAATAGCTACACATAATTGACTGACCATCCATACAATATAACAGGTGTTTACATATAGACGTTAAAACTATTAAAATATAAAACTGAATGAAAAGTCTGGAGACTAGAAATCTACTCTGTCGGAATCAGAATGGGTTTCGAAAAAGACGATCGTGTGAATCCCAGCTGGCGCTATTCGTCGACGAGACTCAGAGGGCAATAGACACTGGTTCCCAGGTGGATGCCGTGTTTCTTGACTTCCGCAAGGCATTTGATACAGTTCCCCACAGTCGTTTAATGAACAAAGTAAGAGCATATGGACTATCAGACCAATTGTGCGATTGGATTGAAGAGTTCCTAGATAACAGAACGCAGCACGTCAGTCTCAATGGAGAGAAGTCTTCCGAAGTAAGAGTGATTTCAGGTGTCCCGCAGAGGATTGTCGTAAGACCGTTGCTATTTACAATTACATATAAATGACCTTGTGGGTAACGTCGGAAGTTCACTGAGGCTTTTTGCGGATGATGCTGTAGTATATCGAGAGGTTGTAACAATGGAAAATTGTACTGAAATGCAGGAGGATCTGCAATGAATTGACGCATGGTGCAGGGAATGGCATTTGAATCTCAATGTAGACAAGTGTAATGTGCTGCGAATACATAGAGAGAAAGATCCTTTATCATTTAGCTACAATATAGCAGGTCAGCAACTGGAAGCAGCTAATTCCATAAATTATCTGGGATTAGGCATCAGGAGTGTTTTTAAATGGAATGACCACATAAAATTAATCGTCGGTAAAGCAGGTGCCAGACTGAGATTCATTGGAAGAATCCTAAGGAAGTGCAGTCCGAAAACAAAGAAAGTAGGTTACAGTACACTTGTTCGCCCACTGCTTGAATACTACTCACGGATGTTGGATCCGTACCAAATAGGGTTGATAGAAGAGATAGAGAAGATCCAACGGAGGACAACACGCTTCGTTACAGGATCGTTTAGTAACTGCGAAAGCGTTATGGAGATTATAGATAAACTCCAGTGGAAGACTCTGCGGGAGAGACGCTCAGTAGCTCGGTACGGGCTTTAGTTGAAGTTTCGAGAACATACCTTCACCAAGGAGACAAGCAGTATATTGCCCCCTCCTAGATATATCTCGCGAAGTGACCATGAGGATAAAATCAGAGAGATTAGAGCCCAAACAGAGGCATACCAACAATCTTTCTTTCCACGAACAATAAGAGACTGAAATAGAAGGGAGAACCGATAGAGGTACTCAAGGTACCCTCCACCACTCACCGTCAGATGGCTTGCGGAGTACGGATGTAGATTTAGATGTAGATAGTTCGCAATACCTGTATTTACTGAAGTCGATTAGGTATTCACACAACCGGTTCTGCAACTTTAAATTGGATCTTCCTGTGAATATCTGTACAGAAAAAATTATAAATTAATAGTTTGATGACGTCGAATGACGTTATGAGATATTTTAGAGTACTGAGTGAATAGGCTTAAACAAGTGTGAAAATATTGTGCATCTAGTTTGGTAACTAGGTGTGGATCATATACGCCCCATAAAGAACGGGCCTGTTATTATATAATAAATGAGATTTGTAATTTCACACCAGAAGATGGTTACTTACAATGTTTTGTCACATGACTTAGGGAGCTATGACAGAATGCCACAGAGTAACAGTGGGCGTGGCTAGGCAAAGATTTCAGCCTTCTTCAGTTTAAAAAAAAAAATCATCATCAGTGATGAATGCTTAGCCTACAAATGCAAGGAATGCAATTAAGAATCAGAAACTGATACCTGACAAAAAACAGTGAAGCAGTAACTAAAATGAAAAAGAGATGGGAGCGGTCCCATGTAAAGTGTAACAACTGACAAAAACTGGACAGGTCTGTGTTAAAATCAAGAGGAACTTTCATCGCTTGACCGACTGAAACATGTTTCGAGACCCTATGTCAAGCAAAGAACGATGCCCCTCGCAAATGTTATCCACGAGAATATTGGGTTCTAGAGTTAGAGAAGAATAAAAACAAAGTTAATGATGAAAATTAACAAAACTAACGTATAAAAGTACACTGAGTAAAATTATTTTTATCATTTCTTTGTGGGCCACCAGTGATGGAAAGGAAGGAGATTTGCTGAAGGTCAGACTTACCAGAAACCGACACGCTTATGTGTGCTTGTCATCAACATAATAGTAATAGTAGCAGCTGACAACAAAAGAAGCTACGATGTGTCCTGTGTGTTCCCGGAGCATGAGCTGTCGCTGTCGTCCGTGTACTGAGGCGGTTAAGGAAATAGAACTGGCGCGGGCTGCACAGAAGGTACAGGCATGAAAATGGCGCTGACTAATAAAGTTCGGTGTCATAAGCCCATTTGGTTGTTGAGACAATTATCAGCAGACTGTCTTATGTACTGTATTATATACACTACTGGCCATTAAAATTGCTACAACACGAAGACGACGTCCTACAGACGCGAAATTTAAACGACAGGAAGAAGATGCAGTGATATGCAAATGATTAGCTTTCCAAAGCATTCACACAAGGTTGGCGCCGTTGGCGACACCTACAATGTGCTGACATCAGGAAAGTTTCCAACCCATTTGTCATACACAAACAGCAGGTGACCGGCGTTGCCTGGTGAAATGTTGTGATGCCTCGTCTAAGGAGGAGAAATGCGTACCATCACGTTTCCGACTTTTATAAAGGTCGGATTGTAGCCTATGGTGATAGCGGTTTATCGTATCGCGACATTGCTGCTCGCGTTGGTCGAGATCCAATGACTGTTAGCAGAATATGGAATCGGTGGGTTCAGGAAGGTAATAGAGAACGCCGTGCTGGATCCCAACGGCCTCGTATCACTAGCAGTCGAGATGACAGGCATCTTATCCGCATGGCTATAACGGATCGTGCAGCCACGTCTCGATCCCTGAGTCAACAGATGGAGACGTTTGCAAGACAACATCCATCGGCACGAACAGTTCGACGACGTTTGAAGTAGCATGGACTATCAGCTCGGAGACCATGGCTGCGGTTACCCTTGACGCTGCATCACAGACAGGAGCGCCTGCGATGGTGTTCTCAACGACGAACCTGGGTGCCTGAATGGCAAAACGTCATTTTTTCGGATGAATCCAGGTTCTGTTTACAGCATCATGATGGTCGCATCCGTGTTTGGCGACATCGCAGTGAACGCACATTGGAAGCGTGTAATCGTCATCGCCATACTGGCGTATCATCCGGCGTGGTAGTATGGGGTGCCATTGGTTACACGTCTCGGTCACCTCTTGTTCGCATTGACGTCACTTTGAACAGTGGACGTTGCATTTCAGATGTGTTACGACCCGTGGCTCTACCCTTCATTTGATCCCTGCGAAATCCTACATTTCACCAGGATAATGCATGACCGCATGTTGCAGCTCCTGTACAGACATTTCTGGATACAGAAAATGTTCGACTGCTGCCCTGGCCAGCACATTCTCCAGATGTCTCACCAATGGAAAACGTCTGGTCAATGGTGGCCGAGCAACTGGCTCGTCACAATACGCCAGTCACTACCCTTGATGAACTGTGGTATCGTGTTGAAGCTGCATGGGCAGCTGTACCTGTACACACCATCCAAGCTCTGTTTGACTCATTGCCCAGGCGTATCAAGGCCGTTATTACGGCCAGAGGTGGTTGTTCTGGGTACTGATTTCTCGGGATCTATGCACCCAAATTGCGTGAAAATGTAATCACATGTCAGTTCTAGTATAATATATTTGTCCAGTGAATACCCGTTTATCATCTGCATTTCTTCTTGGTGTAGTAATTTTAATGGCCATTAATGTAAATCTCCTCAAGCACATTTAAAGCACCACCCTTGCTCTTTTTGTGTACTACCTCCAAGTTACTGTGGAGATCTGTAATAGACTATTGATTATCATGTAAGTAAGATATTAGGCAGATGCTCATAATGAGATGTTCTTTAAAGCGGATGTCGGAACCTCTGCCAGCTTGTCCAATCTACTTCAAAGAACAAACATTACAGCAAATTGTCCCTGTATGCGTTGATCAGTGTCTGTTTCCTCTGTCTATATTTGGCACCCACATTCTGCGAAATAAAAAACGTAGGATGTATTTGGTAGCGCCATGGTTCATCTGGGCAGTCAGTTGGTGAACAACTGCACGTCTACTCGCCAGTACACATCTCCGCAGCTCTCGTTCACCCCTGTCATCTATGGCCTGTGGTGCCCCACAGCTTAAATCTGGCCATGCAGTGCAAAAGAACGGGGCGCTGTGCTGTAAGTGCGTCGCGTATGACAATTAAAGGAGACCTGCTACCAAAAGAAATGAAACAACGAACACGTCTTCGCTCGCCATCGGAGCTGAGTTCGAAGCAGGATTCATCACTGAAGACAATTCTATCCCAGTCAGCCAGATTCCAGGACTCCCGGACACGCTCCCCGCAGCGGTAGGATACTGACCCCACTGTCGTCCGCCATACGGCCCGACAACCACAAGTCTGGTCTAAGGTGACATTTCATTTCATTGCAGGACCCTATTGTTTGTCATTCACGGTACCCTTGCAGAGCAGCAATACGTCGACGATATTCAAAGTCCCACTTTGTTGCCCTTCAGGGCAAGCCATCCTCGGCCTACATTTCAGCAAGATAATGCCCGCCCGCCCATGGCGAGAATTCCTCTTGCTTCTCTTCGTGCGTGCCAAACTCTTATCTTGGACAGCAAGTTCGCCGTATCCCTTCCCAACTGAGAACGTTTGGAACATTATGGGCAGAGGCTTCCAACCAGCCTGGGATTTTGACGCTCTAACGCACCAGTTGGACAAAATTTGACACGATATCCCTTAGGCGGACATCCAACAACTCTATCAATCCATGCCCGGCCGAATGACTGGTGGCATAAGGGCCAGATGTGACTAACGCGTTACTGACTTGATCAATTCACCAAGCTCTTCCTCTTAAATAAATCATCCAATTCTGAAATTGTATCATTTGTTTGTCTCTAAATGTACATCGCCCTTACCGACTTCCGTCTCACTCGGTCATTCCTTTGTGATGCTTCTTTTTTTTGTCTTAGAGTCTATATATTGCCATGAAGCAGTGAACCTATGACAGAATATTGTTTTTCGTCCAAAGCGAACCGATTGTTAGCTGTTAACAACATTTGATTTAACTAAATATGGTCCAAATTTCTCAATAGTGTCCATCATTGCAGTCAGAAAGTACTATTTACAGTTAAAGCTGCTCTAAAATTTATTAATTTTAGGAATTCATACCGCTTCTTTCAAATAAGATACGTTATTACAATTACTTGTAGGTGTATATGTATCTGTTCATTCCTGTGTCGTGTCGATGGCAACAGTGTTGTGCCTGCGTAACTATGTTTGTTAGTAAATGAGAGAAATTACTACCGAAATATTGATAGTCAAGTTTATAATAAAATTGTCAAGTCGAAAGTGAAACGTATGCGTAAATATATGTGACATAAGGTTACATTATCAAAATTTTCCCACGATTAACTTTTCT
Source organism: Schistocerca americana (assembly GCF_021461395.2). Taxonomy (NCBI): domain Eukaryota; kingdom Metazoa; phylum Arthropoda; class Insecta; order Orthoptera; family Acrididae; genus Schistocerca; species Schistocerca americana. Next base: position 928,601,110 of record NC_060119.1, on the reverse strand, counting down.
ACCTTAAAAAGAATAGTTTCATAAAATTCAAAATTGACTGTAAGCTCCAATTCCTTTAAAGTGCATTTCATTAGTGCACAACTGTTGAGAAATAAGTTTGCGCGTAACATATAGTTACTTACAGTTGATCACAATGCGTGCAATAGAGCTGAATAAATGTTAAACTATTGGTCAACTCGTTTGAAATAACATGTGTCCTCGGGAACTGGCGACCGTGTGTATTTCGAGTAATCTTAAAGCATGTAACAAATTAGTATTACAGGTATCTCATTTAAACTGGCTTATCTTCTGTGATGGCACTAAGCAAGCGTTGTCCAATAGATTATACTACAAAAAGGAGACGACGCACTCGTGAACGAGTGACAAAACTATATAAAATTTGTTGACTGGTTTTGTACGTTGCATCTGACGAGGCGTAACAGGGTTTGGTTAATACGTGCGAAGAAAGGCCAGGACCTTACGAGATGGTGTGGTTAACACTTTTACTAATTTCGGAGCCAATCTACTGCACAAAGCTTTTATGCCACAGAGTGGAGTCTCTCTATACATTTACGTTCAATATCTACAGTAGCAATATAAGAGCCTACGTCATATTGTTCTTTACGGTTGCTGGAGCTGCGATTTACCTGTTAATGTTGAACAGTACGTAGGCCAGCTACAGACGAATGCTGTATGAATGTCATCTTCGATTTGTCATGATTTTGTTGGTTCCTCCTCCTTGGATCCTTTTTTAGGCTTCGGACGCGATGTCTTGTTGTGTTGCCGTCTGGTTTCAAGTATGGACGCTTCACCCATTGGAATTTTCCTGTCCTTGGATTCAGTGGTTTCCACATTACTCATGGTGACAAGTACAACAGTATCAATAACGGAACTAGTTCGCAGCTCATGTCGTTCACAGTGACTGAAGCCTGTGACGGCGGCTTGTAGGATTTCCTTCGGAATCACCCTCCTCATAGTTGCCACCAAACACTGCGGTGATGACGAGAAAGACTAACCTTATTCAGGGACTTACGTTGTTAGTAACTGTCAAAAAGACGTTGTTACACTAAATCACTGAATTACGCCGAGCTGTTTCCACGATAAAGTACCTTCGGCACGACTGCATGTTTCTTTTATCTCGCAGCAAAAAAGACGTTGCTGGGCAACTGCGTCGGCAGCTACTACTTTGCTGGGCACATTGTCCGTGATCCCAACTTCCAATACCATCACCGTACCGTCGTATTACAGTTGTAACCTTTAAATGATGTAGGTTACTTGTAAGAATAAATAAGACATCGTCGACAACAAGCTATTAGCTTGATGGTAAACACATATCGAAGAATCTAAAGAAACTTTGGCATCAGAACGATTTTCTCTTTCCCATTAGTCTTCACAGCCGCATAGATACATTCTTCTACACTTTCCACATGCACATCACAGTCATAAAACCGATCTACAAAGGTCGGTGGAAAACGATGACCGACTTCCTTCTTTACGAGTTTTGTCGGGACAGCAAGACGGAATTTCCGCTGTGCTTTCCAGCTGTGAGCGACTGAGTGTGGGACTTCGTGCTTTATCTTCAAGAGCGTCTCTCTGACTTGATGAACGAGAACTTTCGTCTCCTGTACAAAATTCCAACGTTGTTGCTTGCCACTCGCTGACACGAATATTATTTCTTCATTCTCATTCTTATTTGCTTTTACCGAGTTTGGGAAAATTATTTATTTTCGTCTATTAACCATCTCTCAGTACTGATACGGGAAACAACACCGTGCAGACAGCTACTTTATTTGATTTTTGTTTTTCTTTATTTATAAGCTCTAGTGTTTCTGTAATTCTTCTTTCTCTTGTATTGAATACAAGTTGCGTTTGATTACCAGCAATAATAGGAAGCGAAATTATTTCAACGACGGGAGCTGAGGCTGAAATCGGCGTAATCAGTGACTGTTGGCTCGTTGCTAACAGGATGACGAACGACCGTGAGAAGAAATATCAGTAATTCAACGTCAGGATTTGCTTTGCTTGTTAAAAGGCATCGGACAACGTAACATGAACTGTGAATGCAGGTTCTTATATTGATCATGTGATATCCATTCAAGGCCGTAGCAGTGAAGACCGATCAGCAGCATCACCATATTAGTAATGTAAAACTAGACACCCACCGCTAAAAGAATCTGCAAAACATTTAAAAATCAAAGTTAGGACAAGGAGTAATGATAATACTAATTACAAACATTGTGTCTTTCAAATAGATATTATTTGTCTCATTAATACAAAGAAAAATACGAGAGCACCTTATGATAGCGGTTCAGACAGAGAAGACCATTGAGAAAAGTGAAGAGGAAGCTAACCAAGATTCAACCAATTTTTTGGAAAAAAAATCCAGACGAAATTCCGATCATAGATTCTATACATTCTATAAATACTTTTAACATAATCAGAGAACGTATTAAGTTTGCATGTTTTCCACGTATTGTTTTATTGTATATCCTATTGGCTTTTCCAGTTCATTAAATAAATTGCTGTATCTTATGAGGGTGAGTTAGATCAGCTGTACATACTGTTGTTGTCAAACCATTTTTCAGTTTGCAAAATTTAACTTATTTTTTTATGTTTTTCCTTAGCACAACAGAGGTAGTTGTTGTTCATTGCATTGACTTAAACGTATCCCTTTTTTTTTTTTTTTTTTTTTTTTTTACAGAGTTCCTTCTTTTTATACCTGTGTCGAACCATCATACTACCCCTGAAGACAAGAGTAACTATTGCTGCTTCACTGTAGTAGTATTTTAACATATTTTTGTGGTTAATCTTTATATCTATTTTCTCTAATTATTAATATAAGGTGGACTTTCTAATTTTATTATATCCATTAATAAGCCAACCGAGACTATATCTTCCAACATGAAAAAGTGTTAAAAGATTACGATCCACTGGTTTTAATATAACACTTTTATAAATCATACAAATTATACAATACTTGACTTACTTGCAGGCAGATTGATCACAACCGTTAATAAGCAATTTCTCGAGTGGAGACAAACGTAGATCTTACTCACGGATGGCAAAACAGTATCAACGTTTATGTGCTGGAACACAGTGTCTCAGAAAGTTGGTGACGCTTGCCATTCGGTGAACGCGTAGGAAGTTAGCCAACTGTATACTAAACCGTATATTACACTCATTTCTGTACAAGTTACCAGACTCGGACGAGGGAGATTGGGAGACATCTGAAGGAAAGAAATTAGGACGCATTTATTTGAAACGTGTGTACCGAAGACGGCCTGCGTGCTCGAGCGTTCAAGAGCAACAGTGCCTAATATCATAATACAATACTATTATGTTTTCAAGAAAGATCGGAAATGAACGAAGTAAAGCTCTGGTAGTTGTGTGGGGACAAGCGTTGCTTTCTATGAAATCACGACAAATAATAAACAAGATTGCTTGCGTTATTAAGGAACTAGTGCACGTGTAGCAGTAGTCTTTTTCGATCTTGAACTGTGTCGTAAAACCTTGACACGTTAAGTCAAACCAAGTAACTCACTGGCAGCAGACGAGCGGCTTATTAATGACATTGCTTTGATCAAAAATGATGGAACATTTGCCCAGCCTTACGGAAAGCGACAATGTCTTAGAGCAGTGGAAGGAAGACTGCAGATTTATGAGAACTCGCATAGGTCCTATTTCGAAGGAGAACATCATTACCTGAACACATCTGGAAAGTACACAAATCGGCAGCACCATCCTCTACGTTTTGCGTCAGGCTCTTGCACGTCCTTCATAGACGCAGTGATGGAACACATCAGCAGTCAACGGTTCGTCCATGGCCTTTGCGGGGTTCGATTTTGATGAAATTTACAATCTCAATGGAAGGACTTCGTCCAAAGCGAAAATATTGTCTCACTAATTCACTTCTACAAACAGTTATTTAGTAACGCGATCAGCGTGATACCATCTGTGTCTCGTTAATACACTTCCACCTTATCTCTCCAATACCGACTCTGCAGCGAAGATATGCAAAGGTGTGTAGATTTTAGTTCTCTCTCTGCATGTATTTAATAAACTACAGATACTATGTGTTTACCGACAAAGCTGAGAGTGTGCCACTTCGAGAACAGTTTAACTTCATGCACATACTGAGAATCACTACAACTTGTTTTGTAATCAAACAGTAATCATACAGTAACTTTAACATGTTTATCTACACTAAATTGTGTATATGCATCAGCTGTGTTATACTGCTGAAAAGTTTTATTTACTTCCACTAGAATACTGCGGCCGCTTAATTACTTGTGTATAGAGCAGGATGAGCAGCTTAATTACTTGTGTATATCAAACAGTAGAAGCAACAACAGATATATTCTTAGTTGACTTCTAATTTATGCATCTGTTACTGCTTTCGTGATCGTTAACAAACTTTAAATATAAAAGCAAGAATGCAATGAAAAAGACTATTTCAGTCCGATATTTTCAACAAATTACTAATGGGCTGTACTAGCTATCTGAAGATATAGTAGTTATTAATTTATCGTATGGTTTTTTTTAGCACAATATTAAATACACTCCTGGAAATGGAAAAAAGAACACATTGACATCGGTGTGTCAGACCCACCATACGTGCTCCGGACACTGCGAGAGGGCTGTACAAGCAATGATCACACGCACGGCACAGCGGACACACCAGGAACCGCGGTGTTGGCCGTCGAATGGCGCTAGCTGCGCAGCATTTGTGCACCGCCGCCGTCAGTGGCAGCCAGTTTGCCGTGGCATACGGAGCTCCATCGCAGTCTTTAACACTGGTAGCATGCCGCGACAGCGTGGACGTGAACCGTATGTGCAGTTGACGGACTTTGAGCGAGGGCGTATAGTGGGCATGCGGGAGGCCGGGTGGACGTACCGCCGAATTGCTCAACACGTGGGGCGTGAGGTCTCCACAGTACATCGATGTTGTCGCCAGTGGTCGGCGGAAGGTGCACGTGCCCGTCGACCTGGGACCGGACCGCAGCGACGCACGGATGCACGCCAAGACCGTAGGATCCTACGCAGTGCCGTAGGGGACCGCACCGTCACTTCCCAGCAAATTAGGGACACTGTTGCTCCTGGGGTATCGGCGAGGACCATTCGCAACCGTCTCCATGAAGCTGGGCTACGGTCCCGCACACCGTTAGGCCGTCTTCCGCTCACGCCCCAACATCGTGCAGCCCGCCTCCAGTGGTGTCGCGACAGGCGTGAATGGAGGGACGAATGGAGACGTGTCGTCTTCAGCGATGAGAGTCGCTTCTGCCTTGGTGCCAATGATGGTCGTATGCGTGTTTGGCGCCGTGCAGGTGAGCGCCACAATCAGGACTGCATACGACCGAGGCACACAGGGCCAACACCCGGCATCATGGTGTGGGGAGCGATCTCCTACACTGGCCGTACACCACTGGTGATCGTCGAGGGGCCACTGAATAGTGCACGGTACATCCAAACAGTCATCGAACCCATCGTTCTACCATTCCTAGACCGGCAAGGGAACTTGCTGTTCCAACAGGACAATGCACGTCCGCATGTATCCCGTGCCACCCAACGTGCTCTAGAAGGTGTAAGTCAACTACCCTGGCCAGCAAGATCTCCGGATCTGTCCCCCATTGAGCATGTTTGGGACTGGATGAAGCGTCGTCTCACGCGGTCTGCACGTCCAGCACGAACGCTGGTCCAACTGAGGCGCCAGGTGGAAATGGCATGGCAAGCCGTTCCACAGGACTACATCCAGCATCTCTACGATCGTCTCCATGGGAGAATAGCAGCCTGCATTGCTGCGAAAGGTGGATATACACTATACTAGTGCCGACATTGTGCATGCTCTGTTGCCTGTGTCTATGTGCCTGTGGTTCTGTCAGTGTGATCATGTGATGTATCTGACCCCAGGAATGTGTCAATAAAGTTTCCCCTTCCTGGGACAATGAATTCACGGTGTTCTTATTTCAATTTCCAGGAGTGTATAATACAAACAATAACACATGTAATATACTGACATTTAAATTTTAATGTAATCGCTTGCGTCGTTCGTTGCCATCAGGAAATCGTCGAAAGTCCCTCAACACGCCCCACTGGGATATTTCGTAACTATGTGACGATCGGTTTGCCTGATTGCTCCACAATCTACGAAAAGAGTCCATGCTTCTGCCATAACTGGTGCGTATTCTGTTGATCACTGTCCATGTTCTGCGCGACTGGTCAAAGGCAGGGGGTTTCGTTCTTACACAGTGCAAGTTTTCTCAATGTGGAGGGCAAGCCTCTGTCCAGTCTCGTTTCCATGAGTCTTTTAATTTGAACTGGGACGCGTGCAGTTCAGCGGCTGTTTTTATGGGTGGTTTTCTTAATCTAAGGCGGTTTCTGTCTAAGACAACAGCATCTTGACGGATAGGGAGTTGCGAGTTGCGTTGTCTAACGGAGTTGAGCTGCTTTTCGTCGAAGGGCAGAGGGCGGAATATGTCCAACATGGGCAGCCATTCGACGGGGTTTGATCTTAGTGAGCCACTGATAATTCCCATTGTGTTGTTCTGTTGTGCGTAGAGATTTTGTGTGTGACTACACGATTGAGCTATACAGGATCACCATAATCAGCAGTAGAGTAGACCAGCCCAAGTGCTGAAATTTGTAGAGTTCCAGCAACGGAGCTCCAAGTTGTTCCGTATGCCGTTCTTCGTATTTCGTGTCTTCACAGCGCTGTTTTTCAGATACTGCTTGTAGAACAGTGTCCGGTCCAATGTAACCCCTAGACATTTTGGGTGGTGATTGTGTCGAAGTAGTGTTTCACCAGAATAGACCTGGAACTGTCTATTCGCCACTCTGTTGCACAAATGAAAGGAAGCAGCCGTTGTCTTGATGGTGTTTAGTTTCAATCTCCATCTCCGAAAGTATGTTTACATTATCACCAGATCATCTGTTACAATGGCTTCCGTTTCTTCAAAATTTCGATGTCTCACTGCCAGCACTCTGTTACCGGCGTATCCAAACTTACGAGACCCAGTTTCAAGTATATCGGACGTGTACAGATTAAACAGAAGTGGGGTATGGACAGATACCTCGCACCACTCCTGTTTACTATAGTAACTGCATGAAACTAATCACTTCTCAGTTTAATTGTTTTGAATAAAAGCGTTGTGACCCTGAACGTCTGATGGCATTTCGTATATAAACTGTTTGTAAAACACGGCTACATAGAATCATTGTGAAAAAAGCACTCTCTCTCAATTACTGTGACGCAGTGTTAATGATCATTTTGTTACTTATACAAATAAAGTTCTTTCTAATCACACACAAAGTTACGTAAACTGAAAGGATTAACATGTAATTTTCATTCAGTAACAAACATTGAATATCTTTATGGTTCGGTACCATTTAAGATGAGATTATACACTCTAAGGCAAAAAAAGGGGCACCACGAAAAAATTAACCGAAAGGGGCGGAGATCGGTATGTGTCATGTACTTGTATAGACAAACTTCAGGAAAATTAGATGATTTATCAAGAGAAGCAGCTTCACAAATTGAGAACATCAATAACGCGTTAGTCCATCCACGATCAGTATGCAAGTAGTTATTCAGCTTGGCATTGGTTAATAGAGTTGTTGGATATTCTCCTAGAGTTGCTAGATATTCTCCTGAGGGATATCGGCAAACTTCTGCACAATTGGAGGGTCAGATCGTCAAAATCGCGAGCAGGTCTGTGTACCACTAAACATTGTCGATTGGGAAGAGATCCGACGACCTTTCTGGCGTAGGTAGGGTTTGACTAGCACAAAGACTATCAGTAGAAAATCTCACAGTGTGCGGGCGGGCATTGTCTTGCTGAAATGTAGATCCAGGATGACTTGCCATGAAGAGCAACAAAATGGGGCGTAGAATATTGTCGAGGTACCGCTGTTCTGTAAGGATGCCGCTGATAACAGCCAAAGAGGTACTGTTAAGAAAAAAAAATGGCACCGCAGACCATCATTCCTGGCTATCGGACCGTATGGCGAGCGACACTCAGGTTGGTATCCCTCCACTGCCAGGGCGTCTCCAGACACGTCTTTGGCCTGTAATCTCACAGGCTGGAGTAAATTTGTCTTGAGCGATGAGTCCTGCTTGTAACTGAGCCCCGATGACCAGTGAAGACATGTCTGGAGATGCCCTTGGCAGTGGTGGGGTACCAACCCAACCGTCGCTCGCCATACGGCCGGAAACCAGGAGTCATGATTTGCAGTGCCTTTTCTTTTCATAGCAGGACCCCAATGCTTGCTATCCGCTGAATTCTTACAGAACAGTGGTACGTCGACGAAACTGTACCCGACCGTTGTGGCCGAGTGGTTCTAGGCACTTCAGTCTGCTACGGTCGCAGGTTCGAATCCTGCCTCGGGCATGGATATGTGTGATGTCCTTAGGTTAGTTAGATTCAAGAGTTCTAAGTCTATGGGACTGATGACCTCAGATGTTAAGTCCCATAGTGCTTAGAGCCATTTGAACCATCTGAACGATATTCTATTCCCCGTTTTGTTGCCCCTCATGGTAATCCACCCTGTATTACTTCTCAGCAAGGTAATGCCCGCCCGCACACAGTGAGATTTTTTACTGTTTGTCTTCGTGTTTGTCAAACCCTGCCTCAGTCAACAAGGTCACCAGATTTCACCCAAACAGAGAGAAACTGGAGCATTATGGGAAGGACACTGAAAGGTGGCTACACTGAGCCACAGCGCCAGAGATTGCGCCAAAGAGTTTTATTCCGCCGCCTCCACTGACAGTGCTTGTTGAGAAGTAGCAGTAGTCAGTCGTTGTTGAGATGTGGTGGTAGTTAGTGCTTTGGAGAGAGGATGTTCATACCTGTACTATTTGAGGCCATGTTGTGTGCAGATGTTTTGATGGGCTAGACACCAGACGCTGTTCGAATGGAGATATTGTAACGATCAGAGTACTTTTCGTCAAGATATATAAAGGTAAAAGAAAATTTTCTTATTTTTTTATTTCAACAATAATGCCCCTTGGTCACATGTTCAGTCAACAAAGCATCTGGCTAGTGTTCTTGTATTGAGTGTAATTCTGGTTTTCTTGCGCAATTATAGTATTTCTATTTTTTTAATTACTTCAGTATAAATGGTATTTAAAATATCTTGTCTTATTGAAGAAGAACCGTGCCAGATGTGGACGTTGAATCACACTTCCACACACAGAACAGTTACACTTGTGCTTTGGTTTCGTACGTTTTATAGTTGCTGGGGACTTAATTAATTAATTGTATTAACTGAAATTTTCTTTCATTCTTTGTTGTTATTCTATGCAGTCAGATTGCGTACTAAAACTAGTCAGGGCCAACCGTTTACGAGACTTCGTAATCGGACTTACAGCTACTAAAAAAAAATGAAAAAGAATTTGCATTCATAATAATAATTAAGCCCCCATGCCCGTGGCGACCGCTGCTTCGGATCGTCCCTTGAAATTCTTCTGATTGCATAAATAGCAGACAGTAGTATTGTTGTAGTAATTCGTAGTTTAGTAATTGTAGTCTATATTGCATGTGCAGATTTGGTAATTGTCATTCTTCTAATGGTATTTCTTGCAGAATTTAATTGTTGTTGTCTTGTATACGGGTTTAACAATTTTGTGCAAATATGAAGATTTCAATTGTTCGTTAATCGTGTTTGAGGGAAGCATTCCGTGTGAATGATATTGTTGGTGATAAAGTGTCATTGTGTGTAATTTTCGTATAGTGACGAGTTTTGTATGTTTTGTAAATGATTACGCGATCGATGAAAAAGGCAAAAATGATGAATAGTGAGAATGACGAAATTGTTAACATGGCGAACTCGCCAACACAGGAGAACAGGATGATGAATAATGAAGTTGAAAACAATTTAATAAGTCGGGAAAATAGTCCGGAACCAATTCAAAATTTTTCACAATCACAACATTTGCAGAATACGAGATTAATGACAGAAGATTCTGGAATAGTATTGAACACAGATAGCTTTACAGCTATGACGAAGGAAACTGGTTTTGCGGGAAATGTTAGGGGCCAAAAGAATTTCGAACCAGTCAATGTGGAGCAGTTGATGAGTGCAATATTAAATTTGGGATCTGAATTAAAAACAGAGATAGGAACAATTAAAACTGAGATAGGAACAATTAAAACTGAGATGGGAACAATGGAAACACCGTTAGACTCACAAATAGGAACAATTAGAACTGAGATGGGAACAATGGAAACACGGTTAGACTCACTGGGATCACAGTCAGGATCTGAATTAAAAACAGAGATGGGAACTTTGGCAACACGGTTAGAAACTGATATGGGAACAATGGAAACACGGTTAGATTCACGAATAGGGACATGATTCAAAAACATGAAAGATGAATTAAAGAAAGAAATTAGAGAAGAAGTACAACCGATTTTGAATTCTCACAATAATAGATTAATTGCAGTAGAGATTAGACAAAGGGAACAGGTTAGAGAACAGGAAGAAAGAGATCGCGTGATAGTACAAAAATTTTCAGAGTTAAATTTACAACGTGCACACGATAAGGAGGAAATATTTGAGAGAATCGAGGAATCCGTACCAAATGACAGAATAAATAATCTAACACAACAATATGAACAGTTAACTAATAAATGTGTCAATACTGAAACCCGAGTCGCGACACTTACAGAAGACGTAAATAAACAGAAAGAACAAATAGGTGATTTATCGGAAAGAGTGGAGGAGATTTCAGATAAATTGACAAATCTTAGTTTACATGGATACGGAGATTCAGATGGTACAGCTCCATTACCATTTGCAGAAACCGAAGAGTACCAGAACATAAATAAGCATGTTGAAAATCAGGGAAAATTTAATGAACGCGTTAAAAGGGAATTTTAGGCATTACAAAAGCAAGTCAAACAAATTGAAGGCGAAATCGTAGGAAAAGACAGCAAAAGAAATTTAGAATCACAGATAGCAGAAGGGATTGAAGAAAGTAATTTGTTTCATTTACGGGATGCAACAAGAGAGCGCCAGGCGCGCGAACTTGACAATAATCGTCATTGGGACTGGGACAGACGCGGTAGGTCTTTGTCGCCACGAGGCGAAAACTTTGACTATAAACACTTTTTGACTGTTCGGAAATTTAAGATCTTTCGCAATTCTAAGAATGACATACATCCATGTTCATGGTTAGATCAATTTATGTACGCACTTCCACCAAATTGGCCATTAAGTCACAAACTGGAATTTATGTGTGGATATTTAGAAAATGAACCGGCGACGCGGATGCGCGCACTTATTAGAGATTGTAATAATTTAAATGATTTTTATCATGCATTTCTATCGGCATATTGGTCCGAAAACACGCAAGACAGAGTCAAACACAGTCTTATTATGCAGCGTAATTTTAAACAGTCTGAGTTCCGCTCGCCAGCAGAATACTTTGAAGACATGATTCGAAAGAATCAGTTCCTGTCCAACCCTTATAGCCCGACTGAATTAATTCGCATTTGTTTAACTAAGCTGCCACAATCCATAAGACAAATTGCTTTAGCTGGAAGATGTAAAGACGACATTGAGACCTTTAAGACTTTGCTACAAGAACTTGAGTATGACAACGACGACGGGATTTCTTGTAATTTTTTCAGTAACAGTAATTACAATAGATTGTCAGAGAAAACGGATAGTGATCGGAACGGACGTTATAGCGGTAATTTTGAGAATGACAGACGAAGCAGACAGGACAATAGATACCAGCCTTATGACAATAACAGACGTTCTAACAGAAATTACACAGACAGTTATAATAACGGAAATTCCTACCGGAATGATCAATCATACGGAAACAGTAATCGGTATCATCAAGACAGAAATTATTCATACAGTAATAGAAATTCTTACTACAGAAATAACCAGGGCAGTAGATACAACAATAGTTTCAGAAGTGACAGTCGAAATTACACAAGAAGCAGTCATGCAGATAGACAGGAAAATAGAAATTTTAATAACAGACACAACCAAGAATTTGCATCTAACAGACAGGAGGGACCTAATTGGCATCCTCCACGTGACAGAACTTCAGAGAGACAAGTGCAAATAGTAGAAATTGATCCGCGAAATGACGCGAATAATCAAAGACGTGACGCAAGCAATCGACAATGACTTGTAGCTTCGGCTTCTGGCAGCAATATAGACGGTTCAGAAAGTAATGACACTACGACTTTACACTACGTACGGCTGGAAGACATGAGAGACATTTTGCTAGACGAAAAGGAAAACAATGTAGGCGCATTTTTACATCCTGTTATTGAAGTATGTGTGGGTAAGAATAAGTTCACTGCAGTTTTGGATTCTGGGAGCCCATTGAATGTCATTAGTGAATCAGTTTTTCGTATATGTGTAAGAACTATTGCTTGTCCTGTGTTACCTGTTTCTAAAACTACAATTCGAGGCGCTATTTCTGGAAAATGCGTGGAAGTTAAACAACAGACCAACCTAAATTTCATTTGTCAAGGATACGAATTTTCTGCTAATTTTATTATTGTTCCATTACTCAGTACACAAATTATATTAGGTATGGAGTTTCTTAACACACATAAGGCAATTTTGAACTTTAAAGAAGGAAGTGTGAATTTGACTGTTGCCGGAATGCTGAAATGTTCGAAATTTTTCGAGTGTTTAGCAAGATCTGAATCAGATACAAAATGTTTAAGGTTTCTTACTTCTGATATTTTCGTTGAGCATTATAACGACAATGTGTTCATTCATGACAACGACAATAGATACAGAGACGCGATGGATGATATAATTAATAGCGAAGAATTAATTAATGAAAAGGTTAAGAAAGCTGAAGTGCCAGATGACGTTACAGGAGAAGAACTGCACCAAATTTTGACTTCACATGCTACAGTATTTAGTCATCACACAGGAACTATACAAGGCTTACAATATTTGTTTAAAGTAAAAGAACACACACCATTTCGGGGGAAAACGTACGCTATTCCTTTGGCTTACAGAGACAAGGTTAAGAGTGAACTTCAATACATGTTAGATCAAGGCATTATTGAGCCAGCAGTCAGTCCTTATACCAGCCCATTACACGTCGTTCTTAAAAAGGATGGATCAATTCGTTTGGTTCTGGATTCAAGACAGATAAATAATATCATCATTCCTGAAACTGACCGTCCACAAAATTTAGATGAACTTCTTCAACATTTCCATGGAATTAAAGTTTTATCCACGATTGATATGCGCGCAAGTTTTTGGCAAATAGAACTCCACCCTGATTGTAGAAAATATACTGCCTTTTTAGCCTTTGGTAACTGTTACCAGTTTCGGAAGTTACCGTTTGGACTTACTGTATCTTCAGCAGCATTCATTCGTAGTTTAAACGAAATTTTACCTGTTTATCTTCGTGACAATATTACTTCATATGTTGACGATATTCTTATTGCTAAACATTCTTGGAGTGAGCACAACAAAATTTTGGATTCATTATTACGTATCTTTGCAAGAGTTGGCATTACAGTGAACTTGGAAAAATCTGAATTTGGTCGTTCTCAGGTGAAATTTCTCGGTCACATTATTTCTACAGAAGGTATTCTTCCTGATCCAGAGAAATTAGACGCTATTCGTAATTATGCTGTTCCTACTACAAAACGTGATGTTCGTAGTTTCCTTGGTGTCTGTAATTTTCTTAGACGCTTTGTTAGATTGGACAATTTGGCCACACCTCGTTTATGTGAACTATCTGGAAAGAATTCTAATTGGTGTTGGGATGAGGAAGCTCAGTCAGAATTTGAACAACTTCGTGACGCTTTAATTGCTGCTCCACTTCTTTCACATCCGGATTTATCTAAAGATTTTTGTTTGGCGACGGACTCATCATACAAAGGCCTAGGTGCACATTTATTTCAAGAGATAGAAGAAAACGGCGTTGTAGTACTGAAGACTATTGCATTTGGAAGTCGTGTTCTCTCTAAATCAGAAAAGAATTATTTGATTACGGAACTTGAAGCCTTGGCTGTTGTTCGGGCTTTCACAAAATTTCGGACATTTTTGTTTGGCAGACATACTAAGGTTTACACCGATCATCGAGCTCTGGAATTTCTTATGTCAACAAAATTAACTCATGGCAGATTGTCACGATGGGCGCTGTATCTACAGGAATTTGATTTTAGTATTGTTTACATACAGGGTTCCTCAAATATTATTGCTGATGCTTTATCACGTGCACCTATGGGTTTGAAACAAAGTGCTGAAGAGGACTGCAAAGAAAACAATTATTGTTTGATGTATATTCAAGGTGTTGCGTTTGATAATTTTATTTCGTCTTCGCTCCAGGACATCGCTAAGGAGCAAAGGAAGGATCCAATCTGGAATGACATTAAGGAGAAGTGGAGGAGAAAGGAAAGCGTAGCGATCAGACAGTATTATTTAGTTCGCAATGATATTCTTTTTAAACGAAAATCGGTCGACAACTCTGTTTGGTTAGTTTGTATTCCTGATGAGTGGGTTAATAAATTGATTTGGTACATACATTTCAGTTATGCACACTTTGGTTCCAGAAAATGCTTTCATAAATTACGAGAAAATTGCTACTTCAGTAATATGGAAAAACGTATTCGATCTGTTCTTGCCAAATGCAAATTATGTCAAAAGGCTAAGCCGCCAACTATTTCTCACAGAGCACCGTTGTTTCCAATCATTCCAGCGAAATTAAAGGACATGGCTGCAGTCGATTTGTTCGGTCCAGTGGTTCGTTCTACTAATGGTTTTGCGTATATTTTAGTAGCAGTGGAATTGACATCAAAATATGTGTGTTTTACACCTTTACGCAAAGCAACAGCTCGTTCAGTATCTAACGCTTCCATCAAACATTTTCTTAAAGAAGTGGGTCATGTTGATAAGGTTATATCAGATAATGGATCACAGTTTCGCTCTAAAATTTGGCTTCGTACTCTACGGCGTCGTAAGATTAAACCTATTTTCATTTCACTTTTACACCCTCAATCTAACGCTTCAGAAAGATGGATGAAGGATATCAATACATTGTGTCGACTTTATTGTTATCAGAATCACAGAACATGGGATCAGTACCTTCATATTTTTCAAAACATTCTGAATGAACTCCCTAATGATTCAACTTCTTTACCGCCTCTATTAATATTAAAAAATAAAGCACTGACAAATCGCATTTCTGAAATCGTTCCTTTTCCACCTACGCGGAAACTGCGGCATTCTGACGTTGTCAACCTGGCTCTACTAAATATTGCGCCTGCGGCCGCTAGAAGAGAGAAATCAGCTAAGCGTCCTGGTTGTTTAAAAATCTTGTCAGTTGGTCAAAAGGTGTTAATTAAGTCTCATCGTTTGTCTCGCAAAGGAAAAGGCTTGTGTCTCAAATTTTTTCTGCTTTATAACGGTCCATATAGCGTTCGCAAAATTATTCATGATAACACTGTCGAAGTAGAAACTCTTAAATCTCGGCGCTCTAAGGGAATACATCATATATCGAACGTTAAAATTTTTGTGGAATGACATACTTTTGAGAAACTAATAGTTATACGTAAACACACGGAGAATGCAAGGATACCGCGCCGTGTTCCGGCGGCGGCACACACTCAAAGCAACAGTCAAGTCTGCGCGCCGCACAAGGCAGTCGTTGACCGCAAACAATCACTTTCTACGTCACGCGCCTACAGCTGATCGAGCGCTCAGTGCGAATGCACTGACAGCCGTAAACAAATACACAGTCTAATTTCTCCGAATAAATTCAGTATAAAGCTATAGTGACTTGATAAATTATGTTATTAACGTTCATTATTTTTCAGGATACGGTTGTATTAAATATTTAAGACCTTCAGGTAAATTCTGTGTGTCTCCGACGTTAAGAGGACTTGCTATGGAGAAAATTTCAGGAAGACTGTAATTTAAAAAAAAAAAAAGAGTAATAAACCAAAAAGGTAACTGTTAATTGAGTTTATTTTTCAGGTAACATATTTCCACTTAGGTACGTACTTTAGACGTAATTTGCTGCTCGCGATTACGTGATTTATACTTTGTGTTAACTGATTTTGACAATGATTGATTAATGAACAGGGTTGTTACTTGTGTATATTATGCATCGCTTGGCTGCACTGCTTTTTCACTGATGTCATATTTTTTTATTATGTGCCTGCTGTGCTTATTTATTTAAATTATAATTGTCAACTGATTAATTGTGCTGATGTGGTTATGTATGTAGGTTACACTTTGTGATTTATATGCTTGCGCCTTCATGTTTACTTATTAAGATTACATATGAACATTTATTTGCTTATGCTGATATGATGCTAATGACCTGTTTATTATGTAAGATACATATTTGCTGCTTTGCGTATGGATTGCATATTTATACATTTCTGTTTGTTGTCATAACTACTCTTTATTTTCGTATATAGAAATGCTGATATGCGGTGTACGAACATAGAGTTTAGGTCATACTATGGTATTAATTATAGATTGTTTGCTTGGCAGAGCCTCGTTGTAGGAATTGTGCTGCATCCACTTGTTCACATTCTGTTCTCTACTGGTGTATTTACTCGCTGTTGCATTTTTTGCTTACGCTCAGTGCCTTATATTTTTAAGATAAGAAAATGAACTGCTATAATTCGACGAACTACTTTAGTACAAGAAACTTCATAGAAGTCACATGTGCTTAAGGTTTTATGGAAGCTGTATAAATTTATGCTAATAGGAAGGAAGCAAACGACAAGACATACCAACACTAGGTTTAGACCATTGACAGTTATTACACTGCATTCTTCGTGAGCAATTGAAATAGTAAGTGACACTTGACACAAGAAATACTCCACATGTTTGCTTCTGTTTTGCCATAATTTTTGAAGTGGTGTACACACTGTGAAATATTACGATCATTAACACTCCGTATTCGTACTTACTTACTGAAAGTTATTCAAACTAAAGTCTGTTAAAGGTCATGTATGCATTTCTTTTATTTAATGATGGACAAGGTAACCAAAATGTACTTTATAATTCATAATGAGTAGAAGATTTGACTCAGATGGATTACACAGAGGTTGTGTGTTGACGTTGTTTCTTCGGATTGTATGGGATGATGAATTGAAGTTTGCACTAGGATTTTATCTGTACTTGTTCGAGGAGACTGACTAGAGGAAAGAGTTGTTAGGGAAGTAAAATGATAATGGCGATAAGGTTTATATGCATCGACGTATTGAAGAGGTATTATTGAGGTATTGAGATAGTGTGGAGTTGATGATTATTGGAGTTTTGGTGGACAAGAGGTAAGGTAAATGATATTGATGATGAGGTTTATATGTATAGATGTAAAAGGTATTATTGAAGTATTAAGATTACGTGATGCTGATGATTATTGGAGTTTTTGTGGATAAGAGGTAAGTGAGGAGCATATTTTTTTTTTTTGTTGGTTTATATGGAGCAAGGAGGATGAAGATGGCAGACTAGAACACTCAAGTAGAAGGAAGATTGTCTACACGCACACTTTGTTAAATCAATAAGCAGTATATACTTTTTTTTGGAGGGAAGGAAGTATTTGCATATCTTGGCACACTGACAGTTGTTCAGCAACTGTACATTTGATTTGGCTTGGCAAACATTGGTCTTGACATGATAACTCTGACGTTGACTAATTAGTATTGACTCTAATACGTTGCTGCCACTACTACTTGATACACATGTCAATCATCAAAACTTTGACAGAATTGCATTTACACAGTTAACACTATTCAATTACACTGTAGTACTTAATGTGGATGAAAGATGAGTGAGTGTGTTTTGTGTGTTTTCCTTTCCTAATCCCAGATAATTGGTACCGACCTATCTCCTAAATATTATTTTACGTGTTTGTTGTGGCTTGCACTGACACCCATAAATATTATTGGTTTACTGTTATTTGTGTATCTGTAATAGTTAATATGACAATTATCTGATATCATTTGTGTGTTTATTATAATTTGTATGTTTAGTGTAAGAGAATTGATAATAATTTTGTAAAAGCAATTGTGTGTGCATTCAAACTGTTGTTCATGTCTGCACCTGTTCAACATTACTGGGTGCCACTGATGGAACTGCTTCTACTGAAATAATGTCACATGTTGGTGTCTGCACCTGTTCAACATTGCTGGGTGCCACTGTTGGAACTGCTCAACCAGTGATGAGATGTTACTTGTTGCTGTCTGCACCTGCTCAACATTGCTGGGTGCCACTGATGGAACTGCTTCTACTGAAATGATGGCACTTGTTGGCGTCTACACCTGTTCAACATTACTGGGTGCCACAGATGGAACTGCTTCTACTGAAATGATGTCACTTGTTGGTGTCTGCACCTGTTCAACATTCCTGGGTGCCACTAATGGAACTGCTTCTGCTGAATGATGTCACTTGGCGTCTGCACCTGTTCAACATTGCTGGGTGCCACTGATGGAACTGCTTCTACTGAAACAATGTCACTTGTTGGTGTCTGCACCTGTTCAACATTGCTGGGTGCCACTGATGGAACTGCTTCTACTGAAATGATGTCACTTGTTGGTGTCTGCACCTAATCAACATTGCTGGGTGCCACTGATGAAACTGTTTCTACTGACATAATGTCACTTGTTGGTGTATGCACCTGTTTAACATTGCTGGGTGCCACTGTCGGAACTG
The DNA here is from genome assembly GCF_021461395.2 of Schistocerca americana. Lineage (NCBI taxonomy): Eukaryota > Metazoa > Arthropoda > Insecta > Orthoptera > Acrididae > Schistocerca > Schistocerca americana. The sequence continues at coordinate 928,582,468 of NC_060119.1, read as the reverse complement.
CCTCTACTGAAATGATGTCACTTGTTGCTGTTTGCACCTGTTCAACATTGCTGGGTGCCACTGATGGAACTGCTTCTACTGACATGATGTCATTTGTTGGTGTATGCACCTGCCAACATTGCTGGGTGCCACTGATGGAACTGCTTCTACTGAAATAATGTCACTTGTTGCTGTCTGCACCTGTTCAATATTGCTGGGTGCCACTGATTAAACTGTTTCTACTGACATAATGTCACTTGTTGGTGTCTGCACCTGTTCAATATTGCTGGGTGCCACTAATGGAACTGCATCTATTGAAATGATGTCACTTGTTGGTGTCTGCACCTGTTCAACATTGCTGGGTGCCACTGCTGGAACTGTCAACTACTTGTTTATTGAATCATTGAAAGCATTTTATGTGAATCTTTGTATAAACTGATTTTTTTGTGTATTACTGTTTGTGAAATGTTGTGAGACTCTTACCTGCACATATTCGTCATTGCTGACGCTATTGATTGAATTGTTTAACCACATGATACTTGTGTAAACTATTATATAAAGTCACATGTATGAAAGAATTTGTATTCCTTACTGTATTTTACATATTAGGTTATTGAAAGGTCAGTGCAAAGCCAAAATTTATTTAGTTATATGATATTTACGTGTTAATATTATCTTTTATTTTTGTTTGTATGTTTTTGGACGAATTTGGTGGTATTTTCACCACCAATGCTGGCAAAAATACCATCAAATTCTAGCCTGTGGAGGAGGGGCATATGAAAAGTGGCTACACTGAGCCACAGCGCCAGAGATTGCGCCAAAGAGTTTTATTCCGCCGCCTCCACTGACAGTGCTTGTTGAGAAGTAGCAGTAGTCAGTCGTTGTTGAGATGTGGTGGTAGTTAGTGCTTTGGAGAGAGGATGTTCATACCTGTACTATTTGAGGCCATGTTGTGTGCAGATGTTTTGATGGGCTAGACACCAGACGCTGTTCGAATGGAGATATTGTTACGATCAGAGTACTTTTCGTCAAGATATATAAAGGTAAAAGAAAATTTTCTTATTTTTTTATTTCAAATGTGTTAAGCAATAATGCCCCTTGGTCACAGGTTCAGTCAACAAAGCATCTGGCTCGTGTTCTTGTATTGAGTGTAATTCTGGTTTTCTAGCGCAATTATAGTATTTCTGTTTTTTTAATTACTTCAGTATAAATGGTATTTAAAATATCTTGTCTTATTGAAGAAGAACCGTGCCAGATGTGGACGTTGAATCACACTTCCACACACAGAACAGTTACACTTGTGCTTTGGTTTCGTACGTTTTATAGTTGCTGGGGACTTAATTAATTAATTGTATTAACTGAAATTTTCTTTCATTCTTTGTTGTTATTCTATGCAGTCAGATTGCGTACTGAAACTAGTCAGGGCCAACCGTTTACGAGACTTCGTAATCGGACTTACAGCTACTAAAAAAAATGAAAAAGAATTTGCATTCATAATAATAATTAAGCCCCCATGCAACACTCCATGCAGCTCGGGATATCGACAAGCTAACGCGCCACTTGATCATAATTTCACACAATAGCCCTCAGGAGGAAACCCAGCATCTCTATCAATGAGTGCCGAGCCGAATAACTGCTTGCACAAGGACCAGAGGTGGACCATCGCGTTAGTCACTTGCTCATTGTGTGAAGTTCTTTCTCTTGAATAAATCATCCAATTTCTCTGAAATAGTAATCAGTTATTTGTCTGTACATTTACTTCACATACACCGATTTCCGGCCAATTGGGATCATTCCTTCCTGATGCGTATTTTTTTTTTCCTTAGAGTGTACAACGAGTTCTGCGTTACTATTGTCTTAGACTTATCGCCATACAATTTCTGTTAACACACTTACAAAAAAATGGTTCAAATGGCTCTGAGCACTAAGGGACTCAACTGCTGTGGTCATAAGTCCCCTAGAACTTAGAACTACTTAAACCTAACTAACCTAAGGACATCACACACATCCATGCCTGAGGCAGGATTCGAACCTGCGACCGTAGCGGTCGTGCGGTTCCAGACTGTAGCGCTTTTAACCGCTCGGCCACTCCGGCCGGCAATACACTTACAATAGGGTACAAATTCACACTTGCACATAACTTGTAATTTACAGGAAATAAATTAAATTAAAAAATTAAAAAAGATACACAATAAAAATCTGAAGATATTTTGTCGTTATATTAATGATTAATTAGTGTAAATCTATTACAACTTCATGTCTGCCTTAATATTTTTATATATGAATTTATTTTACGTGACAAAATCACACTCACGTTCCAACATTTTTTGTGGAGGGTTATTTGCTCCTAGTTCCCTCCGCGCCCTCACAAAGTCCAGAATACCTAGTTACGCTGATTTGGGGACCATCTAGGTACATCGTCGTCCACCACTGCCAGTTTCCACAATCACTGTGCTCAATACACCACTGAAATTGGCACGGTGATGATGAGAGCCAGTAGCACGCACCGTACGGATACGACACCGTACAGTCGATGTAAAATAGTTACGATAGAAGCGTGGGCGTCACAAACACTACGGATGTCTCGAGAAATTTGTGTAGTACCAGTGGATATTATATGTTCGTCATCTGTACCATTTTCCTATCTTTTTGCGTGAACAGCTATTCCTCGGAATAGCAGCTACTTTCACACGTGCTAACAGATTTTGACACCCAAGCGAAAGTGACTCTTTTAGCTACCTTGGTGGGATGAAATGCCTTTTTATGACCATCACCATTCAGATTACGGCTTCTAGCCATTCTTCAACGTGATTAGCCACCAAAGTTGCAGGCTGAAAGGAGCAGATTTTTCGTAGCTGTCTATCTCTACGGTGGTTTTGCGCTACCACAGAGGCACACAGCTTCTCCGTATCCTCTACGAGTAACTTCAAGTAGACCTATCGTCGCGACACATTGATTTATTTCTTATCTACCAGTAGAAGAGTATTATTTCGGACAATAAATCCAGACAGAAGAATGCCTCTGTGGAATCTCCCACACAGATAGCACATGGATTGTTTCTAGTCGATCAACATCGCTGTAATTGTTGTATAAACACGCGCACATAGTTGCTGCATAGTTGTAACATAATGTAACAGTACATATAAAATAGTAACTACCACGAACAACACTAGACACTTCCATATAGTAGGCTACAAGTGATAGTCTCTAGAGAAAGAAAAAATATCACGTCACCTGACTATTTTGCTCACAAAATCCCCCATGAAATTCGATCCCGGAATAGCTGCCAAATGAAACGTGGCTATTTTCCGTGTAAAACTGCTACTTCACTGAAGTACTTATTCTTAAGTGCACTTGCTTCGTCTCGTGATTGATATGATGTCGCCAACAACTGTCGACGCTTATCAGATACTTATGTGAATCTCATTTCTGCCCAGAGCAAAATCAGCCTGAAATGTCGTGCGGGAGAATAAAAATAATGTATGCTGGAAATTGGGGATTTATTTATGAAGTGCGTTTATTTAAAAATTTACACAATACTTCATATGTGCGAGCAACTGTTGCAACACCCATCAATAGGTCCACAAGCAAATAGTCTCGTACTTTGCCAAGCAACAAATGAAATTACGATACGGACTATAAATATACAGTCGCTTTGTAGTCAGAGCCTATCTCTAAAAATCCGTATTGTCCTAAGTTTGAAACAAGGTCCTGTAAATGAAAAGGAGTTGAGAAACGATTCCCAGTTGTGCCCCACGCGTGGCAACTTAATCCAGCCTGGGATCCCGCCAAAGAATGCCTCATCTATGTGCATTTCCAGGAACTTACGTTACCCAAAGAACTTCTGCGCATTGGCGCCACAATCACAATACATAAAAAGCGCCAAGCTCGCTGACGTGAGCATCTTCCAACTTCTTCGTTGCGGCACGAAGTCACGCCTTACAAAGGCTTATGGCACTTCATGTAACACGTGTACAGGTTTATGAGGCGTTGTTATGTATACTGCATCACACATTTTTCTCGGACACCAATTAAATAGTGTTAAAATGTGTACTCCCGAGAAACATTATAATTCGTGATGGTGGCACCGTAATATCATAAGACAGTTCGGTTGCAATTATCCACGATCGAATCACGAAATTCCCACTTGGCAGCAGTTTTAACCGACATTGTTACAGGTTCATCAAGGATATTCGGCTGGCTGTATGTTATGAAATGGTATTTGCAATAACATTACATGATCTTTTTGCATTTAATGAACGAATTACGTTGTCAGTTGTTACCTTGACTGTTGTGTATTCTACAGTAGGGATCGAAAAAAAAAAACTTGTCACATTCGCATTCTTGAATGAAGCTTGAATATGTATATTATTTTAAAATGTTACTTTTCGTTCGCTTCTCCTGAACCTGTCCGCCCCATAGCCGAATGGCGCTACGCACTTCCGTGCCCCCCCCCCCCCCCCCCCCTTCCGATGCAAGTTTTGCGAGCTTCGGTAAGACGATTATGCCTGACAAGAATGTTGAGATTTTATGGGCTTTTCAGGAGGATAAAGTGTTTGATTTTATTGTTAATTCCCGCTCCCATAAATCTACATCTACATACATACTCCGCAATCCACCATACGGTGCGTGGAGGAGGGTACCTCGTACTACAACTAGCATCTTCTCTCCCTTTTCCACTCCCAAACAGGACGAGGGAAAAATGACTGCCTATATGCCTCTGTAATAGCCCTAATCTCTCTTATCTTATCTTTGTGGTCTTTCTGCGAAATATAAGTTGGCGGCAGTAAAATTGCACCACAGTCAGCCTCAAATGCTGGTTCTCTAAATTTTCTCAGTAGCGATTCACGAAAAGAACGCCTCCTTTCCTCTAGAGACTCCCACCCGAGTTCCCGAAGCATTTCCGTAACATTCGTGGGATGATCAAACCTACCAGTAACAAATCTAGCAGCCCGCCTCTGAATTCCTTCTATGTCTTTCCTCAATCCGACCTGATAGGGATCCCAAACGCTCGAGCAGTACTCAAGAATAGGTCGTATTAGTGTTTTATCAGCGGTCTCCTTTACAGATGAACCACATCTTCCCAAAATTCTACCAATGAACCGAAGACGACTATCCGCCTTCCCCACAACTGCCATTACATGCTTGTCCACTTCATATCGCTCTGCAATGTTACGCCCAAATATTTAATCGACGTGACTGTGTCAAGCGTTCACTACTAATGGAGTATTCAAACATTACGGGATTCTTTTTCCTATTCATCTGCATTAATTTACATTTATCTGTATTTAGAGTTAGCTGCCATTCTTTACACCAATCACAAATCCTGTCAAAGTCATCTTGTATCCTCCTACAGTCACTCCGACGACTCCTTCCCGTACACCACAGGATCATCAGCAAACAGCCGCACATTGTTATCCACCCTGTCCAAAAGATCATTTATGTAGATGGAAAACAACAGCGGACCTACCACACTTCCCTGGGGGAACTCTAGTTGATACCCTCACCTCCGATGAACATTCACCATCGAGGACAACGTACTGGGTTCTATCACTTAAGAAGTCTTCGAGCCACACACATATTTGGGAACCAGTCCCATATGCTTGTACCTTAGTTAGGAGTCTGCAGGGGGGCACCGAGTGAAACTCTTTCCGGAAGTCAAGGAATATGGCATCCGTCTGATACCCTTCATCCATGGTTCGCAAGATATCATGTGAAAAAAGGGCAAGTTGCGTTTCGCAGGAGCGATGCTTTCTAAAGCCGTGCTGATGCATGGACAGCAAGTTCTCTGTCTCAAGGAAATTCAATATATTCGAACTGAGAATATGTTCGAGAATCCTGCAACAAACCGATGTTAAGGATATTGGTCCGAACGGTCTTCCGAAGGAATTTTATGTACTTTTTTGACGCTTTTGGGTTCTACTTTTACTTCCATTTTAAGCGAGGTTTTGCGGGAAACAGCCGTGCCTGTGAGCTTGAAGGTGGTGAAAATTGCCCTCATTCTGACCCACCATAGTCGTCTGACAGCAGCTGTTTTTCGTCGCCTCACCCTACTCAGTTCTGACTAGGAAACTGTTGTATGGATTATGAGCAGCAAATTGTCCTTATTGCTTGGTCGTGTGGTTGGTATACATCAATGTTGCCCCCCTGACCGTACAATTTCGACTTTGGTGACAGAACATAGGACTGCGGTATCGGTGGCGGCTGTTACATCCATTCTTTGTGCTCTTGCCACCTTAGATTTTTCTAAGTCATTCGATTGCGTTAGTCACGGGTATCTCGGTCGCCTGTTACATATTGTTAGTTTTATCGCTTCTGCAAGTGTCGTTCTTTATAACTTGTGCAAGAACGTTGCTGCGTCAGTGGAGGTCAATAGACAGATGACGCATCCGGTTTTTCTCTGTCGAAGAGTGCCTCAGGGCAGTCCGCTCCCTATGTCTTTGTCCTGTATCTTGAACCGTTGTTGTGGCAAGTTACTGATCAGCAATCAGATTTGAAATGTTCAGGGAGGTACCTCATAGTCAGGGGAGTATGTCGACGACGTGGTGGTCCTCGTTCGCCGAAGTGAGGAAGTTTCCATGTTTAAAACTGATACTGTAACTGACGGTTTCTGTCGTATTTCAGGTGGGTGCTCAAATGAAGACAAATGCAAATTCCTCAACCTACACGGCTTCGAGGACTTTGCCTTTTCTTGGGCACGTTTTGTGAATCGACATACATCTTTGGCGTTTTCTCTTGATTGTTGTCCACTGAAGATGGAGGCTTTGACCTGGAAATCTGTCCCTGATAAGGTTCATGGTGCCTTACGGGAAAATGAATGACGCTCGCTTATCATTTTGCAAAGAATACATTGGATACCTATACTTTGTGTAAGGCATTTATATGGGGAAGTCCATATACTTATATTCCGACGAAGCCGCGAACGGAAGGAGTCTTGTCTCTCTCAGACACCACATCCAAGGCGTCTGCATTATATGTCCAACGCATGATACCGATTGTTATCCCGGAATTGCATACTATCACGTCACGACTTTTCATTTTTGTACAACGAATGGGTCTTGCTTCGCCTGTTGACGTAGGTAGCATTCATTTCAAATTGCGTCACATTCCAGAATTTTATGTTTCAGTGAGCTGTCTAGGGCATGACACTCTGATGTGGCAAGGGGTCACGACACAATTGCTGCATTCGCGCGGGTACAGGTTGGTCTGCCCCAATTCCGGTCAACTGTTATCGCCGCGAAAAATCGCACATGAGTGCGGATTCTTCCTACACGGGACCTGAAGACAGCGTAGTGAAACGGCGAAACCGGTCGCGAAAATAAAATAAAATTTGAAATATAGGCGACTGAAGGTGCTTTGAATTTAACTTTTTATACTGAACAGCCGAAGTTCCTCCACCATCTTATATAAAGATGATCTTGTAAGTTAGAGACTTGGTGTTATCAGTGCGTGTTCGATGGAAAGTTTATCTCCCAACATCAGTCTCCCGATGCACACGATGGAAGAAGCTTCCTCTTGGTACAAAGTCGTTAATATCTTATTACCTATTAATGAGCGACTACACCGGATTGGACTTAGCGACACTGGTACATGTTGTCGGCGTGCTTGCTTGGACACGCTTCCGCATAGATTTACGTATAGTAGTCACCTGGAACAATGGCTCTAGCTGCGAAATCACCTTGCTTTCCTCACCAGGACTTCTGTCACTGGTTACACCACCGGCTTTATCCTGCGGCCGAATTCCTCCTTCTTACAGAAGTCGAAGATCAATCCCATAATGTGGCTGATTGCTCATTTTGTGCAGTTTATTGCTGCTTTGAGGGGGTTGGCGTTTTGACGTTTCAGCAGTACATGCTTACAGCATATTGGAACGCCATGCAATTTCCCCTTATCGGGACAAATTTGCTGGCATAGTAAATCTCACGTTTACCGGACAGGGTATTGGCAAAGTTGGTCAGCGGGTGTGATATCTGATAGAGATTTCGAGGTGCCATATTGGGTTCATGACTCTTCTCATTTCTTGCTTCTGTTACTTTAGCTGTTTGTTGCTGCAGTTTAAATTTTACAAAAAATAAATAAAGGAAGAATATGGTTAGCGTTGAGGTTCCGTGGTTGGTGGATTGCTGGGTCGAGTCACACTCTTTCTTTCATTTTTTTTATTTATGTATTTTTTTTAAAGATTGGACGCATTGTTTTGTATATGTGGCATTTTAGGGATACTGCGCTGAAGGAACGCGTGTATTTATATGGACTTCTGCTGGATTTCCGAAGATAAAAAAATAAAATTAAAAGAATAATTAAGACGACCACTCGAAAACAGGGCTTAAGACGATCGCTCGCAATAAGCGGGAAATAAAACAAAAACTTGATGAACGTTCTGAGAATAACTACAACTTGTCTTGCATAACCGAAAGCTTTAGTTATACAGTAACTTTAACATGTGTATCTACACTAACTTTATGGTATGTGTATCCATTAACTGCGTGACACTATTAAACAAAGTTCATGTACTTCGACTATGACTATGACTTAATTACTTCTCTGTAGTGTGTACTTTCAGACATAAAAACCACAACATATATAGTCTTAGCTGACTTATAATGTGTACGTCAGTTGTTACTTTCATGACCTTTAACAAACAATGAAATAACCACTTTTAATATAAAAGCAAGAATGCAATGAATAACACTGTTTCAGTCATATATTTACAACAAATTACTAATGGCTGTACTAGCTGTATGAGTATGCAGTAACTGCGTGAAACTACTATAGTTTCATCTCTCACTTATGGTTTTGAATAAAAGAATTGTCATCAGCGGAGGGCCCTTGATATGTAAATCAGTTTGTGTAGCACATGTAAGGAGAATCACTTTGAAAAATGCCCCCCCCCCCTCTCTCTCTCTCTCTCAATTACTGTGATGCAGTATTAATCATCACTTAATTAATTACACAAATAAAGATCTAACCACACACAAATTTACAGAATGTGAAATGATTAACACGGTTTCCGGTTAGGGAAGAGATTTCCACTTGTGGTATTTGCTTTACGACCAAGGGAAACCTTCAGAAAACCTAGTTGAGAACCGGCGGATAGGTATTATCTATACTTTGTTTCTGGAACGACATGCCACAGACAAAAAATTGAAGCCTGGGGTATATGAACGTGTATTTGTTCTCGTGTATACTATGCAAAGCCAGTGACTTGCTCAGCAGTATTTTTTAATCCACCTCGTATGGCTGCAGCGGAGCATAGTCCTTTTCATCCAGTAGTTGTAGTTTACTCTGTGGTGGTACAATTTATTTGGGAGAATTTAGGTGTTTATTTAATTTCAATTGTTTTGCTGCAGATCGGTGGGAGGGAAATGTTATTTTATGTTCTTCATTTTGAATCCCGGCATTCGTCTCACGCTGAGGTGAGAGGCTCCCGATCGAAAGGGCCTCAGCTGGGATTTCATTTTTTCTTCACTGGGTTGCTAGAAATTTTGTATGCGTAAATTTTCAGTCTCATTCTGTTAACTTTGCATGAATATGATGGCCTGATCGGTTATTTGTATCATGTCCCATGTCCTTGTGGGTGCCTTCGGTCCATCAATGGTTATCATGTCCCATGTCCTTATGGGTTCCTTCGGTTCATGAATGGTGTGGATTTCTAATGGGTTGTCGTCTACTAAAAGATTCAACGTCTTTCGTTCGCCTGCGGGACTAGTCAGAATAGTACCTGAACAACGAGCCTCACTGTTCTCGTGATTCTAGTTACCAGTCGCTAGCTTATCACGTTTGTTACTTGCAAAGTCGCTTAAATCGGCAGCCTAGCATGTGTTCTCATCGCAGAGTCGACCTCAGGATTTCCGAGCACTCTACGCGCCGTTATTCAGCTTCATAACTTCGTCTGTCTCTCAGGTAACGTACTCGTCCTTATGGCACTGATGTGGCCTTTCTGTTGAAACAGGCCACCGTGTACTCACTCGTGAGCATTTGTTACCAGTGGCATTACTATCATTCGTTAACTTCTCCTACAAAGATAATGCCACGTGTATATTTCCTGGCGGCTCTAAAGATGTGAACATTACACGTGGCTGGAGATAAGCGGTAGAAGAAACATTAAAATGAAACATGCCGCGCGGGATTAGCCGAGCGGTCTTAGTCGCTGCAGTCATGGACTGTGCAGCAGGTCCCGGCGGAGGTTCGAGTCGTCCCTTGGGCATGGGTGTGTGTGTTTGTCCTTAAGATAATTTAGGTTAAGTAGTGTGTAAGCTTCGGGACTGATGACCTTAGCAGTTAAATCCCATAAGATTTCACACACAATCAATCAAAATGAACCATGGTGTGTTCGACTCGTATGCAAGATTAGGTAGGCCCTTCCCAGTAATCACAGATGGAACTCTGAAGTACACGCTAAAGCCTCACGTGGAATAAGCCACACCGTTCATTTTAAACGACTTCACCAGAGAGACGTATGTCCTTCTTTAGGATAAGAGATTTCTGTATGAGAATGACGAAGTGCAATTACGCTCTACATGTGACAAGTACGTACGTGTGGTGAGGAGGACTTGTGAGTTTAAGACTGGGCGTATATGTTTGTACTAAACCTGAAGCTGCTTTCCAATTTATTTAAAAAATGGGTCTGAGCACTATGGGACTTAACATCTGAGGTCATCAGTCCCCTAGAACTTAGAACTACTTAAACCTAACTAACCTAAGGACATCACACACATCCATGCCCGAGGCAGGATTCGAACCTGCGACCGTAGCGGTCTCGCGGTTCCAGACTGAAGCGCCTAGAACCGCTCGGCCACTCTGGCCGGGAAATTTATTTAGTTTACTTTCTGAAGCACATACTAACCGAATGTCTTCCTCTTGTGTCTTTTTCGCCGGCTTACCTCCAGTGTTCGCTTTACTGACTACAAAGTGAGTAACTGGAATCTTTTGCATGTATGCAGAGTAACTTTCAGCAGTCACTATGTACATGGAACATAGTTTAAAAGTTGCGAGCACTAGAGCAGTTTTGAATTAAAACACCACACAGTATTAGATAAGTTGATTTTTATTGCTTTAATTTACACCACTTAAGCAGTTCGCATTAATATTCAATTCCGATACGTGCGCGGAACGCAGACTGCAGACCGGTGTGCTGCGCAGGGCAGTCTTGCTCCAGGAATAGCTGGCCGTGCTGTGAGTGTGGAGCGCCGTATTCAGCCGGGCCCCCTCCCCGCCACTCAGCTCCCAGGCACGCGCTGCCGGTGGAACGCGCCCGCCTCTGACGGCTCGTCTGACGTCACGGCAGCCGTCTGCAGAGGGACTCCCCACGTCTGAGTGGGCGGGCGGCGTTTGTTTAGCCCGCCAGCCAGCCGTCTAGCGGGAAGAACCAGCTCCGTGACGACAAGCGCGCGCTGACTCAACGGACGCTTATCTTCCGTTCCACACGTCATGCACGGCGCTCATAGATTTCCCTTCACAGACTACTAGGGGTGCGGACGAGACTATAGGTGCAATCTGGAAAGGATACTCTTGTCCACCGACGAACCCTTTTGCCGCTGAAACGGAGCAGCTAATGCGTTTGAATGTCTCGCTGTTATCGACTGAATGATAATTGTCATTAGTGATAGTTGCAATATTCTTGTTAACGTTTAAAACCACCTGAAGCGGTGTAAATGACGCCGAGACAAGTAATTTAATGTAAGACACATAGGGCCGCAGATGCCGGGAAATAGCCCAAAAGTTAATTACAAATGTTGAACATGCGACGTTAACAGATGACGTACCTCACCTCACGTGCAGCTTTTGGACTTGCCGATCTTACCCTCGCTGTTATGGGGCAGTGCTACACATTGCTCCGCTAGGGCACTCTGTTTTCGTTCTTGCATTATCCGATGTGATTCGGTGGTGTTCGCGGCAGCGCTAATACAAGACTGCGATGAATCGGTTTACATTTACCAAAACGAGGTTCGTCATCTGGTGCCGTCACATGTTCAACATTCGTCATCCACTTTCGAGCTATGGGTGCTGACCTTTGCGGTCTTATTAGTTATGTTAAATTACGTCTCTACGCTTCGCCTACGTCGCTTCGGGTTTTTTTTAAACATTAATAAGAATCACACTGTATAATTCGTATAGAAAGGATTGGTATTTACTCTACACCTCTAAATTCAGTACCATGACTTGTTTCTATAGATCTTCTTCCGACTGGGAAACCATCTAGCGTATACTTATCTTACTTGTAATACTTTTGTTAAATGCAACATGCAAAACTGAATGTGATTGTAGACCTATAATACTAACTGTGATGCAAGAGAGATATCGATAGTTGCAGTCGAACAGGAGAGTCTGTAGGTGTGGTTGTGTGTAACGCGCTAGTATCGTTTCGGATAAATCCACGCGCAAAATATACTGCCAAACACTTATGTTTTGGACACAGTTTGGACTAGATATTGACAACGTTATGAAAGAAAATGTTAGACTGTTTGAATATTGTGAGCTTCAAAAGTATAATAAACAGCATAAGAAGAGCCACGTATCAGCGCAAGACTAGTGGCCCTGGCATATGGTACTTCTCGAAACTCAGCATGGATACATTACAAGCAACTCATGTATCCGTATCACCCTCAACGTGTGCAAGGCCTAACGCCTGCCGATCACCCATCACAGGAGAACTTTTACTGACAGTCTGTTGCAGGAACTGCCAATCTGTTGTTTATCACTACAATTTTGTTTACAGACAAGGCAATTCTTGGAAAAGATAGAATAACAAATTTCCACAACCAACACGTCTGATCGCAACCCCCATGCTAAAATACAGGCTAGCCATCAGCATCAGTATAAGATTAATGTGTGGGCTGGAATTGTAGGTGACAGTCTCATAGAGCCATACGTTCCCCAACACGTCTTACAAATGCTGTCCACAGGGACTTTATTCAGAACAATTTCCAGGACCTGCTAGAAGAGGTGCCCCTACAAATAAGAAGGAACATGGGGTTTATTCACGGTGAAATGCAGCACATTCCAGTCTCGGTGTTCGAGATGTACTGGCCAGTACCTACCACGACAGATCGATAGGTAGAGGAGGACCAGTACCATGGCCGGGACGTTCCCTCGACCCAACTCTTTGCATTATTATCTCTGGGGACGCCTTAAACAATTTGTCTATGCAGCAGGCCACCCGGATCCTGAAACTCTTCATCGACGTGTCATGGAACCTTCGAAACCATTAGGGAGTATTTAAAAGAGTGTGATAGTCCATGATTCGGTGAGTGCTTGCGTGTTTATAAGGAAGAGGGTATTTGAGCATTAATTATGAGTTTATGTGCTGATGAGCTCCAGTCATCAAAACTGTAAATTTATTGTTAATACCTCGAAAAAATTGGCTCTGAGCACTATGGGACTTAACATCTGTGGTCATCAGTCCCCCAGAACTTAGAACTACTTAAACCTAACTAGCCTAAGGACATCACACACATCCATTCCCGAGGCAGGATTCGAACCTGCGACCGTAGCGGTCGCTCGGTTCCAGACTGAAGCGCCTAGAACCGCACGGCCACAAGGGCCGGCAATACCTCGAAAACGAAGGATTTTCAGACATAATATGTTTTGGTATAAGGAACCTGTCCCAAAGGTTGTAAAAGTATTCTTGAACCACTCGACGCAGCGTCATGTTAAATTTTACTGGATTCCGCATCAAATGCCCCACTAAATTTAGAGAACCGGCATTTCAAGCTGACTATTGAACGATTCTACTGCCGCCATCGTGCATTTCGCGTAAGGATCATGAGAATAAGTTAAGAGAAATTAGAGATCGTACGGATGCATGTAGATAGTCGTTTTTCCTTCACTCTATTTGCGAGAGGAACAGCAAAGGAATTTTTTACAGTTTCAACATTTTGTTGACACGGGACCAGCAATATATTTTATACAGGTTGCAGCAAATAAAAGTGGCGTGGAGAAACGCAATTGAGGGAAGGAAATTCAGTACCAACCTGACTGGAATTGCTGGATTACTGGAATTGCTCCAGTCTCATTCGGAATGTTCTGCTGCAGATCTTGAAGACTATGAGGGTTGTTCCGGTAAATCATAGACTTGAGGGATGATCGCACAGAGTAATCGCACGCTGACAGCTCGCGTGACCTAGGTAGCCAGCTAGGGCCGCGACCAGACTGACCTCTGCTAATATCCCTGTTAGACTGGGTAAATGTGCTCCAATGTTCGGCCAGCTGTATGGGCAGTTGCCGGCAGGGGTGGCCGAGCGCTTCTAGGCGCTACAGTCTGGAACCGTGCGACCGCTACGGTCGCACGTTTGAATCCTGTCTCGGGCATCGATGTGTGTGATGTCCTTAGGTTAGTTAGGTATAAGTAGTTCTCAGTTCTAGGGGACTGATGACCTCAGATGTTAAGTCCAATAGTGCTCAGAGCCATTTGAACCATATGGGCAGTTGCTCCATTCTGTTGGAAGTAGCTGTAGGTCTTTTCCTCCTCCGTTAATGCTGCCACGAATGGTTTCAAAATGTTGGCAATGTAACGCGTGGAAGTCAGCCTCTGATGAAAGAAAATGGGACCAATAATGCGGAGTGCAGACATTCCACAGGAAACTCCAATCTTCTGATCATGCAATGGTGTTTCGTGGAAATTACGCGTACTCTCTGCTGACCAGAACATGTGATTCTGTGAGCAGACATAACCACTCAGTTAAAACCAGGCTTCATCAGACATAAAGAACAGATCCATGTCCAAGCCATTCATTGTCATCTCAGTGAAGAGTCACTCACAGACTGGAGGCGCTGAGGAGCAAATGCTGTCTTTAATGCATGAACAACAGACGCTCAGTAGGGATGCACGTGCAGTCCAGGTGTGGTACTACAGGGACAGGCGTCGGGTTCATTTGGTACGACTCTGAGGCATTTTCTAGTGAACTGCAGCCATGTTTTCTGGTGTGCGGGCACGTTTTGGAATGTTTTTCGTCTAGTTCAAAACATATCTGGTCTGATGCTAGTTTAGGACTAAGCATTACATGGCGCTTTGATACCATCAAACTTCTAAGTAAACAACTGACCACACCGTTTCGACGACTTTGTTGTCACGTAACTTTCCACAAATGGTTCAAATGGCTCTGAGCACTATGGGACTTAACATCTGAGGTCATCAGTCCCCTAGAACTTAGAACTACTTAAACCTATCTAACCTAAGGACATCACACACATCCATGCCCGAAGCAGGGGTCGAAACTGCGACCGTAGCAGTAGCGCGGTTCTGGACTGAAGCGCTTAGAACCGCTCGGCCACCGCGGTCGGCTGACTTTCCACAACGAACACCCGCTGCTCCACTGAACCCGATAGGTTGGCGAGAAGCCTTCCCAGTCCACACTCGTGTTTTGGTTTCAGTCCAAAAAGCGAGCAAAGAAATCTAGGGATGTTGTCGAAATACCGTTGAAAGAAAATGAAAACTCGAAAAGAAACACAAAAAATTTTAAACCACCAATTTCGGTGAGAAAGCTTGAAAGATCACAAAAACCTTACGTTTATGAAATATGATTAATACTACCCTCAAGTAGTTCGGGTGTAACGATGTGTTGCAAGATCTCCCTGTGCATAAACGTTTCTATCAACTGCTGTAGACGAACTGGAGGGGATAAAGTTCAAATTGCAGTCCGCCATCCACTATTCAGTTTCACCACGGTTTCCCTTCGGGTGAGAACCTGGTGGCGCCTTAACATCTACATCTACGTACGTACCCCGCAAGCCATCATACGGTGCGATGTACCACTACTAGTATTCCCCCTTCCTATTCTCCTCGTAAGGGGAGCGACTGTCTATAAGCCTTCGTCTTGCCGTAATTTCTCTTATCTTATCTTCGCGATCCTTACACGAAATTCACATTGGCGGCAGTAGAATCGTTCTGCAGTCAGCCTCAAATACCGGTTCTCTTAATTCCCTTAACAGTATTTCTCAAGAAGAACTTCATCTGCCCTCCAGAGATTCCCATTTGAGATCTTGAAGCATTTCCATAATACTTGCATGTTGATCGAACCGACCGTTAAGAGATCTTGCAGCGCTCATCTGAGTTGCTTCGATCCCTTCCCCTAATCCGATATGGCGAGGATCCCAAACACTCGAGCAGTACTCAAGAATGGGTCGTGCTTGTTCTACAGGCGGCGTCCTTTATAGATGAGCTACACTTTACTAGTATTCTCCAACAAACCAAGGTCTACAATTCTCCTTCCCGACTACAGTCCTTACATGATCATTACATTTCATATTGCTTTGCAATGTTACGCCTAGATATTTGATCGACGTATCTGTGTCAAGCAGCGCACCACTAATGCTGTATTCGAATCCGCATTAACTTCCAAGCTGTCGTAAGTCACACAAAGGCTATTTTCTTACCGTTCCCTCGTCTAGCTCTGGCTAGTATTTTCCGTGTTCTGGCGTCTGCACAAACGTACAATTAAACTTCTGACTTCTTTCGCCTCACCGTCGGCTTGCATAGTTCATGATGTGTGGAGTGCTGTTTACTGCGTCCTTAATGCGGGAACTCGACACCATCCGTCACTTAGTGACAGCGCATCTGAGGCACGCTGGGGAACGCGGCGTTTTTTCCCGGAGAGGCGCGCGGCGTCCCCGTGACGCAACGGCGGCGCCCGCTCTTCCCAGAACGAGCTGCACGGGAAGCGCCACGCCCCCTCGCCGCTCGCGTCGCTTGATTCACCAGCGCACGCGGCGCAGCTCAATGCGTGGGCAAGTGACGAGGTGTTGCTAGCGACCTCCTGTTTAAGGAAACACCGAGTGCAGCTCTCAAGTGAGTCACGATACGAAAAGGGATCCCCTGTCATTCCCGGGCGAAAGTTTCCGAAAGAATCATTGTACGTAAAACTAACATCTTGTACAGTTCCGTTTCATGTGAGAATTCACTCGAAACATCTGAGGAGACGCGTGACAAAATAAGCACAATCCGTACGCTGGTTTAGCTTCACAAACGCCAATGGAGAAGTCAGCTTAGTGGTAATACGAGGGTGTACTAAAAACGTATGTCTCCCAATTTTTTTCTTCTGTTCTCAACATCACTCGATGTATCACATGTCACGCATATTACTCAGTCGATTTTCCCTCTTCATTGAAGCAAGTTACAAATCTCTGCCGTTACGGGGTTCCGAATTGTGTAAATTCCTAGGGGAGCAAACTGCTGACGTCATCGGTCCCTAGATTTACACTCTACTTAAACTAACGTAAACTATATGCTGTGATTCTTCAGTTTCTCCCGGCGTATTTTTGCTCGAACAGTCCACGGGTATACCGCCGGCAGTTAAACTAAATTATGCTAAGAACAACACACACACACACTCATGCCCGCGTGAGGACTCGAACATCTGGCGCGAGAGGGGGCGCAATCCGTGGCATGGGTTTCGGAAAAGACGGTCGTGTGAAACCCAGCTCGCGCTATTCGTCCACGAGACTCAGAGGACCATAGGCACGGGTTCCCAGGTAGATGACGTGTTTCTTGACTTCCGCAAGGCGTTCGATACAGTTCCCCAAGTCGTTTAATGAACAAAGTAAGAGCATATGGACTATCAGACCAATTGTGTGGTTGGATTGAAGAGTTCCTAGATAACAGAACGCAGCATGTCATTCCCAATGGAGAGAAGTCTTCCGAAGTAAGAGTGATTTCAGGTGTGCCGCAGGGAAGTGTCGTAGGACCGTTGCTATTCACAATATACATAAATGACCTTGTGGATAACATCGGAAGTTCACTGAGACTTTTTGCGGATGATGCTGTGGTATATCGAGAGGTGGTAACAATGGAAAATTGTACTGAAATGCCGAAGGATCTGCAACGAATTGACGCATGGTGCAGGGAATGGCAATTGAATTTCAATGTAGACAAGTGTAATGTACTGCGAATACATAGAAAGAAAGATCCTTAATCATTTAGCTACAATATAGCAGGTCAGCAACTGGAAGCAGTTAATTCCGTGAACTATGTGGGAATAGGCATTAGGAGTGATTTAAAATGGAATGATCATATAAAGCTGATCGTCGGTAAAGCGGATGCCAGATAGATTCATTGGAAGAATCCTAAGGAAATGCAATCCGAAAACAAAGGAAGTAGGTTACAGTGTACTTGGTCGCCCACTGCTTGAATATTGCTCACCATTGTGGGATCGGTACCAGTCAGGGTTGATAGAAGAGATAGAGAAGATCCAACGGAGAGCAGCGCGCTTCGTTACAGGATCATTTAGTAATCGCGAAAGCGTTACAGAGATGATAGATAAACTCCAGTGGAAGACTGTGCAGGAGAGACGCTCAGTAGCTCGGTACAGGCTTTTGTTGAAGTTTCGGGAACATACCTTCACCGAAGAGTCAGGCAGTATGTTGCTCCCTCCTACGTATATCTCATGAAGAGACCACGAGGATAAAATCAGAGAGATTAGAGCCCACACAGAGGCATACCGACAATCTTTCTTTCCACGAACAATAAGAGACTGTAATAGAAGGGAGAACCGATAGAGGTACTCAAAGTACCCTCCGCCACACACCGTCAGGTGGCTTGCGGAGTATGGATGTAGATGTAGATGTAGATATAGATGTAGATGGCGCCTCAAACCACGCGGCCACTCTTCGCGGCGGGGGGTCCGAATCGTAGAGTGTAACATGGCGGTGTGTAGCGTAACTATGTCTGTGCGTGAGAAACAGTTAGCTGCAATCGAGTGTCTACCCACAAAAAGCTTCGTCCACAGATGGAACACCCTCTCAATCAGCATTCCAGTGCCAGATCACACACGAGCGCTACGACTTCTGCAACGTGAAGCCTTGGATTCAGTCATCGATCGTCCTCCATACAGTCCCGATTTGGCTCCATCCGATTTTCATCGGTTTACAATACATAAAGGACACCTTCTAGGATTTCACTGCTCTACAGTTCAGAAGTAAGTTCGTCGCAGAGGGTTCACAGAACCACTTTCAGACCATTTCTCGATCTTTCCACCCTGGAATAGCACGTGAAAAAAATTAGCACCCAAATTTTCTTGTGCGAACTCTGATTTCTCTTATTTTATTACGATTGTTTTTAGCTCTTCTACATGAGACTGATTGAAATTTCGTTAGAACATCTCGCCGCACCGAGAAACGCCTGTCGTATCCGTACTATGTCCCGTCTATTTCGCGATAATACAAAACGAGCTGTCCTTCTTTCAACGTTTTTTCGATGTCCAACGTCAATCCTATCTGCTAAGAATCCTATACTGACCAGAAATACTCTAGCTAAGGACGGACAAGCGTAGTATAGGCAGTCTCTTTCGTGGATTTCTCGCATCTTCTAAGTGTTCCACCAATAAAATCCAATGTTTTGTTCTCCTTCCCCACAATATGTTCTATGAGATGGTTCCAATTTAAGTTTTACGGGTGGTAATCTCTAGGTATTTAGTTGAATCGACAATCTTTAAATTTGAATTATCTATCGTGTAATCGAAATTTAACGGATTCTTTTTTGCACTCACGTGGAAATGGTGCAAATGGCTCTGAGCACTATGGGACTTAACATCTGAGGTCATAAGTCCACCAGAACTTAGAACTACTTAAACCTAACTAACCTAAGGACAGCACACACATCCATGGCCGAGGCAGGATTCGAACCTACGACCGTAGAGGTCGCGCGGTTCCAGATTGAAGTGCCTAGAACCGCTCGGCCAGTACTTACGTGGAGGACCTCACAGTTTTCTTTGCTCAGGTACCGCTGCCACTTTTAGCAAGAAACTGATGTCCTGTCTAAATTATTTTGTAACTTTTATTGCTCTGATGTTGACTTCACTAGACGGCAAACAACAGCAAAATCTACAAAAACAATCTAAGAGGGCTTTTCACATTGTCTCCAAAATCCTTTATATAGATCAGAGTCAGCAGATGGCCTACAACATTTCCCTGGGCAATTCCAGATATCGCTTTCGTTTCACTCATCAATTACTGCGAACAGTGACCTCTCGACACGAAATCCCGACACACAACCGAGACGTTACTCCATAAACACACAATGTGGTTAGAACTCTCTTGTGAGGATTGGTGTCAAAAGCCTTCTGGAAATCTAGAAATATGGAATGAACTCGAGATATACTGTCGATAGCATTCATTACTTCGTGTCAATAAAAGGATCAGCAGCACTAGTAACAGTAGTAGTAAGAAGTAATAGCAAAACGAATTTTACTAAAATGCAGCGGAAGTATTAAGTTATAAAATTTATTTGCAAGTACAACTATGGACAGCCATCAGCTGTAGAATGGAATGACGGCGTGAAAATTTGTGCCGGACGTGGACTCGAACCCGGATTTCCCACTTACTTCGAGCGGTCACCTTACCATTTTTTGTTGTTGTTGTTGATTTCATTTGTTCGTTATTGTTCGTTCAATGTGATCGGCGCGGTCGTCCTATGACGCTTGTTCGAGTTCATCACTGATCCGTTAACTCAGGCCTTTTTTTTTTTTTTTTTTTTTGTTGTATACAGAAGGTAGCTAACCCTCTGACAGAACACGCTGAGCTACCGTGCTGGCACCCTTGGGCTATCCTTGCACAATCCACGGCCGCACCCAAACCAGACGCAAACTTCCATATGTCGTCAACCATGCGTCTACAACCTGTACTCGTACATCCCTTTTGTATATTCCCGTACATATAAGACATTTGACTTGAAAGTCTCTCCTCCGGTGCCTGCGGATAAATACGACATTGCAGTACCTGAGTTATTTGGAATTACGATGCAAAGTTTCTTTGGACATGCATGCATACAACAGTCATATTCAAATATTATTGCAACTCTAAAGTCATCGAAAATGAGTGTAACGTCGGGAGGGAATGGGCGAAATATGAAATTGCTATTAATTGTCTTCAGGGCGTGATGTCAGTACCTCCCATGCTCACAGGTGGCCATGCTTATGATATTACTGTGCCTTTCTACAAATAATACTAGACGAGAGTTACCTCGTCGACAATGAGATCATTAGTAGTGGAACAGTAGACGAGATGGGGAAAAAGTGCTAGACAATCATAAATAGTAAATGATTTATATAAATAGAGGAAACCGAAATCGGATGGCCGACATGACTCGCTCAGACTCTACAGTTTCGATAAAGTTGTATAATCTTTGAGAAATTATAGAACATATGCTAGGTCTATTCAGTAAATGCCTTGCAGCTGGGCCAAAATAGGGTGTAATGTAACGTGATTTGCGTAAGTGGATGACAGGGCCCGTGTCATCCACTATAGTGCAGGAAGTCATGATTCAGACTTACTAGTCTTACATCACACAACGGAAAGACTTGGCTGACTGTCAAAAGTACTACAACAGGGAAATACTACAAGAAACTCACGGCAGGGAAAAACATTGCTATCCAACGCAAATGAATCGAAAATTAAACTTCATTTGACAACGATCCGACAAAGCCGTGCATGACTCAGTGCTGAGTAACACTCGTGTGCCAAGTTGGTGAGGCTGAAAGAGGAAACTTCAAACAAAACCTGCGATATATGTGACATATCAGCCAAAGAACTTACACTATCAACGACGTAGGCCCTACTATCGCGCGAAGATCGTAACAACGAAAAAAAAATCAGGTCAGTTATGGAGTCACAACCATGTCCCTTCTGTTTTTGCGCCGTATTTTTGAACGGAGTAGGAAGAAGAGCAATTTCTTAATAATAAATTATTAATTAAATATTCTCTGTTTTTTATTTTCCTTAGCTTCGGTGATTTCTTTTGGTTTTCGGCAGTCGTCACTGTCATTGCTATCCTGAACAAAGGGATTATGGTTAGCTCTTCTCCTCCATCAGAGCAGTGACGTCAGAGCAGAGAACCGACCTCCTCCTTGTCTTCATTTGTTCATCGGTCTTACAGTTCTGTGCTCCCGTCGACTGACAATTCCGCCCCATTCCCCATTTAACAGATATCCCTGCCTTTGTTAAATTTATTTTGTCATTTTTGACATTACTGTGTTTCCAAAGTTCTAGCCTGCGTTAAATCGTTAAGACAAAGCGCTCTTTTTCCGTAGATATGTGTATACGATATCGTGATGGACCTTTCGGAAGCTCTTGTTACTCAAGATTTTATCTTTCACAAAGAGTCACCAGTGGAATGCAATACTTACTCAGCTGCTTAGATTTTTATTTACTCTGAATTCCACTACTTCGTCAGATCTTCTAAATTTTACACCCAAAATCCTGAAAAAAGAAGCAGCTTCTGGAGATTGTTGTGTGAACGGAAATATACTTTAAGATCTGCTAAACTTCATCTAATGACAAGCGTCCCGTTTGTAGCCGACAAGGATCCTCGCCACCTCTCAAATAATCTTCCTACAAGTAATGACCACGTTCCTGCCAAAGTCCAACAAAATTTAATTCTGCATCTACATGACCACTCTCCAATTCACACTTAAGTGCCTGACAGAGAGTTCATCGAGCCTCCTCCACACTATTTCTCTACCGTTCCACTCTCGAACAGCGCGCAGGGGAAACGAACACTTAAATCTTTCCTTGCGATCACTGATTGCTGTTATTATTATCATTTCTCCCTATACAGGTCAACAAATTACTTTCGTATTCACAGGAGAAAGTGGCTGACTGAAATTTCGTGACCAGATGTCGCCGCAACGAAATACGCCGTTGTTTTAATGATTTCCACCTCACTTCACCTACCATATCCGTGACATTCTCTCTCCTATTTCGTGATAATGTAAAACGAGCTGCCCTTCTTTGAACTTTTTCAATGTCCTCCAGAAATCCTACCTGGTAAGGATCCCATAACGCGTAGCAATACTCCAGAAGGAGACCGACAAGCCTAATGTAGACAGTCTCTTTAGCAGCGTCTTGTAAGTGTTCTGCCAATAAAATGCAGTCTTTGGTTCGCCTTTCCCACAACTTTATATATGTGAATGTTCCAGTTCAAGCTGTTCGTAGTTATTCCTAGGTACATAGTTGAACTGGCATGCTTTAGATTTGTGTGATTCATCGTGTAACCGAAAATAAACGGATTTATTTTAATACTCATGTGGATGACGTCACACTTTTCGTTATTTAGAGTCAATTTCCACTCATCATACCATACACATATCTTGACTAAATAATTCTGCAATTGGTTTTCATCTTAAAGTGACTGCTAGACGCTAAATGAGAGCATCATCTGCAAACAATCTAAGAGGACTTTACAGATTGCCTCCCAACTCGTTTGTATACTGGATTAGGAACAGAAGAGGCCTATAACGCCATTTATCACTTCTGTGTTACTCAATAACTATCCGTCAGTTACCACGAATTGTGGCCTTCCTAATAGGAAATCACAAAACCAGTTGCGCAACTGAGAAGAGACTCCATAGGCTCGCAATTTCATTAGAAATCGCTAGTGAAATCTAAAAATAAAGAATCGATCTTAGATCTCCTGTCGATGCCACAGAACAGTTTTTCACAAGAACGATTCTTTCTGAATACGTACCTTGTGTCAATAGATTTTTTTTTTCGAGGTAATTAAAAATGTTCGAATACAGTACATGTTGCAAGATCCTACTGCAAATTGATTCAATGATATGGGTATGTAATTCAGTGGATTACTCCTGTTTGCTTTCTTGAATATTGGTGTGACCTGTCCTACCTTTCATTCTTTAGGTACGTATCTTTCGTCGCGCAATATTGGACGAATGGACTGGTCTGCCCGTTATCCCGAAGTAAATCCCATCGTGCACTGTGGAACGTGTTGGGAAGACGTTTTGCAGGCACGCCCACATGCCATTCAACAGTTGTCAACCGCACAAGTGGAAGAATGTAACGCCCTACAACAAGAACTCCTTACCTATCTGCATGGGAACGTGTTGCAGAGCATACATTGCCGTCTGTGGAGATCACACATCTTGTAAAGAGCTATGTCCCGCCGTCTGTAATGGCCATTGAACCATCATGAATCGAAGTGACTCCAGTGTAATTATTGTCCTTGAATGAAAGTGTCATTTCTGTTGGTCTCATTACATATTTCATTCTTTCATTCAGTTGCTTTTTGTACAATACTTTAACAGTTGTTTCTATGTATGGTCCAAGTTTCATCGAGCTATGCTACTTGGCAGTGATACATCTTGCATAAGTTACTTCCACCATTCAGTTTTGCACACCAGTCTACACACATGTTCTTGAGACGTGGTAGAAGACTGAATGTTGATACCACTGAACTGTTATTACCGTAGAAGAGAAGGCGTGGAGGAAAATGAAAAGCGAAATGGTGGACGTCGTGCTTCCTTCAACTCTGGGGATGTATCCTGAAGCTTGGCCACGCGGAGTAGCCGCACAGCCGGCCGAGGTGGCCGAGCGGTTCTAGGCGCTATAGTCTGGAAACGCCCGACCGCTACGGTCGCAGGTTCTAATCCTGCCTCGGGTATGGATGTGTGTGATGTTCTTACGTTAGTTAGGTTTAAGTGGTTCTAAGTTCTACGGGACTGAGGACCTCAGATGTTAAGTCCCATAGTGCTCAGAGCCATTTGAACGGTTTGAAAGTAGCCGCACAGTCTAAGGCGTCCTGTCACGGTACGCGCGGCTTCCCCCGTCCGAGGTTCGAGTCCTGCCTCGGGCATGGGTGTGTGTGTGTTGTCCTTAGCGTTAGTTAGTTTAACTTAGATTAAGTAGTGTGTAAGCTTAGGGACCGATGATCTCAGCAGTTTGGTCCAATAAGACCTTAACACAAATTTCCAAATTTCCTGAAGCTTGGCGGATCAGATGTTTCAATCAAAGTAATTTTAACTCAAGAGATATCACTTTGAATTTGAAGAAGCCACAAATCTCGCTACCTTTACTAACTTTAACAAGGATAAATCATACTATACAAAATGAGGGAAGCGTCATTAGTACACTACTCTTTGTAAACATTGAAACATTCAAGACCAATAGTCTGCAACACGTCACGATAAGTGGACATGTAGAACGACGGAACCGTAATAAATGATTTAAATGGCAGAGAGGTGGGATCCACATAGGTCCGACAGCGACCTCTTCTGATTATCCGAACAGGTCTGTCTGAAGCAACTCTCAGTCGGTGCAGAACCCTCATATGAGGTGGGAAAGTGTAACCAAGTGCCGCTATGCCTCGCCAACAT
This sequence comes from Schistocerca americana, assembly GCF_021461395.2. NCBI lineage: Eukaryota > Metazoa > Arthropoda > Insecta > Orthoptera > Acrididae > Schistocerca > Schistocerca americana. The sequence goes on along the minus strand of NC_060119.1, from coordinate 928,557,395 downwards.
CACGAGCTGGAATGACTGCTTTCCAACGGGGCAGAATGACTGGTCTTCGGCAGACGAATCTGTCGTTCCATGAGGCTGCGGTTCGTTCAGGGCACGCTGCTTCAGCAATAAGGTGCATGTGGAACTTATGGTGAGTAGAGGGCTCTACACACCACTGACACTGTACTGGATGACACAAAGTAACCACAGCGCGAGATGACCATCGTCTTGACCGCTTGGCCGTAACAGACACAATAGCTTTGTTCACAGTATTGGAGCGACGTTGGAGCACTGCAACGGGTGTGGACGTGTCTGCGTCCACGGTTCGATGGCTTCTGCTGCTGGCGGGACTGGTGGCATGCATGTCATTGCGTCGGCTTCCGTTGACCAATCCCCACCAAGACCGCAAACTGCAACGGGCAGGTGAACTACTATACTGGTGTGTTTTTGGATGAGTCCCATTTCAGTTTGTCCTACAACGATGGCTGCACACGCGTTTGGCGCCGTCGTGGCGAGCGCAATCGGGCAGACTGTATGGTTCAGCATCATAACGTACAAACGCCAATTGTGATGATATGGGGCGCCATTGTCTATAATGCGCGCTCTCGCTTCCTACATCTTGAGGGCAGTCTGAACAGCTACCGCTACATCATGGAGATTTTACAGCCCAAGGCACTGCCCCTCCTGCAAGCCGTTCCAAATGCCATATTTCAACAGGACAACGTCCGAACGCGTGTGGCGTGGAATGTGCAAGACTTCTTCTAAGAACGACGGTACCACTGCTTCCCTGGTCTATCCATTAGCCTGACACGTCGCCCACAGAACAGTTCTGGGGTATGGTCAGTCGACAGCTTGTTCACTCAGGTCCTCCTGCAGGCACAGTTGATGCTTTGGGGACGCGCCTGTAGGCGTAGAAGAGTATCCACAGTAGCATATTCAGGCGCTCTTTGATTCCTTGCCGCGAAGTCTAGTGGCTCTGATTGCAACACGTAGAGACGCTACTCTGTATTGAAGTTCCACAGTCACAATGCATGTACAGATCTGTAATGGCCGGCCGGGGTGACTGAGCGGTTCTTGGCGCTACAGTCTGGAACCGCGCGACTGCTATGGCCGCAGGTTCGAATCCTGCCTCGGGCATGGATGTGTGTGATGTCCTTAGGTTAGTTAGGCTTAAGTAGTTCTAAGTTCTAGGGGACTGATGACCTTAGAAGTTAAGTCCCATAGTGCTCAGAGCCATTTGAACCATTTGAAGATCTGTAATGCTAATATTTATGTAGTTTCATGTCCCTAATCAGTGGAATAAATTTCATTGTGATCACCTCTTTCGGTTTTGGAGTTTGACTTTTTCCAAACAGTTGTGTAGATAAATTATAATTTGCATCCTTCGGTACAGTGAACACATAGTCACGATGAAATAGGGCCCCAATATCCCTGTCTGCGTCTTATATGCCGAACATCCTGTACAGAAAAGTGAACTGTTGCAGTAGCGTCACACTTCATATTCAAAACTTCCCGTGTCTGCCTGCTATGGAATCTCAGTACACCCATGGCCATGACAGTTCTGAATAATTTAGGAAACTAAGGCTTATGGTGGAGACTCCGGTTTTGAGGACTGTATTTCTCACTCGGCATACTATGAAACCCCAGATGACCAATGCTATCACCAATTAAGGGCAAGGCTCGAAGAGAGCATCTGTAGCAGCAATCTAAAGACTGCCTTTATTCCTTATACAAGTTTCTTGCTGTATGTTATTTAAGTTCCGTTTTTTCCGTATTGACGGACATTCTTGCAGAGACAGAATGCTTTGCCTACTTTCTACTCTCCTTCGTTCTGCTCAAATTATTTTCGAGTACCTTTTTATCAGATGCTAGATGAAAGGCAGGTACGTATGAAAGTCAAAAGCCGGCCGCTGTGACTGAGTACGGGGGGTACGGGGGGTACGGAGTGGCGGCAGAAAGGGCATCCGGCCACCCCTTCACATTAACATGCCAAATCCGATTTAACCACGCCAACCCCGCGCCAAATGCGGGACAAAGGCGAAAGCGATAAATAGACAGATATAAGATTTGCAGTTGTGACTTTCATAGTCGATTGTTTGGTGATGTGATCCAAGATGGTGTTGTTATTCGGCGTCAGTTTTGTGTTTTAGGCGCTTCAGTCCGGAACCGCGCTGCTGCTACGGTCGCAGGTTCAAATCCTGCCTCGGGCATGGATGTGTGTGATGTCCTTACGTTAGTTAGGTTTAAGTAGTTCTAAGTCTAGGGAACTGATGACCTCAGATGTTAAGTCCCATAGTGCTTAGAGCCATTTGAACCATTTTTGAAAGTCAAGTTTATAAGGAGGATAGACTTTCACTCACGCCTTCATTGGACATTTGTACAATCTACCTCCCGGGCTGACACCGCTAAATTGCAGTGGTTAAATTGTACTCTGTATAAATGAAGATGATTCAAATCCCTATAGAGAAAATTTATCCTCGAAAGCAAGTTTTGTAACATGTGATTTATCATTGTGCTGGAAAAAATTCTCAACCTTTCTATAGCGGCATACAGCTATCTGTATGTCTGGTGACACTCTTTGATCTCACTGTCAAGAGCAGGTTCGACGTATTTTCGGTACATTGTTGGCCTGTACCTGTCCGCTATGCAGAGTTTATTTCAAGTAGCGCGGAAGTTCAGATTACAAGGTTTCATTACATGGTAAACCGACAGCACTGCTCTTTTCTTTATTCTGTAACTTTTCAAAAACAAAAAAAATTATTATACCTTTCTCATATCTACGGATTATTGGGAATGTAATTATTTGTAGCAAGAGTAGTCTTCTGTGTTATAAAAGCGGTGTGGCAAACCGGTGTAGTCACTGAGATGGGTGCAATATTCAGCAGGACTTTCGGTTGACGTTCAGAACAGCACGAGATCTAGAGTACTCAATAACTCGGCAGTGTGTGATAGAATGAGGGGAGGGAGGGAATTATTTCCCAATCCGAACTTAGTGAACAACTCTGAAAGCCTACCACTGCCAGTGACGTATTGAAAATTTTCTAGTCGTTAGTTTCTCCAATTCAGTTACTAGTGTGTTGAGCTAGGTGGCAGTACAGAGTGGCGAGTTTTATTAGGGGTAAAGGGACTGACACTGCATGTCATTGACAGCTCCGAGTTCTGTACACTGTCTTCATTAATTCAGCGCAGGAGCGCGTGATTTTGTGACAGAAATTTCGCTCAGGTGATATAAGATTTGCAGTTGACCCGCCAGGTTAGCCGAGAGCGCTAATGCACTGCTTCCTGGACTCGGGTAGGCGCGCCGGCCCCGGATAGAATACGCCCGCCGGATTAACTACGAGGGGCGGTATGCCGGCCAGTCTGGATGTGGTATTTAGGCGGTTTTCCACATCTCTCTAGATGAATGCGGGGCTGGTCCCCACGTCCAACCTCTGTTACACGACTTACAGACGTTTGTAACACATCCACACTTTTCCATGATTTACACTAGACGCAGACAGATGGCGTACTCTGACTCCGTCCCGGGGGGTACGGGGTGGCGGCAGGAAGGGCATCCGGCCACCCCTTCACATTAACATGCCAAATCCGATTTAACCACCCCAACCCCGCGCCAAATGCGGGACAAAGGCGCAAGCGATAAATAGACAGATATAAGATTTGCAGTTGTGACTTTCATAGTCGATTGTTTGGTGATGTGATCCAAGATGGTGTTGTTATTCGGCGTCAGTTTTGTGTTAAATGAAGACGTAATAGGTATCTTGAGGAGGCGTTGGTCGAAGAATGGACCGTGGTAAGATTTACTGAAGCGAGAATAAACTGTAATGATATATATCGACACACAGTCACACTCAGTTATACGAACACAAATTGCATTGAATGACACGATGTAGTACTTTCATTCGACAGTGTACGCTAGTCTATACACTTCAGAAACCAGTTTCCAGGCCACAAGTCGTCGGGAGCAGAAGTATCAATAAACCAAGCGGAGTCCGTGAGAGAAAATCAAGCCATTGAGTTTCTCCAGCATAACGTGATGCTGAAATGTATAAGCACAATATCACGAGACTGATGATGCTGTCCTGGTGCCCCTCCTTTACCCAGGTACAATGCGACTGAACACGTCCATATGACTGAGTGGCGTGTGACGACGTCGCCTAGAGAGAGACCACCCCCCCCCCCTTCCCCCCCACCCCGGACCCCAGCTACAAAACTAGTTATAGCGGGTCTGTAACAATGGAGCTGACCGATACTAAATGCCTGCCCCTTTGTTCGTCACATAGGAATGAAATTGGGACCAAAACTGCGGTTTGGGACGCTGAGGAGCGAAGATATGCTGCGAATCTGGCAGCGATACCCTGTTGATGCTTGTTAAGCTGGACGTGGCGGAGGTGGGAGAGGGGCTGTCCATCTCGTCCGCGCCTGCGCTGCTTGGATGTGAAGTGGGGCTGTCCATCTGGACATCGTCCAGGTGGAAGACACCTCTATGGGCGCCGTCAAGAAGTGAATCGCCCATGCACCACAAATCGCCATCCTACATTCTCCAGTCCTGGCTGAGCCTCTCTGCATGACTATCTGACGAGAGGTCGTGGATGAGGTATCAGCTAGACGCCCTGACGGTGTGTGGAGTCATAGCTTAGGTTGTAGGTTGTCTGTTGTAACACGGACTGCAGCTGCTCCAGGAGTGGCATCATAGCAGTCGTGACATGCGTGAACATTGCAACAGAGTTTGGAGTTCTGTGGACCATTCCTGACGTTGTTTTCAGACATGAGGTGGCCCTGCGAAGATGTAACTGTAACAACTGTCCAATGTGTCTTCTGTTTGAAGCTGCACACCCACACTAGGATGCTCTGCCAGGAAGGTGATATCTGTGAGGTTTGTGGTGCAGGAGACGGAGCAGTGTTTTCGGCTGACAACTGAGCTGGGCTTCTTGGATTAATTCTCTTTCTCCTGTGATTGCTGAGAGAGAGAGAGAGAGAGCGAGAGAGAGAGAGAGAGAGAGAGAGAGAGAGAGAGACTATAGTAGAGGCCTCAGCCACAGTTTTTAACATCTGCTGTTTGAACGTCCTGATCGTCCTTTCTGCTTTCACATTCCTTTGGGTATGGATCAATGTCAATGCCAGGTTTTATACGGTTACTATTGTAGATATCCTCAAACTGAAAGGACCGACCGAGACGCCGAATACAACAGGTGGAATGATATTATGTGTTTGGCTAATGTGCACTTTTACTTGGATGGCACAGCCCAGCAGTAGTTTAAGAACAACAAAAAGAAGCTCGGTAGCTGAGACAAATTCCAGGCCAAACTGAAGAAAAGGTTTGGCGACAGTGATCAGCAAGTCCACTTACAGGAAGAAAAACTGAGGGACGGGGGCGAACGTCATGGAAAAGAAAACAGTCACACGTATATAATTTATGACCCTATGCTACAACATGATTCCGAATATAACAGAAGCCAACACTTGCTAAAAGGAGTAATACAAGGCACGGACTAATCTCTCCTGGTACAGGAGGTCAGATCATCTACGCCTACATCTACCTGGATACTCTACAAATCACACTTAAGTGCACGGCAGGCGGTTCATCGAATCCCCTTCACAATAATTCTCTATAATTCCAGTCTCGAACAGTGCGCGGAAAAAACAAACACCTATATCTTTCCGTGCGAGCTATGAATTCCTTTATTTTATTATGATGGTCGTTTCTCCCTATGTAGGCTGGCGTCAGCAAAGTATTTTGGCAGTGGAAGGAGAAAGTTGGTGATTGAAATATCGTGAGAAGATTCCGCCGCATCGAAAAACGCCTTTGTTTTAGTGACGTCCACCCCGAATCCTGTACTATGTCAGCGACACTCTCTCCCCTATTTCGCTATAATACAAAATATGCTGCTCTTCTTTGAACTTCCTCGGTGTACTCCGTTAATACTATCTGGTAAGGATCCCAGACCGCGCAGCAGTACCCCAATTAAAAGAGGACGGGCAAGTGTAGTGCAGGCGGCCTTTTAGTAGATCTGTTATATTTTCTAAGCGTTCTGTCAATTAAACGCAGTTTTTGTTTTGCCTTCCTCACGACACTTTCTACGTATTCTTCCCGATTCCATTTGTTCGTAATTGTAATTCCTAGGTGTTCAGTTAAATTTACGACCTTTAGATTTAATCGATTTATCGTGTAACCGAAGTGTAACGGTTTCTTGTGGATGACCTCACACTTTTCATTATTTAGGGTCAATTGCCAATTTTAACATCATACAGATATCTTTTCTAAATCGTTTTGCAATTTGTTTTGATGTTCCGATGACTTTACTAGACGATAAACGACAGCATCATCTGCAAACAACCTAAGATCGCTGCTCAGATGGTTTCCTAAATCATTTGTATAGATAAAGAAGAGCAGAGGGCCTGTAACAACGATAGAACAAATCATCAAATGGTGCCAACGAATCGAGGAGATGCAACAGAAAAAGAATCCGACAAAAGAGGCATGACAGACTGCCGAATGTGGTCCGTGTGGCAGTTATGGAAGAACATTATGAGCTCCCCTCTCTTATATGCTAGACAGTAAGAGACCAGATACAGCAGTGTGTGGCAGCCAGAAATGTCGGATCGAGTACACAAGAGACAGCAGCCATAAATTTCGAACCGATAACAGAGACTGTTGTAGTAGAGGAGTATCGATCTTCAGCACCAAACTCAACCTCTAGTCGAACGCGCCATGAAGAATGGGCTCCGCGTCAAATTACAATCTAGCATATGACCAACACAAATAGAACCAACTCCTCCACAAAGTACAACATACCGCACAAGAACCGACATTTGGCGTGAGCGAAAAACATGCTTGTATGCTTTCGCTATGGACACCATGGACACGTTTTATACTGTAGACAGAGAAGACGGGTGTTCGGTGACTATTACGCCATTATGCGTCAGTCATCACAACAGTCCTACTCACTTTAGTCGACTGTAGATGATTACAATCAAACTGTGCGACGGAGCTCATCTCCATACCATGGAGGAGGTCGCTATCCAACACACCGTGACCATTCCCTATCGCAGTACAGAGGCACTTGACGCTTTCCTAGAAGCGATACGACCACCTGTGCAGGTTATACCAGCACCGAAGTAAAACTTCCATGGACGACAATCACCAAGATGTCAGGATATCTCTTTCATATCATCATCGACAGCCAACCTATCTAGGCACTAATCAACTCAGTGTCTTCCTTTTTTGTAATGTCGAATGCTTATCGTCGTCATCTAAAGGGGACTAGATTCTGTGATACGAAAGAGATGTGCTGAACTTCGTACATGGGACATACGTACAGCAGACAGGAACATGTATTAGAAGAATAACGATCAATGACAGAACACAGCCCTTCGAATTTGTTGTCAATGCTGTTCTCGGATGGAACTTCTTGCAGACATCACAAGCAGCCATAGCCTGTGATAAATCAGAGCTCTAGACTGACGAAGTTATTCCAACAACCACACATGACAAAGATTGCTCCGGGTGACAGTTTGTTGTTGAAGACGTTGTTATACCGCTATCATCAACGAGTCGAGTTCCAGTCGTCAGTCGATATCCTTAATTAAACTGTGTAGCATTTGTCGATTGCAAAAAATTACTCAGTTTCACGAAAGAAATCTACATGCCAGAGACGATCATAAGTATTTTCGGTGAGCAAGAAGAACTTTGGATCACTAATTGCACCAAGGCACGCCTCTTGCATGACCTATTGCAAGGAGAAACCAAATTTTCCTGGAACAAGGAGCAAGAAAGATCCTTTCTTGCCCTTGAGAAGGTGCTAACATCTTCTCTAGTCCTCTATCACTGTATGACGATAATACCGAGACTGATGCCAGTGGTTAGGGGCAGTGGAAGTTCTAGGATACATTCAAGAAGGCGTTGGGTGTTGAAAAGATGATTGCTAATGCTTCCAGAGTACTCTCCAGGTACGAAAAGAACTACTGTACACGAGAGAAAGAGTGCCTTCAGTTGTTTGGGCCATTAGCGAGTTCCGGACATATTTATTTGGTAAACCATCCACCACTGTGACGGATCATGATCCTCTAGGCTGGCTGACTAACCTGAAGGATTGGCTGGTGAGATGAGCGCTGAGGCCTCAAGAGTACGACGAAACGGTGATACACACAAGCGGATGCAAAACCAAACATACGAGTGCCCTTCAAGGTATCCTTTGGCGGGATGCAGCAGGTTGGATGAAATCTCAGTCATCCCTGCACTGAATGACATTGCTGCTGAACAGAGGGAAGATCCAGCACTGATGAAAACACATAAGCCTTGAAGAAGAGGAAACGACCAAAGGAGAACTCCAGTTAATAGAAGGAACATCGTGTTATGTTTGAGCATTTAGTCCATCAGCATGATAGTACAGTAGCACAGGTTGCCTATGCCCAGGAGCACAGGAGCCACCACAACTCAGGCAAAACAAAGTATGTCAGCAAGACTATAACAGTAACAAGCCATGTTATGGAGAACAACTCCAGACGCCACCGCTGTGACTCCGGGCCCTCGCCTCGCTGATAGATGACAGCGACATTACTCCTAGGAGGTGTAACTACCGCGGATCTAATTCTTTCCACCACGTCACGTTGTGGCGTAGCAAGCGCTGTATCGTTTGAGAGCTACAGGGCGAACGAGTGTGACGGGACTTACCCCAGTTCACTGCTACTAGCTTCACGTCATCATAATGCGCCTTTGCATTGCGTACAAGTATTGCACCATAATCTAAGTATGATATTAAAAATTAATGTAGCTTTTCCAAACTTTGTCCTTGCATGCTTAAGTATATTAACGTTTAAACTGCTAAATCTCACAATGATCAGATGAATATCTCTCCCTAAATGCATCCTTTTAAGAAAAAATAAGTGGCGCTGAATAATAAAGCTGGAAAGCCAAAATTCGGTGAAAACGTGCAAATGTATGTCAAAATTAACTGCTACAAGTTTCAACTTCATCGGAACAAAATTTTTGTCAGAATCCACGTTTTTAAGAGAAATTGAAGGCGCTAAATATTAGACTTATAAAGATGGAAATTGGTATGAAGCGGCAGTGTGATATGAAAACCTGAACTATGAGACCCCAATAAGCTTCCTTTAATAGTTTTCGACTAATTTACTGAAAACTAAATTTGGAGCAAAAACGACCTTATTTTTAGTTGGTTAAGTATCAGTTATATTAAAGACAGACAGTACTGACTACAGCACTTGATTACATTTATTAAATAATGAAGATAAAACAAGTTTCAAGACTTTGATATACAATACAAGGTCTCTTAAAGATGTAGTTCGGAGGTCATGTTCTACCGTCAGAATCGTTCTAAAAATTCGAGACGGCAAAGTTTATATATAGGCGAGCTAAAACGTTTTCTGTCATTAAGGACTCCTTAACTCCATTCGTATAAAAATTACGAAGACTGTAAATTGATACACATCAGTGTTATAAAATTATATGTGTCCAAGAAAGCGGCCATTTAGATGGTGCTACTTGGGGACGGAGGAAACGACTGCAGGTGTTCCCTTCGGTCGTCCGCTGCGCCCATATATAAGTACGGCCTGAGAGGCAGTGACAAGACGACTTCACCTCGCACCCAGCTGTCAGCAGGTTCGCATCAGTCAAACATGGGCTTACGCGTTGCCTTGGAAGACGTCACAACCAGGCTGAAGCTAAACGCGCGTTCGGTAAGAGTAGAAAGTGAACTCGCGAGGACTGTACACCGTCCTGGATCGTTTAAATTTCTAAAAGACTTCACTTCGCGCGCAGCTATCAGTCGGTCCGCGCCAGTCAAACGTCAGCTTACGCGCTGCCTCGGATGACGCCACAGCTATGCTGCTGCTAAACGCATGTTTTTGGCACAAATAGGAAGTGAACTCTCGATAACTGTACACCGTCCTGGATCTCTTAGATGTCGCGGAAGTAACTGCTTGTGTGTCGCCCGTAATGTTAACAATACCGCGCCGCTCGTGGTGAGATTATTTTCCACTTCTGTGGCGAGCAATTAACTTTGATTATTAAAAGTAAGGGCGAAAGACTATTTAACGGGAACCAGCTGTAGAGATCGCCTCTGAACTGCTCATAGTGCTGTTTATACTAGAGGCATTATTGTTATTATTAGTATTATCAGTAATATAACTGCGTTGCGTGTGTGAAATGTTATCGAATATATCAATGAGTTAGAACTCAGAACTTTCATTTATAATCATAATTCATGATCTAGTTGAGTAAATAGAGAGTAAAAACATTTCTTTCAGTCAGTAGTAGAAGAATTTGGAATTACAGACTGCAAATTGTGGTCAATATATTGTCCATCGCTTTCTGACTGACCGCAACGAACCCGGTAGGCACTAACAGAATACCGAAGTGAAACAGCAGAAATCAGTGCGAGAACAGTGTTAAGATTTACTCGCGAGTGTGTAAAAAAGTAAGCTGTAAACGTTAGCCACAGTAACGTTGATCGTGGCAGAAGGAGGAAAGAAGACGACACTACATCGCGGCTGCCACCGGCGCTGAGGTTAGAAGAAGAGGTGGGTCATCACGGAACCGCGCCGACCTGCCAGCCACCTGCAAGCTACTGCGCCAGACCTACCATGAAGCTACCGCAGCAGCATGGCTTCTTACTGTATAGTCTTACTGACATACTTTGTTTTGCCTAAGTTGTGGTGGCTCCTGTGCTCCTGGCCATAGTCAACCTGTGGTACTGTACTATCATGCTGATGGACTAAATGCTCAAACATAACACGATGTTCCTTCTATTAACTGGAGTTCTCCTTTGGTCGTTTCCTCTTCTTCAAGGCTTATGTGTTTTCACCAGTGCTGGATCTTCCCTCTGTTCAGCAGCAGAATTACAAACAGTATTACTAACATAGAAAATAGAGTAACCTCTGGTAATTCCTGTAATACTACTACTCAGCATATTGCTTCAGTTGACGGCGCCTTCATCGGATGTCGTCAATTTTTACATTTTGATCCAGACAAAAAAAATTCACCCATTAGAGTTCTGCAATGATTTTGAGGATGTTTTGCCTATTTATGGTCAGAGCGAGAGAAAAGTTCTTCCATAAGAAGTCATTTGTCAGGGGATGCTTTGCGGTGATCAGCTGACGTAATGATAAGATACAAATCTTTTTCTGAATTTAAAAAAACGATGTTTTAAGAGAGTTTTGGAGTGGTAGAAAGTTGCTCCAGGCCTGAGTCAGTAAAAGAGATCTGTAGACAGTGAGTTTCACGGCTGTCACGTGTGACAGAAAAGATGAAACCGGAAATGTTATCATGGGACTTGAACGTGAACTGCCTTTGCACTGGCAGAAAAGAATCATGTCTCACCTAGAGGTAATGTGGATAGGTTCGGTGAATATTTAGAGCGAGTAGAAACAGTGGCTGCTGCTGAGGAGCAGGTGCAAAATAATAACATGTCTTCTAACAGTCACGTAAACAACAGAAATAGTTACAAGGGGAACGTGAATGTCAGAAGTATGGAGGTTCAGAATGCAAGATCTAGTTATAGTAATCAAGGCCATGATATAGGAAGAGAGGGCAGACAGACATCACGCTTTCGCAACAATTATCATGACGAAACCAGAAAGGTAAATAATGTGCCGTTGAGACAAGACCTAGAGTAGAATGCTACTCTATCTGACTCTACATCAAATGAACACAACAGGCAGCGTGCGGGACACTAAGTCACGTCTATGAGGAAAGTGGAGCACACAAGGCGGAAACAGTAACACAGCCAGTAACAAAAACACAATTCACAGTCAGTCAGCACAAGCAAACAGATAACAGGGACAATGAAATAGGAGCAGACAGTAGCAGTGATGTGCTAAACCAGTCTCATAATATAGGTGACAGCATTTTGCACACTTTAGAAAAATGGGTCAAACAGGAGAAAGAAAACGCTGTAGATAATAGGGAGGAAGAAATTATCGGTCTTAAAGAACATAGTTCTTATTGTAGGAAACAGCGATCTTTAATTATTATAAATAAACTGGAAGCAGTCTTGATCGCATAAATTTTTTAATGTGGTGACCGGTTACGATCTTATTTTAAGATCACCTTCAGACCACAGATGTCTGCCGGAGTCTCACATATGGTCTGAAGATGATCTTCTAATAAGATCGAAACCGGTCACCATATTAAAAAAATTATGCGATCAAGACTGCTTCCAGTTTATTTATAAATTATCGGGTTTGATAGTCACAGGCTTACATATTTGACGATAATGACAATATGAAGGCTAAAGTTGTGATATAGGAAATACAGTCAGTTTTGCAAGGTTTTGAAGAGGACGAATTGATGGATGAAAGGGGTAGCAATAATAGTGAAGTCAAGGAACCTGTTAGCTGTATTGACTTGCCAGAAACTGTAAAAGCCGACGACAGTGTTGTAAATAGCAATGTTGCGCAGGGACGCAGTTGCTCAGAGGTAGACAATAGTTTAGCTGACGTGCAGCAAACGTAAGTAGAGGAAATCGTCAAGTGCTTTGATTTTAAATTGGTGGACAGGTTGGAAAAGGCAGCTGAGAACATAGAAATTGCTGACCCCGTGAATCTAAGTATGAATGTACTTGCAACTGAACAAAACCACTTTAGCTGGAAATAGATTGAAAACGCTGTAGTAGAAGATGTTTATGAGGAGTCTATCCAGATTAAAACAACTCACCCTATTATAAAAACTGACATCTCAGGAGCAACAATGTGTTGTCTTCTTGACAGTGGCAATGAAGTAAACGCTTTGTCCCAACCATTTTTCGATTCTGTTCCTAAGAAGAATGAATTGACTGTCATGAAGATAAGTGGTTTAAGAGTAATAGGCGCTGCAGAAAAAGTTCCTATACCAGTACAGCACGAAGTTATGATACCAATTGGTATAGGTGAAAAAATAACAGATCATCCTTGTTCAATCGTGCTCAGTTTATGTGTTGAGATATTAAGAGGCATAGATTTCTTAACAAGATATCAGGGGAGGACTGATTTTGATCAGAACAACTTAGTTTTAACCTTACCCGATTCTCAGGTAATAAAAGAGCCTTTCACAGGCAGTAATAATTATGCTTGGAAACTGCTTATTAGGGTAATGAGAAATAAATGGTACTTGCAGGAAGGTACTGAATTCAGTAATGACGTTCAAAATGCTAATCCAGAAGGGAACTATATTCTAGAAGAGATAGAGTCAAGAACTCAAATTTCTGATAAACAAAGAGCAGAATTAAGAAAAGTATTAACCACTCATCACAATGTATTTTCGAATACTCATGGTGAAGTTAGAGAGTATGAGTGCCGTTTGAATGTAAAGTCTGAGCAGGTATTTTTCAAGATACCTTATCAGATACATGTTTCAAGAGAGAATGCGGCTAAGAAAGAAATTCAAGTCATATCGGTATGGGATGTCATTGAGCAAGCAGTTAGTGAATATAATAATTCTCTTGTTGTTATGCCTAAGCGTGACGGAAGCGTTCGATTAGTATAAGATGCGCACTGGTTAAATGAAATTGTAATACAGAAGTTCCGAGGAGTTGGGTAGCTCAGTAATGAGAAAGAAAGTGTTGTTGTTAGGTAGTTCCCATGGAAGAGGTGTTGGCCAGCTTTTGCAGGATGAACTAGGATCATAATACCAGGTCACCAATTTTTTTAAACCTAGTGCTGGTCTGGAGCAGGTGACAGAGGATTTAGGATCACTTTGCAAAGATTTCACTGAGGAAGACACCGTGGTTATAGTGGATTGGGCAGGTAACAGTATTGACAGAGATCCTGGGTACAGTATAGAGTGTGACCTGGCGAAGAGTGTATCAGCATCGAAGCATACTAGTGTTGAGTTTGTATCTGTTCTTGGGCGCCATGACCGACCTCATTTGAACTCTTCTGTCAAGAGAGTTAATTTGGAGCTGGATTGGCTGCTTATGTCGGGTGCAGGGTCACGCATTGGTGTGATTCCTGTTGATTCTCTCAGTAGTTGGGATTATACTAGGCATGGCCTTCGCCTCAACAGGAAGGGGAAGGGTAAATTGGCTGGGGAAATAGCAGGAAAGTTAAAGGGGGGAGGCACTGTCATGAGTGGTAAAATACCAGTGGTTATAGGGTTCAGAAAAGACCCTTTTTTAGGGTAGGAAGGACAGAAAGAAAGCAAATTTTCAGAGAGGTTAGAACTGAGACAAACCTTAAGTTTGAGAAAGAAATCAAAAAACATAATTCCAGCTTATTACATCAGCATAAACAGCTATTGGTTAAGAATTTTCAACAGTCAGCAGATATTATTACTCTACCAAATTTTAACTCAGTCAATGTGAAATGTGAGCTATCTTTATTGCATCAAAATATTCGAGGACTGAGAAATAAAATTAATGAATTAACTATCTGCACAGATGAATTAGAGTCTTCAAACCCAGCTGACAATCTGCCTCTCTGAACATCGTGTGACCACTGGTATAGAACCTTTAAGTGTTACAGGGTTTAGGTTGGCATCTCACTTTTGTAGATCAGAAATGGAGAAAGGAGGAGTTGCCACATTCCTTAGGAGCTGTCATAAATTTAAGAACATAGACATTCATAAATTTTGCCTAGAACAGCATATGGAAGCATGTGCAACAGAATTAGGATTTCACAAAAAATCCTTCATAATATTAAGTGTATATCGAGCACCTGCAGGTAACTTTAATCTGTTTGTAAACCACCTTGAAGCTGTACTGGCCCACGTAACAACCAAAAACAAAGAAACAGTGGTTGCTGGTGATTTCAATGTAGATTCCCTTAAAGACTCTCCCAATAAGAACTTCTTTGAGTTGCTAACACTATCATTCAAGTTAATTCCCACTGTAAAGTTCCCCACTAGGGTAGCCACTTGCTCACAAACAGCCATTGATAATATCTTTATAGAAAAGTCCAATGAACAAAACTATATTACAAAACCAATAGTCAATGGCCTCTCAGACCATGACATGCAGTTCCTTCTGTTAAATGTTAATACTAAACAGGATATAAAATCTGTTAAATCTGAGCTCAAGAGGGTAATCAATAAGCCAAAAATTGATTATTTTAGGACACTCCTCAGAGACATTCACTGGACTGATGTTTACAGTGCTCATGGCATGAATGAAAAATATAACACTTTTGCTAATAAAGTGCTTACCTTGTTCGAACACTGTTTTCCCCCAAAACTTACCAAGGTTAGAGCAAAGTCTACAAAAAGCCAGGGATTACTCGAGGAATAGGGGTGTCTTGTAAAACAAAAAGAAAACTGTATCCGTCAATCCGAAACAGTTCCGATGTTGATGCTATAGCACATTACAAGAAATACTGCAAAATATTAAAGACTGTAATACGGATGTCAAAGCAAATATATTACAAGGAAAAGATAGTCATATCAGATAACAAAATAAAGACAATATGGGATATAGTGAAGGAGGAGGCCGGTAGAACCAGACATGAAGAGGAACAAATAGCATTAAGAGTAAATGATACATTGGTGACAGATGTGTATAGTAATGCAGAACTTTTTAATCAACATTTTATAACTGTTACTGAAAAGGTGGGGTTGTCAGGTTCGGTAGATGCTGCTATGGAATACCTCAGACCAGAAATTTCAACCAGCTTCCATAATATGAATCTGACCCTTACTACCCCAACAGAAATAATGTCCATCATAAAATCTTTAAAATCAAAAACATCTAGTGGATATGATGAAATATCAACAAAGTTAATTAAAGAATGTGATTCTGAGCTAAGTAACACATTAAGCTATGATTGTAACCAGTCATTTATCAGTGGAATATTTCCTGAATGGCTGAAATATGCTGAAGTTAAGCCACTGGTTAAGAAGGGAGATAAAGAAATAGCATCAAATTTCTGTCCAATTTCACTGTTGCCAGTATTCTCAAAAATTGTCGAAAAAGTAATGTACAGTCGGCTTTATAACCGTCTTATCTCAAATAACATACTGTCAAAGTCACAATTTGGATTTCTAAAAGGTTCTGATATTGAGAACGCTATCTACACTTATAGTGAAAATGTGCTTAATTCATTAGACAATACATTGCAGGCAACTGGTATATTTTGTGATCTGTCAAAGGCATTTGACTGTGTAAATCACAATATCCTTTTAAGTAAATTAGAGTGTATAGTGTAACAGGAAATGCTGCAAAATTGTTCAAATCTTGTATCTCTGGCAGGAAACAAAGGGTGTTATTAGGAAAGAGACATGTATCAAGCTATCAGGCATCATCGAACTGGGAACTAATTACATGTGGCGTCCCACAAGGTTCCATTTTGGGGCCCTTACTTTTTCTTGTGTATATCAATGACCTTTCATCAGTAACATTACCAGATGCCAAGTTCGTTTTGTTTGCCGATGTTACAAACATTGCAATAAATAGCAAATCAAGCGTAGTCTTAGAAAGATCAGCTTTGTAAGAGTAATGGCTCATGTATTGGGGCAACAATTGTTAGATCAGGTAACTATTCATGTAGATGATATATTGTTGGTGACTCCCACATGGGAAGAACTTATCAGTCTACTGGACAGAGTGCCAGAAGCTATAGAGAAAGGAGGCATGAAATTAAAGTTAGAAAAGACTAAGTGGGTAAGGGACAAAATAAAATTCATGGGCCATGAAATTAGAAGGGAAGGTATATTATATATCCCTCCAAATTATGAATCATTGAAAAATTTGAAGCGCTCTGAAATAAAAAGCAACTCAGGTCAGTGTTCGGTTTATTCGGATTCTACCACCGTTTTGTTAAAGAGCACTTGTTTAATGCACCTTGTTTACTCAACTTGTTGAAGAAGGATACCACCTGGGTTTGGACTAAAGAGTGCCAGAGGGCTATTGCTGAATTAAGAAACTGTTTCATGAATAGTGCGTTTTTACACCAGCTACAATTTTTCAGTTGACGCAGATTGCAGTAGTGGTATTTCAGATGGAAACAGAAGGTGACCAAGAGGTACATATAATAATCGCTTTTGCGAGTCGTTCACTGCAACCTGCTGAGCGAAATTATGGAATTTCGGAATCAGAGGCACTGCCCATCGTGTTCGGTAGGCAGAAATTTGAGCATTATTTGTTAGGTTACAAGATGATAATCTATAGTGATAACAAGGCACTTACGTCTTTACAAACCTGCAAGCTGAAAATTTGCACACAAATCAGATGGGCTACGTACCTTCAGCAGTTCGACCTTGAAATTAAACACATCCAAAGGAAGAACAATTTGGTAGCAGATGGGCTACCGAGAACTGCTGGGTTATGCAAGGAATCAGAAATTCGGTGGCAGATAGGAATGAAGTGAGCATGTTGGCTATACATGAGCTCAAGGAGGAAAGTGCCTTGAAGAAAATATTTAAAAACTTAAGAAGGGGTCAAAATGATGATGATCAGTTGAGATTAGCCAAATGCCATTTAGGAGTTCCTAGTTATCCAACGGTAGCGCAATACTATTGCTTACATACAGGAGTTCAAAAAAATGTTGAAATGAGTGTGAAATCGTATGGGACTTAACTGTTAAGGTCATCAGTCCCTAAGCTTACACACTACTTAACCTAAATTATTCTAAGGACAAACACACACACCCGTGCCCGAGGGAGGACTCGAACCTCCCCCGGGACTAACCACGTACAGGAGTTTTATTCCGTAGAAGAAAGTTAGATTCAGCAGAATGGAAAATATGTTTTCCTTCACAACATGTGGATCTGCTGACACATTACGTGGATATACAATATGGCCGTTATGGAGCCAAGAAATTAATTGCTAAATTAAGTGAGAATTTCATTTTCGATAGCATGCATCATAGAGTAGCAAGAAGGCTAGCATCCTGCGTTATTTGTTAGAAGATATGTGCAGTAAACAGTATTGTGCAGGGAGATATGCACACTGTAGAACCAACTGAATCCCTGGATTTTTTTGCCTCCTCCCGACGTCTTAAGGAAGATGTACTCATGTTTTTGTGGTGATTGACTGTTTTAGCAAATATGTCGAACTATAGCCGATAAAGAGAGCTAATGCCAAGACTGGTAGACAAGCTAGGAAAGGACTATTTTGTAAAGGCTGGCAAGCCTAAGAGTCTCGTATCAGACAATGGACCTCAGTTTGTATCTAAGAAATTTAAGGCATTCGCGAAAAAGACCTGAATTCGCCATATAAGCATCTTAACGTGCTTTCTGCAGGGGGATATGAGCGAGAAAGTTATGCGAGAGCTAAACAGATTGTTTAGAACTTATTGCACCAGGAATCATTCGACTTGGGCCGATCATACGTATAAAAAATTTTAAGAAATTTTGATGACGCAAAAGCTCCCCACATTAGTTTTAGGATTGGTGAACTAGTGTTGGTCAAAACTAAAGAAAAATCTAAGATAATTTCAGCGGAAACGAAGAAGTTTAAGCATGAGCATCAAGATGATGAGAAATCTTTTACAAAAGGACGGCAAAAAGTTTTATAGGTAGTCTGCCACTCTTTGGCGGATACGCAGTTTGGCGTACTGCGCGGTCCCAGCTGGATGAAACTTTATTTCTCTTTCAAGTTTCATTCGCTTCTTCTGTACTATCATAGTGAGTAACGAATATATGTCTTCATGTAGTGCATATGCTATTAGTGTGTAATGTCTTCCTAGTGAATAGGAATGATTCCATATGACTATACCTGAATGATGACTTAGGAAAGAATCTGAGAGTTTGCAATAGTAAATTCTAAATATTGAACTAGCAATGGGTAACTTTTGAGCAACAATGATAGAAAAATCATGGCTGAAGTGGATAAATAATAAATAAAATCAGTAAAAATGGTTAGTAACTACGCAATACGGAACACTTTGCATTAAAAGAAGTTACTGAAGTTGGAAATTTCTAAAATCTGAAACAATAGACTGTATAAATTAATAATTTTCAGTTGGGAGTAAGGTTGTCTGAAGGTAAGAAAGGGTATTAAAATGGTGCCACTAAGGACAAGCCAAAGTGTTTAATATTAATTTAAGGAGATGTGTGGAAGTGGTGCGAGGATCACCCAAAAGTATACAGGGTGTAACAAAAAGGTACGGCCAAACTTTCAGGAAACATTCCTCACACACAAAGAAAGAAAATATGTTATGTGGACATGTGTCCGGAAACGCTTACTTTCCATGTTAGAGCTCATTTTATTACTTCTCTTCAAATCACATTAATCATGGAATGGAAACACACAGCAACAGAACGTACCAGCGAGACTTCAAACACTTTGTTACAGGAAATGTTCAAAATGTCCTCCGTTAGCGAGTATACATGCATCCACCCTCCATCGCATGGAATCCCTGATGCGCTGATGCAGCCCTGGAGAATGGCGTATTGCATCACAGCCGTCCACAATACGAGCACGAAGAGTCTCTACATTTGGTACCGGGGTTGCGTAGACAAGAGCTTTCAAATGCCCCCATAAATGAAAGTCAAGAGGGTTGACGTCAGGAGAGCGTGGAGACCATGGAATTGGTCCGCCTCTACCAATCATCGGTCACCGAATCTGTGGTTGAGAAGCGTACGAACACTTCGACTGAAATGTCCAGTAGCTCCATCGTTCATGAACCACATGTTGTGTCGTGCTTGTAAAGGCACATGTTCTAGCAGCACAAGTAGAGTATCCCGTATGAAATCACGATAACGTGCTCCATTGAGCGTAGGTGGAAGAACATGGGGCCCAATCGAGACATCACCAACAATGCCTGCCCAAACGTTCACAGAAAATCTGTGTTGATGACGTGATTGCACAATTGCGTGCGGATTCTCGTCAGCCCACACATGTTGATTGTGAAAATTTACAATATGAGCACGTTGGAATGAAGCCTCATCCGTAAAGAGAACATTTGCACTGAAATGAGGATTGACACATTGTTGGATGAACCATTCGCAGAAGTGTACCCGTGGAGGCCAATCAGCTGCTGATAGTACCTGCACACGCTGTACATGGTACGGAAACAACTGGTTCTCCCGTAGCACTCTCCATACAGTGACGTGGTCAACGTTACTTTGTACAGCAGCAACTTCTCTGACGCTGACATTAGGATTATCGTCAACCGCACAAAGAATTGCCTCGTCCATTGCAGGTGTCCTCGTCGTTCTAGGTCTCCCCCAGTCGCGAGTCATAGGCTAGAATGTTCCATGCTCCCTAAGACGCCGATCAATTGCTTCGAACGTCTTCCTGTCGGGACACCTTCGTTCTGGAAACCTGTCTCGATACAAACGTATCGCGTCATAGCTATTGCCCCATGCTAATCCATACATCAAATGGGCATCTGCCAACTCCGCATTTCTAAACATAGTACTGACTGCAAAACCACGTTCGTGATGAATACTAACCTGTTGATGCTACGTACTGATGTGCTTGATGCTAGTACTGTAGAGCAATGAGTCGCATGTCAACACAAGCACCGAAGTCAACATTACCTTCCTTCAATTGGGCCAACTGGCGGTGAATCGAGGAAGTACAGTGCATACTGACGAAACTAAAATGAACTCTAACATGGAAATCAAGCGTTTCCGGACACATGTCCACATAACATCTTTTCTTTATTTGTGTGTGAGGAATGTTTCCTGAAAGTTTGGCCGTACCTTTTTGTAACACCTTGTATACAAATAATAGGGTTAGTAGGCTGACGGAGGTAAAATGGAGAAAGAAGCGTCGAAATAGATGAATAAACGAAAATAGAGAGAAAGTGGAGTATTGAAATCAGTAGACGTATCTGGTGAAAAGATGGAAAATTGGTGAGTAATTCCCACATGTAAAAAGGTTTGAGAAACGTGTAATCTTGCTTAAGGCAGATGGTCAATTAACAGATAAATACAGACAACAAAATATAGGTAGACGAATGTGTTAGAAATGCAAACTGTAAAGTATTGATATGGTATAATAAAAAAACAGCTTCCTAACTACTGTGTGACAAAGCAAAGTAACTACTATCGAAGAAATGAATTCCTTAGCATACTAATCCATACGATAACTGAGCCAAATAAAGGAAAAACTTACAAAGGTTGCTCAGTTTTCTAAGTAACGCAACATCTAAAGTAATAAAATAAATTGCAAACTAGCCCAAAATGTCACTATTTAGGAATATCAGTTGACCTTCAGTGCATAATAGCTAGTGTTTCTGTATAAAAGAAAAGAGAACTGCAAAGTCTGTAATTCACGCTTAATAACGCAGTGAAATGTTAGGATTTTATGATGTAACGTATTGCCAATAATCATTTTCAAAAAGTCAATAGCAGTTCTCTAAAAAAGGAAAAAAAATAAGAGAAAAGAAATTCTTTCTGGTAACTTTTCCATTACTGGAACTATTGAAGGAAAGTAGAATATAAAATATGTTTAGTCATCCCTTAGATGTAAGTTGAGTATAGAATCAGTTTCTCAGGGACATGGTGGCTTCATGAAAGGCAGCCTACAAGCTGTAGTGGAGAAGGAAGCGAAGACGATACGGTCTACAGTGAATCCTCCCCTTTCCTTTTTGTAATAAAATATAATGGAAAAGTGACTTCCCACCCGCTCCCTCTAACGTTTTTGTGAAAGTGTCGTACGGACGCTCTGAGTGCTGCCTACGAGTATGATTAAATAAGTGAGTACCGAAAAGTTAAAAATTTGTGTGTTTCTCTTTCACGTAAAGACTGAAAAATTTATACATAAAAAATGTATATATAAATTTATATATAAAAAGTAATTTTGAAATAACCGAAAGTTTTACTTCATGTTTCTATGTAATTTATGTACCTGATTTGTAAAACTCCATTATGTCCATATATATATATATATATATATATATATATATATATATATATATATATGCACGCTATGTGATCAAAAGTATGCGGACACCTGCCTGAAAACAACTTAAAAGTTCTTGGCGCCCTCCAACGGTAATGCTGGAATTCAATCTGGTGTTGACCCACCCTTAGCCTTGTTAGCCTTGATGACAGTTTCCATTATTGCAGGCCTGCGTTCAGTCAGGTCCTGCTGGAAGGTTTCTTGGGTAATGGCCGCCCATTCTTCACCGAGTGCTGCACTGAGGAGAGGTATCGATGTCGGTCGGTGAGGCCTGACACGAAGTCGGCTTTCCAAAACATCCCAAAGGTGTTCTATAGGATTCAGGTCAGGACTCTGTGCAGGCCACTTCAGTACAGGGATGTTATTGTCGTGTAACCACTCCGCCACAGGCCGTGCATTATGAAAAGATGCTCGATCGTGTTGAAAGATGCAATCGCCATCCCCGAACTGCTCTTCCACAGTGGGAAGCAAGAATGTGCTTAAAACATCAGTGTAGGCCTGTGCTGTGATAGTGCCAAGCAAAACAACAAGGGGTGCAAGCCCCCTCTATGAAAAACACGACCACGCCATAACACCACAGCCTCCGAATTTTACTGTTGGCACTACACACGCTGGCAGATGACGTTCACCGGGCATTCGCCATACCCACACTCTACCATCGGATCGCCACATTGTGTACCGTGATTCGTCACTCCACACGTTTTTCCACCGTTCAGTCGTCCAATGTTTATGCTCCTTACACCAAGCGAGGAGTTGTTTGGCATTTACCGGCGTGATGTGTGTGATGATCGTCCATGAAATTCAAGTTTTCCCACCTTCCGCCTAACTGTAATAGTACTTACAGTGGATCCTGATGCAGTTTGAAATTCCTGTGTGATGGTCTGGATAGATGTCTGTTATTACACATTACGACCCTCTTCAACTTCGGCGGTCTGTGTCAGTCAATAGACGAAGTCGACCAGTACGCTTTTATGCTGTAAGTGTCCATTCACGTTTCCACTTCATTATCACATCGGAAACAGCGGACCTAGGGATGTTTAGGAGTGTGAAAATCTCGCGTACAGACGTATGACACAAGTTACACCCCATCACCTGACCACGCTCGAACTCCGTGTGTTCCGCGGAGCACCACATTCTGCTCTCTCAAGATTTCTAATAACTACTGAGGTCGCTGATATAGACTATCTGGTAGTAGGTTTCAGCACAATGCACCTAGTATGAAAAACTTATGTTTATGGGGATGTCCGGATACTTTTGATCACATAGTGTATATGGTTATTTTAAATATTTTTTCATTTCATATTATAAATTTTTCATTTCATGTATATAAATTTCATTTAAAAGAGGTCACCTTCGGTAACATCCTTTATTTCTAATATTTGATTTTGTTAAAAAATAATTTTTTTCACAAAAATAAATAAGAGGTGATGTGGCGAAACAAGCGCTGTATCACTTTTAGAGATACAGAGGCGAGTGAGTGTGCCGGGACTTACGGCAGTTCACAGCTACTAGCGCCATGTCATCATAATGCGCCTGTGCGTTGCATACAAAGTATTGCGTCATAATCTAAGGATTAAATTAAAAATTAATATGCTTCAGTTTATTAATGTTTAGATTGTTAAATCTCAGAATGATCAGATGAATATCTTTCCTAAATGCATCGTTTTAAGAAAAAATAAGTGGCGCTAAATAATAACGCTAGAAAGCCAAAAATAGGTCAGAATGTGCAAATGTATGTCCAAATTATCTGTTACAAGTTTCAACTTGATCGGAACAAAATTTTGGTCAGAATCCATATTGTTAAGAGAAATTGAAGGCGCTAAATATTACACTCAGAAAGATGAAAATTTGTGCGAAACGACAGTTTGATATGAAAACCTTAACTGTGAGACTCCATTAAGCTTCCTATAATAGTTTTCGAGTAATTTACCGAAGGCTAAATTTGGAAAAAGGCCCTTATTTGTTGTAGATTAAGTATCAGTTATATTCATGATAGACAGGTCTGACTATTGCACTTGATTACATCTAGTAAATAATGAAGATATAACAACTTTTCAACATTTTGATATAAATAACAATCAATACAAGGTATCTTAAAGGTGTAGTTCGGAGGTCATGTTCTACTGTCAGATTCGTTCTAAAAATTCTAGACGGCTAAGTTTATACAGGGTGTTTCAAAAATGACCGGTATATTTGAAACGGCAATAAAAACTACACGAGCAGCGATAGAAATACACCGTTTGTTACAATATGCTTGGGACAACAGTACATTTTCAGGCAGACAAACTTTCGAAATTACAGTAGTTACAATTTTCAACAACAGATGGCGCTGCAAGTGATGTGAAAGATATAGAAGACAACGCAGTCTGTGGGTGCGCCATTCTGTACGTCATCTTTCTGCTGTAAGCGTGTGCTGTTCACAACGTGCAAGTGTGCTGTAGACAACATGGTTTATTCCTTAGAACAGAGGATTTTTCTGGTGTTGGAATTCCACCGCCTAGAACACAGTGTTGTTGCAACAAGACGAAGTTTTCAACGGAGGTTTAATGTAACCAAAGGACCGAAAAGAGATACAATAAAGGATCTGTTTGAAAAATTTCAACAGACTGGGAACGTGATGGATGAACGTGCTGGAAAGGTAGGGCGACCGCGTACGGCAACCACAGAGGGCAACGCGCAGCTAGTGCAGCAGGTGATCCAACAGCGGCCTCGGGTTTCCGTTCGCCGTGTTGCAGCTGCGGTCCAAATGACGCCAACGTCCACGTATCGTCTCATGCGCCAGAGTTTACACCTCTATCCATACAAAATTCAAACGCGGCAACCCCTCAGCGCTGCTACCATTGCTGCACGAGAGACATTCGCTAACGATATAGTGCACAGGATTGATGACGGCGATATGCATGTGGGCAGCATTTGGTTTACTGACGAAGCTTATTTTTACCTGGACGGCTTCGTCAATAAACAGAACTGGCGCATATGGGGAACCGAAAAGCCCCATGTTGCAGTCCCATCATCCCTCCATCCTCAAAAAGTACTGGTCTGGGCCGCCATTTCTTCCAAAGGAATCATTGGCCCATTTTTCAGATCCGAAACGATTACTGCATCACGCTATCTGGACATTCTTCGTGAATTTGTGGCGGTACAAACTGCCTTAGACGACACTGCGAACACCTCGTGGTTTATGCAAGATGGTGCCCGGCCACATCGCACGGCCGACGTCTTTAATTTCCTGAATGAATATTTCGATGATCGTGTGATTGCTTTGGGCTATCCGAACCATACAGGAGGCGGCGTGGATTGGCCTCCCTATTCGCCAGACATGAACCCCTGTGACTTCTTTCTGTGGGGACACTTGAAAGACCAGGTGCACCGCCAGAATCCAGAAACAATTGAACAGCTGAAGCAGTACATCTCATCTGCATGTGAAGCCATTCCGCCAGACACGTTGTCAAAGGTTTCGGGTAATTTCATTCAGAGACTACGCCATATTATTGCTACGCATGGTGGATATGTGGAAAATATCGTACTATAGAGTTTCCCAGACCGCAGCGCCATCTGTTGTTGAAAATTGTAACTACTGTAATTTCGAAAGTTTGTCTGCCTGAAAATGTACTGTTGTCCCAAGCATATTGCAACAAACGGTGTATTTCTATCGCTGCTCGTTTAGTTTTTATTGCCGTTTCAAATATACCGGTCATTTTTGAAACACCCTGTATGTAGGTAAGCTAAAACTTTTTATGTCATTAAGGCCTACTTAACTCCATTCATACAAAAATTATGAAGATTGTAAACTGATACACAACAGTGTTATAAAATGATAATGTCAGAGTAAGCGACCATTTAGAAGCTGTTACTTGCGGATAGAACTGATAACGGCAGGTGTTACCTTCGGCCGTCCGATGCGCCCATATGTAAGTACGGCCTGAGAGGGAGTGACAAGACGACTTCACTTCGCACTCAGCCATCAATCAGTCTGCGTCAGTCAAACGCCGGCTTACGCGCTCCTCGGATGACGTCACAACTATGCTGCTGCTAAACGCATGTTTTTGGCACAAACAGGAAGTGAACTCGCGAGGACTGCTCAAAAAAATGTGTGTGAAATCTTATGGGACTTAGCTGCTAAGGTCATCAGTCCCTAAGCTTACACACTACTTAACCTAAATTATCCTAAGGACAAACACACACACCCATGCCCGAGGGAGGACTCGAACCTCCGCCGGGACCAGCCGCACAGTCCATGACCGCGAGGACTGTACACCGTCCTGGAACACTTAGATTTCTTGGAAGTAAATGTTTGAGTGCTGCCCGTAATGTTAATAAAACCGCGTGGCAAGTGGTGAGATTACTTTCCACTTTTGTGGTGAGCAATTAACTTTGATAATTAAAAGTCGTGGCGAAAGACCATTTAACGGGATCTTACCGTAGAGGTCGCCTCTGAACTACTCATAGTGCTATTTATAATAGAGACATTATTATTACTCACTCGTGGTCTCGCGGTAGCGTTCTCGCTTTCCAAGCGGGTTCGATTCCCGGCGGGGTAGGGATTTTTCCTGCCTCGAGATGACTGGGTGTTAAATGGCAAACCATCTCCACTAGGACCTTGCCTAGTACGGCCCCTACGCTCCGCCACGGAGTATGGGACTTCATCATCATTATTATTATCAGGAATATTACTGTTTTGTGCGTGTGAAATTTTATGAAATATATCAATTAGTTACAACTCAGAGCTTTCATTTATAATCACAGTTCCTGATCCCGTTCAGTAAATAGAGAGTAGAAACCTTTCTTTCAGTGATTAGTAGAAGAGTGTGGACTTGTAACTGGAAATTACGGTTAGCATGTTCTCCATCGCTTTCTGCTGACCGCAGAAATAGTTTTCAGGCTCTCATAAACAAACGTCGCCGCCACCCCACCCACAGCGTGGTTGCAAATAGTTCACGAGCAGTTCATCCGCTCACCGGTGCTTAAGCTATCGCCTGGCTAGTGTCCACCAGCTGCAACCAGCCAGCCAAGCTGGGATCGCCGCCTTTCAGAGCCACGTGGAGCCACCAACAGGCTTCGTCCTAGCCACGCAGAGATTTGGCTTCTCAACGCTCGGTCCTCCCGAGCTTTCGTATCTTGATTCGTTATTGTGATTGTGTTTAGATACATTTGTCTCGTCGTTTGGTCCTTAATACTTTGACTCTACTTTATTGTTTATGACTCAGCCTTTGTAGATGAACAGTGAAACTTCGACTTAAACTATCAGAAGTGTTTAGTAAGAAGGAAAGAGAGACCTCGAGTGAAAACATTTTTTTGTTCCAAGATGGAGTAGCGTGAATTTGTGTTATTAGGGCTTTAGTTTTCCTCACCCAAACCTGAATGGGCGAATTCACATTGTGTAATAGTAGCTGTGATCCAATGGGGCAGAAATTGTTGCTCATCATCCGAGCTTATCAACAGCCAGCTATTCTAAAGTATTTCCTCGACGCTCCAACATCTGGTCATCTGGGACTTGTGAAGAGTCTACACGGGATCGGACGCACGTATCAATGGTCAGTGCTCTACCAATCCATTAGACACTATCTGATTCACTATGAGGAATGTCAACGATGGAAGCACGAGTCACAGTTACCTCTGGTGCATCTGGTATTAATCCCACCTGCAGCAACGTCATTCAATCGAACTGGGATCGACCTCCATGGACAATGATGTCAAACAGATACATTTGTGTACAGTACTGCCTATCGTGACATTTGCATGCAAAACATCGAAGCAAGACACTGTAGGCTTCACATTATTATTTCTGCTCCACTGTCGCAAGACCCAAACAATAGATACACTTTTTCCATATCAACTGGACGATACTCAGGGTGACTACAGAAAACACCTCATCACCAGGATTGCTGACGCAAGGCAAATGGACCGTATACGGACACTGGATGTCCAGGAGAAAGACCGAGGGCGCTATAACGCCAAGCACTGACCAGCGAGATACAGCCGGGCAGACCTGGTACGGATTTTTACACCTGTGCAGTAAGTGGGACTATCGGGAAAGTTACTAAAGTGCTACTTTGTGCCTTATCGTATCCTTCGTCGCTTGTCGGACGTCACGTATGAAGTCCACGATTATGACCTTCATCAAGAAGACAAAAGTGTAGAGACGTCGTACATGACCTCTATGTGAAGCTCTGCTACAGTCCACAAGTGACGCTCGGAGGTTCAAGGAAACTGACGGCACGACGGAGGGGTTATCTCAGATGTTCATCATTTTGAAGAGGATGTAACGGACCAAGTAGAACTAAAACAGCGGGACGCTATTTCTCCAGAAGAGGGTGCAGTACCGTGAGCTATGGAGCATGCTGTGTGGTGAAGTGGTTAAAGTTGTTGCCTAATGTGTTTCGTATTGCTAGCTCAAACCCGACCATCAGCAACTGTTTGTTATTTACTATTTATGATTTATGGAAGGTTCTTGAAATATCACATATTTGTAATGTTTACAAATTCTGGAATATAGCATGTTTGTTTAAATATCAGTATTCTTAAATATTCTGTGTTACACGAATCTAAACAACTGCACCCACCGCCCAGGATTTCATTTATGTGCATTAGTGTTCGTAATAAACTTGCTTTCAGTGTCAAGTGTTGTATAGTAATTTACTTACAGAACAGCCGCAAGTGGGACTGAAAATATCCCGTTGAGTTGTTACTTTACTTTATTGTAAATACTGTGTTTATAATAAAATAGAGTCACAACTGAAGCGGACATTTTCAGTCTTACAAAGTGATGTGCTTCATTGATGACCCTGCTTTCAGATTTCGACTTGGTGTGTGATTACCACATAACAATATGTTTGGTAGTTTCTACATCCACACCCTGTAAACTATTATCTTGTCACCTACCCACGCTACATAGACAATTCAAATAGAGTTTACATCCACTCAAAAAGTGCACCGAGTCTCGTGACAGTGTGAAGTCGCCTAACATCTTCGACAAGGCGACGGTTGCTTGCAGTAAGTCATCTCCCCTCTGTTACGTAGTTCCCTCACATTTTATGTTATTCGGGTAACTTCGATGTGATTAATTATCTTTTGATAGTTGGCAATATCCCCAGCATCTTATGAATTTGGTTGTTGATCCCTTTTCGCAGCCAGTAAGCAACCTGTTCCCTTATCCCTCTCGTGTTTCACGTGAGTTTGAATTGTTACCTTTTTCCTGTCAAACAACATAAAACACATCAGTTTGCTACGAGAGAAAATAACGGCAGACCAAACATTAACCGTCAACGTACTATATACGAGGGTAAGTCAATTACTGCCCGCAATTTAGTTATATTTTCGTTTATTTCGGTAGTGCTGTCGTTTTACGTTGATGACGCATGCTTTGTTTATTTGTTGTTACATAGCAGTTTTCAAGCTGCTAGGTCAGTTTCGTTATCGCTGCCGTGCTGTTAATCATAGCTGCTCCGCTGTCTGTTTGCACCAAAGAAGACCAACGTTCAGTGATCCGTTTTTTGCGGTCGGGAGGCATGTCAGGGGCCGAAATTCATCGAAGACTTTCGGTACAGTACGGGAACAGTGTTTTGCGGTAACGGAGTGTCTACGAATGGATTGAAAAACTCCGAAATGATCGCACAAGTGTTACGCACGATGAAGGAGCCGGACGACCGTTTACCGCCACAAATGAAGAAACCATTGAGCATTCATGTGAAGTGATTCTCTTAGACGGACGATTAACTACTGACGAAGTGGCACATCGTATGCAGATTAGTCACGGTTCTGCCTACGAAATCATCCACACCAGACCTAGGTTTCACAAAGTTTGTGCAAGATGGGTCCCAAAACAACTCACACAGTTGCATAAACAAACGCGCTTGGACATCTGAAAAAAAAGAAAGAAAGACCATTATGGTAAAGAAAGGGACAACTTCTTAAACAGGATAATTACTGGTGACGAAACATGGATCCATCATTACGAGCCGGAGAGTAAACGGCAGAGTATGGAATGGAAACATCCAAATTCGACGTACAAGAAAAAGTTCAAGACCCAACCGTCCGCATGGAAACTGATGCTTAGTGTTTTTTTTGGGACGCACAATGTCCAGTGCTGGAACATTATGGGGAAAGGGGCACAACAATAAACAGTGAGATGCTTACTGCCAGGCTAAAGCCTGCAATTCGTAGCAAACGCCGAGGATTGCTGTCAAAAGGTCTTGTGTTGTTGCACGACAATGCCCGTCCGCATACTGCTGCCCACACTGCTGAAACGCTTAAGAAACTCAAATCTGAAGTACTGGATCATCCTCCATATAGTCCCGATCTTGCTCCTTCCGACTATCACTTGTTTCGTCCACTGAAACAGGCATTAAGGGACCGTCGATTTGCCTCGGACGAAGCAGTGAAAGAATGGGTCGCATCTCAACCGAGAACCTTCTTTTATGAGGGCATCAAGAAGCTTGAACAACGATAGACCAAGTGCGTTGAAACGCTAGGAGACTATGTTGAAAAATGATGTTCTTGTAAGTTTTCTACTTGATTACAATAAAATTTTATAACTACTTTGCGAATGATAATTTACTTACCCTCGTATAAATTGCCTGTATCAGGAAGCGGTGGTCTAACAGGAGTGCGTGGATCTAGTGAATAACAGATCTTGCTGTTTCGTTCTGCATCTTTCAAGCCCAACTGCACCTCCTCCATCGTTATAACTTACCTGATATTAACTGTAGGACATGTACCAACACGTTGCCCACTGGCATACGAAATCTGAGAAGGAATATACTGCGAAAATAACACGAAAATAACCGAAAATAATACACCCGAAAATGAATCACGGACAAATCTGGTAAAAACTTACTGTATTGCGGGGCCCAGTGTCTCCAGGTTTTGTAGTTGTACATTCTTTACAACAGTTGCACAAAATTATCGATGCTTCGATCAGAATTCACAGTGCTCTCACTAACGTAAGTTTTGACTCTCGCCCCGACACAACCGATACACAAGAGAGAGTTACGTCCACCACAATGCACAATGCTAATCTGCACAGTTATGTTATGCTCTTAAACTTGTACCTGCCATGTGGATCTTGCTACGACACTGCCAGGATAGTTTAGTTATGCTGGCACTTATCAACAAGCACAAAATAACAGAATCTCCTCCCTGTCACAACTACACTACTGGCCATTAAAATTGCTACACCAAGAAGAAATGCAGATGATAAACGGGTATTCATTGGACAAATCTATTATACTAGAACTGACATGTGATTACATTTTCACGTAATTTGGGTGCATAGATCCTGAGAAATCAGTACCCAGAAGAACCACCTCTGGCCGTAATAACAGCCTTGATACGCCTGAGCATCGAGACAAACAGAGCTTGGATGGCGTGTACAGGTACAGCTGCCCATGCAGCTTCAACACGATACCACAGTACATCAAGAGTAGTGACTGGCGTATTGTGAAGAGCCATTAGCTCGGCCACCATTGACCAGACGCTTTCATTTGGTGAGAGATCTGGAGAATGTGCTGGCCAGGGCAGCAGTCGAACATTTTCTGTATCCAGAAAGGCCCGTACAGGACCTGCAACATGAGGTCGTGCATTATCCTCCTGAAATGTAGGGTTTCGCAATGATCGAATGAAGGGTAGAGCCACGGGTCGTAACATATCTGAAATGTAACGTCCACTGTTCAAAGTGCCGTCAATGCGAACAAGAGGTGACCGAGACGTGTAACCAATGGCACCCATAACATCACGCTGGGTGATACGCCAGTATGGCGATGACGAATACACACTTCCAATGTGCGTTCACCGCGATGTCGCCAAACACGGATGCGACCATCATGATGCTGTAAACAGAACCTGGATTCATCCGAAAAAATGACATTTTGTCATTCGTGCACCCAGGTTCGTCGTTGAGTACACCATCGCAGGCGCTCCTGTTTGTGATGCAGCGTCAAGGGTAACCGCAGCCATGGCCTCCGAGCTGATAGTCCATGCTGCTGCAAACGTCATCGAACTGTTTGTGCAGATGGTTGTCTTGCAAACGTCCCCATGAGTTGAATCAGGGATCGAGACGTGGCTGCACTATCCATTACAGTCATGCGGATAAGATGCCTGTCATCTCTACTGTCTCTACGAGGCCATTGGGATCCAGCACGGCGTTCCGTATTACCCTCCTGAACCCACCGATTCCATATTCTGCTAACAGTCATTGGACCTCAACCAACGCGAGCAGCAATGTCGCGTTACGATAAAACGCAATCGCGATAGGCTACAATCCGACCTTTATCAAAGTCGGAAACGTGATGGTACGCATTTCTCCTCCTCACAGGGGGCATCACAGCAAAGTTTCACCAGGCAACGCCGGTCAACTGCTGTTTGTGTATGAGAAATCGGTTGGAAACTTTCCTCATGTCAGCGCGTTGTAGATGTCGCCACCGGCGCCAACCTTGTGCATATCACAGCATCTTCTTCCTGTCGGTTAAATTTCGCGTCTGTAACACCTCATCTTCGTGGTGTAGTAATTTCAATGGCCAGTAGTGTAAATAGTCATCAGCGACGCTGAAGTCACAACACTGAAGCAGCAAACATTGGAACAGTACAGACAGCCAACTTACCTGCATGGATTGTGGCAATGGCGTCGCGACTGGAATCAGCTTTGTGCATTGTCTGACATCATCTAAATCGTCGAATTTATCACCGATCATAAATATGATTTTAATCACCAAACAAATTTACTTCCTACACGACATGATAAACAAATACACTCCTGGAAATGGAAAAAAGAACACATTGACATCGGTGTGTTAGACCCACCATACTTGCTCCGGACACTGCGAGAGGGCTGTACAAGCAATGATCACACGCACGGCACAGCGGACACACCAGGAACCGCGGTGTTGGCCGTCGAATGGCGCTAGCTGCGCAGCATTTGTGCACCGCCGCCGTCAGTGTCAGCCAGTTTGCCGTGGCATACGGAGCTCCATCGCAGTCTTTGACACTGGTAGCATGCCGCGACGGCGTGGACGTGAACCGTATGTGCAGTTGACGGACTTTGAGCGAGGGCGTATAGTGGGCATGCGGGAGGCCGGGTGGACGTACCGCCGAATTGCTCAACACGTGGGGCGTGAGGTCTCCACAGTACATCGATGTTGTCGCCAGTGGTCGGCGGAAGGTGCACGTGCCCGTCGACCTGGGACCGGACCGCAGCGACGCACGGACGCACGCCAAGACCGTAGGATCCTACGCAGTGCCGTAGGGGACGGCACCGCCACTTCCCAGCAAATTAGGGACACTGTTGCTCCTGGGGTATCGGCGAGGACCATTCGCAACCGTCTCCATGAAGCTGGGCTACGGTCCCGCACACCGTTAGGCCGTCTTCCGCTCACGCCCCAACATCGTGCAGCCCGCCTCCAGTGGTGTCGCGACAGGCGTGAATGGAGGGACGAATGGAGACGTGTCGTCTTCAGCGATGAGAGTCGCTTCTGCCTTGGTGCCAATGATGGTCGTATGCGTGTTTGGCACCGTGCAGGTGAGCGCCACAATCAGGACTGCATACGACCGAGGCACACAGGGCCAACACCCGGCATCATGGTGTGGGGAGCGATCTCCTACACTGGCCGTACACCACTGGTGATCGTCGAGGGGACACTGAATAGTGCACGGTACATCCAAACCGTCATCGAACCCATCGTTCTACCATTCCTAGACCGGCAAGGGAACTTGCTGTTCCAACAGGACAATGCACGTCCGCATGTATCCCGTGCCACCCAACGTGCTCTAGAAGGTGTAAGTCAACTACCCTGGCCAGCAAGATCTCCGGATCTGTCCCCCATTGAGCATGTTTGGGACTGGATGAAGCGTCGTCTCACGCGGTCTGCACGTCCAGCACGAACGCTGGTCCAACTGAGGCGCCAGGTGGAAATGGCATGGCAAGCCGTTCCACAGGACTACATCTAGCACCTCTACGATCGTCTCCATGGGAGAATAGCAGCCTGCATTGCTGCGAAGGGTGGATATACACTGTACTAGTGCCGACATTGTGCATGCTCTGTTGCCTGTGTCTATGTGCCTGTGGTTCTGTCAGTGTGATCATGTGATGTATCTGACCCCAGGAATGTGTCAATAAAGTTTCCCCTTCCTGGGACAATGAATTCACGGTGTTCTTATTTCAATTTCCAGGAGTGTATATTACATATGTAACAGTTGCAAAAACAAGGCGTATTTTGCCATAACTGTGGAGCTGCATCTAGCAACATGTCCGATCACTTCAGGCTCAAGCCACATTCTTCTGAACAATGATGCATCCTTAGCACTGCTGCCCGTCCAGGGCGAAAATGACGTGACACCGTCACCGTTTAGAGTTGTCACTGTTTTTGATACTAGAATACCTTCCATCCAAAGCTCCAAGTGATACCCTTATGGAATGATAACAGCCACAATTCAGCCTATCTCCTAACTATTGAAAGTCGTAACTTTTATTGTGTTCTCCTCTTCCTCTGTCTTTTTACGACACTTTGGACTCTTCCACCCAGTTAGAAAGAAAGGATTTTCACTGCTCCAAACTACGCAGTACTTTTGCTTAGGACACATTTTTTACCCATCCGCCAGCCTTCGAAACTTTCCCGACGGCGTGCCTTCAGCCGCTTCCCGGTGACGCATCTTCACGGTCAGCGCCGCCCCAGTCTGCGACAATGGCGAAGACCGCTCGCTTCAGTCACTCGTGAATTTAGATCGATCAGCTGAATTAAAACTTGAACATCTCGTTATTCGCTACATCTACATTTATACTCCGCAAGCCACCCAAAGGTGTGTGGCGGAGGGCACTTTAGGTGTCACTGTCATTAGCTCCCTTTCCTGTTCCAGTCGCGTATGTTTCGAGGGAAGAACCACTGCCGGAAAGCCTCCGTGCGCGCTCGAATCTCTCTAATTTTACATTCGTGATCTCCTCGGGAGGTATAAGTAGGGGGAAGCAATATATTCGATACCCCATCCAGAAACGCACCCTCTCGAAACCTGGGCAGCAAGCTACACCGCGATGCAGAGCGCCTCTCTTGCTGAGTCTGCCACTTGAGTTTGCTAAACATCTCCGTAACGCTATCACGCTTACCAAATAACCCTGTGACGAAACGCGCCGCTCTTCTTTGGATCTTCTCTATCTCTTCTGTCAACCCGACCTGGTACAGATCCCACACTGATGAGCAATACTCAAGTATAGGTCGAACGAGTGTTTTGTAAGCCACCTCCTTTGTTGATGGACTTCATTTTCTAAGGACTCTCTCAATAAAGCTCAAACTGGCACCCACCTTACCAACGATTAATTTTATATGATCATTCCGCTTCAAATCGTTCCGTAGGCATACTACCAGATATTTTACAGAAGTAACTGCTACCAGTGTTTGTTCCACTATCATATAATCATATAATAAAGGATCCTTCTTTCTATGTATTCGCAATACCTTACATTTTCTTATGCTGCAACTTCTCTGTATACTACAGCATCATCTGCGAAAAGCCGCATGGAACTTCCGACACTATCTACTAGGTCATTTATATATATTGTGAAAAGCAATGGTCCCATAACACACCCCTGTGGCACGCCAGAGGTCACTTTAACGTCTGTAGATGTCTCTCCATTGAGAACAACATGCTGTGTTTGTTTGCTGAAAACTCTTCAATGCAGTCACACAGCTGCTCTGATATTCCGTAGGCTCTTACTTTGCTTATCAGGCGACAGTGCGGAACTGTATCGAACGCCTTCCGGAAGTCAAGGAAAGTGGCATCTACCTGGTAGCCTGTATATAATATTTTCTGGGTCTCATGAACAAATAAAGTGAGTTGGGTCTCACACGATCGCTGTTTCCGGAATCCGTGTTGATTCCTACAGAGTAGATTCTGGGTTTCCAGAAATGGCATGATACGCGAGCAAAAAACATGTTCTAAAATTCTACAACAGATCGATGTCATAGATATAGGCCTATAGTTTTGGGCATCTGCTCGACGACCCCTCTTGAAAGCTGGAACTACCTGTGTTCTTTTCGAACCATTTGGAACCTTCCGTTCCTCTTGACCTCTTGAGACTTGCGGCACACGGCTGTTAGACGGGGGGGGGGGAATGTTCTTTCGCGTACTCTGTGTAGTAGAATCGAATTGGTATCCCGTCATGTCCAGTGGACTTTTCACGCTGCGTTTGTCACAACAATTATTCTGATATACTTGCTCAGTTCCTTCTTTCAGTACTTTAATTTACCTGTTTATGGACGACGCGATGAGGATGGACAGTGGACAGATATACCACTGCCATGTCTAAAGGATTCGACGTTTTGGACTCCTGAACTGTGAGAAATCTTAAAAACAATAAAATCACAGCATCTGAGGGGTAAAGCTAACGAAAAATTCAGAAAATTAAGTGGACTCGTAAAATAGGGAATAAGATGGTTCTAAGCAGGCTCAGAAAACGTGGAAACACTTACTAGAAGAAGAGGTAGTGCAGTAGCAGATGTGCAACATTACTAGAGTACAGCTGCCACGATACTAATTGAACCCATAAAGGGCAACAGCTATAGAGCAATACAGAGACTCTAGTAAATGCTACACATCATTGAGAACGCTGAGTGGAAACACTATTCTGTTCTAAAAGTTTGCCACACGAGAGAAAATCGTTGCAGGCCGCAACAAACTAGTCAGAAGACTGATGAAGACAAAAAAAGACATCTGCCCATATCCTTATTTCTAATTGAAATCACTGAGTGCTTATTGCAAAACTGTTATCATTAATTAGGGTATCTAGTAGCAGTTGAAACTACATTGGCTAACAAAAGAAAGTGAAGCACCGAGAAGAGGTGGTAGCATGTCAAAGTAGCTTCACAAACACACACACACACACACACACACACACACACACACACACACACACACACACACACTCAGTGAGTATGTAAACGGCTAGAGCTGCAATTCTCTGAGAGAGGTAGAACGACCACCAGAGTGCATTAATGTTGTTCTTGTTTAGTGTGCTTACCAGACCTGATGGGATATACACTCATGCTCATAAATTAAGAATAACTGCAGAATGTGGTGCCACGCAACGTGGCACTACACAAAACTGGCGCTAATAGCATAGGCACATAGGGAACACACACGGCACAGATCTGTAAGTCCACGGTATTGGTGATAGGTTGAGAAAACCGTCCTGAAACACATGTGCTATAAAACGTAACTGTTTTCTGCGCATGTACCCCGATATCAATGTGGGATATGACCACCGTGAACACGAACACAGGCTGTACGAGGGGTTGGCATACTCTGGATTAGGTGGTGGAGCAGCTGCTGGGATATAGCCTCCCGTTCTTGCATCAGTGCCTGTCGGAGCTCCTGAAGTGTCCTAGGGGTTTAAAGATGTGCAGCGATACGTTGACCGAGAGCATCCCAGACGTGCTCGATGGGGTTTAGGTCTGGAGAACAGGCATGCCACTCCGTTCGCCTGATATATTCTGTTTCAAGGTACTCCTCTACGATGGCAGCTCGGTGGGGCCGTGCGTTATCATCCATCAGGAGGAAGATGGGACCCACTGCATCCCTGAAAAGGCGGACACACTGGTGCAAAATGACATCCCGGTACACCTCACCTGTTACAGTTCCTCTGTCAAAGACATGCAGGGGTGCACATGCACCAATCATAATCCCACCCCACACCATCAAACCATAAACTCCATACACGTCCCTTTCAAGGACATTAAGGGGTTGGTATCAGGTTCCAGGTTCACGCTATATGAAAACCCGGCGAGAACCACTGTTCAGGGTATACCTGGATTCGTCCGTGAACATAACCTGGGACCATTGTTCCAACGACCATGTACTGTGTTCTTGGCACTAGGCTTTACAGGCTCTCCTGTGACCAGGGGTCAGTGGAATGCACCTTGCTGGTCTCCGTGCGAATAAACCATGAATGTTCAGTCGTCTGTTGACTGTGTGTCTGGAGACAACTGCTCCAGTGGTTGCAGTAAGGTCCCGAGCAAGGCTACCTGCAGTACTCCGTGGCCGTCTGCGGACACTGATGGTGAGATATCGGTCTTCTTATGGTGTTGTACACTGTGGACATCCTGCACTGTAGTGCCTGGACACGTTTCCTGTCTGCTGGAATCGTTGCCATAATCGTGAGATCACACTTTGTGGCACACGGAGGGCCCGTGCTACAACCTGCAGTGTTTGACCAGCTTCCAGTCGCCCTAGTATTCTACCCCTCATAACGTCATCAACATGTGTTCTTTGAGCCATTATCAACACACAGTTCCCATTAGCACGTCTGAAAACGCCTGCACACTTACTCGCTTCAGCGTACTCTGACATGCACCAATACACCTCTGGACTGTTGCTAGCGCCACCGTGCGACGATCACAGGTCAAATGCAGCGCATGGTCATACCCCGAGGTGATTTGAACCCGCAAACCACCCACCAGAGCATTTTTTCGCCATGTATCAGCATTATCCTTAATTTATGAGCATAATTGTATAAGGGGCGTGAGCAATGTCGTGTGTTGAGAGAAGGACAGGGAGCTGCCACATAGTCGTTTGAGAAAGCATTACCAGCATTGACAGAGTCTGATATGGGTCTTATTGTGGGTTTCCATGGCCAGCTGATCGGATCGGTCGACCACATCTGACCACCACAAAGGAGGTATTTTGCACCAAAGCACGTCGTAACCCCTCCATATCTGCACCTGACATAGGGGAAGAAGTAATGGGCTCCCTGCAACAATCTGCGCCATCCTGCCCCATTAGCCAGAGACTAGCAGGAGCATGACTAGGGAATTAGCGATGATTGGCGTCGCATTGTGTTCAGAGCAATCGCGGTTCTGCATTATCCCAGATGACCGTCGTCGGCGAATATGGCACTGTTTGGGGATAGGGCCCATTTTTCCAATGTTTTGGACAGTCACTCTTGGGGTGTCACCTGGTATGACCTCAGCTACCACTTGGCAGCGATTGAGGGAACTATGAGGGCACAACGGTATATCATAGTCATCCTGTGTCTTCGTGTGTTAATTCTCATGCGACGGTATCGTGGTGCCATTTTTCAACACGACAATTCTCGTCCACACATCGGCGAGTGTCTCTATGACCGGATTGAATGATGTTGTTGTATTCCTGTGGTCAGTAATATTCCGATGGAGCAATTGTGGAACCGTCTCGGATGTCAGATTCGTCCCAGAGCCGGTAACCAGATACAACAGTTGTGGGCTAGCTTCCTCAGAAGAGGATGCAACGGCTTTCCCAACCGAGGGAATGCATGCATCCAAGTAAGACGAGGTCATACTGATAAGCGAGCTCATGCTGCCAAATTCTGTGTAAACTTGACTAGATTTTGTAATAGCTGAAATAATATCACATACCGTTTCAGAACGTGAAGTTTAGTTCACTTCCTCCTCCCCTTATGGGTGTTTTAGTTTTTTGCAAGGCAGTGTACTTAACGACTGTTTTAGTCTACTCATCCACACGATTTGCTTATGTATGCATTAAAAGCTCACGGGATGAAAAATTAATCACTCATATAGATATCACTACAAACACTGTCTAATACCGTGTAATTCCGCCCTTGGACTTGATAATCGCTTGGATTCTGTTAGGAAGTGAGTCCACAAGCTTGTACAAATACGTTGCATCCAGGTTAAGACACTCGCTGAGGATTTGATCGCGCAATTTCTCCACATTGTAGGGATTCTGATGTCGGCGTTTTACCCAATGTTCCAACATCCCCCAAGATTTTTCTACGGGGTTTCAGTCAGCTGACTTTGTAGGCCAGTCGAGATATAATAGGGTGGGGTTTGGGAATTGATTAGAATAGCAGTCACGTATTGTTCCAACCCGGTGAATTCTGCTGTTGTAGTATTCTCATCATACAGATGTTGACCGAAAGTCAACATCTGATCGTTCAGAATGCTTAAATAAAGATGTTGGTTCATGTTAGTGGACACCTCAGTGAGCAATCCCAGTTCATGATAAGAAAAAACCCCAAAACATTAGAGACTCATTTCCAGCCTGAACCTGACCTCGTACACATGCAGGATGAAATGTCTCATTTGGCCTTCGGTACACTCGACGACGCGCTTCATTTGAATATGGGCCAAAATGTGATTCGTCAGATCCACTACGTTCAGCCAACCAGCTGCTGTTTACGTTAGATGGCTCCTAGCCCACTGAAGACCTTAGCTGTATGTGACTGAATGAGCAATGGCCTCTTGCGAGGTGACGACTCCAAATGTTCATCGCATGCACCTCCCGATGGAATATCCTCTCACTAACAGGCGGGTATGGAGGTTCATTCACCACCTGCAGCAAATCCTGTCCTTGAGCCGGCCGTTTGGTGCGAGGCCGGCGTCTGCAGTCTGTTTGTGTCGCAGATTAATGAGTTCACGCAGTCACGGCCCGTTTGGAGGCGCGCGTGCTCGCCAACAGCGTCGTGCTTCTGGGAGCGTGCCAAGCTCGGCGCCCGTGGCCTCACTCTTACCGCGAAGGTCTGCTGCGGCCCACAGATCCTATCATCGACGATACACCGAAAGAATACAGGTCATCAAGACTCTGCGTTCACGGACCCCCACAGATTACCTCGCTGCAAGTACAAGATGCTGCAGGGAGAAATACCATCGTCACTCACCCCAATCTCCTTTCTCCCCACCCTCCCGAATCTTTTACCATAACATCAAATTCCCAACCCCTTCTCACCCACACTGAACTTCTACATATATATATTTGATAGTAACAGGAAGCTCAACTCTAACAATCGTATTGTTACTCCTCCAATTTCCAATACAGTTACGCTCTCGCACCTGTAACCGCACGTTCCATCAACCTTACACCTATACATACTCAACATCCTCTCCCGACAAAACTGACTCCCTCCCCCAGACAGTGAGATCTGCCCTGATATTTACTCATATCTGTCCATTCATATCTCTCTTCCCTCCTTATTCTACCTCACATCATAGCTCCCCTGCCCCGCTCCACTGTACCTCATTTGATTTTCTCTTGATACCGTTGGCCAGCCAACAATCCAAGTCCTCTACTCCATTTCTGCCTCCTACAACTCCTCGCTCCATATACCCCATCTTAGATTACAACCCAGCAGAGCACATTGCTTATACTTCCAATCTACAACCCTACATATTCTTTAAACTTATCAGTTATAACTATATCCCTTCTCTCTCCTATCTCCGTTCCTTCCCAGAGGTGGTCCTACCAGTGGTAGTGCTAAGTGCAGTGCTTCTTTTTAAGAGCTGCCATTTTTCTGCTACAAGTCATTTTTATTTGAAAAAAAAGAACGAAGTTTTATTTGTTAATACCTTCAAAGAAAATAATCTTTTTTCAACGTAAATAATTCACCTCTTTTGACTACACTAAAAAACCATTAGACTGAAAAGCAGAAACTATGTACCGCTGGAGGTCTACCGCCACCTATATGGAACCAGGGGGAAGAAACAACAATTAAAAAGAAAAATTAGTACTCATCTCGTTCTACGCCGCCTCATCCAGTTTCCACATTTTTTATCCCCTGAGTTCCTATGAAACAAATAACCTGAAAACTCAGTCTGAGTGCCCTTTTACACTCTTCTCGCCAATCAAAATGTCTTACAGCACCCTTCTTCTATGCACCTCCATGCCTTGCACACACTCTCGAATGAAATTTCAACCCACTCCACACCTCATTAGCGAAAACAGATATCGATTTCTCATTCACCAGTCCAGCTGACTGCAGATAAACATTGTGATCCCTATGTACTTTAAATATTAGTGAAGCCAGACATTGTCAGGAAGGACACAGAATTCTTACTATAGTTTATTAAACAAAAATTATAATTAAAAAATTTTAATGTAGAAAATTTTTAATGCCTAGACCACAAATTTTTAGTGTCCAATTAAAGCATGACAGTTGATTTCAGTTGTATTCTTCAACCATCTTCAGATCATTCAAATTATAAAAAAGCGGTGAACATGCATTGAAAAACATCATCATTAGCTGTACTCGTGCAGTCACAAGCATTCGTATTATGCACCAACAAGACTATGACAGTATGCAGTTAAAAACTTCATCGTGAACGAGACAGATTATCAACCATAAGCTGACTGTAATAAAGAAGAAATTTGACGCAATTTTTTCTAATATAACAGGTCATTTTCCATCTTTATTACCGTCCTCGTTTGTTTAATGTAGACTGAAGATCCAAACAAACTGGTACACCTGTTTAATATCGTGCAGGACCCCAGCGAACACGCAAAAGTGCCGCAGCATGACGCGACATGTATGAAGTAGTGCTGGAGGGAACTGACATCATGAATCCTGCAGGGCTGTCCATAAATCCATAAGAATAGAAGGGGGTGGAGATCTCTTCTGAACAGCACGTTGTAAAGCATCCCAGATATGCTCAATAATGTTCATGTCTGGGTGTTTGGTGGCCAGTGGAAGTCTTTACACTCAGAAGAGCATTCCTGGAACCACATCGCAGCAATTCTGGACGTGTGGGGTGTCGCATTGTGCTGCTGGAATTGCCCAAGTCCGTCGGAATGCATAATGGACACGAATGGATGCAGGTGATCAGACAGGATGCTTACGTACGTGTCACCTATCAGTGTCGTATACAGACGTATCAGGAGTCCCATATCACTCCAGCTGTACACGCCCCACACCGTTACAGAGCCTCTACAAGCCTTAACAGTCCCTTGTTGACATGCAGGGTCCATGTATTCATGAGGTTGTCTCCATACCCGTACACGTCCATTCGCCCGATACAATTTGAAACGAAACTCGTCCGACCAGGCAACATGTTTCCAATAATCAACTGCCCATGTCCATGTTGACTGTCCCAGGCGTGGTGTAAAACTTTGTGTCATGCCCAAGGGTACACGAGCGGGCCTTCGGCTCCGAAAGCCCATATCGATGATGTTTAGTTGAATGGATCGCACACTTGCATTTGTTGACGGCCCAGCATTGAAATCTGCAGCAATTAGCGGATGGGCTGCACTTCTTTCACGCTAAACGATTCTCATCAGTCACCGTTCGTCCCGTTCTTGCAGGATCCTTTCCTGGGCGCAACGATGTAAGAGATTTGATGTTTTACCGGATTCCTAATATTCACAGTAGGCTCGTGAAATGGTAGTACGGGAAATTCCCCACTTCATCGCTACCTCGAAGATGCTGTGTTCCATCGCTCGTGCGCCGCCATTAACCCCAAGTTCAAACTCACTTAAATCTTGATGACCTGCCATTGTAGCAGCAGTAACCGATCTAACAGCAGCGCCACACACTTGTTATCTTATGTAGGCGTTGCCGACCGCAACGCCGTATTCTCCATATTTACATATCTCTGTATTTGAATACGCATGCCTATACAAGCTTCTTTGGGGCTTCAGTGTATTTTAACTATTTCATCAGATGTTCTTGTTTTGAAATGATATGTTTTTATCCATGAAATTTTTTTTATTACAATTACCACTTCACTAGTTTCATTTTGTCATTTTAATATGATTTGTATCTTTGAGTGAAGATATAATTTGTCCTGCTTCCAGTCTGCCCAGTTGTGGGACATGGAAGTCCAATTTAGGATTATGAAATGAGACTCGACGTTCCCTACTCTTAGCAGCACCAACATCTTTTTGTGTTGCCTTTAGACCTCATTAATTAAACATAATTCCCTAATGAATTTCCCAATGACTTTCCAGTGATGTTGAACCTTTTACAATTCTCATATTGCCCGCCTCACTTCTTTTCTGTAATAACTAAAAGCTCTATGGCTCCAAGACATCATCATCATCGTATAACTTACATCTCTGTTGTGTCACCCACATCTTTTACCGTCTATCGTTGTAACAGTCAAATCGCACGAACAACAAGAAACTCAACAGCAATGATCTCACGATGATCAGCGCTAATCCCTCAAGTAGTGTCTTCCTATTTAATGTTCATCTTTCTGCTGGGCTACAGAAGAAATTCATCAAACTAGGTGGAGCCCATCAATTTGTTTGGAATACTTATTATAATATTTGCTGATCAGTCTACAAACAGTATTTATCGGATATAAAAGTTGTAGC
The DNA here is from genome assembly GCF_021461395.2 of Schistocerca americana. Taxonomy (NCBI): domain Eukaryota; kingdom Metazoa; phylum Arthropoda; class Insecta; order Orthoptera; family Acrididae; genus Schistocerca; species Schistocerca americana. The sequence continues at coordinate 928,513,575 of NC_060119.1, read as the reverse complement.
TACTTTGCTCTTAGAAAGGCAAAACCGAGAGATATACGAGGGCCGTTCAGAAAGTAACCTCCGGTTGATTTAAAAAAATACACCAAGTTAAATAAAAATATTTTAATATATACATCTTACAACTACATCTTTGCACTATTTTTCTACATAGTCTCCATAGCGATTGAGGCACTTATCGTATCTCTTCACAAGCTTTGAAATTCCTTCTGCATAAAAATCACCCGCTTGTGCCTGGAGCCAGCCTGTGACCGCATCTTTGAGCTCTTCGTCGTCATCAAACCGCTGTGACCCGAGCCATTTCTTCAAATGCATGAAGAGGTGATAATCACTGGGCGCCAGGTCTGGGCTGTAAGGTGGATGGTTGATAACGTCCCACTTGGACTCAAGAAGGGCCGTTGTTCTGCGAGCAGAGTGAGGACGGGCGTTATCGTGCACACGGCGTTTGTTCTGTATAGCCCGTCGTAACTTTTTTATTGTTTCACAGTACACGTCTTGATTAATGGTCGTACCACGTTCCATGAATTCAACCAACAACACCCCTTTGGCATCCCAAAACACCGTTGCCATCAGTTTTCTGGCAGAAAAATCTTGCGAGGCTTTTTTTGGTTTGGTAGGCGAATTTGAATGTGCCCACATCTTTGATTGTTCTTTTGTCTCAGGGTTCACGTACTTAATCCAGGTTTCGTCACCGGTCACGATTCTGTTTAACAATGGTTCTCCTTCGTCCTCATAACGTGACAGAAAGTCTAATGCAGAGGCCATTCTTTGAGTTTTGTGGTGGTCGGTAAGAATTTTGGGCACCCATCGTGCACAGAACTTACGGTAACCCAATCTTGCTGTCACTATCTCGTACAAGAGAGTCTTAGAAATCTGTGGAAAACCAGTAGACAACTCCGACATTGAGAAACGTCGATTTTCACGAACTTTTGCATCAACTGTCTGAACGAGTTCGTCAGTCACCAATGATGGTCTACCATTCCTCTCTTCATCATGAACGTTTTCTCGTCCACTTTTAAATAAACGTACCCATTCACGGACAACTCCTTCACTCATAACTCTTGGTCCGTACACGGCACAAAGCTCACGATGAATAGCTGCTGCAGAATATCCTTTGGCTGTAAAAAACCTTATGACAGCACGCACTTCACATTTGGCGGGGTTTTCTATTGCAGCACACATTTCAAACTGCCACAAAAACTAAACTAGCGCAGGTACGACGTTCACTCGACCACGGCTTGATGCCGACTGACCTGTTGAGTGCGTGAACGCACAGATGGCGTCGCTACTCCCCCCACAACCCGCACTGTGACCAATCGGAGGTTACTTTCTGAACCGCCCTCGTATAAGCTCGCTGCAGAAGTGTGAGCGGTGCGTCCAAATGGACCTCGGTTACGTTGGAAAACGACAGCTACAAGTTTTATGGTGCTGTAAGAAATGAGGGATGATGACAATCACTGCCCGTGATAAGTCGAGGATAGACCATAGTAATAAGCTAAACTAATCTTTCTGTAGTTTGACTACTTGGACGGCTACATGTTCCGGCATAAATCTGTTCCATACCTTTAAACAAAAGGAGTTAGTTGTGCTTGTAGATTTACTTTATTGAATTATTAATTACTTGTACTGACTGCCATAGCGGTCACAGCTATGAAAATAAATTGGACATATCTCTGCTCTGACCAGGAAACAATCTTTATCTAACTAGTATATAGAGGTGCTGAAAAGCAACAGGTACTGTGTCACCTATAAGAAGCCACAGAACAAAACTAAATAGTAGAAGGTCCCCTAACTGGATTAATATAGTATATGTGGTGTAAGGACTTCGTAAATGAACTTGTACTTTTCAGGCCTGATGATCTGATGCAGTGGAAGGTCTACAACCTTTAAATGGGAGACGAGATTAACAAGATTGTTTCCTGACTATGAGAAAAAGTTAAAGAGATTACAAGATGTCTCGTTGGTGGGCAGGTATGTGGGTACCTCTGATTAACTCCTGCATCTGAATATTTCTAAGACACAGAACCACCCCACCCCACCCCCCCCCCCTCCCTCTCCCCAGTTACACTATCGTAAAATTTATGCACTATAGAATTCAAAGGCCCAAATCAAATTATTTGGCCCTGTGTAGTGAAATTGAAGTTTACATAAAATCTATATTCCAAGACTACTCCTATTACATCTCACAAAAGTCATGGGATACCTCCTAATATCGTGTCGGGCCTTCGTTTGCCCCGTGTAGCGCAGCAAGTCGGAGTGGTGTGTACTCAAGCCGTAATGCCTCTACAGCAGTCCATAATAGCGAAAGCGTTGCTGGTGCAATATTTTGTGCACAAACTGACCTCTAGATTATGTCCTATAAATCTTCGATGGGATTCGTGTTGGGTGGCCAAATCGTTCGCTCGAATTGTCCACAATGTTCTTCAAACACATCGCAAAAAATTGTGTCCCGGTGACATGTTTGGGAACAAGAAGTCCATGAATGGCTGTAGATGGTCTCCAGGCAGCCAGACATAACCACTTCCAGTCAGTGATCGGTTCATTTGGAACAGAGGCCCCCGTCTACTACATGTTAACGCAGTCCATACCACCAGCTTGCACAGTACCTTACTGACAACTATGGTCTATGGCTTGATGGCGTCTACACGTCACTCGAACCGTACCATCACCTCTTACCAACTGAAATGGGGACGCATCTTCCCAGGTCACGGTTTTCCAGTCGTTTAGGGTCCAACCGATATGGTCACCTGTCCACGAGAGGTGCTGCAGGCGATGTCGTGCTACTAGCAAAGGTACTCGCGTCGGTCGCCTGCTGCCATAGCGCATTAGAGCCATATTTCATCGCACTTTCCTAACGGATACGTTCGTCGTACGTCGCACATGGATTTCTGCGACTCTTACATGCACTGTTAATTGTCTGTTGGCAAAACTCTGCGCAAACGCCGCTGCTCTCAGTCGTTAAGCAAAGCCGTTGGCCACGTCATTGTCCGTGGTGAGAGGTAATGCCTCAGACCTGATATTCTCGGGACACTCTTGGCACTGTGGATCGCGGAATATTGAATTCCCTAACGGTTTACGCAACGGAATTTCGTGTGTGTCTACCTCCAGCTACCATTCCGCGCTCAAAGGTTGTTGATTCCTGTTTTGCGTCTATAATCACACTGGAAACATTTTCATACGAATCACCTAAGTACAAATCCACTCTCCTTTTACACCTTGTGTGCGTGATACTATCGCCATCAATATACGTGCATATCTTTGTCCCATGACTTTCGACACTTCAGTTCATATATACGAAATTAATAAGGTGCTCAAAGAAAAGTGCCTAATTGAGCAATAAATGGCGTTCAATATCATGACACATTGTTCTGAAAGACATGAATGACTTGGAACATACCAGGTGGTTATAATTAAACTTTCCCTATTTAACTCATTACAATACGGAAAATAATTACCATACGAGGACCAAATTTGATAGCATTAAAGTCAAGGACATGGGGAAGAGAAATGATGCGGAATCAATTCACTTGAAACACTTTTAATCTGTTGCTACGGTACATCATACCATTACATACCGGTACCATTACTGTAACAAAAGGGGCTCAACATGGTGCCCATCAGTGTCCAGAAGAGTTTGAAAGCGCAAGATTGCATTCTGTACAGCAGAAAGAAGTATGTCCATAGGTGTGCTGGCTACCTCTCTTAATACGCTGCGCTTCAATCAGTATATGTGTGAATGTTGCACTGGTAAACCCAGTCCTTCAGGTAGCCCCACAACCATAAATCACAGGGAATGAGGTCAGGTGACCGTGCTGGCCAAACATTTGGAAAAGATCAGTTGATAATTCGATCGTTTCCAAATGTATTTCGGAGAAGCAAGTGAACTTCACGAGCCGTATGCGGTGGGGCCCCATCTTGCATGAAAACTGTTGAGTTCAATGCGTCTCGCTCCTGCAGGGCGGGTATGACATGCTGTCGAAGCATATCGCAGTAACGCTGGCCAGTCAACTGCACGTCTTTGGTCCTTGAGCGCCAGCCTGTTCAAAAAATAAACAGAGGAACTTCATGCACAGAGGTGATGATCCCCAGACTCGGCAGTTCTGTGTGTTCATCTCACGTGTCAGAGAAAAATGAGCTTCGCCTGTCCACAGGATGATCCACAGCCATCCCTCGTCAGCTTCAACCCTCGCGTGAAAGTGGAGAGCGTAAGCAACACATCGCTGAGCGTCCAGTGGTGCAAGTTGTTGTACTATATGGATCTCGTACGCATACCATTTGAGAATGGTTCGAAGCACCTTCTATACAGTGGACCACGGGATGTTCAACTGTCGTGACACAGCACGCGCACTGCCCGACGATCGGGTATTGCGCGCAATCTTGCCTGCCACAGCAACAGCGGTTTCATCAACCACCTGTGGTGCACTGGGTAGTCGCCCTTTTCCCGGAGCGACGCCCAGTTCTCCAGTTGCTTCGAACTTCTTCATCACGATCCGCACAGTCGGTGGAGAAAGAGGACCCTTCCGTAATCCTTTCAGCCGGCGATATTCTCGAAGTGCAGTTACAGCATTACTGTTGTTTTGATATTAGAGCTTCCCCAACAATGCCCTGCTCCTGTTGTTGAAGCTCATGTTGACACGTCAACAAATGCACTACGACTGGCCATGTGTGTGAGACTATGAATCACGATGACTGATCACGGCACCTGGTGGCCTTAGTTGGAACTGGACGGTAACGCTGTGACGCATGGAAATCATGAACCCCTTGCTCTGGACATTAATGCTACCAAGTTTGGTACTCGTACGGTAACCAGATTCCATGTTATAACGTGTTAAATAGGGAAAGTTTAATTATAACCAACTGGTATATCAACATATCACTTGGATAACATTCAAGCTTGTGTTTCAAAAAATGAAATGTGATGAAATTGAACAGAGGTGGAGGAAATTGTCTCTAATCTGACTTTATAACCGTATAAAGCGATCTGACTGAAAATAATATGATGGACTGTTACTGAAAACTACCACAGTATGTTTATATCGGACAGCGACTGCTGCTGCTGTAAGAGTACGACATAGTGGTGAAATTCGCTGTACAGATGGTTAACGCAGGTGCTGCGACATGCACACCATACGCATGCAACATTTTCGAATGCTCTGACCAGTACACCGGTACGTCGGATCAAACGGTGGACCTCCATGTCCTTATTTCATCTGGATCCACCTTAACATCTAGACATCGAATCGAAAAACGATCTCTCGTCGATCGTGGCCACTGCATGAAAAACAAACTCTTCCCTTCATGGTGGTGGAGTTAATAGTCTTCCTTCCCTCACAGCGACAGCCCGAGTCAAGCTCTCTCCTTCATGGGCACCGGCCGAATCCTCGCTTCCTAACACTTCGTGTAAGTTTACTAAACACTCCACGAGGAGCACCCGCGAAAAAACTAAAAATCACCAACTGACAAATTGTTGCGCTCCCCTGCGCCAATCAGATCTCCCTCTGTGTACTGTACAGCCGCCTCAAGAAGACGAGCAAAAATCGCTGTTCCAATCCTGATACAAGGCACCAAACAGGCGTCAACTGTTATTCTTTATGACGTCACAGCTCGCGTCCCAATCAAACTACTTATTTTGCACACGTGGTAAGCGGGTGCTTGCGTGACCGCGAAGGAACACGACAGCTGTCCCGGCGACATACTGTAGCTTCGGGCGCCCTCCATTGCCGATCCATCTCGGGCGATGAGGCAAATTGTTTTTCATAAGCCCAGCTGAACTAAGCTCACAGAAAGGTCCACAGGAAACATCGTAAAGACCCTTGCAGAAAACGGAAGCATCCACTCCCCTTGGTCGAGTACAACTGCCAGCGCCTTTCCGTCACAACCTGGCAAAATCACTCGTAGAAAGCTCTGTCTCCGGCCCCTGCAACAGTGCGCGGTAGCCCACTACGGGCTCGGCGGTGCCAGTGGCCGGCGGAACCCCTGAGTCTCAGCCCATGACCTTCACCCCACAGTCTGCTCGTGAAAGCGCCGCCCCATTTCCCATGGCTCGGCCAAAAATACCTGCCTTCGCCTTCTCCGAACTGGCACCAATAAACTGCCCCGGCCACAGCAGTGACAATCCGACAAAACGTGCATCGTGTTGCACCATCTCTGATTACTTCATGCAACTACACTGGTGTCAAAAATTAAAGCAACAAACGGGAGTTTTCCAAAGTTGCGTTTATTATGCCACAAAACAATACAAACAGGTGATAGCAAAGTAGAATCAACGAAAAGAATACAAAACTTCAACAACTGCAACGTACATAACAGTAGACGAAAATTTTCTTCGTTTTTCCAATTTAACAGATTTACACACACTTTGCGACAGCTGGTTAATGTGCACACTATGGGATGTGTCCATCTCTGGCAGCAATACAGGCCTGACAACGACGGAGCATGCTGTGAATAAGATCACCAGTGTCACGTTGAGGCAATAACACCCATTCTTTCTGCGGAGCTGCTCGCAAGTCTTTGGGTGTGGTTGGTGGATGCTGACGTGATGCAAACCGTCTCCCTAGTGTATCCCAGACATGCTCTGTGAGATTCAAATTAGGAGAGCGAGCAGGCCAGGCCATGCGTGCAGTATCTTCCGTTTCCAAAAAAACATCAACCACTCGTTCTCTTTAAGGTTGAGCACTATAGTCCATCAGTACGAAGTCGGGCGCACAGCAACTCCTAACAACCGTACATAATGTCCCAAAACCTTGTCACGATACCTGACGACAGTTAAGCCTTTCTGATCCACCCGTACAGTTTCATGAAGAGGTGCTCCAGTGGTCGACATAATCCCTGCCCACATCACTAATGATCCTCCTCGATATCGGCCTCTTCCCACAATGCTCGGGTGTCGAAATCGTGTTCCACATGCCCTTCAGGTGCGAATCCGTCGAGAAACACTCATCAGATCAAATCATTCTCATCTGTGAAAAGAACATTGTCAAAAGTACTTCATCAAGTGCTGTTGTCTGTCTCGTTTTAATAGTTTTGAACATTAAAAACTATATCGAAGATGACCATTCAAAAACTGTTAACGGTCAGTCCAGTTTACAAAAACAAATTACAGAATTACGAATCAATTTTAAAGAAACAAGGGTCTTAACGATGAAGTGAATAGGTCACAGCTACCGTTCATTGCTGTTGTCCAATAAAGAAAGATGGCCAGATTGTGAAACTGGTAGAAAAAAAATACTTTACGAAGAAAACACAAGATGTTATTAGGTCATTGCATCTGAGCGACCAGTAGTGGAAAATTTGCTAGGAGCATTAAACAAAATACTTATAAGTGACAATTGTTTACTGAACCAACAATATGTACGCAGAGTCCGGAGGATGGTTTCTCAGGAGCAAGGAGTTAACCAAGGAAGTGATGAACAGTGGCCAAACCTAATTAGCAAATCTACTTCAGTTTCCAAGAACGCTGCCTATTTATAGCTGCATTTACATCTACATATGTTTTCTGTAGGTCACTGTACTGATTTTGTCTAAAGGTATGTAGAGTACCACCACCGTTTCCACACTTATTTCTCAGATAATACGTGGAAGAACGACGGTGAGTACACCTCCGTCTAATCTTGTATCTTGCTATCTACATTGCCTCCGTCGTTAATCGAGATATATGTGGCAGGAAATGAAGTAATATATTGCTCATCTTCGAACCGTCTTTCCGTGATAGCGATATTTCTTTTCCGCCAGAATTTGCTGAGAATTTCTATGACGCTCCCGCCACCGATGACTCGCGCAGCTTTTCTCTGAACGTTCTTTATTTCTACCGTTGATACAATTCATTAAAGGTTTAGCAAACAGTACTTAAGCTTCGGTCGAGAGTTTTGAAACCGACTTTTTGTATGGATAAAGGATTCTTTTAATAAATCTCACAGTCAGGTGTCTACCTTACCGGCAACCACATTTAGGATGTCGCATCACCTCAAACTGCTCCGGAAGGACGGCGCCACATGTGCAAGGTACTGATTCCTGCAACTGATCTGTGATAGTCTAATCAAACCTTATGGGTTCTTTCCGTTTATTTACATGCACAACACTACCTTTACTAAAGTTGAGTGTCAGATGCAGGATTGTGCCTCAAGCATTGATCATTTGTACGTCTGCCTTGAATTACAAACAATTTTGTAAGGGTTCGAGTTCTCGGTATACGGGTATGACCCTCACAACCAGACTCGAAGCGCTATTTACGTTAGTTACAATGGCTCCCTATACAGGGTGAAAAGTATTTAAACCGACAAACTCTGGGAGGTTGTAGGGGACATCAAAACAAATATTTTTCCCTAATGCCATTTTTTCCTATGAGGAGTATTTAAACCTGTAGAGGAAGATTTCTCTGGCGGCAAATTAATTAAACCAACAAATACTTTTCTATTTTTATGACCAACAGACAACACATTAACACAACCGAATTTCAATTACAGTAGATTTTCAAAAATGCCTCTATTGACACGTAAACAAAGTTTACACCGTCGGATCATGTTCTGTCTCACACCGTCAAAAACCCCAGGAGTATCCTGAATTGTTTCTGCTGCTGCTGCTACTATCCGGGCAACCAGATCCTCTTCTGATGCAACAGGAGTTGCGTAAACAAGGTTGCGCATTTCTCCCCACACAAAAAAGTCCAGAGGGGACATATCTGGGGATCGAGCAGGCCATGGTACAGGACCACCTCTGCCAATCCACGTTTCTGGGAACCGTCGGTCCAGGAATCGACGCACACGACGACTGAAATGTGCCGGCGCCCCGTCATGTTGGAACCACATGTGTTATCTTGTAGCGAGCGGGACGTCTTCCAGCAATTCTGGCAATGCTCTGGCGAGAAAATTGTAATAGTGCCTGCCATTTAATGGCCTGGGTTGCAGATACGGCCCAATTAAACAGTCCCCAACAACACCGACCCACACATTAACGAAGAACCGCACTTGATGAGCGCTAGTAACTGTGGCATGTGGGTTATCCTCACTCCAAACATGCGAATTGTGCATATTGAAGACTCCATCACGCCCGAACGTTGATTAATCGGTAAACAACACAGAAGATGGAAATATAGGATGCATTTCACATTGTTCCAGGTACGACTGCGAAAACTGTGCTCTGGGTGGATAATCAACTGGTTCCAGGTTGTGGACGCGCTGTAAGTGAAATGGACGTTACAATTTCTCTCGAAGGACTGTTCTTACATTCGTCTGATTCGTCCCCATGTTACGAGCAATTGCATGAGTGCTTATTGAAGGACCCCGCTCCACATGCTGCAAGACAGCTTCCTAAAATTGCAGCGTTCTTACCGTGCGACGGCGTCCCTGTCCAGGTAATCTGCTAAATGACCCGGTCTCACGCAGGCGTTGGTACACAGCAGCAAAGGTCGTATGATGCGGGATACGGTGATTAGGATATTGTTGTTGATAAACCCGCTGTGCAGCTCGTCCGTTGTGGCGCGCTACGTAGTACGTACCAACCATATCAGTGTACTCACTCCAGGTGTATCGCTCCATTAGTAAACAGAGACAATGCACTACTACACTGGACAGCAGTTGCTTACAACTGAAGACCGTAATACGCCCTCTAACAACTGAAGATCGTAATACGGCCTCTAACAACTGAAGAGCTTAATACGGCCTCCACTGGTTTAAATAATCCCCATAGGAAAAAATGACATTAGGGAAAAATATTTGTTTTGATGTCCCCTACAACCTCCCAGAGTTTGTCGCTTTAAATACTTTTCACCCTGTATAGCGTACCTTCTTGATAAGGCTACCAACATTCCTTCTTCCCCAGCACGATTCGCGAATGGAACACAAAAAGAAGAGGGAATAGTATGAAGTCGGTATCCGAAATACACTCTGTCACAGGCAGTGAGATGCATTTCGGACTACAGTTTCATTCGTAAGTACTTTCAAGATCTCCGGAGACGACTACAAGACGCACAGAAAAGTGACACGCACCAGTGGGTAGACAATCTTTCCAAGTTCCGATTCGTAACGGGCACCATGGCGTAACTGCATTGTGGGACAGGCGTGTCAGGACATGTAGACAAATCATCTGGTCCGAATTGTCGTACGGAGTAAGTTCGTACCTGCAGACAGGCCACACAATGAGTTCCAAAGTGGGCTGCTGTTATTCATTTTCGGGCAATTCATGTCAGCGACTCAATAAATTACGCTCACCAACTGACGTTTATTGCTTCATAAACGGACCCATAATGAGCACCTTTAGTCTGACTTAAAAACTTGGAGAAATGCTCCAATCACTGGTAGGTGTCAATTTTCAGTAGTTTTCATGCAGTTGTCTTCTGGAACTCCGGAGCTACTTATGCATAACCCTGCATAGGTGTGCACCATGATGCACATCTGTTTACCCTCTCAGGGTTAATGACGAACAGCGAATATATCTAGTTGAGATAAAGAAACTTTGTCCGGAAACGATTAAGTTGAAAGTTACAAATTGAAATTTGTTGTCGGGGAACAGCCATAGATTAGGAGAACCTATGAATTCTTGCTTTTGTGACGTAATAAACGTGTTATCGGGCACGTGGGGCATTGTAAGGTGGGAAAACCCAACCTCACTGTGATTTCTTTTTGTACAGTATTGTGAAAAGTCTTTTGTACGAGGCAACCGTCGAGAATGAAGAGAAACGCCCGACAAAAATTCTCACTGCTCGTGACTGAACTACACTGGTGTTGTTCGAATGTGAGCAACTTTGTGTGAAGATCTCTTGCCTGCATGAAGCTGAGAGGCGCCGCTGTGAAAAACTGTTATAAATGTTCCATCATGTGAAAGTGGTCCATCTGAATAAAGTTATTGTAAAATGCGACTATTTGGAGTCTTATGTGTCGGCAGACTACAGTAAATATTAAATTATATCGTTCTTTGGCTATAACTTTCCAGCCCAGGATTCCTTTTTTAATATCGATAAATTTACACTTCTGCATCACCCTGTGATGTATAATATCGCTGCAGCGCCTGTATATTAATCCTGTGGCTACCATTTATCCATAGAAAGAAGACTTTCTACAGCCTGGATGTGAGGTTCCGGTATTACGCTAACCCTCCTAAATGGGTTCTGGTCACGAGTTATTTTCGCAGATGGCAGGTGTTTCGCAGCATCTGTTGGAAACAAACTTTTGGGAAACCCCGCCATGAATCGGCATTTTGCAGTTGGAGTGCTAGTAGAAATGGTCAGTGAAATTCCCTGCAAGCGGCTATTGAGTCTGATTGGCCGTACGGCCTGAATTTTCGTGGAGGTGTTTAGGAGCTCTCTTGAGGTGTGGAAGTCGTGTGTGCTCTGGGGTGGAGGTGACTTTTTGGCAGTGTATTTCTCAGGTCGGGAGCAATGATCCTTCGTGGTCCACCAAGCTATTCCTTACAGTGCATAAAACTAAGAGAATACGGAAGTGCGTTTCCATGCAGGTATATGGATTTCTGGTTGGGTAGTTACAGGTTCTTTTTAAGCGAGCGATCAGCATATATGGCACGCTCAGTTGACAATGGCCTCAAATTAGACTGTGGAGTCAAGTACCTAGCTGGACGGTGGTGTTTACTGAACGAAACGGACGAGATTGGAGCCAATAAATTCCGTGGAAATTTGAATGTGGGTGAGCGGTGACGCCATTGAGTTAGTAGACTGTTCTGTCTGGCGCCACTGGCTCAGGTGCAGTATCGACTATCCCTCTTGCGGCCCCATTGCCAATATCTATGAGGAAGCGTTGGTATCTATAGGTTGTGTCCTTAGAAGGCCTTTGCTTGTCGATATATATACTGTTTGATTCTTTTGCAAAGGCTTATTCATCTCAAGGTTTAAGGTCAAAATAATTTTGCAAATTTGTTCACTTTGTAAAACAATTTTTTTGGTTATATAGACTGTTAAATAAACAGGTTGCGTGAAAAGGAAGTTATATTGTTGGGTCCTCCATTCCATGTTTTCCTTAATTCCAGTAAGTACCACGTATCAGTGGTGTTTTCTCTATATATTCCCTGGCCCTAGGGGTAGGAACGAAGTCTGGTGACTGGCGGTAGCGTCGCCACAAGAGGTGGTGACGAGATCGGAGCGGCCGAAGCCACGAGCTACGCAAGGAGGGCCTGCGCAGAACGAAGATACCGGAGTACTTCATCGGGGTCGAGTCGAGTTCGCGATGCCGACGAGCGAGGACGATGCGCGCGCGGCTGGGGCAGCCGCGTCGGACGAGCCGGAGTCGGCCGCTGGTTGGTCGGTTGGGCCTGGCCCGCCGGACGTTCCAGCGGCCGCTTCACACTGGACGGATCCCAGGTTGACGACCCAGGCTACGGCACCGTTTCATGACAGGATAGAACGACGATCGACAGGCGCTATTCGACCGCAGAAGACTACACACCACACGACGAAACCGTATTCGGAAGTCGGTCATTCGTCACATCACGACGGACGCAGCAATGAAGACGACCGCCAGGACTACGCCAGAAGACTCGATATATGTCGGGAGGAGGATAAAGAAACGCTGAAGGACATACAACTCCTTATCCGCTATTCACGGGACACGCAAGAGCAGGATAACGACACCTGTCTGGCATCTCCATCTGTGGACTCAGATGTCGAATCACAGCACTCCCACCAAACGGTCGACGACGCGGAGATGGCAGCGGCCTTTCCAGCAGAAAGCGACAACGACTCCCCACACGCAGAGGGGGACTTAACGCTCGTATACAACAAACGGCGCAGAAGCAACGCATTAGCCAAGGACTTAGCCCACCCGGCTAAGAGACGAACGGAGACCATCCCCACAACGAACCGATTCGCCCCACTGGCACCTCAAGCTGCGCCTCCATCAACCACCAACAAGCCGCAGGCACAGACTTCTAATGCCGCAGAAGCCGTGGACAGAGACAAGAATGTGCTTCGCAAAGTGCCCCCAGTCACAATTTATTACACAAAGGATTACGTTCACCTCAATGAAACGCTCAACGGACTTCTAGAGGGCAACCTTAAAGCTATATACCAAAAGGACCGCATCAAATACCACTTTGAGTCCTTCGAAGACCAAAGGCGTGCAATAAAATTCTTCACGAACCACAGCTTCTCCTATTTTACGCATCAAGCACCAGACGACAGGGAACTGAAAGTAGTTGTCAAACGCCTTCCGGCGGAAGTTACCGAAGAACAACTTTCCTTTGCCCTCAAGGAAAAAGGCTTCAAAGTGCTACAAGTCTACCAATTTAAGGAACGCGACGAGAAGACGAAACAATTGATACCGCAACCTGTGTACCGAGTCACCCTCCCATCCGGAAAAGACAGTGACAAGATCTATGATGTCAAATACCTGCTCTACACACGAGTGATAATAGAAACCTATAATAGTAAAGAAGGACCAGTCCAGTGCCGACATTGCCAAGTTTCGAGCATACAGCGAACTACTGCAGCATGCCAGCACGCTGCGTCCGCTGCGGTGGATCCCATAAATCATCGAATTGTACCCATCCTAGGACGGCGCCCCCAAAGTGCGCCAATTGTGATCAAGAACATCCAGCGACCTTCCGTGGCTGCCCCAAATTTCAAGAACTCCTACGGAAATATACTAGAAGGACACCAAAGAAGTCGACCCCACAACGGCCTATAATTGTTAAGAGCTCGGCCATGGCAGCGATTCCGGCCACCCGACAACAAGCGGCACCTCTCCCTGTGGAAACAATCGCCTCCCAACCACAACCGGCACCCAGAGTGACTCTACGACAGACAAGACAACAGCGCTCATACTCCGAAGCAATACATGGCCATCCACCGACGCCAACACCAGTGGAGACATCATCTGCCTGGTCGACCACCTTTACACCAGCGTTAACAGATATTCTTCAACTACTCACCGCCCTCCAGCAGAAGCTGACGTCTATCCTCTCGCTTGTCGAAAGCGTACTGACAGCTTTTCAAACACCCTAAATGGATAGACGGCATCGCACGAGGAATCTTAACTTCTGCATTTGGAATGCTAACGGCCTGAAACTGAAGAAAATAGAATTCACGGACTTCTACATCGCCACAAGATAGACGTAGCATTTGTCTCCGAAACACATCTCCGCGAGTCAACCGACCTCCGCTTGAGGAACATGCACATCTACCGGACGGACAGACGGGACCAACGGGGTGGTGGGACCGCAGTTCTGATCAAAAAATGCATTCGTCACCACCAAGAACGTTTACCCCAACTCCAGACTTTAGAGGCCACGGCAGTAACAATCCACACGACGCTCGGAAACATTACCTGTATTGCGGCTTACCTTAGCCCAAAGAAGCCTCTCCACCACGAAGATCTTTACGCCGTTACAGAGGGTTACGACAAGATCCTCCTTGGAGGGGATCTTAATAGTAAACATGTTGCCTGGAATTCCCGTAAGACTAACCCAAAAGGACATATGTTGTTTGCACTGGCTGAGAATTTACATGTTTCCGTCCATGGACCACGGGAACCGACGAGGATACCTTACGTCCAGACACAAGACCCTGATGTTCTAGACATCGCCATAATCAAGAACATCAACCCGAATCTCCAACTGCGGACGCTGGATGATGTTTCGTCGGACCACAGACCGGTGTTAGGACTCATAGAGAGGGCTACTTTGCAACTCCCACTGCCGACGACAAGAACTTACGACTGGCAGCAGTTCCAAGCGTACCTCAACAACAATGTGCGACCAACCCAGGTTGTTACTACCAGAGAAGCGATTGATGTGGCAGTCGCAGTACTCACGAAGAAGATTCACAATGCGAAACAACGAGCACTCATGGAGCACCTGCAACCAGAAGTCAATTATGACGAGTTTCCACCACCACTGCAGGAACTTAAGACAAGGCGCAATCGATTTCGGAAGTGATGGGTCCGTTACCGCCATCCGGATGATAGACGGGAGACTCACAGACTAACCCGAGAACTCCGGCGGAAGGTTCAGGACTGGAAGCAACACACGTGGGAACTCAAAATGGACAACTTTCTATTACGCACCAAAGATGAATGGCGAATAGTTAAAAGTCTCAGACAGCAACAGCCCCCCAAAAGGGCAATTCGAGGACCCCATGGCCTCTTGTACGACTCATTGGCGCAGGCGGAGCTGTATGCGAATACATACCAACAACAGATGACTACGCCCCCCACGGAGGATGGAGATGATGCACTCCACCGTGCAGAGGAGGACACAGCGGCGGAATGGGAAGCTATTCGGGACGCCCCGATCAACACTATGCCCCGGCTGGATTATCAAGTGTAGCAAACACACCTCACCTGGAGCAGATAGAATCAGCAATACGGAATTGAAACACCTCCCGAGAAAGCCTGTTGTGCTTCTCACCCGGATAATGAACAGCTGCCTCAGGACTGGATACTTCCCAGAGGCATGGAAGATTGCCAGAATAGTGCCAATACCAAAACCGGGCAAGGATCTCTCACACCCTGACAGCTACAGACCCATAAGTTTACTGCCGACGCTAGGATAGGTCCTGGAACGTGTCCTACTGAAACGCATGCTGGACATCCTTGTGGCACACATCATCCGACCGGAGCAGTTTGGCTTCCAGGCGAAGCTATCGGCTGAGTTACAACTACTGCGCATCACGGAATCTATCCAAGACAATTTCAACAAGAAACGACATACTATTGGAGTATTTCTCGATATATAGAAGGCTTACGATAAAGTATGGCGACGCAACTTGATCGTCAAGCTCCGACGTACCACTCCCCTACCAGACTGCTACTTAAAACTTCTCGATAATTTTCTTCAGGATCGCAGATTATACACTCCTGGAAATTGAAATAAGAACACCGTGAATTCATTGTCCCAGGAAGGGGAAACTTTATTGACACATTCCTGGGGTCAGATACATCACATGATCACACTGACAGAACCACAGGCACATAGACACAGGCAACAGAGCATGCACAATGTCGGCACTAGTACAGTGTATATCCACCTTTCGCAGCAATGCAGGCTGCTATTCTCCCATGGAGACGATCGTAGAGATGCTGGATGTAGTCCTGTGGAACGGCTTGCCATGCCATTTCCACCTGGCGCCTCAGTTGGACCAGCGTTCGTGCTGGACGTGCAGACCGCGTGAGACGACGCTTCATCCAGTCCCAAACATGCTCAATGGGGGACAGATCCGGAGATCTTGCTGGCCAGGGTAGTTGACTTACACCTTCTAGAGCACGTTGGGTGGCACGGGATACATGCGGACGTGCATTGTCCTGTTGGAACAGCAAGTTCCCTTGCCGGTCTAGGAATGGTAGAACGATGGGTTCGATGACGGTTTGGATGCACCGTGCACTATTCAGTGTCCCCTCGACGATCACCAGTGGTGTACGGCCAGTGTAGGAGATAGTTCCCCACACCATGATGCCGGGTGTTGGCCCTGTGTGCCTCGGTCGTATGCAGTCCTGATTGTGGCGCTCACCTGCACGGCGCCAAACACGCATACGACCATCACTGGCACCAAGGCAGAAGCGACTCTCATCGCTGAAGACGACACGTCTCCATTCGTCCCTCCATTCACGCCTGTCGCGACACCACTGGAGGCGGGCTGCACGATGTTGGGGCGTGAGCGGAAGACGGCCTAACGGTGTGCAGGACCGTCGCCCAGCTTCATGGAGACGGTTGCGAATGGTCCTCGCCGATACCCCAGGAGCAACAGTGTCTCTAATTTGCTGGGAAGTGGCGGTGGGGTCCCCTACGGCACAGCGTAGGATCCAACGGTCTTGGCGTGCATCCGTGCGTCGCTGCGGTCCGGTCCCAGGTCGACGGGCACGTGCACCTTCCGCCGACCACTGGCGACAACATTGATGTACTGTGGAGACCTCACATCCCACGTGTTGAGCAATTCGGCGGTACGTCCACCCGGCCTCCCGCATGCCCACTACACGCCCTCGCTCAAAGTCCGTCAACTGCACATACGGTTCACGTCCACGCTGTCGCGGCATGCTACCAGTGTTAAAGACTGCGATGGAGCTCCGTATGCCACGGCAAACTGGCTGACACTGACGGCGGCGGTGCACAAATGCTGCGCAGCTAGCGCCATTCGACGGCCAACACCGCGGTTCCTGGTGTGTCCGCTGTGCCGTGCGTGTGATCATTGCTTGTACAGCCCTCTCGCAGTGTCCGGAGCAAGTATGGTGGGTCTGACACACCGGTGTCAATGTGTTCTTTTTTCCATTTCCTGGAGTGTATGTTCGCATTGACGACAAGAATTCAACAACACTGCCTGTCCTTGAAGGACTTCCACAAGGATCGGTCATATCTCCACTGCTGTTTAATTTATATATTAACGACCTCCCGACGGTGCCACATGTTACTGCCAGTTTCTATGCCGACGACACAGCGCTCCTGACTGCAGGCACCAGAATGGACCACCTCGTCACACGGATGCAGCGCCAACTAGATTTAGTGGACCACTGGACCCACATGAACAAAATAACGGTCAATGCAGAGAAAACCAAGGTTATTGTCTTCACACGTCGGAGACCCATCGTCAATGCACGCCTACGGATATCAGACCAGCCACTCCCCTGGGTAACAACTGTAAAATACCTGGGAGTGCATCTGGACGCCAAACTGTTGTATAGTCATCACATTATGGAGAAGAAGACGTCTGGCCTCAAAATGCTGGGAGCTCTCCTCCCATTTCTGAAGAGCTCATACCTCAGCCAACGCACGAAACTCCAGTTGTACCATGCCACAGTCGAACCATCTATTTTGTATGGATCGACCTACTAACTACAAGAAGCTACAGGTTGTACAAAGCAGATGCCTACGATGGATCACAGGAGCCCAATGGTGGATCCGAAATCATGACATTCATCGAGCCTTAAGCGAATCTTACCTCTCAGACAAGGTCAAGGAGAAGGCACGAACCTTATTTCGGAAGTTGGACATGGTACGTGACAGTACACCACAACTCACCACAGTAGGTGTGGTAGAACCATTACGCAACCACAAATATAAAGTACCGAAGGCGATAGTATTTGAGCCTCCGTAAATGATATCCCTACGTAATTCTCCATAATTTAAGGACATATCGTTCTTTAGCACTTCTACACACATGTTTTCAAACACACACCAAAAGCAGCGAGTTAAAGGGCCCTTCTGTGTGCCCAAACTAAAGCTGAAAGAAGGATAAATAAATAAAGAGAAAATTTTTACCCCTTCCATTCCCTACAGAAGTAAAAATCAACGAAGTTGATCAGACTTCAGCACCACCACAAAAAAAAATAAAAAATAAAAAAAATAAAATAAAAAAATTCATCGGGGTCAGAATCGACTACAAGCAGCAGGCCGACATCCTGTCGGTCGGTTGGCAACATTCGTGTCGGACGACCGCTCTTTTACCTGGCTTTCATCGGCACCACTCAATAACCGCTGCGATGCATCGTGGATCCATGGAAATGCTTGCTGATAAAGGGGAGTAACATTCTGTAATCCTCGTGATAATTTGTGTCATTGTCTACCTGCCCTCCTTATTATTTTCTGGTTTGTACCCGACCTTCAGAGATTTACTCGGTCGGCTCTTTCGTCGTAAATATAGGCCGTAATATTGTACTAAGACACTATTTGTCGTTTGAAAATTTGTCCCGCTATTATATTGCCTTTCCTTTCTGGTTGTACCCGATTATTAATGTTCTAATGAATCAATTACTGGTCGTAAATACAGCCGGAATAATTGTACCAGGGCACAGGTTGCCGTTAAACGAAAGAGGGGGCCTTGTGGTTAGAGTTAGTTGTTAACCGGTTCAATTCTTTGATTGTAATTGCATTTCTCAGTTATTAGTTATAATCTGAACAACCTTTTGTACTAAGCTGCGCGTTGCTGTGTTTGAAAGACCAAGGCAGCCACCTTGCAAGCTGTTTCTCGCTTTAATACAAATGTATGTCTACTCATTTAACTCCAGAATAAAATAAAAACAATGAATAATAGAGGCAGTATTAATCAGAGTAGTGGCAAAGTTTACAAAATAATGACAAAAATTGTTGGATGTGAGGTCCGCCAGTTATGCAAAACACCGTTTTTTCTCAGTACCTAAACATGTTTCGGCACCACTGTACCATCATCAGTGAGTTTTCGTTTTTATTTATTTGGTGTGCATGACTTACGTGTTAATTACTACAGGTAGCTTGTCATGTTTTCGTATGGCAAGCACTTCCATTCTCCGCATCATGCTGAGGTGTTGTGATGCACGCGTAACTATAACAAGTATTTTCTAAAAATAACGTAGTAAAACACTTTTCACTTCACCAGAACACACTGTGTTTTGGTGAAGTGAAAAGTTCATAGAGAGTTTATATAAAACCAGAAGTGATGGTTATTTAATATCCTATATACCAGATGAAAGATCAGAATTTACCATTCATCATTTGTGGCCGACTCCACAGGAATACTAAAACATCGCTTGCTTCACATTCTCAGTTCATGAATAATAACTGAAATACAGATCCGTTTCGCGTGGAAAGGTGTGAGATAGTCGTCCTCGTGTTTCTTCCTTGTTATTTTAGTTTCCTCGTCTTTCTCTGTTACGTGTAGAAGGTGACGCGTCAGTGACGGTGAGATACGTGTGACGCGCACTGATAATCTGGTTTGCAGCTCTGCTGCCCCACAAGGGGACTCCATACTCGCTGTTGCTGTTTTATCGCCAGGTGCCGGTTAACTCCCGGAACACGTATCTGTGTGACGCGTAGGGATACCACGCCTTGTGCAAATGCTTCACTTGCGATACCGCCTGGAAGTGAATGACACGTACCCGCCTTGTAATCTAACGGCTGTTACCTAATAGCGAACGAGATGCCATTTTCAACACTGTCGCTGTGTCACTTCCACAGCTCGTGAGAGACATCCTACAGAGTCTCACTGACACTGTCCAGTCTTCTTAACGACAGCTGTCACAAGAAGTGTCTGGCAACTTGTAACAGGCAAAGGAACACAGATGGTAACAGCATCCAAGGTGAAAAAGAAACCAACAGAAACGAAAACGTATTCATTATCTCAGCTTCGCCCAAGCTGTTCAATACGTATTCTTATTCACAGGCAGTCGGCCGTAGTGGCCGTGCGGTTAAAGGCGCTGCAGTCTGGAACCGCAAGACCGCTACGGTCGCAGGTTCGAATCCTGCCGCGGGCATGGATGTTTGTGATGTCCTTAGGTTAGTTAGGTTTAACTAGTTCTAAGTTCTAGGGGACTAATGACCTCAGCAGTTGAGTCCCATAGTGCTCAGAGGCATTTGAACCATTTTTTTTTTATTCACAGGTGGCGCATATACATTATAAACCTACGTCTCTTGGGTGAGAAGAGCCTTAGTAAATCTTCTTATGTCCAGATTGGCCCTTGTACTCAAGCGCCGACACGCAACTAGAGAAATTTGGTTGAAAATAGGACAGTTACATTAAAATTCATACAATGACTGTCACCAGGAGTGTAAGAACTTAAATAAAACATCCTCGGTTTACTTGTCGAGTCAGTCTTGATACAATCGCACGAAGTGGCTACTACTCTCGACAAGGCGGTCTCAGATTGATTCCATCTTTCTAGATTTCCAGAAGGCGTTTGACATCGTTCCCCACAAGTGGCTTCAAACCAAACCGCGTGCAGCCCTCTTAGCTAGCTTGCAGGTGATGCTGTCATTTACCGTCTAGTAAACTCATCAGAAGATCAATACTAATTGTAAAATGTTTTAGACAAAATATCTCCCAGGTGAGAAAAGTGACGATTGATCCTACAAAATGAGACGTGAGGGTCATCCACATGAGTACTAAGAGGAATCCGTTAAAATTCGGTTACACGTTAAGTCGCACAAAACTCAATAGGAATTAGAATTACAAACTGTCTAAACTGTAGCTATCACACAGATAATATTGTAGGGAAAACGAACCAAAGATGGCGTTTTATTGGCAGAACACTTAGAAAATGCAACAGGTCTGTTAAAGAGACTGCCTACACTACGCTTGTCCATCCTCTGATAGGCTGTTACTTTGCGGTATGGGGTCCTCAGCAGATGATTGGCGGAGGATTTCGAAAGAGTTCAAAGAAGGCCAGCTGGCTTTGTATTATCACGAAATAGGGGAGAGAGCGTCACGAAGATAATAAGCAAGCTGGGGTGGTAATAATTAAAACAAGGGCATTTTTCATTGCGGCGAAATCTCTCCAAGAAATTTCAATTACCAACTTTCTCGTCTGCATTCAAATATATGTTATTGGTACCAACCCACATAAGAAGAAATGGTCGTCATAATAAAATAAGATAAATCGCAGCTCGTACAGGAAGATTTAAGTGTTCGTTTTTCCCGTACGATGTTCGAGAGTGGAACGGTGGAGGAATAGTCTGACGGCTGTCCGATGAACCCTTGAGTTTGAACTGCAGAGTAGTCATGTAGATTTAGATGTTTCGAGCTTTCGACGAAATTCGGTATCGTCACCATCCGGAACAACTGACCGTCGTGGCTGGTGCTGTGGTGACCATTTATAGCCCACAGGCGGATTGTGATTGATGGGCGTACGTCATCATTACGTCATGCTGCCTGAGATTGTGTCCTTGTCTGCCCTAGTGGTGTCGGCGCTCTCGTAGCAGCATGAACAATTCAGCGTATTTCTCTGGGTCTTCTCAGCGCCGAGAGCTGACATCAACACAATACTAACGTTACAGCCGCTGTAACGATTGAAGCTGTTCTCACACATTATAATTTCCACAGCTTCCTTAATAATTGAATCCCAGTATGTGTAAGTGTGAGGTAAGATATTAGGGGCATCAAGCATTATTCCATGATTATTTGAAAGACTGTGTTCAGCAGCTGCTCATTTCTCGAGTTCTCGATTTCTAATATGCCTCTGATGTTCTGCACAGCGGTCGGTAACCGTACGGATAGATTGACTGAGAAGCTGCTTGAGCACAAGCATCAAATCTTATAAATTCCAGGGCCCTGGGCCTTAACCCTCCTTAATCGGTCGGTAAATAGGTCTTATGCCTTTTCTTCCCAAGACTGTAGCTGTTTTGCTAGTTGTAGCGCAGCAGAAAGGAAGAAACAGAATAGGTAGGTTCTCACTTGAGTGTTCAATATTTTCGTGTTTTCGTTTCTTGAAGGGCACTAACTTTATCTCTCCAGTCCCATAGCCATTCAATGAGAACACGACTTTCAGACAGTTACTCTCAGAATGGAGGTAGTCGTTGTCACAACCATTTGCATCCTTATGCAGGTTGTAACGGGCATAATAGCATATATGTGGTATCTTAATATGTACACACATCAGAGTGTCTTCCCAAAGACACGTACAAACTTTACGACCTGATATTTTCTGCACGGCCATAACTGCACCACTAAATGGAGTATGCCTGTTAGTATAGACTCACCGTTTTGTTTCCACGTGTCCACACTTCACCACCTGACCTGTTGCCCAGGGGAAAATGAGCATAGACCTGCTCTTGCCATGTGTACTTGGAGGTACTAACCAACCTAAAAACAGACGGATTGTAATAGTTAGTCTTCAGATTATGTAAATACCGATGTAATGATGTTCAGTACACCTCAGTCATCAATAGAAACATCGCACTTACATCCGTAACAGCGTGTATATTAAAATATTTACAACAGCTGTCTTTGGACTGGCTGGTGAAAGCTCTGTGCGCTGTAATGCACAGGGTGTGTCTAAATTCTCTTTACAGACTTTGAGTACAGGCCCCTTACAATAAAACAAAACAAATGTCTAGTAAACATGGGCTCTAAAATGCATATCTTACCAAGTACAGGCACGTGTTCACCTTGGCTACTGTGAAACAGAACTCGTCTATTGAACAAGTGCCCATAGCTCGTAAGATGTGCATTTTAGATCCCATGATCACTGGACTTTTTTCCTTGTTTTATCCATACTACCTCCTCCCAAATATTGAAAGCAAAGAACTCTCTGGAGAATAAATATTTCTCACCGTATTGAAAATGAACAATTGGTCATAACTATTCATTTTTAAAGCCCATGTTTAGTAAACGTTTATTTTTTATTGTGGTGTAATGAACCCGCCCTCAAAATCTCTAAAAGGAGTTTAGTTAAACCCTGTAAATCAGTGTGCACTGTCTTGTGGTATACTCAGTGGCAGATCAGCCGGTCCGATTTTCGTTCATGTGAACCGGGTGTTCGATTCGCCAACATTTCGTTAAAATGAAGATGGGCGAAATGCAACCAAGTTTAATCTGCTTTCCTCAAAATGCTCCAAAAGAATTTGGCCAATGTTTGGAACAATGAAGAATCCATGGCCATTTCGTCCATCATTCCATAAAACGTACTGTCATACAAGAAGTAGGTGATCATCAAAGAGCGATGGAATAAATTTATAGTTTCACGGGGAAAGTGGTCTGCAAACATGTTTAGCGTGTCCCCCACAGGAACTTTTGAAAACAGAGTGTCTACATCCAGGCAGACTGATGTATCCTTTGGACCTACTCTGATTTGCTTGATTTTCTCAATGAACGTCTGGGAGCTTGTGCTATGAAGTGCTGTGATCAATCACAATCTGCCTGAGGGTTATAAATATTTACCACAACAGCAGTCATGACGGTAGAGGGTTTCACCGAAAACTCGAAATTGAACCAGGATTTGACGTGACAAGTAAACCGAAAATGTTTTATACAAGAGTATTGATGTGATTAACCTCTAATGTGATTAAATACTTTAAAATTTATTACATCCACTTTATTAATGTGTTTAGAAAAGCGTTAACATGCCATTTTAGATGTCAGCATGTCTAATACGCTGCTGGTTTTGATACATGACTCATAGCAATTCTATACACAAAAATCTCACAAATGTAACAGAAATAAAAGTGTTCCTTAAGTTATGCAGAGAGAGACGAGTTGCAAACCACTACCAATTACCTAGATGGAAATCCTTGAGATATCGATCCCACTAAGTATCTGCTAGAAGTGAACTTAGTCACATCTCCCTGAGAAGTGAGAGAATTCTGGACAGATAGCACTCTCTACTAGGTCATCACTACTTAACAAGCGTCAGCCAATCACAATGTGGACGTCCCTCCACTATGTCTACTTTTGCTATTACTTTTTGATATTTACATATATTCTGATTTTCTTGTCTCAGTCAGACATTTCATCTCCCTCGCCTCCACTTTATCCTCAGTTATTGGTGCATTACCATAATCTTCTCTGTTCTGTTATTTGGTGAGACAGTATTTGGCACTCGCATTTGCTAGGCAGCCATTGGGAGGACCACTAGGTGTCTGTGCTGCTCGCAGAATCCCACCAGCACCAATGTTCTGGCCCTTGAGGTGAACATTTCCGAGAATTTGTGGCGTCTGATCTGCATCTGGTACTACTAATCGCAACACCCACCATTTCCTGCGCAGAAAACATAACACAGAATCCAAGTGCCTCACTTCTTTATTGTATTTTAATAGCTGCACGTGTGGATTATATCATAAAGCATTAATTTCATCAAAAAAAAGTCAAAGAGGAAAGCCCTCTGGCCTTTAAACGATTCTGTCGCCAAATCTGCAAACATTTCATCTAGAAGCATCACACTCCCATTCATGATGTGCCAGTTGCTGTCAAATAAACACATATATCATCAGATTTTCTGTGAAATAAAAACTGACTGAACACTTCCTAAACAGTAGTTTGTTGCATATGGGGAGGAATCTTAAGATATGAAAGATATATTCTGTTCCAGGAGTACCTGAAGGGACTGTTGTAGGACTGTTACTCTTCATTATGTATTGACTACTCTGAAGGCAAAGACTGGGAAAGAAGTTGCACAATTGTCTGAGTAATTACTGCAAACAGGGATGAATCGGTGCCCTTACAACCTTCAAATCGACCATGGGGGCGAATTTTACATTGGGGGCAGTAATGGAGAGGTATGGGATAAACCACTACTCGACGTACTTCCACAGGAAATTGAGTACTGTGCGAACATTTAAACAGAGCAATAATAAACTTTATTTGGACACAATTTAAACTTCATGGTTGATACAAAAGGCCAGGTATTCTCTCACAAACAATTGCACAGCGTAACCGAACCAGACATCATAAGATTAAAATGAGACCTATTGATGTCCATGACAATGAACTTCTAAATACAGTATTCAGTCACTTTAAAATTATGGACCAACGTAAGTAGAAATGCAGTGTAGGTGACATGTTACATATTTCAAAATTCAAAACTGTGTTTGAGAAATCTTACTTGCTGAACTGTTTCAACACCACTACCAATTATCTAGATGGTAATTACCAAGCCTATATGAGACATCAGTGCCACCAAGTCTCCACGAAAAGCGAACACTGCCATGTCTTCCTGAGAAGTGAGAGGAATCTGGGCAGCTGGCACATTGTGCTACGTCAGCACTTCTTAAGAAGCGTCAGCCACTGACAAATCGGACATCACCCCATTCTGTCTACTTCTGCTGTTACTTTTTGTTATTTACCTACATTAAATTCTGGTTTCTATTTCAGTCAGACTTGTCTCAGCCTCTTCTACACTTCAGTTTCAGTTATTGCCATATTACTGTAATTATCTCTAATCTGTGATTTGCTGACATACACCCTATGTGAGGACTGTTGTGTGTCCGTGCTGCTCACAGAATCCCACTGTACAATGTTCTGGGGCTTCAAGGTGATCTTTTCTGAGAACTGACGGCATCTGTGATCTGCCAGTGATACTACTACCTGCGATGCCCACTCTCCCCAGCCTAGAAAACGCAGCACACAGAGCCCAAGTACCTCGCTTCTTCACTGTATCTCAACTGCTGTTTGTGTTGATTGTACCTTTAAAACATTGATTTCATCAACAAACCGGCAGAGAGAAAAGCTCTCTGGCGTTTGAAGGATTGTATCACCACCTCTACGAACAGTTCATCTAGCGATAGTATCAGTAATTATTTCGCATATGAAGTGCCAAATGCAGTCAAACGACCACGTATTTCATCAAATTTTTTGCGATACAAAAACTGACTGAAGACTACGTAGCCAACAGGTTGGTATTTACCGGCGTGAAATCGTTAGATATGAAAGTATCTTCAGGAATACTTAAAACAGTGTTGTAGAACTGTTACTATCCATGATGTTGCTGCTGAATTGCCAGAAAAAATTGGATGTTCTATTAGATTTACTGTGAGTTGTCCTACCGTTTACAGTGAAGCTGCAGTATCAGAACGTAAAAGTGAAGAACAGAAATACTTGCAGCAGATAGACGTCTGCTGCAGGGACTGGCACTTGACCCTCAATGTACACAAACGTCCTAGGATCTGTGATCTCGAGTGTTATATAAAATAACAAAATACCGTATGAATTACAATTTCTTTTACTAACATCTACCGGTGTCATATTGCGGCACAAGGTGTAAGAGTGTCCGTTAGATCGTCAGCGAGAGCAGCACCGCTAGTTGCTGCTACTAATAAGGCGAGGACATCGTTCGCTTGTTACATATTTTTACGAGCTTCAAACAGGAGCGACTTATTTTCAGTTATCTGGGTAGTTAGTAGTTTATTTCTGTAATTTCTTGCGTGTTTGAGTACTTACTAGGCACAACCTTTTATTTGAATAACAGTGTAGTGTGCAGTACCGCCGTTGTTATCGACGCTTGTATCGACCCTCGTATCGTACAGGCTTTTGTTTGTTTGGTTATAACAGCTCAGTGTCGGTTAGACCGTCAGCGAGAGCAGCACTGCCAGTTCGTGCTACTAGTAAGGCGAGTACACCGTTCGCTTGTTACATATTTTTACGAATTTCAGTAATGGATAGTAAGTGTGATTGTTGTGTACAGATGCGAGCTGAGTTGGCGACCCTTCGCTCACAGCTCCAGGCTGCTTTGGCTTCCGTCACACAGCTTGAGGCTGCTGCCAAGGGGCGTCACTGTGGGGTATCGAACGCAGGGATGTACGGGACGTCGAGCACGTCCCACGAGTCCTCCAATCGGTCCACTGCTGTGGCCGCCCTGGGTACTGCCTGCTCTGAGGTTGACCCCTCACCTGTGGTCGTGTGGGAGATCATTCCAAAGTCTGGCAGGCAGCAGATCATAGGGCCTCCCCGGTTCATTTGACGAACAGGTTTTGGGCGATATCTGTGCCTGACGACGTCTCTGAGACGGATGCAGTCGTCCACCCTGTTCCAGAGGAAGCTTCTCGGCCCGCAGGGTCTGGGCATTCACAGAGGGTGGGTTTGCTGGTAGTTGGGACCTCCAACATTAGGCGCATAATGGGCCCCTTAGGAACATGGCTGCCAAGGAGGGGAAGGAAGCCAGTGTGCACTCCGTGTGCATTCCGGGAGGAGTCATTCCGGATGTGGAAAGGGTGCTTCCGGATGCCATGAAGAATACAAGGTGCAGCCAACTGCAGGTGGTGGCTCATGTCGGTGCCAATGACGTGTGTTGCTTTGGATCAGAGCAGATTCTGTCTGGTTTCGGGCGGCTAGCGGAAATGGTAAAAACTGCCAGTCTTGCTTCCGATATTAAGGCGGAGCTCACCATCTGCAGCATCGTCGATAGAACCAACTGTGGTCCTTTGGTGCAGAGCCGAGTGGAGGGTCTGATTCAGAGGCTCAGGCGGTTCTGTGAGCGTGTAAGCTGCATATTCCTTGACTTGCGCCATCGGGTGGTGGGTTTCCGTGTTCCGCTTAATAGGTCAGGAGTCCACTACACACAGGAGGCGGCTACATGGGTAGCAGGGGCTGTGTGGAAGCGACTGGGCGGTTTTTTAGATTAGAGGGTCTCCGGGAACCACAGAAGGGACGTCAGTCTAAAAGTGGGCAGGTAAAACATAGTAAGAAACGATTGGTATTGTAGCTGTAAATTGTCGTAGCTGTGTTGGGAAAGAGCCAGAGCTCCAAGCCCTAATAGAAAGCACTGCAGCTCAAATAGTTGTAGGTACAGAGAGCTGGCTAAAGCCGGAAATAAGTTCAGCCGAAATTTTTCAATCTGTCTAACAGTGTTCAGAAAGGATAGATTAAATACAGTTGGTGGTGGAGTATTTATTGCTGTCAGAGGTAGTTTACCTTGTAGCGAAATTGAAGTAGATAGTTCGTGTGAAATAGTATGGGTAGAGGTTATACCTGACAATCGGACTAAACTATTCATTCATTTTACCAGCCCCCCGACTCAGAAGATATAGTTGCTGAACAGTTCAAAGAAAACTTGAGTCTCATTTGAAATAAGTACCCCGCTCATTCAATTACAGTCGGTGGTGACTTTAATCTACCCTCGATATGCTGGAAAAATTACTCGTTTAAAGCCGGCGGTAGGCATAAAATGTCGTCCGAAATTGTACTGAATGCTTTCTCAGAAAATTATTTTGAACAATTAGTTCATGAGCCCACTCGAAGCGTAAATGGTTGCGAAAGCATACTTGACCATTTAGCAACAATTAATCCTGACAAACAGTGAGTATTATGACGAATACAGGGATTAGCGACCACAAGGCAGTTGCTGCTAGGCTGAACACAGTAACACCTTCAACCATCAAGAAGAAACGCAAAGTATATCTATTTTAAAAATCTGATAAAAATGCTCTTAACGCCATTTTACGAGACAGTCTTCACTCCTTCCACTATGATCATGTAAGTGTAGAAAAGTTGTGGCATGTTTTCAAACAGTTAGTATCGACAGCAATTGACAGATATATACCACATAAATAAGTGATGGTAATGATCCCCCATGGTACACAAAACGGGTCAGATTGTTGTTGCAGAAGCAACGAAAAAAGCATGCCAAATTTAAAAGAACGCAAAATCCCCAAAATTGGCAAAGTTTTACAGACGTTCGAAATATGGCACGTACTTCAATGCGAGATGCTTTTAATAATTTCCTCAACGAAATTCTGTCTCGAAATCTGGCAGAAAACCCAAAGAGATTCTGGTCATACATAATAAAGCACACCAGTGGCAAGACGCAATCAATACCTTCACTGCGCGATAACAACGGTGAAGTCACTAATGACAGTGCCACTAAAGCAGAGTTATTAAACACGGTTTTCCGAAACTCCTTCACCAAAGAAGACGAAGTAAATATTCCTGAATTCCAGTCAAGAACAATTGCCAAGATGAGAAACATAGAAGTAGATATCCTCGGAATAACGAAGCAGCTTAAATCACTTAATAAAGGCAAGACCTCCGGTCCAGATTGTATACCAGTCAGGTTCCTCTCAGAGTATGCTGATAAAATAGCTCCATATTTAGCAATTATATACAACCACTCGCTCACAGAAAGATCCGTACCTAAAGACTGGAAAATTGCTCAAGTCACACCAATACCCAAAAAGGGAAGTAGGAGTAATCCGCTGAATTACAGGTCTATATCACTATCGTCGATCTGCAGTAGGGTTTTGGAACATATACTGTATTCGAACATTATGAAGTACCTTGAAGAAAACGATTTATTGACACATAGTTAACACGGTTTCAGAAAATATTGTTCTTGTGAAACACAACTAGCTCTTTATACTCATGAAGTAAAAATTCTATTGACAGGATATGTCAAATTGATTCTAAGTTTTTTGCTTTCCAGAAGGTTTTCGACTCTTTTTCTCACAAGCGTCTTCTAACCAAACTGCGTGCCTACGGAGTATCGCCTCAGTTGTGCGACTGGATTCGTGATTTCCTTTCAGAAAGTTCACAATTCGTATTAATAGACGGAAAGTTATCGAGTAAAACAGAAGTAATATCGGGCGTTCCTCAAGGAAGTGTTATAGGCCCTCTATTGTTCCTGATCTGTATTAACGACGTAGGAGACAATCCGAGTAGCCGTCTCAGATTGTTTGCAGATGATGCTGTCATTTACCGTCTTGTAAAGTCATTAGATGATCAAAACGACTTGCAAAATGATTTAAATAAGATATCTCTATGGGGCGAAAAGTGGCATTTGACCCTGAATAAGGAAAGTATGAAGTTATTCACATGAGTACTAAAAGAAATCAGCTAAATTTCGATTACGCGTTAAGTCACACAAATCTGAAGGCTGTAAATTCAACTAAATACTTAGGGATTGCAATTACAAATAACCTAAATTGGAACGATCAGACAGATAATATTGTGGGTAGAGCAATCAAAGACTGCGATTCATTGGCAGAACACTTGGAAGGTGCAACAGGTCTACTACAGAGACTGCTTACACCACGCTTGTCCTCCCTGTTCTGGTGTACTGCTGTGCGGTGTGGGATCCGCATCAGGTGGGACTGACGGATGACATCGAAAAAGTATAAAGAAGGGCAGCTCGTTTTGTATTATCGCGAAATAGGGGAGATAGTGTCACAGACATATGACGTGAATTGGAGTGGCAATCATTAAAACAAAGGCGTTTTTGGTTGCGACGGTATCTTCTCATGAAATTTCAATCCCCAGTTTTCTCCTCCGATTGCGAAAGCACTCTGTTGGCACCCACCTACATAGGGAAAAAGGATCATCACGATAAAATAAGAGAAATCATGGCTCGCACAGAAAAATTTAAGTGCTCGTTTTTCCCGTGTCCCTTTCGAGAGTGAAACGGTAGAGAGACAGCTTGAACCCTCTGCCAGGCCCTTCATTCTGAATAGCAGAGTAATCACGTAGATGTACAATTTGTCAACAGTGGAATGAACGACAGATTTATGTAGGAGGGTGCTGTCGTCTGACAAAATGACTCCGACACCCACTGAATCAGAGGAAAGTAAACGTACCCGTCCAAAATGTCGGCACTATACTGGTCTTCTTTGACCAATGTTGACTACAAAGCTGCCCTGTTACATAATTGATAATAGTAGACACCTAGTCATGACACCACATCTAGCATATCCTTTCCTGGTGCGACTATGTGCCCAGTCTGTTCTCTACTGTGGTCTCTAGAGCCAGTTTTCGCATCCAGTGGACTGGGCAGCCAAGAGATAATGGCCTGGTTGTGGTGCAGTCTTTCTGAGTAGGTTGTGATTGGAGCCGACTAGGCCCGCTTGAGGGCTTCCACGACAGCAGATGTTTTCCAGCGCTTCTTGAAAAGAAACTTCAGAATCGTTCTGCCAGGAAGGAGCCCCTTCCAGAGAATTTCTATTTGCGTGAGCAGGAATTAGCTACCGATAGTGCCCAAATTCTTCTCCACAAGATAATTGGCTGAGAGGTTTGGATGTTCAAACTATTTTCGTGAAGCTGCCTGGAGCTCTAGAAATCTGGAGTAGGCAGGCGGCACTCACGGTATGTTGGAGGGATACAATGCTAGAAGAGGGTGGACAACCCTTGAGGTTGCAAAAAGAGAATTACGAGCATTATTTGGTGATGTTTCACGACTGATGAGTGTATTAAATCGGACGTGAGTAATCCTCAGTGTATAACAAAGTAGTCTGCTTGTGCAGAAAACTTTGTAAACATTCGTAAGTGGATTCCCATATACGGTCGTGGAATTCGGCTAGGTCTTTCACCGGTTTCCTAGCGAGTGTTACAGTTAAGCGGGTATACGCGTACTCAACAGGTAGAAACCGTGGAGCAGAGCGAGGAGGCGCTAATTGGCTGGAGGTATTGTTTAATGTATTAGGTATTAACGCGACTAAGTCTAATAGAATACATTATATGCCGTTTTTGTGTATGTCCTTTCGCTTTTCGACTAAGCTATGATTCTGTCTTATTTGTGAAAGAGATTATCGGATGGGGTTGCCAGAAACCGGTTGGATACGGTTCTGGTAACTGTTTGCGGTTTTTATTTTCCAATCTAGTAGACGGATGTGAGAGTCTTTGGAAAGTATGTGGTCTGGTAAGGGAATTTATTTGTGGTATAAGAGCATAAACAATTTGAACCCTGTCTCGCTAGTCAGAAGGAATTTCTGGATCTTAATGTAGATTCATTAAACACTTCATCAGTGCTAAGGATTAATAATTGTCCGCCAATAAACGTTCATGAGTAAATCTGTAGATCAGAACGTACCATAATTTATTTCCTGCAAAGAGTGTGACTGCAATGTTCCTCAAGGTCTGAGGGCGATACAGAGAGGACGTTTCACATGTTGATACAGATCCTGCCAAAAGGTAATGTAAATCAATTTACTACATTTCTTTTCAGTTAATCCGTGTGTGTGTGTGTGTGTGTACGGGTTGGGATGGGTGGGTGCACGCGCGCACGTTCGAGAGAGAGAGAGAGAGAGAGAGAGAGAGAGAGAGAGAGAGAGAGAGAGAGGGAAAGGGGGAAGGGAGAGAGAGGGGGGGGGGGGGGAGGAGGGAGCGAGAGAGGGAATCCAACATAGCTGAGTGTTAATCACTGTATGCTTGTGCCGGCCGCGGTGGCCATACGGTTCTAGGCGCTGTAGTCCGGAGCCGCGCGACTGCTACGGTCGCAGGTTCGAATCCTGCCTCGGGCATGGGTGTGTGTGATGTCCTTAGGTTAGTTGGGTTTAAGTAGTTCTAAGTTCTAGGGGACTGATGACCTCAGATGTTAAGTCCCATAGTGCTCAGAGCCATTTGAACCATTTTTTGTATGTTTGTAAAAAAAAGTGCCTTGAGAAGTCTAGTAACTGGCCAGTGTATTGCTAAATTTTTCGCTAAGAAGATGTACTGTAATTATAAACTCATTCGTTAAATATCATATCGGTCAGGATTGTGATTCTGGGAACTTCCTAAAAAAATAATATCAACTACACATCGTTTGAACTACTAAACAGTACAGTTCTGCACATGGAAAATCGTTCTCCGGCACTTGGCTGATTATCGTTACTATTATCACTCTTCCATTGTTACTTGCAATAAACACTTACGAACTCATGCCTGTGTCTTTCATGATATGGTGCTTTCTGCTGGCGCTTTGCCATTGGCATTTCATCTTTAATTTTTCCTTCTTTCTTTCACATTTTTCTTATACGCTCCACCTGGATGTTAACACCAGGCCGGTAACTAAGTCCCACATCAGTTTCACGATTCGCAAACATTTAAAAAAATTGCTCACTTTCACATGTATGACACTAACTGCAGATAGTTGGGGTACACATATTCCGTCCAGGGGGATAACGGGGTGGCGACAGGAAGGGGAGCCGCCCACCCCTGAACTTAATCATGCCAAATTCGTTAATAGCCATGTTGACCCCATGCAGATGCGGGTCATAGACACAAGACAAAGAAGAAAGAAGATTCTGGCAGTACACTCGTTCGAGTAATATTTGCAGTTTCAGCCAGCACTGTTCCCAGCAGAGAGCTATGCGCTTATGTACGTGTCCACCACTCATACGCAATACCTGCTGTGTCCGCTGCGGACCAAATGGGATCAAGAGGTTGTAAGCCACCGAGTCATTCCCACTTATCTGGGCAAGGAACACAGAGATCCGGTGGCGAGAAATGGCGTTATACTGACACTCGGTACGCGAAATCGCTCCATGCGTCAATGAATGTCAAGAAAGATATGAAGAAACACACACAACAAAAAGGTTTTGCATCACCTGGGCTCCAGAATTCAGGAACCTGTACAGAAAACTGTAATAGAGATCAACATAAACATCATTTCCGCCCTTTTTATTGCTCATGAAAACCACACATTGCATGTTGTACCACCATACAGCGAGACCTTCAGAGGTGGTCGTCCAGATTACTGTACACACCGGTACCTCTAATACCCAGTCGCATGTCCTCTTGCATTGCTGCATGCCTGTATTCGTCGTGGCATACTAGCCACAAGTTCATCAAGACACTGTTGGTCTAGATTTTCCCACTCATCAACGGCGATTTGGCGTAGATCCCTCAGAGTGGTTGGTGGATCACGTCGTCCATAAACAGCCCTTCTCAATCTAATCCAGGCAGTGTTCATGTCTGGAGAATATGCTGGCCACTCTAATCGAGCGATGTCGTTATCCTGAAGGTAGTCATTCACAAGATGTGCACGATGGGGGCGTGAATTGTCATCCATGAAGACGAATGCCCCGCCAATATGCTGCCGATATGGTTCCACTATCGGTCGGAGGATGGCATTCACGTATCGTATAGCTGTTACAGCGCCTTCCATGACCACCAGCGGCGTACATCGGCCCCACATAATGCCACCCCAAAACATCAGGGAACCTCAACCTTGCTGCACTCGCTGGACCGTGTGTTTAAGGCGTTCAGCCTGACCGGATTGCCTCCAAACACGTATCCGACGATAGTCTGGTTGAAGGCATATGCGATACTCATCGGTGAAGAGAACGTTTTGCCAATCCTGAGCGGTCCATTCGGCATGTTGTTGGGCCCATCTGTACCGCGCTGAATGGTGGTTGCAAAATGGACCTCGCCATGGACGTCGGGAGTGAAGTTGCGCATCATGCAGCCTATTGTGCACAGTTTGAGTCGTAACATGACGTGATGTGGCTGCACGAAAAATATTATTCAACATGGTGGCGTTGCTGTCAGGGCTCCTCCGAGCCATAATCAGTAGGTAGCGGTCATCCACTGCAGTAGTAGCCCTTGGGCGGCCTGAGCGAGGCATGTCATCGACAGTTCCTGTCTTTCTGTATCCCCTCCATGTCCGAACAACATCGCTTTGGTTCACTCCGAGACACCTGGACATTTCCCTTGTTGAGAGCCCTTCCTGGCACAAAGTAACAATGCGGGCGCGATCGAACCGCGGTGTTGATCGTCTAGGCATGGTTGAACTACAGACAACACGAGCCATGTACCTCCTTCCTGGTGGAATGAGTGGAACTGATCGGCTGTCGGACCCCCTCCGTCTAATAGGCGCTGCTCACGCGTGGTTGTTTACATCTTTGGGCGGGGTTTAGTGACACCTCTGAACAGTCAAAGGGACTGTGTCTGTGATACAATACCGACAGTCAACGTCTGTCTTCAAGAGTTCTGGGAACTGGGGTGATGCAAAACTTTTTTTGATGTGAGTAGTTGCTGGAAAGTCAATACAGAAATTTAACATTTAACTTTGGTATTTTTAGTCTCCAACAACTGTTAAGCAACAAACAAATCAACTTAAATCCTATTTTGTCTAAAACTGACATGGCGAGACCGTGGCTGTGTACAATTAAAGTAGGTTAATCCTTACAAAGAAGAAAACAGCAACCAGCCACTATTAATACTGCTATATATTTAGATAAATAGCGCCGTTACGGGTTTCGAACTGGCAAGTTCATCATCAGACGGCTCTTCACATGATTTTCAAGATACACTTTACATTATCATCCGTTTTCGATTTTTATTATTCCACTGTGACGAAGTGTTTTTGGTGTGTTGTTGCCGTCGAAAATTCTGCGCGATTTTGTTGCAAAGTTGCAGGATTGTATTTTTCGAGTCTTCCTAAATATATCCAGCATTTACGTAATTTGAACATCACCATCTTGTGCAAAGCACCACACATACACACACACACACACACACACACACACACACACACACACACACCAAAAAGAATTTGCCACATGTGAAGTTGTAGATTTACAAACACAACAGGTTCAAATGGTTCAAATGGCTCTGAGCACTATGGGACTTAACATCTATGGTCATCAGTCCCCTAGAACTTAGAACTACTTAAACCTAACTAACCTAAGGACAGCACACAACACCCAGCCATCACGAGGCAGAGAAAATCCCTGACCCCGCCGGGAATCGAGCCCGGGAACCCGTGCGTGGGAAGCGAGAACGCTACCGCAAAACACAACAGGAAACGTAGGCATTGTGTACTAGGAGCGTGATTTTATGTGAAATTTTGGTTAAATAAAAAAAATTTGAGTTCAATTACAATGTTGTCATTCACTAGCAAGCAGCACCTTGACGACAGAATCTTTATAACGCTGAAACTAATGTTACAGTTCACTGCACGATGATTGACAGGTTAGCTATTATATTGATTGTTTCCGGTCATATGGCATAGTGATATCAGGCGGTCAGCCTTGTATTCAGCCCGGATCATTCCCAATGCAACGGAACATGTTTTAATAGTGCGCACTGATTGACAAACTAGCATATCTAATTATTACGTAACCAAACAGTTATCTTTAATATACTTACTTTCCAAGCAGTTTAATCCAAATATGAGACCTATCGTAATTTTAAATTGGTGCCGTCGTGAAGAAAAGCATTTTAGTAGACAGAGTAGAGTACTTATTTGATAAGTCACTGCCCTGCTGCCAGAGCAGTCCGAGGAGAGAAAAGGCCAAAGTGGCGAATTCATAGACGAGATTCATGGATACACCGCGCATAGCAATACTGCGTAGTTTCTCTTCCAGGACATTCCCTGGGATGTACGAGACAACCTTGTGTTCGGAAATGTTGCCATCTATTTCTACACCAGTAGTAGCAGATTTTAGTCACAGTATGAAATGATCAAAAATACAAAACAGAGAAGGATGTGAACATGGCAAAGGTTCATAGAGGCCGGAAGTTATATAACTTCCCACCCCGCGATAGAGAGGGTATAACGAAGCAGAGGTTCAATAAAAAAAGTGGCTTGTGTTACAATTTCGCGATGGCCTTCCGACCGATGTGAGGTGACCGCAGAAAATAGTTGGAGCCTGCCGCAGCTATGGACTTGACTACTAAAGAATCGGGAACTGTAGTTAAACTTCGCGTCGGTGACGGAATCGTGGAAACGCAGTCGTATGATAAACTGCATGTAAGGATAAATTTGGCTCAGAAGGTTATTTAATTGCAGTCTGAGGCAAATATATTCTTACTGTCAAACTGAGAACCTGCTTTTGCGCTCGTCATTCACACCAATCATACTTTCTGCAACTTCTTGGTAGTCGAGGATAGTTCAAAACTGCGTGTGCGAGTGGGTACACTCCGATCAATACTGAATTTCCTGCGATTTTGCTTTGTGATGAAATTAACTAAATCCACGTTGCAGCAACTAAAAATGAAGAATCCACTCCCTGTTTCTAGCCACAGTGGCGAGAGCTGTCATTTCGGTAATCTTTGTAGTTTTACTTGACTGCCCACGACTCACTGCGATAGCGTCATCTAGGGTACCGTGTTTGAAAGTTCAAGGTCTTCTTGAAATATCTAGAGTTATTACATCAAATAAAAGAATTTTCGCATTGTAGATCTACATTTCTTCTCTCTTTGAACTGTATCTCCTGTGGTCCGTAGCTCGTGGTCGTGTGGTAGCGATCTCGCTTCCCGCGCCCGGGTTCCCGGTTTCGATTCCCGGCGGGGTCAGGGATTTTCTCTGCCTCGTGATGACTGGGTGTTGCGTAATGTCCTTAGGTTAGTTAGGTTTAAGTAGTTCTAAGTTCTAGGGGACTGATGACCACAGATGTTAAGTCCCATAGTGCTCAGAGCCATTTTTTGTGTATCTCCTGTGTCTAGTTTTAAGTATTGGGAGACGTGGCCGCCAATACGATCTTACACCAGTGTCTCGTAAGTCCGCAATAAAATGCAGAGAGCAGCGTGGTATACAGTAAAGCTAACATTTGCATTTCTTCCAGCAACGACTGACGCATTACAAGCCTCACAAGTGGCCAATACTCACCAGAAATCTGTAATCGGGCGAGTGTATTGCAACCATCCACTGTACCTGTCAAATTAGAAGATTATAGCTAATTACATGGTGTTGCCCAGATATGCGTTTATTCTAATCGTCTATTAGTCCATCTTCTCGTTCCTCCTCTTCCTGTCGATCTCCTCTTTTACCCCATCTCTGCCCATCTCCTCTACCCCCTCTCTGTGCACCTCCTCCACGACCCACTCATTGTCCATCCCCTCCTGTGTGTTTCTCTGTCTATCTGCTCCTCCCCCTCCCTCTGTCAATATGCTCCGTCCCCCTCTGTTCATTACCTCCTCCCCCTGTAATTCCACCTTCTACTCCCCTACCCTCTATCCATTACCTCCTCCCCTCTAAATGTTCATCTCCTCCTCATCACTCTCTCTGCCTATCTCTTCCTCCCCCTGTCTCTGTCCATCTCCTCTTTCTCTACCCATGTCCTCCTCTCTCTGTCTATTTCTCCTTCCCCTCTCTCTGTCCATACCGTCCTCCCACTGTCTGTGCCCATCTTCTCCTCTCTCCCCCCCCCCCCTCCCCCGCCTCCGCCACGCTGTCTATGGTTCTTACCTACACAGTGTTTCTGTCCAGACTGTAACTAACATGTGTACCAAATTTGGTTGAAATCGTTCCAGGGGTTTAGGATGGCCTTTTTAACCGTGTCTTTGTCGCGCTTAGATGCGTGTCAGATACATTTGACATATATTTAACATATTTTACACGTGTTTTTAGACATATTTCATATGTATTCCGCCTTACAGCTTCACTTTCTTGCAGCTCCAGTTTACGATGTCGTAGTGAACAATGCGTCGTACAATGCTATACTTTTGTGGTGTATTCAGTGGTATATGTGAATAATATTTTAAAAATGTGATGCGAGTACAGTTAGTAGTAAAGTAGTAATAAATTAAAATGTCATGCTTCATGCGGGGGTTTTACTGCATAAGCAGCGAAAATGTAGTCAACAGTAAACTGTTTTCCTTTCATCATTTTGTGGGGGTCCTCGTCATAAAGTTTCGTTAAGGTTTGAAATTATGTGTAACGTTTGTTGCAAGTCTCTAAATATTCTCATTCTGAAATAAAAGTATGGATATAGGCGAGTCGTGTGCTACAGTGCTTTTTAATCCTCAGGTAGATGGTTCTTAAGCCCACAGCGATTCTTCCCAGACAGTAAGTGATGCGTGTATCAGGTTTGGTTGAAATCGGTCTAGTGGTTTAGGAGGAGATGTGGAACATACATACGTACATACATACGTTATTTTTTATAATACGTGTGGATTTTGGGTATTATAACTAGTTTCTTATATTCCTCAGATCAGTTTTTACCAGAATCACCTGTTAAAGTGAATCGAATTCGCCTGTGCAGTTGGTCCTAATCATGATGTTGGTGGATGCGTATAGGCGGAACCAACACATTGCAAACAGAGGGGAAAAAAGTCAGATACTGTGAAATTGTTGAAGTAGTCTTGGAGTACCACCAAGATATATTGCACTGCGACACTGTTTTGTTACTGCGGAACTGATTAACTGATCGACTCCAAGACTGATAAAATAAAATTACCGACTGATCTCTGTAGAGAAAAAGTGTGTGTATCTAGTGAATGGGAATAATAGTGTCATACTTTCTCTAAAGCGCAGTTCGACGAGATCATATTATTATTTACCCACATCCCAATATGGTCATATTTCGACGACATTTCACCTACATTAATTCTATGGTAAAAGTAAATCTGTGCTAAGCAATCACAATAAATTTTTTCGGGTATGTGATAGGACGGAAGAGGAAAATTTTCAATCGACCAATCGCAGTTTAATTTTTAAAAAAGGAATAAATAGCTTCAAACAAATATCATTTATCACGGTTAATCAAGTAATTGTGAATTACTCAGTGGTGCAAGCTATTTTTGTATTTGATCAAAGCAGGTTGTCACGTCCCCATTGAACAATTATACATGACTGTGCTTAAACTGACACACAATATTTTTTTAGCGCAACAGAATCTGACTTTTAATAGTCCCTACAAAAGAATGGCCCTGACTAACAATAACCTATACCTTTCATGAATCACTTACCTCACAAAAATCTTCGTTACTCGAACTACTGCAATACAGCGAGCGCCACTACTGCCAGCTAAATAAAAGATTCAAACTACTGAAGGCACTAACTACTGATAGGCATAGTTAGCAAATGAAAGATTTTGATAGAGAACAAACAATGTATTTACCTTAATAGTGTTCAAAAGTCGTAATATATATAGCAGTTCAGGACATTCGGTCTTACAAATTTACTGTCTCTGATGGACACAGGTCCAGATCATCCACTTTCAAAATCCGGCCATCTCTCTCCCCACGTCTACCACTGCTGGCGGCTCATCTCCAACTGCGCTACGCTACGCCCTGTTAACATCCAGCTGCCCAACACTACAATGGCAGACAACAATGCTAACTAGCCACACACTGCACACAGCACAGCCAATGATTTTCATACAGAGCGCTACGTGGCGTTAGCAATAAGAAAACCTAAACAGCCTACTTACAAGGTTAATAAAAAGCGGTACTCCTGATATGACCGTCAACAGGTTAGTTTCAAATAAATGCTCAATACACTGAGTCAAATGCCTTTAGCGAAGTCTGCATTATTTGAAGTACAAACAAAAATTTTAACATTAGCAAACAACAATAATCTTTTACTATTCTCAAAAAAGAACAAGTGCTCATAGTTCTCAAGGTATGTACTTTAGAGCTCATGCTTATTGGTCTGTCATCGACACAACGATTGTAGTAAATGACTTAATCAGCTTTGTGTTTAAATTCCTCAAAAACAAAAATGGTTCAGTGGCTCTGAGCACTATGGGACTTAACATCTTAGGTCATCAGTCCCCTAGAACTTAGAACTACTTAAACCTAACTAACCTAAGGACATCACACACATCCATGCCCGAGGCAGGATTCGAACCTGCGACCGTAGCAGTCCCACGGTTCCGGACTGAAGCGCCTAGAACCGCAAGGCCACCGCGGCCGGCAAATTTCTCAAAAAAATCTGCAATATGTTTAATGACTATGTCAGACACGCTTCCCGTCATGGAGTTTCCCATGGCTAAACCGGCCGACTGTGAGTACACAGGGTGATCAGAAACAGTGTGAAAAGCTTGTAAGGGTGTTCCAAGGTAGGATGTACTGAGAAATAACTGTTACGAAAAATATTCGATACTTTGCGCCGTATCCGAGTTAATCAGCATTGTAGTTGGCCAATCAGGACGTTGCGACCGCGCAAATTCGAGCGGCCCGCCAGATACAATCAGTGTCTGTTCTTATCATAGCGTAGATAATGGCGCACAAGACAGCTCAGCCTTTGGCTTGGGTTCGATGCTTACTAACGTACTACAAAGATTTTTGTTCAGTTTAAGGAAACCAAAAGAAGAACGTGTTTGGGGACATTCCCTCTGGCGGGCCGCTTAAATTTGCGCGGGCAACGGACTGATTGGCTAACTTCAATGCTAATTTACTCGAGAACGGCGCAACGTATTTAATTTTTGACTGGACTATTTATTCTTAGCACAACCTGCCCTGCAACCTTCTTACAAGCTTTCAAAAAAAATGGTTCAAATGGCTCTGAGCACTATGGGACTCAACTTCTGAGGTCATTAGTCCCCTAGAACTTAGAACTAGTTAAACCTAACTAACCTAAGGACATCACAAACATCCATGCCCGAGGCAGGATTCGAACCTGCGACCGTAGCGGTCTTGCGGTTCCAGACTGCAGCGCCTTTAACCGCACGGCCACTTCGGCCGGCCTACAAGCTTTCCATACAGTTTCTGTCTACCCTGTATAGTTCACAAGTAAGGGTATCTGAAGGCATATAAGATATACATTACTGGCCACTAAAATTGCTACACCAAGAAGAAATGCAGATGATAAATGGGTACTGATTGGACAAGTATATTATACTAGAACTGACATGTGATTACATTTTCACGCAATTTGGGTGCATAGATCCCAAGAAATCAGTACCCAGAACATCCACCTCTGGCAGTAATAACGGCCTTGATACGCCTGGGCATTGAGTCAAACAGAGCTTAGACGGCGTGTACAGGTACAGCTGCCCATGCAGCTTCAACACGATACCACAGTTCATCAAGAGTAGTTGCTCGGCCAGTTGCTCGGCCACCACTGACTAGACGTTTTCAGTGGGTGAGAGATCTGGAGAATGTGGTGGCCAGGGCAGCAGTCGAACATTTTCTGTACCCAGAAAGGCCCGTACAGGACCTGCAACATGCGGTATGCATTATCCTGCTGAAATGTAGGATTTCGCAGGGATCGAATGTAGGGTAGAGCCACGGGTCGTAACACATCTGAAATGTAACGTCCACTGTTCAAAGTGTCGTAAGTGCGAACAAGAGATGACCGAGACGTGTAACCAATGGCACCCCGTACCATCATCCCGGGTGATACGCCAGTATGGCGATGACAAATACACGCTTCCAATGTGCGTTCACCGCGATGTCGCCAAACACGGATGCGACCATTATGATGCTGTAAACAGCGTCTGTGATGCAGCGTCAAGGGTAACCGCAGCCATGGTCTCCGAGCTGATAGTCCATGCTGCTGCAAACGTCGTCGAACTGTTCGTGCAGATGGTTGTTGTCTCGCAAACGTCCCCATTTGTTGACTCAGGTATCGAGACGTGGCTGCACGATCCGTTACAGCCATGCGGATAAGATGCCTGTCATCTCGACTGATAGTGATACGAGGCCGCTGGCGTTCCGTATTACCCTCCTGAACCCACTGATTTTATATTCTGCTAACAGTCATTGGATCTCGACCAACGAGAGCAGCAATGTCGCGATACGATAAACCGCAATCGCGATAGGCTACAATCCGACCTTTATCAAAGTCGGAAACGTGATG
Organism: Schistocerca americana; assembly: GCF_021461395.2. Lineage (NCBI taxonomy): Eukaryota > Metazoa > Arthropoda > Insecta > Orthoptera > Acrididae > Schistocerca > Schistocerca americana. The sequence continues at coordinate 928,471,252 of NC_060119.1, read as the reverse complement.
GTACGCATGTGTCCTCGTTACACGAGGCATCACAACAATGTTTCACCAGGCAACGCCGGTCAACTGCTGTTTGTGTATGAAAAATCGGTTGGAAACTTTCCTCATGTCAGCACGTTGTAGGTATCGCCACCGGCCACCAACCTTGTGTGAATGCTCTGAGAACTAATCATTTGCAAATCACTGCATCTTCTTCCTGTCGGTAAAATTTCGCGTCTGTAGCACGTCATCTTCGTGGTGTAGCAATTTTAATGGCCAGTAGTGTACTGTTCTCAAATATACATAATTTGTTATTAAAAGTATTATTTTATACATGACCTCGCCAATGTTACTTCGTGTTTTTCGTGTATAACTCTCATTTGGAGAAACGCACAGTCGTTACATTCCAAAATGCTAGTATTTCGAGGTACAAGGTATGGGATTTATGTTATATTGTAAAATAAATTATCTAAAACGCAAGAGTAGATCTTTTTTCCTGATATGAAAGTTATGGAACTCATCTGCAGAAACACGTAACATTCTGTTTACGTAATCGTGACGTCGCAGATGTTGCGTCACGGCCGTCGCCCTGAGAGTCCTCATGGTGATAAAGAGCCGGATGGCGTTGTTGACACAGACGCGCCGAGTTTCCGTACCTGATGAGTCACGGGGTGCGGCCATTTGGCACAAGAGCCGCCGTAACATAAAGCAGACTTTGAACCTTGCCACCGGCTACGATATCGGATACAAGAGATTCGGCCGCTACCTGTGGAATCAACGTTTACCACCGCCTGTCTAGATATGGCATTGGTAGGCTTCCTTTCCATAAACGCACAGCTATCTCAAAAATTCCAACATTGTCATATCTTCCATCACTATTTATAGATTTATTAATTTAAGAAGTGATTTCATCAGGACAAATTCAAGGAAAGACGTTGTTAGTGTCATTGGGGAAAAAAGCTGCTCTTCGGTTTGTTTACTTTATGACTTCTATATTACTTCAGACATTTCACCAAAACGTTTAGGTGTTGAAACGTCCCCTTAGAAAAATTAATGAATTACTGTGCTGATAAACCTCTTACATTATTTGATTTTCAAACAGCTGAGCAGAACTGAACGTACTCAGACATTTCGCTCTTTACCTATTCTGATCAACACTAAACCGACACACAATTTGATTATTAGCACAACGCAGTCTGACTTTCAATAATCCCTACAAAAGAATGGCCCTGACTGACATTAAGCTATACCTTTCACAAATCACTTACCTCACAAAAATCTTCGTTACTCAAACTACTGCAATACAGCGAGCGCCACTACTGCCTGCTAAATAAAAGATTCAAACTACTGAAAGCACTAACTACTGATAGACATAGTTAGCAAATGAAAGATTTTGATAGAGAACAAACAATGTATTTACCTTAATAGTGTTCAAAAGTCGTAATATATATATATATATATATATATATATATATATATATATATATATATCAGTTCATGGCATCCAGTGTTACAAATTTACTGTCTCTGATGGACACACGTCCAGATCATCCGCTCTCAAAACTCCACCATTTCTCTCCCCACATCCACCACTGCTGGCGGCTCACCTTCAACTGCGCAACGCTACGCGTTGTTAACAGTCAACTGCCCAACGCTACAATGGCGAGTATTACAACAATGCCAACCAGCCACAGACTGCACACAGCACAGCCAGTGATTTTCATACAGAGCACTACGTGGCGTTACCAACATAAAAACCTAAACAGCCTACTTACAGTGTTCGTATATTGAAGTAAAAGAAACTTTGTATGACTATGGCATCTTACGGGGAATATGATATACGGTTCACGTGTTGAACTCGGATTTTATAAAGCAACATAACAGCAGAGATGTTACTACAGCACTCCCATATTGTGACGGATTGAAGAAATATTTGATATATTATAATTGTCGTCGCGGTAGTTTCGTCGCCTTAACTTGTTGGTGCAACAGCTAAATTTACGGTGATATGGGTAGAGTATTCAACGTTTATTATTATAATTTTCTTTATATGTGATTATTTAAAATATGTTGTAGAATGCCAGTGCAGAAGCTATGACCTATATTAATGATTCAAGCGGCAAAGATATTACCTGCCTCGGTGGCCGGCAGTAACAGCAGTTAGAGCAGCAAAGATGCTACAATAGTGGAAGCTGGCCACGAGAAGAGGATACGACGGGCATTTAAAATAATGATGTAATTGTTAAAAGTAATGGTATCGCTGCAGTTTTGCTTGTATAAATGGTTCCAAATTTGTTTATCGTGGGTCTTATGATCAGTTACAGTGAAGGAGTCGTGCTGGACAGTCAAGTTCACACTAGCAGTTCTCAGTGTATCGGTCGTGCTGGCAGTTATACAGAAGTACGCTGCAGGATGGATAGTCGCAATGAAGTGATGGAGCTCTCAGTAGTAACAGAGTTTAGGTACTGCCGGGTCAGAGTGATTACTGGCCCGATATTTGATTAGTTTAGCTCTGCGAGCTTCCGCCTATTAATTGTTATCTATTGGTTTCCAATGTCAATCACTGATTTGCTAATCAGGAAGATCTGGCTAGGTAATGGTGTAAAGAGCAGCCTTAAATAATTCGTTGCATAATGGAAGTCTTTCACTGAGAGGACTTTGCTCAGACCAAACACTTATTGCGGAGATTGGATTTACCGTCAAGTACTGATAAGGATTGCTCCGTACATTTTGGCTAGTGTTCCTGTGTAGCAAACGCAGAGGAAATTATATGTTGCTGTGTTTTGGTATATGTGGTTAGCTCGCTCTGAGGGAATCGAGGGTTTTGCTGTGTTTATTTGGAAGATTTGCATACTAAGAGCATCATGTGATGTTTGTGTACAGAATTCATTTGTGGTTACACTGAGCGATAGTGGCTCAATTTGCAACGTATTTGACTCGACAGATACTAGAGAATCTCGGAAAAAAGCTATATTTGGTCATACGGTGTGGACTGCCCGTAAACGATTAAGACATTTCCCGTAACGATACACTGTAAATCATTGGAATCATTTGTGCAAGCACATCACAGTATTATCATTACTTTCTGCTTAGAAGTGGCAAGTGACCATTAAATTAGGAAACGATAGTGGGATGCGATTCGCCAACACCTGAAGAGGCTTAATTTTGCTTGAATTGTTTAATTTCAGGGTGCAAAGGGGTGGTGGAACTTAGGTTTCTTGTTTGAATTTTTTTTATTTATTTTTTATTATTTTAGATCGGTGTACTGGGGAACACAGAACTGACGTCAATTTTAGATGTACACTAAAATGCGAATAAAGCTTCGATAAGTTAATCTGAATTAAGAAGTCACCGAATATTATTTAAAAATGATAGAATTATCCCTTAAGTAACTTGAATCCGATAAAGAAAACAGTAATAAAATTAACGTCAAGAAACGAAACTTCAATAAGTTCTAAAGAAACAAAGTTCAGAGATGCAGTTATTTAGTATTACGTCTAGCTAGACAACTTTATTTTAGTGGACTTTTATGCATAAAAAGGAATAAAGAAGGGAACATATTAGCCTTACAGCTATTTAATATTTACAGTAATACTTCATATGCTATATTTTGAAAAATAAAGTGAGAAGATAGAAAAGACATTTAGTTTACACTGAAACAAAACAGAAATTAATCAGTGTCGAGTAAAATTGACGCAGTGTTAAATTCTCTCTTTGGTTTACATGGTCGACGTTAGTTTATAATTTAAGGAGAAGCTGTAACATTATCTATCGTAAAATACTTTAGGTAAATCAAAGTCCTTAAGCGGTTTGTCGGGGCAGAATTGATTAAGTTTGGTTGATATGCAGCGGTTGGTTTTTAAGTTTAGATATATTGATGATTACGTAATTAGAATCGTTTACAGTAGTCAACGATGTAACTGTGATTGAACTGAGCATTAATACGCGCTTCTCATTATGGTCTGATCCTAAAAATCGGGATTAAAATGATTCTTAATCGACTATTATTCTAAATAAATCGAATGTGACTACATCTTGTGAAATCAGCATAAAAGATATTCACGAATAATACAGATGAGTACAGTGGCAGTTACTACTAAGTCGTAGATATAGCATTCTGAATCTCAGTAGATATTGCTGATTACGTATCAACACGTGTTACTTTACAGAAAATGAAAACAAAAGTGCAACAGTAGTATATCCTTCAATATGGCACCTAACGTAAGGGTTTACATACAAACAAGAATAGAATCAGATTTCAGTTACATGAAACTGTAGCGTTTGTTATCTACTCGTTATTTAAAAGTTCGACAACATAACTGCAACTGTTTAACGACACCTAGTACTAACGATGAATAGACAGGTCAGATGCGATCTTGTGCACAGTTGCTTGTACGGATCAAAATTAAGAAAAATCTAGACTTCCGTTGGAAAGAAATAATATCGGTTTTATGAGCAGAGCACATATATCTTTCTTCATATACGTATGCTTGTCTTGAGCCCTGTCTTACGAATCTGTTTATAAAGCATTAGTCATAGCTGGGATTCCCTGATGACCGCTGTGTGGACGTATTTTAGCCGTCAGTGCATGAAATAGCGGCTATAGCGTAGACAAAGAGAGTTTCCTATCTGCCTGTTCCGTTGGTGTATTTGGTTACCTGTGCCGTTCTCAGTGCCGATTGGCTGAAAACGAAAGTGATATTCAATCGCGGTTCTGCTCCATCAGTAGATTACCATCTCTGACGTGACTCCTTGGTTCCAACGTGCCTAATAATACCTGTTTTTTCTCTCCGTCTACATATAAACCCTTCTTGCCGTCACATGATTAGGAATTTATTGATTGCACAACCAAGTCAGCAGGTACAAAACAGTCATGTCTTTGCCTTCTCTATAGTTCTACACAGAATGTTTACTCCAAAATCTTGAAAAACAAAGATCGTGTTCATGATTGATATTGTGCACTTTTCCTAATGTTTTTCCCTGGTGACATATATTTGCTTCTGCTGCAAAATATCGAAAACACCTATAATTATTATGTGATGGTCTCGTTTAGATGCTATTCAGTCTCAGTAAAACTCAGTCGTTCGATTTCATTGCGTTGCATTCCCTCATATCACTTAAATGTGACTTCGCTCTTACAGAGCAACAGTCTCATATTAAAATGGAAAAGATTAGCTCCAAAATTTTGCTCGGTAGAAAAAAGTTATTTATTGCCTAATAAGTTTGAACTACCTTGGCTCTACGAAGTGAAAGAAGTGAAAACGAACCTTACCATACACCGCCTCTGCCATGTTGCACACCCTGAGCGACTCACTTAGCTAGGTGAGTCCCACCTGGCATTGTCAGGATCATACAAGTTAACTCGGCTAGCAGCATCTGCGATGTGGTTCGTCGCTCGATACGATGATCTTCCACTATCTACTGCAGTTCACCTAGGGAAACAAGTTTCAGGCTCCTCTCGAAGAACAGACTTACGTTATCATACATACAGACTTGTAAGGTACTAATTGGTGGTCTGTGACAGTAGTTTCTGATCAAACTCGCGGGTCAGACTTCATTGCACGCATCCAAGCAGTATTCTTGAGTAGCGAGGCTTAAATCTTCGTTCGATTGTCATACTTAGAATATCCTTGGTTTTTCAATATCTCAAGAGGTTAATAACAGTCTGATTGAGTCAAAAAGACTGTGGCCGATTTCCTCCTCTCTTCTTGTTCACTAGAGCCTGTGTTCTGCCTCTAATGATACGGATGTCGACAGGACACTGAACTTAAGCCGTTCTTCCTTTACCACGTTAAATGCAACGTCACTCTCCATCCGTCCGTAACTTGGTTACTTACGAAATGGAAGATTCCTGATGTTGCGGACTTTTCATTTCAGATCTGCCACACCCACCATTCAGCGTCGTACCTCATTTTGCCCAAAAGCATGCTGATAGACTCACAGAATCTGTACTCAATGATAATCTCATTTGTATCAGTTGCACATAGCTCATTTCCACGTCAGTAGCTATCGCTACAGTTCAAAAATATATCCGTCAAAGGGCACGACCTCATGGAGACTCACAACGTTATTGTGAGGTATACTGAAGCAGACCGTTTTGCATTCTTCCGGGTGTGCTGTTATTAATCAAAAGATAGTTTGTGTTGCTGTCGTATAACGTTTTTTCTAGGTTTCCTGTCCTAGGCATTATTTTATTCATTTTTATTCGGTGTCCTACGTTAATCATTGTTAACAAATTCTGATACTCTATACTAACTGCAGTTGCTTCCTTCAGGGAAATCTTCTAACAAATATTTCTTCACTGGAATCATTCATTTATTCATTAGTCATTTTGTATAGATCTCTTCATGAAGGGGAACCCAGGGATGTGGTATGGGTCAAGTTATACATTAAAGTGCTGATCAGTAAATTAATTAAAGTAGATCACATGGCGAGGTCACATTATATGTAACTACACAGTCCGACAGCCTCAAAGATTCTAGATACCTCTTGTTATCTAAAGTAAAATGACTCACTATTAACACCTGAAGCTAGTATGGTAACATGAATTCATCGAACAGAAGTCTGTTGGTAGCTATTACGAGTATTATAGTTGTTCTATTATCTGAGGAAACTCTGTTGACGATGTTCACTCGAAATTTCTCAGCACACTGCCTTTATCACACTACACGAGGACAGATAAGCCTGTGGGGACTTCCCTTTGTTAACCTTCGATTCCGGCTGAATAATCTGCTTTTAATTTACTGCATCTTAATCCGTCCGGTCTTCTACCGAACAACGATTACGTCGAGGTAACGGATACTTCTATGCTTCTCGTTATCGAGATTACCGAAAAGGTAAATGTAACTTATCTAGCAACGGGGTGATCTTCTGCAATATAGTGATTACTGACTGCACCAGACAGTCCTGTCAGCAGGTTCAATGGACCTTACAACAGGTCCGAATTTTATAAACGTTTAGTACGTTATATGTAGGTGGTATGTAGCGCAGAATCCAAGTTTTCAACGTTGAGAACCTTGTGCTAAACTGGAGGGAGCCGAAAAAACGGGAAACTATGGCATTTTATTTTTTCTGTTGTTTCTCTACAATATTTTTCCCATGCTCCCTGCGACAAAAAGCACGCAGACCTATCTTACACATCGCAACATTTTCTATAATTTCCACCGATGAAACGTATTTTTATTCCACAAACTACTAAAGATATAGAGAATAAAAGGAAAGAAAATTATGAAAAGAACTACATAAAGGAGAGGTTTATGGATTTTAATGCTAACTGTACAACTTTTTAAAAAAAAGGATAATACACGGTGCCTCTAATGGTCTACGCCTAACATCATGAAACGTCCACCCCCCCCCCCACCCCCGCCCCCCTCACCCCTTTTACCAACAAGACGCTCGTTTCTGATAGGTCTGCGCGAAAACAGAAAAAAACCTACGTTTTCCAACTATCAACGTTTAGCAACCACGAAAGCCCTCCCCCCGCCCCCTCCCCGCCTGCAGTGGGTACAATTTTTGATCTGTACAACGCATATTTTAGTAAAATTTCCGATTACCTATGATACGTGTCATTTCTTACAAGTTAAAATAATATTTACAAAATGAAAACTACTGTGAATGAAAATACCATCCAACAAAATACAGAAAAAGTTAACGCCTTGACCCCTTCGATCTACATTCAAATGAATCAACGCCTTGACCCCTTCGATCTACAATCAAGTGAATTCTGAATACTCGCATTCGTGGCCATAACAGCGTTTGCAAATAGCGGAGAACCGGAATCGTGCTTTTTTTGCAGCTGCAGGTCCCTATAGTTACGTACATTTGAAAAATATGATTTTTGGGAAGGAAAATGAAACTGCCTTTTTCATTGTTGTGATGGGTATCATCCCATCTCTCGTTAAGTGTCCGGCAACAAACTGATGGAATCTACCATTAACTAGCGAAGGCTATACCTGTAGGTAGGTACTGAAAGAGTGATAGTGGGCTGCGTCTCGAGTAGGCGGAAGTGTCGCAAGTTGGAATCTGCCGCCAATTTTTGAAACTGTCTGTGACAAAGATCAAGATTTTAAACATGGCTGAAACAGCAACTGTTGGAATTCTTCACGGTAAATGATAACAGCCAAACAGCTGCAGGATAAAGATTTATTAAAATTCTTGACCACGGTTGCGGTATATCTAAATATACCTTCATCAGAAGTAAAATACACTAAAATCACATCCTGCAGTGGAGATACATAAAACAATTATGCCGAAGGCGTCGTCAGTAGTTAAAACATAAAACAAAGATCTCTGTTCATATCTCCACCGTACAATGTCACAAGAAATCTTTCCCCTGCTTCATAAATTCGGCGTAATGTTGAGTCTGGCCTTTCACAATCGCTTGGTGCATGATGGAATATAGTATCCCGTGGACTGAATTGAATGATGTCGAGGTGAACTCTTCTATGAATAGATGCCATTTTGAGACCAGACTAATGCTTTCTGCAATAGCAAGATATCTACATTTTTACTTCTGATTACAGCACTACCGAAGTCAGCAGCCTCTGAGACAGCGTGTTCATTGTCATCACACGGAATCATCTATTTCCCAGTTAACCAGAATGCCCTTTGCAACCATTTCAGTTACCAACACTGAAATAAGTTCCTTTTGTTGGTGCTATTGGATAAAAAAATATCTGCAACGACTGTTGTGGGGAAGACAAAGTTTGTGAATGAGTGCAGTAAAACCAACTTCTTTGGTGCCTTGCTAACGGACGTCGCTAGAATACATCAAAAATTACTATGGCGCTACGTCCGTACTTGCATACTTTTCGTACGTAGTTCACATATATATTGCACTCTGAAACGTGGCTGTTGTAGTCGTTCTACGTACAGCTTAATGTAGAAAGTGTGTGCCATCTATTACAGCACATTTGCGCATCTCAAGGTCTACTTAATCGTGTACTGGAACGAACGCTGCGACAACACAGACTTTGTGCTTCTGCGGATACCGTCCCCAGTTAGAAGACGCCATGGAAAGGGCGCAAGTTCAGATTTGAACAATTCTCTCTTAAGATCAGATTGACCGGCAGCGAAAACACGTTGGAAGAGAGTAACAGGATCGACTGTCCCATTTTTGACTGCAATTTTCAGAGGCTAGATCAATAAACTTATTATTTCGTTTGGACTTCAAATTTTCAAAAATTTCTCGCGCAATTTTCTCCACACAGTTGGCACAAGTTCCTCAACTTTTATAATAGTTCACATCTCCATCTCAAGGAATGTTGGATGTTCAAAGAACCCTAGTCACACAGTCTACAAGTTGTTCAGATATCGCCGGCCGGAGTGGCCGTGCGGTTCTAAGCGCTACAGTCTGGAGCCGCGTGACCGCTACGGTCGCAGGTTCGAATCCTGTCTCGGGCATGAATGTGTGTGATGTCCTTAGGTTAGTTAGGTTTAAGTGGTTCTAAGTTCTAGGGGACTGACGACCACAGCAGTTAAGTCCCATAGTGCTCAGAGCCATTTTGTTCAGATATCCATCAACTTCAGTGAACAAATTTATTTGCTTATAGACGTATTGGAGGCATAGTGTACCCAAACTCCATCGGGACAGCACAATATCTGTTACGCCGCGACGAAGAGTCATCCCAGCTGCTATACGGTCATGTCTGGTCAGATCCCCAACCAGAACTTTTAAGTACGACGAATAGAGAAGCATTCTTCAGCTCTGTACTTGTGAAATTCAGGAAGATCAATTCTGTCTTTCAGGTTGCCCAAGTCCAGAAATGCAAAATTATCATTGTTCAAATGCGCTGTATGGAAGCGGAAAATCATTTCTTTGACACATCCGACATTAAGGTTCTAATGCCATATACACATTCACCCACATTATTGGCTACGATTCGTAGTTGTAGAGTTATTATGTATTTTTCAACGTCTTCGGTGATTGGTTGGTACTGAACCAGAGCCTCACACAATCTTCCCCATAGCGTCCCAGATGCCTTTAAAAGGATTGAAGCCAAATGACTTGTGGGCAGAACTACACACCCTCAAGTTCTTGAGTTGATCCTCAAACCACTGTGACACAATTAGGGAGCGATACGATGAAGCGCTGCGTGTTGCCTCCGGGCTGCTGTACAAATATTGTCTGCTCCAACGGTATCTTATTGGCAAGCACGTTTCCGAGATATTAGAACGCTGAATGTGGCGTTTATCAACGTGTCCTAGAACTAACTAATCCAGACGACGTTTTTATTGCTTTCCGTGCTTCGAGTGTCCTTTGATGGTGTTCGTACCAGTTAAGTAAATAAAACATTTTACGATAATACTGTGTAAGGTACCAAAATTTACCTGAAGAACAGTAAGGAGAATAAAACACCAAAATTCTCATCTGTGCAGCTTGCGAATTCAGAGTTAAAGTACCCAAAAACTACAATTTGCAATAAATCAAATGAGCAATATAAGCTGCGTATTAGAAACACAGAAGTAAGTTAGTTGCTCAGAATGAGGATCGCGCTACCGCAATTTGCGAATTTACGCTTCCCCAATAACAACAAATTGGGCCGAAAAACACCAGATGGCCACTACGATGCTGTCTGTCCAAATTACCTCTACAGTATCTGACCGTCGATTGATTCTAAAGTATTTGCTCCTTTACAACTCCTCATTTCAAAAAACTCTACATGGAAGGTACGATTGCACTCTGTTGCCAATGTAATGGGCGAGAACTGCTCATAAATTTCCCTCCTTTTGCAGACAAGGCGCGCATTTTAAAAAATAAAGTTGGTACGGAGCCGAAGCAATGTCTTCGCGACTGGTCAGCCTTATGCGCCAAGAACCACTGTCTAGAGAGGCGCAGTTCCATTACCTGAAAAAAATTTCAATGACTTCTCCACGCTGGTCGGCTGCTGCTGCGGTGTCTTGCTCTCTGATGATCAAACAGAGAGGCAAAAATATTTTCCTCAGTCATTCTTTAGCGATTGACAGGTGGCCGCGGTAATCACTGACCACAAGTGGTGCAGGCTTTCAAAAGCCAGGAATTGGATGACTACCCGGCTTCTCCGAAAACTGCCCATATCCACAAAGGAGCCACTCTTTATCTAATGATACTGAAAGACTACCTTCTGCAGACAAAAGAGACCACAGAAATGCTTCCGGCGACAGATCACTACAGAGTGGAAGGCTCAAAGATACCTTTCCAAACACACAGCTCCATATTCTCATTAAAATAACAATGAAACAGCAGCAGAGAGTGAATTAACATCCCCAAGCAATACGAGAGAATAACTTCACAGCATTTACAGCTCCAATTGTGTTGTGCTTTTTTGCACACAGTTTCGTACTCGAATATTATGCAAACATAATAAACTATATGAAAGTCAAGCATTAAAATTTTACATCCAGATTCTTGCGTTTCTAAACAATGAAGAAAGTACATGAATCTCGCAATTTGCTGGATATTTTTCCGTAAGAGGCTGAATTTTCAAAATTGCACAATGTGATATTTGTGCTCAAAGATTTATTTTTCAAAAAACTAGCTGTGAGATGTGCTGTCTACACTACATATAGACTACTGGCCATTAAAATTGCTACACAACGAAGATGACGAGCTACAGACGCGAAATTTAACCGACAGGAAGAAGATGCTGTGATATCCAAATGATTAACTTTTCAGAACATTCACACAAGGTTGGCGCCGGTAGCGACACCTACAACGTGCTGACATGAGGAAAGTTTGCAACCGATTTCTCAAAAAATGGATCAAATGGCTCTGAGCACTATGGGACTTAACTTCTGAGGTCATCAGTCCCCTAAAACTTAGAACTACTTAAACCTAACTAACACACATCCATACCCGAGGCAGCATTCGAACCAGTGACCGTAGCGGTCGTGCGGATCCAGACAGTAGCGCCTAGAACCGCTCGGCCACCACGGCAGGCCCTATTTCTCATAGCCACACAGCAGTTGACCGGCGTTGCCTGGTGAAACGTTGTTGTGATGCCTTGTGTAAGGAGGAGAAATGCGTACCATCATGTTTTCGACTTTGATAAAGGTCGGATTGTAGCCTATCACGATTGCGGCTTATCGTATCGCGACATTGCTGCTCGCGTTGGTCGAGATCCAATGACTGTTAGCAGAATATGAAATCGGTTGGTTCAGGAGGGTAATACGGAACGCCATGCTGCATCCCAACGGCCTCATATCACTAGCAGTCGAGATGACAGGCAACTTATCCGCATGGCTGTAACGCATCGTGCAGACACGCCTCGATCCCTGAGTCAACAGATGGGGACGTTTGCAAGACAACAACCATCTGCACGAACAGTTCGACGACGTTTGCAGCAGCATGGACTATCAGCTCGGAGACCATGGCTGCGGTTACCCTTGACGCTGCATCACAGACAGGAGCGCCTGCGATGGTGTACACAACGACGAACCTGGGTGCACGAATGGCAAAATGACATTCTTTCGGATGAATCCCGGTTCTGTTTACAGCATCAAGATGGTCGCATCCGTGTTTGGCGACATCGCGGTGAACGCACATTGGAAGCGTGTATTCGTATCGCCATACTGGCGTATCACCCGGCGTGATGGTACGGGGTGCTATTGGTTACACGTCTCGGTCACCTCTTGTTCACATTGACGGCACTTTGAACAGTGGACGTTACATTTCAGATGTGTTACGACCCGTGGCTCTACCCTTCATTCGATCCCTGTGAAACCCTACATTTCAGCAGGATAATGCACGACCGCATGTTGCAGGTCCTGTACGGGCCTTTCTGGATACAGAAAATGTTTGACTCCTGCCCTGGCCAGCACATTCTCCAGGTCTCTCACCAATTGAAAACGTCTGGCGTTCGAGCAACTGGCTCGTCACAATACGCCAGTCACTACTGTTGATGAACTGTGGTATGAAGCTGCATTGGCAGCTGTAACGCTACACGCCATCCAAGCTCTGTTTGGCTCAATGCCCAGGCGTATCAAGGCCGTTATTACGGCCAGAGGTGGTTGTTCTGGGTACTGATTTCTCAGGATCTATGCACCCAAATTGCGTGAAAATATAATCACATGTTAGTTCTAGTATAATATCTTTGTCCAATGAATACCCGTTTATGATCTGCATTTCTCCTTGGTGTAGCAATTTTAGTGGCCAGTAGTGTATTTACGCGTACATGTATGTATCTGTGGTCACGCTGACACTTTTAACTGTCATAAGGGGCACTAGCTCAGATTTCATTCATTTCTGTGTTCTGCATTCGTGATCGCAGGGTTCAGTGTGCATCATAGTCTACATTGAACCTATTACATAATTAATACACTGCGGGGGGCCTGTTACCTGTTTGAGAATAGAAATTTGGAACCTATTACTCGAAATTAATAGTTTAACTCTTTCCTACGGTGCGCCCTTGACAAGGTGCTACGTGGGAGGTCCTGCTCCTCCTCGACCTCGGAAACTGAAGAGTTCGATGCGGCACGACCACATACGCTGATCACACGCGTCGTGCTCATACTGTGATCGACTGTGACAACCGATGTTCAGTACAAAGTCTAACACCATTCCTAGAACGAAAATTGTGATGGGACAACCGATTGCCGGCCGGTGTGGCCGTGCGGTTCTAGGTGCTTCAGTCTGGAACCGCGTGACCGCTACGGTCGCAGGTTCGAATGCTGCCTCGGGCTTGGATGTGTGTGATGTCCTTAGGTTAGTTAGGTTTAAGTAGTTCTAAGTTCTAGGGGACTGACGATCACAGATGTTAAGTCCCATAGTGCTCAGAGCCATTTGAACCATTTTGAACAACCGATTGGTTCTAACAACCGACCGGCCAGTCAACTGTGTTTCGTTTAGTCGATTTTTTCAGTCGAATAAAACTGGTGTATGCGGCCATCCTTTTCGCTCACTCTCCACGTTTGAGCGGTTTCACTTCATAAGAGACAACCGGCTGAAGCAACTCTCTTGATAGGTACAGTAGCTATGGGAATGTTTCCCTCAGTCTCCGGGTTTGAGTAATGTCATTTACTAACTTTTTCAGCTATTTTGGTTACGCATCAACCATGACTACAGTTGCAAACGTTGTTATAAAGACAAATAACATATCTTATTTCAGTGAGAAGTGAAAAGAATATATATCTAAATATGACATTTTCAAAATTCATGTATTTATTTATTTAAAAAGGTATTTTTCGCGTTTCTGGCACTAAGTGTGGATTTTTTGGATCTTTCTAAAACCTTAATAACTAGTGCTATGTTATAAATTTTTGTTTAAATAAACGAGCAATTACTTCTTTATTTAAATATGTTGAAACTCCGTCTCTTTCTTCCCGCTGGTTAGCACCCATCCCGATAATTCTCTTACTATAAATGCTACTGTGACGTGAACGGAAAGCAAAGAAAATACAACTTTTTAAATTGTTTGCTGACCGAATCGCTTGCTTATTAAGCATTTGGTATGACTTGCCGTACGACATTTTTTTAATGAAAATGTATTTGAAATATTTGTTATCCTACTTTACTTTTCCTTCAATTTCATCAAGTAATGTAATAAATAATATAATATCAGGATATAAATCGCCCTTGTAGATGCTGTATATCGCGTTGAATTTGTCATGCGGATCGTTTCCATCCTCGCGCCACTGAGCGTTGCGGCATTTTGATTTGGACGTAACTTAAACATCTTATTAAAGAACTGTTCGTAAACATGGGTGATAAACTAAATTAAAAACTGCAAACAGCCGCCACAGCACAAAATTTGTACTCCCACTTTCACCAATAGTATCAGCTAGCATTAAATGCAATTTATCGAATTGTATGTTTCTTCAACCTTCAGTCGAGTACCAGGAATTTATTGTGAACACAAAAACCAACATAAAGCGAAAGTTATACATGGAAACACCCGGTCCCGCCAATCGACGGACAACATTTTTTCGTCGTGAGACTATGAGCTAAAGTTATTTTAACTTAGTGACGCCTTCCCCAATATGATTAGAACCTTTTGACTGCTGCAAGACGGCTGCATTTCGAAACAGCAACAATTTTTTCATGGTTTCACCTGTGGCAGTAACAAACACGTGAAAGAGTGATTTAGTGAGAATAGCATGAGATTCAGTTTGTTGCTGCCTGTTTTGCAAACCTGTTGTTGTGGTTCAAAAATGGTTCAAATGGCTCTGAGCACTATGGGACTTAACTACCGTGGTCATCAGTCCCCTAGAACTTAGAACTACTTAAACCTAACTAACCTAAGGACATCACACACATCCATGCCCGAGGCAAGATTCGAACCTGCGACCGTAGCGGTCTCGCGGCTCCAAACTGAAGAGCCTAGAACCGCTCTGCCACATCGTCCGGCTGTTGTTGAGGGTTGTGGTCTTCAGTTCGAAGACAGGTTCAACAGAGGTCTCCATGCTACTCTATCCTGTGCGAGCCTCTTCATATCCGAATAACTACTGCAACCTACCTCCTTCTGAATCTGCTTACTGTATTCACCTCTTAGTCTCCCTCTGCGATTTTACGCTCCCCCCACTGCCCCCTCCCCCCCCCCCCCCACCCCCCGGTACTAAATTGGTGATACCTTGACACAGAATATCAACCGATCCCTTCTTTTGGTCAAGTTGTGCCACAAATTCCTTGTCTCCCCAATTTTATTCAATACCTGCCCATTAGTTACGTGATCTAATTTGATGTCCAACATTCTTCTGTAGCACCACATTTTGAAAGCTTCTATTCTTTTTTTGTCGAAACGGCTTATCGTCCATGTTTCACTTCCAAAGATGGCTGCATTCCAGATAAATAGCTTCGGAACAGACTTCCTATTACTTAAATTTATCTTCGATGTTAACAGATTTCTTTTCTTCAGAAATGCCATACTTGCCATTGCCAGTCTACATATTATATCCTCTCTACTTCTGTCTTTATCAGTTATTTTGCCGCTCATTTAGCAAAATCATCTACTACTTTAAGTGTCTCGTTTCCTAATCTAGTTCCCTTATCACCACCTGCTTTAATTCGACTACATTCCATTACCATCGTTTTGTTTTTATTGGTGTTCATGTTATATCATCCTTCCAAGACGTTGTCCATTGCGTTCAAATGCTCTTCCAAGTCTTTTGCTGCCTGTGATAGAATTGCAATGTTACTGGCTAACCTCAAAGTTTTTATCTCTCCTCCCTGAATTTTAATTCCTACTCCAAACTGTTCTTTGGTGTCCCTTACTGCTTGTTCAGTGTACAGATTGAATAACATCGGGGATAGGCTACAAGCCTGTCTCACTCCCTTCTCAACCATTGGTCCTTTTCATGACCCTCGACTCCTATAACAGCCATCTGGTTTCTATACAAGTTGTAAATAGCCCATCCGGTCCCTGTGTTTTACTCCAGCTATATTCAGAATTTCAAAGACAGTATTCTAGTTAACATCGACAAAAGCTTTCTCTAAGTTTAAAATGCTACAAAAAACTATTTTCTAAGATAGGTCGTAGCGTCAGTAATGCCTCGAGTGTTCTTACACTTCTCCGGAATCCAAACTGATCTTCCCCAAGGTCGGCTTTTACCAGTTTCTCCATTCTTACGTAAAGATTTTGTGTTAGTATTTTGCAACCAGACTTATTAAACTGATAGTGACGTAATTTTCACATGTGTCAGCAACTGCTTTCTTTGGAATTGGAATTATTACATCCTTCTTGAAATCTGGGAGTACTTCGCCTGTTTCACGTATCTTGCACACCAGGTAGGAGAGTTTTGTCATGGCTGGCTCTCCCAAGGCTATCAATAGTATTGACGGAATATCATCTACCGTTGGGGCCTTGTTTCGCCTTAGATCTTCCAGAGCTCTGTGAGATTCTTCTCGCAGTATCATATACCCCATCTCATCTTCATCTACGTCCACTTCTCTTTCTATAATATTGCCTTCGAGTTCGTCTCCTTTTTACAAACCCTCTCTACACTCCTTCCAGCTTTCCTTCCTTTGCTTAGGACTGTTTTTCCATCTGAGCTCTTGATATTTATACAGCTGCTTCTCTTTTCTCCAAAGGTCTCTCTTTATTTTCCTGTAGGCGGCATCTATCTTTCCCCTAGTGGTACATGCTTCTAAATCCTTACTTCTGTCCTCTAGCCATTTCTGGTTAGCCATTTGAGCTTCCTGTCAATCTCATTATTTAGATGTTTAGATTCCCTTTCGCCTGCTTCGTTTCTTACATTTTCATATTTTCTCGTTTCATCACTTAAATTCAGTGTCTTGTGTTACCCAAGGATTTCTACAAGCCTTCGTCTTTTTACCTATGTGATTCTCTGCTGCCTTCCCTATTTCATCTCTTAAAGCCACACATTCATCTTGTACTGTATTACTTTCCCCTGTTCTAGTCCTCTGCTGCCTAATGCTCCCTCTGAAACTCTCAGCAAACTCCGGTTCTTTCAACTTATCCATCTCCCAGCTCATTCATTTCCTACCTTTTTGCAATTTATTCAGTTTCATTTTACAGCCCATAACCAGTAACTTATAGTCGGAGTGCCCATCTGGCTCTGGATATGTCTTGCAGTTTAAAACCTGGTTAAGAAAATTCTCTCCCTCGTGTGCAGCCCTCTTCCAAGGACTGTCAAACGAAGTGTTAGCGATGATCAAATTCTGCTCTGTATAAAATTCTACCAGGCGGTTTCCTCTTCCATTCATTTCGCCTAGACCATATTCACCTATTTTCTCTTCTCCTCCTTTTCCTACTGTGGACTACCAGTCCCCCACCAGAATTCAATTTTCGTCTGCCGTATCTGAATAATTTCTTTTATCTCATCATGTATTGCCTCAGTCCAGTCTCTTCATGTGCAGCGCTAGCTGCCATATAAACTTGGACTAGTGTGGTGGGTAAGCGCTTCTTGTCTGTCTTGGCTACAATAATGCGTTCACTGTGCTGTTCATAGTAGCTTGCCCGCGCTGCTATTTTCTTATTCATTATTAAACCTAGTCCTGTATTATCCCTATCTGATGTATTGATAACCCTGTACTCGCTTGACCAGGACTCCTGTTCCTTCTGCCGCCGAACTACACTAATTCCCATTTCATCTAACTCTAAATTATTCATCTCCCTTTTTAAATTTGCTAACCTATTTGCAAGATTAACGGATCTAACATTCCACGCCCCGATCCGTAGAAAGCCGGTTTTGTCTCTCCTGATGACGATATCCACATGAGTAGTCCCTATCCGGAGATACGAATAGGGACTATTTTACCTGCAGAATATTTTACCAATGAGGATTCCATTGTCATTTAACCATACAGTAGAGCATCATGCCCTCCGAAGGAATTACGGCTTCAGTTTCTCCTTGCTTTCAGCCGTTGGCAGTACCAACACAGCAAGACCGTTTTGGTTAATGTTACAAGGCCAGACCAGTAAATCATCCAAACTGTTGCCCTCGCAACTACTGAATAGGCTGCTGCTCCCCTTCAGGAACCACACGTTTGTCTGGCCTCTCAACTGATACCCTTCCGTTGTGGTTGCAATTAAGGTACGGCCATCTGTATCGCAGCGGCATGGGACCCACTCCACCGACGGCAAGGTTCATGGTTCACGGGGAGGTCGAAGGGGTAAATTAAACGCAGAATAGATTATAGTTTCAAGAAAGCTTGTCACACTTTTTACTTGTCTTACAAAATTATTAAAATACAAATAATCATGACAGTGAAAATGTTTTTAGCAGAGTAATGTAAGAACTTAGACATACAGGAATTCAAAATTCATCCTACTTTGAAGGCGCTAATTGTACATTTTTAGCAAGTAAAGTAATCTGCAGCATCTTTCCCCTTACATATATGTAAGTTCCCTTATAGGCCTACATTTCCCTGCAGAGTCCAGTTACCCGTTCTGTAGTAGACTACTCGTTCACTACCACAAAATATATCGATTTCAGCGAAACTTAGTGTGAGGATAACATCCATAACTTCTAAGCCACATTAGGTTTTCGAATGTCGTAGATGTGATAGCTCCATGTGAAATAAATCTCCAAAGGATCTTAGAAGGTGAGAAACGTGTCGGATACAACAGGAAAAAATAGCCTCATACTGACTGGGGTTGATTGGATATTTCGGTGGATATTTGTGGCTATGATTTGTATTACACTACTGGCCATTAAAATTGCTACACCAAGAAGAAATGCAGATGATAAACGGGTATTCATTGGACAAATCTATTATACTAGAACTGACATGTGGTTTCATTTTCACGCAATTTGGATGCATAGATCCTGAGAAATCAGTACCCAGAACAACCACCTCTGGCCGTAATAACGGCCTTGATACGCCTGGGCATTGAGTCAAACAGAGCTTGGATGGCGTGTGCAGGTACAGCTGCCCATGCAGCTTCAACACGATACCACAGTACATCAAGAGTAGTGACTGGCGTATTGTGAAGAGCCATTAGCTCGGCCACCATTGACCAGACGCTTTCATTTGGTGAGAGATCTGGAGAATGTGCTGGCCAGGGCAGCAGTCGAACATTTTCTGTATCCAGAAACACCCGTACAGGACCTGCAACATGCGGTCGTGCATTATCCTGCTGAAATGTGGGGTTTCAAAGCGATCGAATGAAGGGTAGAGCCACGGTTCGTAACACATCTGAAATGTAACGTCCACTGTTCAAAGTGCCGTCAAAGCGAACAAGAGGTGACCGGGACGTGTAACCAATGGCACCCCATACCATCACGCCGGGTGATACGCCAGTATGGCGATGACGAATACACGCTTCCAATGTGCGTTCACCGCGATGTCGCCAAAAACGGATGCGACCATCATGATGCTGTAAACAGAACCTGGATTCATCCGAAAAAATGACGTTTTGCCATTCGTGTACCTAGGTTCGTCGTTGAGTACACCATCGCAGGCGCTCCTGTCTGTAATACAGCGTCAAGGGTAAGCGCAGCCATGGTCTCCGAGCTGATAGTCCATGCTGCTGCAAACGTCGACGAACTGTTCGTGCAGATGGTTGTTGTCTTGCAAACGTTGACTCAGGGATCCAGACGTGTCTGCACAATCCGTTACAGCCATGCGGGTAAGATGCCTGTCATCACGACTGATAGTGATACGAGGCCGTTGGGATTCAGCACAGCGTTCCGTATTACCCTCCTGAACCCACCGATTCCATATTCTGCTAACAGTCATTGGATCTCGACCAACGCGAGCACCAAAGTCGCGATACGATAAACCGCAATCGCGATAGGCTACAATCCGACCCTTATCAAAGTCGGAAACGTGATGGTACGCATTTCTCCTCCTTACACGAGGCATCACAACAACCTTTCACCAGGCAACGCCGGTCAACTGCTGTTTGTGTATGAGAAATCGGTTGGAAACTTTCCTCATGTCAGCATGTTGTAGGTGTCGCCACCGGCGCCAACCTTGTGTGAATGCTCTGAAAAGCTAATCATTTGCATATCACAGCATCTTCTTTCTGTCGCTTAAATTTCGAGTCTGTAGCACGTCATCTTCGTGGTGTAGCAATTTTAATGGCCAGTAGTGTATTACAATGAAGTGACAAAAGTCATACGATATCAGTGTGCACAAATACAGATAGCGGTAGTATCGCGTGCACAGGTTATAAATGGACAGTCCTTTAACGGAGGTGTCATTTGTATTTGGGTGATTTATCAGAAAAGGTTTCCGACGTGATTATGACCACCCAATGGGGATTAACAGATTTGAACTCGGAATGGCAGTTGAATCTAGATGGAGGGGACATTCCATTTTGGAAATCATTAGGGAATTAAATTTTCCGAGATTCACAGTGTCAAGAGTACGACGAGAATACCAAATTTCAGGCATTACCTCTCACCACAGACTACACAGCGTCCGACGGCCTTCTCTTAATGCCCGAAAGCAGCAGCGTTTGTGTAGAGTTGTCAGTGCTTAACAGACAAACAACACTGCCATAAATAACCGTAGAAATAAACGTAGGGACAGGCCGCTGTGGAAGAGCGGTTCTAGGCGCTTCAGTCTGGAACCGCGCGACCGCTACGGTCGCAAGTTCGAATCCTGCCTCGGGCATGGATGTGTGTGATGTCCTCAGATGTTAAGTCTCATAGTGCTCAGAGCCATTTGAACCATTTGAGCAAACGTGGGATGCACGACGAACCTATCGGTTGGACAGTGCGGCGAAATGTGGCGTTAATGGGCTCTGGCAGCTGACGTCTCGATTTGGCCGAACATAACCATTTCCAGTCAATGATCGGTTCATTTGGACCAGAGAACCCAGTCCATTTCACGTGAACACACACCACCAGATTGTACAGTGCCTTGTTGACAACTTTGGCCTTTGCTAACACTGGCACCTCTCCTGGGTTCATGACAGTTCGACTGCCCACGACTGGAAACCTGTGGCCTGGTTAGACATGTCTCAATTTCTGTTGGTAAGAGCTGATAGTAGAGCTCGAGTGTGGGTTAGACCCCCCGAAACTGTGAGCCAAGTTGTCAACAAGGCATTGTGCAATCTGGTGGTGTCTCCATAATAATAGGTTGGTCTGTGTTCACGTGGAAAGGGCTGAGTCCTCTGGTCCAACTGAACCGATGATTGATTGGAAATGGTTATGTTCGGCCAATTCGAGACAATCTGATTTCATGGAATTCACGTTCCCAAACAACACTGTAACTGGGCCACAGTTGTTTGGGATGTGTTTGAAGAACTTTGTGGACAGTTCAAGCTAATGAGTTGGCCACCCAGATCGCCCGACATGAATCCCATGGAAAATTTGTGGGGCATAATCAGGAGATCAGTCCGTGTACAAAACTCTGCACCGGCAACACTTTTGCGGTATGGACGTCTGTAGAGACACAGTGGCTCAGTATTTTTGCAGAGGACTTCCAACGACTTGTTGAGTTCGTTCCACGTAGAGTAGCTGTTTTATGCGGGCAGAAGGAGATCAGACACGATATTTGGAGGTATCCATGACTTCTGTCACCTCAGTGTATGTTTAGATGCCAGACCGGTAGACACGGGAGACTTTGTTTCAGTCAAAATTGGAGACTTAATTACCAAATTCCTGGCAATAAGGGCTCCTGGTATTCTTTTGGTGTATTGATCAATAATTCCGCTTTGCTTTATTTCTCTGTGGCTACACGTTGAGGGCACCTAGCACGGAGGACGTGCCAGGCGATCGCACTAGAACGGCGCGACAATTGGGCAAGAGCGCCAGCTTGCGACATTGGCTGTTAGCGCTGAATGGAGAGTGAAGAGTCGTGACCTAGGTCCTCCGCCAGTCTTCATCCAGCGCGTTACCAGGAGGCCGGCCAGCCTGCATAGCAAACAGCTGACGGCAGCGCCAGTCCCCCTGGGAACTGCGTCTGTCCCACACTTCAGACGTGACGTCATGCTCGTCAAATAAACACAATGATCATTGTATACTGTGACGATTTTTAAAGAGTTCATTCGATGATGTTTCGTAAGTGAAGTTCAAATGATGAACACAAATTGTGAATGTTCTACAACAGAAAATGTTGTTGTCGAGCGGTTTCCAGCTTACAGCGTCACCGCCTGACAACAGTTACTTGTTGTCGTAGTGGAATGCTGTAGAAAACAGGTACTACAGCCTAAAGACCTGGCGGAAAAGTCGCAGAGAAAAGTTATCTTTGACGATGTTGCGAAAACAGAAAATGTTAAAACCAAGCTCTGAATGAAAGTCAGAGGCATGCACATGGAAAACCGAGGACGAATTCCAAATACACTGGAAACGAACATGTGGCCAACAGGTCTGATTTAAAACTTGGAAACTAAGGATAACGACTCCCTTCTGCTAAATTTCTTGTGATTCCCGTCAGTCATTACCACGCAACTGAGGTGCTGTTTTTTGTCATCATACTCATAAATCTGGATTTCCATTTACTTCTAACTATGAATGTATGTAACACCGGTAGTTACGTTATTGATATTATGTAACTAATCAACACATTAAATTAAGTATTACCACTTTCAAGACAACACATTTTTAACAGACGTAACAATACATTCCATTTACTTCTAACTATGAATGTATGTAAAACCGGTAGTTACCTTATTGATATTATGTAACTAATCAACACATTAAATTAAGTATTACTACTGTCAAGACAACACATTTTTAACAGACCTAACAATACACATTGAAAGAATAAATAAAAGAAATGTCACAACATGTCTAAGTTTAATTTCCAGCTCTTGTTTCTTCCATTAAACACACTTTTAATTTTAAATTAAAATACATCCATAATTATGTGTCTTATTCATTATCATTATTAAGTTAGCGACTGTATATACGAGGGTGAGTCAAATGAAAACCTTAAATATTTTTTTAAATATTATTTATTGTGCAGAAGTGATACAAAGATTTATCATTTTTCAACATAATCTCCCCCACGCTCAATGCAAGTCCTCCAGCGCTTACAAAGTGCATAAAATCCTTTAGAAAAAAATTCTTTTGGTAGTCCGCACAAACTCATGCACCGCGTGGCGTACCTCCTCACCTGAACGGAACTTCTTTCCTTCCATTGCGTCTTTGAGTGGTCCAAACGTATGGAAATCACTTGGGGCAAGATCCGGTGAATATGGTGGATGAGGAAGACACTCAAAATGCAGGTCTGTAATCGTTGCAGCCGTTGTACGGGCAGTGTGGGGTCTTCCATTGTCATGTTGCAAAAGGACACCTGCAGACGGCAATCCACGTCGCTTTGATTTGATTGCAGGCCGTGGATGATTTTTTAGGAGATCTGTGTACGATGCACTAGTGACAGTGGTCCCTCTAGGCATGTAATGCTCCAAAAGACGCCTTTTTCGTCCCGAAAGAGAGTCAGCATAACCTTCCCTGCTGATGGTTCAGTTCGAAGCTTCTTTGGTTTTGGTGATGAGGAATGGCGCCATTCCTTGCTCGCTCACTTCGTTTCCGGTTGGTGGAAGTGAAGCCAGGCTTCGTCTCCAGTAACGATTCTTGCAAGGAAGCCATCACCCTCTCGTTCAAAGCACCGAAGAAGTTCTTCACAAGCATCAACAGGTTGTTCTCTCATTTCAGGAGTCAGCTGCCGTGGTACCCATCTTGCAGACACTTTGTGAAACTGGAGCACATCATGCACAATGTGGTGTGCTGACTCATGACTAATCTGTAAACATGCTGCAGTGTCATTCAGTGTCACTCTGCGGTTTTCCTTCACTATGGCTTCACCTGCTGCAATGTTCTGTGGAGTGACAACTCGTTGTGCCTGACATGGACGAGGAGGATGTTCCACTGAAGTCACACCATTTACGAACTTCCTACTCTATTCGTAGACTTGCTGCTCTGACAGACATGCATCACCGTAGTGAACCTTCATTCGTCGATGAATTTCAATAGGGTTCACACCTTCACTACGCAAAAACTGAATAACAGAACGCTGTTCATCCATGGTGCAAGTCGCAAGTGGGGCTGCCATCTTTATACTGATACTGCGACGGTATGTGTGCATCTGCACCATACTGCCACCTACAGGCCATTCTTTCTTCACGCTGTTTGTAGCAGGCTTACCAACGTACAGGATAACGGCGCGAAATTTCGATTTGTTATTACAAATTTAAGGTTTTCATTTGACTCACCCTCGTATATATAAAGTACAAACACACATAAACAATTTTTGTTGAAAATTTTAGAAAAGGATAAATTTTAAAAAATTAGAATATATATATATATAAATTTATCCTTTTTTAAAATTTTCAACAAAAAATGTACTAGTAATAAAACTGAATTTATATGACAGAACATGTAAAATCACACAATGTACGACCTGCTATATAATAAAAGGCAACAGGTCTTAACTTGAGAAATAAGTAATAAATAACAAATAAAATATTGTTATTTTACGCGGTACTGTCGAGATATTTGAGTGCTACACAATAGATAATTACTGTGTTGGAAATTTCAGTTAATTTGCATGATCTGTTTGACATTACAACTCTTTGTTTCACAGACACACTCTACTAATTTAATTCAGGGCATACGCTTGATGTTTTATGCACTGTTACCATTAAGGCATAACCTAAATGTAGCCATTTATACAGCCTGCACATACAGTGCGCCTACGAAAAGAGGTACACAAAGCCCAAGTCACAGCGTGTCACCACAACCGAAGGCAGACACTGCACTAAGAGTAGCTGTGTTATGTCCTCGTCCATTGACGGATACCATAGGTAATATCTATAACAAGAGCCCAAATAAGTCCGCAGAATTGTTACAGGGCATTTAAATAGCACATCACTCGAGTTTACCGAGCACTTCACTGTAACAACGCTCCGTGTACAAGTGATGCTGCTTTCGTCTATTACCCTTCCTGCCAGGGCGAGACACATGTGATCTGTGCGCGAACCTTTTTTTTTCTTTTGCCTCTCTTGTGAAACGAGTGGTTTCTTACTTCCCGTCCTCGTAACGGCGAATCGATTCAGCATCCTTCTGAAACCCTGTACATCAAATTCAGATACTGTCCGCGAGATCGCAAACAAATTAGACTATGTTATATGTCTAAAACGTCCGGTAAATACGGTCACGAAACAGAGGAAATGAAAGACACTTGCAAAATACCGTTGCTGTCCCTGAAAGTCATGTCTATTGACCATAATAAACTTTCGGCAACGTTTCTGAAGTCTTTAAAACCGTTAGTGATGGATTCTCAAGGCTTTAATTGAATCATTTGAAAAAGAAAATGTTGCTTTTAGGATTTCTTGTAAGTGAAGGAACGAGGTGTGTGGCATTAGATTCGGTGAGCACGAGTAATTACATGGCTTTTGGACTTGGAGTTGCGCTCGAGGGTCGTAACGAGTGGATAAGCGTTGTCTCGCAACTGATTTCACTTTTTGTCCTGTGAAATTCTGACTGAAGACACTGAATACTCGGCAGAAAACGTTTCAGAACTGCTTCGTAGATTTCAGTATTGTTAGTGTGGCCTACAGTTACCGAATTTCCGCTATATGTTGCCACTGCTGTCGAATAAGGTGATCAACATTATTTTTACCCTGTGCTTTTGGGAGTGACTATTTTTTGGGGTGGGTTGCACTAAAGACAGATCTCATTCACACGTGTCAAAAAAAAATCAGTAGTATTTCCCATCCGTAATGCATTCGACTTGTTAGCCAATTTGTTAGGTGCAAATCGGAAACAGATCTTTCGGTTTTTCGCTTGTTCGAATCTTAATAAATGATGATGTTACCCACCGACCTTGCAAGTCACCAATTCCATTACTATGAGTTGGGAGACGGTCGTCCTTTTTGTGGCAACATCTGTCGAATGAAATAAGGAAGTGAATACACCTAGCTGCATACAGCCGTTGATATAAGTCAACGGGGACAGTTGAAATGTGTGCCCCGACCGGGACTCGAACCCGGGATCACCTGCTTACATGGCAGACGCTCTATCCGTCTGAGCCACCGAGGACACAGACGATAGTGCACCTGTAGGGAATTATCTCTGGCACGTCTCCCGCGAGACCCACGTTCCCAACTTTTTGTCCCGCACTATATTCATAGTGCCCCTGCCCATTATACTCATTACTCGCGGATTTTTTGCCGATTCCCGTAAGAGTTTGGGCACTGTTTCTTTTGGCTCACCTGCCATTTGACCTTCTTCTTCTGCGCGGATGCACAAACAGTGCAACTGCAGGGAATATATATATAGGTGGTATCTGTTCTTCCGGACATGTCCGAAAGGACAGATACCATCTTCATATATAAACATCTGTCGAAGTTGCGCTCCTTTGGCTGTCACTACGGCTGTTGATTGTCAGTACAAAGAAGAAATATTATTGTGTTTCTTTCTCACACTAGAAGTGTTTGAATAATTCTGTAAAAACATTTTCTACGTTCCACGTATTTTCGGCATGCTTGTCTCAAACTGGTGTGAGACCACATTCCGTCATCTTCGTCCCAAGACACGTTTCACCGTCACATTATATAAAAGCGATATTTGCGCTATGTGACATCCAAGATGGCGTTAATCCATATAACAACGTCGTTGTAGCTGCTAAATAATCAGACAATGAACCAAGTGTTATGTAAGGGACTTCCAAAGATGACTGTACTATGCAGCAACATAAACGAATACATTTTCAGTAAAATACTCTAGAAAGTAATTAAATTCTACACAGAAAACGCGCAAAAACTTGCCCCCCTTGTAACAGCCGTGTACCGCAAGTCTCTAGAGGAACGGAAGGTTCCAAATTATTGGAAAAGAGCGCAGGTAGTCCCAGTCTTCAAGAAGGGTCGTCGAGCAGATGCGCAAAACTATCTCTGACATCGATCTGTTGTAGAATTTTAGAACATGTTTTTTGCTCGCGTATCATGTCATTTCTGGAAATCCTACTCTGTAGGAATCAACATGGATTCCGGAAACAGCGATCGTGTGAGACCCAACTCGTTTCATGAGACCCGGAAAATATTAGATGCAGGCACCCAGGTAGATGCCATTTTCCTTGACTTCCGGAAGGCGTTCGATACAGTTCCGCACTGTCGCCTGATGAACAAAGTAAGAGCCTACGGAATATCAGACCAGCTGTGTGGCTGGATTCAAGAATTTTTAGCAAACGGAACACAGCATGTTGTTCTCAATGGAGAGACATCTACAGAAGTTAAAGTAACCTCTGGCGTGCCACAGGGGAGTAGTAGATAGTGTCGGAAGTTCCATGCGGCTTTTCGCAGATGATGCTATAGTATACAGAGAAGTTGCAGTATTAGAAAATTGTAGTGCAATGCAGGAAGATCTGCAGCGGATAGGCACTTGGTACAGGGAGTGGCAACTGACCCTTAACATGGACAAATGTAATGTAGTGCGAATACTTAGAAAGAAGGATCCTTTATTGTATGATTATATGATAGCGGAACAAACACTGGTAGCAGTTACTTCTGTAAAATATCTGGGAGTATGCGTACGGAACGATTTGAAGTGGAATGATCATATAAAATTAATTGTTGGTAAGGCGGGTGCCAGGTTGAGGTTCATTGGGAGAGTCCTTAGAAAATGTAGTCCGTCAACAAAGGAGGTGGCTTAAAAAACACTCGTTCGACCTACACTTGAGTATTGCTCATCAGTGTGGGATCTGTACCAGGTAGGGTTGACAGAGGAGATAGAGAAGATCGAAAGAAGAGCGGTGCGTTTCGTCACAGGGTTATTTGGTAAGCGTGATAGCGTTACGGAGATGTTTAACAAACTCAAGTGGTAGACTCTGCAAGAGAGGCGCTCTGCATCGCAGTGTAGCTTGCTGTCCAGGTTTCGAGAGGGTGCGTTTCTGGATGGGGTATCGAATATATTGCTTCCCCCTACTTATACCTCCCGAGGAGATCACGAATGTAAAATCAGAGAGATTCGAGAGCGCACGGAGGCTTTCCGGCAGTCGTTCTTCCCGCGAAACATACGCGACTGGAACGGGAAAGGGAGGTAATGACAGTGGTGCCTAAAGTCCCCCCGCCACACACCGTTGGGTGGCTTGCGGAGTATAAATGTAGATGTAGATGTAGATGAAAACAGCTTCAGTTTCTACCACCTTCTACTCTTGATTTAATTATGCAATATCGCAGTGCTTGTGTTGTTCAGAAGAATGCAACGTTCCTCAAGACACGCATGCATGTCCGAAGGGACATTGCATCGTTCTTCTTAAGTACAGGCACTACCATATGGTATTTATTCGCCGCTAACAGGCAGCGACTTTCATTTAAAATGTCCTCCCCTGTATAGGAATTACAGAACGTGTATAGGAGTACAGGTTGTGATGGAGGAATAAGGACATGTGGAAGTTCAGGTCTGACGGTTAGTCATGCACGGATAGTGAAAGCGGTTAAGGCGACCGCTCGCTTAAAGGGGGAAATCCGGGTTCGAGTCTCGGTACAACAAAAATTTTCGCTGTCGTCATTCCCTCATAGAGCTGATGGGTGTCCATATTTGCAACTGCGAATACATTTCATGTACTTATTTTCATTGCCCAACTTACAAGTAAAGACACAAGTACATCACAGCATCTTCCAGATGAGTTAGCAATATTAGTAAATTAAATAAGTGAAATCTGGTTTCGCAGGACAGAGGGGATCAGGTTGTGGAAAGGGGCCAAGATCAATTACTGTTAGTTATACAAGAACACATACAACTTTATTCCTCAAACCAATGCACAGTTTTCTCTTTAAAACAACAAACATCAATTCACGGCTGAGGGCCCAGGTAACTTTTGCAGAATAAGTTTAAATGATTGCTTTTAAAACACCAGGATTTATAGTGACAGCTTGAGGCCTTACTTAAGTAAAATTACAATATCTTCTCGGCTAAAGGCCGAAATAATATTTCAGATCAGCTAAGGAAATTCTTTAAAAGCCAAGCATTTAAAAATTCCGGCTAAAGGCCATATTAAGGACAATTCAAGTTAAATCTTCGGCTGAAAGCCCAACTAAAAAAATTTTCTTCATATAATAAAAGAGAGGCTTTAAAGATAAGCTCTTACACAGTACAACAGAAAAACATCTTAAGAAAACTTGCACTATCTTGAAGGCCCAAACAATTACTCAAGAATAAGTAAAGACAACCTTAAGATAAACATTTACAGAACACGGCTGAAGGCCGTTTCAAGAATTCAAGATAATTAAAGAGAAACCATTCAGACAAGGATTTACATATTAAAACCACAGATTCTGAAACACACGCGGCTGAAGGCCTAAATACAGAGCAACAAGAATTTTCAATTATACACGGCTTAAGGCCTAATCTTAAGTTATTATGAAGTTCGGCTGAAGGCCATATACTAAATACAAAACAGACAATATTATTACATAGCTGAAGGCCTGGCACAGTACCTGGGACCAAATAAAATAATCACAAACAACAAACAGTGGTGCTTAGAAATGTTTCAAGGTTCGGCTTGGGGAGGAAACTCTAATCACAGTTTACGTGAGACAGGCAGCCAAGCTTAAAATCGGGTTGCAGCACAACCTACGGACGGCTGACAAACCAACCAACCGCCTAATCAATTCCCTTCCACTCGACCAGCAGCACGACAACCAAAAGTATCAGCGAAGACGAGGATCGCAGCAGGATTATGTCGTAATAATAACTGGCGTATAAACACAGTCAAGGCACAATAAAAAGTCAAAGAGGAAAGAGAACAGCACCAAGCTGTCGAACTATACGCCGTGCCGGACAGCATCAACACGGCGAGGAAAACACACTGCCGCAAAACTACGCTAACGACCAAGGCAGGTCACCGGAACGTTAACGGCCACAAGGCAGAAGATACCGCTGGTGCGCTTCAGTAATAAATTGTAATCATTTCAAAGGTTAAACACCATACAGGGAAACGGCTGCAAAATTTGCCGACTCCAACATACCATCACTTTGCTGCTTGCGGGGACAGCCCAGGATGCAATAACCAGCGATCTACGAAGAGATGTCACAACGGTTGAGCTTTCATGACAGGTTCACTGCTTACTCGACTCCAGTATATCGGTGGGCAACGAACTTTTTAGCAGTTCTCGCAGCTACTGCCACACAACTCCGCCCGTACGTGCACGCCGCCAGCGGCCCCAGACTGATCCCAAGCCGCAGACTTCCTCGCTGCTCCGCCGCAACCGACCAACTGCCACGCACATACCACGACACGGAAATATAGCTGCCACACCAAAGAAGTTACAGCAGTACTAGTATCGATAAACGCTGCTGCTGCTATCACTGACGGAGGCAAGCGAGCAACTCGTTCAGATAGTAACTGAGGAATAACACGCCACTCGATGGTGACAAAATGCCCAAAAGGGAAAACGGCATTAACGTGAGCCGACCACGGCTCAATACGTTTCCAGCGTTGACTCTTGTTCATTTATATTTTACTTTTGTTTTGTGTACTGCGCCATCTGGGCTGCAAAGCCATTTTCAAGCAAAATGTTTACCCCGTTAGCTACGTACGTTTTGGGCTACAGTCATATAACTCCACGAGTCGTCCGTGGTTGGCCTCGCTTGACAAACCAACATCACAGGAACAGCTCTCACGCTCGGCCAACCACGGAAAACTCATGAAATTATATGACTTCATGCAAAACGTATGCAGCAAACGGCTTAAACATTTTGCTGGAAAGTGGTTACACAGGTGAAACGTCAGAGTATACAAGATAAAAATAAAATGCAAATAACATTCGTTTCAGGGAATTTATTCTACTTCAAGAAGTATATCACGGCCGTGGACCCTGCCGAAGCTAAATAAGCAACATTAGTTTGTAATTTCACCAGATCCTATAACCAACATAGGATTCTGATTGATCAACCGAACGTCATGTTCAGAAATAACAACTGGTAACTAGATCTCGCGACAACTCTTCGTTATTAGTAATGAGCAATTAATTTTAATTAATCGATTAATCGTAACTATTCTTGTAATCGATTATAGATTTACCGATATTTCTTTCATGTCAATTAATCGTATGTAATCTATTATCTCTACGATCAGTTATGCAAACTATTAATTTCTATTTTTGTTTTAAAGCCTGTTTAGTGTTACTTGTTCTCTACAGTTTGTTGCAGAAAGAAGTCCGACTGTCTGTTAGTACTAACGTCTAACGTCGGCACAAGTCGGAACGTTTCCTGTCGATTGTGTTCTGTTTACGCTTGCTGCCAATCTCAGCGATCTAACAATAGTGCCTCTTCGACAGCTCGGCGAAGTCTTGTGTTGCGTATCTCAGTTCAGAAGTGAGTAATATAACAAGTGTCTTTGCACATGAACATCCCTATGATAAGCTTTTATCAAAACTTGTTACTTCTGTCGTAATTTATATCACATCTGCTGATCGGTACGAGGCACGTGAACCCGCGGGTCGTCACCACTGGACGGAAGTAAACAAACATTCCTCCTTTAACCACAGAGCGGCAATGCAATTCTCCCTAAGCGCCTCGCCCGCCAACGAACCAGTCGGATTTCCATCCGTAACGAACCCTAATTGTCGTGTCGTCTTCCAAATTATCGTCTGCAGATACTCGCAATGTTAAAATTCGTCACACCACATAAGCCAACAAAATAAATTTTGTGAACGGTGACAAAGGTTAATGTAAACGTAAGCCGTGTTTCAAGACCATTCAAGTGACAAACCACTTGCAAATTAACCGTGCGTCCCAAAAAAAAAAAAAAAAAAAAAAAAAAAACAGTTACGTAGTTACTCTACTAGCCTATTTCCCATTACGTTGCAAAGTTCTAAAAACAATTTACA
Organism: Schistocerca americana; assembly: GCF_021461395.2. Classification (NCBI taxonomy): domain Eukaryota; kingdom Metazoa; phylum Arthropoda; class Insecta; order Orthoptera; family Acrididae; genus Schistocerca; species Schistocerca americana. The sequence goes on along the minus strand of NC_060119.1, from coordinate 928,439,114 downwards.
TGTAAAATACACTGCTGGCCATTGAAATTGCTACACCACGAAGATAACGTGCTACAGACGCGAAATGCTGTGATATGCAAATGATTAGTTTTTCAGAGGCTTCACACAAGTTTGGCGCCGGTGAAACGTTGTTGTGATGCCTCGTGTAAAGAGGAGAAATGTGTACCACCACGTTTCCGACTTTGATAAATGTCGGATTGTAGCCTATCCCGATTGCGGTTTATCGTATCGCGACATTGCTGCTCACGTTGGTAGAGATCCAATGACTGTTAGCAGAATATGGAATCGGTGGGTTAACGAGGGTAATACAGAATGCCGTGCTGGATCCCAACGGCCTCGTATCACTAGCAGTCGAGATGACAGGCATCTTATCCGCATGGCTGTAACGGATCGTGCAGTGACATCTCGATCCCTGAGTCAACAGATGGGGACGTTTGCAAGACAACAACCATCTGCACGAACAGTTCGACGACGTTTATAGCAGCATGGACTATCAGCTCGGAGACCATGGCTGCGGTTACCCTTGACGCTGCATCACAGACAGGAGCGCCTGCGATGGTGTACTCAACGACGAACTTGGGTGCACGAATGGCAAAACGTCTTTTTTTTCGGATGAATCCAGGTTCTTTTTACAGCATCATGATGGTCGAATCCGTGTTTGGTGACATCGCGGTGAACGCACATTGGAAGCATGTATTCGTCTTTGCCATACTGGCTTATTACCCGGCGTGATGGTATGGGGTGCCATTGGTTACACGTCTCGGTCACCTCTTGTTCGCATTGACGGCACTTTGAGCAGTGGACGTTACATTTCAGATGTGTTACGACCCGTGGCTCTGCCCTTCATTCGATCCCTGCGAAACCCTACATTTCAGCAGGATAATGCACGACCGCATGTTGCAGGTCCTGTACGGGCCTTTCTGGATACAGAAAATGTTCGACTGCTGCCTTGGCCAGCACATTCTCTAGATCTCTCAGAAATTGAGAACGTTCGGTCAATGGTGGCCGAGCAACTGGCTCGTCACAATACGCCGGTCACTACTTCTGACGATCTGTGGTATCGTGTTGAAGGTGCATGGGCAACTGTACCTGTACACGCCATCCAAGCTGTTTGACTCAATGCCCAGGCGTATCAAGGCAGTTATTACGGCCAGAGGTGGATGTTCTGGGTACTGATTTCTCAGGATCTGATAGCCGTACCGTAGGTGCAACCACAACGGAGGGGTGCCTGTTGAGAGGCCAGACAAACGTGTGGTTCCTGAAGAGGGGCAGCAGCCTTTTCAGTAGTTGCAAGGGCAACAGTCTGGATGATTGACTTATCTGGCCTTGTAACAATAACCAAAACGACCTTGCTGTGCTGGTACTGCGAAAGGCTGAAAGCAAGGGGAAACTACGGCCGTAATTTTTGCCGAGGGCATGCAGCTTTACTGCATGATTAAATGATGATGGCGTCCTCTTGGGTCAAATATTCCGGAGGTAAAATGGTCCCCCATTCGGATCTCCGGGCGGGGACTACTCAAGAGGATGTCGTTATCAGGAGCGTGGAATGTCAGATCCCTTAATCGGGCAGGTAGGTTAGAAAATTTAAAAAGGGAAATGGATAGGTTAAAGTTAGATATAGTGGGAATTAGTGAAGTTCGGTGGCAGGAGGAACGAGACTTCTGGTCAGGTGACTACAGGGTTATAAACACAAAATCAAATAGGGGTAAAGCAGGAGTAGGTTTAATAATGAATAGGAAAATAGGAATGCGGGTAAGCTACTACAAACAGCATAGTGAACGCATTATTGTGGCCAAGATAGATACGAAGCCCACACCTACTACAGTAGTACAAGTTTATATGCCAACTAGCTCTGCAGATGACGAAGAAATTGAAGAAATGTATGATGAAATAAAAGAAATTATTCAGATAGTCAAGGGAGACGAAAATTTAATAGTCATGGGTGACTGGAATTCGAGTGTAGGAAAAGGGAGAGAAGGAAACGTAGTGGGTGAATATGGATTGGGGCTAAGAAATGAAAGAGGCAGCCGCCTGGTAGAATTTTCCACAGAGCACAACATAATCATAGCTAACACTTGGTTTAAGAATCATGAAAGAAGGTTGTACACATGGAAGAACCCTGGAGATACTAAAAGGTATCAGATAGATTATATAATGGTAAGACAGAGATTTAGGAACCAGGTTTTAAATTGTAAGACATTTCCAGGGGCAGATGTGGACTCTGACCACAATCTATTGGTTACGACCTGTAGATTAAAACTGAAGAAACTGCACAAAGGTGGGAATTTAAGGAGATGGGACCTGGATAAACTGAAAGAACCAGAGGTTGTACAGAGTTTCACGGAGAGCATAAGGGAACAATTGACAGGAATGGGGGAAAGAAATACAGTAGAAGAAGAATGGGTAGCTTTGAGGGATGAAGTAGTGAAGGCAGCAGAGAATCAAGTAGGTAAAAAGACGAGGGCTAGTAGAAATCCTTGGGTAACAGAAGAAATATTGAATTTAAATGATGAAAGGAGAAAATATAAAAATGCAGTAAATGAAGCAGGCAAAAAGGAATGCAAACGTCTCAAAAATGAGATCAACAGGAAGTGCAAAATGGCTAAGCAGGGATGGCTAGAGGACAAATGTAAGGATGTAGAGGCTTATCTCACTAGGGGTAAGATAGATACTGCCTACAGGAAAATTAAAGAGACCTTTAGAGAGAAGAGAACGACTTATATGAATATCAAGAGCTCAGATGGAAACCCAGTTCTAAGCAAAGAAGGGAAAGCAGAAAGGTGGAAGGAGTATATAGAGGGTCTATACAAGGGCGATGTACTTGAGGACAATATTATGGAAAGGGAAGAGGATGTAGATGAAGATGAAATGGGAGATACGATACTGCGTAAAGAGTTTGACAGAGCTCTGAAAGACCTGAGCCTAAACAAGGCCCCGGGAATAGGCAACATTCCATTAGAACTACTGACGGCCTTGGGAGAGCCAGTCCTGACAAAACTCTGCCATCTGGAGAGGAAGATGTATGAAACAGGCGAAATACCCTCAGGCTTCAAGAAGAATATAATAATTCCAATCGCAAAGAAAGCAGGTGTTGACAGATGTGAAAATTAGCGAACTATCAGTTTAATAAGTCACGGCTGCAAAATACTAACACGAATTCTTCACAGACGAATGGAAAAACTGGTAGAAGCCAACCTCGGGGAAGATCAGTTTGGATTCCGTAGAAACACTGGAACACGTGAGGCAATACTGACCTTACGACTTATCTTAGAAGAAAGATTAAGGAAAGGCAAACCTACGTTTCTAGCATTTGTAGACTTAGAAAAAGCTTTTGACAATGTTGACTGGAATACTCTCTTTCAAATTCTAAAGGTGACAGGGGTAAAATACAGGGAGCGAAAGGCTATTTACAATTTGTACAGAAACCAGATGGCAGTTATAAGAGTCGAGGGACATGAAAGGAAAGCAGTGGTTGGGAAGGGAGTAAGACAGGGTTGTAGCTTCTCCCCGATGTTGTTCAATCTGTATATTGAGCAAGCAGTAAAGGAAACAAAAGAAAAATTCGGAGTAGGTATTAAAATCCATGGAGAAGAAATAAAAACTTTGAGGTTCGACGATGACATTGTAATTCTGTCAGAGACAGCAAAGGACTTGGAAGAGCAGTTGAATGGAATGGACAGTGTCTTGAAAGGAGGATATAAGATGAACATGAACAAAAGCAAAACGAGGATAATGGAATGTAGTCGAATTAAGTCGGGTGATGCTGAGGGAATTAGATTAGGAAATGGGACACTTAAAGTAGTAAAGGAGTTTTGCTATTTGGGGAGCAAAATAACTGATGATGGTCGAAGTAGAGAGGATATAAAATGTAGACTGGCAATGGCAAGGAAAGTGTTTCTGAAGAAGAGAAATTTGTTCACATCGAGTATAGACTTAAGTGCCAGGAAGTCATTTCTGAAAGTATTTGTATGTAGTGTAGCGATGTAAGGAAGTGAAACATGGACGACAAATAGTTTGGACAAGAAGAGAATGGAAGCTTTCGAAATGTGGTGCTACAGAAGAATGCTGAAGATTAGATGGGTAGTTCACGTAACTAATGAGGAAGTATTGAATAGGATTGGGGAGAAGAGAAGTTTGTGGCACAACTTGACCAGAAGAAGGGATCGGTTGGTAGGACATGTTCTGAGGCATCAAGGGATCACCAATTTAGTATTGGACGGCAGCGTGGAGGGTAAAAATCGTAGAGGGAGACCAAGAGATAAATACACTAAGCAGATTCAGAAGGATGTAGGTTGCAGTAGGTACTGGGAGATGAAGAAGCTTGCACAGGATAGAGTAGCATGGAGAGCTGCATCAAACCAGTCTCTGGACTGAAGACCACAACAACAACAACAAGTAGTGTAATTACTTAAAATGGTAAATATGGTGTGATACTATCTCTTTATTTTTTGCAGAACAGACCCTTTTATCATAAACAATGATTTTAGGGAAATACTTCAAAAATTTAAGAATGAAGACGTAACATTTCAATTAGTCGAGTAATAGATTATTGGGATACTATTAACCGAATTAAATAATCGGAAAGGCCAATTAATCGAGTCGTGCTCATAATCGTCCAGCTGTATTCCTTAGCAGGAGGAGTGAGGGCGGTGCCTTGGCATACTGCCAGTAACATGTCACGTCCATTTATGGAGCGTCTATTTTAAGCCTATAGACACCGAAGGACGGAACTGGTGTCGTCACATTTCCGCTCTGTGACATCATAAGGAGAATTAGTCCCCGTGTATTCCACGGACAGGAGTTGGCCCTCGGTTCGTAGAACAGCCACGCCACGCCAGGCTGCGAAGCGCACAATTGCCGCGCCAGTCACGCTCGCAGTAGGGCTAATCCGGGCTGGCACGTCCAGCTGCTGACAGGAGGTGCCGTTCCCCGGCTGCGTCGCACGCTGCTTGGCAGTCGGCGTGCCGACGCAGCGGCCGTGGAACGAAGATCACGGAGATCGAGATCTAACGTACCGACACGTCGAGGTCGGTACAGACGGAGTGTTAGTTTCTTTGGGTAGTGGCAGAGGAGCCAAACGCACATAGTTTTCTTGAAGAAATTATCTCGGGCTTTGCATGAAGAGAGATATGGGCAACACAGAAAACGAAAATCATGACGGCTGCAAGAGCAGAGGGAGCCGCCTAGTCTACAACACGAATTGTTTGTCTTCATCGTTGTGCAGGATGCCTCGCGTTTCTGGGTGAGTGTCCCCTTGCAAAAATTGTCGTTTCGACGATAATGTCATTACAAGTACGACCACTTGCTCCGACTGACAACTCGAAACGAAATCGGCCTTGCCCTTTTTATCGTCTACTTGTGTTACCCTATTTACAAAACCAGAAGAAAACCTAAATCTGGAAGACCGGACAGGAGACTGAAACCTTCCTTCACTAATGCGAGTACAGTCTCTTAGCACTGCTCCGTCTCACACGGTGTCTACTCGCTGGGCCAATTAGCAGTTCCACGTAATATCATCTTGACTGTTTTATCGCTGACATGCTCATACTAAAGGTAGTCATAAATTTTCAGTTATAGCCTCGAGAAAACACAAAAATGCAGAAAATATAAAAATGCAGTAAATGAAGCAGGCAAAAAGGAATACAAACGTCTCAAAAATGAGATCGACAGGAAGTGCAAAATGGCTAAACAGGAATGGATAGAGGACAAATGCAAGGATGAAGATGCGGTAGCGTTCTCGCTTCCGACGCCCGGGTTCCCGGGTTCGATTCCCGGCGGGGTCAGGGATTTTCTCTGCCTCGTGATGACTGGGTGTTGTGTGCTGTCCTTAGGTTAGTTAGGTTTAAGTAGTTCTAAGTTCTAGGGGACTAATGACCATAGATGTTAAGTCCCATAGTGCTCAGAGCCATTTGAACCAAGGATGAAGAGTAATATATTACTAGGGGTAAGATAGATACGGCCTACAGGAAAATTAAAGAGACATTTGGAGAAAAGAGAACCACTTCTATGAATATCAATAGCTCAGATCGAAAACCAGCTCTAAGCAAAGATGGGAAAGCAGAAAGGTGGAAGGAGAATATACAAGGGTCTATACAAGGGCGATGTACTTGAGAACAATATTATGGAAATGGAACAGGACGTAGATGACGATGAAATGGGAGATATGATACTGCGTGAAGAATTTGACAGAGCACTGAAAGACCTAAAACGAAACAATCCCCGGGAGTAGACAACATTCCATTAGAACTACTGATTGATTTGGGAGAGCCAGCCCTGACAAAACTCTAGCATCTGGCGAGCAAGATGTATGAGACAGGCGAAATACACTCAGACTTCAAGAAGAATATAATAATTCCAATCCCAAAGAAAGCAGGTGTTGACAGGTGTGAAAATTACCAAGGTATCAGTTTAATAAGTCACAGCTGCAAAATACAACATGAATTCTTTACAGACGAATGGAAAAACTGGTAGAAGTCGATCTCGGAGAAGATCAGTTCGGATTCCGTAGAAATGCTGGAACACGTGAGGCAATACTGACCCTACGACTTATCTTAGATCGTAGATTAAGGAAAGGAAAACCTAGTTTTTAGCATTTGTTGACTTAGAGAAAGCTTTTGAAAATGTTGACTGGAATACTCTCTTTCAAGTTCTGGAGGTGGCAGGTATAAAATACGGGGAGAGAAAAGCTACTTACAATTCGTACATAAACCAGATGGGAGTTATAAGAGCCGAGGGGCACGAGAGGGAGCAGTGGTTGAGAAGGGAATGAGATAGGGTTGTAGCTTTTCCCCATGTTATTCAATCTGTATATTGAGCAAACAGTAAAGGAAACAAAAGAAAAAATTTGAGTACAAATTAATATCCATGCAGAAGAAATAGTAACTTAGAGGTTTGCCGATGACATTGTAATTCTGTCACAGACAGCAAAGGACCTGGAATGGACAGTGTCTTGAAAGGATGATATAAGATGAACATCAATACAAGCAAAACGAGGATAATGAGATGTAGTCGAATGAAGTCAGGTGATGCTCAGGGAATTAGATTAGGAAATGAGACTCTTAAAGTCGTAGATGAGTTTTGCTATTTGGGGAAAAAAATAACTGATGATGGTCGAAGTAGGAGGATATAAAATGTAGACTGGCAATGGCAAGGTTGGTTGGTTGGTTTTTGGGGAAGGAGACCAGACAACGTGGTCATCGGTCTCATCGGATTAGGGAAGGATTGGGAAGGAAGTCGGCCGTGCCCTTACAGAGGAACCATCCCGGCATTTGCCTGGCCTGATTTAGGGAAATCACGGAAAACCTAAATCAGGTTGGCCGGACGCGGGATTGAACCGTCGTCCTTCCGAATGCGAGTCCAGTGTCTAACCACTGCGCCACCTCGGTCGGTGGCAATGGCAAGGAAAGCGTTTCTGGAGAATAGAACTTTGTACACATTAAGTATAGATATAAATGTGAGGAAGACTTTTCTGAAAGTATTTGTATGGACTGTAACCATGTTTGGAAGTGAAACATGGACGATAAATAGTTTAGACAAGAAGAGAACAGAAGCTTTCGAAATGTGGTGCTACAGAAGAATGCTGAACTTTAGATGGGTAGATCACGTAACTAATGAGGAGGTACTGAATAGAATAGTGGAGAAGAGGAATTTGTGACACAACTTGACTAGAAGAAGGGATCGGTCGGTAGGACATGTTCTGAGGCAAGGGCTCACCAATTGAGCACTGGAGGACGGTATGGTGGGTAAAAGTCGTAGGGAGAGACCAAGAGATAAATACACCATGCAGATTCAGAAGGATGTAGACTGCTGTAGTTATTCGGAGATGAAGAGGCTTGCACAGGATAGAGTAGCATGAAGAGCAGCATCAAACCAGTCTCTGGACTGAGGATCACAACAACAAGACCAACACAACCTCGAGAAATAGTTACTTTATTACGCTACCCGATAAAAAAGCAAAGCAACCAGGATATATAATCGGATGTCAGTGAACTTGGTACAGACACATACATCAGTTGGTTTAAGTCGCTTCAGTTGCAGTTCTCCTTAACAGGCAGGACAGCCATCAAAGTGCATCAGTGTTTTTCTTGTTCATGATTGTTACCATGCCCGGTGCGGTACATAAGTGGCGTGAACAGCGTAAGAGTTGAGTGATCGCTGTAAAGAACACGGAAATGGCGCATATTCGTGCGACACAGTATTGTCTGCACCTGGCAGGTTTGAAAGGGGCCTCATTGTAGGTCATAATCTGACGATTGATGGAATCGTGCAGTATTCAGATTCACTAGGGCATTCGATGTGACAACGGCCTGATATTGAACTGCATGGGAACTGAAATGGGCTTTCACGGTTTGTTAATACCACCCAAGGGTGAAAGACGAAAGGTGTGGACCAAAGGGATTTGAGGCACTTCATTCACTGTTTATTTTTTTACAACACACTTCTTTTTTAATAACATTGATAATACTTTTAAAAGGAAACAACACAACAGGCCTTGTAAATCGCCTAACTGCATAAGTGAACTACTAAAAATAATCGTTAATATGTTTAGGAACACAATAAACTTCAACTCACAAAAAGCATTCAGTTGTTTACTAATTAATTAAATGTCTGTTCAAAGCAATTTCCCCACATAATCAACACAATTTGAAACCAGAATTGAATACACTTCCATGCTGTTAAATGTCTGCATAAGTTAATGGCCATACATAGTAACGTCTGAACAACAATTCAATTGACATAAAAAAAACACAACCACCTAAACATGTTTACAGAATTATGGGAAAGAAATGCATATACACCTTCTGTTTAGCAAATAAACCACTTTCGGCCTGAGCCACCAACAACATAAGTCGTTCTCATTACCCACATGGAGCCACTCCGAGGTACTGGAAGCAAAACATAAGTCTTCCACGTGTACACCAAAGGCACGGTTTCCCAGTCTGCAAGACGTAAGAAACCAGTCAACACGCTCCCGCCACCAAGTACAGGAAGGCGTAGGGCTAGTAAACAATGCCCGCTACGGTGGCGGGCGCGACTACGTAACTGCTTGCCACAGTGGGTCGGTTCCTCCCGCAGCCTCTGCGAAGACCGGTGGCGAAATTAATGAAATTAGCACCACCTGAGACACAAAGGGCAAGCAACTCACCAACGTAATAAGGATATAAATTATTTTCATATACAACGTGTCCAAAACAGCTGTCTATCCACTACTTCCAGCAACTCAGAGGACACCACTTAACACTGTGAATTCAGAGTCATATAAACATACCGCGCAATCTGCGCAAAACCACATAAACTTCCTGTGCATGAGCACACTAACCTTAAGATAAGGAGTACTAACTTAACGCACTGAATTCAGAGTCATCTAAACATACCGCGCAATCTGCGCAAAACCACATAACTTCCTGCATGAGCGCACTACGCTTAAAATAAGGAGTATTAAGTTAACACACTTGCGAAGTACAAATAGGATATGTCCTGCAACACACTGATTAAAATACCTAAAACAGTGTTCGTTACAAGATTAACACTCAATGTCACAGGGAAACATTATTCAGAAACAGACATCGGTTCGTTACAAAAAACGCACAAATTACGTGGCTGAAAAACACAACCAAGTCAGTGGCACACAAGAAGGTCATTTTCCCATTCAGAGGGGCGTAAAACAATAACACTTAAGCAAAGAAGTATGAATGCATTTTAGCAATTCAGTGACTGACAACAACTAAGTTTTTAAATGCAGAACACAAGTCCTCACAGGATAAACGCGGCCTTACGCAATGGACTCCTAATAGTAAGGTCAAGCGTGCAAAGCACACTGCTCAATAAATACACCACAACGGCAAGCACACTCAGTAATCGCCAGAACGATGGACGCTGAGTACAAAATGCTGCTTATATCCAAACCAACTGTGCTCGCAATGGCATCACATCAGTCACGGAGCCATAGAGACGAGAATGTAGTCACTAGAAGCAAACGGTAAATCCGTCATAAACAAGGAAGCAGCATGTTCCCGACAGCATCGGAGCCTCTACCCACCAAGTCCCCCGCAAACGCCCAAACACAATCAGGTAACGTGGCAAACTTTCCTCTTGCCACCACACACGGCGTCGGCAGACACGGCTTCACGCTCCGCGCACTAGTGCCTATCTCACAGTTTCTGCTCGCCCTCCGAAATACGACTACTCGACTGTCACAGGTGCCTCGCCAACTTCCCCCACGAGGGGGCGCCACTTCTCTCTTTCCTCCGCGATACAGCGATAATACAGGGTGATTCCAAAAGAATACCACAACTTTAAAAATGTGTATTTAATGAAAGAAACATAATATAACCTTCTGTTATACATCATTACAAAGAGTATTTAAAAAGGTTTTTTTTCACTCAAAAACAAGTTCAGAGATGTTCAATATGGCCCCCTCCAGACACGAGCAATATCAACCCGATACTCCAACTCGCTCCACACTCTCTGTAGCATATCAGGCGTAACAGTTTGGATAGCTGCTGTTATTTCTCGTTTCAAATCATCAATGGTGGCTGGGAGAGGTGGCCGAAACACCATATCCTTAACATACCCCCATAAGAAAAAATCGCAGGGGGTAAGATCAGGGCTTCTTGGAGGCCAGTGATGACGTGCTCTGTCACGGGCTGCCTGGCGGCCGATCCATCGCCTCGGGTAGTTGACGTTCAGGTAGTTACGGACAGATAAGTGCCAATGTGGTGGCGCTCCATCCTGCTGAAATATGAATTGTTGTGCTTCTTGTTCGAGCTGAGGGAACAGCCAATTCTCTAACATCTCCAGATACTGTAGTCCAGTTACAGTAGCACCTTCGAAGAAAAAGGGATAGTGCTTAGCTCTGCCTTTTGTCGTTGCAGAGTTTTAAATTCCTAAAGTTGTGGTATTCTTTTTGAATCACCCTGTATTATACGCGGTACGTTCGATAGATCAAACCCGAGCCGCCACGGCTCACGAACGTGGGGGCAGGCATACTCGTCGTCTAGGTTTCGGTCGATCACGTCCGATCATCGCAAGGGAGGATCGCCATATTGTGCACCAACCATATGGTAGCCGTTTCTCATGTCCTTCTGCCCTCCGAGAACAAGTAATGTACATCCTGCAACGTTCTATGTTATACTGCATGATTGGCCGGAGACTAGCAGCTGCCGGACTAGGGGATTTCCCTCATACGTAGGTTACAGGTAACATCACAAGACAAAATGTTGGGTTTGGAATATTGCCGTGGCCGGGGGGGGGGGGGGGGCGGGAGGAGGGGGGCGGGCATCGACTGCTGATGAATACCGTCGCACTGCGTTCAGCGATGAATTGCGGTTCTGCACCGTGCGGGATGACCATGGTCGGCGAGTATGGCGGAGACCCAGGGACAGGTCCTAATCTTGCAGTGTTTGAGAGAGACACAGTTGTGTTACTCCCGGTATGGAGGTGTAGAGAGCCGTCATGGGTGAATGAGGGAATTATGACTGCACAACGGTACGTCACGGACAGACTGCATCCTCAGCTGTTACCGGTCAAGCGACCCTATAGAGTTGCCGCTCTCAACAAGATAATGCCTGTCCACACATGGAAAATGTCTGTCTCAACTGTCCGCTTCATGTTCAGTTATTCCAATAGCCAGCAAGTTGGAGCTTTTGAGGGATTAGCTCGGACATCTATGCTGCCCCTGTGTCAGTAATCAGAATATGAAGGACCAGTTATAACAGTTGTGTGCCAGCTTGCCTCAGGAACGGATAGAACGGCCCAGGACACCATTCCCAGTGGAATCAGTGCATGCATCCAGGCCAAAGGGGGTGTGATGTCACACTCATACGTGGGCTCACATTGTCAAGTTCTTTCGAAGTTTGCCTCGAGAGTGTAGTCACTGAAGTAGCATCACGTACTCTGTCAAACGGCGAAGTTTCACTTCGTTTCCTCCTCACCGTATGGCTACTTCACTTTTTTCTGTCAGGCAGCGTATTTTTTGATTGTTTGCAGGAACATGTTTAGAGTCATGGTGCACAATGCAATTCCCGCAACACAGCACCGTAGTGCGGCGGTAGAGGAGCCAAACCTAAACGGTGCAGACCATTGACAAAGTGGAATATGGTCCAGTGAATCGTTTCCTGCATTTTAAAGAGAAAAACGCTGCAATAATCCAGACCGAGTTGGTGAAACTATATGCAAACAACGCTTCATCTTATCTCACACTCATTAGGTGGTACAGAAGCTTCCGATGTGATCAAATACTGAAATTACGAGAACGAAGTGACAGGCTATCTTTTTGTGAAGGACCGGCAATCGCAAGAGAACTGTTGTCGCTAGTGCTCGAAGACGGCGTATCACAAAAAAGGCTGTCGTGGAAAAAGTTAAAATCAGTCGTGGAACGGTTTTTAGCAAACTGCGCGACACGTGAAAATGATAATGGTCGACTCTCGGTGGGTTCCACTATTTCTTGCACCTATTCAAAAAGCCTAGCGAACCGAAAGTGCCGGCCAGGGTGGCCGAGCGGTTGTAGGCGCTGCAGTCTGGAACCGTGCGACCGCTACGGTCGCAGGTTCGAATCCTGCCTCGGGCATGGATGTGTGTGATGAGTTCTAGGGGACTGATGACCTCAGAAGTTAAGTCCCATAGTGCTCAGAGCCATTTTTGAACCGAAAGTGCTGCCCAAACGCTCCATCTCTGTTACGCTAATGCAAATTACTGTCTTAATCGCCTAATTATAATGGAAAACTGCTGGGTTTCACTATGACTCCGAGATGAAGGAGCAAGCAAGTAGAGGAAACATGTCGATTTACCAGCTCCGAAAAAAGCGAAGAGCCCCTCCTCCCCGTCGTTTTCTTCTGACGTTGCACCTAGTACCTTCTCCTTCTGTCTTCGGATCCAGAAACCATGGTATGGCAGACATTTCCAAAACTACGAAGCAATTTTCGAGGCGAAAAATTTCCTGAACAGCCAAAATGCAGTCTTCTACAATCTAGATTGTAAGTAGGCTGTTTATGTTTTCTCTATGTAAGTAGGCTGTTTAGGTTTTTTATTGGTAACGCCACCTCTGTATGAAAATCACTGGCTGTGCTGTGTGCAGTCTGTGGCTGCTTTGCATTGTTGTAATACTCGCCATTGTAGTGTTAGGCAGCTGGCTGTGAACAGCGCGTAGCGTTGCGCAGTTGGAGGTGAGCCGCCAGCAGTGGTGGATGTGGGGAGAGAGATGGCGGAGTTTTGAAATTTGTCATGAACTGCTATATTTATACATGATGATATCAAGGTAAATACATTGTTTGTTCTCTATTAATATCTTTCATTTGCTAACTATCCCTATCAGTAGTTAGTGCCTTCCATAGTTTGAATCTTTTATTTAGCTGGCAGTAGTGGCGCTCGCTATATTGCAGTAGCTTGAGCAGCGAAGATTTTTGTGAGGTAAGTGATTTGTGAAAGGTATAGTTTAATGTTAGTCAGGGCCATTCTTTTGTAGGGAATTTTGAAAGTCAGATTGCGTTGCGCTAACAAAATATTGTGTGTCAGTTTAAGCACAGTCATGTATAATTGTTCAAAGGGGACGTTTCAAGATCTCCGCCAAGTAATCCATCGTTGCATAAAACGACTCGCATTGAACGATGAAAATCTAGTTGTAGTAGGGAAGATGAGTGGTCGATTTCGATTTATTGGGAGAATTTTGGAAAAGTGTATGGGAGACCGCGTATAGCAGACTAGTGCGACTCATTCTTGAGTAATGTTCGAGTGTTTGGGATCCCCACTAGGTCGGATTAAAGGAAGTCATCGAAGCAATTCAGAGGCGGATTGCTAGGTTTGCTACCGGTTGGTTCGAACAATACGCAAATATTAAGCACATACTGCGGGAACTGAAATGGGGATCTCTGGATAGAAGGCGACATTCTTTTCACGAACCGCTGTTGATTATATTTAGAGAATCAGCATTTGAAACTGCCTGCAGAACGATTCTACTTCCTCCAACGCACATTTTGCATAAGGATCATTAAAATAAGAGAAGAGAAATCAGGGCTTGTATGGAGGCGTATAGACAGTCGTTTTTCCCTCATTCTATTAGCGAGCGTAACAGGAAAGGAAATGACTAGCAGTGGTGCGAGGTACCCAACCCCACGCACCATGTGGGGCTTGCACAATGTGTGTCGACGTAGATGTAGATGTTGGGGGAAGGACAAGGAGATTCACTAAGTTTCATGGTTGCAACTTCGTTTACTTAAGAGATTTTGAAACTACACAGAAGAAAGAAATGAGGAAAACTGTATGTCTTTTTTAGGTATAAATATACGGGGAAAAATGGGGAAGCAGTTTATTTCAACGAAACTGGCGAAAGTCTCAGACTGTTAATGGCTAATTCGAAATTTCTATTACAGACGTTTGTACTTTATAGTGTGTGGTCTATATATGTTTATTTCAATTAAAGAGTGCGTTCTAAAAACTAGCATTCCTCCATTAAAAGCAAAATAATATTAAATCTTTTTTTCCCTTTCTGTCACAACTGCACTGAAAAATTATTCTTTATGGTGGCTAGTTTCGGACTACATTGCGTATTAACATACATTGAGCTGAAGTTATGGGATAGCGATATGCACACGTACAAATCCCGGTAATATCGATTACACAAGGTATAAAAAGGCAGTGCATTGGCGGGGTTGTCATTTGCACTCAGGTGATTGCTGTGAAAAGGTTTACGGCGTCATTATGACCGCGCGAAGGAAGTTAACAAATGGCTCTGAGCACTATGGGACTTAACATCTATGGTCATCAGTCCCCTAGAACTTAGAACTACTTAAACCTAACTAACCTAAGGACAGCACACAACACCCAGTCATCACGAGGCAGAGAAAATCCCTGACCCCGCCGGGAATCGAACCCGGGAACCCGGACGTGGGAAGCGAGAATGCTACCGCACGACCGGAAGTTAACAGACTTTGAACGCGGAATAGTAGCTGGAGCTAGAGACATGAAACATTTCATTTCGAAAATCGTTACGGAATTCAACATTCCGAGATTCACATTGTCAAGAGTGTGCTAAGAATACCAAATTTCAAGCATTACCTCTCAGCACGGACAACGCAGTGGCCGACGGTCGTCACTTAACGATCGAGAACAGCAGCGTTTGGCTCGAGTAAACAGTGCTAAAAGAAATTTGTCGTCAATGGGCTGTGGCAGCAGACGACTGACGCGAGTGGTTTCGCTGACAGCACTACATCGCCTGCAGCACCTCTTCTGGATTCGTGGCCATACCGGTTGAATCGTACACGTTTGTAAAATCCGTGGCCTGGTCAGAAGAGTCCCAGTTGCATTTTGTAAGAGCTGCTGGTAAGATTCGAGTGTATCGCACACCCCACGATGCCGTGGACCCAAGTTGTCAACAAGGCAATGTGCAATCGGGTGTTGGCTGCATAGTGGTGGGGTCTGTGTTTACATTGAATGAGCTAGGTACTGAACCGATCATTGACTGGAAGTGGCTGTGTTGGGCTGCTTGGAGCCCATTTACATTCACTCATGGACTTCGTGTTCTCAAACAACTGTGGAATTTTCACGGATGACAATGCGCCATGTCACAGGGCCACAACTGTTCGCGATTGGTTTGAAGAACATTCTGGACAGTTTGAGCGAACGATTTGGCTACCTTTGGCTACCCAGATGGCCCAACAGGAATCCCTTCGAACATTTATGGGACATAATCGAGAGGTCATTTCCTGGACAAATCCTGCACACTGGCAATACCTTTGCAATCATGGATGGCTATCGAGGCAGGATAGCTAAACATTTCTGCGGGGAACTTCCTGCGATTTGAGCTCACGCCACTGCACTACGCCGGGCAGAAAGAGGTCCGACACGATATTAAGATGTATCCCTGACTTTTGTTACCTCAGTGCACATTTCCAACAGTTTGTGCATAAAGTCGTGATGTTTGTACAAGACCAGAAACGACAGCAGCATACCATTGACAGTTGGAGGGAGCTCTCATTTCTGGTCTTTCTGAAGTTACTGGATCTTGTACACGCATTAATACTTTATAGATATGCTATCGAACCCGGTAATGCTTGGCAATTGCTAAATACACTGTGTGATCAAAAGTATCCGGTCACCTAGCTGAAAATGACTTACAAGTTAGTCGTGCCCTCCATCGGTAATGCTGGAATTCAGTATGGTGTTGGCCCACTCTTAGCCTTGATGACAGCTTCCACTCTCGTAGGCAAAAATCAGGGACTGGAAAGTTTCATGGGGAACTGCACCCATTCTTCAAAAATGGTTCAGATGGCTCTGAGCACTATGCGACTTAAGTTCTGAGCTCATCAGTTCCCTAGAACTTAGAACTACTTAAACCTAACTAACCTAAGGACATCACACACATCCATGCCCGAGGCAGGATTCGAACTTGCGACTGCAGCGGTCGCGCGGTTCCAGACTGTAGCGCCTAGAACCGCTCGGCCACCCAGTCCGGCACCCATTCTTCACGGAGTGCTGCACTGAGGAGAGGTATCGATGTCGGTCGGTGAGGCCTGACACGAAGACGGCGTTCCAAAACACCCGAAAGGTGTTTGTATAGCATTCAGGTCAGGACTCTGTGGAAGCCAGTCCATTACGAGGATGTTACGGTCGTGCAACAACTCCGTCACAGGCTGTGCATTATGAACAGGTGGTCGATCGTATTGAAAGGTGCAATCTCCATCCCCGAATTACTCTTCAAGAGTGGGAAGCTGGAAGATGCTTAAAACATCAATACAGGCCTGTGCTGTGATAGTGTCATGCAAAACAACAAGGCGTGCAAGCCCCCTCCATGAAAAACACGACCACACCATAATACCACCGCTTCCAAATTTTACTGTTGACACTACTCACGCTGGCAGATGACGTTCACCGGGCTTTCGCCATACCCACATTCTGCCATCGGATCGCCGCATTGTGTACCGTGATTCGTCACTCCACACAACGTTTTTCTACTGTTCACTGTCATAGTGCTTACAGTGGATCCTGATGCAGTTTGTAATTCCTGTGTAATGGTCTGGATAGATGTCTGCCTATTACACATTACGACCCTCTTCAACAGTCGGCGGTCTCTCCCAGTCAACAGACGAGGTCGGCCTATGTGCTTTTGTGCTGTACATGTCCCTTCATGTTTCCACTTCACTATCACATAGGAAACAGTGGACCTATGGATGTTTAGGAGTGTGGAAATCTCGCGTACAGACGTATTACACAAGTGACACCCAATCACTTGACCACGTTGAAGTCCGTGAGTTCCACGGAGTGCCCCATTCTGCTCTCTCACGATGTCTGATGACTACTGAGGTCGTTGATATGGAGTACGTGTCACTTATGTCTGCCTGAAAGTATATAAGAGTACCGTGTAAAAATCTGAATTAAATCGGTCAAGAACTTCCCGAGATTTTTGCAAAAAGCCTTTCCCGTAAAAAAGTGTAGCCTATGTGCGTCCGAACGCTTATTAGAGTATCGCGTAAATACCTAAAGAAAAACAGTCAATAATTTTTCGAAATATTTGGTAATAACTGTAAATTGCAAATTGTCTTTGTATTGTAGTATAGGTAAAAGTATCAGTTATGGCTATTGCATGTGTGTGCAATTGTGTGTATGTTAACAGTTCTTGATCAACAAACAGGAAACTTCCGGAATATTCTCCGCACCGTCTCAGGGTTCTCCGTCTGGTTGATGGGAAGGATAGGCTTATTGATATTAGAGACAATAGCTCGAAAAACTGCTAAGCGCTAATTAACACTTTTGAGCTACGGTACTGTAGTCAGCCTTGGAGAAATAACACTTTGTGTCAAGCAAGCGACTCATTCTTTTTTTTTTTTAAAAAAAAAAAAGAAAAAGGTAAATACGAACCTCCTATTCGTGAAAACTGCGGCAATCTTAAAAAAAAATCGGAGACTCGGAGAATAGGAAGAGATTAAAGCTTCTTATCTGTAAAATGAACAATGGCTGACAATATTTTCGAAATAAAAAACACCAAAAGCGATCTTCCGCTTATTCATTAATGACGATCACTGAACCAATGAACACATTCCATCATTGTAATTACGTAGACGTGACATTTCTCATCTATAGCCCACTTGAAGAAATTCGTCAACAGTGCTCGATGAGAGGTGAAAGATCGTCTGAACTGCTGAAGTGCGGAGCGTGTTGCTAACGACTGACGACAAGAGACTTATGCCAAACTTTGTTTAAGAAACCATTCCAGCATTCGTTTGGAGTAATCTATTTAAAGCACAGGAAGCAAAATCAGGATGGAGGGACGGGGACACGACTCCCGCTATTCCAAATGCCGAACCGCCACAGTCAGTTATTGTTAGAAAACTGAAGGTCGAGCAAGAAAATTCACAAGATCAGTGCCACCAGTCTGCAGACCCCACAGTATTAAGAACTAGAAAGAGAAGATCAGAAGAGTCTACTGTTTTCTCATTTTCTGTAGCTACTTCAATCTCACAGAATCCGACTGAGGGTTTCTCTGCTGTCTATAGGGACACGGGAAAGATGGACTAATGGCTACTGATTTCCTTATCTGGAGAGGTACGGCCAGGTTCACGATAGCATCTCGTAATCAAACAAACAGAAACGCAAAGTGTTACTTTTAGTACGGGAAAAGAGAGTATATTTCAGTGCCGGTACGGAGTGGAGAATGACGTCAACTGTAGATACAGCCTGTGCCACACAAGACGTCTCTGACCTCCTCAATTCGTGAAATGGCTGAGGCGTTAACAACTTAGGGCAGAGTGGGGCATGGGGCTACGCGAAGTCTATTGGCCTTGTCGAACGGTTCAAGGTTAGCACTTACGTCGGTCGTGGGGTCGGAGCTTTCCATTTTAATCAAACTGAAAATCACAAGAGGGTGTTCACAGCTCTAGCATGGGTAAATTTTCAGGGTTCGTCAACGGTATTACAGGGAAATCACGAAGAATTAAAACTACAGTGGTTAAAATGAAAGGACGGACTATTATCGACGGCTCTGCTTATTTCTGAGGTAGACAGAGACCGAGAGATGAATACAGTAAGCTGATTCGGAAGGATGTAGGTTGCAGCAGTTATTCGGAGATAAGGCTTTCAGAGGATAGAGTAGAATAAAGAGCTGCATCAAACTAGTATTCAAGATTTCTACACTGAACATGAAGATGAAAAAAGAAATGTTCAAAATGGTTCAAATGGCTCTGAGCACTATGGGACTCAACTGCTGAGGTCATTAGTCCCCTAGAACTTAGAACTAGTTAAACCTAACTAACCTAAGGACATCACAAACATCCATGCCCGAGGCAGGATTCGAACCTGCGACCGTAGCGGTCTTGCGGTTCCAGACTGCAGCGCCTTTAACCGCACGGCCACTTCGGCCGGCAGAAATGTTCAAATGTGTGTGAAATCTTATGGGACTTAACTGCTAAAGTCATCAGTCCCTAAGCTTACACACTACTTAACCTAAATTATCCTAAGGACAAACACACACACACACACACCCATGCCCGAGGGAGGACTCGAATCTCCGCCGGGATCAGCCACACAGTCCGTGACTGCAGCGCCTTAGACCGCTCGGCTCATGAAGATGAACTTTCGCGTCTATAATGTTGACTTTTCTGTAGACGAGTAATAATAAAATGAATACAAACTTGTATTTGACCTAACAAAAATAGTCATTATGATTTGCATGGCACTCGAAAATACGAAGTGACTGGACGATTGGAAAGGAAGGAAAACAATTTTAAAGAAGTATCGAAAGATAGGAGATGGAATAATGGGAAACATTTCCAAGAAATCTGGAACGACTGAACTACCACTGCAAGGATTATTGTAAAATGTAAATATAGAATGGGAAGAAACTTGTTTTCTGTGAATTTTATCCAGAGTGCGTGCTGTTGAACTCTGCGACTGTTCCTTTATAGGGTGCAGAAAAAATTGCGCTCTGTTGCCAAACCAAGATGGCTAAGTTGTTTGACCATAACCTACATGTTTTTGTATGACGCATAAATAATCTTTTATTGTGACTGGTGGCGGAAATTTTTCTACAATCCGTTTTCTGTTGAGGAAATGTGTTTTTGCGGCAAGGCGTACTGAAAACCGCGATACCACGCCAATTGTAAAAAAAGACTAAACTAATCCGCTTTTATGGTAGAAGTACATCTTTTACAGGTTGAAATAATATCTTGCCAAAGCTAAGCACTTTCCCGAAAATTTGCAGAAAGTAAGCTGAAGGTCTATACAATTTTTTTGCACAGGAGAAGAATCGTGATGAACGATGAATGTAACAGAGCACTTAGTTTCCACTTTTTTGTGGTCCGATCGGCATGCTATTTACGGGTGATCCTTGAGTGCGAGGTAAAAGTCTGCGCTCAGGAAGTCCATTTATACCGCCGGCAAAACGGTTCGGCTGCCAATGTTTCCTTAGGGCGAAAATAAATGGCGTCTCAGAGCCGGGCTGAGCAACGCATGCACTCCAGTCAAAATAAACACGGCCCGCATTCCATAGCAACAGTCAGTCCGTTTCTTCCACGTGCACAAGCACTCACACACACGTACACACACACACACACACACACACGCACACACACACACGAGCACGCGCGCGCGCCCACGCGCTCTCGCGCACGCACGTAGATCGCAGTCCTCTGTTTATTCTGATCCCCACAAACTATTCTCATATAAACTACTTGGATAACTTATCGTATAACTTGACTCGACAGGATTATGTGGCACTACGAGACGCCAGCTCTAGAAGCGAGAGTCAGCGTTGAGTGTTTTCACATCTCGCGGCAATTTGGTCAAACTAGCGAGGACGCGGGTAAGCTAGTAGCTGGACGCCAGAAGGCACGCGGTTTTCCCGAAGCTGAAGCGTGAGTGTCTAGCTGAAGGGCTGGGGACGACTCAATGGTTGTGTAGGTGGTTGAAGGGGGAGGTGATTATTAATTTCAAGGAAACTTCGCTACAGACATTACAAATATTATTCAGAAAAACCAAGTACACCTAAAAGATCATGGTGATGAGACGAGCTCATTCCAACTTCAAGCATAACTCAAGTGTAAATATTAAGAAAGATAACATTCCAGCAAGTACGATAGATTATAAAATTTATAACAACTGAACCACTGGAGCAATATTAACATATGAAGTACAAAATTAAAGCTGACGACATCAGTAACCACCACAATAAGGTACTTTTCAAGTCATACATCTCTGTAAAGAATTACAAATAAGTATATTAAAAGTTGATATCCAGATGTTCAAGTAGGGCTTACTAATAAACCCTCCGCAGTATGATGGCAACAATAGAACCCGCCAGGTTAGCCGAGCGCGCTAACGCGCTGCTTCCTGGTCTAGGGTAGGCGCGCCGGCCCCGGATCGAACTGTGTAACTGAGGCGGAACGTGGGGACCAGCCCGGTATTCACCTAGCAGGATGTGGAAAACCGCCTAAAAACCACATCCAGGCTGGCCGGCACACCGGCCCTCGCCGTTCATCCGCCGGGCGGATTCGATCCGGGGACGGCGCGCCGGCCAGCCTGGATGTGGTTTTTAGGCAGTTTTCCACATCCCGCTAGGTGAATACCGGGCTGGTCCCCACGTTCCGCCTCAGTTACACACGTCGCAGACATTTGAAACACGTCCGCACTTTTTCACGATTTACACTAGACGCAGACAGTTGGGGTGCACTGATTCGGTCCTGGGGGGTACGCGGTGGCGGCGGGAAGGGCATCCGGCCATCCCTAAAACTAACACTGACAAATCCGTTGTAACCACGCCGACCCTGCGATCGCTGCGGGACTATGGCACAAGTGAAAGAAAGAAAGTATGATGGCAACAATACTTTATACTGTTTTCTAGTGTAGCTTTAAATTTGAACGGTGGTCATTATTTAACTGTCTTGGATTCAGTAGTGTGTGACGTCACATAAAGCATTTAAGGGGGAACAACAGGGTGCGGGTCGTCTCGCCGTGTTGTGCAGACGGCAACTAGCGGTTATCGACATGGTCCTCTGTGATGGACACGGACTCTATGTGTTGACGCTCCAGGACACCGACAAAAGAAGGGGTCAGAGACCCTGTTGGGTCCTACTTAAAAGTTGGGCCCAGCGAGAAAATAAGCAGACTGTCAGGGCGGGCACTATTTTCTGTTCCATCCTAAACAGCCATTCCCACAAAAAGCTATGTCTGTCTTACCAGCGAGCTCTAAGGGAACCCTGCAGATACGTTAGGTTGCCATTACCTGATTGGCATTCAAGATCTCTTCGAATTGTGGGAGGAATTCGGCCTTGTTCGTATGTTAATGGTAGCAGTGCATTCTGGCGAGTCTCCCCACCTTAAAAAAAAAATTAAAAAAAAAAAAACAAAAAAAACACGCTGTTCCACACGGTTCCACACGATTACATGAGATTCCCAGCTCAATGATGGCCGAACGGTTCTAGGCGCTTCAGTCCGGAACCACGCTGCTGTTATGGTCGCAGGTTCGAATCCTGCCTCGGGCTTGGATGTGTGTGATGCCCTTAGGTTAGTTAGGTTTCAGTAGTTCTAAGTCTAGGGGACTGATGACCTCAGATGTTAAGTCCAAGAGTGCTTAGAGCCATTTGCACCGTTTGAATAACTGATGGCCCGTTGTCTGACAGCCCGCCCCCAGACACCCTAGCTCATCTATATAGCGCTTCCTGTATCGGACAAGGACGACGGTAGAGGCGGTTCTCAATGGATAAACCCGTATTCGCTCGGTAAATATATCAAGAGCGGCAAAGGTGTATTCCATCCTGCCGCGACCAGTCGGTGCACGGCCCGTTACATCCAATCTTCTTCTTCTTCTTCTTAGCGTGTCGACGATAACCATTTAAATGAAGCATAGTACCTCAGCAAGTTGCAATGATTTTGAACTTCTTGATGCCAGATCCTCTTGCGTCACGATACCTGAGGAGATGGCGTGAACAGGGCAGGAAAGGAAATGGATCATCGTCGGCTCAACACCACAGGCACAAGACACATCTTGGTTATTGCAGAGTCCCCATTTCAACATGGGCGTTTTACTTCAGCGTGCCCACACGAAGACGATTAGTGATCTTCATTTTGACCATAATAGGCTGTTTCCTGGGGGTAGCTCCTCTTTTGTTGGTATCCAGTCACTTCTAGCTCTTTCCTGCTAACGTTTAAGTCTCTCTTCCGCCTTTGACTTCATTAAGAGGGAGGTACTTGAGAAGAAGCTTTTTCTGCTGCGAAGACGTCGAGCACCAGGTTCACGCCCAGGAAGTAGGTGTCTGTCACCAGTGTTGACTTTGCTCCTTTCGGATTTCGCTGTTACTATCTGCCTGATATCGGATGGAGCTGTTCCAGCCAGGACCTGGACCTTCTCGACTGGTGTTAGTGTCAAGCATCCTGTAACCTGGTGGTGAGTCCTGTGAAGAGCGATATCAACCTGTTTCCAGTGGCAGGACTGGTATGACAGAGGAGGAGCACATTCTCATGCCGAGTAGCACAAGGCTAGAGCCGACGTCCGAAGTACATGTGAGCTCGTTCCCCAACTTGCACCTTTGAGTTTTTTACCATACTGTTTCGTGCTGCGACCTTCATTCTGTCACACTCACAATATTCCTTGAATGTCAGGCTCCTATCAAGAATAACCACGAGATGTTTAGCGGTAGAGCTGTGACTGAGAGGAACTCCCAGCCATGAGACTTTTAATCTGTATTAGCATATATGTTACGGAGATGGAAAGAGCTGACTACTATCTTGTTTGGCTTCAGGTCGTTGGCCTCGTAATACTTTCCCATGGCGCCAAGATCATACGGAAGTTATCTTTCAATGCCTTCAAATGTCTTATGATGCGTAGGGAGCGCCAGAGCGTCGGCTTAAATAAATGAGGTGCAAGACTTGTTACGGTGTCCGTCGTTGGTGTACAAGTTAACTAGTGTGAGAGCAAGAACACTTCCTTGGGGAAGACCTTTTTTTATTTTGCGCCATCGAGTTCTGATGTTTTGAAAACTAGCATATAATCTTCT
This sequence comes from Schistocerca americana, assembly GCF_021461395.2. Taxonomy (NCBI): domain Eukaryota; kingdom Metazoa; phylum Arthropoda; class Insecta; order Orthoptera; family Acrididae; genus Schistocerca; species Schistocerca americana. Next base: position 928,415,136 of record NC_060119.1, on the reverse strand, counting down.
TTTGTTGTGCAGCTCTACTGGGATCTTCATAAATCTGCAACCTTTGGATCTGTTGTACATCTTTGGGGGAAATTTTCTCATGCTTACCGTGTCGTAGGCCGCACTCAGATCAGCAAAGGCAAAACCTCTCTCAAGCCCACTTCGATATGCTGGGTAAGATTCATTATCTGCCCTGTGCAGGACCCCCAGGCCGGAAGCTGGCTTTTTCTCTAATGAGCCTACATCCAGTAAAACCAACACACTCAATTTAGAGGCAGAGACACGCTACATGTTCCCATATAGGGTCTGTTTCATGGGGTTTCATCTTCTGACATAATACGCATTACTCTGTCGCCTCGTCGTTGTTCGTTCTATATTCTTGAAGCCTCTTCAAAGTAACCAAGAAGGAAGTGAGTCGAAATGATCTGCTCTTGTTCTGGAATGCACAACTTCCAGTTGTCGCTATTGTTTTAGTCCCTGGTGAACAACATGTTGTTTTCCACCTCGTAGCATGAGGGAACTACATCAGTTAAACGATCTTATATTTGGATTCTAATTAGAATATTAGAGAATTTCTTTTAGTTTTTTTAACGTTTTTCAGTTTTTAATCTCTGCATAGCCAGACACGTTTTTCATCACTCTAATATCTAACTACCTGCTCTCAGGGTGTTCCACATCTTCATTAGGCATACCAGCTAGCAGCTGGGAGACAGCACCTGGTAAGACATTTTTCCTTGCCTGGGACTTACTCCACTGAATAGTCGAATACCTGGAAAACCAAAGCCCATTATTAGCAGCTGAGCGTTTAGGTACTGAGACCTATTTAGGAAGATCAATTCCTTGTGATAGGTCACTAAAATTAGCTTGCGTGGAAGTGGTGACCTGTTTTACGTACAGTTTCTAACGCATTTACGGAAATATCCGGTTAGTCCTAAAACTGTTCTTAACTTCGTTTGACTGCTGGGTGAAGGAAAGTTTTTCATAGTTGCCACCTTATCTTTCTCTGCTCTGACTCCAGTAGCACTGAGTATGTGGCCTAGGAAGTGCATCTCCCAGCAAGTAAATCCTAACCTCTAGGTCATCCTTGCCTGCGACACGGCTCGCAACACCTCTGGAACAGTTTCACGGTGCTCCTCGGAATTTTTTGAGGCTGCTACTACGCCTTCATCGAAAAGGGTCAGACGACTGGCATGGTTTGGGCCGAAGACCGACCTAACGCAAGTATGAAAACAGCTACACTTAAACTGCGGCCAAAAGGGAGAACATACACAAACGACTCCCGTTGAATCAAAAAAGCCATATACTTCCTGAACTTCTCCAAGAGTGGAATCTTCCAATATGACTCCGTCATGTCCAGCGTCGTAAAGCATTTCTCCTCTTTATATTGTGCCAGCAGGGCCTCTACAACTTCGGGTCGATCTCTTTCATCATCATCATCATCATCATCATTTAAGACTGATTATGCCTTTCAGCGTTCAGTCTGGAGCATAGTCCCCCTTATAAAATTCCTCCATGATCCCCTATTCAGTGCTAACATTGATGCCTCTTCTGATGTTAAGCCCATTACTTCAAAATCATTCTTAACCGTATCCAGATACCTTCTCTTTGGTCTACCCCGACACCTCCTACCCTCTACTGCTGAACCCATGAGTCTCATGGGTAGCCTTGTAACCTCCGCCTCACTTATCGACCTTAATGACAGTGAAAAATTAAACCGCGTGTACCTAATGGAAATTTGGGAAAAGCAATCGTCACCGAAGTTAATTTGTCGGTAAAGAGGGAGGAAAGGGTTACATCTAAATGAAAGGAAAAATGCAAATGAAACTGGTGGAAATTAATTTTGAAAAGGGGTAAAGTTAATAAAGAAAGTAAATGTGCGGCCGTTACGTTAACAATTAACTAGCGGTAATTAGATATTTGAGATTTGGGGGAAATTACGGTCGCCAGTCGTAAGGACAATTACTATAGTAACTGAAAAAGAAGGGTTATTACACATATAATTAGCACTAGAAGCGTGGCAACTGAAGGTTCACACGTGTAGTGTGAAAACTGAAAGTTTGTCAGAAGTAATAAATTTCGCTACACTCTGACTTAATTTAGCAAAAGAATTAATAAAACCGGAAAATCGAAAGTTAATTTAGTGACTGAAGTTAATAGTGAGCTTTCTTTCTGAAGCCCATCGAAATTCAGTAAAATACGGTTAGTCTGGACTGCCTCAACAATCATTTCAAAAGCTACTTGAACCTACGCAATTTAGAAATAAGAGATTTAACCTTGAACTTGAATTAAATGATTCTGAACAATTAACAATAGTAAAATTTAGTACGTACCAAGCCGAGCTGCAGTCACAGGTAAGCTAAAATACGGTAACAAAACTCGCACTCTTAATTTGTGCTTGTGTAATCTAAATATTGTAGCCAGCTATGAATATCTTAACTGAACTTTGAGATTAAAGCAGTGAAATCGAATGATGCTGGCGTTTGAATTTCAACGACACTCGGGTTCATTCCGGAAAAGGAAGGGACCCTGCTTGGTAATGCAAATGGGACAATGAGCAACAAAGGTTCATGCTACGTTGCTGTAATTTTGTGATTTGAACAGTTTGAAAAGCTGAGGTCTGCCATACAGTTCTAAAACTTTACGTGCTTCCAGTCTTCCTTGTTGGTTGATTGAAGGTTTGAAGCCGTCGATCGAGGAGGTGGCGACAGTCACTCATTGTCGGCCGTCGCTGTTGCAGAAGCTGGATGCTGGCGTCCCTTCTTCTCGACACGGTCACCAGGCGAAACGGGCTCTTGATGTGCGCCAGCTAATGCTTCCCGTCCGCGACACCGTCTCAGAAGCTATCATAGCAAGTCGAGCGTAATTACACGCTGCCCAACCCCCAAAGCGCGGCAACTCGCGGGAGCGTCACACAACACACCTGCTCCACTGCACCACCCCAGCCAGACTCTCCTTCTGCCCGCGCTCCACGCGACAGAGTTAACACTACCAAAGATCCTAAACACTTCGGTTCTCCACACGACCTATCGATGTATTCGTTCGATAGCATAGTTTTCCCTAGGCCAGACCCAGCGTATAAATACAAATAATATTCACAAAACAAACCAACATAAATGCATAAATATATATATACAAACAGTAAAACAATTACAATATATAAAGACACAGAAATGTCATATCTTGAGGTAACACAACAAGGAAAAAAAATTATAGTACAATTGATGGAAATAGGAGGAGATGCATTTCCGGCGTTACAACCTTGCTTCTCCCTTGCGTGTAACATGCCCCCACCATCAAGCCTGTTCGCCCTGACTGCTACATCTACGAGTATAGAGTTCATTCCCAGTTTTTCTTTGATTTCCTCATTGTGGACACCCTCCTGCCATTGTTCCCATCTACTAGTACCTGTAATCATCCTAGCTACTTTCGTATCCGTAACCTCAACCTTACTGATAAGGTAACCTGAATCCACCCAGCTTTCGCTCACATACAACAAAGTTGGTCGAAAGATTTATTGTTTTCAACATATGCTCCATAAATAATATGAACAACAGTGGAGACAGGTTGCAGCCTTGTCTTACCCCTGAAACTACTCTGAACCGTGTACTCAATTTACCGTCAACTCTAACTGCTGCCTGACTATCTATGTAAAGACCTTTAATTGCTTGCAAAAGTTTGCCTCTTATTCCATAATCTCGTAGAACAGACAATAACTTCCTTCTAGGAACCCGATCATATGCCTGTTCTAGATCTCTAAAGCATAGATACAATTCCCTGTTTCACTCGTAACACTTCTCCATTATTTGCCGTACGCTAAAGATCTGGTCCTGACAACCTCTAAGAGGCCTAAACCCACACTGATTTTCATGCAATTTGTCCTCAACTAATACTCGCACTTTCCTTTCAACAATACCTCAGAAGGTTTTACCCACAACGCTGATTAATGAGATACCTCTGTAATTGTTACAATCTTTTCTGTTTCCATGTTTAAAGATTGGTGTGATTACTGCTTTCGTCCAGTCTGATGGAACCTGTCCCGACTCCCACGCCATTTCAATTATCCTGTGTAGTCATTTAAGACCTGACATTCCACTGTATTTGATGAGTTCCTACGTAATTTCATCCACCCCAGCCGCTTTATCTCACTGCAATATCTTGACCATTTTCTCCACTTCCTCAAATGTGATCCTATTTCCATCATCATTCCTATCCCATTGTGCATCGAAATCTGAAACATTACTGATCGTATTTTCACCTACATTGAGCAACTCTTCAAAATATTCCCTCCATCTGCCTAAGGCATCAACAGGATTCACCAGCAGTTTTCCTGACCTGTCCAAAATACTTGTCATTTCCTTCTTACCTGCCTTTCGAAGATTACTAATTACACTCCAGAATGGTTTTCCAGCAGCTTGACCCAACGTCTCCAACCTGTTTCCTAAGTCTTCCCAAGATTTCTTCTTGGATGCTACAAATATCTGTTTGGCTTTGTTTCTTTCTTCAACATAACTCTCCCTGTCTACCTGAGGTCTAGTATGTAGCCATTTTTGATACGCCATCTTTTTCCTTTTACAGGCTGCCTTGACTGTGTCATTCCACCAAGCTGTTTGCTTCATCCTACCTTTACACACTACTGTTCCAAGACATTCTTTAGCCACTTCTAGTACTGTGTCCCTGTACCTTGTCCATTCCTTTTCCAATGACTGTAATTGACTACATTCAACTAACTGGTACCTTTCTGAGATCGCTGTTATGTACTTGTGCCTGATTTCCTTATCCTGAAGTTTCTCCACTCTTATCCTCCTACATATGGACCTGACCTGCTGCACTTTCGGCCTCATAATACCAATTTCACTGCAGATTAAATAGTGATCAGTGTCATCAAAGAATCCCCTGAATATACGTGTGTCCGTCGCAGCCTTTACTGAATTCCTGATCTGTTATTATATAGTCAATGACAGATCTGGTTCCCCTGCCTTCCCAAGTATACCGGTGAATGTTCTTATGTTTAAAACAGGAGTTTGTGATTACTAAGCCCATACTGGCACAGAAATCCAAGAGTTGTTTCCCGTTCCTGTTGGCCTCCATATCCTCTCCAAATTTACCCATAACCTTTTCATAACCTTCTGTTCGATTTCCAATCCTGGCATTTAAATCACCCATGAGCAGAACACTGTCCTTGTCCTTTACTCTAACAACTACTTCACTGAGTGCGTCATCTCTTTTAGTCAATAAAATTTTGTTCAGGAGGCAAGCGTCTGACACGAGATGTATTCCGCCTCCTAGTTTGTTTACACTCAATACAGCTCTGTTATACATGCTCGAGGATCTAGTAATTGTCTCCACCCTCCCCCCCCCCCCCCCCCCCCATCCTGCAATCACCGGAACTGCCACCTCTACAGCTTCTCATTTGGCGGTGCGGATACAGTAGGGTCTAGTAACGAAATATTCCTCTGCTTTCACCTTCCAATGACAAAAATATGAAGACAGTCAGCCAGGTTTATCTTGTAATGCCCCCACAAAGCAGCTTACAGTTTCGTCCATCTATATCTCCTGTTCCGCGCTCAAACACTGCGAGGTGCCGGGGCTAGCAGTGTATTTAACATTAAATTCTTCTAGAATCTTCATATGGAAATGATGCTCTAAGCCTCCCCTCTTCTAACTCCGCTTTTGCTGTTGCACATGGATTAAGAAGAAACGCGAACTGACTGTAATCGACCCTGCAAATGGAGTAGAAAAGGGTTTGGTACCTGCAGTAATTTAATTTGATAGAAATTAATTTGATAAAGGAAAGTTTCATTAACGTAGTGAGAAACGAAAGGGTTGCTCTACCGATCAACAGAATGAAAGTTCTGTCCAAAATAACAATTTTATTTATTATGACTAAACTCAAAATAATAAACACAACAAATGAAACATTTACAATACGTCAAATTGGATACTCAAATAAATGCTGTGAATGTGAAGTTGTCCATAAACTAGATCGTGACATTTACGAATAAGTGGTATGTGGAGCCAATTCCTTGCAACTCAAATCTTAAGAGAAACACCCAGCCAACCCAACATTAATTGCTGCTACAGTAGTGAGAACTCAGTCAATGAACACCCAAGTCAGAAGCACGTTAGAAAAGATGGGAACAAGCGCGCTCTGCTCAGCTCTGATTGTCACATAGCAAAATGCCCTAATCTGCCGGTGCTGCGGACATACCTTACCAAGCTGTCTTCTTAACTGCAAGGAAACGATCTGGCATACCGGAGGCGATGGATGGTTGCTTCGATGTCCCGTCGTGGTGACGGTAATGTCGCGAGTATAGCTCGAAACAAATTATCCTGATCTGGTTGTTCCAGACTAAAGACTTCCTAGCAACACAAATGTGCCTCTGAGGGAGACGGCTGGCCGTGGTGGCCGAGGGATTCTATGCGCTTCAGTCCGGAACCACGTACCTGCTATGGTCGCAGGTTCAAATCCTGCCTTGGGCATGGATGTATGTGATGTCCTTAGGTTAGTTAGGTTTAAGTAGTTTGTAAGTCTAGGGGACTGATGACCTCAGATGTTGAGTCCCATAGTGCTTAGAGCCATTTGAACCATTTTTTTTAGGGAGACGAAGAAGGCTCGCTACACAATCACTGACAGTACAGTGATTGATTTTAACAAGCGAAGTCACACAGTAATTCCGATACAGACAACTTTAGCCAAAACTGCTCAAGACAGACAACATAGGCCGCTTGTACGCACAACGCTCAATTGCCAACTGTACTCGGAAAGTTACGTTGAAGTCGAAACTTCAGCAACTTCGTCAAACAGTTAAAATTAAATGAAAGTATATTAGACAGCCAACGGAAGGCAGGCTGTCCAGAGCAGCGAGAGCTCAGTCTTGTAACCTACTCCGACCGAAAGTCGAGAGAAAAATCCACTCAAGAGCACCCGTACAAGCTGAACACAGAACATTCCCGCCCCCACAATAGTGGCCATGGTTGAGCGTGCCAATCAGCAAATCGAAAACCGGCGGAAAATTCCACTCTATTGCCGAAGCACTACTATTCGACCAATGGAGATACTTGGAGCCAATTTCTACGCCGATTTTGCTACGTCACGGAGCTATCCCCTGAGCAAGCCAATCACAGTTATGATTTTGCAGAAAATGCAGGAATTTGCCTGCCAGGACTGCCTGGGACCACAAGTCAATCCCACACGTCGCTGCTAGCCCGTCAGAAAGTGTTTTCACTAAGTTTCTGCAGGGTAACGGAATCCCTAGCCCCAGCCGCTCCTTCAGGCCCCTGTGGGCGTGTCGCTCCCCGCTCTTATGACAATGTCGGCGTCTGGACACCAACCACTCGACTCCCTCACACCCGTCAGCATAAACCTTTCAAGATCAGCAGATACCACCTGTCACCGGACCACCCGGGCGACGAGAGACGCTGAGTGGAAGTCGCCGTATGAAGGAATAACAAGTTTTCACCGCATTCAATAAGAGAGGAAAATATTCATATCTTCTGAGTTCTCAGTACTAGCCTTGTAATGAACATACTCGGCTATACTTCCCCAAATCGAATTACTCAGAGTAAGATAGAAATATGAGAGTGGGCTCATGCCACCTCTCAACACCTTTCTCATGTTATGTGTTCGCTCAGTGTCCTCTGCAGGGCCCTTTCCTCGTAGGCGATTTCCTAGGAATGGAAAGGTAGGAACACTGCTTCCCTACTGTTTCACACCCCTAGGGAGCGAGCATAAAGCAACCTATGCCTCGCCAGTGTGTCCATTTGCCCCTGACTATACTCATCAGAAAAGGCGAGTGTCACCCTGCCATTAGCGGATTTCGCTGACATAGCTTTGTCTCGCAACTAATAATCACACCTGCCTCCACTAGTCAGTCACATCCTAACAATATTTGTGCCCCTAATCCTGGGACCACTCGGGCAGGCTGATACCATTCGAGGCGCCCTACAGACAGTGGAGAAAACTTGTTTCGTTATTGTCTTACAAGGAAACATCATCTACTCGACCTCATGTTTCAAGCAGAAAAAAATCACACTTGCAAGATATCAAGAGTAACAATCAATGCCGACCGAGCGAGGTGGCGCAGTGGTTAGACACTGGACTCGCATTCGGGAGGACGACGGTTCAATCCCGCGTCCGGCCATCCTGATTTAGGTTTTCCGTGATTTCCCTAAATCAGTCCAGGCAAATGCCGGGATGGTTCCTCTGAAAGGGCACGGCCGACTTCCGTCCCCATCCTTCCCTAATCCGATGAGACCGATGACCACGCTGTCTGGTCTCCTTCCCCAAACCAACCAACCAACCAACAATCAATGCCGATCGAAAATTTGAGATTTCATTCTGGTAGTATTCGAGAAGTAGCGGTTTCGGTCTCGTAAACTCACATACAGTCGGGAGGGGGGGGGGGGGGGGTGCTGACCACATACCCCTCCATATCCATATCCACTGACACCTGGGAGCTGAGCACGACACGGCCGCCTATCGCTACCGTTGGGCCTTCATGGCATGTTAGGGAGAACTTTAATTTTAGTTTTAGTACGCACCCTCTGGAAGTACAAGTTTTAAACATTCACATGCACCATTTGTCACCCGCTCCATCCCACTGCACTAGCTTAATGCTGGAGCGTGAAGTGCTGTGCATGGAGTGAATAAGAGGATTGTGAAATATTATTTTGATATTGGTAACGTGATTTGTTCATTGTGAGAAAGTGCGCAGTTTCAACATGTAGCTGCCGCCAGAGATGTGTTTGCCGTGAAAATTTTTATGTTGCTATTCTCAAATACAGTATAAAAGTATGAAACGAATGAGTACGTCATTAAATAAGCACCGTAACGTTATTTAATTATTAATATCATTTTTGTGCGTTATTTTCTTTGGCTCTGAAAGCTGACATGGTTAAAGTGAAGTACATTTGCAGGACTGAAAATCATTAGCTTCACTTCAAATAATTCTTCAGCTGCATTTTAATTTTAAGACGTATATTTAGCTGCAGGATACAGCCGAGAAAATTGTTAAAATACTATTGAAAATATTCGTGTATGAGGTTTGTCATATAGTGCGCTCATATTACTGACTATTTTTCACGAAGAGTAACACGTTTTCTCCAACAAGAATGCAAAAAAAAAATTGGGTATATGCGTCCACCTCCCCCTCCTTTTCCCTCACCATCAAAATCCCGCAGACAGGAGGGCTCTGATTGTTACCTCGTTATACAGTGCTTCGCACTACAGCTTTAAGTGGCTGCATTGGGGCAGAATAAGTGACAAACAAGCGAGGCGAGCGAAAGTCTAAAAGCTGCACTTCCAGAAAATCATAAAAGGGTGCTACCAGAACCGTGGCCCAAAGTGTCGCGCGGGGTCGATTTCTGGGGCTGATATCTTACAAGTGTGCTTTTTCCTTAAAATATGAGGTTCAGTTGGTGATTTTTTTCCTTGTTAGAGCACCAACCGATCGTCTTTTGCGTTTTTCAGCCATTCCTATTTTCTGTGTCTGCAGATCGTCAAGTGAGCTCTGTTGCTGTTGTTGTTGTTGTGGTCTTCAGTCCAGTGACTGGTTTGATGCAGCTTTCCATGCTACTCTATCCTGTTCAAGTTTCATCATCTCCAAGTACCTACTGCAACCTGCTTCCATCTGAATCTGCTTAGTGTCTTCAGCTCTTCGTCTTCTTCTACGATTTTTACGTTCCACGCTGCCCTCCAATACTAAATTAGTGATCCCTTGATGCCTCAGAACATGTCCTACCAACCGATCCCTTCTTATGGTCAAGTTGTGCCACAAATTCTTCTTCTCCCCAATTCAATTCAATACCTCCTCATTAGTTACGTGATCTACCCATCTAATCTTCAGCATTCCTCCGTAGCACCACATTTCGAAAGCTTCTATTCTCTTCTTGTCTAAACTATTTATCGTCCACCTTTCACGTCTATACACTGCAACACTCCATACAAATACTTTCAGAAAAGACTTCCTGAGACTTAAATCTATACTCGATGTCAACAAATTTCTCTTCTTCAGAAACGCTTTCCTTGCCGTGGCCAGTCCACATTTTATCTTCTCTCTACTTCGACCATCATGAGTTATTTTGCTCCCCAAAGAGCAAAACTCATTTACTACTTAAAGGGTCTCTTTTCCTAATCTAATTCCCTCAGCATCACCTGATTTATTTGACTAGTGGCATCAGTTTTTCCCTCTGCTCCGTAGACCACCGGGAGAATCAGGAGGTCTAGCAGCAGTTTTCCATCTCTGAAGGAGCAGGTAAAATTTCAGGAGAAGTCGTCATGTGTGAGGGACTAGCGGAGCCACTTGTTTCTCCACGGGTCCCCCTTCGCATAAAGTATACGTACTTCTTTGTCTCACGGGTCAGTGCGTTGTTCATTACTTCTCGGCGCAACATTTCTCCAAACAGCAGAAACACCTTCGATGTTAAGTGTCCGTGCAGGATATGGTGGCGATGCAGAGTGACCAGTTTTCGTCCAGAACGCTGGACGACTGCATTCGTTTGTTCGGAAGGAGAGGCCAACAGTGTTTGCCACATTTAGGCCGGTCGGCGATGACAGAACCGAGGTGCATACCTGGCAAATCTTTCTCAAACGATTTTACAGAAACTATTATGTAAAAAACTTTCATTTTGCATTACTTGTAGCTTTATTTGTCAGCTTCATGATGATGAACCCATCATTTCGTTAACGGTCATAATTATTGTGATATTCACAAGGAAGTAACACACTGCGTGAAATTCGAAGAAGTTTGCAATGAAAAATAGGGCTCTTGATTTTGCGATTGGTGCATATTACACAAAATGTTACTGCATATGAAATTTATTTAACATATCGAATTTTTCTTTAGACTTGGCTAGAGGTCTCTGTCTGTTACCAATCTCGAGAAAAGTGATCTGATGTAGCACTCTCACTTGCGATCGCACCGCGCTAGCGATGCAGCCAAGGTGAAATGCCCACAATATTCTTCAAATTTCATAAACTATTTGAGATATGCAAATGAGATTTTGCAAAATGGTAGCACACAAAGAGGATATTATTTTGTCATATGGTTATAAGGCAGAAATTCATTATCTATTGTGTAATTACGAGGGTTGGAACTTAAATAGTGGCAACTATTTATTCACAACCGATACAAAAGAGTTACATGTTTGCACCTGTTACTGTCCTTCATAGTAGTCATCAGCATTGTGCAGAACCCGTTGCCAGCAATGTGGAAGGCGTGGTATACCTTTATCAGAGCCTGTTCTGTTGATGGTGCGAATGGAGCGGTCTACTGCCTGTCGAATCCCTGGAACAGTTCTGAAGCTAATGCCACGAAGTGGTTCCTTCATCTTCGAAATCAAATCACAAGGAATTAAGTTGTATTACTGTTCGTTTTTGGAGCGCCACCTGCGACCAGCTTTGCGAAAGAAGCGGTGACACTTTCTGCGCAAACCATCCATCATTTTGCACGACAATGCGAGGGCGCATACAGCACAAGCTGTGGCTGCTCTGTTCAGTCGAAGGGACTGAGAAGTACTGTACCATCCACCATACTCCCAGGACTCTCAGGACGCCCAGAAAATCTTCTATAGTCCAGATTGGTACCATATTCTATACATCTAATTAAGCATACTCTGGTATACCACAGCTATAAGTTCCTTTGTATTCATGAATTTCCTTGAACATTTTTGTACTTACGCCTTTCGTCGATCAACTGAATCACTTCTCCATTTACACACGGTTTATTCTCAATTACCTTCCATGCGTCAATGTTTTTCCTTCCAGCATCTGTGATTGCTCTTTTTAGAGATGTACATATCTCTTCAACTGCAGTACTGAGATATTCATTATCGCAGTATCCATACTCTCAGATAACTTCAACAGCATCTCTTTATTACTCAGTACTTCCACATTTCACTTCTTTGAGCTAAGGCAAAATGGCTGCAGGATAATGTGAAGACATCGAAAAAGAAATGATTGTCAGAAAGACTGACCCAGCATATACAAAGATCAAAACAACCTTCGATGAAATTAAATGTGAGGGCGGCAACTTCACAGTGCAGTGGGAATTCCACTGTTAAATACAGAAGAAAGAGCGGATAGATGGAAAGAGACACAGAGGGCCTGTATGAGGGGTATGGACTTGTCTGCGGACGTGGTAGAAGAAGAGACAGAAGTCATTAGGGAAGAGATAGGGTATCTAGAGCTAGAATCATAATTTAAAAGAGCTTTGGAAGGTTTAATATTAAGTAAGGTAGAAGGGATGAATAACATCCCATCATAATTTCTAAAGTTGTTGGGAAAACGGCAGCCCAACGACTTTTCACGAGACTGGCGATATACCATCAGACTTTCGGTAAGGCATCGTCCACACAATTCTGAAGATACCAAGAGTCGACAAGTGCGAGAGTTATCACACATTCACCTTAACAGCTCATGCTCCAATTTGATAACAAGAATAATATACAGAAACTTGAGAAAGAAACTTAGGATATGTGGATGACGATCAGCTTGGCTTTAGAAAAGGCAAAGGTACAAGAGAGGCAGTTCTGACGTTGCAGTTGATAATGGAACCAAGACTGAAGACACGTTCATAGGATTCTTCTGCCCTGAAAAAGCGCTCGACAATGTAAAATGGTGCAAGATGTTCGAAATTCTTAAAAAAGTAGCAGTAAGCTATAGGGAAAGATGGGTAATATACCGAGTGATCAAAAAGTCAGTATAAATTTGAAAGCTTAATAAACCACTGAATAATGTAGATCGAGAGGTAAAAATTGACACACATGCTTGGAGTGACATGGGGTTTTATTAGAACAAAAAAAAAGTATTGCTAGACCTGTGAAAGATCTCTTGCGCGCGTCGTTTGGTGATGATCGTGTGATCAGCCGGCACTTTCGTCATACTTGGTCTCCCAGGTCCCCAGACCTCAGTCCGTGCGATTATTGGCTTTGGGGTTATCTGAATTCGAAAGTGTATCATTATCGACCGACATCTCTAGGGATGCTGAAAGACAACACCCGACGCCAATGCCTCACCATAACTCCGGACATGCTTTACAGTGCTGTTCACAACATTATTCCTCCACTACAGCTATTATTGAGGAATGATGGCGGACATATTGAGCATTTCCTGTAAAGAACATCATCTTTGCTTTGTCTTACCTTGTTATGCTAATTATTGCTATTCTGATCAGATGAAGCGCCATCTGTCGGACATTTTTTGAACGTTTGTATTTTTTTGGCTCTAATAAAACCCCATGTCATTCCAAGCATGTGTGTCAATTTGTACCTCTCTATCTACATTATTCCGTGACTTATTCAGTTTTCAAATTTATACTGATTTTTTGATCACCCTTTATATTGTGTACAAGAATTGAGAAGGTATAGTAAGAGTGGAAGACCATGAACGAAGTGCTATGATTAAAAATGATGTAAGGCAGGAATGTAGTCTTTCGATCCTGCTGTTCAAACTAAATATCGAAGAAGCAATGATGGAAATAAAAGGTAAGTTCAAGAGTTACATTAAAATTCAGGGTGAAAGAGTATCAACGATATAATTCGTTGATGAAATTGCTATCTTCAGTGAAAGTGAATAAGAATTACAGGATCTGTTGAATGGAATGAACTGTCCAATGAGCAAATTATATGGCTTGAGAGGAAATCGAAAAAAATGAAAGTAACGAGAAACAGTAGAAATGAGAATAGTGAGAAATTTAAGCGTCAAAACGTGACCAGGAAGTAGACGAAGTCAAGGAATTCTGCTACCTAGGCACCAAAATACCCCATGACGGACAGAACAAGGAGGACATAAAAAGCAGACTAGTACTGGCAAAAAGGGCACTCCTGACCAAGAGAAATCTACTAGTACTAACATATGCCTTAATTTGAGGAAGACATTTTTGAGTATGTACGTTTGGAGAACAGCATTATATAGCAGTGAAACATGGACTGTGGGAAAACTTGAACAGAAGAGAATCAAAGCGTTTGAGATGTGGTGCTACAGAAGATCGTTGAAAATTTGATGGCCTGATAAGGTAAGGAATACGGAGGTTGACCGCAGAATCGGAGAGGAGAGCAATATACACTGACAAGAAAAAGGAACAAACCTCCATGGCCCTAGAGCGAACTGTAGAGGGTAATAACTGTAGAGGGAAACAGAGATTTAAATATATTAGGGAAATAAATGAGGACGTAGATTGCGGGTGCTACTCTGAAATGATATGGTTGGCACAGGAGAGGAATTCATGGCGGACCACGTCAAACCAGTTATAAGATGAATGACCCAAAATTAAAAACTTACCTGTGTGACTCGCCTAGGAGACTTCGTGAAACAAGAATTTAGCGTTGTAATGAGGCCCTGCCATCAGCTGGTGCTTAACACGGTGTTGCTGGTTACGCCCACAGTACTGGAGTGCCGAGGTCCGTCCGGACGGCGAGCATCGTTCGCCCACCATCGAGGGGGCAGCGAAGTGAGGTGCGTTGACAGTGCTACACACCCAACGACAACACCAGACTTTGGAGTGACACCATGTCGCCCCAGAAGAATACTTGTAGATGAACACAGTGAAAGTTCGCTGTTTAGCGTTGTTTTGATGAAAATGGATCTGTAATGTTGACTCTGTTTTTAATGTTAAATTGTCTTTGTTACTTGCTAAGCTTTGGGCTTCCTGTTTTGAATGGTGCGCATACCAGACCTTAAAGCTGACAGCTTACGGACGCCAACTGTTGGTGACAAGATTGAGACGCCAGAATGCATAGAGAAATTTAACTGCGAGAATTCTACGATAGTCCAGCTCTGGCTGAAACTTATGGTTATCGCAAAATTTGACTATGGCCTTTCATAAAAAACTGATTACTTTGAAAATAAAGTTATTCCCTGTGAAATTTAATTAAAGAGAGAATTTGTTTCCTACACTATCTGGCTTACCCGAGTCACACTGAGTAACGCTGTGCAAACTGCTCCCGTAGCTACAGCTACAGCTATAACAGAGCTGCGAAGTCTAACCACTGAGATAAGCAAAGGTGCAATGCGTTCTCTAAAAACATTACAATCATTCTTGGTTCGTAATTTTTGATAATGGTATGAAATAAATTGAAAATTAATTACCTTTTGGGATGTGGACAATGACTCTGGATGAAATGAACTCAATAGCAGTCTCATATTATTTGACTTGATAACATTGAATGAAACTTTAATAATAGTTAAACTTTCTCTGCAAACATGAAACTATAACCTAAGAATTACAAAAATTAAAATTTACGTGTATTAGCTTACCTTAAATAAAATTTCAAAATCTATATCTTAAATCCATTTCTCTCACAGCGATCGATAAATACTAACAAAAAAATTAAAACCAAAAAGATTCCTGATCAGGTTGTCTGACGGAGAACGCTGCCTTATAGAAACGCTGCCGCAAATAAAAGAAACTCACTCATTACCTATAATCCATTCCTTTCAAAAAGTGTAATCGTAGCAATGTAAAATTCAGTTCTTTTTTTATCCACAATAATGTTTCCATTAATCCATAATATACTTCTCAAACATCTCCATCGTTCGCTGCTTACAGCTAATAAATCAAAACTTGACTGTTCACATCTGCCATCAAAGCTCAACATTCTGTCTGTCTCCTCTCCTTTGCCGGCCGCGGTGGTCTAGCGGTTCTGGCGCTGCAGTCCGGAACCGCGGGACTGCTACGGTCGCAGGTTCGAATCCTGCCTCGGGCATGGGTGTGTGTGATGTCCTTAGGTTAGTTAGGTTTAAGTAGTTCTAAGTTCTAGGGGACTTATGACCTAAGATGTTGAGTCCCATAGTGCTCAGAGCCAGCCATTTCCTCTCCTTTCCTCGCGGTCAACAGATAAATCTGGCGCACATCTTCGCAGAGCAGAGATCATCTATAACTCATCTCTGTACATTGCATCTTCTCTCTCGAGGCTGACTGAGCAATTAAAACATTACGACCGCGACTCCAGACATCCAAAACAAGAAAAATGCCTATGGAAATTTTCACACACACCTTTCAACCGCAACGCATGAAAAATTTGCGGATGCGGTTACTTGTAAACTGTTCACGTCATTCAGAAATAATTACGAAGAACTTCATAAAGAGGTAAACCTAGGATTAAATGTAGCTTACTCGTCGTTATTTTACTCTAGAAGCTTAAGCTTGGCTGCCCCACTTCATGAAATCTGATAATGTCTCCTTGCACCCAACATTATTACACCATCCAGCACGTCTCGCTGACACGTTTTATGGGACGTTTTCATTACTGAATGTGTTTCTTCCGAACTTCTACATAATTGGAAAAAGATTCTTTTCCACAGAGGCTAGATGAGATGGAGAAATAATATGTTCACGAAGCGCATGCGCACGTTAATCTAGTTCCGGCTTTGTCGGCTATAACGTGTGTAAACTAGCAGTGTCGTGTCCTCTTTTCCGAAATCCACTGCGCATTTTCTACAAGACCGTGAATGTTGCTACTTACTTTCACGCGAGTTGGTAAGTACTATTTCTTTTCAGTTCTAATCACGCCAAGTTAGTTATTCGATAAAAACTTCTACATAAAATAACCGCCTTCATCGTATGCGGGTGACTCGGTTAACTATTTTCCAAGAGGAGCTGCTTGGAATAAGTAATATACAGTTATCACCTTCTGTACTCCACCTACAATAACACAAAATTTCTAAAAGCAGCGAAACATTTCCATCATTTATACACAAAAACATGTATTCAGTTTGCCTCCATTTCTAATTATCCAATCCATAAAACGGAAGTTTATGTACTCCGTCGTTGAGTGAAAAAAGGCAGTCCATCACACATTCAGAAAATCTAATGCTTTGCACATTGTGAATACTAGCATAGAATAAAACGAAAAGGCATTCCAGTTTGCGAGGCTTATACATCGATGGGTTTATTTTTGGAGAGCGCACGATAGCTGCTAAACACGTCGGCTGCGGGGCTATTACCGTGTCGCTTGTTCACATGAAGGTAAACACAGGACCAACGAAGTACTGCATCTCATAATCAGCTAAAAGGGGAGCTACTGTCCTCAAATAATCAATTCGTCCCTGAATTGATTTACCTTCTGTCCCTGTTCTACATCTACATCTACATCTATACTCTGCAAATCACCTTGAGGTGCATGGCAGTGGGTATGTTCCATTATACCACTTATTGGGGCTTCTTCCTATTCCATTCATTTATGGAGCTCGGGAAGAATGATTGTTTGAATGCCTGTGTGCGTGTAGTAATTATTCTAAACTTATCCTCACGATCCCTGTAGGAGCGATATGTAGGGGGTTGTAGTATATTCCTAGAGTAGTCGTTTAAAGCCGGTTCTTGAAACTTTGTTAACAGACTTTCTCAGGATAGTTTACGTCCATCTTCAAGAATCTTCCAGTTTAGTTCCTTCAGTATCTCTGTCACACTCTCCCACAGATTGAACAAATCTGTCAGCATTGCTGATGCCCTTCTCTGTATACGCTCAATATCCCCTGTTAGTTCTATCTGCCACAGGTCCCAAACACTTGAGCGATATTCTAGAATCAGTCGCACTGATTTATTAGCCATCTCCTTTGTAGACTGATTGCACTTCCTCAGTATTCTACCAATAAACTGAAGTCTACGACCTGCTTTACCCACGACTGAACCTAAGTGATCAGTCCATTTCATATCCCTACAAAGTGTTATTCCCAAGTATTTGTATGAGTTGGCCGATTCCAACAGTGATTCATTGATATTACAATTATAGGATACTACGTTCTTTCGTTTTGCGAAGTGCACAATTTTACATTTCTCGACATTTAAAGCAAGTTGCCCATCATTCCACCACTTTGAAATCGTATCTCCTGACTGAATATTTATTCAACTTCTTCCACATGATGTTTCATTATAGATAACTGCGCCATCTTCAAAAAGCCTGATTTTACTATTACAGCAAGGTCATTAATATGCAAGATGAGCAGCAAGGGTCCCAACACACTTCCGTGGGGCACGCCGGAAGTTACTTCTACGTCTGACAATGACTCTTCTTCCAAGATAACATGCTGTGTCCTCCCTACCAAAAGGTCGTCAATCCAGTCACAAATTTCGGTTGACTCCCCATATGATCGTACTTTTGACAATAAACGTAGTTGCAGTACTGAGGCAAAGGCTTTTCGGAAATCAAGAAATACTACATCCATCTGGTTGCCTTGACCCAAAGCTTTCAGTATGCCATATGAGAAAAGTGCGAGTTGGGTTTCACATGATTGATATTTTCGAAATCCATGTTGGTTGCCATCGAGGATGTCATTCTGTTCAAGATACGACATTAAGTTTGAGCTCAGAACATGTTCCAAGATTCTACAACAAATCACTGTCAAGGATATCGGACGGTCGTTTTGTGGGTCACTTCTATTCCCCTTCTTGTAGACGGGTATGACCTGTGCCTTTTTCCAAGAACTGGGCACTGTTTTTTGTTCGACGGATCTACGATAGATTATAGCTAGAAAAGGGGGGCTAACGCAACCGGAAATTCAGTATGGAATCTGACAGGGATTCCATCGGGGTCCGGAACTTTGTTCAATTTTAATGATTTCAGCTGTTTCTCAACACCACTGACATTAATACTCATTTCATTCATCTTTTCAGTGATACGAGGATTCAATAGGAGCAATTCTCCTGCACTTTCCTTTGTAAGGAAACATTTGAATACGGAGTTAAGTATTTCATCTTTTGCTTTGCTACCCTCAATTTCAGTTCCTGCCTTTTCTCTACGGACTGGACATTAACTTTGGTGCTACTAACAGTCTTTACTTACTATCAGATTTCTTTGGGTTCTGTGAAAGATCACTTGAGAATATTCTGCTACGGTAGACATTGAAGCCATCATGCATTACTCGACTGCCAGACACGTTTCATTCAGTATATCTTTATCTATAACCCTATGCTATGTTTTACACCTGTTATGCAGTAATCTCTGTTTCTTTACAGTGACTGTATATCACGCAGATTCCCTTCCATTACGAACTCTTCCGCTGGGCATACATCTATCCAGTGCATGGCCAATTATTCTTTTACACTTGAGCCAGAGTTGCTCTACATGCTCCTACCCTGTGTTGAAATATGATACTACTGACTTATTTTATGTAGTTTAGTGAACCTGTATATGTTTCTTCTTCTTTTTATTGTCCTTTGTACTTTTGTAATCATTGCTACCTCAACCGTGTGATGGTCACTGATACCACTTTCAATGTGGACATCCTCAAAGAGGTCAGGTCTATTTGTTGCCATTAGATCCAGCATATTTCCATCATGAGAGGGGCTCCGAACTATCTATTCTAGATAGCTTTCTGAGAAGGCATTTAGTGAAGTTTCACAGGATGTCTTATCACGCCCACCACTAACAAAACTGTAATTTTCCCAGGTAATTGTTGGATGATTAAAGTCTCCACCAATGATTACAGTATGATACGGAAACTTACATGCAAGTGAACTAAGGTTTTGTCTGAAGATTTCGTTTACATCAGGAGATGAGACTGATGGGCGATAGAAGAATTCAATTATCATTTTATGCCCACCCCTGACAGCCTCTCAGATGTGGTGCACACCTGACCTTTTTAGGGGCACATTAAAGTCCTCAACCCTTTGGCGCAAGGCCAGGAAGTCGCAGCCTAGC
Source organism: Schistocerca americana (assembly GCF_021461395.2). Lineage (NCBI taxonomy): Eukaryota > Metazoa > Arthropoda > Insecta > Orthoptera > Acrididae > Schistocerca > Schistocerca americana. The sequence goes on along the minus strand of NC_060119.1, from coordinate 928,395,522 downwards.
TTGTCACAGAACCTTCGAAGTCTCTGGTTCAGTCCTTCCACTCGATTCAGAACCAAAGGGCCACGATGAGATCTGGGGACAATGCTGCAAATTGTGAGCTTCGTTGAAATTCCACGCACAAGGCTGGCCTTCTCAAACGTCTATGCCAGTCGCTGGAATGACCCAAGAATGACATCGGAGCCCAGACGACAGTCATATTTGTACCAGCGTGCGCCACGATCTGCAGTTGGTCGTCTCAATGGCTGCCGGAATAGCCTCTTCAACATGTTGAACGAGGCCCCCAGGCATACACACTGAGTGCATCTGGTGTCCTTTCCTGTGCCTTATTGCCATTTCCCTAAGGGGTACCAACAGTCGCCGTACTTTTGAACAGCCGACGATTAATAGATCCCTACCCTTCAAATCGCGTAGCTGGTCCTTCCAGCTGCAGCTTCACTTTAGCGTATGAAGACGAATTGTCGTACAAGTGCAAGGTGAGTAGTAGTACGGTATATTGATAATTTTTACTTATGGATCGTCTGACAGCAACTGAATAAAACACAATTTTAGTGCCATACGCGTTTCGCCTTTATTTTCTGCAAGGCATCATCAGTGGCCTGGAATATGTACATATGATTGCTATTTTATTTACATTTTTGTCACTGTGCCTATAGGTTATAAACAGTTCTGGTGGTTGCTATTTCCTATTAAGTAGTAATGTTTTGAACTGTACTTACAGGTTGCGTGGACAATTTCTTACATATTACTCTCCTGTTACATTTTTGGTGTTGTTCTTCTTCTTATGAACGCCATTGCATTAAAACAAGCGTTCAGTGCATAGTGCTGGAGAATGTGAAAAAACCGCAAATTGGCGTTCATAAGAAGAAGAACAACACCAAAAATGTAACAGGAGAGTAATATGTAAGAAATTGTCCATGCAACCTGTAAGTACAGTTCAAAACATTACTACTTAATAGGAAATAGCAACCACCAGAACTGTTTATAACCTATAGGCACAGTGACAAAAATGTAAATAAAGTAGCAATCATATGTACATATTCCAGGCCACTGATGATGCCTTGCAGAAAATAAAGGCGAAACGCGTATGGTACTAAAATTGTGTTTTATTCAGTTGCTGTCAGACGGTCCATAAGTAAAAAAAAAAATCAATATACCGTAATATTACACGCAACTGAGGAAGACAGGACTACAAAAGTTGAAGATGTGAGTAGTAGTGTTTGTTATTCCTCCCCGCGTTTTGAGAGAGAAAATATTATGTCTACAACTGTTATTTAATGAAATACATATTGAGACTTCAGTTTTTGGAATATTTCATTTGTGCTGCATTATTTCGTACTTGAAGGGTTCAATTTACTTATTGACATGGGCACCAGGTTGATCACTAAAAGTAGTTTGACACTTGCTACAGTGTGCATATAATCTTGAAAGAGCGATGGTAAGAATGTGACACTGAAATGTGACTCTCATGCACTGAAACATGAAGTTTGCTAAGCAAGTGTACTGAAAGTTGCAAATAAGCATAAACAACAGGTCAAAATCTTTACGTGTGAATTACTGACAGTAGAAACCAAAATTCACCTCCTATTCATGTTATGCTAATCCCTAGAGCGTTTTACCACCAATCGCCAAAGACACATGTTATATCGGCTTATAGGTTCTTGGAAAAGCGTTACCACCACCGGAAGCAGAGCGCAGCGCTCCGAACAGAACAGGCAGTGGCGATGTGCACAACTACTAGCTCAGCTTCAGCGATCGGGACAACTAGTTTGCAGGATGGGAAGACGCCGTCACCAACAAAGGCAGCCTTCGGCACGTCTGTCATGTCCAAGCAGCGGCGGCTAGCGAGCCATCTTGACACCTCCAAGACTTGTATAGACAAGTGTTCTCCTCCAAGGCCCCAAACGATCTGAAACCTCCAAGTGTACTTTTGCTGTTGTTCTTCTTTTTCTCGTTCGTCCATTGTACGTCCACCAGCAAATGAAATACGACGTTACAAACTCGTGGCTTGCACCACGTCTCTTTGGTGGCATTTCGTGCTTCAACCAAATAAATTCCCACAGAATCACATTGCGACTGGAATTTTCGTGTTTCACTTCAATGTGCTTCTGACCACAGGAAAGTTCCTTCTCCATGATCCAGTGCTTAAGAGTTTACAGAAGTATGCCAGGCCATCTGCCAACTAACAGCTAGCGACAAGTTTTCAGGATAACTTCTTATTGGTTTAGCTGTATGTCTTTCCACCAACAATGTTAAAAATCTTCAATGTCGAAAAATTGAACAAGAAGCCCAGAATACACTCTGATAATAACACGAGAAGATACGGACTTTCGTTTGGATCCTGCAACGTGCGATGGCCATTCAGAGAATAATGACTCCTTTTTTGTTCTTCATTAAGTTAATGAGAATCATAGCTGTGGCGCACTTCCGCAAACCTTCTTCTGCAGCCCACCCAGTAACAGCGTCTTAACTTCAACAAATGGTAGCGCTGTAGAAGTTTAGAAAATGGCTGACATCGATGTACGTACAGGGCATAAACAAAAATATGGATACAGCACGAGAAATGTACACTTGAACTTAAATGCAGTCGCTAGCAAAGCCTGCATGTTGCGCTGTTGTATTTTATCACGGACAGCACCTGTGCAATATCCTTAATACGTCGCAGTGTCATTCGTAGTCAGCATTGCGTTCCGTGTAGTTATGAGCACATTATGACGGAACTAAGTGAATTCGAACGTTGGCAAATGGTTGGCGCTCGCACGCCGGGTGCTCCCGTAACCAAGGTAGCGGAAGTGTTTGACTCAGAAGGTCCTGCACTGAAGATTCATATTGCATACAGGGAAAGCAGGGACACATCATTCGCTAAGTCTGAACACTTACGAAAGTGTTTATTGAGTGATCGTGACGGCGGCCATTGAAGAGGATTGTGATGAAAAATAAAAGGATGACAGCTTCGACAGTCACTGTACAAGTGAATGTTACACTCGCGAACGCTGTCAGCACCAAAAGAACAAAAAGGCAGCTCCATAAGCTGAGAACTGTAGGGAATGATGGGATCCAGAACCACACATAGGTGAAGCAAATGTCCGTAACGGGATAACGTAGTGCTGAAGCCGTAAAATGTGGACTATGGGGCACTGGAAGAGAATCATTTGGTCGGATGAGTCTGGCTGAACACTGTTTCCAACTTCTGCCCGAGTTTACGTCCCAAAAATGAAACGTTGCGGGGGTTCTGCGATTATTTGGGCAGTACACCTTGGTATTTCATGGAAGTAGTAGGACAAACTTCGTGTGGCCCCACTCTGCATTGTTGCCAATTTTATTCAAGACGGCAGGTCCAAGATGGTGACCATAGATGTGGCAATGTTGCAGTGACGTCATGGCAGGAAGTTCAATGTTTGGCTGCAAAATAGGTCAATTGGGCTACCTCCACTAACCTAACCCCTCTGCTGCCCTCTCTTGCACAAGATATCGATAACACTCTGATTACAAGTTCCGGTTAATACGGAAAGATAATAACAAAAAACGTTCACAAATTTCAATAACATAAATTCTAAATCCAGATTTTGAAACCACGCTCTGATATACACTCTAAGACAAATAAACGACTCAATACGAAGGAAGTATCCGAATGGGACGGAACTCCGTAGATGGGATGTATGTGTACAGACGAAAAAATGATTACAGTTTCAGAAAATCTCAATCATGTATTCAAGAGAAACAGGTTCACAACTGAGCAAGTTAATAACGCATTGATCCACCTCTAGGTCATTTGCAAACAGTTATTCGGCTTCGCACTGATTGATAGAGTTGTTGTATGTCCTCCTGTGGGATATCGCGACATGTTCAGCCCAACTGGCGTCAGAATCCCGAGTTAGTTCCAGGACCCTGCCCATAATGCTCGAAACGTTCTCAATTATAGACACATTCGGCGACCTTGTTGGCCAAGTTAGGACTTGGCAAACACGAAGAGAAGCAGCAGAAAGTGTTGCCGTGTGCGGGAGGACGTTATATTGCTGAAATGCAATGAAGGACAACAAAACGGGCCGCAGAATATCGTCGGTCTAACGCTGTGCCATAAAGGTGCTGCGGATGACAACCAAAGGGCTCCTGCTATGAAAAGAAACGGCATACCAGACCATCACTCCTGGTTGTTCGGCCGTCTGGTAGACTGCAGCCAGGTTGGTATTCCTCCACTGTCCGGTGCGTCTCCAGACCGAAGTGGAACTTTATCGCAGAAGACAATTTTACTGCAGTCAGTGAGATTCCAGACAGAAAAAGTATCTGGAGATACGCCGGTCAGCTGTGTGCAACCTGAGTGTCGGCTGCCATACGGCCCGCCAACTAGGAGTGAAGATCTGGGGTGTCATTTCTTTCCGTAGCAGGACCCCATTGGTTGTCATCCGCGGTGGCACCCTTACAGCATCGCGTACGTCGACGGTATTATACGTCCCTATTTTGTTGCCCCGCATGGAAAGTCATCCTGGCTTACATTTCAACAATATAGTGTTCCCTACACACGCCGAGAGTTTCTACTGCCTCGTCTTCATGCCTGCCAAATCCTACCTCGCCTAGTAAGGTCGCCGGATCTCTCCCCAACAGAGAACGTCTGGAGCATTATGGGTAGGGCCTGCCAACTATCTCGGAATTTTGGCGATCTAACGCGCCTGTTGGACAGAATTTGACACGATATCCATACCGGTGACACCCAACAATTCTATGCGTGAATGCCGAGCCGAATAACTGCCTGCATAGGAGCCAGAGGTGAACCAACGCATTACTAACTTCCTCAATTTGTCTAGCTCTTCCTCTCGAATAAAGCATCCAGTTTTTTTGAAATTGTTACTACTGGCCATTAAAATTGCTACACCAAGAAGAAATGCAGATGATAAACGAGTATTCATTGGGCAAATATATTATACTACAACTGACACATGATTACATTTTCACGCAATTTGGGTGCATAGATCCTGAGAAATCAGTACCCGGAACAACCACCTCTGGCCATAATAACGGCCTTGATACGCCTGGGCATTAAGTCAAACAGAGCTTGGATGGCGTGTACAGGTACAGCTGCCCATGCACATTCAACACGATACCACAGTTCATTAAGAGTAGTGACTGGCCTACTGTGACGAGCCAGTTGCTCGGCCACCATTGTCCAGACGTTTTCAATTCGTGAGAGATGTGGAGAATGTGCTGGCCAGGGCAGCAGTCGAACATTTTCTGTATCCAGAAAAGCCCGCACAGGACCTGTAACATGCGGTCGTGCATTATCCTGCTGAAATGTAGGGTTTCGCAAGGATCGAATGAAGGGTAGAGCCACAGGTCGTAACACATCTGAAATGTAACGTCCACTGTCCAAAGTGCCGTCAATGCGAACATGAGGTGACCGAGACGTGTAACCAATGGCACCCCATACCATCACGCCTGGTGATACGCCAGTATGGCGATGACGAATACACGCTTCCAAATGTGCGTTCAGCGCGATGTCGCCAAACACGGATGTGACCATCATGATGCTGTAAAAAGAACCTGGATTCATCCGAAAAAATGACGTTTTGCCATTCGTGCACCCAGGTTCGTCGTTGAGTACACCATCGCAGGCGCTCCTGTCTGTGATGCAGCGTCAAGGATAACCGCAGCCATGGGGTCTCCGAGCTGATAGTCCATGCTGCTGCAAACGTCGTCGAACTGTTCGTGCAGATGGTTGTTGTCTTGCAAACGTCCCCATGAGTTGACTCAGGGATCGAGACGTGGCTGCACTCTCCATTACAGTCATGCGGATAAGATGACTGTCATCTCGACTGCTAGTGATACGAGGCCGTTGGGATCCAGCACGGCGTTCCATCGATTCCATATTCTGCTAACAGTCATTGGATCTCGACCAACGCGAGCAGCAATGTCGCGATACGATAAACCGCAATCGCGATAGGCTACAATCCGACCTTTATCAAAGTCGGAAACGTGATGGTACGCATTTCTCCTCCTTACACGAAGCATCACAACAACGTTTCACCAGGCAACGCCGGTCAACTGCTGTTTGTGTATGAGAAATCGGTTGGAAACTTTCCTCATGTCAGCACGTTGTAGGTGTCGCCACCGGCGCCAACCTTGTGTGAACGCTCTGAAAAGCTAATCATTCGCATATATCAACATCTTCTTTCTGTAGGTTAAATTTCGCGTCTGTAGCGCGTCATTTTCGTGGTGTAGTAATTTTAATGGCCAGTAGTGTATAAAGAGAACAGAGTAACAATTTTTTAACTTGTGTCCGAATACCATCTGCTTCTCGAGTATTCCCTTCATTTCTGTATTTTATTCCTCTGTATACCCTTATCTCTCAAAATGTATGAGACATTTTCAAAATAAAAGTTACGAATGAACACTGCTGATCTAATTGAAGTCTTTTTATAAAAGTAACCATCAGATGCCTGGGCAAAACTATCCCACTGTTTCATGGGCCGAAGTATTTCCTGTTCCCAGAATAGCTGTGGCTGTAACAGGAGCCAGACTCCCACTGTGTCCTTCAGTTCGTCGTCCGAGGTGAAGCGCTTCTCTTTGGGATGTTTTTTAGCGGACCAAACACACAGATGTCGCAGGGCGACAGGTTCGGGCTGTAGGGCGGATGCTGAACCTGCTTCCACTTGAACTTTGCCGTTACGCTTTTTGTGTACTCGGAGACGTATGCATGCGCGTTATTGTGAAGCACAATTACTCCCTCCGTGAGCGGCCCAGGTCGTTTTCTCTTGATGGCGTTACATATGCTACGGATCTCACACAGTTCGCCTCACTGTTCATAGTTTTTCCGTGCTCCAGGAATTCGATTCGATGCGTATCGGACCTCGAAAAAGACTGTGCATCACCTTGCCTGCTAAGGGCGAAGCTCAGAATTTTTGAAGGGGATGTGACGACGCATGCTTCCATCGCATGCTGTCCCGCTTTGTCTCTGGCTCGAAGTGATGGGGTATGAAAATTTGAATCAGTTTGGTTGTCACAGTGTTCCTTACCCTTTCATTTGAAGAGTCCTTATATCACTATGGTCTCCATCCTAAGCGGACGAAAGGTATTATTGTTTTCAAAGGAAACACTCTGTCACCCACAGGTCAAAGTGATCTTCAAATTATATTAGATATCCGATGACACTGCCATTTTGTGATTTATGTAAGTAGTGAACAGCAGCCGTCCTGTCACACTTCACCGAGGTACGCCCGGTGTTTGTTTGCTTCCGACCTATAAAAATAAACAGTAAGCTGATGCCAACGAGATACACTGACCAGCCTAAAAGTTGTGACAGTTCCTCCTACCATGAGAATAGTCAAGGCTGTGTGGCCGATAGCATGAACAATGCGTCCTGAAAGATATTGGAGTTAGAGAGAAATCACCTCGCCTGATACTGGGTTAATCTCTTCAAGAGCAAGTTAAACGTCTGACTACTTTTTTTGCAGTTCCACACGACCAAGAACAGCTAAAAAACTGACACGTAGATACAGAATCAACAAGAAGCGTCTGAAGAAAGAGCCTACAGACTGACCCATCCGCAGTAACTTAGGGCAAAGATTTCCTGCGATGATGAGCACTCATCTGTGATATAATTCGCTCAATTCCGTTCATAGGAGGGGAAATTTGTTAACTTGTTCGATGTGACAAAGGGAAAATATTTCTCAACATTTGGGCCATCACGAACGAATTTAACTTGCTTATTTGTGTATACAAGGACAGTAATGTGAGATAGTAGAAATTCTTATCCGCGGAAACTATGGAGCTGAAATGTGGTATATGTCAAGGATTAGTGAATTCATTACTATATGCTATAAGAGATGAAAAAATCGGTGAGAATAAATACACTGTTGCAAAGTAAGAAGGCAGTGAACGATCTCCATTGGTTCAATAGTGGATTAGAAACTATGCTCTTCTCTTTTTGCCTTCCTCCAGCCTCATCCCAACATACTTCATATTCTTCCACTTTCTTCCAACGTCACTAATTAAATTCTTCAATCATTCCATTCGTTCTCCTGCATTTCCATTCTCTTCGTCAAATGCTTCCTTGAATTCGATAGCTAACAACTTCAGGTAACTTTCACACTCGCACTTCCAGATAAAGAAGCTATCACAACTCCTCCCAGTCCTTGGAATTACTGTATCTCCCTCCAGCAGAACACGTCACTTGCAGTATCCTCTTTTTTTTATATGCCTGTGGATGTACAAAGACAACAAAAATTTCTGGTATGTACGGCTATTTCCTTTTATATATACCCTTTCCGCACACGTCGATTGGAGCTCATCATCTAATAATGCATCAAACGCTGTTTACGTGATCGAGAACGAAATTGTGGAAGTTCCTCCATTCGTTTAAATATTACTAATCTGTTTCTGCTCAAAATTACAGCTTGGTACCAAGTCATCAAAAAGCTAAACCACGAGTCAAATATCTTCCGTACCACAATTGTGTTCATATTAATGAACTTCGTGTTATGTCTCTACAAAACTGAATACATGCATTACTTATTTTACAATGCGCATTTTGCCTCAATTTACCGGGTGATCAAAAAGTCAGTATAAATTTGAAACCTTAATAAACCACGGAATAATGTAGATAGAGAGGTAAAAATTGACACACATGCTTGGAATGACATGGGGTTTTATTAGAACAAAAAAAAGTATTGCTAGACCCGTGAAAGATCTCTTGCGCGCGTCGTTTGGTGATGATCGTGTTCTCAGCCGCCACTTTCGTCATGCTTGGACTCCCAGGTCCCCAGACCTCAGTCCGTGCGATTATTGGCTTTGGGGTTACGTGAAGTCGCAAGTGTATCGTGATCGACCGACATCTCTAGGGATGCTGAAAGACAACATCCGACGCCAATGCCTCACCATAACTCCGGACATGCTTTACAGTGCTGTTCACAACATTATTCCTCCACTACAGCTATTATTGAGGAATGATGGTGGACATATTGAGCATTTCCTGTAAAGAACATCATCTTTGCTTTGTCTTACCTTGTTATGCTAATTATTGCTATTCTGATCAGATGAAGCGCCATCTGTCGGACATTTTGTGAACGTTTGTATTTTTTTGGTTCTAATAAAACCCCAAGTCATTCCAAGCATGTGTGTCAATTTGTACCTCTCTATCTACATTATTCCGTGATTTATTCAGTTTTCAAATTTATACTGACTTTTTGATCACCCGATATTTAAAGTATCTTGAGTGACATGGAACACATGCACATTTACGCTAATATGTAATACTTTTAACTTGCACACTGTCCATTCACATTAATGTGACCACCTGTAAAAAGCCTGAATAACCACATTCCGCAGCGGGAGAGGTGCAGGAAGAGAGTGAATGAGGTTCTGGAAGGTAGCGACAGGTATGTGGAGCCAGGCCGACTAAAGTGCCGCGGCCAGCTGAGGCAGGTTCCTCAGTTGAGAATCCGTGGTGCAAACAGCTCTATCAAGGTGGTCCCACAGATTCTCGATTGGGGTTAAATCCGGGGAGTTAGGTGGCCAGAGGGGTACGTAAACTCGTGTTGGTGCTCTTCAAACCACGGACGCTCACTGCGTGCTGTGTGTCACGCTCCATTGTCCTGCCGGTAGATGACATCGTGCCGAGGAGAGAGAAAAAAAACTGCATGTATGGGTGGATATCGTCACAAGGATAGATGCATACTTGTGTTGATCCACTGTGCTTTCCAGAATGACGTGATCACCCAGGAACGCTACGAAAACATTCCCCATACCATAACACACCTCCGCCCTGGACCTTCCGGCGACCCTGCAAGGTATTTGCTTTCAGAATTTTCATGCCTGATGGAGCGTAAAAAGTGATTCATCTGAAAAGACTACTTGCTCCACTCAGCGAACGTCCAGTTACGGTATTGGCGTGCAAATTCCAGCCTTCGTCGCCTATAAACAGCAGTCAGCACGGATGCATGAAAACGGCTCCTGTTGCGAAGGTCCATGGGCAGCAACGTTCTCCGAACGGTCGTTGAGGAATACTGTTGGTAGCTCTTTGGTTCGTCTGGGCTGTCAGTTACTCAACACTGCACGTCTGTTCGCCCGTACACAGCTCCGCAGGCGAAGCAAAATCCGCGCACTCGGTCTTCACAACGCGATTCCGCGCATACTAACAATGCAATAATGTCTCTCAGAAAATTACGTCTCGCGCATATTTCCGGCAGTAAATGGACGTCAAAGGTTTGCAGTCTGAAAGCACTGTAATCACCTGTACGGTAACTACCTCTGTCGGTAAATAGGAGTAGTTCCGTGCAGGTAGTGCAGTGGACAGCGTTTTGAGTTAGCATGCGGGAGGTCGAGGGTTCGATTCTGGACCGAGGCCAATTTGTTTGCTACATGTTGTCTGCGTGGCACGGTATCTGGCGCCTTAATCGTCATCCAGCGATTACGGTGGGTCTCCAACAAAACATTTGCACTTACGTACTATGAACACAGAAATGGAGGTACAGAAACCTCTTGCATGCCGTGGACGCGAATTGTTTCTCACCGCTGCATCTACTAGATTCCAGACCTGTATTCTGTGTACCATCCTCCAATGGTCCCATTGATTAGAAACAATTATTATTCTTTCCACGTCCAGGTCCATTACATTTCGTTTCGAATGAACTATGGAACTGTCGGATACATGTGGCTTATGAAAAATTGTATACTACAGTACTGTTTGTCAGAATGAAAGAAGACTGCGTATCTTTAACGTCCATTTACTGCCAGAAATACGCGCAGGACGAAATTTTGTGAGAGACGTTTTTGTATTGCCAGTATGTGAGGAATCGCGCTGCGAAGTCCGAGTGCGCGAATTTTTATTCGCTCTGTATAATGAGTTTTAATGACGACCCTTTGACGAATCGCAGATGTACGACTACATAGTGAAGATTTTAAACAGATTTTTACTCATGACACGTTTGCGCTGTTCTGAGAAACAGTTGCGTGCATTAGCCACACTGTTCCAGCGAGAAGCTTTCTTCTCCTTTCAGTGCACCGCACGCACGTAACCGTCTCGTAGAACAGCGATGTGCTAAGAATTAATGATAGCACTTCTGCACACCGGTTCTGTCTTCGGAAACGAGATCGCGGCATTCCGTATAAGTAAGACATCACTATCTGGGACACTCTCATGAGTACAGATCACGTCGCCTGACACCGACAAACGTTGCATCATACGCAACTTGCCACTCTCAAAAATTGCTATTGCAGCTGAACCCCGTTCAAAAAGCGTACTGTCAAGTCGACAACTCTGAGAACACTCTCTGACACGACACTACGAATAGTGGCTGGGAACAACAGACACGTACTTTCTTCCTAGAAACTTCTACTACACAAGCCACGCATCAAGGTTCACTTATTTCTTTAAGACAGTCTAAATTTAATGAAATAACTAATTAAGTTCCAATATTCCACTAGTACGATGGCTAAGGAGGGATACCAAATAAACGATAATGACGGCCCGGCATAGATGCACTGTCCAAAATTTGTGCTGGAGGTAGCCGGCCGAAGTGGCCGTGCGGTTAAAGGCGCTGCAGTCTGGAACCGCAAGACCGCTACGGTCGCAGGTTCGAATCCTGCCTCGGGCGTGGATGTTTGTGATGTCTTTAGGTTAGTTAGGTTTAACTAGTTCTAAGTTCTACGGGAATAATGACCTCCGCAGTTGAGTCCCATAGTGCTCAGAGCCATTTTTTGTGCTGGAGGTAATTGGAATTAATTTCGAAGTTTGCAATTTTGGCAAAAATAGTTTTCCGGTATAAGTGAGTCCATTGTGCTGGTGGAATGAATACGCTAGAGAAGCGGCAATGTCTAGGAACCTAACGTACGGGAAGGGGGCGGGGGAAGACGCTAATAAGTCCTTAGCTTTATAAAGAAAAAAATGCTGTTATGGGTTTGAAAAAGTTTATCTACTCTAGAGATCAACACATTTATGGCATCTTTGCTCCAGTTTCTTTAACCCATCTAAGAAACATACTTCGATTGTGCTGCAAACTAATCATTAGCAGCCTTTCTGGCTTCCTCACTGTTCAGAAATCGTCTTCCCTGGAGATGTCTCTTGAAGTTCTGGTACAGTCCGATGGGGCCAAACTGGGTGAATAGGGTGGATGTTTGACTATTTCATAGTGAATGTCTGTCGGTTTTCGTTGCGTAATGGCCGCTTTGTGAGGTGCGCCATAGTGTTGCAGAAACAAGATCTCTTTTCCCAGATTTCCTCCATTTTTGGAGACCATTGTCGATAAGTTCAGCATAGTACTTTGCTGTGATGATTTTACCATGTTGTAAGCAATCAGTACGAAGGATTCCATCTTTATCCCAAAATACGAATTCAAATGACTTGTCTTTTCATCTTTGAGTCTTGGACTTCTTTACACGTGAAGAACCACTGTGTCTCCATTCTTTGAACTGTTTTTAAGTCCCTGAATGATAAGTGTATAGCCATGTTCCATCCATGGTGAAGAGACGATCCAAAATTCCCATATGATCCACGCCAAATTGGACCAAAATTCACTGTGAAGCAGCAACTGGTTCATGCTTTTGGTCTGCATTCAGACGTTTGGTAACCCAGTTCGCTGAGAGCTTTATCATTTCCAAAATCTCATTAATTATATGACCTACACGCTCTCGGGATACACCCAGAGTCTTGTTGCCTTTTAACGACGATCCCCGATATCCAGGGTCGTGGAATGAACAGCATCTACGGTTTCTGGAACTGTGACTTAAGTTGGCCTTCCAGAACGTTCTTCATCTTCAGGGATGAAATGCCCTGTTTTAAAGGCACCAGCCCAATCCTGATACTGGAGCAGAAAGGTGTAATCTCCCCCCTCCTTCCTAATCCCGTCTATTGTTCGCATTAAAGTCTTTTATGAAGATTTGAGAGGAGCGAAGATTACAATAAACTTTCTAGTTTACTTAGGTTGTCATCTTGAGATGGCTCCAGGTCTTCTTGTCTATGGGTCTGATTCTTGAAGCCGAAATTGTCACATCAGGTCCTCACGGTTGGTTTGAACTAAATAAATGTAATATCGTTGTTGCAGCACTTTTTTATGTAAACATATTTTCTCACATTTTAGTATATCATATAGTATTTTGATTTTTCACATTAGCGAAGCCGAAATAACATTGTTCCCACAAAAATACGTCCGAGCACATCAGAGGCATGGTTACGACTCCCATACTCTGCGGAAATCACAATATTCCAAAGGATTTACCATTTCTCTTAACAAATTAGTTCCTACTAGTTTTTGTTACATTATTAATGGCGATTATTATTTCACAACTGAGTCCAGAAATAAACATGGTAAATTGTACAGGATTGCGTAGTTAATAATAGAGATTTTAAGTGTGCCAATAATTCGTAATTTCAAACGTTTCTAAAGAAATAATTTTAGCTGTACATTCAGAAATAGTACTTATCGATTATTGTATCTAATCTAAAATATTTTATAAAATAATTTATTTTCATTAATTTTAGCTTGAAATATAACATACTGCGTATAAAACTGTATGAAAGCTTTCAGAAAAGCAACTGAGATAATACTGACCTGTCCAAAATTCGAAAATTGGTGTTGGTATCAACAACAACTGTTGAAGAAATGTAATGCTAGAGGAGGATATCCCGTTACAAAGAGCATCTACCACTCCCTGTACCAGACATACCACCATACATTTGTTCGTCTGTGTTTCTATTTTAAAAAGATACTTAATCACAGTACGACTCTCTTTCACTGTGAATTCTCTATTTTCTGGCACCAAGTTCACTTCCAACGTGCACAGAAAAATAAAAATCAATGTTACTGGTACGTAGTTACTATCACAAATAATGTAAAGGACAAGATTTAATACCAATACTTCAGAATTAATCCACATCAGTTGTAACGAGTAAAAAACAATGATTTATCAGCACCCCATATTATCTGAGCAATCTGCCCGAAATTGAGAAAATGAGCACGATTAGTTTGCTTATCAAAAGTAGAGCACTCTGCGCAGTCTACCGTTTTCTTCAAAACCCGACGTTTTAAATAATCCCCACAGCAAGAGTTCTGGCTCACTGGGACCCGAGTTCATCCGCCATCAATATGCGTTTTCATGGCTGGTAGAGTGAGTCCCCAGTGGTGGGGAGTGATGTGTACACTACTCGTGGCTTGAATGAAAAATACAGTACATTTCTTAATAATGTCCTTACCTTACCTGAAAACTGTCTTCCTCCGAAACTAACTCAGATTAGACCTAGTCTACAAAGAAGCCGTGGATTACTCGAGAAATAAGGGTATCTTGTAAGACAAAAAGAAAACTATACCTCTCAGTCAGAAACAGCTCTGATGTTGATGCTATAGCTCATTACAGGCATACTGCAAAATTTTAACGATAGTAATATGGACGTCGAAGCAAATGCATTACTAAAAAGAGGTAGTCGCATCACATGAGAAAATGAAGACGATACAGGTTATAGTAAAGGAGAAAACTAATAGAACCGGAGATGAAGAGGAGTAGATAGCTTTGAAAGTAAATTATATGTTGCAAGAGATTTTGGCAGTGTTACAAGACTTTTTAACTATCATGTAATAACTGTTAATGAAATGATGGGATTGTGAGGTTCAGTAAATGCTGCTACGGAATATGTCAGACCAGTCATTACAAATAACTTCAGTAATGGGAATATCATCCTTACTACGCCAGAAGAATTAATTTCCATCATAATGTCTTTACAATGAAAAAAAAATTCTAATGGATAAAATATCAGCAAGGTTAATTAAAGAGTGTGCTTTTGAGTTTAGTAAGATATTAAGTTATATCAGTAACCAGTCATTTATCAGTGGAACATTTCCTGCATGGTAGAAATACGCTGAAGTTCAGCCTTCGTTTAAGAAAGAAGATAAATAAATACCGTCGAATTTCCATCCTGTTCTACTTTTGTCGGTATTCTCTACAATTTTAGAAATAATATATTTTCAATGCTACACTATGAACTTCTAAAGGGTTCCAATACTGAGAAGCCCACCTACGGGTACAGCGAGCATGTACTACATTCATTACAGAATAAGTTACAGGCTGCTGGTATATTTTGTGATCTGTTAGTGGCATTTGACTGTTAATCACAACATCCTTTCAAGTAAATTAGATGTTACTGTGTCACAGAAAATACTGTCAAATGGTTCAATGTATCTCTCCGCTAGGAAACATAGGGTGGCAATAGGTTCCATCAGAGGGTCCTCACTTTTTTTGTGTACATCAGTGACCTCTATAAAAAGTAATAGCGCTTGTCAAGAATGTTTCGTTTATGAATGATACAACCATTGCAACGAATAGTAAATCCAGTGCAGTCTTAGAAACATCGGTTAATGACGTTTTCATGACTTAATACAAGGTTTCTAGTCAATTCTTTGTCCGTAAACTTCGAGAAAACACATTATATAAGAGGTTTCACGTCATTATATGCCTAGCATATGACGACAAGCAGTTAGAAGGAGCTGACAGTGCGAAATTCTTGGCATTACAGTTTGACAATAAATTCAACTGGGAGGAGCTCACCACAGGCCTGCTGAAGCGCCCAAAAAAATCTCTATTTGCAATGCGAATGTTGTCATTAATAGAAGATACAAAAATAAAAAAGCTGACATACTATGCTTACTTTCTTCATTCCATAATGCAATACGGGATTACTTTCTGGGGTAAGTCATCAAACCAAGCTAAAGTTTTCCGAGTCCAAAAACGTGCAATAAGTGCTATCTTTGGTGTGAACTGAAGAACGTCCTGAGGGTCCTGTTTAGGAAACTAGGGATACCAACTACTGCTTCACAATATATTTATGCCTCAGTGAAATTTGTTATTAAAATATATCGCCTTTCAAACAAACAACTCGTTACATGGAATCAGTACTAGAAATAAGAATAGTCTTCACTAACATGCCAGTTGGCATAAAAAGTTTAACTACCAATTAATTTCAGCTTAAGAGGAACCTAAAGTGTAAGGTCAATTCTTCTAATCCTTTGATGAATTTCTTAACAGAACCGACTGATGTGTGTAAGTCACTAATAACATAAAATAATGCGAGTAGTTCGTACAGTCTAGTTTCTGCACAAATTCAGTGCAGGAATGTGATCATTATAAGTAGTAAAATGATTTTTTTCTTTCATGTTGCATGGCTACAAATCCTGAGAATTATCATATGCATCTCAGACGGAGGGTAGGGGGGGATGAAGGTGACTGTTTGCAAAACGTAAAAATACCAGGTTTGGTTCAAATGCTCTGAGCAAGTACTATGGAACTTCTAGAATGAAATTTTCACTCTGCAGCGGAGTGTGCGCTGATATGAAACTTCCTGGCAGATTAAAACTGTGTGCCGGACCGAGACTCGAACTCGGGACCTTTGCCTTTCGCGGGCGAGTGCTCTACCAACTGAGCTACCCAAGGACGACTCACGCCCCGTCCTCACAGCTTTACTTCTGCCAGTACCTCGTCTCCTACCTTCCAAACTTAACAGAAGCTGTCCTTCTGACCTGAACGAGGCATGTCATCGACAGTTCCTGTCCCTTTGTATCTCCTCCATGTCAGAACAACATGCTTTACATGCTTTGTTTCACTCCGAGACGCTTCGACAGTTGAGATCTCTTCCTGGCAAAAGAAACAATGCGGTATTGACCGTCTAGGCATGGTTGAACTACAGACAACATGAGCCGTATACCTCCTTCCTGCTAGAATGCCTGGAACTGATCGGCTGCCGGACCCCCTCCGTCTAATAGGCGCTGCTCATGCATGGTGGTTAACATCTTTGGGCGGGTCTAGTGACATCTCTGAATAGTCAAAGGGACTGTGTCTGTGATACAACATCCACAGTCAACATCTTCCTCAGGAATTCTGGGAACCGGTGTGATGCAAAAAGTTTTTTAATGTGTGTAAATTTATTTTCCGAAATGTCGCTAACACTTTCACTTTTAGAACCATTAATTAATATTTTACTACGTTCTATGTCAATAAAATCACTTGTATTTTCAGGTAAATGATAAATCTCGGACGGTTTATTCGCATTATTTTTCCCCGAAATGCCATTTTCAATTACTAATGTATACAAATTTCGCACGAGTTTAAAATAAAGTTTACAGCCTACTTTAGTTACTCACTATTGGCATATCAATATTATAAACTCGGTTTTCTAAATGTTGACTATTTCTACGTTGGCAGTTCTAGGAAACATAAGTGTCATAAATTTCGACGCTTGGCAGTTCTACGACTAATTCTTTGACATTTAAAACATTGGAAACCAAAATATGTGTTTATTTCTAACAAGGAGGTTATGTCCAGATCCATATGAATTTAATGTAACCATATAATTACTGCTTTTAGCTATTAATTAACAGTTTTTGAGCTATCTTACTAATTATAAATTCCCAGGAATATACGAATTTTGGAAATATTTCCGGCAATATTCCCTGGGAATATTTCTTCGATTTTTAAATTCCCGGGAATTTTACAACACTATCAGCCAGGTACCCATTTTAGGGGCCAATGCGGCGCACAGCTTCAATACGTGCGATGAATCACGTAAATATACGCTATACTGTGCATATCATTTGGGTAAGCCCTTTTGTAAGCACTTCCACGTACTTATTATAAACTATAAATTTTGAAACTCGCCCAGAAATCATCCATGTATACAGAAAATGTCCGAAAAATGGCTTCTACGATCGCTAGTTCCAGAACTACCTTTAATGCAGTCAACAAATTCGATCCGTGTTTGTCTTTACAATCTTGAGCCGTGCGTGGCTCGTGTTCCCCCCATAATGTATTTTACACCCTGTTATTAACGTATTTCCACGTCACTACGTTAATTTAAATTACTACTGTCACTGAGTTGCTGCTTTACCTGACCGTGAGCGGCCTTAGCAGCGCGTATCGATATATCCCTTCGTAGTATCTTTGCTTGACTGCTATTACTTCGCGGTTGTTGTCTGTCGTAAGCAGTTCGGGTCGCGAGTTGGGGTCTGCCAGTCGGTTGGAACGCGTCTGGAGCGCAGTCTGGACCTGCCAGTCGGGGAGTTGCAATGCGGCACTAGAGCAGTCGGGTTGGAGCAGCAGTGAGGTCCGCGTCTACATGGCTCCCCCGACTATGGCCGCCACGCATCGCTTGAGCCGGGCCACGGTCTTGGTGGATCGTCGGTCGGTCGTCCTAACAGACGACGCGTTTTGGCTCGCCGATCGTTCACGAGTCGGCTGTGTGTGTGTGTGTGTGTGTGTGTGTGTGTGTGTGTGTGTGTGTGTGCATGGACTCCCGATTTGTCTTCGTGCGTGCTTAGTTACTGTTGAGTATCGTTCAGGTCTTTGTGCAAGTGTTTGTCAGGTTGTGTGTGTAGTTGGCGTTATTTCCACTGACGAGTAGTTTAGATATTGTCGGCATTCTGAGGTTAGTCGATCGGTTGGTGCGGACCAGGGAGGATCTCCGTGAGGTGCAGTCGGGTGGGTCCACTGCCGGTCCCTGCGCAGTGTCGGAGCGTGTGTGGAGCTCTCTGACCGCTACGAGCTTCGTGGTTCACCGACCCAGGACGTCAAAGTGGAGTAGTGGTTTCAACTACCCAAGCCACGCCCATTCATGTTGTGGTGGTTCGTTTCGGTGGTTCGCTGTTGGGGAGGCTCTCTTGTGAGCAACACCTAGTGTTTCTATTGCTGAAATTTAGCCGCCATGCGGTGCGATTGACTATATTGGTTGACTAGAATACGAGTGCACCTGCGGACTTTTCTGCCTTGTGGCCGTTCTGGTTACCTGCCCTGGCCACTAACGTAATTTCCGCAGCGGCCTTTCCTCACCTGTTGTCGCTGTCCAACATGGTGTGTAATTTTGACAGCTAATGCATACAGCATTGTGGATTATCACGTTCATAACCTTTTTGTTTGAGTTTTCATGTACTGATTGATGGCAAGCAAGTCGTTGGGTCGGTCGGTCCATGGCTGTCCTCTGGTTGGGTTCCGACGAATCAAGTGTAGTTGGGCTCACCACCTGTCTCACCTAAGTGAACGAGGGCAGACCGACCTCCCTGTAGGCTTCTGAGTGCCATTGTCTTTACTGTCTTTCCCAATGGCGTTTAATTATCTGTTTTCAGCTATTTAAAATTTAAGGCTCATA
Source organism: Schistocerca americana (assembly GCF_021461395.2). Lineage (NCBI taxonomy): Eukaryota > Metazoa > Arthropoda > Insecta > Orthoptera > Acrididae > Schistocerca > Schistocerca americana. The sequence continues at coordinate 928,376,414 of NC_060119.1, read as the reverse complement.
GTTATATTTTTTTTTTTCAATTTTGGAAAATTAATTGTGGGATTTCAGTCTTGCAACTTTATTCTTAAAATTATATTTCAAGCTTAAACATTGCGGCATTCTGCCTTTAAAAGATTTTGGTAATACACTCCTGGAAATGGAAAAAAGACCCACCATACTTGCTCCGGACACTGCGAGAGGGCTGTACAAGCAATGATCACACGCACGGCACAGCGGACACACCTGGAACCGCGGTGTTGGCAGTCGAATGGCGCTAGCTGCGCAGCATTTGTGCACCGCCGCCGTCAGTGTCAGCCAGTTTGCCGTGGCATACGGAGCTCCATCGCAGTCTTTAACACTGGTAGCATGCCGCGACAGCGTGGACGTGAACCGTATGTGCAGTTGACGGACTTTGAGCGAGGGCGTATAGTCGGCATGCGGGAGGCCGGGTGGACGTACCGCCGAATTGCTCAACACGTGGGGCGTGAGGTCTCCACAGTACATCGATGTTGTCGCCAGTGGTCGGCGGAAGGTGCACGTGCCCGTCGACCTGGGACAGGACCGCAGCGACGCACGGATGCACGCCAAGACCGTAGGATCCTACGGAGTGCCGTAGGGGACCGCACCGCCACTTCCCAGCAAATTAGGGACACTGTTGCTCCTGGGGTATCGGCGAGGACCATTCGCAACCGTCTCCATGAAGCTGGGCTACGGTCCCGCACACCGTTAGGCCGTCTTCCGCTCACACCCCAACATCGTGCAGCCCGCCTCCAGTGGTGCTGCGACAGGCGTGAATGGAGGGACGAATGGAGACGTGTCGTCTTCAGCGATGAGAGTCGCTTCTGCCTTGGTGCCAATGATGGTCGTATGCGTGTTTGGCGCCGTGCAGGTGAGCGCCACAATCAGGACTGCATACGACCGAGGCACACAGGGCCAACACCCGGCATCATGGTGTGAGGAGCGATCTCCTACACTGGCCGTACACCACTGGTGATCGTCGAGGGGACACTGAATAGTGCACGGTACATCCAAACCGTCATCGAACCCATCGTTCTACCATTCCTAGACCGGCAAGGGAACTTGCTGTTCCAACAGGACAATGCACGTCCGCATGTATCCCGTGCCACCCAACGTGCTCTAGAAGGTGTAAGTCAACTACCCTGGCCAGCAAGATCTCCGGATCTGTCCCCCATTGAGCATGTTTGGGACTGGATGAAGCGTCGTCTCACGCGGTCTGCACGTCCAGCACAAACGCTGGTCCAACTGAGGCGCCAGGTGGAAATGGCATGGCAAGCCGTTCCACAGGACTACATCCAGCATCTCTACGATCGTCTCCATGGGAGAATAGCAGCCTGCATTGCTGCGAAAGGTGGATATACACTGTACTAGTGCCGACATTGTGCATGCTCTGTTGCCTGTGTCTATGTGCCTGTGGTTCTGTCAGTGTGATCATGTGATGTATCTGACCCCAGGAATGTGTCAATAAAGTTTCCCCTTCCTGGGACAATGAATTCACGGTGTTCTTATTTCAATTTCCAGGAGTGTATATTTTGAAATTTTAAAATTTAATTGTGGGCTTCAACCATTTGTATTGTACCTTACGTATGTTTGTTCTATCTACTTTGCCTTGAGGCTTTCCACCTACCTGTGATATGTTTTTTTCATTATTTTATTTGGTATTTTAACTGCATTTTCATCTTGTTGATTTTTAAGATTTCTTGTTTGGAGGCCTTCAGCCGTGAAAGAGTTGTATTTGGTAAAGGTTCAGCTATGTGCCGCGTTGGTTGTACATGTGTTATTAAATTACAAGAAACACCAATTTTAAGGTGAAACTGACCCCAACCTTATTGGGCCCTTTCCACATTCCTAAGCACCTGTTCTGGTCAGCGGGCTTAGCGGGCGTTTCAAATCTAACTATCAACGTTCCACAGTCGCAAAAGATGCAGTGCAGTGGTAGAATATTCGACTCATGCTCGCGAAGACTCTTGTTGAAAGTTAGTTATACCAGCATGGTTTGGGTTCACATAATTTTTCTAAACTGTTAATTTCAACCAAGTTAGTCCTCTCATTCTTTTGCCTGGTTTCGGTATCGCAACAGTTACAAAAAATTAACAATGTCACTGATTTGTATTGTAGATGATACCCTAAAAACATTACAGTATTTTGATCTTATAATACAAAACTCAATCAAGAAACATATAAATAGGAATGTAGTTCACAGCGTCTTATACACTATGAGGTACATGACAGTGCAAACCACCAGCGACATAGACAATGATACTAAAGAACAACAGTGCCAACAATTCAGGAGAAACTAGATCATTATCTGATTTCAATATATTCAAATATCTTTGCAAGCAAAATTTCACTTTGGGGTGACACACAACAAATGCTCTACGAGACAATAGATAACACGACTTTATGCTAACTTGTGAGAGAACTCCTTTGTAATAACGTTTGAAATGCCACATAACTATACATTACACTTTCCACAACAGATCTACAGATTTTGGTGGCCGTGGTAATATCTCAGCACCACGCACACAGATCACAGTGACAGGCGCCATGTGTAGAAGAGGATTGTGTTATTGAAATATGACACCATGACACCTTCGCTTGAGAAGGTACACGTGGGGACACAGTGTGTCCGTGACGTACCGTTGTGACGTCAGGGTCCCTTGTCACTAGGAGCTGTGACCTGAAGTCATACCCGATGACTTCCCACATCACTGCGCCAGCAGTAACCCCGCCGCTCCTCTTCGAAACATTGGATGAACGGGACTTAGTCTACATTTACATTTATACTCCGCAAGCCACCCAACGGTGTGTGGCGGAGGGCACTTTACGTGCCACTGTCGTTACCTCCCTGTCCTGTTCCAGTCGCGTATAGTTCGCAGGAAGAACGACTGCCGGAAAGCCTCCGTGCGCGCTCGACTCTCTCTAATTTTACATTCGTGATCTCCTCGGGAGGTATTAGTAGGGGGAAGCAATATATTCGATACCTCATCCAGAAGCGCACCCTCTCGAAACCTGGACAGCAAGCTACGCCGCGATGCAGAGCGCCTCTCTTGCACAGCCTGCCACTTGAGTTTGCTAAACATCTCCGTAATGCTATCACGCTTACCAAATAAACCTGTGACGAAACGCGCCGCTCTTCTTTGGATCTTCTCTATCTCCTCTGTCAACCCGACCTGGCTGGCACGGATCCCACACTGATGATCAATACTCAAATATAGGTCGAACGAGTGTTTTGTAAGCCACCTCCTTTGTTGATGGTCTACATTTTCTAAGGACTCTCCCAATGAATCTCAACCTCGTACCCGCCTTACCAGCAGTTAATTTCATATGATCATTCCACTTCAAATCGTTCCGTACGCATACTCCCACATACTTTACAGAAGTAACTACTACCAGTGTTTGTTCCGTTATCATATAATCATATAATAAAGGATCCTTCTTTCTATGTATTCGCAATACATTACATTTGTCTATGTTAAGGGTCAGTTGCCACTCCCTGCACCAAGTGCCTATCCGCTGCAGATCTTCCTGTATTTCGTTGCAGTTTTCTAATGCTGCAACTTATCTGTATACTATAGCATCATCACACTATCTACTAGGTCATTTATATATATTGTGATATTGTGAAAAGCAATGGTCCCATAACACTCCCCTGTGGCACGCCAGAGGTTACTTTAACGTCTGTAGACGTCTCTCCATTGATAACAACATGCTGTGTTCTGTTTGCTAAAACTCTTCAATCCAGCCACACAGCTGGTCTGATATTCCGTAGGCTCTTACTTTGTCTATCAGGCGACAGTGCGGAACTGTATCGAGCGCCTTCCGGAAGTCAAGGAAAATTGCATCTACCTGGGAGCCTGTATCTAATATTTTCTGGGTCCCATGAACAAATAAAGCGAGTTGGGTCTCACACGATTGCTGTCTCCGGAATCCATGTTGATTCCTACAGAGTAGATTCTGGGTTTCCAGAAATGACATGATACGCGAGCAAAAAACATGTTCTAAATTTCTACAACAGATCGATGTCACAAATATAGGTCTATAGTTTTGCGCATCTGCTCCACGATCCTTCTTGAAAACTGGAACTACCTGTGCTCTTTTCCAATCATTTGGAACCTTCCGTTCCTCAAGAGACTTGCGGTGCACGGCTGTTAGAAGGGGAGCAAGTTTTTTCGCGTACTCTGTGTAGAATCGAATTGGTATCCCGTCAGGTCCAGTGGACTTTCGTCTGTTGAGTGAGTCCAGTTGCTTTTCTATTCCTTGGACATTTATTTCGATGTCAGCCATTTTTTCGTTTGTGCGAGGATTTAGAGAAGGAACTGCAGTGCGGTCTTCCTCTGTGAAACAGCTTTGGAAAAAGGTATTTAGTATTTCAGCTTTACGCGTGTCATCCTCTGTTTTTATGCCATTATCATCCCAGAGTGTCTGGATTTGCTTTGTTTCGATCCCCTTACTGATTCAACGTAAGACCAGAACTTCCTAGGATTTTCTGTCAAGTCGGTACATAAAATTTTACTTTCGAATTCACTGAACGCTTCACGCATAGCCCTCCTTACGCTAACTTTGACATCGTTTAGCTTCTGTTTGTCTGAGAGGTTTTGGCTGCGTTTAAACTTGCAGTGAAGCTCTCTTTGCTTTCGCAGCGGTTTCCTAACATTGTTGTTGAACCACGGTGGGATTTTCCCATCCCTCGCAGTTTTACTCGGCGCGTACCTGTCTAAAACCCATTTTACGATTGCCTTGAACTTTTTCTATAAACACTCAACATTGTCAGTGTCGGAACAGAAATTTTCGTTTTGATCTGTTAGGTAGTCTGAAATCTGCCTTATATTACTCTTGCTAAACAGATAAACCTTCCTCCCTTTCGCCCGCATCTCGTGGTCGTGCGGTAGCGTTCTCGCTTCCCACGCCCGGGTTCCCGGGTTCGATTCCCGGCGGGGTCAGGGATTTTCTCTGCCTCGTGATGGCTGGGTGTTGTGTGATGTCCTTAGGTTAGTTAGGTTTAAGCAGTTCTAAGTTCTAGGGGACTGATGACCATAGATGTTAAGTCCCATAGTGCTCAGAGCCATTCCTCCCTTTTTTTATATGCCTATTTACTTCCATATTCAGGGATGCTGCAACGGCCTTATGATCACTGATTCCCTGTTCTGCGCTTACAGAGTCGAAAAAATGGTTCAAATGGCTCTGAGCACTATGGGACTCAACATCTTAGGTCATAAGTCCCCTAGAACTTAGAACTACTTAAACCTAACTAACCTAAGGACATCACACACACCCATGCCCGAGGCAGGATTCGAACCTGTGACCGTAGCAGCCCCGCGGTTCCGTACTGCAGCGCCAGAACCGCTAGACCACCGCGGCCGGCAGAGTCGAAAAGTTCGGGTCTGTTTGTTATCAGTAGGTCCAAGATGTTATCTCCACGAGTCGGTTCTCTGTTTAATTGCTCGAGATAATTTTCGGATAGTGCACTCAGTATAATGTCACTCGATGCTCTGTCCCTACAACCTGTCCTAAACATCTGAGTGTTCCAGTCTATATGTGGTAAATTGAAATCTCCACCTAAGACTATAACATGCTGAGGAAATTCACGTGAAACGTATTCCAGATTTTCTCTCAGTTGTACTGCCACTAATGCTGCTAAGCCGGGAGGTCGGTAAGAGGAGCCAATTATTTAGCTCGGTTGTTGAGTATAACCTCCGCCCATAATAATTCACAGGAACTATCCATTTCTATTTCACTGCAGGATAAACTACTACTAACAGCGACAAACACGCCACCACCGGTTGCATCAATCTATCCTTTCTAAACACCGTCTGTGCCTTTGTAAAAATTTCGGCAGAATTTATCTCTGGCTTCAGCGCTTGAAGTTCCGGTACTTTACCAACGCAGCTTCGACAGTGTACAATTACAATACCGATTGCTGCTTGGCTCCTGCATGTCCTGACTTTGCCCCGCACCCTTAGAGGCTGTTTCCCTTTCTGTACTTGTCCGAGGCCATCTAACCTAAAAAATCACCCAGTCCACGCCACACAACCCCTGCTAGCCGTGTAGCCGCCTGCTGTGTGTAGTGGACTCATGACCTATCCAGTGGAACCCGAAACCCCACCATCCTATGGCGCAAGTCGAGGAATCTGGAGCCTACACGGTCGCAGAACCGTTTCAGCCTATGATTCAGACCCTCCACTCGGCCCTGTACCAAAGGTCCGCAGTCAGTCCTGTCGACGATGCTGCAGATGGTGAGCTCTGCTTTCATCCCACTAGCGAGACTGGCAGTCTTCACCAAATCAGATAGCCGCCGGCAGCCAGAGAGGATTTACTCCGATCCATGGCGACACACATCATTGGTGCTGACATGAGCGACCACCTGCAGATGGGTGCATCCTGTACCCTTCATGGCATCTGGAAGGACCCTTTCCACATCTGGAATGAGTTCCTCCGGTATGCTTACGGAATGCACATTGGTTTTCTTCCCCTCCCTTGCAGCCATATCCCTAAGGGGCCCCATTACGCGCTTGACGTTGGAGCTCCCAACTACCAGTAAGCCCATCCTCTGCGACTGCCCGGATCTTGCAGACTGAGGGGCAGCCTCTGGAACAGGACATGCAGCCATGTCCGGCCGAAGATCAGTGTCAGCCGGAGACAGAGCCTGAATCTGGTTCATCAGACAAACTGGAGCGGCCTTCCGTTCAGCCCTCCGGAATGTCTTTCGCCCCTTGCCACACCTCGAGACGACCTCCCATTCTACCACGGATGAGGGGTCAGCATGAATGTGGGCAATATCCCGGGCAGCCACAGCCGTAGTCCGATCGGGGAATGCGTGGGACGATCTGGCGGTCCCCGACAAACCCCCGTCCGGATCCCCACAGTGATGCCCATTGGCAACAGCCTCAACCTGTGTGATCGAAGCCAACACTGCCTGAAGCTGGGAGCGAAGGGATGCCAACTCATCCCGCATTCAAACACAGCAGTCGCAGACCCTATCCATGCTAAATACTGTTGTGCAAAGAACGTCTGAACTAAACTACAGAGAGCTCAAAAAATTTGACAAAGCAATGGTGCAGACTGACACAGACTGTTGCATGGAGTCCATCAAGTATCCTCGGATAGTAGGTGGAGGTGTGAAGTGGTTGTGATGTGCTTGATTCACAATATGGCGATCGTCCCTTGTAGTGGTCTGACGTGGTCGACGATAACGTTGACGACGAGCATGCCTATCCTCAAGCTTTCATTCGATCCAGCATCGCGCCACTGTGACCTCTGAATGCCCCAGACAGTCAAATGGAGACCCGTAGTCAGCCCCCTTTCAAACTCTGTCAGGTACTGATAACGCCATCTCACATGTGTATACTCTGTCAGGTACTGATAACGCCATCTCACATGTGTATGCGGCGTTTCCGTGTTCTTCACTACAATCGCTTAACATCGGCCACTGTTCACGACCCTTGCGTACCCTAGTAGGGTTGGCACCCATAATCGAGGGGTAGTATCTCTGAGTAGTAATCAAAACGTCCTCGGTTCCGGGTTTGAACTCCACCACTGTTTAAATGTTGAAAGGCGGATCAACAGTAATTACGGCTGAAGACTTCCGTCATAACAAGTCACACTCATTCTGAAACCTCCTGGCAGATTAAAACTGTGTGTCGGCCCAAGACTCGAACTCGGGAGCTAGTCTCGGTAGCTCAGATGGTAGAGCACTTGCCTGCGAAAGGCAAAAGTCCGTGTTCGGCGGTCCAGCACACAGTTTTAATCTGCCAGGAAGTTTCATATCAGCGCACACTCCGCTGCAGAGAGAAAATCTCATTCCACACTCATTCTGCCAACGGCCTTGTCAAAGAGGCTGAGGAGCGGGCAGGGGTTCAGGGCAATTTTTTACGCCTGGAGTGGGAAACTACCCCTAAAAGACGGTAGAATCTGCAATGATCAACGGTATAAGGACGCAAAGGCAATGGAAATCACTGCATTAAAGACACGCGATTTGTGCCCACATGACAAGTAGCCTGTAATTGAAAAAGTGTCATGATGATCTCTCCATTCTCAAAAGATGCCAGGCAAGTCCTCCATTCTGATCTCCGGGAGGGGACTGCCAATGGGGAAGTGACCACGAGAAAAAGATTAAATAACCAACGAAAGACTAAAGTTCTACGAGTCGGGGCGTGAAATGTCAGAAGCTTGAACGTGGTAGGGAAACTAGAAAATCTGAAAAGGGAAACGCAAAGGCTCAATCTGGATATAGTAGGGGGTCAGTGAAGTTAAATGGAAAGTATGAAACGGAACTCTTTGTACCGTTCCATATTTTTCTCATTAAATTTCCGGTACAAGAGAATTAACAGCGATAGGGTTTACCTCTGCAGAAACAAATCAGTTGGTAACAAGCAGGAGAGAATGGATCAAACCGTGTTTGTTTAATTATTTATTTATTTTATTTAGTGTGTGCCACGTTTCCCTGCATCCTTTCCCTTGTGGGACCTGGCCTGTGTGAGTGAGAAAGTATGTGAAGTAGCAGAAAGCTTTAGTCAGAGGTCGTAGCATCGCATGACTAGAGTGGTTCTTTGGTAGGGTAGTACCAACCCCCAAGCGCGAACAAATTTGGCAAAGACAAAGTGTGCAAGTCAGGTCAGAGAGGCCGCGAAGGCACAAGTATTGGCTCTGTCAGGTTGGCGAACCACACCCTCCACCTACCGCTCTTGAACGTGTAACGGTTAGGCGATGTGGCCTGCAGGACACTGAGTCCTGGACAGCGGCGCTGTGCAGACGTTGAAGACTTAGCTCTCGATTTTATGGTAATATTATTAAAGGTATTAGAATGTTTCAAATCTGTTCGTTACTAAGGTCCAGGTGTTGAAATCAAGTGTGAGATTACCGCGAAACCCTCACAAGGGAGTTTATCTTCGTAATTTGATTTAATTTCAGTAAGAACTTTGCGTTTGAGCCTTGGTCAGGCACGCGCCATGGGCCTTAAGCTCACGGTCTTATTATTGCTCTGAGCGTAACAGAAGTTAATTCATTTAATGTACAGCGTGATTCAAAAAGAATACCACAACTTTAGGAATTTAAAAATCTGCAACGACAAAAGGCAGAGCTAAGCACTATCTGTGTGCGAATTAAGGGAGCTGTAAAAGTTTCATTTAGTTGTACATTTGTTCGCTTGAGGCGCTGTTGACTAGGTGTCAGCGTCAGTTGATGCTAAGATGGCGACCGCTCAACAGAAAGCTTTTTGTGTTATTGAGTACGGCAGAAGTGAATCGACGACAGTTGTTCAGCGTGCATTTCGAACGAAGTATGATGTTAAACCTCCAGATAGGTGGTGTATTAAACGTTGGTATAAACAGTTTACAGAGAATGGGTGTTTGTGCAAAGGGAAAAGTTCTGGATTGCCGAGAACGAGTGATGAAAATGTAGCACTCATCCAGCAAGCATTTGTTCGCAGCCCAGGAAAATCGACTCGCAGAGCTAGCAGAGAGCTGCAAATTCCACAATCAACTGTATGGAGAGTCCTACGAAAAAGGTTAGTTATGAAACCTTATCATCTGAAATTGGTTCAAGCACTGTCTGCAGCTGATAAGATTAAAAGAATCGATTTCTGTGATTTTATCCTTGCTCAAATGGAAACAGATGAATCTTTCGTTTCAAAGATTGTGTTTAGTGATGAAGCAACTTTCCACACTAACGGGAAAGTCAACCGTCACAATGTCTGTATATGAGGCACTGAGAATCCGCGGGAAACAACTCAGTATGAACGTGACTCGCCTAAGGTGAACGTTTTCTGTGCCATTTCAGCCAATAAAGTTTTTGGTCCCTTTTTCTTCGAAGGTGCTACTGTAACTGGACTACAGTATCTGGAGATGTTAGAGAATTGGCTGTTCCCTCAGCTCGAACAAGAAGCACAACAATTCATATTTCAGCAGGATGGAGCGCCACCACATTGGCACTTATCTGTCCATAACTACCTGAACGTCAACTACCCGAGGCGATGGATCGGCCGCCAGGCAGCCCGTGACAGAGCACTTCATCACTGGCCTCCAAGAAGCCCTGATCTTACCCCCTGCGATTTTTCCTATGGGGGTATGTTAAGGATATGGTGTTTCGGCCACCTCTCCCAGCCACCATTGATGATTTGAAACGAGAAATAACAGCAGCTATCCAAACTGTTACGCCTGATATGCTACAGAGAGTGTGGAACGAGTTGGAGTATCGGGTTGATATTGCTCGTGTGTCTGGAGGGGGCCATATTGAACATTTCTGAACATGTTTTTGAGTGAAAAAAAAACCTTTTTAAATACTCTTTGTAATGATGTACAACAGAAGGTTATATTATGTTTCTTTCATTAAATACACATTTTTAAAGTTCATAGTTATATTTTGGAGGATTTTTTTTTCAAATTTCTGATATTTTCTTTGTGTACTTGGTTTCCCGCCATGTGGTCGGTTGGAGCAATGGCCACATTAATAAAGTATAGTTTCCTTCCAAAAATGTACAGCAGCTTCACAACGGTTTCGTGTAGCTCAATTCCGAAATAGTAAACTTGTGCGGAGAATTAGAACTCTGAATCATGAAATGGCGCTTATTCACTTTGGCGCGAAACTGTGACAACGGTCGTTAACAAGAAGGTGGGCCAGACGAATTGATACAAGGTACGAGTAAATAACTATTCGGTAGTGCGTGGGGGGAAGATACGACAGAAGTAATCTCGTGTGTCCGAATTCTTGCATTTCTGTTGGCTATCCCAACTTGGCTATCTGTGTGAACTAGTATCAACGTGATAATAAGTAAATGTTTCTTGCACCCCCCTATAACTATTTGATTTGCTTATAATGAAGTGTGTTACATAAAATATTCGGGTTAAACTGTGTCTGTCAAAAGTTTCGATTTTAATAACTATTGACAAAATGACGACTTGCATAATTTTTTCCGCCGTTTGACAGTCAGTGTTTCTTGTGCCCAATAACTGCTTTGATTTAAATACAATGAAGTATGCTACCAAATAGGCAGGGAAACTATTGTATGGCATAAAGTTGCAATTTTATTGACATTTATTCAGTTGGGATGGAGACTTTGGAAAATTTTTTCCGCCACATGTTGCTGCGCCCCCAGTTCAGTAATGTGGTGTTGTTTCGGAACGTAGGATTAAATCAAAATTGCCATTCCCCGTGTTTGGCGCACGTTTTAATGAAGTCTGAAATAATTAGGCAGATACTCTTCCGCCCTGACCGAGTTCACTTGTAGTCTCTTTTGCCGAACTTGTTTTGCGTGACCTATAGTAATTAAATTTGATATCAACGGAAGGCATGAGTTTAGGTATAATTGTGTGCCTGCATAAAATTCCACTAGAGCCAGGTCTGCGCTCCCCTCTCCCTTTCCATAATTACATGGTGAAAGTAAACCTGTTTATTAGAGAGACCATTTTTCATGATGTATAATATGAGAGTCCCTGCTGTTGCATAAGAATGGGCAGTAACTACTTCCAATAGATACATGGCTAATTGTTCAAATGCTACAGGTAGTCAATAAATATCAATTAATCGAGATCCTCTACTGATTATTTCCTCCCTTTATCGTTAATGACTTAAGAATAGGTAAAACCTAAAGTATACAAACCTCCCTAGAAAATGGAAATCAGGAATTGATAAAATATCCATTAGAGATGACAAGCAAACCACAACAAGTTAGTCCCTACCCTAGTCGCATGCTTTGTCAACAAATAAAAATAATTAAAGCTCTATGCTCCCTATTAATCCCTGCATAGATGCCTTCTGTACTGGTTATCAAGACTGCGTTATCCGTTGCCTTCAAATTTTTACGGGTCAGTTAAACCCACCCGCTAAAAACTATTAATTCCCCAGCAGTAACTCGAAGGGGCCTGTAATTTCGCGGAGCACACGAGTTTTGTAAGCCAGTATTACAGAGGGTGACTTGTAGAAGCATTAGGGCACGATAAACGACTGTAAACATCCTACCTGGTAGAATCTTATCAGTACCATCGGTAGGCGTGTTACGTTGCAAGAAGACATGGATTTCTGATCAGATGAGTACATGGTAATATCAACAGCAGCAGAAAATGGTATAACGGGAGTAGGATTCGTTATGAATAGGAAGCTAGGGAAGCGAATGTGTTTCTGTGAACAGTTCAATGACAGAGTTATGCTTATCACAATTGACAGAAAATCAGCACGGACAACAATAGTTCAGGTACACATGCCGAGATCGTAAACTGAATATGAAGAGATGGAGAAAGCATATGAAGATACTGAAAGAATATACGATATGTAAAGAAAGATGAAAATCTATTAGTCATGGGGAACTTGAATGCAGTCGTAGGAGAAGGACTAGGGGAAAAGGTTACAGGAGAATATGGGCTTGGGACAAGGAATGAGAAAGCAGAAAGACCAATTGAGCTCTGTAATAAATTTCTGCTAATAATGGCGAATACTCTGTTCAAGAATCAAAAGACAAGGCGATATACTTGGAAAAGGCAGGGTTATACGGGAAGATTTCAGTTAGATTACGTCATAGTCAGGCAGAAATTACGAAATCAGATACTGGATTGTAAGGCATACCCAGGATATAGCCTCAAATCACATTTTAGTAGTAAAGGAGAAGTAGGCTGAAATTTAAGAGACAAGTGAGGAAGAATCAATCCGCAAAGAAGTGTGATACGGAAGTAAAAGGAATAAAGAGATACGCTTGAAATTCTCTCAGCCTGTAGATACCACGATAGGGAATAGCTCAGAAGGCCGACCAGTTGAAGATGAAAGGACATATTCAAAAAGAGCCATCACAGGGGTTGGAAAGAAAAACATAGGTACAAAGCAGGTAAGTGCAAAGAAACCATGGGTAACAGAAGAAATACTTCAGCTGGTCAGTGGAGGTTCAAATGGTTCAAATGGCTCTGAGCACTATGGGACTTAACATCTGAGGTCATCAGTCCCCTAGAACTTAGAACTACTTAAGCCTAACTAACCTAAGGACATTACACACATCCATGCCCGAGGCTGGATTCGAACCTGCGACCGTAGCGGTCGCCCGGTTCCAGTCTGATGCGCCTAGAACCGCTCGGCGACACGGGCCGGAAGTCAATGAAGGAAGTAAGTACAGAAACGCTCTGGGAAATTCAGGAATTCAGAAATACAAGTCCCTTAGGAATGAAATAAATAGTAATTTCAGGAAAGCTAAGGCAAAATTGTTACATGAAAAATGTGAAGAAACCTGAAAATAAAAGATCGTCGGAAGGACTGTCTTAGCATACAGAAAAGTCAAAAGAATCTTCGATGAATTTAAAAGGAAGGGCGGTAACATTAAGAGTCCTATGGGAATTCCACTGTTAAATGCAGAAGAGAGAGCGAATAGGTGGAAAGAGTGCACTGAATGCCTTTATGAGGGGGAAGACTTGTCTGATGGCGTGACAGAAGAAGAAACATGAGCCGATAGGGAAGAGATACTTGGCTCAGAATTTAAAAAAGTTTTGGAAGACTTCAAATAAAATAAGGCAGAGGGAATAGATGAAATTCCATCGAAAAATCATTTGGGGAAATGGCAACAAAACACTATTAACGCTGGTATGTAGAATGTCAGACTAGCGATATACGAGAATTATCGCAGAATAAGTTTAACAGTTTATGCATTCAAGTTGCTGACAAGAATAACATACAGAAGAATGTAAAAAAAATTGAGGATTTGTTAGACGACGATCAGTTTGGCTTCATGAAAGGCAAAACACCGGAGACGTAGTTCTGACTTTACGTTAATAATGGAAACAAAACTGAAGAAAATTCAAAACTTGTTCGTAGGTTTGTCGACCTGGAAAAGCGTTTGACAATACAAAATTGTGCAAGATGTTCGAAATTCTTAGAATTGGGGTAAGCTATAGGGAAAGAAGAGTGATATAAAACACGTACAAGAAACAGGAGGGAAAAATAAGAGTGGAAGATCATGAACAAAGTGCTCGGATTACAAAGGTTGTAAGACAGGGATTCAGCCTTTCGCCCCTTCCGTTCAATCCGTTCAGCGGAGAAGCAATGAAGGAAATTAAAGAAAGGTTCAAGAATGGGACTAAAATTAAGGATTTTAATGATAAGATTTGCTTATGACATTGCTATACTCAGTGAATGTGAAGAAGACTTACAGGATGTGTTGAGTGGAATGAACAGTCTAATGAGTAGAGAACTGTGAGTAAATCGAAGAAAGACGAACGTGATAAAAAGTAGAAGAAATGAGAAGAGCGAAAAAACTTAACATCAGGCTAAGTTAAGGAATTCTACTACTTAGGCAACAAACTGATCCGTGACTTAGAGAAAGGAGGACAAAAAAAAAAAGCAGACTAGCACTGGCAAAAATGGCATTTCTGGGCAAGAGAAGTCTTGTAGTATCAAATACGAGGTGTGGCTAGAAAAAGACCGGACTAGTACTGGTGAAACAATAAAACGAATGCAATAAGGCTGAAAGTCGCGTGGCCTGTCACGTGACTCTCGCTCCGCCTACTGCTCGAGTTTCATCTGCCTCCTGCACTCAGTCTGCCCGTGGCGTCTGTTTTAAGTAGTTGACGTTTTGTCTGTGCGTCGGAAAATGTTGAGTGTACAGAAAGAACAGCGTGTTAACATCAAATTTTGTTTCAAACTAGGAAAATCTGCAAGTGAAACGTTTGTAATGTTGCAACAAGTGTACGGCGATGATTGTTTATCGCGAACACAAGTGTTTGAGTGGTTTAAACGATTTAAAGATGGCCGCGAAGACACCAGTGATGACACTCGCACTGGCAGACCATTGTCAGCAAAAACTGATGCAAACATTGAAAAAATCGGTAAACTTGTTCGACAAGATCGCCGTTTAACAATCAGAGCAGTGTCTGAGTTAACAGGAGTTGACAAGGAACGTGTTAGGCAGATTCTTCAAGAAAGTTTCAACATGAACAAAGTGTGTTCAAAAATGGTTCCAAAGTGTCTCACAATTGAACAGAAGGAACGCCGAAGAATGATTTGTTCTGACATCCTGGAAAACATTGAAAGTGATCCCACCTTCTTACAAAATGTTATTACTTGCGATGAATCGTGGTTTTTTACTTACGATCCCGAAACTAAACGCCAATCGATGCATTGGAAAACTCCTGGTTCTCCACGACAAAAAAAAGCACGAATGTCAAAATCGAAATTCAAGGCAATGATGATTGTTTTTTTTTTACTTCAAAGGGATTGTGCACATTGATTGGGTACCAGAGGGACAAACAGTGAATCAGCATTACTACATTAGCGTCCTGGCTACCCTACGTGAGCGAGTACGGAGAAAACGGAACGATTTGTGGAGAAAAAAGTCATGGATCCTTCACCAAGACAATGCCCCAGCTCACAGTGCGTTGTCAGTGAAGACGTTTTTGGCAAAACACAACATTCCCATCTTAGATCATCCACCCTACTCACCTGATTTGGCCCCCTGTGACTTTTTTCTTTTCCCTAAAGTCAAGTCAGCTTTGAAAGGAACTAGATTTGAGACTGTTGAAGCAGTAAAACAAAAAGCGACGGAAGTAATGTATGGACTTACCGAAAATGATCTGCAGCATTGCTATGAACAGTGGAAAATTCGTATGGATCGGTGTAGAGACCGAGGAGGAGAGTACATTGAAGGAGATAACATGAAATTGTAAATAATTGTAAATAAATGTTTTTTCCAGCATCAGTCCGGTTTTTTTCTAGCCGCACCTCTATAAGCTTTAATTTGAGGAATAAATTACTGAAAATGTACGTTTGGAGCGCAGCATTGCACGGTAGTGAAAATGGACTATGGGAAAACTGTAACAAAAGAGAATCGGAGCATTTGAGATGTGGTGCTACAGAAGAATGTTGAAAATTAGGTGGTCTGATAAGGTAAGGAATACGGAAGTTGTCCGCAGAATCAGAGAGGAAAGACATATATGGAAAACACTGACAAGAAGAAGGGACAGTATGACAGGATATGTGTTAAGGTTTCAGGGAATGACCTCCATGGTACTAGAGGGAGCTGTAGAGGGTAAAAACTGTATAACTAAGAAATAGGTTGCAGGTACCACTCTGAGATGAAAAGGTTGGCACAGGAGAGGAATTCGTGGCGGGTAACATCACACCATTCAGAAGGCTGCTGACTGAAAAGAACGACTGGTAAGAACACTAAATACGAACTATACTGACGCACTATGGTGGCCGTTCTACCTGTCACACGGAACTGCAACTCAAATAATTTACACACCCTACGATGGTGTGTACTTCTACGACGCTAAACTGACATCCGTCCATGTCTTCTGGATGCTTCACTTTTTGGGCAGGCAGTGTACTCTGCAAGACACTGTTCCGTGCATGGCGGTGGGTGTATGGTACCTATTTTCTCAAGTTTTCTTACCTATTCGATTCGCGCTTTGAGCGAGGGAAATATGATTGCCCTCATGAACTCTACGCAAGATATCCTATGTTGTCAGCATAATAGTGGTGCAGTCCTTTGATTGCAGGTTCTCTAAATTTATCCAAAAGGATTTAGTGAAAACTACGTCGTTTTTCTTCCAGGATTTTCCATTGAAGTTCCTCGAGCATTAGTGTTACCTTTGGTATGCGCCATACAACAGATCTGTTACGATCCCAGCAGCGTGTCTATAAAGTTGTTCGATGTGTGTTGTCGTGTCTATTTGACAAGATCGACATAGATTGGAACAACACTCTAGACTCGGTCGCGCTAGTTACCGGTAAGAGATTTCCTTCACACGTGCACTGTACCGTCGCAGAACCTTTCCAACATATATAATTCTTCCATTCCCATTCCGTAGCACAGATTTCAAATCGCTTCTTCATACACGCTAAGACAAAAGAAAACGACGTACCATAAAGGAATTATCCCAATGGGACGGAAATCGGTAGATGTCCTGCACACACATGTCATGCACATGTACAGTGAAACAAATTATTACAATTTCAGAAAAGTTGGATGAATTATTCAGGAGAAGGAGCTTCGCAAACAGAGAAAATCAGTAATGCGTTGGTCCATTTACGTCCCTTATGCAAGTAGTTATTCGGCTTAGCACTGATTGATAGAGTTGTTTGATGTCCCCTTGAGCGATATCGTGCTAAATTCTGTCCAATTGGCGCGTTACATCTTCAAAATCCCGAGGTGGCTCGAGGGTCTTGCGCATAATGCTCCAAACGTTCTCAAATGGGGAGAGATCTAGCGACCTTTCTGGCCAAGGTAAGATTTGGCAAGCACGAAAGACAAGCAGTAGAAACTCTCGCCGTACGCGGACGGTCATTACCTAGCGGAAACGTAAGCTCAGGATGACCTGCCATGAAGGGTAACGAAACGGGGCGCAGAATATTATTGATGTACCACCGTGTTGTAGTGGTGCTGCGGATGACAACGAATGCGTTCCTGCCACGGAAAGAAAGTGCATCTCAGACCATTACTCATGGCTGTCGAACTATGCGGGCGACATTCAGGATAGTATCTCACTGCTGTCTGTGGCGTTTCCAGACACGTCTTAGGCCTGGAATCTCATTGACTTGAGTAGCGTTCAGTGATGAGTCCCGCTTCGAACTGAGCCCCTATGACTAGCGTAGAGAGCAGTGTGATTCCATCTGACTGTCGCCCGCCGTACGGCCTGACAACCAGGAGTGAAGGTCTGGGGTGTCACTTCTTTTCACAGCAGGACCCCTTTGGTTGTCATCCGTGGCACCCTTAGAGTACAGCTGTACGTCGACGATATTCTTATACGTCCCGTATTGTTGCCCTTCATGACAAGCCATCCAGGGCTTGCATTTCAGCAAGGGAACGCCAGCCCACACACAGCGACAGTTTCTGCTCCTTGTCTTCGTGCTTGTCGAGCCCTACCTTGGTCAGCATGGTCTCCGAATCTCCCCGTAGGTGAGAACGTTTGGAACATTATGGGCACGACCCTCCAACCAGCTGGAGATTTTAACGATCTAACGCTCCAATTGGACAGAATTTACCACGGTATCTCTCATAAGGACATCTAACACCTCTGTCAATGGATGGCAAGCCGAATAACTGCTTGCACGGATGCCAGAGGTGGATCAACGCGTTACTGACTTGCTCAGTTTGTGAAGCTCTTTCTCTTGAATAAATCATCTTATTTTTCTGAAACTGTAATCATTTCTTTTTCTGTACATGTACATCAAATCCACTGATTTCCGTCCCATTCGGATAATTTCTTCGTAGTGCGTCAGTTTTTTTTTTTCCTTTTGAGTGTATTACCCGTAAATACTTGTACGTTGTGACATTTTCAAGATGTTCATCGCTGGCGTTGTAATCAGATACCATCGGGCTATTTCTCCGTGTTACAGGCGTTATTTTACGTTCATACATATTTAATGAGAGCTGGCAGTTGTTCTGTCAAGAATAAATTTTGTCCAAGTCCTTCTACAGTTCTTTACGATCGTCCATCGACGATACTTCTGCTGTACGCACCAAATTGTCGGCGAAAAATCTTACAGTGCTGCTGATGCTGCCTGACAACTCGTTTACGTCTACTGAACACTTTAAATCTCATATTGCGGTTCCTTGGAGCACACCCGATATTACTTCTGTGTAACGTTTGCCCTCCAGTACAAAGTACTGGTCCTATTAGTCAAATATTCCTCGAACCAACCACATATTTAGTACGATCGTATCTTGGTCAGTAGTCCACGACGTGGCACAGTGCTGAACGCCTTCAGGAAATCTGGGAAGACGGCATCGTACTTCTTCACCTGCATCTGCTGTTTGCAAAATGGCGTGCATGAATAAAGCAAGCCATTGTCATAACCCAGCATGAGTCAATAAATATTTATAAGCTCACGCTCAGGTCAGAGGTGAAGAGGGATTTTTGGTCGTCCGTTTCTTGGTATGCAAGCGGCTGCTTATAGGAGTGAAACGGCCATGGGGTCGAGTTGACATTTTTCAGGTCTCTGTGGTTGGAGACAGTACAGAAAGACTTGGATGTTAGGCTAGGGAGGTAGATGTGGAGATGGTAAGGGAAAAGAGACTCTGGGTTGGCTTGCTGGTCTCCTTTTTATTGCTTCTTCAGGTGTTTGCAATGAACGTGCAGAAGAACACAGACAGTGGTTTATAAAAACATACGAGGGGCGTTCAATAAGTAAAGCAACACTTTTTTCCTCGACCAGTTTCTGTTGAAAAAAATTAAGAATTTGTTGTGGGACATCTTGTAATACTCCCGCTTCAGCACGTATAGTCTCATGAAGTTCCTATAGGTGGCGGCGCTATACGTAGCCTTCAAAATGACGTCTGTAATGGAGGTGCGTTCCAAGCAGAGAGCTCTCATTCTTTTTTTTTTTTTTTTTTGTGTCGAAAACCGGAGTTTCGCAGATTCTCATAAGCATAAGCACTTTCAGAATATCTGCGGAGATCTGACCGTGAGCAAAAGCACGATGAGTCATTGGAGGCGAGGCGTCTGTCATGATTACAACAAGGTCGCACAAACCTGTCCGATCACCCACGTAGCGGTCGGAAGCGCACAGCTGTACTACCCTTAGGAAACTGAAGAAATGACTTCACCATGTCAATCACCACAAAAATGCAAACTAACTTCTCCTTCTCCATGATTAGGCAAGGCCTCACACAAGCTTGCGCACCCGAGAGGAGTTCACAAGACTCCGTTGGACTGTTCTTACTCATCCACCCTACAGTCCGTATCTCGCACCGTCCGACTTCCACATGTTTGGCCTAGTGAAGGATGCACTCCGCGGTCAACAATACGAGGATACTTGAGAGGTTATTGGTGCACCAAGACGTTCGCTCCGACGTTGACCGATGAAGTGGCACCGTGCGGGCATACAGGCCCACCAAGTGAGGTGGGGTAAGGCAGTCGCATTGAACGGAGATTATGTTGAAAAATAGGGTTTTGTAGCCGAAATAGTGAGGAGTAATATGATGTACTGGAATTCCGAACAAGACCAACCTACTTTCAGAAAAATAAATGTTTTGCATTACTTATTGAACGTCCCTCGTAGATGAGGCTTACTAAATTCTCTAATCGATTTACCAGAACAAACAGCCACCTTGGCTTACAGTTTTGTTAAATTTTAGGTATAAACAATTATGTATGGTTCTAAAGACCACGAACCAAGCAAGTTTCTGATTCTATTACTTAATCAAACCCTTAGGTCCAAGTAATTGTCACTATGATACATACATACATAGGAACGTGTAGACAAATTGAAACTTCCCCTTTGAAAATTTAAGAATGACTGTGCTGGTAAACTTCTTACGTTATTTGATTTTCAAACAGCTGAGCAAAACTCAACGTACTCAGACAGTTTTCTCTTTACTTATTCTGATCATCACTAAACTGACAAACAATATTTTAGCGCAACGAAATCTGACTTTCAATAACCCCCACAAAAAAATGGCCCTGACTAACAATAATTCATGAATCACTTACCTCACAAAAATCTTCGTTACTCGAACTACTGCAATACAGCGAGCGCCAATACTGCAAGCTAAAAAAAAGATTCTAACTATTGAAGGCACTAACTACTGATAGGCATAGTTAGCAAATGAAAGATTTTGATAGAGAACAAACAATGTATTTACCTTAATAGTGTTCAAAAGTCATATATATATCAGTTCATAACATCCAGTCTTACAAATTTCCTTTTTCTGACGGACACCCGTCCAGATCGTCCGCTCTCAAAACTCTGGCATCTCTCTCCTCACACCCACCACTGCTGGCGGTTCACCTCCAACTGCCCAACGCAACGCGCTGTTCACCTCCAACTGTCCGACACTACTCAAGCGAATATTCCAACAATGAGTCCAACCAGCCACAGACTGCACGCAGCACAGTCAGCGATTTTCATACAGAGCACTACGTGGTGTTACCAACATAAAAACCTAAACAGCCTACTTACAAAATGTACGATGGAAACCAAGAGCCCTTGTCCAGAAGGATGTACAGGCAAGCTTTTGCAAGCCCTTCTTAGTGTGCAAGATCAACAGAGTTTAACGCTCTCTCACATAGTATCTGCTGCAGGCTCGTTCATCCGATACTATTGTCGCTGGAA
This sequence comes from Schistocerca americana, assembly GCF_021461395.2. Classification (NCBI taxonomy): domain Eukaryota; kingdom Metazoa; phylum Arthropoda; class Insecta; order Orthoptera; family Acrididae; genus Schistocerca; species Schistocerca americana. The sequence goes on along the minus strand of NC_060119.1, from coordinate 928,355,393 downwards.
CTTTCGCTTAGCGTTTGAGAAGTTCTACATATGGCGTTTGGGGCTGTTTGCTTGCGGATCGTACGTGATTGCGTCGCTTTTTATCTCCAATTCGCAATCAGTGAGCGTTAAATGAGCGGTTTCTCCGTGCGTATGGCCACTTAGTGGTCTAACAAAAGTAGCTTGCACAGTGCGCCTCTAAGTTACAAGGCTTACAGCTAATACTCATACTTCTAAGGGGGGACCACAACGCTCGGATCACGAATTTACTTCACATTTTGAACGCTTTTAGTAGTCCATTAGGATAACATAATGTGGAAGTAGTACGACGTACTATTTAGACGATTTCGAGAAAACAGCAAGAGGAATTTTACGCAGCCGTGATGCACCGGTACGTTGCAATACTGGGCACGAGATGGCGACAATCATGTGGTTAGCGTTCAAATTTCGTAATCTGTGAATCGCTGGATCGAGTCCCGCTCATGCTCTTTTTAAATTCATTTTTTTTCAACACTAGTCATTATTTCGTACACATTACATTTGAAACGCAATATGATGAAATGACAAGTGTATTTGCATGAACTTTTATTGAATTTCCAATGTTATTTGGTTCTTTGTTAATTTTTATTGACACAACAAATATTGTATTTATAGTTGTTGACAAGTAAACGACCAAACGCATTAAGTTTTTCCTCAAGATGTATGTCCTTCCTGATTTCCGAAAACCCTTATACCTGCAATCGGGTAAGGTGCCGAGAACTGCTTTCCACCTGGAGGCTTCGATCTGCAGACACAGGTTTCAAGGACGAGGGGCAGGCTTGAATAGCCCAAGCCAAACATGGACACGCGAAGGTGTAAATCACTTCATTCAGTTGTACAATGAGTTACAATATGCCAGAATATCAGTATAATGTACGATTAATCATCGGATGTGCTTTCGACATTACAACTACAGGTTTATATTTTTCATACAGACATGGAAAACATACATTAAAACGGCATCTGCTACATCGAATGAATGTAGATTTCCCGCACGCACAAGGAATCTTCAGAGTCTGTAGAAAGACAAAGCTCGTAGTCATTGTGAAAAAATTTCTCTCCGGCAATATGGATGCAAATCATGCGTAACGCAATATTTTTGTAAATATCGATGCAGGAAATTGGCGATGTACGATTGAATGTATTTTAGTATCATCTTCACGACAAGAAATCCCTCATTCGTTGTTAATCAAACACGAATGAGTGTTAAGGCGTTTGATAAAGGTTTTAGTTTGCCTATAGAAAGAAGAGTCACACAATATTTGTGATACTAACAAAAATTAGTAAACAACCAAATAACATTCGAAATTCAATAAAAGTTCTTGTACCTGCCTTTTCATCTTATTATCTTCCAGATTAAATACGTACGAAATAATATGACTGATTCTGAAAGAAAAATAAATTTAAAAGAAAGAGCGGGTCTCGATCCAGCGATCCACCGGTTACGGTGCTTGAAAGCTAACCACACGGTCGGCACCACCTCGTGCTCGTGGTCGCAACGCACCGCTGTAACACCGACGCGTAAAATTTCCTCCGATTTTCTCAAAATCGCCTAAGTAATACGGCTTAATACTTGCACATAATGTTGTCCTAATGCACTATTAAAAGGGTGTAAAATTTTAAGTAAATCCGTCATGCGAACATCGGGGCCTCTCCTTGTTAGATGTTTTTTTTTTATTATTAGTTTCTGGAAGCTTTTCATGATTCGGTCATTACACCATATTTCACACAAGTGCTTTTATTCTGAATCATTGTTGACTGTATGAGAGAAGGTAGTTTTCCTCCATCGAATTCCTGATGTCTGAGGTTGCAGCAAGGCCCAGGTTCCCACAACAGACAGACCTCAGTTCATATCGGTCTATAGCTCAGTATTCTACATCTACATCTACGTGATTACTCTGCTATTCACAGTTACGTGCAGGGCCGGCCTTAGCCATCCAGGTGCCCCGGGCGAGTCGTCCAGTTGGCGCCCATTATTGTATAAATAGCGAACCTGGCAGTGCTTTGCAACACGGTATTTGACTGTTTTCTAGAAATCGTCTTAAGTGGTTAATGGCGTCATCTTATGATCATAACATGGTTTTTTCCATCGTAAATTTGAGTATTTTATTTATTTAAATGGAAATGAAATCCAAATTATCTGAAAGCCCGCTAAGACGCTCCATGTGGATGTGAGTCTTGTGTAGCCTGTGACGTCAGTCCAGCATGCTGCTGTCGCTGCCGTAACTGTCAGTATAGCAGTGATATATTGTTTGGGCATTCACGTTTTGGGAAATTGTCTAAAAATATTGCGTATTACTGCACTGTACATCTACAAAAACTCCAGAAAATTGTTTTTGCGTCTTCCAAACAAAGAAAAGATGCGTAAAATGTGGTTGAAACAGGCTCGTATATCCCAAATATTTCTTTTCTTTTCTGAAGCACCCCTGCACTAAAGCGAACAAAACAAAACAAAGAAATGGCTTGACCAATTTGAATAATTTTTGTTTTGGTGAGACTAACACACAACAATTGATTTTTATATATAGGAGGTAATATGTACAACGAAAAAACACTAATTTTGAATTGGATACCATATTTTTATTAAATTTAATATAACTGTAAGCCATAAACCTATATTTTCTGTCAGTCATCTGAACACAAAACATATTACGCAGTGCACGCATTGCATGATCTATTAATTAGTGTACATGAGTCATTAAGTCACAAACATTCGATATAAATACATTCGTATTAATTAAATCATAATGTAATGTATATTTCACAGTCTGTATTTTCTTTTATTTGGAGCGACCGGTAGTTTCTGTTGTGAACGAGAGATGGTGCGGCTGCATGGGCTCTTCCTTGTTGCAGTTCTTGAAACAAATAAGAGAGGCGCTTTGGCAGAGCCCGTGCTAGCCCGCGTCAAACATGGATGGTTGCAGACAATACGAAGATTGCATTCAGCATGATTTCTCTTCTGCTACCCCGAATTCATCGCGCATTCGTGAGATTAGCGACGTATGTTGAATGAGACTGAATAATATTTTAGTTTCGCGAAATGGGTGATTGTAAATTGTAATTTTTTTATTTTTATTTTTTTTACATGCGTTTAGTATGTGGCGCCCCTTGGGCCCCGGCGCCCTGGGCGACCGCCCGGGTCGCCCCACCCTAAAGCCGGCGCTGGTTACGTGCCTGGCAGAGGGTTCAATGAACACGTTCAAGCTGTGTCTCTACCGTTCCATTCCTGGACGGCGCGTGGGAAAATGGTTCAAATGGCTCTGAGCACTATGGAACTTAACATATGGGGTCATCAGTCCCCTAGAACTTAGAACTACTTAAACCTAACTAACCTAAGGACATCACACACATCCATGCCCGAGGCAGGATTCGAACCTGCGACCGTAGGGGCCACGTGGTTCCAGACTGAAGCGCCTAGAACCGCTCGGCCACACCAGCCGGCCGGCGCGCGGGAAAAAAGAGCACTTAAATTTTTCTGTGCGAGCCCTGATTCCTCTTATTTTATCGTCATGATCATTTCTCCCTATGTAGGTGGGTGTCAACAGAATGTTTTCGCAATCGGAGGAGAAAACTGGTGATTGAAATTTCATGAGAAGGCCCCGTCGCAATGAAAAACGCCTTTGTTTTAATGATTGGCATTACAATTCAGGTGTAATGTCTATGGCACTGTCTACCCCATTTCGCGATAATACAAAACGAGCAGCCCTTCTTTGAACTTTTTCAATATCATCCGTCAGTCCCACCTGATACGGATCCCACACCGCACAGCAATACTCACGAATAGGGCGGACAAGTTTAGTGTAAGCAGTCTCTTTAGTAGATCTTTTGCACCTTCTAAGTGTTCTGCCAATGAATCGCAGTCTTTGGTTTGCTCTACCCATAACATTATCTATGTTATCGTTCCAATTTAGGTTATTTATAATTGTAATCCCTATGTACTTAGTTGAAAATACAGATTTCCGATTTGTGTGACTTATCACGTAATCGAAATTTGGCGGATTTCTTTTAGTACTCATGTGAATAACTTCATAATTTTCTTTATTCAGAGTCAATTGCCACTTTTCGCACCACACAGGTGTTTCCTAAATCATTTTGCAATTCATTATGGTCATCTGACGACTTTACAAGACGGTAAATGACAGCATCATCTGCAAACAATCTAAGAGGGCTAGTCAGATTGTCTCCTATGTCGTTAATATAGACCAGGAACCACAGAGGGCCTATAACGCTTCCTTGGGGAACGCCGGATATTGCTTCTGTTTTACTCGATGACTTTCCGTCTATTACTACGAACTGTGACCTTTCTGACAGGAACTCACGAATCCAGTCGCACAACTGAGGCGATACTCCGTAGGCACGCAGTCTGGTTAGAAGACGCTTGCGAGGAACGATGTCGAAAGCCTTCTGAAAATCTAAAAATATGGAGTCAATTTGACATCCCCTGTCGATAGCATCCATTACTTCCTGAGTGTAAAGAGCTAGTTGTGTTCCTCAAGAACAATACTTTCTGAACCCGAGCTGACTATGTATAAGTAAATCGTTTCTCGAAGTACTTCATAATGTTTGAATACAGTATATGTTGCAAAATCCTACTGCTAATATACGTTAGTGGTATGGGCCTGTAATTCAGCGGATTACTCCTATTTCCCTCTTTGGGTATTGGTGTGACTTGAGCAACTTTCCAGTATTTAAGCACGGAACTTTCTGTGAGCGAGCGGTTGTATGTAATTGCTAAATATGGAGTTATTGCATCTGCATACTCAGAAAGGAACCTGACTGGTGTACCATCTGGACCGGAAGCCTTATGTTTATTAAGTGATTTAAGCTGCTTTGCCACATCGAGGATATCTACTTCTATGTTTCTCATCTTCGCAGATGTTCTTGATTGGAATTCGGGAATATTTACTTCGTCTTCTTTGGTGAAGACAGAACAGCAAGAAGCGTTCTTCTGCTGCCAGAAATGAACACAATCCGCCTGACTCAAAACAAGCGCGAAAGGTCGGAGGGAGAGTTAAATTTACAGAGAAAACACGCAGTTTCCGGCTGTGACCGGGGGTTCCCCGAGCGCATCGCAATTCCACAGGTGGCGGCCGCATCCTGGCGCTTTTCAATCCCAGTCTGGAACGTAGCCAGCGTGTACTGTACCTGCTAGCTGGCTGTCCGGTGTCTCCCCATTCAACAAAACCGGTTTCTTGCTCGCTGTGTGAGTACCACATTCGTTTCCATCGTTACATGTTGCTTTGAAAGCGGTGCTGCACACGTAGCATCTGCCATCATTGCATCATGGGACTCTTGTATGTGGCGTCTAGAAACAGTAAAGCGAAGTGTGCATGTTACGCCTTGCATTGACGTTTTACAGTTAACAAAGGGAACTGCTCGTTATTTTCAACATTCTGAAGAAGACTACATACCAGGCTAACCGGAAATCATTCTAGGGAGCGATCGAACGTCGGATAGGACTTTTTTCTGTGAATTAATGTCTAAAAAACCTGCGCTGAGGAAAAAAAATTCTGTAGAGTTTTAAATTCTTCTCGTTTCTCACAACAGGTAAGACGTCGTAAATTTCTTGTTGACTTATAGCACTTCTTCTCAAACTTGCACTAAAGTAGAACACTGGTTCTGTATTGTAGCGCATTGTCTGTTTTGTACTATATTGTCCACAGCAATGAACATCCACGCACGCAAATGTAGACATCAGAATGAGTGAGGTTTCGGGTGCACCTGGAATCGTACTCGGATAGCGAAGTTGTTAAGGCGACTGCACGCGACAAGTGGGAAATCCAGGTTTCAGTCCCGTTCCGGCACGAATTTTCATTTATTCTGATATATTCTACTGCTGATGCAGTTACATAATCGCAGTTTGTGAATCATTTCTTAATAAGCTGCTGGTTCGTTCTCTGCCTGGCGTTATTTGATGACAGTCGTGTAGAACGTGGGCATCGGTGAACCTCTTTCCTGACCTTTTATGTTGGCTTTCGAAACTGATGGTACTACTACTGGCTGCAGGTACCACTTCGGGCGTCATCTCACTTTCTAAGCAATCTGCTACTGGGCAGAAAAGCTATCTGCTTGCGTCTTAAATGATGAAGCGCCGCCGATGGTGGTCGGTGCCTATAAATATACTTACAAAGAGCCGATTTGACTGACACACATAAAAATAAACCAAACGATCAGCCGTGAAGTGTGTGTGTGGAGAGGGGAGGGAGGAGGTGGAGGGGGGCGGGAGGAAATTCAAAGAACTATTCTGGAACTTGGGTATTTACACATGAAGTGCTATTAGTTAAGCATCTCTCTCTCTCTCTCTCTCTCTCTCTCTCTCTCTCTCTCTCTCACCCCATCCGAATAGGCCTCGGAAGGCCCGACGGGGCCGACCGACCGCCGTGTCATCCTCACCCAATGTAGTCTGCACACTGCTCTCTCGGCTTTTGCTGGTTTTCGTTACTGAAAGCACTATTTTTCAATCCATCTGGCATCACAACGGCTGAGTTCACCCTGCTTGCCAACTTACTCGACAGACCTGGACTGTCAGCCATCCAAGTGCTGGCCATGCCCGAGAGTGCTTAACTTCAGTGACCTGGTGGCAATCGCTTTTAACACTGCGGCAAGGCTGTTGGCATCTGGGCATTTGCTCCATAATATATCTTTAGTATTCAGTATAAGATTGAAACATGGCACTGTAAAAAACGAATCAGAAAACTTTAACATTTCCTCAAGCGTGGTCGCCAAAAAACACACCTCCCTCAGGACAGAAACTCAACCCTCATGCATTTCCGCGTTCTAACCCATGTTGCTAAAGACTTTCCCTGCTTGGGGAAAGAGATGCATGCCTGAGTCTTTGGCACCAGACGACAACAGGTACACAAACAATAAAACACATGGAAAACTTTCAATTTGTCCCTCCTAGGCTATGGGAGCGCCATTTCACTCTTCACATGAATCAAAAAACAAGTGAGCTAGTGGTAGAGGCTACTGAATCAGCGTCCTCCATGTATACACGTAGTCACGCTGGCCACTAAACCACTTTGGAGGTCACAATCTGATATAGTAGGGTATGTAATTGTAATGATCAACCTTTTAAATGTACGCGTTTTCTTCCTATATTTTCTGTTATTACGATCATGACCAATTGAGTTCATAGACACCAACCTAGATAGAAGCATGGAGCACTTGATGGACAACTCTCGTTCAGCGGTGTTCTCCAGAAGGGATCACGTCCAGTGACTCGGGAGCTACTCAAGCACTCTCATGTCCGAGGAGTGACGGAGTATTGCATTAGCCGGAGGTATAGGTCGCCTGCGACCCGCTGTAAATGAATAAACGAATGTTTTTGTATGTATGTACTGCCTAAATGGTGTCCAACCGGCAAGCCGAGCAACGCCTCTTTTTGTTTTTTAGATGCTCATACTCCGTCACGTGCACGTATCCAGCCTATCTCTTCGCATACTTCGAGCGTCCAGTGGAGGTGTTCCTAATCTCTTGTGTCGTGCGCCGTGAGGCGAGCAGAGATACATGTAACAGGCCGTGACTGCTCTACCCCCAAAGCAGCAAAGTGCCTACTGGGAGGATCACTGTTCACTAGTTGTGTACGTCCAGCGATCCATAGCCGATTGGTGATTTTTACTCTATGGTCCATCTTTGTGCTGTTACAGTCCGCGATAATTGGTGGCGACACTTGTCATCAATGTATTATTGCCCACAGCAGTCGACTGTGGCAGCGATGGTAATTTCGGATTATGAGGCACGGAACATCCTTGACACGGTGACACATAAAAAGGCCAATGGCTGCACATTCTTGGAGATGGAATTTCTCATATACTGGGCATCCACAATATGTTTTCGATAATACATGCTGAAGTTTGTAATATTTCTGACTTTGCAGCCATCATATTCGACTACAGGAAGCTGTTTTTAGAGCAGTTGAGAAGGCAGCAGTTGCAAATGACATAATGTGGTGTGAGGTACCGATGAAAGATGGTTTGTTAGAAACACCGCCTAAACTGTGGTCCTTCTCCGTGATTGGCTGCTGCATTCGGAAATTGTGCGCCAAAATGACAATCTTATATTATCAATATAAGATAAACTAAACAGCATATTTTCTTCAAACATGGTTCAAATGGCTCTGAGCACTATGGGACTTAACAGCTATGGTCATCAGTCCCCTAGAACTTAAAACTACTTAAACCTAACTAACTTATGGACGTCACACAACACCCAGTCATCACGAGGCAGAGAAAATCCCTGACCCCGCCGGGAATCGAACCCGGGAACCTGGGCGTGGGAAGCGAGAACGCTACCGCACGACCACGAGCTGCGGACAATATTTTCTTGCACGTCATATTTAAAACATCTCTGAATAGCGTGCTATCATTCCATTGTTTCACAACTATTTATAACGAGCGGAATAATAAACAACTGCAAAACGAAAAGGCAGACGAAGCACTTCGGTGATCTTCGGATCGCGCCTAGCTTGGATGGCTGGCAAAGTGGTTCGACTGTAAGATGAGTGCTGGTTCGGCAGTCTCGGAAAACGGACATATTGTCCACTGCGGTATCAGTTAATATTTCATTAGTAATCCATGGTTTGTAAAAAGAGAGCTGGTTCGGCAGTGTTGGAGGACAGACATGTTGTCTGCCGCGGCCGGTGTTAGTTAAGACTTTATTAGCAATGTATGGTTATTTGGTACACATAGTTGAGAACAGTGTGACAGTAATTACAGATGTACGCATTTCATTAATTTGTTGAAGAATAGATATCATTTGTTACTCTAAAAAAGAATGTAATTGTGCAGTTTTTTGTATTCTGCCAATAAAAAGCGAGTGGCATGCCGTATAAACAAACTGATTGCAAATTTTATCATTTCTAAAACAACAGTTCCTCGCAAAGGAGTTTGTTACAGCCTCAAGATTGCGGATTCACGACCTACGTGCTGTTTTCTGCGCAGCTGAACTATAGAACTATAGAAGACTGCAGATTGGTGAGCATTTGTAAGAACTTATGCATTCCACATAGGGCGCGAGAAGCAAATAGGCACCTCGCGTGTACAAATGAGATCAGTGACACGTCATCTGCGGTAACACAGAGGAGGAATGGAGAAAAGAAATATTTTTGAGGCAAGGGAATTATCATACGCACGTATATATCACTTCTCTCTCTGACTCTCTCTTTATCAACTTGCCGTGTGTTGTGCGTACTGAACATTTTTTGATCGACTGTCACGCAGATGGAGCCCGCATCTCGTGGTCATGCGGTAGCGTTCTCGCTTCCCACGCCCGGGTTCCCGGGTTCGATTCCCGGCGGGGTCAGGGATTTTCTCTGCCTCGTTATGGCTGGGTGTTGTGTGATGTCCTTAGGTTAGTTAGGTTTAAGTAGTTCTAAGTTCTAGGGGACTGATGACCATAGATGTTAAGTCCCATAGTGCTCAGAGACATTTGAACCATTTTTTTTGAACGCAGATGGATATCTGATGTTTCTAACTCAATTGCTAATGAGTTTAATTAACGTGTTGTCAACGAAGTCAAAAAGTTTGTGAATTTAAGGCTGGAATCCAGCCCCTCGTACCAATTGTCCTTACCGTCGACCTGACAAGACACGATTCACGACGCGCCCAAACAGCTTCTCTCGTACTTTTCAAACCACACGACAATCTTACTTCAGTCATTGCTGCACTGTCATTCGCTTGAAAACGCACTCCAAGATCTGTCGAGAAAACGATGGACTACGCAACCGCGCAGAATTGCAACGATATGTCATTTTGTTCCAAACATATTAACTATTAAAGAGTGTCTACATTTTTCTGGTCTCATCTGCATTATTTAGCTGAATTGACATGAATAATAACAAGCTGTAGTCAGTCCGCAGCTCGTGGTCTAATGGCTAGCGTTGCTGCGTCTGGATCACAGGGTCCCGAGTTCGATTCTCGGTCGGGTTGGGGATTTTCTCTGCCCTGGGACTGGGTGTTGTCCTCGTCATTTCATCACCATCATCATCATTATCATCATTCGTGACAGTGGCTCGATCGGACTGTGTAAAAATTGCACTGTGTAAAAATTGGGATTTTGTACGGGCGCTGATGACCGCGCAGTTGAACGACCCACAAACCACATATCATCATCAAGCTGTACTCAGAACTAAATCGAGACCTTTCTGGATTTTCACTTATGGAAATGCAGTTAAGCTGTACTCAGAACTAAATCGGGACCATTCTGGATTTTCACTCATGGAAATGTAGTTAAGATTTTACGATTAGGATTATAAAGCCACTGTAATGAAAGTGGGCCTTAACATACTCGTTATCAAAACAACAGCTGAATATAAAGGCGATCGCCGGATCTTATTTATAATTCAACTCTTACTTTTTAAGAAACAAGGAAACTAAAGCTTAATAACCTGTCAACATGGAGGTCGTTACGTGCACTGCCTCACAAGAAAAGTGAAGGACGCAGAAGACAAGGTCGGATGTCATGTACGCTCCATCGGGGAGTCTGACAGTAATTAGAGTTGCAGTTCTGTATGACAAGTAGAACGGTCATTACCGTTGTTCGTGTTTAGTGCTGCTACCGTGCCTGCTAGGATGCATAAGGGGTGTGTACAGCGTCAGATGTTGAGTGATCACTGTGAAGGACAGAGAGATGTCGCGTAATCGTATGAGGCAGCGTTATGAGCAACTGACAGGGATAGAAAGAGGCATCACTGTGGGTCTCCATCTGGCCGGCTGGTCGAATCATGCGACATGCAGATTTGTGGGGCATTCGAGCGTGACAGTGGCTCGCTGTTGGACTGCACGGTAAAGGGGTAGGCGCAAACTGAGAAGCGTATAGGACGTGTGACGTGACACGACACTACAGCGCGACACGCACGTGCCGCACGGGTCGCGCGGGTCCAGCGCGTATTGCGACGCGTACACCATACTTCGCACGCGCCGACTGGCGACGATCTGCGCTGACAGAACCGAAGCGCGCGCAACCTCTTATCTTTCTCAAACGATTTTACAGAAACTATTCTCTGAAAATATATGATTTTTGGCTTACTTGTAGCGTTATATGTCAGCTTCGTGACGAAGTGCCCATCACCTCGCTAATGACCATTCTTATTGTGATGTACACATTTTAGTAACACACTACGCAAAACTCAAAAAGTTTGCAACGAAAATTAGGGGTCGCTATGATTTTGCGTTTGGAGCGTATTACACCATATGTTGCTGCGTATGAAATTTAGCTAACATGCTGAATTTTTGTTTAGACTTGGGAAAAGATCTCTATCTGCCTCCGATCTCGAGAAAATGGATCCCATGTAGCGTGCTCACTTCCGATCTCACGCCCGCGAGAATGAAATACTCGCAACATCTCTCTTATCTCCTAAACCGCTCAAGACATCGAAACGAAAGTTTGGCGAATGATAGCACACAAGGAGGAGAATGTTTTGCCAATTATTAATCACACGGAACTTTCTTATCTATGGCGATATATCACTACTTATACTTCTTTTTTTATTTATTTCACTCCAGTGACTGTAATTTTTGTAAGAGTTATCAACAGCTAGCGAAACAAGAGCTTCCTAGTATGAAAATAAACATGAGATTTCTTCTTTTATGTTACTGCAAACCGATACAATCAGGTTTTTCGTAAGCTATTGAGCTCTGTGATTGCCAATTACTTGTTTAATGAGGCCCTCCGTTTCGGAATTCTGTCTCAATAGCGGCTGTGAGATGAGTTTGGCAAATTACATTGTGACAAAGGAAGTACAATTAAACCAGTCACCAAGAGAAGTGTAGCCTTTACTCATAAATGGTGATGCTTCTTCGAATGAGAAAAGGTTAACAACTCACACAAAAACAGATTGGCAATTCTGTTGGAATTTTGATGGAATCCCCATAACCCATCGTATTTTTAACACTGAGCGACTGGAATGGAAACTTAGCAAAGGATTTTATTCCTTCTCTTGATCTGAGCAGTATTAAAATAATGACGAGCGTTCCTTCAGGCGGAGTGATAGGCACATGCGAGATACTGCTTACTCGCCTAGGGCTTGCCAAACTGACAATGCGTGATCGCGAATAAAATAGTTGTTATTGAAAAAATAAACAATAGATCTGTCGCACAACACAATGGTCAGTGCATTGTCAGCAGCGAAGGATAATGCGCGCGACAGGAATGCACAAGCTAGCCATGTGTGCCTTGTGAGATGGAGTTCGAAAAACATTGTCATGAAAGTAGATCTCCCTTTGTCAGCAGCACATTTCAACAAATTAAATATATCTAATCATAACACTCTTTTAGGATATTCCTACTTTCGTAATAATACCGACCATTTTCTTCATTTGTGTAGCCTCTTGTTGTATAATTAGTTTATTAATGCTGATAATGTCCATGCAACAATTGAAATGCTTTTTCTCATCACGGCGAACGAATTAAAACATTGTTATTTGTGACTGCTTTTCGACTGTTTTTAGCTTGCAGTGAAAATATGTTGTGTGCGTGCATGTAGTACAGAGTGTCGTCTTACATTATTATATCCATATCAAAGTAATCACAGTGAAACTTCTATACTTCTGATCTTGGACGCTTTTTACCACAAGCACAAAGGCATCACACCTGTGGAGATTATCCCTTTCTAAATTTTTGTAACAGATCGTACAGATGCGCTAGCTTACTAGGCAGCGAGAAGATAACCTTGGTTTACTTTCCTGCTTTGATTCTTAATCACATGATTTTATAATATGCCCTGCTTCCTTATTCACTACCCCCTGTCCCTTCTTGCGATCTGAAAACATCGCGGAGGCATATGGTGCAATTCCAGCGGCCAATGGCTCATCAGTTACTGAAGTATACATTTTTCTTGACAGTAGAAAAACAAAACAAAACTATGCAGATATAAATAACAGAAAAGCATAACGTGCTAACGAAGAAAGCTTGACCGTTTAAATGGCGAAAAACGAAACACTACCCAAAGGCAATAAAATTCAGTACACAGTAAGGCAAAATTTATCGTATGGGCAATATTACCACTGCTCATATGCGCCGTTCCGATGTGAGCATATGGCCGTGCTACTTTTCCGCTCCCCGCCTCAGATTTCCCACGGTGCTAGCGAGGCAAGCGCGACGCGCGGCGCGAGAAACTGTGCCTCAACCACAACGCCGCGCGACCTGGCGCATGCGCGTGTCGCGTCCCAGTCGCGTCGCGTCTCAATTTGCGCGGTCCTATTTGAACCTGGGATGTTACAAAAACGCGCGCTGCGCTGCGTCGCGCCACACGCGGTGTACGCGTCTCAATTTGCGCCTAGCCTTGGTTCAAATGGGACCGCGCAAATTGCGACGCGACGCTACTGGGACGCGACACGCGCCGGCGGCAGGTGGCGCGGCGTTGTGGTTGAGGCACAGTTTCTCGCGCCGCGCGTCGCGCTTGCCTTGCTAGCACCGTGGGAAATATGAGGCGGGGAGCTAAAAAGTAGCCCGGCCATATGCTCACAACTGAACGGCGCATATGAACAGTGGTAATATTGCCCATACGATAAATTTTGCCTTACTGTGTACTGAATTTTATTGCCTTTGGGTAGTGTTTCGTTTTTCGCCATTTAAACGGTCAAGCTTTCTTCGTTAGCACGTTATACTTTTCTGTTATTTATATCTGCATAGTTTTGTTTTGTTTCTCTTCTGTCAAGAAAAATGTATACTTCAGTAACTGATGAGCCATTGGCTGCTGGAATTGCATCATATGCCTCCGTGATGTTTTCAGATCGCAAGAAGGGACAGAGGATAGTGAATAAGGAAGCAAGGAATATTACAAAATCGTGTGATTAAGAATCAAGGAGCCGGCCGGTGTGGCCGTGCGGTTAAAGGCGCTTCAGTCTGGAAAGGCGTGACCGCTATGGTCGCAGGTTCGAATCCTGCCTCGGGCATGGATGTGTGTGATGTCCTTAGGTTAGTTAGGTTTAATTAGTTCTAAGTTCTAGGCGACTGATGATCTCAGAAGTTAAGTCGCATAGTGCTCAGAGCCATTTGAACCATTTGAACCAAGAATCAAGGCAGGAAAGTAAAGCAAGGTTATATTCTCGCTGCCTAGTAAGCTAGCGTATCTGTTACAAAAATTTAGTAAGGGATAATCTCCACAGGTGTGATCCCTTTGTGCTTGTGGTAAAAAGCGTCCAAGATCTGAAGTATAGAAGTTTCACTGTGATTACTCTGATATGGATGTAATAATGTAATAAGACACACTGTACTACATGCATGTGAACAACGTATTTCCACTGCAAGCTAGAAACAGTCGAAAAGCAGTCACAAATAACAATGTTTTAATTCGTTCGCCGTGATGAGAAAAAGCATTTCAATTGTTGCATGAACATTATCAGCAGTAATAAACTAATTATACAATAACAGGCTATACAAATGAAGAAAATGGTCGGTATTATTACGAAAGTAGGAATATCCTAAAAGAGTGTTATGATTAGATATATTTAGTTTGTTGAAATGTGCTGCTGACAAAGGGAGATCTACTTTCATGACAATGTTTTTCGAACTCCATCTCACAAGGCACACATGGCTAGCTTGTGCATTCCTGTCGCGCGCATTATCCTTCGCTTGTGCGACAGATCAATTGTTTATTTTTCTCAATAACAACTATTTTATTCGCGATCACGCATTGTCAGTTTGGCAAGCCCTAGGTGAGTAAACAGTACCTGGCATGTGCCTATCATTCCGCCTGAAGGAACGCTCGTCATTATTTTAATACCGATCAGATCAAGAGAAGGAATAAAATACTTTGCTAAGTTTCCATTCCAGTCGCTCAGTGTTAAAATTACGATGGGTTACGGGGATTCCACCAAAATTCCAACAGAATTGCCAATCTGTTTTTGTGTGAGTTGTTAACCTTTTCTCATTCGAAGAAGCATCGCCATTTATGAGTAAAGGCCACATTTCTCTTGGTGACTGGTTTAATTGTACTTCCTTTGTCACAATGTAATTTGCCAAACTCATCTCACAGCAGCTATTGAGACAGAATTCCGAACCTCATTAAACAAGTAATTGGCAATCACAGAGCTCAATAGCTTACGAAAAACCTCATAGTATCGGTTTGCAGTAACATAAAAGAAGAAATTTCATGTTTATTTTCATACTAGAAAGTTCTTGTTTTGCTAGCTGTTGATAACTCAAAAAATTACAGTCACTGGAGTGAAATAAATAAAAAAAGAAGTATAAGTAGTGATATATCGCCATAGATAAGAAAGTTCCGTGTGATTAATAATTGGCAAAACACTCTCCTCCATTCGCCAAACTTTCGTTTCGATTTCTCGAGCGGTTTAGGAGATACGAGAGATGATGCGAGTATTTCATTCTCGCGGGCGCGAGATCGGAAGTGAGCGCGCTACATTGGATCCATTTTCTCGAGATCGGAGGCCGATAGAGATCTCCTCCCAAGCCTAATCAAAAATTCATGCGTGTTAGCTAAATTTCATACGCAGCAACATATGGTGTAATACGCACCAAACGCAAAACCATAGCGACCTCTAATTTTCGTTGCAAACTTTTTGAGTTTTGCGTAGTGTTTTACTAAAATGTGTACATCACAATAGGAATGGTCATTAGCGAGTTGATGGGCACTTCGTCACGAATCTGACATATAACGCTACAAGTAAGGCAAAATTCATATATTTTCATAGAATAGTTTCTGTAAAATCGTTTGAGAAAGGTAATAGGTTACGCGCGCTTCGGTTCAGTCAGCGCAGAGCTTTGCCAGTCGGCGCGTGCGAAGTATGGTGTACGCGTCGCAATACGCGCTGGACCCGCGCGACCCGTGCGGCACGTGCGTGTCGCGCTGTAGTGTCGTGTCACGTCACACGTCCTATACGCTTCTCAGTTTGCGCCTAGCCTAAAGACATATTCGTCGGCGAGGCTCCGTTCGACGCTGACTACCGCTAGGGAAGACTGCCATTTGCGCAGCTTGTAATCCCCTTCACACCTGCGCCTGCCATCAGAGAACAAGTAATGCACTCCCTCCAACGCCCTGTGTCATTCCGCACAATTCGCCTGTGACTAGCAGCATCTCGGATGGGGAATTACTGTCCCATGCTTAGGCTGCCGTAACCATAGCAAAAGAAACAGCTGCGTCTGGAGTGGTCCCGTTACCGGGAAGTATGGACTACTGATGAAGGGCGTTGTATGGTGTCTCCCGATGAATCACGATTCCGCACTGCCCCACATAACCATCGTCGGCGAGTATAGCGGCGACCTGGCGAGAGTTCGCTTCCTCCAATGCTTTGGAGAGGCACAGCGGGGTTATTTCTGGTGTCATGGTTCGGGGATCCATCGGGTATGACTTCAGCTCATCGCTCACAGTGACTGAGGGAAGTCTGAAGGCACAATGGTACCTCATGGACGCCCTGCGTCCTCATGTGTCATCCCTCATGCGACAGTACCGTCGTGCCCTTTTTGACCAGGGCACACTGGAGGTGTATCTACGAACTGTGTACATGATATTGAGTTACTCCCATCGCCAGCGAGCTTCCCAGGTCTCCCACATGCGTGAGATCAGCTCGGACGTCAGCTCCAGCCCAGCGGCAGTACTAAATACATAAAAGACCAGGTACAGGTTGTGGGCCAGCTTGCCTCAGGAGAGAATACAAGAGCTTTGTGATACTGTTACCGAACGAATCAGTGCATGCATCCAGGCCACTGATAAGTGAGCTCATTCTGCCAAATTCTTCGTCAATTTGACTAGGTTTTGTAATCAATGAAACAACATCACTCTCCCTCTCAGCCCGTCAAGGTTCATTTCGTCTCCTATTCTTCTGGATGTTTCACTTTTTTTGTCAGACAGCGTATTTGTACAATGCACTGCATCTTTTGGTAAAGGGGTAAGTAGCTACCCGCACTGCGTCCTATATTTCTATGAACATTGAAAGGAGTCTGCTGGGACACGCTTGTATGTGGCATCCGAATATGATAATATTCATGTAAACTAAAGTGAAAATCGTATATACACTACTGGCCATTAAAATTGCAACACCACGAAGATGACGTGCTACAGACGCGGAATTTAACCGACAGGAAGAAGATGCAGTGATATGCAAATGATTAGCTTTTCAGAGAATTCACACTAGGTTGGCGCCGGTGGCGACACCTACAACTTGCTGACATGAGGAAAGTTTCCAACCGATTTCTCATACACAAAGATCAGTTGACTGGTGTTGCCTGGTGAAACGTTGTTGTGGTGCCTCGTGTAAGGAGGAGAAATGCGTTGCCTGGTGAAACATTGTTGTGATGCCTCGTATCGCGACATTGCTGCTCGAGTTGGTCGAGATCCAATGACTGTTAGCAGAATATGGAATCGGTGGGTTCAGGAGGGTAATACGGAACGCGGTGCTGGATCCCAACGGCCTCGTATCACTAGCAGTCGAAATGACAGGCATCTTATCCGCACGGCTGTAACGGATCGTGCAGTCACGTCTCGATCCCTGAGTCAACAGATGAGGACGTTTGCAAGACAACAAACATCTGCACGAACAGTTCGACGACGTTTGCAGCAGCATGGACTATCAGCTCGAAGACCATGGCTGCGGTTACTCTTGAAGCTGCATCACAGACAGGAGCGCCTGCGATGGTGTACTCAACGACGAATCTGGGTGCACGAATGGCAAAACGTCATTTTTTTCGGATGAATCCAGGTTCTGTTTACAGCATCATGATGGTCGCATCCGTGTTTGGCGACATCGCGGTGAACGCACATTCGAATCGTGTATTCGCCTTCGCCATACTGGCGTATCACCCGGCGGGTTGGTATGGGGTGCCATTGGTTACACGTCTCGGTCACCTCTTGTTCGCATTGACGGCACTTTGAACAGTGGACGTTACATTTCAGATGTGTTACAACCCGTGGCTCTACCTTCCATTCGATCCCTGCGAAACATTGCATTTCAGCAGGATAATGCACGACCGCATGTTGCAGGTCCTGTATGGGCCTTTCTGGATACAGAAAATGTTCGACTGCTGCCATGGTCAGCACATTCTCCAGATCTCTCACCAACTGAAAACGTCTCGTGAATGGTTGCTGAGCAACTGGCTCGTCGCAATACGCCAGTCATTAATCTTGATGGACAGTGGTGTCGTGTTGAAGCTGCTTGGGCATCTGTACCTGTACACGCCATCCAAGCTCTGTTTGACTCAATGCTCAGGCGTATCAAGGCCGTTATTACGGCCCCAGGTGGTTGTTCTGGGTACTGATTTCTCAGGATCTATGCACCAACATTGCGTGAAAATGTAATCACATGTCAGTTCTAGTATAATAGATTTGTTCAATGAATATCCACTTATCCTTTGTATTTTTTCTTGGTGTAGCAATTTTAATAGCCAGTAGTATAATAAACGATATATGTCTCTGACAGGCTTTATAATGCGGATCGCCGACTGCACGACCCCAGAGCCAAAGATACTGCTTCTGGTCTGAGACTGTAGTGTTGGAGTATGAGAGCGCTTGGCGCACAGTTGTAGGTAGGTGTCTGTGAGCGAAAGACGATGGTGCAGGTAGATTTTATGGTGTGCTGTGTGAAACCACCAAATGTTAGATCAATGTCGGTATTACGAGAACATGTAAGCAAAAGTCTTCTCCCAAGCAAGGTAAAGATATTAAATAATTCTGATTTTCGTTTCGCCAGCACCTTAGTATAGATGAGTTGGTTGATAATTTGTAACTGTTGAGTAACCCAAGAATATACGTAAACTGAGTTGATAAAAAGGCTAGTTAGATATTTCGCTTTTTTAACGTTTCTGAGATTTATTTACAGAGCTATATGTAATTTGAGGATTTGTATTTATGCCCTTTTAGTGACGTTAGATAATTCTTGCTGTATAAATCTCATTGTTTGTGGATCAATTAGTAAAATTTAATTTCAATTGTCAAATGTTTTTGCAAAGACAAGCTTAACTTGCAATATAATTTTGCGAAGAAAAATCATTGTTAGTATTTCACCGCAATCAGTACCGCCTCCCTGTCCAGGTCACACGTTTTTCAAAGTAGTTGGACTTTCTTAAATGTTTTCATTTATGAGGCAAAAGAATTCCAAGTGCATTTCAAAGTATTACGGCCAGCATTGCACACTGCTGAGCCTATAGCTAGCATTTTTATTTTTATGAGAGATCAGAATATATCGCGTTCCACCGTTGCTGCTTTAGAGGTAAGACAATTAATTTGTTATGTGCACAGGGACCAAAGTTATCAGTATTGAACAGGCCAGAGGATTCAGCGCCTAAGGGGCTGAATGTATTTTGCAGTGGCTGTTTCTTTATTGCTGTTGGGAGTTGCATTGCCCAAACAGTTCGTATAAAGTTGTTGCTAACAATAACACAGAGTAAGCACACCACCTGCTGTTCAGAAAATTATGAACCTCTTCTTTCATCTCGTCGTCGGAGCTGGGTCGCTTTCCGGCCAAATATTCTTTTAACCTGTCCAGAAAGCTGTCATGTTCGGCTGCAAGACGGTGAAGAAATGCGCGGGAAGCATCAACTCGTTGCCGCACGTGGTCTTCAGTCAGCATGTGTGGCACCCATCTTGCGCACACCTTCCGGTAGTTCAATGTTTTCGTTAAAATTCTGTGAGGGTGCTTCGGAAAACCTCAGGAACCAACGTACAGAAATCATCCAGGGTGATCCGCCGATCTTCACGCATGCTTTGCTCAACCTTCAACACTGTCTCATCAGAAATTAACGGTCTCCCGCTCCTTTGTTCGTCGTGAATTTCGTTCGGTCCGACCAGCTGCAGACTCTCTACACTAGTTCCGAGCATTTTTGGCACCCATGCGCGACTCGCCATACACTTCCGTCAATTGGCGATGGATTTCAATCGGCGCAGTGCCCTTTGCGTTCAGAAACCGAATAACTGCGCGCAATTCGCACTTGGCGGTAACATCCAACGGGAGCTCCATTCTCATCGGCTGCCGAGCGAAAACTGAGCACCTGAGCGCGGCTTGCGAGTGTTTACACACAGCGCGTGAAGCACTCCTCATAATAGTGTGACCAACTGCCACACAAACAGAGTTCTGTGATGGAAAAAATAGGAGACCTTAAATTTGAGATTACCCCCGTACATAACTCAGCCACCAACATGTACAATAATTTACAGTATTTGGCGTAAACCTGAAGCCGACATGCATAAGGAAAAATCTGACCGACCATACGACGAGTTCTGAACGCTGCAAAGTGTAAAGTTAGGTTCTAAGTACGCTGTACGCAGTGAACGACGACGACCCGGATCGAAGGGTGGAGTACTGCGAGTGGTTTGAAGGCGTGCTTCGCGAGGATGAACGCTTTGCTGGGATGGTTATCTGCTCTTACGAGGCACAATTCAAGCAGAGCGTACTGGGAACTGCGTATACTGGACTGCAGAAAATCCCCCACGTTCACGCGGACAAACTTGCTAATGTATCCTGTGTTAACGTGTGGTGAGGTCTGACATCGCGAGGTTTGATTCGCTCATTCTTCTTCGAAGGTTCCGTAACTGACGAGGTGTATCTTCATATGCTGCAAACATCGATTTCACCTGCCATTCGAGAGGTGTTGCAAATGAAAGATTTTTACCTACAACAAGAGGGTGCTCCGCCTCACTATTTTACAGATATCAGAGCCTACTTGGATGAAAATCTGCCTGGACGATGGGTAGGTGGAAGAGCTGTTGAGCACCCACCACGGCCTCCAGACCCTACACCTCTACGGGGGACCTTGAGAAATGTTTATCAACAGAAGCCAGCTACACTGAACAGGCTACGAGAAACCATCGAGGCGTCCCGTGCGGCAACATTGACAGCCGTAGTTCGGTCAACAGTTCAGTGCCATCTACTTTGTTTGGGATCACTTTGAAGGCATAAAATAACATACTCCTCCATGCTCGAATTGTAACGGTATGTCATTTTGTTCCATTAATATAGACTCTCAAGGAGTGTCTATACTTTTCTGGATGTCTCTGTAGTACACTCCTGGAAATGGAAAAAAGAACACATTGACACCGGTGTGTCAGACCCACCATACTTGCTCCGGACACTGCGAGAGGGCTGTACAAGCAATGATCACACGCACGGCACAGCGGACACACCAGGAACCGCGGTGTTGACCGTCGAATGGCGCTAGCTGCGCAGCATTTGTGCACCGCCGCCATCAGTGTCAGCCAGTTTGCCGTGGCATACGGAGCTCCATCGCAGTCTTTAACACTGGTAGCATGCCGCGACAGCGTGGACGTGAACCGTATGTGCAGTTGACGGCCTTTGAGCGAGGGCGTATAGTGGGCATGCGGGAGGCCGGGTGGACGTACCGCCGAATTGCTCAACACGTGGGGCGTGAGGTCTCCACAGTACATCGATGTTGTCGCCAGTGGTCGGCGGAAGGTGCACGTGCCCGTCGACCTGGGACCGGACCGCAGCGACGCACGGATGCACGCCAAGACCGTAGGATCCTACGCAGTGCCGTAGGGGACCGCACCGCCACTTCCCAGCAAATTAGGGACACTGTTGCTCCTGGGGTATCGGCGAGGACCATTCGCAACCGTCTCCATGAAGCTGGGCTACGGTCCCGCACACCGTTAGGCCGTCTTCCGCTCACGCCCCAACATCGTGCAGCCCGCCTCCAGTGGTGTCGCGACAGGCGTGAATGGAGGGACGAATGGAGACGTGTCGTCTTCAGCGATGAGAGTCGCTTCTGCCTTGGTGCCAATGATAGTCGAATGCGTGTTTGGCGCCGTGCAGGTGAGCGCCACAATCAGGACTGCATACGACCGAGGCACACAGGGCCAACACCCGGCATCATGGTGTGGGGAGCGATCTCCTACACTGGCCGTACACCACTGGTGATCGTCGAGGGGACACTGAATAGTGCACGGTACATCCAAACCATCATCGTTCTACCATTCCTAGACCGGCAAGGGAACTTGCTGTTCCAACAGGACAATGCACGTCCGCATGTATCCCGTGCCACCCAACGTGCTCTAGAAGGTGTAAGTCAACTACCCTGGCCAGCAAGATCTCCGGATCTGTCCCCCATTGAGCATGTTTGGGACTGGATGAAGCGTCGTCTCACGCGGTCTGCACGTCCAGCACGAACGCTGGTCCAACTGAAGCGCCAGGTGGAAATGGCATGGCAAGCCGTTCCACAGGACTACATCCAGCATCTATACGATCGTCTCCATGGGAGAATAGCAGCCTGCATTGCTGCGAAAGGTGGATATACGCTGTATTAGTGCCGACATTGTGCATGCTCTGTTGCCTGTGTCTATGTGGCTGTGGTTCTGTCAGTGTGATCATGTGATGTATCTGACCCCAGGAATGTGTCAATAAAGTTTCCCCTTCCTGGGACAATGAATTCACGGTGTTCTTATTTCAATTTCCAGGAGTGTATGTGCTAGATATTATACTCAATGTTCAGAACGAACAAAATAGTTAAATAAAATAACAGTTTATTTCACAAATATGTCTACTTTAACAGCTCTGGCTCGCATTCGTACTCATCACTATCTCTAAAATTTCATTTTCACTATTGTCTGTGTCATTCTGGGTTGTTCGCCATGTAAGTCACGACCCTTTAGATGAGATACTATATATCGCAATTACTGTTTGCAACACACACACATACTAGGTAACATTGTGACTGAGCGGTTCTAGGCGCTTCAGTCTGGAACCGCGCGACCGTTACGGTCGCAGGTTGGAATCCTGCCTCGGGCATGGATGTTTGTGATGTCGTTAGGTTAGTTAGGTTTAAGTAGTTCAAAATGGTTCAAATGGCTCTGAGCACTATGGGACTCAACATCTTAGGTCATAAGTCCCCTAGAACTTAGAGCTACTTAAATCTAACTAACCTAAGGACATCACACACACCCATGCCCGAGGCAGGATTCGAACCTGCGACCGTAGCAGTCCCGCGGTTCCGGACTGCAGCGCCAGAACCGCACGGCCACCGCGGCCGGCTTAAGTAGTTATAAGTTCTAGGAGACTGATGACCTCAGAAGTTAAGGCCCATAGTGCTCAGAGCCAATTTTGTTAACTTTAACTACTTGAGTCACTTTAAACCAGATCGCTATTTGTTTATTAATTACCTTTCACAACCTATCCATTCGTACTATAAATGAGCACTCTTCAACTTATCGCGCATTCACTGAGCTATTCATCGTCTACGTTAATCTTGCATTTTACGTTCACTGTATTACTATGTAAAGCTTTTCCTAAAAACTCTCACTGCCTCCGTTCGACTCACAAGACTTATTGACGTTTTTAAAACGCACGCGCGCTTGAATAAAAAACGTCATATTGTCAGTACTACAATGCTGAACGACTGTGTGCCGGTTTACTGAAAAGCTTCGCCTCAGTAGATACAGAACGTCTACAAGGATTATGGGAGGATGTCGCTCACCGATTTTGATTTTGACGAAGGAAACATCAAAGAATTTCGTTGTAGTATTGACAACTGCCTAAACGAGGACGGCCAGACATGTTACTGAACTCATCTGTTTCAGTTTTGAAAAATCAAGAAACCGCGAGACAGTTACTTAATCCACAATCTTTTATTGTGGACAATTTTCAAAATGGACTTGTATATTTGCGGTTGTCCCATAAGAAGGACTCTGTCCATTTCCTTCAACTTACCTTTTAATCATTCATAATATCATTGAGTCACTATGTCAGGTTCTCAAGAGAAGTCATCATACTGACTAGAAGACTAATATTATGACTGTTAGACAGCAGTTCTTTTTGAAATAGTTAGCTTTAAATAAGTGTTGAATGTTCAGCATCTGCAGTGTTTATGCTTAATCGCCACTTCATGCTCCAAGTTCCTGACTGTAAGTGCCCGTAGCTGTGTGAACGCCACGATTCTCCTTAATTACAACAAAAATCTTTGAAGCTATGTTAAAATTACATATGTTATTTGAACAATGATGTATCACAAATCCTTACAAATCATTCCAAATGAAGCACTTACGTCCGCCAGAGAACTTCTGAATGTCGCCCCCCCCCTCCACCCCCCACCCCCCCCCCCCCTACATAGCTCACAGGCGGGGTGTTTCCGAGGACCACGGCACTTTCGTCTGAAGTTTGTCTGCAGATTCCATGCAGAGACGTCCACTATTGCTTATGTCCTACACGAAAATGCTCCTGGCCACTTCTTAACGAAGCGGACTGCTCGACGCGAGATTACGTGCGCCACGGGCCACATGGCGTAAGCGGCAATGATGAGCGAGCCGTCCGCCAGGTGTCTCTGGCGAGAGTGGGCATCGCGGCGTTACCATGGCGACCGCTCGCCGCCTTTTACTCTCTGCAGAGGGACCACGTAGTTCAGTGTGCCGGCGACTACGGAGTGCGATGGAGGCGCGGTGGAGAGTGCTGTTGATATCGCTGCTGGCGTGTAGCGCTGTCGCGCAAGACGTCGAGAGCGTCTACACGCAACCGCCGGAGGGACTGCTCACCGAACCCATCACCGTGTGCCCCTTCAACGACACGTGGCCGTGCGTGCCCAAGTGCTGCCACATGGGCTACTCGCTGGCCAAATCTTCGGAAGGCTGTCAGCCCTCGAACCTCCCTTTCGACCCGATATTCGCCGGCGGAATCGACGTCGGCCCCAACTGTCTCAACTGCAACCTCATTGTGGGTGAACCTTGTCCGAACAAGTGAGTCAAAACTTCATTCATGGAAATTCTAATTTTGCATAATTTAAGATTTCGAGGTAGTTGGCAGTCAAGATACAACCATGAAAGTTACTGGACAGCGTCTTTTTCATGTCTTATCATTAAAACACTGTTGTGAACTTCTTTGGAAGTTCTCAAATTCTGGAGGAGCTGGGTTACAAAAATCCCCTCCGGCAATCAAATCTTGTTTTCTCATTGTTTTCTTAAATCGCTGAAGATGTAGTGTTAACAACCGTCCTGGTTTTTGCGAACATGTCTGGTTTTTCCGCGCTTTTTCTGGTATGTCAGGCTAGAAAATGTTAGACTGTTTGATAACCAAGTTTCATTTTCTAACGAATTTCAGTGTAGCCTACCTAACTGGACTGGACTATAAAAGGCACATCCTTGGCTGTATTTTTGTCAAGAGATTTACAGCCAGTGGAGTCATTGTTTGTAGAAACGTTGCGTTCGTAGTCTACGTATACTGTATATCGATACGAGATATTGTAGTTTGTCTGTTATTGTCCCATTACTTTCGCGCTTGAGAACTACTTGTTAGTTAACCATTTGAAATTGAAGTTTTCCTATGTCTTCGACATTAGATGACTCATTTAGAATTTTTGTGAAGTACCGTCAGTGTATGCCATTGCATCCTACTAATTAGAAGTATGTCAACTTCTAAGGGTAAACAGGAGTGACCGCAGAAAAAGGCAGTGCAAGTTCTTAGACAGTTAAAAGCAAAGTTATACGCCTTGTATTTGGACGAAAATAAAATTTAAAAGGAAACACCACTGGAAAAGGTTGAATGTTGTTTAAATTTAACGGCCTTCTTTATGTAATAAATAGTGTTGTTTAATAGTACAGAAGGTATTTCATGTTTTGTTCTTCTCGAGCAGTTTAGAGTATGTTTATTACCACGCTGTGAAATATAAAGTTTATCGAGCCTAAATAAATTGTCATGCTTTTTTTTTTTTAATGTCTTATTTTCGTGAAGAACTGTTCTACATTCGATAATTTTGAGTTTACAAACCTATTAAGAAGTGTTTTATTGATAACACTAAGGTCTGTTTAGGGTAAAAGTTACGTAGAGGACATCACTTGCATATAGCAAATATCTACATAATATGCATAAAAATATTCACAGAGAATGGTCCCTTATCTAACACACGTTTCCAAACTTACCTTGAAGTTTTTCATAATAATTTATTTATATATGGCGCGAACGTAAACAGTAGGTTATGCTACAGGTCAGTCTTTACCACAACCTGTATTCGGGTTTAGGTCTGTTCCATCAGTCGCATAGAGATGCGTGCATAAGTTCTTTTACATTTTGTGGTATGTGACTTGAAGTATTACCAAGGGACAGACATGACATTCACTCAAGAAGTCATCAAAATTCGTAATGAAGAGATGACTGAACTACATGAGCTACTCGACTATAGCCGACGACCATTCACCATGTCTGAACAGTTTGTATACAGCAAATAATATTCGTAGGCTCCTGCTTAAACGTACTCCGCTACATCGAATACACCACTGAAGTGGCACGGCAGATTTTTTTTCCTCTTAGTGTTATATCACCGACCCGGTGCTTGGTTGTTACCTAACAAAGACAGCTGAATACAAGCGTCGAAGTGCGACACTGCACATTTTTCGAAGTTTAATTCTTTTTGCTTTACATAATCTACAATGTACTGACTCACCTACTGTAAATGTCAACATTTTCTCTCATACTCTATTGTTTTCAAAGTATGTTGCACTAATCCACATTGGTCATGGATGACAAGAGATGTTGTACAACTGGACAATTAATGCAATGCTCCTGTGTCATTTAGATGTTTTCAACGTGCAAGAAAGAAATTGAAGTTAAAATCTTCTGGGTTATTAGGCCGCGTCATGTTTCTTCTAAAATGTTCGACGTTTCGACCCCTCTGCTGGGATCTTCCTCAGGATCTTTTGGTGTCCACTACCGCTAGAACACTGTAGTGGTGGACACCAAAAGATCCTGAGGAAGATCCCACCAGAGGGGTGGAAACGTCGAACATTTTAGAAGAAACATGACGTGGCCTAAAAACCCAGAAGATTTTAACTTCAGTGACAACGGCCACGAAAGCCTGCAGACTTAAATAAGAGAGATATTGGTTGCTGTAAATCAGGGACTCAGGATTGGTACCATTTTCCCTATTCCCACCTGAACAGGTGGAAACACGACAGTTGTCATGTAGGTGACGTATTACGTATTCTCAATTGCAGAACCACATAAGTTGCCTTGTCGGCTTTCATAATTAATCCGCAAGCATACAAACATTGACGAGAGCCTACACTTCTTGATGAAATAAGAGCTTGATGCTATTACCGCAGAGAGCTGTGAAGTTACGCACTGGGCGAAAAGTGCGTGGGTCGAATTTACAGGAGGCATCAAGGGTATACAAAGAAGAGTGGTGCAAATGGATGCAGGCTTGTTAAACTGACGCGAAGTTTGAGATACCCTACGCCGAAAAATTCTCAACTGCCTAATTCTGGAATAAGAAAGCCTATTATCACGCGAAAACGTACGTAGAAAATTTAGAAATCATCTCTAGAGCGAAATCTGAGACGATTCTTCAGCCTCCTTCATGTTAGTAACAGTATATCTAAATTACCGTACTTTCAATACAGCAACTTATGGTGCCATAAGAAGTGCGCCCTGTGACGCACTAAGGTATTTTTAAAGCTACAGCCTAGAAAATCATTACTCTTGTCCCGGCAAGAAACTTTAAATGGAAACAGAGGAAAAAATACATTAATCACAATTCGCACGATCTTAAAGTTAATAAGAGGTTGGTACGAGCGAGTACATCACCGTTGTGTGTGCCATGTAATACTTGGTCCCGGTATCCTCAGTGTTGCATGGAGTGCCACAACTTCAGCCCAGTAAACATGCGCCGGTACACGACTGCAGAGGACTGCAGGCACATGCTGGGATGTCACTCGGTCTCAGGCCCCTCAGCTTTGTACTCAGTCTGCAGGCCACAAAGAGACGTTTCGTAGCAACTATTTGTATTCTTTGTTACGGGCACGTGCTGTCCGTTTGTGGTTGCCTAGCTCTGTATCACACAGAAAGCGGCGAATGTATTACCCACATACACACGAGCAAAGCTGGGTGGAGTCCGGGCCTTCACATACAGATAGTGTCGCTGCGTTTTTCTACATTACCCCAGAAAAGCTTCGCTATTGATCAAACTGACCACGACTCCTCACTGCCGATGTACTCAGTCAGGTTTTTCTGTGATTTTTCCCGGGGCGGGTCCTTTGGTAAGCACGAGTCCGTTCTTTTCTCATCCGCCTACAACAGAGCTCTGTAATTTATCCGCATCGACTGCACAGTAAGCTGAAACCTTGTTCCTACTTGTTCTTCCTCGCTCAGCTTCCTGAGTGACGCCGATGCATTTGACAGCATGAGAAATGAAATAAGACTTTCACAGTTTGTCCGTGTTTCTAAGTAGAAAATTTCGGTACGCTTCATCTAAATACGCGTTGGCAAATTTGCACTGTAACTTCAGACAATGAGATTGAGGTTGTCAGCACTGACACATCCACTATTGTGTCCAGTTTCGAAGATTTCAAATTTCCGTGTATTTACCCGGTGAAGATTTCTTCCAGGAAGTTCTTTAATTTTGATTCCGTCATTTATTCGCAGCTTAGCTAGGTATTCTGTTTCATAACTATGTGGAAAGTAAAAATCGGTTTCTCGTATTTTTTTGTCTCTCGACAATGATTGGAAGATCTTAACTAATGCTGGAACTGCGGTAGGTAAGTAGTGATCATCCATATATCATACAAAAGGCACGGAGAAGGGAATGCGTTAAAAAGTGCCTTCTGTAATTGGGCAAATATTCTCAATTGTTATTAGACATAATTATATCTTTATCTGGCCTTGTTATCGGTATAGGTTATTTTATTTTCCAGAAACAATATGCCACTGATGAGAAAAAGAAAGGTGGAAACACTATGAAAAAGTAAGATAAGACATTGTCCTTGCATCTCTAGGTGGGATATGTGTTGATACCTTTTAACTCGATTTTTGTGCAAGAAATAGTTGAAGTTTCATGTAAAAGAACGTAAATAAGAAACCATTAAGTGTGTAAAAGAATAAAGATGTTCTCGCGTAGTTAATAGTGAATTAACACTGAGTGTGGAGAATTACATATCTCATCAAGAATACAACTGAGTAAAAGGTTGAGCTATCGAAGTATTATTGACAAGTGAAGCAGCTATAGCATTACAGTGGCTGATAAAAATGCCATCTTTCAAGATTTTGGTGATCAACGTAATAAATGCTGATGAAGAAGAGAAATTTACAGAGTAGTGGCGGTTCGGAATTGCTGGCAGGTAAAAAGCTGAAGACTAATGACTGTACGAATGATAACATAAAACCCATTTTATGAATGAACTGCAGAACTCTGCTGAGAAAAATTCTTATCTAGTTAACAACGCCAACGTTGCAAAGTTATCACCTTATCTTGTCCCAGAAGACTCTTTCACAATTAACAATGAAGCTCTACGAAATAGTGGAGTTTCTCCCATTTCTAGACCGTAAGCTGTTTGCGAGACTCTCCTTCGGATTGCCAACTCAGACTGTGTGACATACCGTCAGTTTACGACCCTCCTGCAGTCAACAGACCACGTACTTGCCAAGGATTTGCCGGATACTGCTGAGTGTGGACAACACGTCGGCGACAAGTTTCTATTTAGACCTCGCTGACAAACCCATTAAGTGCATGCCGCTGCCTTGTGTAGTAGTTTCTTATTTTAGTTCCCTTACGCTTGCACTGCGTCACTCCTTATACAGCTTGATGTGCACGTCCCAGCTCAGATACGATTTTCAGCACCCGTCGTTGACAACAATCCATAGATTCTTCGTAAGGTAGCCTATTTTTTAACTACAAAATGACTCTTTGGTCATTGTCACTAGTGCTATGGTGCAAGACCCAGGACGTAAGAGTTTCGTTAAATAAATAAAAAAGTGTGAATAGGACTCTCGCTCGGAGGGTTACGAACAAACATTATTATGTATGCCGACAGTTCATTCATCTTGGGAGTCCAGAACATCGACGATTTTTGTCCCCTATCGATATCGAGCGGACACAGTCGGATAACAAATGCAAAGAAAAATATTATTTTCGTGTGATATAACTACAAATTAACAATTATAGGATTTCTCCTTTACTTGTAATGTGCAACCTTGTTTCTTGCCAAATTTCTTGAGTCTAGGCCAACAGCAAGTACCCTATAGGTTTTGATGAGTGAGTTTGCGAATATTAAAATAGGACATACATGGCCGGCCCTTGAGTGAACCTTAAATTTTTTACACCGTCAGGGGACCACCAGACACTAGCGCGCGCAAGAGAGAGAGAGAGAGAGAGAGAGAGAGAGAGAGAGAGAGAGAGAGAGAGAGAGAGAGAGAGAGAGATATATATGTATGGACAACCGAGTGGTCCTATAAGGGTTCCTTAGTAATAGAGGTATGGAATCCTAAAAATTACAATGATTAATAAGTAACGAGAAAATGTAGTGGCGTTTAGTCAATCATCGAAACCTTGTACCCATATCTAGGATTAAATCAACGGACGGGCGGAGGTTCGAGTCCTCCCTCGGGCATGGTTGTGTGTGTTTGTCCTTAGGATAATTTAGGTTAAGTAGTGTGTAAGCTTAGGGACTCATGACCTTAGCAGTCAAGTCCCATAAGAGTACACACACACATATCAAGGACCTTAGTAGTGGTTCAAACAGTTAGAACGTATAACATCACTGATGCCTTCCATCATATGAGCATGTTCACTTTGCCACACGTCCACACGTCTCATCTTCTCGGAGCAAATAGCCTGCATACGAGCACAGGTCCCGTCTCTCCCTCTGTTTTTTAATAGGCTATGGTTCAGTTTGTCCCAGTAATCCATGTTTTTGATGTTGGTCCTTGAATGGCCTTTTCACAGTAATTGAGCATAAAGGGTTTAGTGTCTCCCTTTAAATTTTCATAGAATTATCCATTTTCACCAATGACGTACGTGGCAAATTTCGTACAGTATATGTAATATATTTCCGTATCCATTGAAAGGTTTTTTGCCACAGATTACGTGTTCATCCCGTTTTGATAGAATTTTAATTGCTGTGGAAAATTCTTAAGAATTTGGAGAGTAGCTGATGTTGGTAAATTAAACTGTAAACTAAATTTCGTAGTAAAGACTGCAATAATAAAACATTCCTTCAGCTACTTACGTACGATCAACTGGCGGAGTTAAGGACTTAATACACGTGGTCTTAAAGATGTGTACAGTTGACGCGAGACTGGCGCGTGATAAAGCATCTGCCCCCCGGTCGCAAACAGACCACCACGGGTCGCCGTGGCCTTTATCAGTGTGTCCGACAAACGCATCAGATAGCGGCAGACGAGTGAGTATCGCAGGGCCACGCGAGGTACGTACAGCTATCTCGAAACACACGCGCCGTGTAGCCATTCTATACAGTTACCTTTGTTTCTAGCTAGTCTGTAGTCGATGGCTACCATTTTATTTACTAAAGGAATTAAGGGGCAGACTTCTCACAACGAAATCTTATTACCCAGTGTTCATTCATAGACGCAACTTGATTTACTATGGAAAAAAGCGCTCCGGTATTCGAATAAAATGTACCACGGAAGCCATGAGTAGAGGAGTTTGCAATGTTAACTGGATAAACTGGCAACATAAAAGTATTATCTAGTAACTGTGGTGTAATAACATGATACCGGTGAGGACTTACTGGGTGCAATGCTAATAACACTGCCGCTTTTTTTTTTTGTTTTTTTTTTTAATTTGGCATGCGTGGATCAGTTAAATTTACAGCGTACCTAATCTGCTGTGGCTCAAAATTCGCAAAGCGACTTGAGTTGATACTTCACTATAATTGTGCAGACGTCACTGAAACAAGTTAATGAAAAAGTCCTCAATTGTGAAGCTTAAATAAGAACCTTTAACCTTAACCAAAAAATTCACACAAACCTAATGGTTACAGTCGAAAATATTTGACAGTGTCGTAACAGCTACAGGCACGTAGGGAGATTGACGTAACCATCCTAGGAAGTTTTTGCTGCTTTATTATTATTCCTTATAGTGCTTAGAATCTCTCGACGTTCAGTAACATTTCCGTATTTGTGACCACATTGTGATGTACAAAGGAAAATTAACTTACCTGTGGCACGTCGGACGTAATTTGGTTGTCTTCCATCTGAGAAAGGCATAGCGATCTTTATTTTCTACAATTTTCGGGCCATCACATACTCTGATATTACACAAGCACTTAGATGGTCGATGTTGATGTGACGTAAGAGAGCATACCACCTACAGGTCGTCGTTTGTTAATCTTCAGCACAGTTGTGGCACATACTTTACTGTAACAAACGATGCTCTGATACGATGCACTTCTCAAGTCAATTCGCGAAATTCAAAGTTTTACGAGCCTGTGGAATGCCGTACGAGAGTGCTAGCCGCCCAGAAATGGCTTTAGCGCAACGCCTAAGGTGGCAGACCAGAATTTCGCCCGTATTGCGTTATTCTTACCATTTTTATCTTTTTCCTAATCTTCTATCAGGTGCTCGCATCACTACAACGAGTCACCTTTCTACGGAAAGGATTGGTGGTGGTGGTGGTATTACGATAATGGTATATTATACGATTATATATGGAGCGCTAGCATCGCTGCAGCTGTCTGACATCTAATGTCTATCAATATGGCTTCGAAACTCACATGCGTCGCATCTACAACGAAACTGATAGAAACGTACGAGGCAAGTGGACTGCTGTACGACTTCATTTTCCGGAATGCAAAAATAGAGCTGGAGCCATAAAAAAAAATTGCGGAGGGCATTAGCGGTGAAGTGCGGCAAGGGTGTATCCCCGAGGATATAGGGGAGAAAATCTAAAACTGTTGTAGAAATAAAATTTTTTTTATTAATGACTATAGTATGTACTAAGCAGTTATTTGCTGTCAGATATTCCTCCTTCAGTGCTTCATAAGTAGCACCACACGCTTCTGATAACTATTTCACTCAATGTGCACTGCGCTATTAGAGTGCTATACTGTCAACTAGAGTAGTTTCCTCCTGTTTGCGAGAAATTGCAGAGTTCCGGTAAGTCTGTGTTTTGCGAAATAGCGTTCCTGAGGTGAGTGTTGTGCCTCGTAATACAAGCAGCCACTTTCTTGAGGACGTACGGAAATGTATTACTCTTGTACATTCACAAGTAACTTTCATACGACTTTACTTCCTCGGCTTACGGCTCCTGGAACAGATTTTGTTGCACACTTTTAGCATCTCGCCATCAAACATCGCAGCTTCAACCAAGAACGTCCCCTTTTTCTTATCTTCTGCTCCTCTTCCGAATGTAAAGACAATGCAGTTGTTGTGCACGTAATTGCAGAGCGCACAGCCTCCGTTAAAGAAAAGTTGGTGACAATGTGGTACCCCTATTTGCGCCACGTCAAATACCTTTGTTAAAGAAAATATGATGAATATTTGACCAAATTTCCTTGCCAAAGGAAATTTGATACTAAAATACTGGCCTATATAGCTGCATGAAACCACCAATAGTTATCTGGTTGGAGTCCAGACAGTGAGTACACGCAGTAGGGCAACTCGCAGCACCTGGAGAAGACTGCTGAGCCAGTCGTCGAGATCTTGTGCACAAAATGGAAGCAACTCGACTGAACACGTGGAAGCAAACCATTAGCCAATGACGCAGAGATAAGCTGAGCGACTGCAGTCAGTTATTTCACGGTGCATTGCTAACATGAGATTTTCTCTTAAATTTTATCCATATATTCGTTGCTGCCGGCAAATATAGTGTGTCCGTCGCGAGTGCAGTGAGGAGGCAAACAGAGCCGGCAGTTCCCAGAGACGGAGCAGCTTGTCGGCGATCCCACGCTGCAGCGGATAACGGCGCCCTGTGACGTCACTGACGTCCGGACCTGTGAGCGCCGTGACGTATCACGCGTCCTCTGGATGCTCTCGGCTCGGGTTACGCGGCTTTTAAGGGCCGACTGTTTAAAGGTCAGCCGTGGGCAGGGGACAGGGCGGTGATACAGGCAAACCGCTGCCTCACATTCGGGAAAGTTGGGTACGGACTCTTTGCTGACGACAAATGCTGTTACTTCCCCGACATTTCAATATCAAAAACAATCGATAAATTACTGACATTCAGTAATCTCAACGTCTGAAATAGCTTGTAAGCATAAAAGCGACTTCTTGTATACACTCTGAGGGTAAAACAGAGGGGATGTAGTAGCTTTCAAATCTGCCATTTTCTTTCATTTCAATATGAATTTACTGTGTGGTAGATCTGTACCAAACAGCCCTACCACAATCTTTTAATGAAGGACTACTTCAAATATCTTAATTTTCTTCATAGATGCAAATTCAGCAACCCTAGTGTAGGGCTCCCGCAAGCACGCAAGAGTGCCGCAACACGACGTGGGATGGACTCTACTAATGTGTGAACTAGAGGTGGACGGAATTGACACCATGAATCGTGCAGAGCTGTCCACAAATCCGTGAGAGCGCGAGGGGTTGGAGATCTCTTCTGAACAGCGCGTTGAAAGGCATCCCAGATATGCTCAATAATGTTCATGTCTGAAGACTTTGATGACCAGCGAAAGTGCTTACTCGGTGTTCCTGGAGCCACTCTGTAGCAATTCTGCAAGTGTGGAATGTCGCATTGCCCTGTTGGAATTGCCGAACTCCATCGGAACGCACAATAGGCATGAATGGTTGCAGGTGATCACAGGATGATCACGTGCGTGTCACCTGTCGAGTCGTATCAAGACGTATCGGGGGTCCTACGTCAATCCAACTGCACGCACCTCACACCATTACAGAGCCTCCACCACCTTAAACAGTCCCCTGCTGATACGCAGAATCCATGGATTCATGAGGTTGTCTCCATACTCTTACGAATCTATCTGCTCGACACAATTTGAAGAGACTCGTCCGACCATACAACATGTTTCCATTCATCGACAGGCGAGTGTCGGTGTTAATGGGCCCAGGCGGGCGTAAAGCCCTGTGTCGTGCAGTAATCAGGGGCACATGAGTGGGTGGGCCTTCGGCTCCGAAAGCCCATATCGATGATGTTTCGCTGAACGGTTCGCACGCTGACACTTGTCGATGGCCCAGCATTGAAATCTGCAACAATTTGCGGAAGTGTTGCACTTCTGTCACGTTGAACGATTTTCTTCAGTCGCCGTTGGTCCCGTTCTTGCAGGACCTTTTTCCGGCCGCAATTATGTCGGAGATTTAATGTTGTACCGGATTCGTGATATTCACTGTACACTCGTGAAATGGTCATATGGTAAAATCCCCACTTCATCGCTACCTCGGAAATGCTTTGTCCCATCGCTAGTGCGCCGACTATACCACCACGTTCGAACGCACTTAAATCTTGATAATCTGCCGTTGTAGGAGCAGTAACCGATCTAACAACGGCGCCAGACAGTTGTCTCACATAGGCGTTGCCGTCCGCAGGCCGTATTCTGCCTGTTTACAAATCTCTATTTGAATACGCATGCCTATGCCAGTTTCTTTGGCGCTTCAGCGTATTTTTATTACGCCTTACAGTTTTCGACAAAACGAATCACCTTCACAAGTCTACAAAATATAGGGATGTTATAACTCTTTAAATCTCGGCTCCACATTTATGTGAAGTATAACAAGTATATTACAGGAACGTACTTAGTATTGGTTTAGCAGATGTCAATACTTCCTTTATGGACGATAATCACGTACAATATGTACATTTTTGGACATGCCATGGCATTATGCTTCTATGAAGAAGATACTACCATTTGCTAAAGGAAAACTAAGTTTCTGGAATACACTTCTTATACTTAGCATAAATGTATAGCTAAGATCTAAAGATTTATAATATCTCTAAATTTTGTAGGGTTCTGAAGGTGACAAATTAATTTGTCGTAACCGGTAAGGCGCAATTACAAAATATTTGCAACTGACTCGCCGCGCGGGATTAGCCGAGCGGTCTAGGGCGCTGCAGTCCTGGACTGTGCGTCTGATCCCGGCGGAGGTTTGAGTCCTCCCTCGGGCATGGGTGTGTGTGTGTTTGTCCTTAGGATAATTTAGGTTAAGTAGTGTGTAAGCTTAGGGACTGATGACCTTAGCAGTTAAGTCCCATAAGATTTCACACTCATTTGAGCTTTTTTTTTTTCCTAGTGACTGAATTTTATTCTGATGAAATTTTAAACTTCATATAAACACGCTGGCGCCAAAATAGTCTTTTGTCAGGTACTGGGAGCAAGACACCATCTACATTCCTACGACGGTGTGCCCCTGCTACGACCAACGGAAGAGTGGTTCATAGTGCTGTATGCCGGAGACTTAGTGACGGCAGTTTCTCGGAGGCGACCAACTACGCGTATATCGCTGACTGCTAACCACGGGAGAGTGTCTTCAGTGAGTAACATCAGCATATAAATTGGACCACAGGTTAACGGATGCCGTTCTTTCAGCGTATGAGTTTTCGAAATGGTAGCAGAGCTATTTCGACTAGGCGCAAAACTAGAACCCGGTAAAGTACACTAATACCTGAAGATTCATTGTGCAGGTATTCCGGCTGACGCTTTCATCTCACAACGCAACCTTCGAACCAACAGAAATCGTTTCGTCGACTAGCACTCGTGTTTGCAACAATAAGGAACTCAGTGGGCATACAGTTGGATTCCCAGCCGTGAATACCACACATTACGTAAGTGGAAGGTGTCACTACTCGTAGGTCTGAAGTCTTGCTTTCCTTAGAACAAGTTTCCCATAAGAATGGTTCTTGTTTTCTGTAAAACAAATACTAAAGTTGAATGAGGTATACATCTTCTGTCCTGTTTTAGAGCAAGGGCTGATAATACTGATAAAGACATATGGATTTTGACAGCTGTAGGTAAAAATACAGCGGCGAGTTACAGAACTAATAAAGAAGAAAATAGTCCTATTAAACGTAGATCTCAAACCAGTCGTTTCCCCAGTACGGCGTAATGCGGTTCAATATCTGAAAACCTTGTAACGGACCCTCGGGGGATCTAAACTACAGACATGAATTTCAGGAAAACCACGTTGCAATAAGCGTTCCACGCGGCCACAGGTTATGTTCAACAATCCGAGGTGTGTTCCGAATGCATTGACTACCATCCACAACGCGTTTCCGGAATTCATCAACAGAGCTGTAATACACAAAAGCTGGTGCTGAGCGCTCGTCGGTAGCACACCGCGTCTTTTATTCGCCCACCGCGGCGCTCGTGGTCACAGCACCAAGTTACGACACCTGAAGATGGGCGTGTAAGAGCCAGAAACCGGTCGTGTGTTAAATAAAAGAACATTACAACTGTAGTGGTGTTTTCAACCTCTGGTATAATGCTCAGTTACGGATATTCTTCAGACAGAATTGTTTGTGTAATACGTCATATTGGGAATAGGAAATCGTATAAGAAAGTTTTGAAATAAGAAAAGAGTTAAGAGGATAAGATAGAATGAGTAGTAGAGATCACTTCACCTTCGCTGCCAGGGTGGTGGTTTCGGAATATAACCTCCAACCTGGCATCTCTGTGCAGTGCCTTCCAAGGTTACTTACTAAGGCATGTTGATGTGCTAGCCTACTTAATTCTAGGGTTCGCGTTTGACAAGTTTGCCGTGGTGCCTTGTACAATAACCTGCCACACTAGGTTATCCATTCTACAGTGTGCATGTATACTTTGTGATGAAAGATTACGGCGTGGATGCTACGTATTCTCTCTTGATGTTTTTATAGTATGATTACACTTATTCTAACTTCCGCTATCTGTTAAAAATATGTTACAGTATCAGGTTTAATGTGGCGTCTGGTACCAAATCGGCCGCGGTTACATAGCATCTATGTTTAATATTCCCATTTTCTGGTATCCACATGTTGTTCTTCGTAGGTCCTCGCACGAAGACACGAAGGTATTCGAATGTACGGAGACGGCCTGCAAGACTGTCTTCATCAGAAGATGAGAAAAGCTAATGTGTGCCTTCCGAAACGTCGCGGGTACACTGCGGATTCACGCCGCAAAAAACCCGAGAAAATTTTATTCCAATGACACACCGCGAGGACCTTCGTTAGCATATTGTTCGAATGTCGTTGTGCGTATATCTGCTGAAACTGAGGAGACAGGTGGCACCGCGGAGATACGAGGGTCGCTCCAAAAGAAACGCACACTATCTTTGCAAAAAATACAGTTTTCATTCTGCATGTGTGAAAGTTTTACAGTGTGTAGATACATCCTTCCCGCTTGTTTTCAAACTTAGTTCAACCTGTTCCCGTGAGTGGCGCCGTCACAGCATGTCTTAAAGATGGCTGCTACACTTGACGTTCGTCAGAAGCAACGTGCTGTCATAGAAGTCCTGTGCTGTGAAAACGAGACAGTGGGGAAACATCCACAAGAGGTTGAAAAAGGCGTATGGAGATGCTGCTGTCGATCGCAATACAGTTACTCAGTGGGCACGCAGGTTACGTCTTTTCCTAAATCACAGACCGGGCGCTAATGACCATAGCAGTTTTGCGCCCTAAAACCATAACAAAAAAAGCAGGTTACGTGATGAAAGCGGGCACAGCAATATTGAGGATTGTCCTCGCAGCGGCAGACCTCGTACTGCATACACTCCAGACAATGTTCAGAGAGTTGACGAATTGGTGACTGCTGACAAACGCATCACAGTGAATGAATTGTCGCGCTACGTTGGGGTAAGGGAAGGAAGAGCTTGCAGAATACTGAAAGTGTTGGCGATAAAAATGGTTTGTGCCAGGTGGGTTCCGAGGATGTTGACAGTGGCTCACAAAGAAACAAGAAAAACGGTATGAAGCGCACTTTTGGAACAGTACCAGAATGGTGGAGATGAATTTCTTGGAAGAATTGTGACAGGTGATGAAACATGGCTCCATCATTTTTCACCAGAGACAAAGAGGCAATCAATGGAGTGGCATCATGCAAATTCACCCAAGAAAAAATAATTCAAAACCACACCTTCTGTTGGAAAAGTTATGGCTACGGTGTTTTTCGATTCCGAAGGACTCTTGCCTGTGGACATCATGCCAGGTGGAACCACCATAAATTCTGATGCATAGGTGACGACACGGAGGAAACTTCTAGCTCGACTGAGTCGCGTTCGACCACATCGGCAAAAGCAGGATGTTTTTCTGTTGCATGACAATGCACGGCCACATGTCAGTCAAAAAAACCATGGAAGCGATCACAAAACTCGGATACACAACACTGAACCACCCGCCTGACAGTCCTGACCTGGCTCCATGTGACTATCATCTCTTTGGGAAACTGAAAGACTCTTCGTGGTACAAGGTTTGAAGATGACTCCCTTGTACACGCTGCCAAACAGGGCTCCAACAGATTGGTCCAGAATTTTACTGTGCGGGTATACAGGCGCTGGTTCCAAGATGGCGTAAGGCAGTTGAGAGGGATGGAAATGATGTGGAGGAATGAAAATATTGTTCCTAAAGGATGTATCTACACACTGTAAAACTTTCAAACATGTAGAATAAAAGAGTAATAAAAATAGTGTGCATTTCTTTTGGAGTGACCCTCGTAGATGGCGCCGACGCTATCGCATTCGGCACAACGTAATTTTGTGGCACACTTTGGTCTCATCACTTGAAGAGTCTACAAACTGTCAGTTACTGATGCTAGTGCGTCTGTGCGATGCACTAGTGTGCTCTGGACTATACGCTAGCTTGCAGTTCGCATTCTAATGCGATGACATAACACGCTCCTCTGCTGTTCAATATAGCGTAAGAGACTGTGACCTTTCAGTATATTAACTGAAGCTGTTCTGTGAAAACTGGCCTGATAGTGATGAGTCAAACAGCTCGTTTATCAGTGTCGCGCTACTGCACCGTCACGTCATCTGCGCCAAAAACGACGACAAAAAAGATAAAACTGGAGAGTCCAGCAGCTGTAAAAGGCGGCAGATAGGTGACCTCTGATTCCTCAGTGCGGAGATATGATAGATGGCTTCTTACAAATTTGATATCCTTCTCCTCTAGAAGAATGTTATCTAAATGCGGTAGAGTTCTGTGAAACGCGTTTTCTTGTTATAAATTTGCTTGTGCATTGTTCGTGATTTCGCGAAGAACTTAGCTTACATAATTTCGTCAAACCTTATCTGACACTCCAGTGTGTTGACAGATGTGGCACTGGGCTCCATAATTCACTTGGTATCACATGTATTAAAATTAAATGAACCGCTCTCTTGCAGCGTATAGTTTCATGGTAAACCTGTATGGATTTGACTGCTAGGATGTGCAGGATTCTTTTATAATATTTGATTTGCAGCTACAGCTGAATTTGTTCGCCCAAGTGTACACACTTTCTCTCCAGACAGGTTATGGGCGAGGCTGAATCTTAAACAATAAGTGGAATGAGCAGACGAGATGAATATATGCGTGAGCCAGTATACTGAAAAATTGAGATCTGCAGCTAGCAGCCTGCCGTTGTGGCCGAGCAGTTCTAGACGCTTCAGTCTGGAACCGTGCCACCGCTACGGTCGCAGGTTCGACTCCTGCCTCGGACATGGATGTGTGTGATGTCCTTAGGTTAGTTAGGTATAAGTAGTTCTAAGTTCTAGGGGACTGATGACCTCAGATGTTGAGTCCCATAGTGCTCAGAGCTATTTGAACCATTTTTGAAGCTAGCAGAAATGAGTAACATTGGCATTTCGTGACAGCAGAGAATTTGTGCCCCACCGTTATTTTCAATTTTATAAATGTGATCTCTCCAAGCCAAATTTTAACTTCATCAGCTGAGCCTTACAGCAGATACGCTATTCAGGAGTTGGGGATCCAAAGATGACATTAGTGCTTTGTCCACTACACTTAATGTCACTTGGTCTTTTCGACTTACGGACTCAATTATGACGATCAACATTCTGCTACAGAGATCGAACTGTACACCTCAGATTAAACCGTCTTGGGACGAAATGGCTGTAGCACACAGTTGTACAAAGACCGTTCTCCCAGAGTCCATTCGGTGATGATATACTGGCCAAGCTGTGGGTCTGAGTCTGTTATGCTACAAGTAGAGTCCTCTGTTTCTAGAGACAACGCTGGTCGTCGATGACCACATATAGAATATTGCTGAAGCCATTCTAGCCGGTCACTTTGATCTCAAGTAGCCACGCTGTCAGATACAGCAGAGGTCGGTGGTTAGTTCTAATTCCTGTATTAGTGCGTGTTGGACATTTATTACTCTGATCTGTCCTCTAGCTACAGAAAACAATAAATCGTGTGGGAAAGATAAATAAATAAGTATTCGTTTATGATGAATTAACAGAAAGAAAGCCTAATCATAAAAACTGTTAAGAGTTAGACAAACCTTAGAAATCTTTCTCAAAAGGGAAAATAAACGCTTTGTACCAGCAAGACATAATTACTTCCACAGCTTTTTGTGGAACTCAGCGTGCTGCTGGGCATAAGCACGATTTTCTGGCCAGTAAAATCTGGCTCCTCCACGTCCATCCCTACGTCTACATCCATACTCCGCAAGCCACCTAACGGTGTGTGGCGGAGGGTACCTCGAGTACCTCTGTCGGTTCTCCTTTCTACTCCTGTCTCGTATTGTTCGTGGAAAGAAAGATTGTCGTATGCCTCTGTGTGGGCTCTAATCTCTCTGATTTTATCCTCATGGTCTCTTCGCGAGATATACGTAGGAGGGAGCAATATACTGCTTGACTCCTCAGTGACGGTATGTTCTCGAAACTTCAACAAAAGCCCATACCGAGCTACTGAGCGTCTCTCCTGCAAAGTCTTCCACTGGAGTTTATCATCTCCGTAACGCTTTTGCGATTGCTAGATGGTCCTGTAACGAAGCGCGCTGCTCTCCGTTGGATCTTCTCTCCTATCAACCCTATCTGGTACGGATCCCACACTGGTGAGCAATATCCAAGCAGTCTGCGAACAAGTGTACTGTAACCTACTTCCTTTGTTTTCGGATTGCATTTCCTTAGGATTCTTCCAATGAATCTGTCTGGCATCTGCTTTACTGACGATAAACTTTATAGGATCATTCCATTTTAGTCACTCCTAATGCCTACTCTCAGATAATTTATGGAATTAACGGCTTCCAGTTGCTGACCTGCTATATTGTAGCTAAACGATAAAGGATCTTTCTTTCTATGTATTCGCAGCACATTACACTTGTCTATATTGAGATTCAATTGCCATTCTCTGCACCATGCGTCAATTCGTTGCAGATCCTCCGGCATTTCAGAACAAATTTCCACTGTTACAACCTCTCGATATACCACAGCATCATCCGCAAAAAGCCTCAGTGAACTTCAGATGTTATCCACAAGGTCATTTATGTATATTGTGAACAGCAGCGGTCCTACGACACTCCCCTGTGGCACACCTGAAATCACTCTTACTTCGGAAGACTTCTCTCCACTGAGAATAACGTGCTGAGTTCTGTTAACTAGGAACTCTTCAATCCAATCACACAATTGGTCTGATAGTCCATATGCTCATACTGTGTTCATTAAACGACTGTGGGGAACTGTATCGAACGCCTTGCGGTAGTGAAGAAGCACGGCATGTACCTGGGAACCCGTGTCTATGGCCCTCTGAGTCACGTGGACGAATAGCGCGAGCTGGGTTTCACATGATCGTCCTTTTCGAAACCCATGTTGATTGCTGCAGAGTAGATTTCTAGTCTCCAGAAAAGTCATTGTACTCGAACATAATACGTGTTCCAAAATTCTACAACTGATCGACAATTAGAAATCTTTCTCAAAGGGG
This sequence comes from Schistocerca americana, assembly GCF_021461395.2. Classification (NCBI taxonomy): domain Eukaryota; kingdom Metazoa; phylum Arthropoda; class Insecta; order Orthoptera; family Acrididae; genus Schistocerca; species Schistocerca americana. The sequence goes on along the minus strand of NC_060119.1, from coordinate 928,312,916 downwards.
AAAATTAACGCTTTGTACGAGCAGGACAACTACTTTCACAGCTTTATGTGGAACTCAGCGTGGCTGCTGGGCATAAGCACGATTTTCTGGTCAGTACAATCTGGCTCCTCCACGTCCATCCCTACATCTACATCCATACTCCACAAGCCACCTGGCGGTTTGTGGCGGAGGGTACCTAGAGTACTCTGTCGGTTCTCCCTTTTATTCCAGGTCTATAGTTCTGCACATCTGTTAGAGGTCCCTTCTTGAAAACAGGGATGACCTGTGCCCTTTTCCAATCCTTTGGAACGCTACGCTCTTCTAGAGACCTACGGTACACCGCTGCAAGAAGGGGGGCAAGTTCCTTCGCGTATTCTGTGTAAAATCCAACTGGTATCTCATCAGGTTCAACGGCCTTTCCTCTTTTGAGCGATTTTGTTTTTCTATCACTGTCATCTATTTCGATATGTACCATTTTGTCATCAATGCGACAATCTAGAGAAGGAACTACAGTGAAGTCTTCCTCTGTGAAACAGCTTTGGAAAAAGACGTTTAGTATTTCGGCCTTTAGTCTGTCATCCTCTGTTTCAGTACCATTTTGGTCACAGAGTGTCTGGACATTTTGTGGCTTAGGAATCCCTCGATCTTCAATGTTGGGGTGTAGTCACCGAAGCACTGTGACCGTGTGTGAACTAGGAAAAATTTGAGACGTTAGAGGAAACTGCAAATAATCTTCAAATTAAAGTGGCTGTGTAAGTGCAGATAAAGACTATCATCGGCTGAAGTGCGCCAAAAGTTTCATACCTTACCTCCACAACGAGTATGTTAAAGAGAGCTGTCTTTAGTAGGAATAAAGAAGAGTGCAGCTAGTAGGTGGCAGTGACCGTGTTGTTTGGCTCGAATCCGGCCGTTGCACAAGGAGGCGTTAGGTCTGCATTTAGCGACTGCGTCACTCTCGTTGAGAATAGTCCCGAGTCTTACTGGCACAGTGATAACGGCGTCAGGGGTACAATAGTCCCTGATCATTACGCGGTCGCTGGAGTCAACAGCGTCCTCCGCAGCGCTGACGACCCGCCTGAGTGATGTTTTGTGTGATGTGTTGGTGTGGCTTAAGAGGAGAACACGGCAAGTGCCATAACCCGACTTCCCAGAAACTTCTGTCAGTGGAAGAGCGGTCAAAATAAGCGAACACGTGTCGCGGCTTATCTGTAGATTTTCGTCCCTTTCTGAGAAAACTACGGTCAGTTTTTGAGGCACTTCATGTGCCTTTTAGCGAATGGCTAGTTCAACCGAAACGGTGGCACGGTTGCTGGCGTCACACTCCCGCGTCTCTTGGTCGAAACGCTCTACTATTTTAGCTTTTGGTTATCACTTATCTACCCATATCGATGGAAGATTACTACTACGCAAATGTTTTACAATTTATATTCAAATACCGTTGGCCTTATTCGCCTACTAATTGTATGTCTGGTGAGTGAATTTAACAAAATAAATGATCGGAAAATTTATTTTAAATTCTTTTCAGTCAAATTCCTGTTGTGTATTTTGGCTCATAATCAATTGCAAGTGCCAGTTTTCGGAAAGATGATCACTTACCAACGCGTGATACCTTCAGTAATGTTAACGACGTTCCTTTCCCGAGTGAGGTTCGTAGAAAGAAATGCCACTGTGGAAAACCTGCCTTCTCGCAATGCTCGTGGTGTTCGGAGATATATATTCGAATGTTTCTACGAACGGTATCACGCAAGAGAATGCACCAAATCTTCCCGAAGAATAAACATAAGAATAAAATATAACAATCAGGAACTGATACTAGAATGAAATATAAGATGAGAATTAAGAGATTGTAATCCCTGAAAGTACCATAAAACAAACGATGTAGGACACTTATTGTCAAACGCAGTTGTAATTTGATCGTTGATATGACGCCCTCATACCCCATACCTTGGTAAAAAGCATTCGTGTAGTAACCTTCTATGGGCATGGGTAGGTAAATGACAAGAATAAAATTAAAACCATTATCGGGTTTCGAACACGAGACGCAAAACGTAGATGCAGCGACGCTGGCCACTATCCCACCAGCTCTGCTTTTTTTATTTTTTTAATCTCATGTTGTTCGATATTGTTCGTTGCATTTGTTCGCAGTATCCCATGATACCCGTTAAAGTTCACTGATGATGCAGTAACTCAGTTTTTTTTTATTACAGGGAGGGGGGCAGAGGGAGGGTGAGAAGGGGGGAGGGGGAGAGGGGAGAAGGAGGGGGGAGGGAGGGACGGACGTTCAAATAGGGTTCTCGGAACCCCTTTGTAGTAGTCCTGATGAACATACAGAAATTTTGTGCACTTAAAATTCAGTCTGAGGTGTAAAAACTTGATAGTTTAGCGTTCCTTCAGTTTTACTTAAGTAAATTATCAAAATTTCACTAGCCGATGAATTTCTTTTCATAGGAGTGACATGCCCTGTTGTAACAGGGAAAATTTACAAACTAGCGGAAAATGCTCCTCTGGGAGCACAAAAAAGGTGAATATGCTCCTGTTTATTAAGACACCCAGTAAAAAGTGAGGTACCAGGTGCCTCCTCAGCATCTTTAAAAATTCCCCAAAATTTTTGGGATGCGAACGTATTTGCGCCTTTTATGCTGCAAGAGAAGACAGTTGCAGTGGGGAAGAGTTGGAAAATAACAAATAATGGAATATAGTAGACTGTGGTTGCGGTATAGAAAGAGCAAAGGAGTCAATTGCAGTATGGGAGAAGGGGCGCAGTGGCAGTGGAACATAGTTAAGTGGCAAAACAGTGCCAGGGAAAGAGTGAATAAAGGACACTTCCAATAGAAGAGGAATAAAGAGGGGGAGGAAGTGGAAGTTGGTAAGAGCCAGTTATTGAGAGACATTCTGTGACAATGACAACGAGGAAGAGAGGGATAGTGACAGTGAGAAGAAATGAATTAGGTAGGAGCAAGACAGCGAAAACGGAAGATAGTGAAACGAGAAACTAGTAGTAGACAGAACGAAGGAGAATGTGGCTGTGAGGCGGAGGACAGCTACAGAAAGAGATAATGACAATTAGCAGGGATGTATGAATGAATGAGAGAGAATGCGCAAGTGGGAGTAGATGGGTATGAGCGACTTAGAGCCATGGACTAGTGGTGTGAGCGAGTTAGGTTAAGTGTCTGCGGGAGTGAGAGGTGAGTTGCTTGTTAAAGAACACAAATATGTTCACATGCCGAAATTATTGGGAAAATTTTTAAAGTTGTTGAGGAGTATAAAATGAGCCATTGGTGTCCCTGTCTGTCTTCTAATAAAGAGCAGCACATTCGCCTTCCTTGTGCATCGCCGAGAGCAATTTTCCGCTGGTCTGAAAGGATCTGAACAAATTTTCTGCAAGATCTTGATACAACTCAAATTGTGTACGTGCCTAAAATGTTCACAAATGTGTGATTGTGGACCTCTCAAAACGAAAAAATCACACCCTTGACTGTCAATGAGAGACAACTGCAATGACTCATCTCATACAAATACCTGGGTAACAGTTTGCAGGGATACAGAATGGGAAGGTCACATACGCTCAATCGTAGGTAAAGCAGTCAGTTCATTACTAGGATGCATAGAGAATGCAGTCAGTCTGCTCTCCGTGAAAGACGTCCTGTTAGACTCCCCAGAGGTCACGCCGTGTCGAGAAACCGGTTCCACGGGATGTGACGCCTGTTATACCTGCCGTGAATTCATTACAGCAGTCAAAAAGACAAACAAAAATCCAGCATCTTGGAGAGGATCACAAGTACCTCGCATTCGCTGAAGGGCGAATCGAGAAGGTTCAGAAAATTCATTATCTTCCGTATGAAAGCAGCGAGAAACAATTTCGCAATAATTAGCGTCTTTTAGAACAATAAACGTATCGTGCAATTTTAGCAAGTGGAAAAAAAAGCTGCAAAAAATAGCTTGCTGAATACGGATTTTCCACAATGCTTTGTAACTGCCCACATAAAATGTTGCAACAACGTATTCGTTATTGGACCCGAAAGCAGATTAACAATGCGTAACGGATTCTTCAATAGGTGAGTAATCGTGGAGTCTATCTAGCAGACAGATCTTAAAACTATTGGAAGTGTGGAAGCGCTCGTACAAGTGTTGGGCACTGGTCTAACTGTGCTCAGACGCGCTTTTCTCGACACATGCTTTTAGTGGACGAGCATATGCTTGCTTCTCCTGTGATCGTTTTAAAAGTGTGAACTCATCTCCACTACGAGGTCTTATACGGAGTTAGCTGTAGATGTCATCCCATTGTTCCCATTTTATCATTACCTGCGCGAATCATTACTTCAGTTAAGGTGCTGCTGATTCGCAGATGCACCAGAACTCGCAATTTAGGGGGAAAACGCAACAGTTAACCATTCTCTACCGATCCTATAAAGATGTTAAAGAACTCTGTCGCAAAAAAGTGAAATTATCATTAGCGATAGAAAAATAATCGCGGAGAAAACTTACTGTAAGAACAGGAGCTGTTTCAGCTTCTCTTTAGGCCTCGAATCTTTGATAAACCGATAGCTAGTTGGTGCAGAAATCTTTTTAGCCAAACGGTACTAGTCGAATATTTTATAGTTCTGTACTGCATCGATATTACACAGAGTTGTATGGATCTTACCGTAAGTACCTTAACACACTGCAAAGTTGTGCTTCAGGATGGAGCGCGTTCAGAGCACGTAAGCATAAGAAGTCATTAAAACTCATTTATTTCTACAGTTTGCAGTCTAACAAGTCCAAAATTTTTAAAACATAACTTGGTAATTTGCTTGATAAGCAGAAATTTGCGTATCCACTTTGGTTTACTGTTATCCGCGTTGTGTTTTAAAAGTATTGTAAAAATTACTGCTGTAGAAGCATATGTGTTCATCTACATTTTTTGCCTCAAGAAGTTTTATTAGCTGCTCTACGCCGTTCTCATAACATATTAACAAGTGGTTGCTAAACCGGATAACCTTACAAATGTTAAAAGATCATAAGAGGTGGTAAATGCCACTCTGAATATAATCCTGGTGGGTCTTGCGACAAACAAGGCTATCGTGCAGTTGTTAGCAAGGGTCTGCTCCAGTTTCAAATATTTAGTGTCTTACTAAGGAAATGAGCAATTAAATGTCAAGGACTTCACAAAAAGTGTGTGAACTGATAATATGTGGGAGTATCTGTAATTTTGCTGGGAACTCATGCCTTGCTGTTTTGGCCAAGGAGAAGGGATATTGGGTGACATATCCGTAGAAAGAGTGTGTGTGTGTGTGTGTGTGTGTGTGTGTGTGTGTGTGTGTGTGTTACTACCAACTGAAAATCTTAGCATGTAGATGATGATCACATTGAACTGCAGACTTACCCCATTATCCCATTTCCACCTCACAGTGTGCAAATAAACTTAGACAGAAAACCCTCATAACTGACGTTGACATGCGATCTATATGATTTGTGAGGTGACAATTTCTCACACAGAGGACCAGAATCGGATGGTACTGTTGGCCGTCGAAGAGTTTGCCCCTCCATAGACGGTCAACATAACATTTACACAGTGTCTCAAAAGACTTCGTTCAAAAGCAGACAGACAAGTGTCCTCCCTGAGCAGATAGCGTTAGAAAAGATATAAAAGGATGCATTTGGTTCGGATGCTGCGTGGCGGTGGGTGGCAAACAGCGTTAAGTTCATTTGAGTCCTTGTCCCCTCTTCTATTTATCGTAATACTGCTTCTCATAACACAATCTCGCCTTAATTTCAGAACAGACTGCGGCTCAGATTGTCCCCTAAATCGTTTACGTAGAGCAGGAACAGCAGAGGGCCTAAAACACTTCCTTCAGAAACACCAGCTATTACTTTCGTTTTACTTGATGACTTTCCGTCAATTCCTACCGCCATCTGTATATGAGCATATCGCTATCCCATGATTGTCACCTCAGTGTTTAACAGTTGAGATGCTCCTGAAATTGCTTTACTTTAGTTAATGACATTCCTGAATTACAACGTAGGCCTTAAAATATATTCTGATCAGCCAGAAAATTATGACCACCTACATAATAGCCGGAATATCCACCTTTGGCACGGATAATAGCGACGACGTGTCGTAGAATGGAAGCAGTGAGGCCTTGGTAGGTCACTACTGGGAGTTGGCACCACATCTGCACACACAAATTACCTAATTCCCGTAAATTCCTGGGAGGGGAGCGATGAGCTCTGACGCCACTTCCAATCCCACCTGAAATGTGTTCGATCGGGTTCAAATTTGACGAGTTGGTGGCCCAGAACATCTTAGTACTTGCCACTGTGTTCTTTGAACCACTCCATCACACTCCTGGTCTTACGACAAGGCGCATTATCTTGTTGAAAAATGCCACTGCTGTCAGGAGACACGATTTTCGTGAAGGGGTGTACATGGTCTGCAACTCCTTGGTGCCTTGCACCAGCTGCACTGGACCCAGGGATGCCCCCGTGAATGTTCCCCAGAGCATAATGGAACTGCTGCCAGCTTGTGTCCATCCTGCCATACAGGTGTGAAGGAGCTGTTACCGTGGAAGGCGACGGGTTCGTGCCCTCCCATCAGCAAGGAGGAGGAGGTAACGGCATTTATCAAATCATGCGATGCTCTGTCAACGTGCCAACGTCTGATGCCGATTGTCACATGCCCATTTGCCGTAGTTGCCGATGCCGTAGTTGCCGATGCCGTAGTTGCCGATGCCGTAGTTGCCGATGCCGTAGTTGCCGATGCCGTAGTTGCCGATGCCGTAGTTGCCGATGCCGTAGTTGCCGATGCCGTAGTTGCCGATGCCGTAGTGTTCAATGCACTGTGTGTTCAGATACACTTGTACTATGTCCAGCCTTAAAGTCTGATGTCAGTTACGCCACAGTTCGCTGTCTGTTTTACTTCTCTGCCCAGCCTACGTCGTCAGACGTCTGTAATGACAAATGACCACCCAACCACAGGAAGTCTGGATGTTATTTCACCTTGGTTTCGCCATGTGTTGAAAACTCTCACCGCAGCACTCCTCGAACACCCAACAAGTGGTGCAGTTTCCGAAATACTCGTGCCGAGACTCCGGGTCATCACAATATGCGCTCGGTCAAACTCAGATCGTGTGCCTTCCGCCATCTGCACGCCGATAGCAGGTTCACTGATACTACACGCGCCATGCATATGTCTGGCTAGCAGTCATTCCTCGTCAGGAGAGGCCCACGAGAAAGACAGGCCATGGCGCGTACGTCACAGCACGTGACACAGCAGGTCTTTAGAGTGCCAGCAGCAGTCTCTGGTTGGGAACGAGTAACTGTTTCAGACGAGTTTAATGATTATTAAGTGCGCGTTTAAATGCAAGTAAGTTCTCGACAAAATTGAGATCTTTAGTGGGTACCTTTCAATTAAATATTGATTTTCCGTGGACCCTGCACGGAGCCGAGCGTTCGCGAAGTGTGGCGGACAAGCCTAGTACTGTGACGTCACAAGTTCGTTGCAGGGTCCGTGTGTCCCATTGCCCCCGTCGTCAGGTAACGATGCTATCGCCTGGACGAGTTTATATCGATATTAGGTCGGTGGTCATAATGTTCTGGCTGATCAGTGTATATTCTGCGTAATTATGATAAGTCGTTGTATTTCTGTAACACACCCGTAGCAGACGTTCGCAGTATCGCGCCTGTAATATCGAGAGCGATAACCCAGTTCTGGCAGCAGCCGCTGTCTGCTTAGCACCCAGACTTCTTAGGAAGAAGCTGCCGTTCCACGGAAGCTGCGATTGGCGATAAGTTCTCCGCGGAGGCGCAGCTACGGCCGTTATCTGTCGCGGCACTCCTTAGCGACGCGTTGCGCAAGGGCCGCCGCCTGTCTCGTCTCCAGGATCAGCAGTCAGGCAGGCAGTCGTAATCCACCGGCGTCCGGGACCGCCGTCACGGCGCACAGTGATTGACACTCGATGGCCCACAAACGGCGACACGTGCCCCTACTGTGATGACAGAAACGTTTCTCTGGTTTCTATACATAGCAGATGTCATGTGAAACGTGACAGCGTGTCATCTTAAATGATTAAAGTGCATTCTTATCAGACTTACTCGGAGAAGTTCCATTCGCAGGATCTTCTGAGCTTCCGCAGCTCCGCGTGATGTCACAACCACGGTTTGCGGCGTGCAAGACGAATTTTGGGATGTACTGCCTGGTAATTGGGAACGTTTATTGGCGGACGCGGAATGTTTGTCTGCAATGCTAGATCACAAAATCCATACAAATAAGAGGCGACAGATTAACTTTCACTCGCAAGACCGATTAAGGGGGGTAGGACGTCAAACGGGACAACTTGGAGCAGGAGAGACACCACAGGAATTTTTAATTTCCACTGTCTATACTTTTAAAAATAAAGTCATAAAACTTTGTCAGGATGACCAGAAAGGATTCAGGATTTACACTTAGTGGTGGAAATTCAAAAATATAAGAAAATAATTTATGTTTTTACATTTGTATTTCACCTTTTTTTCACTTACCATTGGCTGCATTTGTTGCTATAGGTACACTTTTCTTCATAAGTAAGGGAGATTCTTCGATGAATTTTGCACGGCATACACACCATACGTACAGGTGTATGAAACTCTAGAATATTCCAAATTCATTAAAAACTGTGCTAAAAATTGAGATTACTACCTATAAAATTTGAGTTTTTTCTAAACATGAAGTTTAAAATGTAACAGCACATTCATTTTTTCATAAATTAATTTCTAGAGTTTCATACACCTGTAAGTATGGTTTGTATGCTGTACAAAATTCATCGAAGAATCTCTTACTTATGAAGAAACGTGTACCTATAGCAAAAAACGCAGCCAATGAAAGTGAAAAAATGAACTTTCACATGTAAAAAAAATTTGTTATTTTTTGAACTTCCACTGCTATGATTGTGAATCCTTAATCCTTCCTGGTCATGCTGACAAAGTTTTATGAATTTATTCGTAAAAGTATAGACAGTGGAATTTAAAATGTCCTGTGGTGTCTCTTCTGCTCCAAGACGGCCCGTTTGACTTCCAACCCCCCCCCCCCCCCCTTAAGCGTCACAATTCAAAAACCAAAAATTAAACAGCCCTGGAGCTATCTAACGACTTTCAGGAGAGGTTCTGAGAGGCGACCTTCACTAATGGTTCAGTACACCACCTTCAATCGACTTCTAGTAATTCACATTCGCAATCACAATAACAAAAAAAAAAAAACAGGAACACTGTTTAAAGATAATAGGGAAAAAATCACATATTGTCATTGGAACAAACGAAATTTATTGGCGTGAACTAACCCTAACCAAGGCCGGCACTTTCATTCAACAGCCACAGAGTACCAAACTTCACGCGGAACGGGTGTGCGGGCTAAGGCTCGGCCTCTCTCTGCATTTTCATTTAGTATTGCGGTTTGGCATTTTTAGGTAGCCTAAATCTCTTCAGTTCGGCAGAATCGTGGTGTCAGCACTGCTTACCCTCCACTGCTCCTTCATTCGTGGTATGTGGACGTCCACAAGTAAAGTGGCTGTATGAAAAAAAAGAGGGAGTCTAGCGATCTGTCGTCACAAGCCTTTAAAAATGAATCGTAATGACAGAAGAGAGGGATGACAATTCTCGTTATACATTTTGAAGTCACACAAGGGACGGGTACTGCAAATTGGCTGTGGACACGGTATTAAAATATCATGCAAAAAGAACTTGCAGGTAGCTGACAACGAAAGTGCAAAAAATCGCAAAGATCGACAGAGAGGTTTCGTTATTCTGTACATCGAGAAGCACTTTGGGCTAAATTTGCAGACATGCCAACACCAAGAAATTGGTGGTATGAACAGCAAAATTTCTAAATACGCACACATTATTCCACTGGCAGTTGCAACAGTTTTCGATGAAATTGAATGAAGAGTATTGAGACTTTATGTCTTACTACAAAGTACATTGGTTAGAACAAGCAGCATGCCTGGAACGACTGTGATTTAACACTCGCTGTTCAATTTATGAAGGAAAAAGTAGTAGTAGAACGACATTCAGAACATCTGCAATTGATAGCAGAGCTCCAATTTCAAGTGGGTTTGACTGCACACTGGCCACAGTAAGCCACTGCAAGGTGGGAAGCAAACTTTTTTTTTTAGTTTATGTTGATGCATTTAAAAAGAAAATCGTATTAAGGAAAAGACATTCTGAAACACAGAACAGTTCCCTACGCTCATTGACTTCAAAGAAAATGTGAAGTCTGAAGATTTCACTGTGACCTTCAGAATTTTAAAGGTAGTTTCCTACACGTTTTAAGGGCAATGTCATTCTTACATCTTTTTCGAGACCTTTAGCCGTTTAAGTTGAAAGTGCCCTCATCTATGTGCAGAACAAACTGAACAGCAAGATAATTCCAGTTTTAAGGGAAAATGTTTCCACTTTAAAATTGTCCAGGACAATAGAAAGAAGACCCTTTATTGTATGATTATAATAGCAGAACAAACACTGGTAGCAGTTACTTCTGTGAAATATCTGGGAGTATGCGTACGGAACAATTTGAAGTGGAGCTATCATATAAAATTATTAATTGTTGGTAAGGCGGTTGCTAGGTTGAGATTCATTGAGAGAGTCCTTAGAAAATGTGGTCCATCAACAAAGGAGGTGGCTTACAAAACACTCGTTCGACGTATACTTGAGTATTGCTCATCAGTGTGGGATCCGTACCAGGTCGTGTTGACAGAGGAGATAGAGAAGATCCAAAGAAGAGCGGCGCGTTTCGTCACAGGGTTATTTGGTAAGCGTGATAGCGTTACGGAGATGTTCAGTAAAATCAAGTGGCAGACTCTGCAAGAGAGGCCCTCTGCATCGCGGTGTAGCTTGCTGTCCATGTTTCGAGAGGGTGCGTTTCTGGATGAGGTATCGAATATATTGCTTCCCCCTACTTATACCTCCCGAGGAGATCACGAATGTAAAATTAGAGAGATTCGAGCGCGCACGGAGGCTTTCCGGCAGTCGTTCTTCCCGCGAACAATACGCGACTGGAACAGGAAAAGGAGGTAATGACAGTGGCACGTAAAGTGCCCTCCACCACACACCGTTGGGTGGCTTGCGGAGTATAAATGTAGATGTAGACATCTCCATTACTTTGCTCAGGTAGTGTTCCCACGTCTCCATAACGAGGTTGCAAAAGTGCTACAATGTTTCGATCGGCATATTTGTACGAAAAATCTTCTTTCGATTACGAAACTATGTCATAATTACATGGTAACCTGAGTGCGAAAACCTGTGAAACTGTCAGCCTCCGTCCATATGTCGACAGTTTGTACCAGATAATAATTGTCTTCATCATGCAAAAAATAAGATGATACTGAAAGTTTGCTTTGTTTGTGATCTATGCAGTTACGAAATGAGGAATGTGAAGCAGGCGTACACTGTAAGACTGCACTGCCATTTAAACGTGGCGTGCTTGCGATCATGGTCAGAGTGCCGTGGTGGGGGAAGTGTGCAGCGAGGCTGAGCGCTATGGCAGTCGTGCCAGGCCATGGCTCACGAGCCGAAGTCTTGGCTACCACTGATTTGCCACCACCCCCAGCTACGTAATGACTTCACGCGTTTTGTTGAGGCTTCTTTTGACCTAAGAAATTCGTGCTGACTAACAGCGAAATACCTAAGCAGAATTTGAGGCCCATGCATGGTAACGCACTTTCTATTACTTCGTGGTTTTTCCTTGCCAGAAAATTAATCTCGTGGGTCGCAAAGGATCATTAACTTTAGAACTCCAGTATGATCATCATTTTAAAACACAAACAAAAACTTCGCCTCAGAAGCTGCTTCAACCTACGAGGGCTTCCGGCCAATTCCTCCATTTCCCGAACTTCTGACCGCTCCACAATGTTACTTCAGCATACAGGCCTTCCAGCGAATCAGGAGGAGCATGTAGATATTGTTATTGGTCATTTCCTGCTCATGCTGCTGCTGCTTCCAACAGTTCTATAAGGTACTATCTCCTGCAAGCACTCTGTTTCTCTGCAACCTTGCAAAGTATCGGCCGTCATGGGGAGATATATCGACCTGGAGCTGGTCTCATGTGTTCAGACCCCCACTCATTCAAGGGGAGTTGGGAAAGACCCAGCTGATTACCTCAAGCCTGCATAAAACCTTTCTCTGGCGTGCACCATAACCATCGAAATTAGCAAACAGACGGAGTCCAGAAACGATGTTAAAATTTCAACATGATATACATTCCATACAATTATGACCGACAGGCGAACTTGCTCATTTAATTGCTAGATTTAGGCACAAAGTAAAATTCTCATCCCATTAGAAAAAAATTGTCTGAATACATTTAATAGAAATACCTGTTGTTGAGCTGTCAAAGAATTCACCGCTGTTGATCATAATTGCGTTGCTACCATCTTTGGTTTCCTGTTTCACAAACGACTGATAATGAAATAAGTGTGATGCATCTGCTTCCACCTCACGTTCTTTATCTTATTACATTGTAGCCTGTTAACCGTACTTTACATTTTACATTCATCCTAAGTCAAATTATATTTATAAAAAACTCATTTTTCTGTATACAATGGCAACTAATTAAAAAAAATCACTATTACACCTAACAGTGCTTCAAATCACCGTAATTATTTCTACTATTAATGAATGCTACACAGTAACCTGTTTTCATTTTATGCCATTAGTATACGCTATAACTAATTGTAGTAGATTTTGTCTGCCACATTCCACAAAGCACTCTAGTGTTTCCCCATTAGTGAGAATGTGTTGACCAAAATTCGTAAGTGTCGCTCTGAGCATCCTGCACCTCACATTCTGTTTGGTCGGCTCCATATTCATCAGATTCGTGTTAGAGATTACTTAAATAAATGGCTGCTGATTTCCAAAATTCTAATTCGACGTCTGTTGGCAACTTACTGCCACACTACTTCAATATTGATGAGGGATGAACATCCACTAAATTTTCTCCACAGTCGTCACGTACGAAGTGGAAAGTGCTTCATTACGCCTGGCGTATGCAGTAGGCAGACCTGAGTAAGAGTTCTTCTGGCGCTTTATATGCAACTTGACTTCTAGCACGAAGCTAAACTGTAACTGAAATTACAATGAAATCAGACCTTTAGCTGCTTACAGGCCTTGATAAATATCAACGCGGACAGTTGAAAATGTGTGCCCCGACCGGGACTCGAACCCGGGATCTCCTGCTTACATGGCAGATGCTCTATCCGTCTGAGCCACCGAGGACACATAGGATAGTGCGACTGCAGGGACGTACTTCTGGCCCGCTCCCCGTAATACCCACTTTCCCAACTTGCTGTCTACACACTATTTGTAGTGCCCCTGCCCACTGTACTCATTACTCGCGGCAGTCAATCTACCAAGCCACGTAAGAGTTTGAGCAGTGTGAGTGCATCCGCACTGAAGATCGTTGGCCAGTAGGCCTTATCTGTATGAAGATGGTATCTGTTCTTTCAGAGATGTGCATCTTACGGGACTCGGTAGATTGACTGCCGCGAGTAATGAGTATAGTGGGGCAGGGGCACTAAAAATATAGTTTCTGTACAGTAAGTTGTGAATGTGGGTCTTACGGGGAGAAGTCACTGCAGTCGCACTACCCTCTGTGTCCTCCGTGGTTCAGACGGATAGAGCGTCTGCCAAGTAAGCAGGAGATCCCGAGTTAGAGTCCCGGTTGGGGTACACATTTTCAAGTGCCCCGTTGATATTTATCAACGCCTCTAAGCAGCTAAAGGTCTGATTTCATTGTAATGTCATTCTTTGACAGCTGCAAGAAAGAACAGGTACCATCTTCATATAATATAAACTAGCACTTGTCGGCGAAGAAAGTCTTGGCAACCCTTCTCAGCAACTAAAACAAAGAAACTCGAAGCTCTTTGCAAGTGTCAGTGTATGGTATCTCATACTGCATCTCTCATGCATGTGTACTCCCTTTCCATAATGCATAGTTCGTTATCTTCTGATATAGAAAACTCACATTCTGGATATAGACAGTTTTAATAATTAATCTAAGAGGTTCATGGCTGTTCATCTACCATGAATTCTAACGAAGCCGACAGTGTTTTCTCCTGGTTTTTTAAACACCCAGATTGTGTGGCACACAGTAAGGAATATTTTCATACGTCTACTTCAGAGAATAATGTGGTCTGAAGACACTTGTCTTGGATACAAGTAACAGATTCGATCAGAGGTGCCAATCTGGGGAAGGACATCCATTAAGCATCGTGTAGCCAAACCGAGAAGCTACTTGCATAAATAAAGATAAGCCGATGTGGAGGAAAGAGAGTTAAACATGCCACCGACGCGCAGACCATGAGAGACAAACCGAAATGGTGGCGTACTCCTGTAATCCGGGCGATTGGGAAGCCATTGTGTGGAAGAGATGTGTGTCACATCTGCATATTCGGTCGTTGCGTGAGCTCAGAAGAGCCCACGGTGCCTCCGGGCGAATTGTGGACTCAACCAAGATTGCAGTGCACAGAATTTCGGCAAGACGTCGATTCAGAAGTTAAAGAAGACGAACCTCACAAACTGTAGCAGCCTCAGTGCCTTCATTAGTATTTCGTGACCGCCGTCACTCACAGTGGAAGGAAAAAATCGCAGCAGCGGTCCTAGTCAAGAGTATCTAGGGCACATCGATGGTGCAGGCGGCGTCAAAGAAATGTTAGGGTTGACTAACAACCAAACGACAGTGACAGTGTGATTCAACGCCTCCCGTTTCACTTTCTCGCCGGAGAAATGAGACATGTACATAGGACAATTTTGGTCATTTATTTCGAAATACAGTAGCTTAAATTCTTTCAGATCAACTAGTGGACGAACATCAAATTTACTTCCTCTTTCCCGGTAACACGAAACTTGCAAGTTATATGGTGAGTTTCCCTCCAGTGAAATGTATCAATTTCCGCAGGTCATTAATCAGAATTCATTTTATTTGAATAAGAGTGATAAAAGGTTTTAAAACTGTCTGTAGACCGTTATCACAAGTTGGTGACCGATGTAACTTACGTTATAATTTATCGTGCAGATATTTCGTTCTTGTAAAACATGCCTGTGGCAGATAATGCGGGACTTATCTATGTAACAGCGATGAGTAGAATCGCCTAAAAGTTGCTACTTGCTTGGCTAACATGTAGGCAGAACTTCATTCCAATACGTGTTGCACACAGAGTAATGCTAAACTTGCAACCAACCCATGCACTGTATATTCCACATTTAACACAGACGTGTAAGACACCAAACGCATCTAAAATAATAGACGATACAGAAGGATTTAGGAAAGAAATTGAGAAAGTTCTCAGAAGTTTGGAGGCTTCGTCGATTTTACATATTTAATCGGTAAGGATTGTGCCATGGGCAGTCAAAAGTCGTGTGACCATGAGCCATCTAAAATATTTTAAGCAACACTCCCAGAACGACTGACGAAGCTGAGATGTGCACACTGTGATTTGCACAAGTTTTTGCTGTACTGTGGAATATTGCAGAACAATCAAAAATGGTAGCACAATTTGATAAAGACGTTAGTAACGAAAATTAGCGCTAGAAAAAAATTAATGCCACAAACTCAAGTGCACGAAAACAATGGATGGTGGATGCTGCTGCTCGTTCCAGGCTTTTCCAAGATTCGTTCAAATCACTGCAGGAGAGATGTCAGTACTATATGGTTTCCGAAAGGAGAAGTGTGAAGATTTTGATCAATCAAGCAGTTTTTTCAAAGTTCGTACAATAAGAGCGAGATAAAGGGTTGAATACAGAGAGTTTAAATGGATGCAGGTTGCAATAGTTACGCAGAGTTGAAGAGGCTTGCAATGATAGAACACTATGGAGAGCTATGACAATGTGGAATGAACAGCAGCAGCATAGGCTGTGTAGTGGAAGAGGCTGGAAGTCGTGGGTCTGAAAATGTGTACACATTCCTTTTTCCTGGTCTTGATCCTGCATCTTCATGGGGTCGTCATGTCACTTAATGGATTTGGCAGTGTTAGTGGTATAAGGTGACTTGATGCCTTTCCTGTAGCCTCCTGTCCACCCAAACCTCCTGGACAGAACTTGTGTATCCTGTGATCTCTTGTGAAATTGCGTAAACGTTTCGTAAATGTTTGTGGACTGTGTAACTGAGGCAGGACATGGGAACAAGCCTGGTATCCGTCCAGTCAGATATGGGGAGACTGCCTAGACACCACATCCAGGCTGGGCAGCACACTGGCCCCTGTTAATTCACTAGGCGGATTCGATCTGGGGTCAACGAGCTTCCACACATCCTACAAATGGGAGTATTGATGCATGCAGCTATCTGGATAGATGTCAAATATACACTCCTGGAAATGGAAAAAAGAACACATTGACACCGGTGTGTCAGACCCACCATACTTGCTCCGGACACTGCGAGAGGGCTGTACAAGCAATGATCACACGCACGGCACAGCGGACACACCAGGAACCGCGGTGTTGGCCGTCTAATGGCGCTAGCTGCGCAGCATTTGTGCACCGCCGCCGTCAGTGTCAGCCAGTTTGCCGTGGCATACGGAGCTCCATCGCAGTCTTTAACACTGGCAGCATGCCGCGACAGCGTGGACGTGAACCGTATGTGCGGTTGACGGACTTTGAGCGAGGGCGTATAGTGGACATGCGGGCGGCCGGGTGGACGTACCGCCGAGTTGCTCAACACGTGGGGCGTGAGGTCTCAACAGTACATCGATGTTGTCGCCAGTGGTCGGCGGAAGGTGCACGTGCCCGTCGACCTGGGACCGGACCGCAGCGACGCACGGATGCACGCCAAGACCGTAGGATCCTACGCAGTGCCGTAGGGGACCGCACCGCCACTTCCCAGCAAATTAGGGACACTGTTGCTCCTGGGGTATCGGCGAGGACCATTCGCAACCGTCTCCATGAAGCTGGACTACGGTCCCGCACACCGTTAGGCCGTCTTCCGCTCACGCCCCAACATCGTGCAGCCCGCCTCCAGTGGTGTCGCGACAGGCGTGAATGGAGGGACGAATGGAGACGTGTCGTCTTCAGCGATGAGAGTCGCTTCTGCCTTGGTGCCAATGATGGTCGTATGCGTGTTTGGCGCCGTGCAGGTGAGCGCCACAATCAGGACTGCATACGACCGAGGCACACAGGGCCAACACCCGGCATCATGGTGTGGGGAGCGATCTCCTACACTGGCCGTACACCACTGGTGATCGTCGAGGGGACACTGAACAGTGCACGGTACATCCAAACCGTCATCGAACCCATCGTTCTACCATTCCTAGACCGGCAAGGGAACTTGCTGTTCCAACAGGACAATACACGTCCGCATGTATCCCGTGCCACCCAACGTGCTCTAGAAGGTGTAAGTCAACTACCCTGGCCAGCAAGATCTCCGGATCTGTCCCCCATTGAGCATGTTTGGGACTGGATGAAGCGTCGTCTCACGCGGTCTGCACGTCCAGCACGAACGCTGGTCCAACTGAGGCGCCAGGTGGAAATGGCATGGTAAGCCGTTTCACAGGACTACATCCAGCATCTCTACGATCGTCTCCATGGGAGAATAGCAGCCTGCATTGCTGCGAAAGGTGGATATACACTGTACTAGTGCCGACATTGTGCATGCTCTGTTGCCTGTGTCTATGTGCCTGTGGTTCTGTCAGTGTGATCATGTGATGTATCTGACCCCGGGAATGTGTCAATAAAGTTTCCCCTTCCTGGGACAATGAATTCACGGTGTTCTTATTTCAATTTCCAGGAGTGTATGTAGATATGTAGGTAACAATATCAGTACACCAGACAATAATTAACAAATACCTAGTATTAAGATAGATGAAAGATGCCTAGTATTAAGAAACAATCAGTTACACATATAAAGGGGTGTGTGTGTGTGTGTGTGGGGGGTGGGGGGGGTTGCATGTTTAGCATCTACTCCCAAATCCTTGGATGCATTTCAACCAAAATTGGAACAGAAACAGGTGTAGCATCAGCACTGTAGGGTTTATAATCTAACTCCAATAGGAGCTGAGTTACGTGCAAAACATTTTTTTGACAGTTCCTGACACATAGGCTGCCCTGCATACAAGCATATTGTCTGGTAACAGCATTGGCCTGCCCAGTCAAATTGCTTTGCAGGGCAGCCGAATGTCTGGGGCAGAAAACGGTTATCTGGGTCCCAACATGTAGGCTGACCTGCATGACAGGTGAATTGATGTGGTAGTATTGGCCTGCTTTATTGAACTGTACTGCAGGGGCCACACATGCTGATGAGCATTGAGCATAGCTGGGAATAGGTTGAGACAGATAGGTGGGGATGGACAGGGGAGGAGGGGGAAATGGAGACTGGTGGGAAATCTAGAGATGTAGAGGGGTACTGGGCAGGTGGATAAGGAAGAGGGGAGGTGGAGATGGAAAGGTAGCACAGGAGGAGGGTATGGTCAGGTGGAGAGGGGAAGAAGATACGATTAGAGGGAAGGGGTGGAGGTAATGGCCAAAGAGGGGGAAAAAGAGATGGGGGAGAGAGAGAGAGAGAGAGAGAGAGAGAGAGAGAGAGAGAGAGAGAGATGGGATGATGAGGTGAACAGTGGGAGGAATAGGTGGACACAGAGGGGGGAGAAGGTGTGGTGTGTGGTGTTCAATAATTGCCACATACACACACAGGCGAAGGCACAGGATTCCACACGGTGTACAAGAACAAAACCGTAAGAATAAGGTGTGTGCTCAAGTAAAATTTCAAGCAAAGAAATATTTAAAAAGAAAGACAAATGGAAGTAATGTGTTGAGTAATATCAACAGGAAACAGACATTACACTGCCTATATACCGCAATAAGTGAATTAAGGTATATAACATTCCATGTGCACTGTAGGATGACGCAACCAGACAACTGAACTGAACTTCAGTAATGCAGAGCAGTGTTTCACCTGGCGGTTAAAGCAGAAATCCCAGAGTACAGCGCACAGGCACTGACGCAGCACTATCTGGAGGCACCACGAAACAGACCGACCGGCACCCTTCTGCCGGCACTGCAGTGTGCAGTCGGCGCCGCTGCCCCTGTGTTGTTCCCAACTGGACCGCCACCGCGCTGCACAATTCCTCGGAAGGGAAGACGACGGCGATAACAGAGATGATCAAATTCTTCCAGCTTTCGTGCTTGGACTCAAAAGTTCATACGTGAATCTCAGAAACAGAATCGTTGGTTAACGCCCAAGGTCGTCACTGAAGCGTCGTTGCATAACTCGCTATCAGAATCGTCATATCAAGCGGCAAGACATCGCGTCATGACAGACAGACAGATATGGTCCGCTCTTCTATTTACAATACAGACTACGTAACGCCACAATTTTGTTGCTTCTAAAAACTAGTTGCAGTACCTTTGGTAAGTTATTTCTCGCCTATGTCTGAATATTGTGGTGAACTTCGGCAGTTCACTCGTAATCTAACATGTAAGATGCCTCAAGGATTGGAAATAAACCCAAACTATGGACTGAGCGTGTAATCAGACCATACAGACAATGTAAATTGTGTGCATTCTAACACCACTAGACTTCAGAGTTTATGTGCTTGTGCTCTCGACAAAAGGGTTCATACAGTTCTTATGCTCTTTGAAGCAAGCTGTTCCACAGGGGTGAAATTAAAAATTTCGCGGAATATAGACAGTCCCATTAAATTCCTGGTGAACTGCCGGATGTCAGTGGCATCGGTCAGATTGCCCGGCATTTGATGTCCCACAGTTGCACAACTGGTTATCGAAATGCGGCCGATCGACACGTGATCAGTATTGACGTTCAGACCAACATAATTTAGCATTGGGAAGAAACTGGATAAATGTGCACGCATAGAGTACTTCAGCAAGCAAATTCGTGAAAGGAACTATAATACAGGAAAAAGAGTGGAGGCGCTGAAAGAGTTGGGTGGACTCCAATTACTCAGTAGCAGTGAAGGTGTCGGTTAGTGCCATTGTCGGTCGTAAATATTGCTTGGTCCAACGAGCAACGCGCTTTCGCCGTCGAAAGGTAATTTTCCTAAAACGGGTCTATCGTCGCAGTGCAGTGTGAGATACACCATCGTATAGTATACCTCCTAGTAACGTTATTGCTGACCGGAAATAGATTTTGTCATGGGTGGAGAAATTCCATGCGTGGGGCAGTGTTGGGCAAAAGTGAGCAAGAGCACAGAAAATATCGAGCGGGTAAGAAAGGCGATTTGGCAGTCCGAGCATTCTCGTCCCAAAGCATGCGTCCGCCCTAGTGCATTCTAACCTCAGTGTGTGTCAGATTCTCCACGGACCTTGGACTCCTATCCATACAAGCTGGTCACAGTTCAAGAACTGCCACAACGGAATTGGCAAAATCGATTGCAGCCATATGGAACGTAGATTCAAAATTTGCCTCAAGAAGGACGTGTTTTGTTGAGTGAAAACTCGCATTTAGATATCCAGATGTGTTAACAAGCAGAATATGCGTTATTCGAATGGTTATAACCCTCGGATAATTCACGAGAGGCCTCTGCACGATGAAAAATTGTCATGCTGGTATGCAATCAGTTGTGTAGGCATCATTGAGAGTTAGAACCATTAATTCTGAGTAATATGTAAACATGATGAAACAGCTTTTTTGAACCACAACTTCAACAAATGTATCTGGGACTAGAGTGTTTCAGCAGGATGGAGCCACGGCCCACACTGCTAGAAATTCCATTACTGTTTGAAGGGAAATCTTTCCTGGGTGTTTAATCTCCCGGTGCGGCGACATTCTATAGCCCGCGCGCTCGCCGGGTTTAACTCCGTGCGATTACTTTCTATTGGTCTGCCTAAAGAGCGATTTGTATAAACATTGACCCAGGTCCCTGTGGACCTTGGAGCATGCAATACTCGTTGAAGTAGGCCACCATCAGAAACCGATGATTAGCAAAGTTACGCCGAACTCGAGAAACAGACTGCAGCAGTCCTTTACCAATGACAGATATCACTTACAAGACCTGTTCTTCAAAACCTCATGAAATTAGCTCCTAGTTCTGCCCTAGTGAAGAGTTTTTTAGAAAACAGAACACAGCATGTTGTTCTCAATGGAGAGACGTCTACAGACGTCAAAGTAACCTCTGGCGTGCCACAGGGAGTGTTATGGGACCATTGCTTTTCACAATATATATAAATGACCTAGTAGATAGTGTCCGAAGTTCCATGCGGCTTTTCGCGGGTGATGCTGTAGCATACAGAGAAGTTGCAGCATTAGAAAATTGTAGCGAAATGCAGGAAGATCTGCAGCGGATAGGCACTTCGTGCAGGGAGTGGCAACCGACCCTTAACATAGACAAATGTAATGTATTGCGAATACCTAGAAAGAAGGATCCTTTATTGTATGATAGCAGAACAAACACTGGTAGCAGGTACTTCTGTGAAATATCTAGGAGTAGGCGTACGGAACGATTTGAAGTGGAGTGATCATATAAAATTAATTGTTGGTAAGGCGAGTACCAGGTTGATATTCATTGGGAGAGTCCTTAGAAAATGTAGCCCATCAACAATGGAGGTGGCTTGCAAAACTCGTTCGACCTATACTTGAGTATTGCTCATCAGTGTGGGATCCGTACCAGGTCGTGTTGACAGAGGAGATAGAGAAGATCCAAAGAAGAGCTGCGCGTTTCATCACAGGGTTATTTGGTACGCGTGATAGCGTTTCGGAGATGTTCAGTAAACTCAAGTGGCAGACGCTGCAAGAGAGGCTCTCTGCATCGCGGTGTAGCTTGCTGTCCAGGTTTCGAGAGGGTGCGTTTCTGGATGAGGTATCGAATATATTGATTCCCCCTACTTATACCTCCCAAGGAGATCACGAATGTAAAATTAGAGAGATTAGAGTGCGCACGGAGGCTTTCCGGCAGTCGTTCTTCCCGCGAACAATACGCGACTGAAACAGGAAAGGGAGGTAATGACAGTGGTACGTAAAGTGCCCTCCGCCACACACAGTTGGGTGGCTTGCGGAGTGTAAATGAAGATGTAGAAGACAAATATAATTTTGTTCTACAGTGTTTTTTCTCATTAACCTTATAAGTTTGGGATACCTCCTGCCCTACGCTGCGCAACTGGCGCGCCACTGATTTGCATTCTAGCAGGTCCTCCCAACGTAGGAGGCAGTCATTTTGTGATATTCACCTCGCAAAAACATTCTGCAGCTCGCATATCGCGTGATTTAGTCGTTGCACGAAATATTCCGCACATATCCCCACGAAAACAGTAAAATAGCTGCTCGGACGCCTGAGCACATGGTGCCCTCAAGCTGGGATGGAGGTGAAAGCGACCTGCACGAGAAAACATTCGGGCGCGCCACACGCAACCTGGAGTACGGAGAGATGAAACGGAATGGTGCTCGCCGCGCCGTGGCATGACTGTTGGCTGGCCGCCGCGAGAGTGCAGCTACGTCACGCAGACCGGGCAGCGGAGGTCACTACCAGCGGCCTTGACAGCGTGGCAAGGCGCGCTCGCGCGCGCACACACACACACACACACACACACACACACACACACACACACACACACACACATTCGCTCATTCATTCATTACTCAACTCGGATGGCTGGCGCGGCAGCTGTAGCCTGACATTACCGTAACCTGCAATCAGCTGCCTGTCACAGCGCGCTGCATACGTCATCGATCGCTCGTGTGTCGACAGTAGATGAGAAACAGGGCGAGTAAGAGTGTAATGTTGCGGGTTGCATACCTTAGAAATCAAGGCCGGTGTTATATCAGTGCTGTATTGCTTTCTTTCTTCCTTCTGTAGTTCAGGCGTATGACGAGTCTGAGGAGAGTGACGCTGCGATCGCTTCATACTCGTAGACTCGTTCTCCCTTACCGAAGCGTGCAGTGTCGTAAGGCAAGTCGTGACTTTGTGCGGAACCTGACTGCACGTTGTTACTGCAAGTCAACACTGGCGGGGTAAAGTGACCGATTGTCGGGATGACATTGCCTCTAACGAAGCTGTGTTTTGTGATACTAGGAGGGTGTAAGGCAAAAATTAAATGATGCAGTGCTTAAAACTGCAAATACGCTCCATTGCAGGAAGCTTGATGTCTAGAAAAGGTTCGTTGCTGTAGTCCGCTTTCCAGACGAACAACATACAAAATACGTGCAATGCAAACAAAATGGTTGTAGTCTTGTTCATTCCACCTCTATGAGAGAACGTATGTGCTCCGTCAGTTGGATAAAGGGTGTAGGGATCAATGTTATTGTTCTGTCCCTTGGATTTTAGCTACTATCGAGTTGTGCAACTTAACATTCGTTTCTGTAGCTTTTTCGAAGACTCATGAAAATTCATTTTAGTAATTAATCGCCGTTTAGAGAATATATTTCATCCTAATTCCTGCCTTTTTGTACTGTCGTTACAGACTCTGTAGTGAGTGAGTGAGTGTGTGTGTGTGTGTGTGTGTGTGTGTGTGTGTGTGTGTGTGTGTGTGTGTGTGTCAGTCAGTGCAATTGGCAATTATTAGACTTCTCCGAATAGAGAGTAAATATTAAAGTTTAGTGCAATGTTCGAAAATATCTAGGTAGGGTGTCCCAGGACTGTTGCAGCAAACTTAGAGGTGTTGTAGATGGTGTCTTTAGGGACAAACAGAGGATAGGAACCCGTGTCCAAAACAGTCATCCACTAAGGCAACAGAGCATCGCATTCATGGGAGACAGGGCCTGTCGAAGCCGCAGCTATCTGCATCTTCTCCACTGGCGATCTTGGCAATCGGTCGCGATCTCTGAGTAACAAATAAAATAGCGGGACGTTCTGCCTACGGTCCGTCAGAGTACAGAGTCACGTTCGCTACCGGAGGGAGACCTAGTAGCAGGCCCCGATGCCTAAAACTTCGACGCTATGTAGCATTTTGGATGACTGTTCCAAACACTGGTTCCTATCCACGATTTGCTCCTCAAGGCACCCTCTACAACGCATCGGCCGTTTGTCGCAACATTTATGGGACACCCTGTATATAATCAGTACGATATTCACCGCTAACCGATCAATGTACTGATATAAAATAACTATCGCGTCCAAAGGTTGCTAATGTAATGGCAGTGCCATGAGTTCTCAGTTCCACTTGCAAACTCATGTACTCGCTCGCTTTTTTACGCTCGGTAGAGCCTACTCGTTCTCGACAAGACTTACACGACGAGTTTATGGTTAAATGGCCGGTGTCGGAGACTGGCGAGTCGGGTCTCAGAGTATACGGAGACTGAGAGTTCGGAAATGTTATAGGACTAGATGGCGAGTTAAAAGTAAGCATAAGGAGCTAATTACTGACCTCTAGTTCGAGCTTGACCAAAACACAGGAAGAGATTAAACACTAATATCCTCCGTTGTAAAAGAAATGCGACGGGCAGACAGTATTGCAGGCACCCGTTATTAAAACGAAAGCATTTTTCGGACGAAAAGGCTATGAACAGGGCAAATTTCTGCCTGTAACTGATTTAAAAGTTTCTTCGTGTGACGCAGATCTCGCGCGCACTAGACTGATACTAGGGGAAACACATTTCCGTGCAGAACGCTGGTGATTCCATCTCATTATTCTGAATGCGCGGCCGCCTAAATTGACTGTCACCTGCTGATCTGTGCGCTTCGATCTTTCTTCTTGCTGTATTTCCACTTCATAGCATGGTACAGCAGTCTTCACAAGCCATAGGTGCAGGGAAAGTTCCTCATAATGAGAAAACTGTGATTATATGCAATCCCATTAAATCTTGCCAGAAAAGGTAAACTAGGCGAAAATCCCCATTCAAAACTATGCATGAGAGTGTTGCAGGAACCACTAGCTATTCCAGTTGCTCAACAAACAGAATACAGTAGACCTAAAATCATTTAACGAGGCTTCACTCCTTGCAGAGGCTGCGGAAGATGGAGAGAATGTTATTTACTGTAACTCGGAGATAAACTACTGTGTGAGATCGTTTTCACAGGACACAGAATTTACCCAGCGAATTACTTTAACTTTTTAAACGTATTACGGATATAGACGGAATCACTCTATTCATGGTATGTTTCACTAGTTAAAATTCTTCAGACACTTTTTTGAGACACCGTATTTTCTGTAGGTTTGAGTGTTGTGACATTTTAGTTAATTTAATCCATAAATGAGCCAGTATTATAAAATAGCTACTTCGTTATAGGGAAAGTTCCCACAAGAAATGAAAGCTGCCACCTGGGCAGCCCACACTGGTGACAGGAAATCAAACCACTGGTTTGAGGAAATAATGTCTGGTTGAAAGGGGTTCCCTCCTATCTTTGTATACAGTCATAAATTTCCAGAGTTGTCATAAATACGATATACGACTTGTGGCTATAAACTAACGGGACTATTGCTGTAAAATATTTTATTTCAAAAACATTTGTATTTAGTTGTCATCGTCAAATACTCCCCTCTATCCCTATAACGTTCCATGCAAATTTTCCAATCATAGAAAAAGTGCTGGAAATCTTGCTCTGTGAGCCCTTTGATGACATGTGCTGCTTTTTCTTTCAGACCTTTTAATGAAGATTTACGCTCGGGGAATAGATCAGTCACGCGGTGATATGTCAGGTGAATATGGTGGGTGGTCGAGCATTAGGACGCTGCACATCGCTAGAGACCTCTTAACAGACAAGACGGTATGAGCTAGTGCCGTGTCTTCATCCAGAACTCCCCCCCCCCCCCCCACCCTCCCCCATGACTTGTTCTTCCACACTTTGGGTTGTTCTTAACTTATTTTCTCATGGAGTTGAGCAGGAGTCTAAAGAGAGTAATGCTGACTCCAGGGACACAGCCGTGCGTTCTGAGGCGCCTTCTCACGGTCCATGCGGCTTCCCCGTCGGAGGTTATCCCTCCCTCGGTCCCTCGGGCATGGGTATGCGTGCGTTGTCCATAGCTTAAGTTAAAGCTAGATTAAGTAGTGTGTAGGCTTAGGGACCGATGTCCTCAGCAGTTAGGTCCCATGAGACCTTAGGACAAATTTCCAAAATTTCAGGAACACAGCGAAGATACACAATTCCATGAATATCGAAAAAAATTATCATCGCTTTAAATCTTGATTTGTTCGTTCGAGCTTCCTTAGTTCTCAGTGAAGTTGGTACCTTCCAATGCATTGATCGGCTCTTAGTTTCTGGATCGTAAGTGAAAAAAGATTGTCACATGTTATCACTCCTACCATGAAATTACGATTATTTTCAGTGGTATTTATAGTGTCAGTACAAACATTTTCAGGAGCTCCTTTTTGTTCGATCATGAGAATTTTCGGCATCAGTTTGGCACACAATCCTCTCGTATAAAATTTGCCATACATTCTTCGTTAATTCTTAATGTTTTAGCAATCGATATAATACTTAACTGACAGTCAGATCGAATCAGTTACCTACTTTTTCCATATTTTCATCCGTTTTTGATGTTGAAAGGCGTCCCGGGCGAGAGTCATAAACATCTTAACCACCCTGGAAACGGTTTAACCAAAACCTCGCGTACGTGATACAGTCTTCGCCACACATTTTTTCTTTTTTTTGTGAAAGATTTCAATGGTAGTTTTTCGAAGTTTTAATGTGAAACTTAACGACCCCCTATTATTACACCTATCATTTTTTCAGGTGAAACAAAATAACAGCTCTTACACAAACGAGACACGTCCAGACCGATGTGTCTACAGACACCAGAGAAGGCGCATTCAACTGAAAAGGGTTCACGCTTCAGCTGTTGCACGTTCATCTTCGGCGCCTGCGTACTTACTCTGTGATAGCATCAATCCCGTTACTTTATAGCCACACCCCGTACACCATGTTTGCTTTTGTACGAAAGGCTTGTTCTGCTATTCTTGAACAACAAGACGGTCGTCTGTGCACGCTCTGAGCCGGCCGCTGTGGCTGAGCTGTTCTAGACGCCTTAGTCCGGAATCGTGCTGCTGCTACGGTCGCAGGTTCGACTCATGTCTCGGGCATGGATGTGCGTGATGTCCTTAGGTTGGTTAGGATTTAGTAGTTCCAAGTCTAGGGGACTGATGACCTTAGATGTTAAGTCTCATAGTGCCTAGAGCCATTTTTACGCTCTGTTCCATGCCTTTCCTGCATATAGCAGTACGCTGAAGTTGCTTTAGGACTTGAGTTTGCAGGTCATTAGTTACTACTCTACTTCGTTCCAGCATTTAAAAAAGTCTGCTGTTGTGGATGCGAAAATAATATTGGAAACTAAGCAAAACGCCAGACGATGTTCCTGGAGAACGAAAGTGAAACATTGTGTAAACTGGAAAGTGGGTCACTGTGTGGGCGGGAAAAATCCGCATTGCTCACGCTGTCTGCCAGTTAGACTGTAAGCAAACTGACAGCCGTGATTACCAGACCGCGGCGTAAGGTCTCTTCGTCTCACAGCATCTGGGTCATTGATTTAGAATGCTGTTGTTCTCACAATCATTTCACGATGAGTTTTGGAAACGTTGCTTAGCAAATGGAATTCCCTGTACTAATCTCTTGCACGCGTGAAAGTAAAAGGGGTGTGGTGGCGTCGTGAGTGATTTCTCAGGAGTGAATGCTAGTTTTAAATGTATGTGGGCAATCAGTACAACGCAAGCACTGGGATATTAAATAAAATCTTCTCGGCTTCCTGGCGCATCAGTATGGAAATTGTCGGCGACGTCAGGAAGGCACGTTCTCTCTTTCCAACTTCTATCGAAGTGCTGGAATCATCTGCGACGGAGAACATTTCAATCCCCGCAACTGCCACTCTGTAATCATTCAGCCGCCGCCCCGAGTTCTCGCGGTTAGTAGCTCGCACTCCATGTCCTCTGCAGCCTCACGAAAAGAAGAATGTTGTCGCTTCCGTCTCAGCTATTCCAGTCAAGGTTGCCAAGCACAAAATTGCAACCCGACTGAGATACGTTACAATTCTACTTAATGGCTGCATCATCATGAATACCCTATAATTAACACTTACATGACTAGCAGAGGGTTCATCGAACCGCTTTCACAGTATTTCTCTACAGCTCCACTCTGACAGCGCGCGGTAAAAACGAACACTAAAATCTTTCGTTGCGAGCTCCGATATATATTATTATTTTGTTAAGATTATCATTTCTCTGTGTATAGATTGTCGTCAACAAAATATTCTCGCATTCGGAGGAGAAAGTCGTTGAGTGAAATTTCGAGAAAGGTCTCGAGGTAACGAAAAACACCTTTCTTTCAATGATTGCCACCCCACTTCACGCATAATATCCGCGGCATTCTCTCCCCTATTTCAGGAGATACAAAACGAGCTGCTGCACTTTGAACTCCTACACTACTGGCCATTAAAATTGCTGCACCACGACGATGACGTGCTACAGACGCAAAATTTAGCCGACAGGAAGCGGATCCTGTGATTTGCAAATGATTAGCTTTTCAGAGCCTTCACACAAGGTTGGCGCCGGTGGCGACACCTACAACGTGCTGACATGAGGAAAGTTTCCAACCGATTTCTCATACACAAGCATAAGTTGACCGGCGTTGCCTGGTGAAACGTTGTTGTGATGCCTCGTGTAAGGAGGAGAAATGCGTACCATCACGATTTCGACTTTGATAAAGGTCGGATTGTAGCCTATCGCGAGTGCGGTTTATCGTATCGCGATATTGCTGCTCGCGTTTGTCGAGATCCAATGACGGTTAGCAGAATATGGAATGGGTGGGTTCAGGAGGGTAATAGGGAACGCCGTGCTGGATCCCAACGGCCTCGTGTCACTAGCAGTCGAGATGACAGGCATCTTATCCGCACGGCTGTAACGGATAGTGCAGCCACGTCTCGATCCCTGAGGCAACAGACGGGGACGTTTGCGAGACAACAACCATCTGCACGAACAGTTCGACGGCGTTTGCAGCAGCATGGACTATCAGCTCGGAGACCATGGCTGCGGTTACCCTTGACGCTGCATCACAGACAGGAGCGCCTGCGATGGTGTACTCAACGACGAATCTGGGTGCACGAATGGCAAAACGTCATTTTTTCGGATGAATCCAGGTTCTGTTTACAGCATCATGATGGTCGCATCCGTGTTTGGCTACATCGCGGTGAACACACATTGGAAGCGGGTATTCGTCATCGCCATACTGGCGTATCATCCGGCGTGATGGTATGGGGTGCCATTGGTTACACGTCTCGGTCACCTCTTGTTCGCATTGACAAAACTTTGAACAATGGACGTTACATTTCAGATGTGTTATGACCCGTGGCTCTACCCTTCATTCGATCCCTGCGAAACCCTACAGTTTAGCAGGATAATGCACGACCGCATGTTACAGGTCCTGTACGGGCCTTTCTGGATACAGAAAATGTTCGACTGCTGCCCTGGCCAGCACATTCTCTAGATCTCTCACCAATTGAAAACGTCTGGTCAATGGTGACCGAGCAACTGGCTCGTCACAATACGCCAGTCAATACTCTTGATGAACTGTGATATCGTGTTGAAGCTGCATGGGCAGCTGTACCTGTACACGCCATCGAAGCTCTGTTTGACTCAATGCCCAGGCGTATGAAGGCCGTTATTACGGCCAGAGGTGGTTGTTCTGGGTACTGATTTCTTTGCAGCCAAATTGCGAGAAAATGTAATCACATGTTAGTTCTAGTGTAATATATTTGCCCAATGAATACCCGTTTATCATTTGCATTTCTTCTTGGTGTAGCAATTTTAGTGGCCAGTAGTGTGTATACCCCGTCGATCCTACCTAGCAAGGATCCCATACCGCCCAGCAATACTCCAGTACAGGACGGACAGGTGTAGTGAAGTCGATCCCTTAAGTGGGTTTGTCTTTTAATACTTCTCCAGAAACCACTCGCTGTGCGGAGGAGACATCTTTTCAAAATCTCAAGTGGCCGTCAGTTAAGCTGTACTCAGCCACTACATGTTCCTTCGTGGCTGAGACTGTTGTGTATATATTCGGTGCGGCGTATGAAGACGGAGCACTCTGTCCGCCCAACGTATGACTTGCCGTATTCGCAAGACGTTAGATAAACTCGAGATGTTCGAAGTTTTGTTTTTGTAAAATGTCAGAAGAGGCGCGATTTCTTTTTTGTTTACAGGTCTGTCTACGGGTCCTGTCAAACCAGTCAGCACCGACAGACCACCATGTCATCCTCTGCCAATGGCGTCATTCGCACGACTAGGGAGGGGCATGTGGTCTCCCCGTACTAGTCATCTTCACGGATTTTGCAGCCGCTACTTCTCATTTAAATAGCTGCTCATTTGGCATCGTGAGGCTGAGTGCACGCCGTTCAGTGAACCCCACCAGGGAAATGTCCCTGCCAGGAGAGGGGAATCGTATCCGGGTCCTCAGCAGAGCAGTAAGATACTCTGGCCACTGAAGTATGGAGGTGGGCTTCTTTGTTCAGAGCTCGACCGATTCTTAAGGTGGAAACTAGATTCTGTGATCTTTGTTTGCGATTGTTTGTACGTCTCGGTGCACTCAACGCTTTCTTTATATATGCCGTACTGTAGCCACAGGAAGATTTTTTTTTCCTCACAAACGATCCAGCTCTACCGGTAAGCTGTCCTCTTTGCGTGTAGCCTTCGGCCTGTGTACCAGCGACGTCAGACAAGAAAGTAGCTGTCCCAGGTGATCGCTGTTAGTCTGCACCGTATGAATGGGTTTTCTGTGTACCCCGCGTCCCAGACTTCCGTCAGGATTCTTCTGCACGTGGACATCCAGAAACGGGAGTGGGTTGTTCCTTTCAAATTCCACCGTGTGTGGATGTTTCTATGAATGTTATTCAAGCGGCCAAGAAATTTGTCGCGTTTGACTACGATGTAGTCACATCACGAACATAACACCTACACAACTGTAGTCGTTAGCAGCCGTTTTGCTCTATTTACAGCTGTTTCCACAGATTCTTCCTGGAAGATGTTACTGGATAGATACGCCGCCAGAACGCTAATTTGTGTAACACTTGCATATAGCTTGTAGGTGCGATTCCATCACATTGTCTTAAACATACTCAATTTCTTAACTAAACAGCTTTTAACCACATTTCTACATTCAGACTAAATGAATTTTCTTTTGTTGGTGAGTGGACTTCTGAAATCCCGAACAGTGTAGATATTTCCAAGAAAAGATATGTGAAAACTGCGCTAAGTACCATAGTCTCTTACATCAACAAAAAGCTAATAAACTCCCAAACTTTAAATCTGGAACAAACGGTAACCGTGTAGTGTTTGGTCTCGTAGACAGCGTAATCATTAGACAGACACAGGCTTATATTGAACAAGGGCGGGGAAGCAATTCATCCGCTGAGTGTTAAACGGAACCATTGTGGCATTCAGATGTGTCGAGGATCGCGGAAAACCTTAATTTGGACGGTCGACCGGGAATATGAACAAAGTTTCTCCCAAATATGAGACCAGGATCGCGAATATTCCATCGCTTGATATTAGATTTGCAGCTGTCAACCAACGGCTCGCTGAGGTCTTTGTAGATTCAGCTACTGTTTCCTTTCCTCTGTACTGGCTCCAGCTACAACAGTCGAGAGCTTTTCACAAGCAGACGCGTTTCATTTCTCATCTATCTACAGGCATTTATGCTTAGTTTTACATTTACCGTACTGAGTGTCATCGTCTTTTCGTCTATGTTGTTATCTAACAACCGTTTTTGTAACAGTAGTGCTAAATTTGATGTTTGTTTCTACAAAATCTGCACGATCCAGATAACTTTCAGGCAGACATGGTTTGGCAGTTGAATATCATGAGATGATCTTTACTCTAATTACTATTTGAAAATTTAGAGTAAGGTAAATTACGACGTACAAACATAAAGTTTAATGTTTTTTATATTTATTCGTGATTTTACAACGCTTAATTATTCTGATGATGGTACGCAGTGTCAGGATCGCTTGATACGTTTTATTTCGATAACCGGTTTCCACTCGTGTACAGGTCATTCTTAGATCTACACACCTATTACACGGTCCAGTAACATTGTGACCAAGGCTTAGGCGTCAACGTGCAATAACCACTCGCAGATGGCAGGTGGCAGCTCTAGGAGTGGAGGTATATATTCGCGTGCCGTCGAGGTTAAAGTGTACTGTACATGGCACAATGGCGCTATCCAAAACAGGAGCTGAGGCAACTGTGGAGAACCACGGACCGTAGGTGATAGTGATGAAGGATGGCTGCGGAGACGTGTTCGGGCGAATAAATGTGAAAGTGCTGAGCAACTTACCACCCACATGAACAAAGGGGCTACCAACAATGTGTCCTCAAACACCGTCCAGCTAACGTTGCTGTGTACAGGCCTCTGCGGCAGGTGCCTGGTCCATGCACGAATGCTGATTGTGGTTCATCGGCTACGAAGGCTCGAATTTGCACGCCAGTGCCGCAAATGGACGTCCACTGAGTGGCGATAAGGTGTCCTTTTCAGATGAATCACGCTTTACGCTCAATCGGAGAGATGGGTGTTGTATACAGCCCTGCAACAATTGTCAGAAGGACCCAGAACGGAGGAGAGAGCGTTGTAAGATGGCAAGAACTGCCCCTTACATGAAGTCATTAAAGATCACCTAACATTCAGCGAACAGTAGGACTGAACAAAAATGACTGACAAGGCACAATACATCATGTAGAGGGTATAGTATGGACGTATTGGAATAAGTAATGTCAATTGATGGTTTTAAAGTAATTCACACGATATGAAAACTTTGTGGAAATGCATCGATTTACTGGAGGCTAGTTTATCCCAGGGAAGTATTCAGAGTTGACTGTGGCCAGCTGGGGAGCGGCGAGCGGAAGTGACAATAGGCAGCTTAGGGCGGCTCAAGCTCTGAGAAAGCGGTAACGGGGCGCGGCCTACAGTTGCCTTAAGATGAGTGACAGGGAGTGGGTGGTTGACCCCGACCCCATGCTGGTGTACCGGGAAGCAGACAGAGAACTTGTACGCCTGTTGATAAATGTCCGTCATCCCGTTTTCAGTGAAACATGCGAGAAAGCCGCGCAAAGCTACGGTGGAGCGGTCAACAGAGGCCAAAAGATGCATGTTTGTGACTATAGCAACTTCAAGCTGAATTCACGGTCCGCAGGGTCTGAAGTAAATCAGGTGAAGAGCAACAGAACGAACTACGCCGGCCTCTGATGGGAACATAGGACCAAAGAATTTGAAGTACTCTCCTGGGAGTCAGAATTCCTGAAAAATTGGTGTTTCGTGCAGACGCTAACCTTGATGGGTGGCCTGGGAGGAGCTAAATAGCAGAAGCTGAGAGGAAGGGAAATTTCGTGGGAATTTGTTCACTTCCCAGAGCAGGCATTGGTCGGCACTGGGAAGCGACGCATAATTAACGCGACTTGCGCTGCAATTGGCGTAAGTGATTTTGCTGGAGGGGAAACACAGGCAAAGAGCGGACTGGGAGAAGTCTTCGTAGTGTCTTCCGTTCCCAGCTTGCCTAGAGTGCGGACGTGGCGTTCTTTACTCAGCTTGCCTGAGAGTGTGAGCATCTCTGCAGTTTAGGACTTAGCAAATGGAACGATTGAGCTTGGAGATAGAAAGTTTTGGTTCCGCTATGTACTGAGCAAGATAGCTAGGAGTGAATAGACGAGCGCAGCCTTGCAGCACCACCATGAGGCCGGCCGTCCTCATAATGACGACGCCCCCGCCATGCTGAATTTGGTGATACTGCGCCCGCTCCGGCTTGAATTAGACAACTGATTAATTTGATGGATCACG
The DNA here is from genome assembly GCF_021461395.2 of Schistocerca americana. Lineage (NCBI taxonomy): Eukaryota > Metazoa > Arthropoda > Insecta > Orthoptera > Acrididae > Schistocerca > Schistocerca americana. The sequence goes on along the minus strand of NC_060119.1, from coordinate 928,279,311 downwards.
TCGGAAAAGTTTCCACGGGGGTTTCATGGGCCGTGTATTGGGGAATTCTTCTCGCACTTCACATTACGCTTGGGTCAGTCGATGGGAATCAATTTTGATTTACCACGCTTTACTCCACGTAAACGCAATTTATTACCACTCCCTGTTAGGAGAGTCATGTGATGATTGAAGGTCGTGAGTTAAAATAAATTTGTGCTAATCGACTGCATCTGTTTTCAATCTAGTAGTTGAAATCCCAAGTCATTTTCTTAATTAATTTTATGTTCAACAGTTGCATCTGGTGTTCAATAGCTGAATATAACATCAATGTGCACCCCTTTTAATTAAAAGTGATAAATTTTGAATCAATTAATGTCAACACTGCCACCGCAGTTCAATCAGGAGTCACAGGGCCTTACTAATTTCTTTGCGTTATCCGATATTGCGGCAGTTTTGCACTCTCTGTTGATCTGTTAGTCAATTAGCTGGGGTGAACAGACGCCAAAACCAGATAAGTGACGGGTGGGGTGTTACAGTGTTATGGTCTGGGGAATGATTTCAAGGCATTCCCTGAGTGGTCTCGCCATTCTGGGAGGCACAGTGGATAATACTAGTACGAATTTATCATTGGGGGCCATGCACACTCCTACAAGCAGTTATTTTTCCTCAGCATATTGGCATCTACCAGCAGGACAATGCAATGTGTCACGCAGCTCAGTGTACGTCCATGGCTCGAAGAGTACCAAGATAAGTTTACTGAACTCTTATGGCCGGCAGCTCACTTTACTGCGTTATAAACTGCTCTGCATATGGGGACAGCCTTCGTCCCCACCCATGAGATTTCCTGCTGATTTTTCGTCAGGGCGCTGATGACCGTGATGTAGAACGCCCCCTCAACTCAAGTCGTCATCTTCTGGCCGCCAGACCCTTCCAGATTTAAGCCCAGTCGAGAATTTGTGGGACCACATCAGTCGGGCTGTTTGCGCCATGGACTCTCAACTGTGAAACCTAGCGCTGCTGGCCACAGCACTGGAGTCTGCAAGGGTCCACGTCCCTCTCGGTACCTTCCAGAAACTCACTGGCACTCGTCCTGCGTGCCGGAGCTGCGAAAGATGTTTGTTCAGGCATTTTGCATATGGTCATGTTGTAACTGGACCGTGAACTACGAAGCGCAGTTTCTCAGGGGCGAGAGGATTTGCAGAAAACTTCGTAGTTACACTGCTACTTGTTCTACCTGCTATGCGTACTGCAGTTAGTTGCCCTCTAGTAGATCTTCTAAATCTTAACGTCCTTAAATCTACTGAAGTCATGGGAATTCCTCTGTCACTCACGTTAACCTAGAAATTTCCAGCTGGACACACTGGATGCTGCCGCATTTGGAAAGAGAGAACTGAGAAATCGACCCAGTTAACGTCGTTTTCTGACGTCGAAAATCTCAAGTATTCTTCTTGACTGCATCTAGTGCTTCCATGCACCACAGCTCATTTGTGTCGAATAACTCGGAGATGAAAGGCGAATAGATAATACGGAGTCACAAACGTTTTTGGGTTTTTACAACCCTTTGAAACGATAGTCTACGTCTTTGTTCAATAACTGCACAAAGTTTAACTAAACTAGTCTTATGAGCTGGCACGCTCAAAATAATCATGACAACGGTTATTTATTATCCAGCTTAAACCCGCCGAAATCCGAGCGCGCGTGGCATTGAGTGGCGCGCCAGATGAATTAAGCTCTCTGAGCACTACGGGGCTTAACATCTGAGAACATCAGTCCCCTAAAACTTAGAACTACTTAAACCTAACTAAGCTAAGGACATCACACACATCCATGCCCGAGGCAGGATTCGAACCTGCGACCGTAGCGGTCGCGCGGTTCCAGACTGAAGCGCCTAGAACCGCTCGGCCACTCTGGCTAGCTATGAATTAAGCGACTACGGCACCACGGACTAGCTAGGAAACGTTTATCTACGAATCCGAGATAATTCTCGGCACTGCTACATTTATACAGCTTCCCTGATAACGGCTGCCAGTCCTGGAATGACCCGTGTGATCCTGCAATGACCCGTGTGACAGGATCAAATTTATCACTACTCCATTACTAATGATAAATGCTGTATAGCAATATGACAGCACTCAACAAAGATAGATCCAATCACTATACTGAACAACGAACACAGCTACAGTAAATACGCCGCGCTGGCCGAAGTGGCCGAGCGGTTCTAGGCGCTATAGTCTGGAACCGCACGACCACTACAGTGGCAGGTTCGAATCCTGCCTCGGGCATGGATGTGTGTGATGTCCTTAGGTTAGTTAGGTTTAAGTAGTTCTAAGTCTAGGGGACTGACGACTTCAGATGTTGAGTCCCATAGTGCTTAGAGCCATCTGAACCATTTTGAATAAAATATAATATTTGCCCTGCTGACAATCGTTTGTGAGTTACCTAGAGATGCAAAAGTGATTAGGCACTTGTTTCGATATTACCGGAATGAAACTGCACACATTTGGATAATATGTTCAGTTTATTCACGCCGCGTTTGCGGTTTGTGTGGAGAAATTTGTCTTGTACGGGACTTTACTTAATCAATAAAACACTATATTTGGAACCAAAGCACATTTAATAATGTTTTACAATGTTTATAACAACGCTTTTCTGTATGTTTAAGAATAAATAAGAAACCTGACTGATGATGGCGATATTGTCCTTAAAGAGTTCGGGCAAGGCCAACGGACAATTCCAACAATAAACAATTGCTACATTTTGTGATCTGTCATTAATTCTTGTCACGTAGATCCTTTACAGTGTGATAGGATCGCTATTATTTTCTATGTACGTAAATTATCTGGCGGACAGAATGGCCCACAATCATTGATTGTCTGCTGCTGATGCGGTGGCGAGGTTGAATGACTGTAGGATACAAGATGACCTACAGAAAATTTCTAGTTGTGAGGAATGGCAGCTAGCTCTAAGTGTGGAAAACTGTTAAGTTAATGCAGAAGACGAAAAAAAACAAACCCGTAATATTCGGATACAGTATTGGTAGTGTCTTGCTTGACGTAGTCAGGGCGCTTAAATATCTGGGTGTGACATTGCAAAGCGATTTGAAATGGAGTATGTGAGGATTGTGGTAGGGAAGCCGAATTGGGATAATTTTAAGAAAGTATGGTTCATCTGTAAACGAGACCGCATATAAGACGCTAGTGTAACATATTCTAAGTACTGCCCGAGTGTTTGGGGTCCGCACCAGATCACATTAAAGGACGACATCAAAGCAGTTCAGAGGTGGGCTGCTAGATTTGTTATTAACAGGTTCTTACAACGTCCAGTTATTAAGGAGGTGCTTCGGGAACTCATATGGAAAGCCATGGAGGGAACACAACTAAGGAACTTTTGAGAACCGACCGCAGAATAATTCTACTGCCACAACGTACATTTCGCGTGAGGACCACAAAGATGACTTACGAGAAATTAGGGACTCAAACGGAGACAGACGTCCAGTCGCCTTACCTTCGCTCTTTGGAAGTGGAACTGGAAAGAAAAAAAACTAGCAGTGCCACCGGGTACCCTCCACCACGGTACGGTTTTGCGGAGTATCGATGTAGACGTACAGTCAGCTCGTAACGCCGCAACACTGGGAAGGCTAGTCACGCCTCGGGACGAGCACGTGTGTGTCACGGACAGACTATAAACGGAGAAATAAAAACCTTACGGTTGTTGTTGTTTGTTGTGGCCTTCAGTCCAGAGACTGGTTTGATACAGCTCTCCATGATACTCTATCCTGTACGAGCTTCATCTACCAGTACCTACTGCAACCTGCATCCTCCTGAATCTGCTTATTGTATTCATCTCTTGGTCTCTCTCTAAGATTTCTACCCTCCACACTGCCCTCCAGTACTAAATTGATGATCCCTTGATGCCTCAGAATATGCCCTACCAACTGATCCCTTCTTCTAGTCAAGTTGCGCCACAAATTTCTCTTCTCTCCAATTCTATTAAATACCTCCTCATTAGTTATGTGATCTACCCATCTAATCTTAAGTATTCTTCTGTAGCACCACATTTCGAAAGCTTCTCTTCTTGTCCAAACCATTTATCGTCCACGATTCATTTCCATACATGGCTACACTCCATACAAATACTTTCAGAAACGAGTTCCTGACACTTAAATCTATACTCGATGTTAACAAATTTCTCTTCTTCAGAAACGTTTTCCTTGCCATTGCTAGTCTTCATTTTATATCCTCTCTACTTCGACCATCGTCATTTATTTTGCTCCCCAAATAGCAAAACTCATTTACTACTTTAAAGGTCTCATTTCCTAATCTAATTCCCGCAGCATCACTCGATTTAATTCGACTACATTCTATTATCCTCGTTTTGCTTTTGTTGATCATCTTATATCCTCCTTTCAAGACACTGTCCATTCCGTTCAGCTGCTCTTCCAGGTCCTTTGCTGTCTCTGACAGAATTAGAATGTTATCGGCGAACCTCAGTTTTTATTTCTTCTCCATGGATTTTAATTCCTATCCCAAATTTTTCATTTGTTTCCTTTACTGCTTGCTCAAACCCTTACGGTGTATTGATAATTTTTACTTTTGGACTTCTAATAAGAGCCAGATGAAACACAATTTTGGTGCCATGTGCGTTTCACCTTTATTCTTCGCAAGACATCTTCAGCGACAGGTTTCGTGCATGTTAATCTACATATTGTTTTTGTCCCATTCCAGCGCGCTTATTCTTTTTATAACCGATCTCTATAACTTTTTTTTTCAAAGTTCACAGCACTAGGAACTAAACATCTGATTTTCACAACTGAATATGTAGAACATCGACGTAACCCGGCACTGAAGATTGCGTGGAAAGAGTAAAGGCGAAACGTGTACGGCACCAAAATTGTTTCATGTGGTTGTTATCAGAGGATGCAAAAGTAAAAATTATCAACATACCGTAATATTACACGCAACTGCGGACGACAGGACTACAAAAGTTGGAGATGTATATAAAAACCTGAGAATTAAAAACAAACCCGCATTATTGTACAGTCTGGACCTATTTTCAACGGCTGACTTCTGATGAACTTAAAACGTCGTCAGCTTTATTTCGAAGTTCCCGAAACTTGAAGTGCAAATTTACCCCGATTAAAAATTGAGACAACAGACTAATACACTTGTCAAACTTAGGAACGATGTGCTGGAATCTGAATTCGGGTGCGGTCATTTTGAGAGGATTTGATTATTTGCTGAAGACGGCGGGAACCATTAAATTCGTACACAAGTTCAAACGGCCCTTACCCCTAGAGGCGGCACAGTGCTATAGGAAGGGCTGTATTTAGAGGGTTGGAGCGACGGCAGGATGGGACAGCTGGGTGGATGAAACAGTGTCTGTTGTTAAGTCCCAGAAGGCAGCCCTTGACCACTGCCCCTCCCAGCTCTTGGTACTAGCCTTGTTCTGTGGAGTCGGAAGCACACCCGTGTGCGGACCTTCAGAATCCATGAAACTTCAGAGTACAGCTTCCCAGTCTGTCCGCCAGTCTGTCTTATCAACGGTTGCAGCAAGACTACTCCAACAAGCACACGATATACTCAGGGCATTAGTCACGATGAGTCATAAATGTTTGTCTCCCTACTGCTTTGAACAGGGGGTAGGAATGGCGATCGCATAAAGGCGCCACCGTTTATATTCGTCGAGCGTGAATATATCGATCTTTATCTGCGAGACGACATCCTCCATCATGTGGCCAGCTGTTACCGCAACCACCCCCCTTTCGTCACCTCTATCGCTACGTCATGGGTTCAGCCATATGTGACTTTTTGGGATTATCACGGGAATTTAATTCCCCCGTGCACTCCAGAGATCTCTGAAAATTGGAAATTTGTGGCAAGGTTCCAAGGGATCAAACTGCTGAGATCATCGGTCCCTGGGCTTACACACTAATTAAACTAACTTACGCTAAGGACAACACATACACCCATGCCCGAGGGAGGACTCCAACGAGGGGGAGCCGTGCGAACCGTTCCAAGGCACCTCACACCGCACGGCTACCCCGAGCGGCAGTGATCTCTGGAATTCTTCGATAATTATGTATGTTGATTCCTGCATTCGTTGATTATTCTGTGTGTCTGTGTTTGACTGGTCAGTGATGGCTGCTCTTGGCTGTGTATTCGCAAATTCTAAAAGAATTGTGTTCATCAAGATCTATTTGAGTTGCATACCAGGTGCACTTTGCTCATTCTCCTAATTATTTACGATCCCCTGCAGTTACGGGCGATGTTGATTGCCTTCCACGGTGAGTTACAGCTCCATTAAAATTCCTGGCAGTTTGCCAACGTCCGGCCAAGAGCCAGGTGCTACTGTCTGAGAACTGTGCCGAGTCATTAAGCGCGGAGACGCGGTGCTTAAGAACACAGTAGGGAGTTATGCTTTTCCTAATACGCTGCTGAAGAAGCACGTATGGTTGGCCGATTGGAGAAACAGATGTGGAGAGGATTCATGTAGCACTCCGGGCAATACTATCGTGTCGGACTTAACAGGCCTTCGCTTACTAATCGCGTACGCACGCGAAATGTATCAGCCCTCATTTCCTTCCTTCCTGCCTGCCATCAGCGTCATAGTGCGTACCACTGAGTCACAGTCAGGTTCTCTAAAAATCTGCTTCGAGGAACACCGTTGCGAAACAGTAGTTGATTTGTAAAACTCCTATATCAACGTTGAACACTTGCGACGTACACTGTCTAACCAGAAGTATCCGGATACCCATATGTAATGCAGAACTGACCACTAGATGTCAAGGGAGGTGGACCCACCAGTATAAAAAAGGGCTTATTGTGTCGTCAGTGGAGAAGCAGTAAAAACAGAAGGGGTCCGTCAGGAGTGCTCATTGACTTCGAACGTGGCTACACAGTGGATGTCTCCTGGGTAACAAGTCCATCAGGGCCGTATCAACATTTCTAAGGCTGCCCAAGTCGACTGTTAATGTTACTGTGAAGTGGAAACGTGAAGAAACGACAGATTACGTACTGACTGGTGGAGAATGTCGAGCATTGCGGACATTGGTTGTAAAAAAATCACAATAAATCAGCGGGAGGAATTATTCGAGAGTTCCAACAATCTATAGCACAAAGACACTGTCTGGGGCGTCAATGACGTACAATAGTCGACCAGTTTCTCCTAAGCCACATATTCCTGCAATCTACGCTAAGCGACGCTTCAGTTGGTGCGAAGAGCGAAGCCATTGCACAGTGCGCGACTGGAAACGAATGAACTGGAGCGATGAATCACACTGCACCCAATGACAATCCGATGGGTGGTTTGGCAGATGCCTCGAGAACGTTACTTGCCTTCGTGTGTAGCGCCAATAGTGAACTATAATGTTACATTACGGAGGTTCAAATGGCTCTGCGCACTATGGGACTTCACATCTGAGGTCATCAGTCTCCTAGAACTTAACTACTTAAACCTAACTAACCTAAGGACATCACACACATCCATGCCCGAGGCAGCATTCGAACCTGCGACCGTAGCGGTCGAGCGGTTCCAGATTGAAGCACCTAGAACTGCTTGGTCACAGCGGCCGGAATTTCGGAAGTGTTTCTCGTGCTCAGGGAGTAGCCATTAATGAGCTTAAAAGATAAATTTTACAGTACTGTCCTAGTACAGTACAGGAAGAGTTAGAAGACGATGACTGTGTCCAGACAATGCAACGTATCATAATGCAGCAGCTGTGAGGCAGTTATTTCAGGACAATAACTGTCCTGAACGTACCTGTCCACAGTCCGGACCTGAACCCAACTGAGCACCTTTAGAAGTAGTTAAAACGTAGACACCAGCAGCCAACATAGCTACCTTTTCGGTTTCGGCTCTTGAGGAAGAATGGGTTGTCATTCCTTCAGAGATACAGGACCCTCATCGAAATGCCCCCAGCACTGTTCTAGCCGTCATAAAGGCGAATATTGAGACACTTCATATTAATACTCATATATAAACTTAGGCGCGGTCTGGGCTAAGACGTATGTATGCGGCAGGAGTCAACAGCGCCAGGTGCGCTTCCATGTTCAGATGTTCTGAAGCAACGTGAATACACAGCGTGACCTAAAAGACTTCATTTAGTTGTAACTCGTACTAAAAGCTAACGTCATATTGTTTACGAAGGGCAGAAGTAACTTAATTAGCCGTCTTTCGTCCATATTGGAGGGTTTACAGTGTAGGGGATGTTACAAAGCTTTTGGAAGATTTGAAAGTGCGGATTAGCAAATGCGAAGTAGAATGGTTAAATATGAGTAGTGATAGCGGGATAAATTTAATGTCCATTCTGCCGGTTGAGGACATATAGGTACTGTCAACTCTGTTGTCTCAACCGCTGAGAGCCAAGAAAATCCTTCTACACGTTTAACTAATATTGTCTGAAACAAAACGAGTGACTTGGACGATCTTTTGAGCAACATAGCCTGGCAACTGAGTGTCAAATTAATAATATCGTATATCTACTAAAACTGCCAAGACTGCCCTCTGTTGAACTACAGCAAATATAAGGACGTTCCTGGAAGTATCAGAAGCTCCAAACAAATTATAAACGTATATATATATCGTGTTGTTTAGGAATCATTAAAGTTTAAATATTTACGATGCGTGTAACCATTCGCAGACATGTAAACATGAACGATACACCACCAAATGTGTCATAACCTCAATTACATGATGAACTAGCTTGCTGTGCAATATGCAGAAAAACAAACCGATAAATCATTTACAATTGTGATCAGACTGTGATAAAACAGAATTCGACGAGCGCGCGCGCGCGCGCGCGCACACACACACACACACACACACACACACACACACACACACACACATTGTCAGCATGTTGACATTGCAGTAGGGCTTAAGATGTAATAATTATGTGAATATGATTTGTCATGTTCGAAAAAAATTAAGAAATGAGCTTTGAGTCTGCTACTTCCACAGCAACGAGTAGAATATGGATATGTATTTCACTAGCGTCTGGGATTTTCTTTCAAAACAGAAGTAAAATTATAAATTTAAAGGGCAAAGTATAGACATTAGTTTTGGAGTAAGGGGTGTCGTTGGGGGAGTGAAGATGGGCTCCTGCTCGAGCGTTGGAACAGCGGAAGTCCTTTTAAACGAGTATCAGCGGAACTTCGAAAACCTTGCAAAGTGTTGAAAGTTTTACATGTCGTACAAACTCCGACATTCGTTAGTGTTTGGAAATTTCATTCAATGCTCTGCTTACTTTGCTCTGGACTATACATTGATTTATTTACCCACTGCAGGTTTACTTACAAATTTTATGAATATAGACAGAAGTGGCGAGTGAAAACTTGTACCAAGGCGTGCCAGGGTAATACGTGCAGCTGTGCCAAGGTGGCTTAGTGGCTAACGTACCTGCATAGTAAGCAGGAGACCCGGATTCGATCCCCGGCCTTGGTACAAATTTTCGCTCGCCGCTTCAGTCTGTATACATGAAATCATATCTGTATGAGACCAGTAAAGTCTCCGACATTGTCAGTTCCGTACTTAGAAACGTATGGCCACCTTTTTGCACTTGTTTCCTCCGATTCTTTACTTGCAAGTAAAGTTAAAAGTTCGTAGCTTATTATCCTTCGGGATAATACCTCACTTAACTTGCAACAGTTTTGCTGTAATGTATTTGAAAACTTTTTGCCCACTTCTATCAAATTTCGCTGATCAATATACTGAGCCACATCGACGCATAATTATTTGGGCGAAAAGGCAGCAGCACATAACTGATCCTTCGATGTAATCGAGCCACAATTATTGTAGGTTGTGCACTTCCCCAATCTATGCAGGTTGCGACAGTGAACACGCAGTTGCTTCACTTGTCAGAAAGTAGCCAGTGAGTTCATACGCCTTCCAAGAGGGACATTTTTAACTGCGTCCAAGGTGAGGCTGAAGATAGTGTTTCCCCTCCAATCAGTGGAAAATATTCAGTGAGTGAAAGGAAATAATTGGCGGGTATAGCCATGAATGGCGTGAGCGTCGTCCCCGTCGCACAGAGCAAGCGCACCGCGGAGCGAATTCGGCAGCGAAAGGGTTAAACATCACGGTTAAGATGACTGCTGTAGTAAAGAGTGTGGACCAAAGAATTATTAAACATTGCTGCATTAAGTAGGTTTAAGAGAAAACTCTGACAACTGTCGGTGATACCTGTATTCCACTGGTGACTGAACGTCAACGGAAGAAATATAACGGTAAGATTAGAATTTCTGGCCGTTCACGAGGGTGAGTCAAATGAAAACCTTAAATATTTTTTTAAATATTATTGTGCAGAAGTGGTACAAAGCTGTATAACTTTTCAACATAATCTCTCCCCCCCCCCCCCCCGCTCAAGTCTTCCAGCGCTTACAAAGTATATAAATTCCTTTAGAAAAAAAATTTATTTTGATAGTCCGCGCTAGCACTCACGCACCGCGTGGCGTACCTCTTCATCAGAACGGAACTTCTTTCCTCCCATAGCGTCTTTGAGTGCTCCAAACATATGGAAATCACTTGGGGCAAGGTCTGGTGAATATGATGGATGAGGAAGGCACTCAAAATGCAGGTCCGTGATTGTTGCAACTGTTGTACGGGCAGTGTGGGCCCTTGCATTGTCATGTTGGAAAAGGACACCTGCTGACAGCAATCCACGTTGCTTTGATTTGATTGCAGGCCGTCCCAAAAGAGTGTCAGCATAACCTTCGCTGCTGATGGTTCTGTTCGAAACTTCTTTGGTTTTGGTGATGAGGAATGGCGCCATTCCTTGTTGCTCTCTGTTTCCGGTTGGTGGAAGTGAACCCAGATTTCGTCCCCAGTAACGATTCTTGCAAGGAAGCCATCACTTTCCCGTTCAAAGCGCCGAAAAAGTTCTTCACAAGCATCAACACGTCGTTCTCTCATTTCAGGAGTCAGCTGCCGTGGCACCCATCTTGCAGACACTTCGTGAAACTGGAGCACATCATGCACAATGTGGTGTGCTGACCCATGACTAATCTGTAAATATGCTGCAAGGTGGTTTTCCTTCACTATGGCTTCAACTGCTGCAATGTTCTGTGGAGTCACAACTCGTTGTGCCTGACCTGGACGAGGAGCATCTTCCACTGAAGTCACACCATTTGCGAACTTCCTACTCCATTCGTAGACTCGTTGCTGTGACAAACATGCATCACCGTACTGAACCTTCATTCGTCGATGAATTTCAATAGGTTTCACACCTTCACTACGCAAAGCCGAATAACAGAACTCTGTTCTTCCCTGGTGCAAGCCGCAAGTGGGGCGGCCATATTTATAGTGATACTGCGAAGGTACGTGTGCATCTGCACTCTGCTGCCACCTACAGGCCATTCTGCACGCTGTTTGTAGCACGCTTACCAACTTACAGGATAACGGCGCGAAATTTCGATTTGTTATTACAGGTTTAAGGTTTTCATTTGACTCACCCTCGTATTTGGGCTATGGTTGAGTACGTTCATATAAATCTAAATTTTAGGGAATGAATAGTTTTTGTATTTGGTCTTCCATCTGAAGATGCTGAAATCATCGCAGTGTACAGTGCGCCCACGAGGGCACGCTGTGCCTCTGGTGCAGAGGCTGGGCGCTGGACGAATCGCGGCGCGGTGTGGTCCTGGTCCGGCCTTGGCGGGACGCCAGCTCGCCGTTAATTTGAGCCGCCAGGGTCCATACACTTAACAGCTGTTTGTACGCCGGCGCGATAAACACGCCTGCGGCTCCAGGCTAAACGCCGCAGAAGGGCGTGCCGTCTGGTTCCATTCTTATCGCGGCTTTACTACTCTCGCTGCGCAATCGTATATAAACCTCGCTGCGTCACGCCTCTCAGTTTTGTACTGAGGAAAAACCATGGAGCCGGAAAACCTGTTTGTGATTCATCTTCACGCCTTAAGCTCCAGCGGCATTAATTATAGCACTCGAATGCTTGTAGGCTAATGTGATAACTGGTCAAAAATACCCTGCTAAACCAGCCAACTGTCGCTCCGATCTTTCCTTGCAAAAGGAATATCCCTCCTTTCTTTGGAACGGCGTCATTCAGAGAATTGCTCCTTACATGTCCCTCTGCAGCGTCTATGCGAATTCGCAGCTGGAGCTTTTATACAATAGAATGATGATCAACTTGGCGTTTGTGACAGGTGGGTGGAGCGAGAATCGTGCGGAGGTGAAATATGTTGACATTAATGTGGAGCCAAGAGGACTTCATGTAGTTAATTGCGTTAATAGTTGTTGGCTTTGCCAGCTCACAAACGAATTGCCTCGTTCCAGCCTAACCCATAACCCTGGCTAAGCTGCAGATCAGTTTGTCACGACAACCAAGTATTTTGCTTTCACATTCGTTGGTTTCACGAACTTAGACTACGTGCAAAAAGCCGATTATCAGGGCAGGAGCACTGACTCCATAGAAGTGTCACTCCGAGTAAGAACAAATATTCCAGACTTCCCCCTGCCCATCCCCGGCCCACCTGATACATGCTCCCATGGGTTGGTTGTACACTTCTTTACCTCTTCACAGTATCGGCATCTAATCAGTTCTTGCTCAGCGTTCTCTATTTCCTTTCTAGCGTCACATTATAATCTTAATATGATGGAAATACTGCTACACGCGGTATGTCTCTGCCAGTTGCGTAAACTCTGTTCTGTGAGTTTACGTATTTGTTGCTAATCTGGTTGGTACTTACATAAACAGTTGGGAAAAACACCTGCCGAAGCTCATTCCGGCTAGTCTACTGCACTAATGGATGTTCATGCGATACGTGGGTTGGATACCGGTATGACTCAATTCCCTGCCTTGTAAGCTACGGCTCTCCGCAGATCAATCTCATGAAGTAGGAGTGGCTGACGAGTTGTTACATCACGAAGCATTCATAGCCGGTAAGAATGTCACAAACGCCTATTAACACTTTAACCTTACTTTGATGAGACTGACTCGTTACGACAATTTTGTACCAGAAACGAGTATATCGAGTCAGATCCGTTCAAACAAATGCAGGTCAAACTTCAGCATCGCGAAATACACTAGAGAGAACGGAAGTCGGGCCAAACGTAAACATCGCGAGTCCATCTCATGAGACACTTCTCAGATAAAACCACAGTTTAGCTCTTCCCATTAGACCGCGAGAATTCTTTGCAATTCGTTAAATCTACGTTGCAAAGCAAGTGTGCTAGAGTGGTTTTGTACTTCGGTTTGTGAAGAAAAATTTATTAAAACCTTACATAATATTAAGGGAGGGAATATTTACATGGACGTAGTGACGAAGAGTCCTGTGATAGCAACGTGATTGTATAAAATAGCAAGGGTGCAAAACTTTTAATTATACAAGACGTCAATGAAGAGGAAAATTAAATACCTAAATCACCAGCATCAAGGATCTGACAGGAAGCAAAAAACGTAAGTCATTTTGAAGTATTCTGTGACTCGTGGCATAAAAGCAACTTTTTCAAATCATTTGAGTGAACATCTAGGATTATTAGAATTATTTTCTGTTATGTTGACGAAGTTTGGGAAATACTTGTTACGGAAACAAATCTATTCAAGCGTCAGATAAGACAACGAATGCAAAAAATCGGAAAGTGGACTACACTTGGTACCTTGTTACTTTCGACAAAATGAAGGCCTACTGCGCGTCTTGATGGTTCAAGTCAGAAAACCAAATATCCAAATGTATTATTCTAAAAGACCAGTAGTAAAAACTCCAGTATTAAAAACGGTAATCCCTTCTAAAAGGTTCAAAGAAATTTGGAGATTTTACATTTTTTGCTATAATGAAACTGCAGGCAGTACTGACCGACTTCGAAGGATGAGACGTGTTGTCAACTTGGAATGAGAAATTTAAAGAAATTTACACTCACGATGAAAATGCGATCTTGGCCAATCCTTAACGAAATCAAAGGACGTTCAGCATGTAAACAGTTAAATCCATCGAAAAGAGAGAGATACGGATTAAAAATTTACAAATTATGAGAGGTAAGTTCCGGTTTTTGTACTGGCTCCAATTACATCCTGGCCAAGACAAAACTGATCTTAGATTTACTTAGTTTCTTGACAAGTGATACTCTTTTCCCCAACCTCTCTTAAATTACACAAACAAATCACAAATGTTATCTGGACAGTACAGAGCAATTGGCAAAATATTCAAATATAAATTTAAAAAAAGGAGAATGTTGGAAAAGTTACTTATTTGTTCTGAGACATTCGTGGCGTGTGTATGATATTAACGAAACACTAGTGTAGAGATGGCTAAACACACAGTTCAGAGAAACAATGATCAGTTCCTCAAAAGATACCAAAAATTTTATTATATGTGGAATACGGCTCCGTCCAATACGTACATCATTCATACATCAATACACGGTCAAAGAAAGGGAACATTTTGATTACCGAATAAAGCAACGATTATTTTAAGAAATGTCAAATTACCGGACTACAAAAAACGTGGAAGACTTTCACTGAGTGAAACACTTATTACACTCAAAGCGCAATATTGGGCCTATTTCCAAAACATATCGATCCGACGCCCAAGAGAGAGATTTGCAGTGTTTGTGGCTTTACATCCACCATAATACTTGCGAAACTTCCGTGCCAAGCAGTACTACCAACATTTAGGGTGGTCGGCACTCACCTATGACAAGTTCGTTCAAGGAGACCGTTTCTTCTTGCAGTTAAACATTTTTATAATATTTGCTTTCAGGTGTCGATTTATTTCTCGTACGTTGGTTCTAAAGAAGTCACGCCTGAAAACACCCAAGATGATTATAATTTCAACTAACGTATTGATTACATTATAAACTTAAATATTTGGTTTTGTATGAAATATTCTGTTAAAATATATAGATATATGAAAAAGAACAAGAACTATTGTTGACACCCACAAGAGCAACATCGCGGAAATAAGTGTGTGGATAGCTACGAAACAAGTAACCGCATGTCGGCTTGTATTTAGATTGCCTTGCGCATCACACTGTCCCGTTTAGCATGCTTCTCCTCTAGCCGCTTGAGCACGGATTTCGTCGAACTAAGAGTAAATGATAAAGCAACGAGGTAAGAGAAGCACTCATCAATGCGAAGGTTGATTATCGAACACCACATTGCTCTGTTTGGAATGTTCCTATTCTACATTTGCGTGTCTCTGACCTGACAATAATCTCATGCAGCCAATTATAAGAAACTACAGAACAGTGTTGAATCCAATGCGGTCCAGTTCATTTTTTTTTTAGACTGAGATTATCAAAAAAGTGAAGCTTAGGCGATGAGGTCAAATGTATTATTGATTCAAAGAGTTTACTTCGTTGTTTACACGAGGAACCATCAAGTTACAGTACTGAAAAAATTATGACTAAAAATATACTGCAGTTCATTCAACCATTAATGCAGACGCCTATCAAATAACAAGACACTCTTGGATACTTCTACTTCAGCTTCAAATTCAAACTGACTGTTCAAATTCTCACAATATAGGTATTCCGTTCCATGAAGCTAAGATAAAAATAGGATTGTCCAAAGAAATAAGAGCAATATGCAATAGCTTTCTAAGAGGTGTGATCTCTTTCCAACAAAACATACAATGTAAGGGTCCTGCAGTGTGTCACACCATGCCACTCTTCAGCCTACATGCCTGATCCCCATGTCCCGGTACACCTGGAACAAAATTTCTGTAGATAACGTGCGACACTAATAATAGATGTAAGGTGGACGCTGTAAGAACGATCAAACGGTTGACCGCGTTGGAAGAGCATTTACCAACAAATTCGATAATAAAGGTTAGTGGGTCATATACAAACCAAAATTCGTATCAGTGATGAGGATCATCCATGATAGACCTAGACTACAATTCATTGTTACATAAGAAGGCAGTAAATAACTTTAAGGATGAAGCTACAGGATGTGAATAGCATGCTGCTGTGTCGCAGGTCGAATTATGGATCTCACATGTACAGACACAAATGACGTCCGTATCCTCATACGCGAATAATGCACATAATGAAAATTGTTCATACACTGATGTGACAAGTCGTGGGATAACTATATGCACATACAGAGATGGCGGCAGTAACGTACACACGAGGTAGAAAAAGGCAGTGCTGTGACGGATCTGTCATTTGAATTCAGGGGATTCATGTGAAACGGTTTCCTAAGCGATTATGGCCTCACGACGGGAATAAAGACTCTCAATGCGGAATGGAAGTTGGATCTAGACGCGTAGGACATTTCACTTCGTAAATCGTTAGGAAATTCAATATTGCGAGATCTGCAGCGTGTTCAGTGCGCTGAGAGTACCAAATTTCAGGCATAACCTCTCACCATGGACAACGCAGTGACCGACAGCCTTAACGGAGGAGAGCAGCTGCGTTTGCGTAGAGTTGTCAGTGCTGAAAGACAAGCAACGTGAAATAACCGCAGAAATCTGTGTGGGACGTATGACGAACGTATCCGTTAGAACACTGCGGCGAAATCTGGCGTTAATGGGCTATAGCACCATACGACCGACGCGAGTGCCTTTGCTAACAGCCTGACACTGCATGCTGCTCCTCTCCTGATCTCGTGACCATGTCGGTTGGACCCATAGACGACTGGAAAACAGTGACCTGGTCAGAGGAGTCCAGGTTTCAGTTGGCAAGAGCTGATGGTAGAGTTCCTGTGTGGCACAGACCCAACGAAGCCATGGACCCAGGTTGTCAACAAGGCACTGTGCTAGTTTGTGGTGGCTCCATAATGGAATGGGCTGCTTTTACATAGAATGGACTGGCTCCTGGTCCAACTGAACGTATCATTGACTGGAAATGGTTATTTCCGCCTACTTAGAGACCATTTGCAGCCACCCAATGTTCCGAAACAATGATGCCATGTTACTGGGCCACAGTTGTTCGCGTTTGAAGATCGTTCTGGACGATTAGAGTTCACAATTTGGCCACCCAGATCGCCTGACATGAATCCACTCGAACATTTGTGGAACATAATCTGGAAGTCTGTTCGTGCAAAAAATCGCGCACCGGCAGTACTTCCGCAATTATGGACGGCTGCAGCGGCAGCATGGGTCAGTATTCCTGCAGAGGACTTCCAACGACCTGAGTCCTTGCCAAGTCGAGTTGAGCTGTACTATGCCGGGCAATCGGATGTCCGTCACGATATTAGGAGGTATCCCATGACTTCTGTCACCTCACTGTATTGTTTATATTTGAAGTGTGTGTGTGAAGCGCGTCGTATCACTGTGCTATATCGTCCAATTCTGCTCACAATGCTACGTGCACCGGATTGCAATATTTGCAGTTGGTTGTTCAGTTCAGGTCGGGGACGCACTCTTCAGACTCTCTCCCTAGAGTGAAGTAAAATAACTGCACCGCTCACGTCATCCATTGTTTGAAACTGTGATACAGCTTTGACGCATTCCTCTGTCTGCAACCACCATAACCTTGTAATTAAATGACTTGACATGCTTCCGATGGTAACTTCAAATCTTTTAATCTGAACACTCTCTCTGTTAGTGACTACCTTCAGTTAGGCTCATTTAGAGGACTGCCATGCAGCGGACAAACCCGAAATGTTGTCACGTCTTCCTGCATTTCCTTGGGTTGTTCAGGGCGACGTTCCAACTGGGAACCGGCCTATCAATATTCTGCTAGAATTGGCGATTATCACTGAAACAACAGGTTTTAGTTTATATCGGTTTTTTCGTTTGAACCTGTGCTAAAACTGCTAAGAAAAACTGTTTCTGAAATAACGTATTTGCAGTTCATTCTTCCAATTATTTCCTGTAATAGACGTATAAATCGAACAAAGATTGAAAAGTTTTGAGTCCCTCACGTTCAACGTACATAAAATCTAAATAGTAAATTAAATAGGCAAATAAAAGGCAACTTAGTCCTCCACCGTTCGCTGCTTTTCACGAAAGTAGTAAGTGGTTGAACACTGCAAAAAGTCAGCAGTATTCTCCTGTTGATTACAATTTTTCGAAACTCTTCTCAAAAACCATCTGGTAACCGAGCATCATACACCATTTGGGCATTAGGAAGAGTGAACGCTAAAAGATGAAAACTGCAATTGAAGAACTGGTTTTTCTTGTTAATTCGTCTGTTTCCAAGGGCTATAAACAGATAAAGGCATGTTATGTAGACGCAGGCAACAGATCAGCTACTTCCAGTTTTTACTGAAAACTATGAATGAAAAAGTTAAGTTTTCTTCTTATATGACGTCGCAGATTTGTCTCCTCCCACTCTCAATCTTTACAAGGAAATGGACAACTGTACTTGCAGCGTACTTCGTAAGATACTTCCAGATCAAGGATGGTGCCATTCTGTAACACAACTAACGCCGGACGACGGCAGCATAAAACTATCACACACGCCAGATGGCGGCAAGCTTCACACGCTGCAAGTACACTCACGCCATCCAACAGACCATGCCACATGGTAACAGGTTCTTTATCGTCTCAACACTGCTGTATATATTGTTACGCCATGTGTTTGCTCGTTTCTGTCGGCATTGTTGTTAAAACAGCTCCGATAGCGTTTCCAATTTTCTGTAATAACGCAATATTTCGAAGGACCGGAAATATTGCGGATAAAAATTACTCTTTTTTAAAAAAGTTTTTAAAAAACAATAATTTCAGCTTGCTGCTATAGCTAACTGATGATTAGTTGTTACTCTGTTATTAGTAAAAATAAATAACACCTGATATAATAAAGACCAAACAAATACAGAAAATATCGCTTACTTATTCAGAACTAAAATACAGATACCGATTTTAGCCGGTCGGTTTTTCCCATCCCTATTTACAGCATGAAATTTCTGATTTTGAGAGTACTGAAGGAGCGATCTGCTTTATTTGCTAAAAAACGATCAACAGCTTAGATCACATGAAATATTTCCTTAAGACAACCGGTTTCGACAGACTGACTGCGATCTTCAGGTCTGTAACGCAGTACATACACATTGAATGTGCCCCATTACACGAGTTAAGACGTAAAACAGTGCCACTAAAACAGAGTTATTAAACACGGTTTTCCGAAACTCCTTCAACAAAGAAGACGAACTAAATATTCCTGAATTCCAATCAAGAACTGCCAAGATGAGAAACATAGAAGTAGATATCATCGGTGTAACAAAGCAGCTTAAATCACTTAATACAGGCAAGGCCTCCGGTCCAGATTGTGTACCAGTCAGGTTCCTATAAGAGTACGCTGATAAAATAGCGCCATATTTAGCACTTACATACAACCACTCGCTCACAAAAAGATCCGTACCTAAAGACTGGAAAATTGCTCAAGTCACACCAATACCCAAAAGGGGAAGTAGGATCAAGCCTCTGAATTACAGGCCTGTATCACTAACGTGGATTTGCAGTAGGGTTTTGGAACACATACTGTATTCGAACATTATGAAGTACCTCGAAGAAAACGATTTATTGACACATAGTCAGTACGTTCTTGTGAAACATAACTAGCTCTTTATACTCATGAAGTAATAAGTGCTGTCGACAGGAGATGTCAAATTGATTCCATATTTTTAGATTTCCAGAAGCCTTTAGAAACCGTTCCTCACAAGCGTCTTCTAACCAAACTGCGTACCTACGGAGTATCGCCTCAGTTGTGCGACTGAATTAATGATTTCCTGTCAGAAAGGTCACGGTTCGTAGTAATAGACGGAAAGTCATCGAGTAAAACAGAAGTAATATCCGGCGTTCCCCAAGGAAGTGTTACAGGCCCTCTACGGTTCCTGGTCTATATTATGACGTAGGAGACAATCTGAGAAGCCGTCTTAGATTGTTTGCAGATGATGCTGTCATTTACCATCTTGTAAAGTCATCAGATGATCAAAACGACTTGCAAAAATGATTTAGGTAAGATATCTGTATGGTGCGAAAAGTGGTAATTGACGCTGAGTAAGGAAAAGTGGGAAGTTATTCACTTGAGTACTAAAAGAAATGAGCTAAATTTCGATTGCGCGATAAGTCAAACAAATCTGGAGGCTGTAAATTCAGCTAAATACTTACGGATTACAATTACAAGTAACCTAAATTGGAACGATCACATAGATAATATTATGGGTAGAGCAAACCAAAGACTGCGATTCATTGGCAGAACACTTAGAAGGTGCAACAGATCTACTAAAGAGACTGCTTGCACCACGCTTGTCCGCCCTATTCTGGAGTATTGCTGTGTGGTGTGGGATCCACATCAGGTGGGACTGACGGATGACATCGAAAAAGTACAAAGAAGGGCAGGTCCTTTTGTATTATCACGAAATAGACGAGATAGTGTCACAGACATGATACGTGATTTGGAGTGGCAATCATTAAAACAAAGGCGTTTTTCGTTGCGACAGGATCTTCCCATAAAATTTCAGTCACCGGTTTTCTCTTCCTATTGCGAAAACATTCTGTTGCCACCCACCTACATAGGGAGAAATGATCATCACGATAAAAAGAAAGAAGTCAAGGCTCGCACAGAAAAATTTAAGTGCTCATTTTTCCCGCGTGCCGTTCGAGAGTGAAACGGTAGAGAGACAGCTTGAAGGTGGTTCATTGAACCCTCTGCCAGGCACTTCATAGTGAATAACAGAGTAATCACGTAGATGTAGACGAGAAAAGTTTTAATTTGGCATCACAGTTCCACTTCCGGTTTTGTAATGCCAAACTAAAATTTTTATCTCAGATATTACGTCTTAACTCATGTAATAAGACATTCCACGTATGTGCAATTTCTTACAGATCTGAAGATGGCAGCAAAATCAGTCGAAACCCGTTGTCTTAAATGAGCAAGTATTCCATGCTATCTAGGCTGTTGAATGTTTAAGGACACTACTGGCCATTAAAATTGCTGCACCACGACGATGACGTGCTACAGACGCAAAATTTAGCCGACAGGAAGCGGATCCTGTGATTTGCAAATGATTAGCTTTTCAGAGCCTTCACACAAGGTTGGCGCCGGTGGCGACACCTACAACGTGCTGACATGAGGAAAGTTTCCAACCGATTTCTCATACACAAACATCAGTTGACCGGCGTTGCCTGGTGAAACGTTGTTGTGATGCCTCGTGTAAGGAGGAGAAATGCGTACCATCACGTTTCCCACTTTGCTAAAGGTCGGATTGTAGCCTATCGCGATTGCGGTTTATCGTATCGCGACATTGCTGCTCTCGTTGGTCGAGATCCAATGACTGTTAGCCGAATATGGAATCGGTGGATTCAGGAGGGTAATACGGAACGCCGTGCTGGATTCCAACGGCCTCGTATCACTAGCAGTCGAGATGACAGGCATCTTATCCGCATGGCTGTAACGGATCGTGCAGCCACGTCTCGATCCCTGAGTCAACAGATGGGGACGTTTGCAAGACAACAACCATCTGCACGAACAGTTCGACGACGTTTGCAGCATCATGGACTATCAGCTCGAAGACCGTGGCTCCGGCTACCCTTGACGCTGCATCACACACAGGAGCGCCTGCGATAGTGTACTCAACGATGAACCTGGGTGCACGAATGGCAAAACGTCATTTTTTCGGATGAATCCCGGTTCTGTTTACAGCATCATGATGGTCGCATCCGTGTTTGGCGACATGCCGGTGAACGCACATTGGAAGCTTGTATTCGTCATCGCCATACTGGCTTGTCACCCGGCGTGATGGTATGGGATACCATTGGTTTCACGTCTCGGACACCTCTTGTTCGCTTGACGTCACTTGTAACAGTGGACGTTACATTTAAAGTGTGTTACGACCTGTGGCTCTACCCTCCATTCGAACCCTGCGAAACCCTACATTTCAGCAGGATAATGCACGACTACATGTTGCAGGTCTTGTACGGGCCTTTCTGGATACAGAAAATGTTCGACTGCTGCCCTGGCCAGCACATTCTACAGATCTCTCACCAATTGAAAACGTCTCGTCAATGGTGGCCGAGCAACTAGCTCGTCACAATACGCGAGCCACTACTCTTGATGAACTGTGGTATCGTGTTGAAGGTGCATGGGCAGCTGTGCCTGTATACGCCATTCAAGCTGTTTGACTTAATGCCCAGGCGTATCAAGGCAGTTATTACGGCCAGAGGTGGTTGTTCATGGTACTGATTTCTCAGGACCTATGCACCCCAATTGCGTGAAAATGTAATCACATGTCAGTTCTAGTTATAATATATTTGTCCAATGAATTCCCGTTTACCATCTGCATTTCTTCTTCGTGTAACAATTTTAATGAACGGTAGTGTACTTATAGCTACTGGCTCGCTTCTTAGTCGATCTGCTCAGCGACTGAGTGACGTGACGCTGGCGGTTGCAGGTTCGCGCTGGACGTGGACGAGGACTACCGGCTGTTCGCGAACGGCACCCTGCAGCTGTGGGACGGCGAGCGCCTGGGCCCGGACGACTTCTGCGTGGACACTTACTGGTCCCCGGAGCGCGGGCTCGCCGTGGCGCTGCCGCTCATCTGCTTCAGCCCCGAGGACGACGTGAGCGCGGGCGAGCACACCGTCCGCTACGTGCTGTACCCTATCGGTAAGAGCGCAGGTCGGTCTCAGGTACAGTGGCGCGGGCTGGCGGCCGCTTCCTAGGGCTGCGTCTCTCCTGCTGCTGACTAGTGCCGGCGCCCTAGTGGCTAGACTAGACTAGCTGGTCGGTGAGTAGAGGCGAGACTTCGCCGTCTCTCTGGGGGATTTCGCTGTCTCACTTCTTTCCGAACACTTTCACTTCTGTTCCAACGTCTTCCTTTCCTTTGTCAAAGATCTTAACCACTTCAAAAATTTACATTAGTTTTAAACACCTTACTTTTCAATTTTTCATATTTTCAGCTGCTTGTAACTGTACTTTTTCTCCTTCACTGCTAATATTTACTATGTCATAAAACTGAACTCACAATACACTTACAAACGTTACCTAAATACTTACTATCATCAATAAAAAATGTCTAACTTTCTCAGAATATCCTGTTAAATTCATAATCTTAAACCAGTTCGACAACTTGGTGATACGGCCTCATTCAGTCTCCGTGCAACATATGGTCCCTGCAAGTTCTACTATTTCTTCGGATCTTGAGCTTCCCGTTGCCAGTTCAGTCCAGCTGTCTTCTTTAAGCCTGTGTCCAATCTGGCTGGTAGTCTTCTCCTTGGTCTTTTTTGGTAAACTGGTCTCCAGTCAAGTAGTTTTTTTGATCACCTATCTCTTCTCAGAGTGCCATGCCATACCATACCATACCGTGCTATGCCAGCCGACTGCCACTTCAAGGTATTCACTCTTCCTAATAATGAAATTCACTGACCTTCGTTGTCTGCCTGATATCGACTACTTTCTTTTTGTCCTTTCTTTCTTTCTTTCTTTCTTTCTTTCTTTCTTTCTTTCTTTGCGCAGCCCAACACCGATCTTTCCATCCTCTTTGGGCTACTACCTTCGACCATACATACTAGTAGACTGGCCTTGCTGTGCAGAAGCTATAGGGCTGGTGTGGCTCCAACATAAACAACGTGACTGTTGGCAAAACGTGGCGGGATTTCAAATCAGCGGCCTGCCATCCTATGTTTGTATCGTATTTTACCCGCATTTCTCAATTGACTGCCAAACGCTTCCAACAAAAAATTACTTCTTTATTTGCGAAAAATTATGCCAGAACTGCATTTGACCTGGATTTGTTGACAATACCATTTATAAAATCTATCAAATACGTCGAACGCCCCTCTGGTGGGCAGCGGAACGAAATTACTATAAACTATCAATTAAAGTAAAATGTTGTTAAAATTCTTTTAAACAGTAAGAGTGGGCTCGTGTCAAAACTTTAAACATTGGATTCGCCGCGGTTTGAGCTCTAGTCACTTATAAAAGAAAATGGGATATGGGAATTATGTCAACTATAGGTGCCAAAATTGTAGACTTCAGGAGCAGGTCCATTTTAGAGTATCAATTTTAGGTGCGCTTCAAAGGTTCAGTTCCTACTATTTTTACAAAAGTTTAAACTATCAATTTAAAAAAAATATATTTTAGATGAAAGGTGAGACTTTGAAGCTTCAGAAAATAATTTTGGAGCCTACATTTATTTAATAGTATTAGAAGGTAGAAAAAATTCTCTTCGTGTGTCGACTATAGGTGCCCTTACCTTATTGTAATCTCACTTGTATATACAAAAAGGCGCATATGTCCAGATGGCCTAAAGTTTTTCCGTTTCAGGGCCTGTATCCAAAGCTACCTTCGGTTTTCATCCTTAGGGAGCCTATGAGTAGGATCGAGAAACAGTTATATTTACTTCTGTAACCGAATTATCACAGATACTTTCCAAAATGTAATATGAGTCTGAGTTTACAGGCATCACTTTCAACACTTTAATTTACGTCATACTCTATTTCAAGTGTAAAAAACATATGAAAGTCACTTCAGCAGATTTCAATAAACGCATCTGCACTATAATAGAAACACTTATTTGTGAAATGTAATGCCATTTCCCCCGACAAAACGCTGAGTACAGGCATAAGCGCAACACGAAACAACCATGTTTTGCCAACATTCACGTGACTTTATCCCAGAGATGTTGGAGTCTCGAAAATGACGTCAGGGGCAGTCTATTATATTTATGGTCGAAGGCTACTACTAGTTTCCTGAGGGTCAACTCATTAAATGTCAATGTCCATAGCCATAAGCTATTACTAGCAGTATACATTGGTCAAAAACTGTTTCCTTCCGTTCGACCGACATCTTGGCCCTCAAACCTGAGGAGTGTCTATAAACTTGCGAGCCTAACCTAAAACGTCAAAATACAATCAATATAATTGTTATTTATTTCCCCTAAAGTGCCCAACCATAGTTCGAAAATCACAGGTATCAGGTGGTTATAATTAAAGTGCAGCTACTCCTAGAATTCCGGTGTTAGCAAATAAACTTCGTAGATACTCTAATGCGTTAATGCGAAACATATTTACACGGGAAAAAGTTAGTTCTAATTTTGGCCACCAGGTACAAACCGGGCGCTGTGAATGCAAGAAAGACATGTAATTCAAATGGCTCTAAGCACTATGGGACTGAGGTCATCAGTCCCCTAGACTTAGAACTACTTAAACCTATGTAAAGGTTTTTTTTAAATTACCGCTACCAGTGACAAACTTTGTCAACTATTGTACTACTAATTTATTTAGCGACATGCTTAGACGGAATACCTCATCTTCAGGCTAAATGGCATTACAAAAATAACTTTACAATACGGTCACACTGATGTTACATAGTCTTTCCGTAAATCCTGCGGTCATCTTTGTTCTTCTGGCGTGGCAGTCTCGTTGTGATGAGTTGAGGATTAAGAACAGGACGTAGGCACAAAAGGTCAAAGTGAGAAAGGCGTAATGTTGGTTTTATTATTAACTGCCACTCAGTGTCTGTCCAATATGAGCACCGAAGACATCGACAAGATGCTGTACAGCGCCAGGTTTGCACATGGTGGCAAAAATTGGAACTATTTTTTCCGGTGTAAATCGTCTCCACATTAAAGCTTTACCATATCTACGAAGGTTCCCTGCCAAACGGCCAACACTGGACCTCCGTGAGAAGCTGCACTTTAATTACATCTGGTGTCTTCAAAAGCCAAAATTTTGAAACAGAGTGCAGGGGCTCCGTGTTGCAACCTCTTAATACCACACTCCTATAATATATGATACAAAACGGCCGCCGGTATGATGAAAATATAAATCATCTAATTCTATACATATTTTATCTTTGAAATATTCAAAGTTTAAGTAAGTAAATATTGAAACGTGAACACTGTGTAAAACAGCTCTTACCTCCAGTATTTAAAGAAGTTCCAATCTCAGCTTATACTAACATATTTTAGTAATTGATTAGTTGTAACAGAAAATAGTAATTTGTCAGGGATAACAGAAGTTATTTAATAGTAATCAATAAATTTATGTTATGAATAACTGTTTAACCCACAGTATTTAACACTAATCTCTTAAATTGTGATTTCATTTCATTTGTAAGTACTGTAAACATGTCTACATTCTACATTGAAACATGTTCTAAATCAATATTTGTCTCTGGTATAATTGGTATATCTTCTACTGCAATAATAGTATATAAATGTTTAATAGACTAAAGATTTTGTCAAGTAGATTCACAAATTGAAGTAAATGATAAATAAGTAAAATAATATGAAGCTGATTTAGATTTGTTGCAGTAGCAGATAGAAAACAAAGCTGTTGATTGGCATCTGTCTTCTAAAAGAACAGAAGGTTGAAGATAAACAAAGACAGTGTAAGAACTATTGTTAACGAACGTTTGCACATGTTGAGGATACCCAACAATGCGCGGCCACGATGTAGGTAATAGTGATTATTTCGAATCCCAGTAAACGTATTTAGTTTGTAACTCTTTTTACTCTTATTTACTGAGACCATTCGCCGAAATTGTACGTTGTTACACGGTAATTAACACCGAAGGCATTAAGAAAAAACAGTCAATACGAATTTCAAACTGTCCCACTTAGTTAAAACACTGATCCCAGTACTATACACAACGATATTTTAGAAGAGTTCCTATAGGTTTGGTCTTGGAGAATGTCTGGCTAACGTATGTGTGGAGCAGGTTATTCGTGGTATGGGGGTTCCTCTCGTGTTAGAGGGTGCTCCCCTTGTTGTGCTTGAGAATTCACTAAATGTAGGAGGAAATTATTACACCATTGTGCACTGCCTAAAGCAAAGTAGCAGTTCGGAGATGATGATTTGCATGTATCGCCATGGCAGTACACTGTCATAAAGTATCATCTGTGAAGGAATGGTTTGTGGAGGATCCTGAAATAAACTGGCATACCCAGAGTCCCGACATGAACCGAGTTGAAAACCTTTGGGTTGCGTTACAACATAAACATTTCTCCAAATCCCAGCGTTGAGTATCACTGCTTTCACTGGTTTCGACACTTGAAGTATGGGCTGCTGTTCCTCCAGACATACCTCGTTGAAAATGTCCCTTGCAGGTTTCTCGTCATAAAAAAGCGAATGGTGGAAATCCTGATATTAGTGTCTAACAATAGGTGTCAGGACACTCCTGACCACGTAATACAATGCGTCCATAAATTATCTTTATAACTTACGATTTTATACTTTCGAAATTATACTAGATACTAACGAATGGTTTTTAACATGTGTTAACTCAGTTTTGTTTCCTCATATACGCATCAGTGTATGCACCTACAGTGGTATGGACAATGTCTACTCGGAATTCCATTTTTCTCCACGTACTATTCTAGATCTCCACGGTGACATGTTCAAATAAATTGAGAATGTGTACGTTTCCGAAGCCCTGTCTCTAACCTTAGTTCTGTACACAAGATTCTTTGCAAACCACCACAGGAAGAGGTCTAGTGCTGTGAGGTCAGGGGATTGTGGCGGCCATCGAACTGGACTGTCTCGTCCAATCCATCTGTTCGGGAACATTTCATCTAGATACTGACGGACATTTAGGGACCTGTGGGGGTAGTGCCCCATCTTACTGCAATATGATTAGAGATAAGAGTTCCAATTGTGGCACAGCAAACTCTTGGAAGATGTCCAGGTAAACATCACCGTCGACGGTAGTCTCGATGAAAAATAATGGATCAATGACACAATTGCGCATCAGTGCGCACCAGATATTGACCTTGGGACTCTTTCCATTTCACGTGTGAAATGAGAATGCTGCGAACACCATATAAGAACTTCATGACTATTGTTTGCCGGACTCATGAAACGTTGCCTCATCGGTGAAACAAATCTTTTCCGAAAAGTTATTGTTTGCGTCAATCTTGCCTAGCATATACACTGCCAACAGTTCGCGCTGAGGTATGTCAAAGAGCTTTAATGCCTTAAGCAGATGATCGTTGTAGGGATGTAGCCGTAGCGTCTTACGCAGGGAACTGTGCACTGTTGACGGTCTCATTTCTAACTCTCTCGGCGCGCTGCGCACAGATTTTGTCGGACTCGTTGCAAACGCTTGCCACCCCTTATCCACGTTGGCGTCCGAAACAGATGGGCGACCCGCACCGTCTTTATGGAGAACACTACCTGTTTCCATAAATGACGTATGCCAAGCCCGAATAGCTGTGTGGACCGAAGTTTTCTCCTGTGGCCTCCGCCGGCTGGTGTGGCCGTGCGGTTCTAGGCTCTTCAGCCTGGAACCTCGTGACCGCTACGGTCGCAGGTTCGAATCCTGCCTCGGGCATGGATGTGTGTGATGTCCTTAGGTTAGTTAGGTTTAAGTAGTTCTAAGTTCTACGGGACTAATGACCTCAGATGTTAAGTCCCATAGTGCTCAGAGCCATTTGAACCATCCTGTGGCCTCCGTATTTTATCAGATTTTCAACTTAAAATTTGCGTCAAAATTACGTGACCTGGATCGTAAGAAAAACATTTCTCATCAAATGTTGAAAACTAATTGTTAATATATATTATAATTTCAAAGTTATTCACTGTAAAGAAGATTTTTTGAAATACTCTATATAGGAGAGTGGGGTAAGGAAGGCCATACTTGCTTCCTAACTACTAGCAAGAGGTAAAGCAGTCGAAGCTCAGAGCTCTTTTCTAAACTCTTTGTGCAGTTGTCCGTTAATGACCGTAGTTGTTGGTATCTCAGAAGGCTAAATCTACATGGATACTCTGCAAATCACATTTAAGTGCCTCGCAGAAGGTTCATCGGACCACCTTCAAAAAAATGGCTCTGAGCACTATGGGACTTAACATCTGAGGTCATCAGTCCCCTAGAACTTAGAACTACCTAAAACTAACTAACCTAAGGACATAACACACATCCATGCCCGAGGCAGGATTCGAACCTGCGACCGTAGCAGTCGCCCGGTTCCGGACTGAAGCGCCTAGACCGCTCGGCCACTTCGGCCAGCAGGACCACCTTCACAATAATACTCTATTCCAATCTCTTACAGCGCGGAGAAAAAACGAATACCTATATCTTTCAGTGCGAGCTCTGATTTCGCTTATTTTGTTACGGCGATCGTTTCTCCCTTTGTAGGTCGGCGTCAACAAAATATTTTCGCATTCTGTGGAGAAAGTTGGTGACAGAAACTTCGTGAGAAGATTCCGCCGCGAAGAAAAACGCCTTTGTTTCAATGATGTCCACCCCAAATCCTGTATAATGTCAGTGACACTCTCCCCACTATTTCGCGATAATACGAAACGTGCTGACCTCCTTTGAACTTTCTCGATGTACTCCGTCAATCCTATCTGGTGAGGATCCCACACCGCGCAGTTGTATTCTGAAAGAGGACGGACAAACGTAGTGAGGTAGTCTCTCTAGTAGATCTGTTACATTTTCTAAATGTCCTGCCAATAAATCGCCGTCTTTGGTTAGCCTTCCCCATAACATTTACTGTGTGTTCCTTTCAACTTAAGTTGTTCGTAACTGTAATTCCTAGGTATTTAGTTGAATATGCGGCCTTTAGAGTTGACTTACTTATCGTGTAACCGAAGTTTAATGGATTCCTTTTAGCACTCATGTGGATGACGTCAGACTTTCCGTTATTTCTGGTGAATTGCCAATTTTCGCACTATACAGATATCTTTTCTAAATAGTTTCGCAATTTGTTTTGATCTTCTGATGAGTTTTCTAGTCGATAAACGACAGCGCATCTGCAAACAACCTATTACGACTTCTCACATTGTCTTCTAAATCGTTTATATAGGTGAGGAACAGCGGAGGGCCTATAACACTACCTTGAGGAACACCAGAAATCACTTCAGTCTTACTCGATGAGTTTCCGTCAGTTACTCTGAACTGTGACCCCGCTGACAGGAAATCGCGAACCCAGTCGCATAATTGAAGCTATATTCCATAAGCACGCAATTTCACTACAAGCCGCCTGTGTGGTACAGTGTCGAAAGCCTTGTGGAAGTCTAGAAATAAGGAATCAATTTGAAATCCCTTGTCAATAGCACTCAACACTTCGTGTGAGTAAAAAGCTAGTTGCGTTTAACATGTACGATGTTTTCTAAATCCGTGTGGAGTGTGTGTGTCAATAGACAGTTTGGTTCGCGGTAGCTCATAATGTTCTAGCGCAGTATATGTTCCAAAATCCTGGTGCATATTGAAGTTGATATGAGCTTTTAATATAGAGGATCACTCCTAGTACCTTTCTTGAATATCGGTGTGACGTGTGCAACTTTCATGTATTTGGGTACGCATCTTCCGTCAAGCGAACGGTTGTATATGATTAAGTATGGAGCTATTTCATCAACACTCTGAAAGGAACCTAAATGGTATATAGTTTGGACCGGAAGACTTGCTTTTGTCGAGTGATTTAAGTTGCTTCACTACTTCGAGGATATCTACTTCTACGTGACGTTTTTGGCAGCTGTTCTTGATTCGAATTCTGACTCGGCTCCTGAAGGAACGTGGTCCCTTGTGCCGCAGGCCTGCTGGTGTCGGTGCCGTTCCTGGTGGCGACGGCGTGGGTGTACCTGTGGTTCCCGGAGCTGCGCGACCTGCACGGCAAGTCGCTGGCCAGCCACGCGCTCTGCCTGGCCGTCGCCTACGTGGCACTGTCCATCACGCAGCTGGCCGGAGACCGCATCGTCAGCGGCGCCTGCATCGCTTTCGGTGAGTCCTCTGCTCGCCTCAGCGCGTTTGTGCCGAGACCAGGCAGCTTCTTCAAACAGCCGTTAACAACCAGGCTGATCTCTGGCCGCCAGAGATCAGAAATGAGCACCGTAGAGTCGCTTTAAATTTGCCAGACGGTCCCGTGAGTTCATCTCTCAACTCACCACCTCCATAGTCTCGGAGGGACTCGACTCGCCAGTCTCTGTCGCTGCCCACTGAACGGAAAAGTCGTTACTTGCGTCTGTTGTCGGGTACAAGTGATATACAGGGTGAAAAGTATTTAAACCGACAAACTCTGGAAGGTTGTACGGGACATAAAAACAAATATTTTTCCATAATGTCATTTTTTCCTATGAGGATTATTTGAACCGGTGGAGGCCGTATTACGCTCTTCAGTTGTAGGCAACTCCTGTCCACCGGTGTAGTAGTGCATGGTCTCTGTTTACCAATGGAGCGATACACCTGGAGTGAGTACACTGACATGTTCGGTGCGTACTACAGTGTGTTAACTGTAAGACGGCCATGTTGAGGGGAGTGCAGGGAGAGGAGGAAGCAAGCATTGGCCGGCGAGGGGAGACGAGCCGTTGGAGGGGGGGGGGGGGGGGGAGGGGGAGACAAGGCACACCTACCAGTTGCAGTGCTGGCACTACAAATTGCGCGTCATGCTTACACGAAAGCAGACGAAAGGCTTGGAAGTAAAACTCACTTCAAATGTTGTTCGTAAGCGAAACTGAAATCGTCATGTACATTAAAATCTATATATATATAAAATAATAAAAAATAATAAAAAAAAAGTTCTATCCTGCAACTGTTTTTGGCTGCCATCCTTTATTGTGAAGAATTTTAACAGTTGCTGCTGCAGCCATGTTTAAAATCTTGAAATGTATATAAAAATCAATGTATATATGTTTGTCTACTATGCACTCACAAACCATTTGGAAATGTACTGTAATATGAATGTTTCGAAATAATACAGTAACCAGTGGTGTTTCCATACAAAGCAATACGGTTGCAAGGAAAAATTAAATATAAGGTAATTCGGACGAAATAGGGGGCTCCTTCAAAGTGATCGCGAACAAAATATTTGAAATGGAAACTCACCTTTTCTTGCCAGGCGTTTGTGGTGATACGCCAGGATGATTATTGGAAAACTGTTTGAATCTTCCAATGCTACGCATGCTTTGTCCTGTGTATGTAGCATCTCTCACTGAAGATTTGTAAATGGGATGAAGCAATTTTTTTCTGCTCCCTTTCCCTTTCGCAGCATTCAATCACACGCAATATAATTTTGCGAGCATGGCTACGTAATACTGGTTTCCTTCTAACCGTAGGCCTACCGGTAGGGGTTGTTGGCGACTCCCGAGATGGGCCAGCAACTGCCTCTTCACTCATTTTGATAATGTTTAGCACAACTGCACAATAAAAACACACAGAACAGTACAGCGCAAAACAATAACGAAGCAGACGACAATGGCTACCTTGTATAACACAGTCAGCTACGTAATGTTGGCAGCAGTCGAAACTGCGTGCCTTCCGAAGCCTCCCGACGTTTACCGACTTCCACCGATTCAGGACTAGGGAGAGGTCTGCCATCTAAAAGTTTACACACTGTACGTAGCGCACCACAACGGTCGAGCTGCACAGCGGGTTTAATCGCCATATCCCGCATCATGCGACCTTTGCTGCTGTGTACCAACGTCTGCGAGATACCGAGTCATTTAACAGATTACTTGGACACGGACGCTGTCGCACGGTAAGAACGTTGCAATTTGAGGAAGCTGTCTTGCAGCATGTGGAGCGGGATCCTTCAATCAGCACTCGTGCAACTGCACGTAACATGGGGACGAATCAGACGAATGTAAAAACAGTCCTTCGAGAGCAGTTGTTACGTCCACTTCACTTACAGCGTGTCCACAACCTGGAACCAGTTGATTATCCATCCAGAGCACAGTTTTCGCAGTGGTACCTGAAACACTGTGAAATCCATCATACATTTCCATCCTCTGTGTTGTTTACCGATGAAGCAACGTTCGGGCGTGATGGAGTCTTCAACATCCACAATTCGCATGTTTGGAGTGAGGATAACCCACATGCCACAGTTACTAGCGCTCATCAAGTGCGGCTCTTCGTTAATGTGTGGTTCGGTGTTGTTGGGGACTGTTTAATTGGGCCGTATCTGCTACCTAGGCCATTAAATGGCAGGCACTATTACAATTTTCTCGCCAGAGCATTGCCAGAATTGCTGGAAAACGTCCCGCTCCCTACAAGACAACGCATGTGGTTCCAACATGACGGGGCGCCGGCACATTTCAGTCGTCGTGTGCGTAGATTCCTGGACCGACAGTTCCCAGAAACGTGGATTGGCAGAGGTGGTCCTGTACCATGGCCTGCTCGATCCCCAGATACGTCCCCTCTGGACTTTTTTGTTGGTTTAATTAATTTGTCGCCAGAGAACTCTTCCTCTACCGGTTTAAATACTCCTCGTAGGAAAAAATGACATTAGGGGAAAATATTTGTTTTGATGTCCCCTACAGCCTCCCAGAGTTTGTCGGTTTAAACACTTTTCACCCTGTATATCAACGGGAACAGAAGATCTATATAGTATAGGAGTTTGCGATTGTAAAAGAAGACTCGCAGCATTGCCGCTACGCATACAACGGTTGAATATGACGATTATACATGAGATGGATAACAAGTATTGGCAACAAAGCTATAATTCATACCAGACGTCACTCACAGACGTTCACTGTATAACTTGCCCTCAGCGTAATAGTCATCCTATATCTCGATCACCTCCCTCCACCGTCAGCGCATCCGTCTCTGTCGATGTCTTGGAAGGACTGCCCTGTAGCACAGTTGTCTTCTCTTGTGTTGTAACTGGTGCCACGAAGAGGTGCCTCCATTTTGGCGAACAGGTCCTTATCGCACGGACTCATATCGGATGAATACGGTGGATGTTCCAGTATCTCTCATCCCCGCGTACGCAGGAATTCCTGCACGTGTTTCGCCGTGTGGCATCGTGCATTGTCATGAAGGATGATGCGATGTAGTGCGAAAGGGAAACACTGTTGTGCGCTCTGACCACATGCCACTTCAAACTTTATCCACGCAAGTTGTGTATCTTAAACATACTGGTAGTGCGCTTGAACTGGTTTGCGCACTTTGACACTACACACAGCAGCTGACTCAAATACAGCCGTCGCAGACAGCAAGAGTGTTGTGTGACGTACATCCTTCATATTACGGCGGTGTTCCCACTGCTTTTTATCCAAGCCTTGTATATACATACGATTTATTAGAAGCCCCTGCCGCTTTCCTGTATGTATGTGAAGGCCAATCTCAGGAACTGCTGTACGGATTTTGATAGAGTTTTCACTAATAGACTCCTGCACGAGGAAGATTCCGTCAAACAGCATTCCTTGGCATTTTAACTTTATGGAGAGTCGCAGATACTGCAAAGTGTCTTCATAGCGCTGCGCATTCCACAGCCGAAAAACTCGACGAATAGAGGACCCTGCAGTCGAAGGAGTTCATCATGATCTTACCGGAACTTCTGCGAACAACTCTCGATTTCTTTGGTGGGGGAAATGTGATAAGTTTTAACCGTTGGCTTTGCCCTTTGCCCTCTGCCCTTGGGCTGTCGGGGTGCTGTCGGACGGAATCGTCCTGCTGCACGATAACCCACTCCCCCATGCTGCAACTCAGACGAAAGCTACACTTCAGCGATTTGGCGTCCTGAAGAAAAACAGGCACGGACGTCGGTTTCAGTCGGACGAGGAGGTGCAAGAGTGGAAGCGGTTGTGGATCTGCCAATGGCCGACCGTTTTCTGCGGAACAGGAATTTATCGTCATGTCTCTCAGTGGGATAAACGTCTTAATGCGTATGGCGATTGCTTTTCAATGAATCCAATCCATGGTCCCGCCGCGGCCATCATAAAAGCGAAGAGCGGTCAGTCACACGTTACATTAGCGTCCACTAATAGGTGCCTGAATAATTAAGACCAGGTAATGTATCTACGAATTGGGCCGAATTGAAGACCGAAAACAGTTTATTCATTATTTACTTTTCACGACGCCAGTACAAAATGTCTCCCCAATAATCTGGAACATAAATACATAAACTGAACAATGTCCATCACGGACACTTCACTTCATATGTGATGACCTCATATTGTGTGAAAACTTCCATTTAATAAAATGAGGAAACTTAGTAGACTAATTTCTCTTTCCAAGCACCAGTCCCGACTTGGGTCTGCTGGTTAATCGGATGTGGCATGTAATGTTAAGGAGTGGCCAGATGCCCTTTCTGTCACTACCCCATACCCCCTGGGAAGGAATTAGTGTACCCCAACTGTCTGCATCTAGTGTATTCCATGGAATCGTGCGAATATGTTCAGATGTCCGCGAGCTGTGTAACTGAGACGGAACGTGCGGACCAGTCTGGTATTCACTTAGTGGGATGTGGAAAACCGCCTAAAACCACATCCAGGCTGGCCGGAATACCGGCGCTCGTCGTTAATCCCCCAGGATTCGGTCTGGGGCTGGCGCGCCTACCCGAGTCCAGGAAGCAGCGCGTGAACGCTCTCAGCTACCCTGGTAGATCACACTTAGTAGCCTAATACTGCGAATAAATAGTAAAAAGCAGGGTACCAACTAATATCATTAACATAGATCCTAGAAGTAGCAGGAGGGTGTCAGAAAGGCAAACTTTAGTGTCAACAAAGTGAGGTGGCGCAATGATAAGGCATTAGACCGTTAGTTGAGAGGACGTCGGTTCAGTCCTGCTGCAGCCATCCCAATTTAAATTTTTCCTTAGGTGTGAAAGACATTGCAGATTTTCTTCTCATCATTCCCCAATCCGAGCGAGTGTTGACTTCATTCCTCACAGGATGTGAAACCGTAATCTTTAGTTTCTTTTGTCTTCCTTTCCTTTTGCGGTGTCAATGGCAAATGATTTACGTAGTATCCACAAAATATTTTATAGGGGCAGTTGGAAATAAGTCCAGCCCATAATCTCTAACGGAAACTGATCAGATTTTCCGTTTTTTCCCACTCTTGTATTCCAAGTAGGCTACGCTCTCATGGTTATTAGGCTCTAACGAAGACATACTTAGCACGTTAGCTAGCTGGACAGTGATGGTGATCTTAACTGAGTAAACTGAAAGGTTATTATTGAACCAGTTAAGGATATAACACATAAAAATGTAAATTAAAAGTATACCTGAGGCGAAATTTCGTCATAATTAAATAACGAACTCGAAACCGCGGTATTAGTTTTCTTTGAAGGGCTTCGATCTATAGATCGCTATTAAATCGATAAAGTTGCTTTTAATCCCTTAATGCTCTGGACTTAAATTTATCGTGAAGAAATTACTGCTCACAGTAGTACGAACTATAGTCGCTCGGTCTAAACACTTAAAAGACGTTGGTGCTTATGAAACACACTTTATGACTTTTTTCAGAAGGTCACGTCTAAGTTTATTTGCCATTGTTCTCTCGGCGTATGTCATATCTATACTGCTCCCGCTCTTATGCAAGGGGAAAAGAGTACTGTATAAATTCTACCCTGTTACTTTGAAGTCTCTTATAAATTTCCTTTCTTACTCATACTGTCATCTTCTTAAACTGTTGTTTTCCATTAAATCTGAATGATGGGCATCATTCAGACGTGTGCTACCTTTCTGCCAGATTTTTACACCATTCCTTGGTTAAAAGCAGCACTGGACAGAGGACATACTTCATACATTATTTGCGGTCGTTTCTGTTAGACGTTAGCACTCTCTCTTCTGCCCAAACCAGAATAACAGTCGAATGGTCTAACAAAAAAAGAAAATAATTTGCCAAGGTGAGAAGTGGGCGTCTCAGGGAAGCTCATTTAAGGTCATGTTGGACAAGTTAACTACCTGTGCCGTTATCTCTGACCCAGCTTACTACCATGGTTAATCCGCGTCTGTAGCTACGCCTACATTTGGGACCAACGACTCCCAAACACATCTGTGTTCCAATAATATGATTATCTCTCGTTATTTGGATACAGAAAGGTAATCATATCATAGGGAGCTCAGAGGTAAACGTAGATGTCTCAAAGAAGTAGGCTAAGATTTAAAACAGCAAAGCGACGGAACAAATTTTTTACCAGAATAAGGATATGGAAGCCAAAGATCTTAAACTGTCAATTACCACAGAGTTAAGAAGCCCTGTGATGATTTTATTTTAGTTAAACCTTAGTGGAAGGAGAGGGCTTGGAGGACAAACCTGTTCCTGCACTGAATGAAGAAATTTAAAATAAATCTTGATTGCAGCACATGTTTTGAACGACACTGGATTCTATTAGGTCTAGTAGGAATTTCTATTATATTCAAGAAGCATATGGAAAATTCATAGCATCTTTCAAGCAATGAGTCAGCTGAGCCTCATGGTAAGTGGCTTGTGCTTACGCTTACATGATTACTCTGCAATTCACATTTAAGTGCTTGGCAGAAGGTTCATCGAACCACAATCATACTATCTCTCTACCATTCCACTCCCGAACAGTGCGCGGGAAAAACAAGCACCTAAACCTTTCTGTTCGAGCTCTAATTTCTCTTATTTTATTTTGATGATCATTCCTACCTATGTAGGTTGGGCTCAACAAAATATTTTCGCATTCGGAAGAGGAAGTTGGTGACTGAAATTTCGTAAATAGATCTCGCCGCGACGAAAAACGTCTTTGCTTTAATGACTTCCATTCCAACTCGCGAATCATACCTGCCACACTCTCCCCCCTATTACGTGATAATACAAAACGAGCTGCCCTTTCTTGCACCCTTTCGATGTCCTCCGTCAATCCCACCTGGTGAGGATCCCTCACTGCGCAGCAATATTCTAACAGAGGACGAACGAGTGTAGTGTACGCTGTCTCTTTAGTGGACTTGTTGCATCTTCTAAGTGTCCTGCCTTTCTTCTGAAATGTGGCGGTGTAACAATTTATTAGTAATTTTGTCAGCAAATGAAAACAAGAAAGTCAAGTAGTTCATAGTTATCAGTTTTCGCCAAAGTCCTGAGCTAAATTTAGTACCTCTTCTCAGTGTGTAGAAGAGATACTGCAGATGATACTGGTCGCAATACATTGGGTAGGCGGTTTCAAGATCGACTGTCTCCTCAGTTGTGTTACAGAGAATAAAGTCACATATCTACCCAGAATTTGTCCTTTCCATCTCATTCTACACTCATCCATAAAAATAGGCTACACTGTTCAAGCCACCATTCATAGCTGTGGAACCCATGATCTTTGGATCCAATGGACGTAACACTAAATAACATCCACTAACATCTTACTTTTTGGCAAAGTTCATACGTTGCTGGGGATTCTGCATTGTCCTTAAAGCCACACTGTAGTGCGTCGGTATGAAAAGTCAATAGCTTTCCATCCTTCGCTGAAATCTCGAGTAATATTTTTCTAAGAAAGCGTAGACCAGTCAATCGGTCTTCCAATGACGTCAGTCCATGTCTTCCCTTTATCCATTTGTTAGTGTTTTGGTTCTAAGGACCTGGTTCACCTAAAGAAAAACCACAAGTTTAAGGAAAATTGTCAACTAAATTTCATCCGTTGCTTTCAGTGTTGCTTCCGTGACGATCAAATCCTGGACTACTTAATAGTTGTTTTTAGTGTTTGTCTTGTTACGTATTGATATTTTTAGGTAAACAGTGTTTGCTGTTACTATGTTATGAGCGCTCTTTTTAAACCTAATAAACAATATTGAATGACAGTTCAAAAATGCAGGATCTCCCGATTATTCATGTGCTGTCTTTGCTCATTTTAATCGGAACCCAGAAAGATCTTCAGCTGAAGTAATGCAGAGTTTCCAGAAAGAAGATAGAAGTCTACACTTTTCTTCTTTGGCGTAGAGACCATTCATTAGACACGATGCGCTGGTTCAATGCTTTCTTTGGGGAATCGTGACATTTGCCAGTGGGTAATTTACATTACCTAGTTTTTGCTGATGTTTCCGTAGAATGGACAGATCTGAACGCCACTCCAGCCCAATACCGGTTGACAGTATTAACTACTGCGTCTCCTTACTTCTCTTGTTGAATTGCAGCCAAAATCGTGACGGAGAGTGCTGGACTCCAGATGTTTTTTTTTTTTTTTTTTTATATCAGTTAACTTTGAGAATATTTTTTTCGCTCCTTGCCGCTTAGAGACCTCACGAACAACAGATAAAAGCACGTACTATCTGTCACAAACTCCTTTCAGTAGCAGGAGAGAAGTGTCTTGTGACGGATTGTTGTGTAGCGACCTAGATGTGCGCTACGCAATAGACCCGCTTTTGCTGACAATTGTCATGCCTCTCAAATCTAATCTAAATCTTTTTGTTTCGGCTGACCATGGCACCAAAATATACTGTTTCCGCTTCACATCAGTGAATACTCACTACCAACAACTTTCAGAGTCTAATGTCGATGAGTCTGCCACCCAAAGACAGTCAATTTTACTGAAGCGTAACCTACCTACCTTGAAAGGGAATTCGATGATGTGCTGAAGTTACATAGCAGTACGCTAATTTACGTTCACTATACAGTGAGCTGTAAAGCTGACTAACTTCGACTTTCCTGAGATATCAGACTTCGATATTAACATATGTATACATATGTAATTATTTACACATGAGGCTGGGCTATTCAGCCTCCTAGGAAATCGGAGCCAGTGGCAGCTTATCCGTTGTACTCCGATTTTGAACATTGTTTAGTTTAGAGGTATTCGAGTAGAAGTGAATGCATCTGATAATTTAGCTCTTTTTAATAGTGCTATTTATTTTTGCTTTAAGAATTAACGTATTTTTCGTTGATTTGCGCTAAGTGAGTTAATTTTCCTGGGGTAGGGTTACATTTCCCGTGGTTCAAACAGTAACTGATTAAAGGTGAAGAGCGACTGCGTCCGTTGTGTGCGGATGTAGGGGAAATTGGCCAACGCCCGTAAACAGCTGGAAGATGTGTTGGTCAAAGTCGACAGGCTTCAGACTGGCGACCTGGGCTACAGTGGCGTTGGGGCAGCCGTGGCGAATACAGTGGCACCCCAGGAGCTTATAGAGCCGCCTTGGTTCCTCGATGCTGTTGCGTCTTCAGATTGACACATCCGGACCAGCCGACACTTACCCGATGGTGACTGGCGAACTATGGTAGAGTGCGAATCTCAAGGCGAAAGTAGGTACCGGCCCACACCTGTCCCCTTAAGTCTTACAAACAGGTCAGAGGTATTCACCGCTGCTGAAAGTATGTCTGAGAAATTATAGGACGCCTCAGCCGATGGTGCTGCGACCGATCTTCGTGAGAGAGGTTCGGACAACCGCAGAGGGTGGGACAGCTTGTCATTCGGTGCTTCAGTGTTAGGCGAACAATGGAGCTTCTCAGTAAAACACGGGAAGATCGGTAAAGGAACCCAGTATCCACTCTGCTTGCAAGGGGGTCTCGTCCGAGATGTGGAGATGACTCTGCCGGCAGCAATTGAGTGCACTAGGTGCACTTGGCTGCAAATCGTGGCTCATGCAGGCACGAATGACGCCTGCCGCCTGGGTTCAGAGGCCCTTCCTGATCCCTACAGGCGGCTGACTGATTTGGTGAAGGCAGTTACTCACATGGTGGAAGCAGAGCTATCGTTTTGCAGCATCGTTCCCAGAACCGACCGTGGT
This sequence comes from Schistocerca americana, assembly GCF_021461395.2. Taxonomy (NCBI): domain Eukaryota; kingdom Metazoa; phylum Arthropoda; class Insecta; order Orthoptera; family Acrididae; genus Schistocerca; species Schistocerca americana. The sequence continues at coordinate 928,239,109 of NC_060119.1, read as the reverse complement.
CATCTGGTTTCGAGCAGTGACAAGTCTAAACTAGACGCTCAGACGATTCTGCGACGGTATCGGACGTAAATTTTAGGGTTCCCATTAATAAGCCAGGTGTGCACTACACGCAGGAAGACATCCTAGTAGCGAATTACGTGAGGCGTGCACGTCTGAGTTTTATCGGATAGAGAAATACCTCCACAGGTCTGAAAAGATGCCCTCCGAGTCCACAGTAGCATTCATCACAGCAGATCGAAGGAGGAAAATATTAACATAGTATTAATTTACTACAGAAGCGTCTGTGTAAAGGTACCGGAGCTAATCTCGCTTACAAACGGTAAGTACTAGAGACGGAAAGCTGGCTGAAAGTACATGTCAGTAGCAGTGAAATTCTAAATTCCCACTGGAAAATATATTGCAAAGACAGGTTGAATGCTGGTGGTGGCGTGTTTATAGGCATAAAAAATAAGATAGCATATTAGTGAGATTGGTACAGCTTTCGAATGGGTGAAAAAAGTGTTCAAGACGGATCAAACATCTCACCGGAGGCTGTTATAGACACTCTGCCTCAGCAACAGTAGTGGCGGAACAGTTTAGCGGAAACTGGGAGAACATTTCGCGTAAATTTCCTTGTAATGTTAGTTTTAGTTGGAGATGTTATCGTATCAGCTATTGAAGAGTGGTAGGGACAGAGAATCAGGAGATATTGTTCTAAGTGCTTTATCTGAAAATTGTCTTGAGCACTTAATTACGGAATGGATTCGTGAGGATAACAGCTTAAACTTGCTAGTGACAAACTCCAACTTCCGTCTCAGTTGACATTGGACAGGGAATCAGCGATCACAAGGCCGCTACAGCATCACTGAATACGGTTGTAAACAGTAACACAAAGAAAGGCAGGTAGATGTTTCTGCTTAGCAAGAGCGACAAGAAACAATTCCAGATTACATGAGCGGACAGCGCGAAAATTTCATCTCCAGCACTACAAACGTTGAGTACCAATGAACAAAACCGAGCGAGGTGGCGAAGTGGTTAGCACACTGGACTCGCATTCGGAAGGACGACGGTTCAATCCCGCGTCCGGCCATCCTGATTTAGGTTTTCCGTGATTTCCCTATATCACTTCAGGCAAATGCCGGGATGGTTCCTTTGAAAGGGCACGGCCGATTTCCTTCCCCATCCTTCCCTAACCCGAGCTTGTGCTCCGTCTCTAATGACCTCGTTGTCGATGGGACGTTAAACACTAATCTCCTCCTCCTCCTCAATGAACAAAGTTAAAGATCATTGTACAATAAGATTTAGATAGGTATCTGCCGACCAAAATTGTGAGGGCTGGAAAATAGCCGCCGTGGTTAGACAACCATGTTAGGAAACTGTTTCGAAAACAGCTTCACTGCAAATTCAAATGTAGCTAAAGCCTGGTAAACAAACAGAAGTTAAACGAATTCAAAATTGGCGTAGGGAGAGCCATGAGTGAAGCGTTAAATAAATTAAAGGTAAAATTCTGTCTACTGATTTGATAGAAAATGCAAAGAAGTTTTCATCTTACGTCAAATCAATAAGCGGATCGAAGCCATCTATCCAGACACGGATCGTAAGGGCAGTGAAACGGAGGACGACACAGAAAAGGCCAAAATAGTAAACGTATTTTTCCAGAACTGTTTCCCAGAGGGAGATTGCATTGAAGTACCTCCTTTAAATCGTCGCACCAATGACAAAACAAGTGACATCCAAATAGTTTGTAACCTCCCCCTCACTTGTCGACCTTAATGACAGTGAAAAATTAAACCGCGTGTACCTAATGGAAATTTGGGAAAAGCAATCGTCACCGAAGTTTATCTGTCGGTAAAGAGGAAGGAAAGGGTTACATCGAAATGAAAGGAAAAATGCAAATGAAACTGGTGGAAATTAATTTTGAAAAGGGTTAAAGTTAATAAAGAAAGTAAATGTGCGGCCGTTACGTTAACAATTAACTAGCGGTAATTAGATATTTGAGATGTGGGGAAAATTACGGTCGCCAGTCCTATGGACAATTACTATAGTAACTGAAAATAAAGGTTATTGCACATATAATTAGCACTAGAAGCGTGGCAACTGAAGGTTCACACGTGTAGTGTGCAAACTGAATGTTTGTTAGAAGTAATAAATTTCGCTACACTCTGACTTAATTTAGCAAAAGAATTAATAAAACCGGAAAATTGAAAGCTAATTTAGTGACTGCAATTAATAGTGAGATTTGTTTCTGAAGCACTACGAAATTCAGTAAAATAAGGTTAGTCTTGGGTTACCTCAACAATGATTTCAAAAGCTACTTCGATCTACGCAATTTAGAAATAAGAGATTTAACTTTGAACTTGAATTAAATGATTCTGGACAATTAACAATACTAACATTTAGTACGTACCAAGCTGAGCTGCAGTCACAGGCAAGCTAAAATATGCTAACAAAACTCGCACTCTTAATTTGTGCTTGTGTAATCTAAATATTGTAGCCAGCTATGAATACCTTAACTTTGAAATTAAAGCAGTGAAATTGAATGATATTACTTTAATGCTGGCGTATGAATTTCAACGACACTCGGCTTCATTCCGGAAAAGGAAGGGACCCTGCTTGGTAATGCAGTTGGCACAATGAGCAACAAAGGTTCATGCTACGTTGCTGTAATTTTGTGATTTGAACAGTTTGAAAAGCTGAGGTCTGTTAACTTTGAGAATATTTTTTTCGCTCCTTGCCGCTTAGAGACCTCACAGTTATAAAACTTTACGTGCTTCCAGTCTTCCTTGTTGGTTGATTGAAGGTTTGAAGTCGTCGATCGAGGAGGTGGCGACAGTCACTCATTGTCGGCCGTCGCTGTTGCAGAAGCTGGATGTTGGCGCGCCTTCTTCTCGACACAGTCGCCAGGCGAAACGGGCTCTTGATGTGCGCCAGCTAATGCTTCCCGTCCGCGACACCGTGTCAGAAACTATCATAGCAAGTCGAGCGCAGTTACATGCTGCCAAACCCCGAAAGCGCGGCAACTCGCGGGAGCGTGACATAACACGCCTGCTCCACTGCACTACTACAGCCAGACTCTCTCTGCTCTGCCCGCGCTCCACGCGGCAGAGTTAACACTACCAAAGATCCTAAACACTTTGGTTCTCCACACGACCTATCGATGTATTCGTTTGATAGCATAGTTTTCCCTAGGCAAGACCCAGCGTAAAAATACAAATACACTTCTGGAAATGGAAAAAAGAACACATTGACACCGGTGTGTCAGACCCACCATACTTGCTCCGGACACTGCGAGAGGGCTGTACAAGCAATGATCACACCCCCCAGGGGGTCCACAACTCTTTTGTGGACACGTGCGTAGCGAGCACGGGGCCCCGAGCTAATGTGGCCTTCCTTCCTTTCCGGGCTGCATACCTTCCCTTTCCGCATCCTTCCCCATCCCCTGTCTTCACCCCCCCCCCCCCTCACCTCTGGTTCTTTCCTTCACTTTCTCCCCCTCTGGGAGTATGGTTTGGCCTACGTCCGGAGACGGACGCTTGTAAATGTACCACATTCTTCTTCTTCCTTGCTTGTATGTCTTCTTCCTTCCTTTGTCCTTCTCTTTTCCTTACCTCTTCTCTTTACCCTTTTCTCCGCTGCGGCGTTTGAGACCCCCTCTTCTTTCCTTTCCCTTTCTCTTTCTTCCTCCCTGTGCGTGTCTGAAGGCCGACCCACGCACTTCCATGCGTAGCCGGTGACGGGGTAACGCGTAATTCCCCGCCCCGGGTAGACAGGTAGGACACGTACGTACCCCCTGGTAAAGGCCAGGCCCAGGGAGGGGTGATTACCCGAGCTGATACCTTCCGAAAGTGCCGATTGGTCCCTCCGTCCGTTTGTCGGGAGGTGTGACCTGAGGTGTGAACAATCACCTAAGGCGGGTGTGCCCTCGGTGAGGGCCCCCACAAGGGAGGAGCGCGCCATCGGAGACGCCGGTAATCATGGGGGATTCTTCCGCAATGGTTTCCTCACCTTCCACTATGTCTGCTCACAAACGTAAGTTCACTGAGTCTCAGCCACAGACGGTTCTTCCATCGTTGCCACAGTTCCTTGTTGTTTCTCGGTCTGACGAAGGTCACGACTTTTCCACGGTCAACCCTTTCATTATTCAGAAAGGTGTCGACGCAATTGCGGGTCCTGTAAAGTCTTGTTCCAGATTACGGAATGGTACCCTGTTGTTAGAAACACACAGTGCCCTCCAGGCTCAAAAATTGTTGCGTACTTCTCTGCTCCACACCTTCCCTGTCCGGGTGGAACCGCACCGTACCTTAAATTCCTCGCGTGGAGTCGTTTATACACGCTCCCTCGATGGATTGTCTGACGAAGAAATTCAGCACTACCTGTCTGACCAGGGCGTCACCGCTGTTCATCGGGTTATGAAAAGGGTTGACTCGAACATCATTCCAACCCGCACTGTCTTCTTGACATTTGACAAAGTTCAACTCCCATCAAAAATCAAAGCAGGCTATGAGATAATTTCCGTTCGCCCTTATGTCCCAAACCCTACGCGTTGCTATCGATGTCAGCGGTTCAATCACACCAGCCAGTCCTGTTCCAATCCAGCCAAATGTGTTACGTGTGGCAAGGATGCCCATGAGGGTGCTTGTCCACCTCCATCCCCTCACTGCATCAACTGTATGGGTGACCACGCTGCTTCCTCTCGAGATTGCCCCGTTTTTAAGGATGAAAAGCTCATCCAAGAAATAAGAGTGAAGGAAAAGGTGTCGACCTTTGCTGCTCGAAAGTTACTCGCCAGTCGACAGCCCACAGTGCCTCAGAAAGGAAAATACAGCACTGTCCTTGCTTCTCCTCGGCCAACAAAGGAGGCGGCCACGCAGACTTGCGACCTCACATTTAGTACCACGGTCGTCAGATCGGCCAGCGCAAAGATCGCCCGTTCAACCTCACCACTTTCGCCTGCCCACTCTATGGCTCACCCTTCGTCGGGTTCTGCTAAATCTCGAGCCCAAAAGTCAGACGCCAAGTCTTCGAAAAAAGAGCATTCTCGTGAAGAGTTTTTACGTACTGCAACTTCACAACCATCGGTTCCTCCTTCATCTAAACATCATACCTCCAAGAAGGCTACGAAGAAACACAGTTCCTCTCCTTCTCCGCCAAGGCGTGTCCCAACTACAGCACCACCTGGCGGAAATCGCCCTCGGCCATCTTCCGTGTCGCCGAGGCGCACTGCTGGTGGCCGGTCAACTGGCCGATCGTTGGTGGCAGGAGCTGCTCCTGACCAACCTATGGATCAGGATCTTCTGCCTTCGACTGAATGCCATTCCATGCTGTCGGTCGCAAGCTCTGAGCAGTCGTTGAGTTGACAGCGCCCTTGGTCACGTTTCTCCATTTTCTGTTGACCCTATGTCCATTATCCACTGGAATATCCGCGGCATTCGCGCCAATCGGGATGAATTGTCGATCCTCTTACGATCCTACTCGCCGGTCATCTTCTGTCTTCAGGAAACAAAGCTGCGTCCCCATGACCGCTTTGTTCTCCCTCATTTTCAGTCTGTCCGATATGACCTCCCCTCTGTTGAAGGCACTCCAGCCCATGGAGGACTCATGATTCTGCTCCATGATACTCTCCATTATCACCCAATCCCCTTAAACAGTTCCTTCCAAGCTGTCGCCGTCCGTCTTTCCCTTTCTGGATACACGTTCTCTCTATGTACGGTATACATTCCATCGTCTACACCACTGGCACGAGCTGATCTCCTTCATCTTCTTGATCAGCTTCCACCCCCCTATTTGCTGGTTGGGGACTTCAATGCCCACCACCCGCTTTGGGGATCTCCACATCCTTGTCCACGTGGCTCACTATTGCTAGACGTCTTCCACCAAGCGGATCTAGTCTGCCTCAACACTGGGGTCCCCACATTTTTGTCTGCCTCCACGGCAAATTTATCTCATTTGGACCTTGCGGTCGGTACTGTTCCGCTAGCCCGGCGCTTCGAATGGTTCGCCCTTGATGATACACACTCGAGTGACCACTTTCCATGTGTCCTTCGACTGCAGCCTCAACTGCCATATATGCGCTCGCGACGCTGGAAGTTTGCCCAAGCCGATTGGACACTTTTTTCGTCTCTAGCGACATTCGATGACCGTCGCTTTCCCAGCGTCGACGATGAGGTCACACATTTTACCGACGTTATTCTCACAGCTGCGGAACGTTCAATACCACGCACCTCCGAATTGCCCCGGCGCCCCCCAGTTCCTTGGTGGAACGAGGCATGCCGTGACGCAATACGTGAGCGGCGACGTGCTCTTCGCATTTTCCGTCACCATCCAACTTTGGCCAACTGTATCCGATACAAGCAGCTCCGTGCGCGATGCCGTCGCGTCATCCGCGATAGCAAGAAGGCAAGCTGGCAATTCTTTATTAGCTCATTTAACACCTTCACTCCCTCCTCGGAAGTTTGGAGTCGGCTTCGACGGTTCTCAGGCGCGCCTAGTTTCTCCCCGGTCTCTGGGCTCACTGTCGCGCATGATACCTTAGTGGACCCCGTCGCAATTTCTAACTCATTGGGTCAGCACTTTGCTGAGATTTCGAGCTCTTCAAATTACCCGCCTGCGTTTCTCCCGAAGAAACGTGCAGCGGAAGCGCGACATCTCGCTTTCTCCTCTCAAAATCGCGAAAGCTACAATACTGTTTTCTCCATGCGCGAACTCCAACATGCACTCTCTTCTTCTCGCTCCTCCGCCCCAGGACCGGATGGTATCCATGTCCAAATGTTGCTGCATTTATCAAACCATAGCCTGCGCTACCTCCTTCGCCTTTATAATCGCATTTGGACTGACAGTACCTTTCCCAGGCGATGGCGGGAAGCTATTGTCGTTCCCGTTCCGAAACCTGGCAAGGACAAACATCTCCCCTCTAGCTATCGCCCCATTTCTCTCACGAGTAGTGTCTGTAAGGTTTTGGAGCGTATGGTGAATTACCGTTTAGCTTGGTGGCTGGAATCCCGCAGTCTTTTAACACCAGCCCAATGCGGATTCCGACAACATCGTTCTGCCGTTGACCATCTTGTTGCTCTCTCCACTTATATCATGAACAATTTCCTCCGGAAACGCCAAACGGTAGCAATATTTTTTGATCTGGAGAGAGCATACGATACCTGTTGGAGGACAGGCATCCTCCGCACACTGTTCTCTTGGGGCTTTCGAGGCCGGCTGCCCCTTTTTCTTCGCGAATTTATGGCAGAGCGCACATTTAGGGTGCGGGTGAACACTACTCTATCCCGTACTTTCTCCCAAGAAAACGGGGTACCCCAGGGCTCCGTGCTGAGTGTTGTACTGTTTGCCATTGCCATTAATCCAATTATGGATTGTCTCCTTCCTGATGTCTCGGGCTCCCACTTTGTGGACGATTTTGCGATCTACTACAGCTCTCAACGGACCAGCCTTCTTGAAAGACGTCTTCAAGGATGTCTCGATCGCCTCCACTCGTGGAGCATCGATACCGGCTTCCGTTTCTCACTCAGTAAGACCGTTTGTGTTAATTTTTGGCGACGTAAGGAGTTTCTTCCGCCCTCGTTACATCTAGGTCCTTTCAACCTTCCGTTTTCCGACGTCGCTAAATTCTTGGGTCTTATGTTTGACAGAAAACTGTGCTGGTCCTCCCACGTTTCCTATCTTTCGGCTCGCTGTCTGCGTTCCCTTAACACCCTCCGTGTCCTGAATGGCACCTCTTGGGGAGCGGACCGAGTGGTCCTTCTCCGCCTCTATCGCGCCTTAGTGCGCTCGAAATTGGATTATGGAAGCATAGTCTACTCCTCTGCTCGGCCGTCTATTCTTCGGCGTCTCGACTCTATCCACCACCGTGGATTACGTTTAGTGTCTGGAGCTTTTTACACCAGCCCTGTGGAAAGCCTTTATGCTGAGACTGCTGAACCTCCGCTATCCAATCGGCGGGCAGCCCTTCTGAGTCGTTATGCTAGCCATTTGTCTTCCATGCCTGCTAATCCAGCCCATGACCTTTTTTTCGACGCCTCCCTTGATGTCGGGTATGCAGGCCGCTCCTCCTCCCTACTACCCCCGGGAGTCCGCTTCCGTCAACTGCTCCATTCCCTTTCCTTCCGCTTTCCTAAAACCTTCTTGACAACTTGGGGTACAGCACCGCCTTGGCTCCGTCCCCGGATCGACTTGCTCAGAGGCCTATGTCAATTTCCCAAGGATGGTACCCCTACACTTGTTTACCGTCGGGCATTTGCTGCTCTATGTGCACAAATGACGGAAGCCACATTTATTTACACCGATGGCTCGAAAACATCGTTAGGTGTAGGGGGTGCCTATATTGTTGGCGACACCCCAAATCACTTTCGGCTTCCCGACCAGTGTTCGGTTTATACTGCGGAGCTTTACGCTATTCTCCAGGCTGTCCACTACATCCGCCGCCATCAGCGGATACAGTACGTAATCTGCTCAGATTCTCTCAGCTCTCTCTTAAGTCTCCAAGCTCTTTACCCTGTGCACCCTCTGGTCCACCGGATTCAGGACTGTCTGCGCTTGCTCCACCTGGGGGGCGTCTCAGTGGCGTTCCTCTGGCTCCCAGGACACGCTGGTATCTGTGGAAATGAGGCGGCCGATATAGCGGCCAAGGCTGCAGTCTCTCTTCCTCGGCCAGCTATTCAGTCTCTTCCGTTTACCGACCTACGGAGCGGTTTATGTCGCCAAGTTGCTCATTTATGGCATGCGCATTGGTCAACACTTCCCCATAATAAATTGCGGGAAGTGAAAGCCCTTCCTTGCGCATGGACCTCTTCCTCCCGATCGCGTCGTCGGGAGGAGGTAATCTTAGCTAGACTCCGGATAGGGCACTGTCTTTTTAGTCATCGACATCTTTTAAGCGGTGATCCTCCCCCACTCTGTCCCCACTGCTCTCAGCCGTGGACGGTCAGACACCTTTTAATTGACTGCCCCTATTTTAATCCGTTACGCTCCCATCTACAGCTATCGCCCGATCTCTCGTCGATTTTAGCAGATGACACGCGCTCAGCTGACCGCGTTCTACAGTTTATTAGTGACAGTGAAATGACGTCAGTCATTTGAAGCCTTTTTTTTGGGGACAACCAACCCCTTTCTATAGTGGATTTTTAAGCATTCCTTCTGCCTTTAGTTTCTCAAATTTTTTTTCCTGTTTTCTACGTCACGGGCTGGGCGCTAATGACCATCGAAGTTTTGCGCCCTAAAACCACAAAAAAAAAAAAAAAAAAAAAGCAATGATCACACGCACGGCACAGCGGACACACCAGGAACCGCGGTGTTGGCCGTCGAATGGCGCTAGCTGCGCAGCATTTGTGCACCGCCGCCGTCAGTGTCAGCCAGTTTGCCGTGGCATACGGAGCTCCATCGCAGTCTTTAACACTGGTAGCATGCCGCGACAGCGTGGACGTGAACCGCATGTGCAGTTGACGGACTTCGAGCGAGGGCGTATAGCGGGCATGCGAGAGGCCGGGTGGACGTACCGCCGAATTGCTCAACACGTGGGACGTGAGGTCTCCACAGTACATCGATGTTGTCGCCAGTGGTCGGCGGAAGGTGCACGTGCCCGTCGACCTGGGACCGGACCGCAGCGACGCACGGATGCACGCCAAGACCGTAGGATCCTACGCAGTGCCGTAGGGGACCGCACCGCCACTTCCCAGCAAATTAGGGACACTGTTGCTCCTGGGGTATCGGCGAGGACCATTCGCAACCGTCTCCATGAAGCTGGGCTACGGTCCCGCACACCGTTAGGCCGTCTTCCGCTCACGCCCCAACATCGTGCAGCCCGCCTCCAGTGGTGTCGCGACAGGCGTGAATGGAGGGACGAATGGAGACGTGTCGTCTTCAGCGATGAGAGTCGCTTCTGCCTTGGTGCCAATGATGGTCGTATGCGTGTTTGGCGCCGTGCAGGTGAGCGCCACAATCAGGACTGCATACGACCGAGGCACACAGGACAACGGCCGGCATCATGGTGTGGGGAGCGATCTCCTACACTGGCCGTACACCACTGGTGATCGTCGAGGGGACACTGAATAGTGCACGGTACATCCAAACCGTCATCGAACCCATCGTTCTACCATTCCTAGACCGGCAAGGGAACTTGCTGTTCCAACAGGACAATGCACGTCCGCATGTATCCCGTGCCACCCAACGTGCTCTAGAAGGTGTAAGTCAACTACCCCGGCCAGCAAGATCTCCGGATCTGTCCCCCATTGAGCATGTTTGGGACTGGATGAAGCGTCGTCTCACGCGGTCTGCACGTCCAGCACGAACGCTGGTCCAACTGAGGCGCCAGGTGGAAATGGCATGGCAAGCCGTTCCACAGGACTACATCCAGCATCTCTACGATCGTCTCCATGGGAGAATAGCAGCCTGCATTGCTGCGAAAGGTGGATATACACTGTACTAGTGCCGACATTGTGCATGCTCTGTTGCCTGTGTCTATGTGCCTGTGGTTCTGTCAGTGTGATCATGTGATGTATCTGACCCCAGGAATGTCTCAATAAAGTTTCCGCTTCCTGGGACAATGAATTCACGGTGTTCTTATTTCAATTTCCAGGAGTGTAGTATTTACAAAACAAACCAATTATACATCGACATAAATGCATAATCATATATATATATATACAAACAGTAAAACAATTACAATATATAAAGACACAGAAACGTCATATCTTCAGGCAACAAAATAAGGAAAAAAATTTATAGTACAATAGATGGAAATAGGCGTTACAAGTTGATCATAGGATAAGAAAGCAGCTGAAATCGCTCAACAAATGGAAGGCGGCCGGACCTCACGAGATACCACTTATGTGCTGCAGATTATGCGGAAGAACTAGCCTCTCTTCTAGCAGCATTGTACCATAGGTCCTTGGGGGAGCGAAGTGTTCCTGATTGGAAAAAAAGCGAAGTTCATCCCTGTTTCCGAGAAGGGTCGTCGAACAAAACTATAGGCCTAAATATCTGATGTCGGTCTAATGTATAATTCTCTAACATATTTTATACTCATGTATTACGACATCTCTGGAGGCCGAAAATCTCATTAGGAACCAACAGGGGTTCCGAAAACAACTCTCGTGGAAACCCAAACCGCTCTTTTCGTCAAAGTGGTCTGGAAAGCAACACATACTGGCACCCAGATAGATGCTGTGTTCCTTGTCCTCCGGGAGACATTAGATACCGATCCGCGCTGCCGCATAATGAACAAATTGCGAGCGAACGGAATATCAGAACCATTTTGTGATTGAAGAGTTCCTAACAAGCAGAACATAGAAAATCATTCTGATCGGAGAAAAGTATTCAGACGCAAAAACAACGTCGGGGGTGTCCGTGGGGAATATTACACGACCATTACTTTTCACAGTGTAAGAGGGTTGTAACTTAAATAGTGGCAACTATTTATCCACAACTGATACAAAAGAGTTAAATGTTGCATCTGTTAATGTCCTTCAAAGTAGTCACCAGTGTTGTATACAATCCGTTGCCTGCGATGTGGTAGGCGTAGTATACTGTTAGCAGAGTTTGTTCTGTTGATGGTGCTAATGGAGCGGTCTGCTGCCTGTCGAATCTCTGGGACAGTTCTGAAGCGAGTGGCACGAAGTGGTTCCTTCATCTTAAGAATCAAATCAAAGTCGCAAGGACTTAAGTCCGGGGAGTATGGTGGATGATACAGTACTTCCCAGTCCCATCGACCGAAAAAAAAATGGCTCTGAGCACTATGGGACTTAACACCCGAGGTCATCAGTCCCCTAGAACTTAGAACTACTTAAACATAACTAACCTAAGGACATCACACATCGACCGAACAGAGCAGCCACAGCTTGCGCTGTATGCGCCAGCGCATTGTCGTGCAAAATGATGGGTGGGCTGCGCAGAAAGTGTCGCCGCTTCTTTCGCAAAGCTGTTCGCAGGTGATGCTCCAAAAACGAACAGTAATACTGTGCATTGACAGTCTGCCGTGGAGGAACGTAATGCGTTAGGATAACACCATCACAGTCGTGCAGAAGAATCACCATAACTTTAGACCGCTCGATTCGCACCAGCAACAGAACAGGCTCTACTAACGGTATACTACGCCTTCCACATCGCTGGCATCGGGTTCTACACAACACTGGTGACTACTTTCAAGGACAGTAATAGACGCAAACATGTAACTCTTTTGTATCGGTGGTGAATAAATAGTTGCCGCTATTTAAGTTCCAACCCTCGTCTATAAATGACCTAGGCTCCGCTGCAGATGAAAATTTGATGGTGCGTTTCTTATTATTTAGCGATATTGTCCTCACAATTGTTGGGAAGTTTTCCCTTTTTTGTAGCCGGAGGGGGGGGGGGGGGGGGAGTGGTTTCAGTTCGAAGTGGTCCGGGTACTGTGTTTCACTCACATATAGTGACGTGCTGTTGTAAGGGTAGATAGCTGTCATGTGTTGGCCTAATTTTTATCCTGATCTTACCAACTGAACTAGATTCATGTTAGGCCTTTCTTTGTTAGTAATAAGTTGCATGAGGGCGCCGGGATGAAAAGCGGTTTCTATGGTTCCCGAGTACCCTGCTGTGTGCTCCGATGAGACTTTAATTCCTCAGTTAGGGTAGAGGTAGGCATTACTTTAGCTGTTTTTCTTGTGTTTCTTTGTCTGTTCTGCAAATTGAGTTGAGTATAGGTGGTGGGTGGTAATCGGTCAGACGGGAAAGGGAAGCCTGACTTCTTCTGTAGTCCTATTTTAGGGACATAGACTGTGTACCGGGAGCTATTAAATTATAGTTTCCGTTCAATTCCATTCCTCGCCCTTATGCTGAGCAAACAACACACTCATGACGCGCTCACAACGGTTACCTACTTGAAGTAGAGGAAGCAGACGGCAAGTGTCTCCTGCTAGACGTTACAGAGGACCACTCCAAGACTCCACAGTGCTGCTGACTTCCACTGCATTGCCACGTGTCTAGACGAATCTAAGGCAAACTGTGGTTCTAGACAAGACGTCTTCGTTCGAGAAAAAGACTGTTCAGTCGGTAGTGCGCATTAATGTGCTGTTGGTACAGTAATCTCCAGCACTGTAGGCGTCCTTTAAGAAGGAATTTTTCAAAATTCCAACCCTAAGGGGGTGAAATGGGGGATGAGGCATTGTTTCGAAAAACTGTTGCTATTCAGGCAGTTTTGAAGCTAGACCTACGATATTGGTATTCTGTTTCTCGGTCAGAAATAAAGAAATAAGTGACTAAGCATTTTTGAAAATTTAGTCCTATAAATAGTGGGTGAAAGCTTTTTTGAAAATAACTACGAAAATCTACTAAATGATTTTTAAGTCTACATCTATGACAACTGGTATTTGACTTCTCGGTTAGAAATTTTAAAAAAGTACACGTTTCTGGAAATTCAGCCCCTAAGGGAGTGCAATGGAGTATGAAAATTTTTAAGAAAGTATTGTTACATTAAAAATCTTTAAAGCTAAATTTCGGAAGATTAGATTTCTCTCCTCAGATATAAAGAGATATTTTCCAGGGGATGAAAGTTGCTATGGAAATGGCTCCACAAGAACGCAACAGGCATGATTAACAAAAACTTTGGACTTCAGCTACCAGAACCGCTTTTTGGTCAGAAGTACATTCGAAAAAGTCCTTGCTTACATGGGTTAGCGTGAAACACTTAGATGTTCCAATTCGTGAACAACATAAAAATTACATAAATAAAAACAAAAATCACCGCAGCCCATACAGTCTGAGTGAAACAGCGGGCGCTAATCTAGTTAGTATAAATGTAAGTGGGCAGGAAAGTGTTACTTTAATTCTACTCAGTACAAACCGTACGGCGCACGCTCGAGAATACTGCGACTACACAAAATGAGTGAATAACATAAACAGAAAAGACCAATTATTAAACAGGACACACCAGTATAAATTTAAAAAATATCCGGCTCTACACCTTCACTCAAAATGAAGTGTAATGTCTTTATGAGTCCTCCAGTCTTCTACCCTACATAAGTCCTTCCTCCCACCCGTAAAATAACTACAGAGAATGCCACTGACACCTCACCTTCCGCTACGTAGAATCCGCTTTCCATTACCCCAGGGACAGCACCCAGCCTTTCTCTTCGTGCTGATTACTCAGTGTCTCTAGAGAGTCTCGCCGCACTCTCCACTCGCCGCCCACACCACCAGACTGGCGAACTTTAACACGAAAAAATTTGCCCACTTTCCCCATCCCTATGACAATGTGCTGAAGTTTCCCGGTCTAGAGGTCAAAAACACTAGCAGAGTATCCGCGAAGACATGTGTGGAGAGGCTAAAGAGAGAGGCAGCAGAATGTAAGCGAGATTGACAGTGGAATGGGAGAGAGAAACAATGAGATAAAACAATGCCATTGGGACACACAGTGAAAGTGGCAGAGGAAGAGACTTTGGTAAGGAAGAGCGAGAGAAAGTGATAAAGACAACGGGAGAAACACAGGAGAAAATGCAATGGGAGAAAAAGGAGACAGTAGACACACTTATAGACAATGCAGGGAGAGGGATATGCTGAGTATGCAAGCTTCACTAGACTGAGTAAAACTATTTAGAACGTTCTGTGTTAAGAGAGTGAATATGTTCACATGCCAAAAATCTTTGGTGAGGAAGGCGAAATGAGGATTGAGGCAACTGGTTCCCCATTTCTCTGCCAGTGCTACAAAGAGAAACACATTCACCTTTCTGTGCTCAGACAGGAGCGTTTTTCAGCACTTCACAAACACCCTGAGTTTCAGGAGCCGTCAAGGCCCCGTAACTACTTCAGTCATCGCATAGGATCCATCGCTAACATTACCGTGGATGGCTTACATTTGCTGTGCGTGGCTTTCCCTAGACTGTTGTACTCGCACATCAGCGCATGGGTAATTCTGCCTTCCCGTTTCACAATACCGCTCCACGATACACACAGGTCACACTCGCTCTATCCTTGGCGACCAATAGCACGGTAGATACTATTGTCCCTGCGGCGGAGGTGCGGCTGCCATCTCCATAGCAGGTTTCCCCCATTGGCCTTAAACCGAAGGCTTATATTTACTGAATTGAAACGCGCCATCCGATTAAGACCTCGCTAAATGAACTACCACATTTGTTTCTCCTCATTTTATACAGACAGCGTGTAATGGCATTTCAATGATATCACCTGTATACTCTCCCCGAGAACAGGTTTGGTGACACACAGCCTCTTCCATCCACGTTGGCCCCTCTGTTGGAGGGTGGCCAGGATTACCACTGTGAGAACATGAACATCTGATGACCCTTATCTCTAGAGTCAAAGATAAGCGCATCCACGCCCGCTCTCCCCAACCCCAATCGTTTCTGCGAATAGCGTGAGAGAACTGCAAAGAGAATCTACTACAGCAGGTCACACACAAACAAACAAAAATGGGACGGAATCAACAAAATCTGGTTCTGCAACTATTAGAGGCCCCAGCGACAAAAACCGAGAAATGATAGGTTTCTTGCAGATCATTTGACTTCAGTACAGTGATCCGTGTCTTCTAAAGTATCGTGTTGGCCTTTTGTAACTATATCAAGGGTAGCGAAATTTATTTTGGACAAAGCATATTTGTGCCATCAGCTACACAAGTTCACGTTTATTCTCTACCGGTTTCGATTTTCAATGACGTGTATCAGTTATTAAGTATGGAATAATCACCAGATGTGCACTTCATTAACTGTGCCAGGGCATAGCTTGTTTATGTACGCTGTGTTAACTGCATATGTTCTACTTTTGTGTGTCTCATATATGGAGGAAATGTATGGTTGATCCATTGATGTACAATGTTTCCCTCTTCGAAGATGACTGTAACAAATGCTTTTTCCATATTATTTAACTACGGTAGACGATCACCTACGAAAAGCTCTGTTAAAAAAGTTTGGCTTATAACGTGCCAGATTAGAGTCACGCCTGTCCAGCAGTTTCTGAACGAATTTCTGTTCTTGCAATTTCAGAGCAAAGGCAACTTCGGTCAGCAATATTTACTTTCTGGTGCCATCCAACATGAAAATGTAGCCTAAGATGGTAAAATAAAATTATGTTTTCATTCTCTAAGTACCGTTCTGAGCAGTTCACAGAGTTGGTACGAAGCGTGCAGAGCGTTCGTTACACAGTGATAGCAACAATTATCGAACACTTTCAAATATTGGAGATTTGTGTTGCATATATTCCTGTATGAGGTCATCTGACTGACATTACGTACGAGACGTTCTTCACAGGCAAAAATCAAAGGACGGGGCGCCAGGTGCTGGCGATGCCGACGCAGCAGTTTCCTGACCTTTGTTCCCACGAGCTGACGATCGTGTGTGTTGACGCAATCAGACAAAAATGGGTGAAATAATCTGCGGCAAGATAATCGTGTGTGTGTGTGTGTGTGTGTGTGTGTGTGTGTGTGTGTGTTGGACGTGTCATTTAAAATCTCTTCGATGGATAAATTAAACGAATATATTTCATAAGTGTCCTATTCAGTGCACAACATACTATGTAAATCAATACTAGAGAGGACTGATTTCCACATTCCAAAAATACTTGGGAAGCTGCGTTACAAGATACTGAAACGAGCTAATGGGCTGAATTTGATGAATCAAAGGCCTACCTGTGACTAAAAGAAACTCTATAATACATTAACTACAATTTACCTTTGAAATTAAAAGTACCTCATTGTTATGACAACCTTACTAATTCTGTTTCCTCTCTGATTTTTGTAGCGTTCCTGATCCAGTTCTCGTTTCTGGCCAGCTTCAGTTGGCTCACCATCCTCGCCTTAGACACCACGTGGCACGTGATGTAAGTATCTGCTCTAAAAAGTACATAATACACACATGCATCTCGTACATAACCACAATTATTAGAAGTAAACGTTTCACTTACGGCGAAAGCTTGAGCCAGCCTTACGAGCCTGGCGTCAGTTTGTCCACGGCAAGCTCCTTTCTCGTGTCAGTCTGTTTTGCCAGCACTTTTGGGTTTTGGTCTCTGCAAATGAAAGTCTTTCCTTTGACCGCAACCTAGATAGGTGGTTAAAGCACCTTAGTCCATTGGCGTTCAACTCTGAGGCAAACGGCTCGAGTTCTGTAGGTGGAATAAAATAATCACAACCAGCATTTAATCCAGATGAGGAAGAGAGATGATTTGTTTTCCTAATCACCAGACACTGGAGCATTTTGGAAGCAGATGTATCCGTCGAATGTGTGTCGCTGCCGGATTTCCTCTGCTCCCTTCCATTAATTTTCATGATCAATTGAAGCACCGCAAATGTGTAGCTACACCGGCTGTCAGCAGTCCTTCAAAGGTAATACACTAGAGGAATCAATGACAGCTTAGATGAAGCCTGAAAAATACAAATCAGTCAGGATTTTGCTAAGAGAAAAAAATCTAATACATTTGGCATGCTCAGTAATTATGATATAATATAATTTTAATATAACTTTAGTTTTTCATATCAGAGATTTGTTATGATTCATCAGGCTTATCACTGGTTTGATGCGGCCTGCTACGAATTCTTCTCTTCTGCCAACATTTTCACCTCAAAGTGCACTTGCGACCTACATCCTGAGTTGTTTGCTGAATGTATTACAATCTGCATTCCTCTACAGATTTTATCCTGTAAAACTCCCTCGAGTACCACGGAAGTTATTCCCATATGTCTTAACAAATGTCCTATCATCCTGTCCCATCCCCCTCTCCGATTATCATTACATCTAATTTTCAACGTGCTTCTGTAGCACATCATCTCAAATGCTTCAGTTCTCTTCTGTTTGTTTTCCAAGAGTCCAGATATTTACAAAAGGATTGTAATGATCTAGAGTATACTGGAATATATCAACTTGAGTTTTTGAAATATTTTCATTTCATTTATCACAAAGGATTTTAACGCTTTTAAAATATTCACTAGAGTTGTAGGTGTCGGGTAGGGTGCGACTGATAACGATCAGTGCACTACGAGAAATTTTGTGTAATTAAAATTGACCAACAGTACAGAGGATAACCCGCCTGTAAGAAGTACATATCGCACCGTGACATTAGTGAATTCATAATAATTATTGCCAAGAGGGTCTTGTACTGGTCAGTCAGCGAGCTTGAATGTGCCGTTAAAATGTGCCTTTACTTGCTCAAACAGTACCACGTAGCCACTTGACTGTAAATGAGTTGATTATCAAATACGAAAAAAAGGTTGTGCAGGCTGAGTGATTGCGTAGCCGAAACAAATAAATTAAAAATACATGAAAAATTCTGTTGACAAAACTCTCAGATAACTGAGATTAACTTCTTAAAATATATGCTCTATACGTCAACATAAATCGGGGCGCGCTATTAAAATAGGCAAATGAGACATACAATTATTTGCTACGTGCACAAATGGCTTTTGCTTTCCATCAGGTTTTCTTAGAATAACTTTAGCAAGCATTCTGTAATTACTATAATAATTTTTTTAGGCTTCTGCCTTGAAATTTGTTTTTTAATTGTAGGCTTCATCTGTTAATGAGCTGACTAAATTACCCACACTCGCTAAACCATTTCTGATTTACGATTGAAATTAGGTATAATTTTGGTTTTATCTAATTCTCTCAGAAGAAATATTCGTTGCAGACGAACGGAGAATTGTTCTACGTCAGTCGTAACACAATTAAGAAAGTATGTCAACATACAATTCGATGCAGCATCTTGAAGAGTAGCAGCTGTAGTGCTGTCTAGAGGGAAAACTGAGCAGTTTGATTCGCATCTAATCTTACACCGTTGGGAGTCTAGTCGCTGACGTTACAAGGCTGTTTGCACGCGGTTATTTTGTAATTCTGGGAGACTAACACGCGTGACAAAGCAACAGAGGTAGCAAACAACAAGCTACAAAAAGGTGAGCAGTCAGCGCTTTTTTCTGCTTTCCGGCAGCTGTTTCCACTAGAGCAGCCTGTGACAGAGACAGCTGTAAAAGGCTTCAGGTTAAGGTACAGTATAGTGCGCTACATTTATTTATGGAATAAGCAATGAGTAGGACGTAACCGGCATGCTTAATAACTTAAAAAAAATACTGAACGCGTGACCAGGATTTTAGTTTTCGTTGCTGCCGAAACGAACTACAACACGATTCTTCACTTTATCCGTGGGCTGCGCCATTTTCTTTTGGTTAGTCTAGCGGCGTGCCAGGGCACTGTAGCACCGGGTTTCACACAGACGTGGACCTGCAACAAAAAATATAAAGGTTTGAGAGGTCTCGATCACAATAAAACATTTACAGTGGTTATCGGCTTCGATCTGAATGTGATCATCTTCAGACTATTTGCACCACGATGGTAAGCGGTGGCGGTGAACGGAGCGGGTGTTATTACTCCGCATACTCAGCTGCAGTTTACGTTCTTAGAGTAACAACACCTGACTGAAACCGTTAACTGCTGTAAATAAAGGTTTTTCGCGGTCGAAACCGTTTCTTAATTAATTTTTAAAATAATTTTAGTCAACCACAGTTCTTCACCTGAAATGTTCTCAAGAACTATAAAGGAGATCTGTTACGTCTCTTAATTTTTCTGAGGTGACAATTATTAGAACAGGACATTGCCACTGAGGGTTGTCGTACCATCGGGTGATCTGTCTGTCAGGTGATAGCACTGCATCCACTTACTGTTTAATTTCTCTATCGTATAGAAGCCATATTTCAATCAGAAGATTAACTAGCAATTTTCTTTCGGACCTAATCTATTTATAGGTGTGCTGTTCTTTATCTTTTTCTTCATTAATCTAAAATAGTTTCGGTTCCCAGTTACCTTGCTGTATTATAGTTTATGATCGGTATCATGAGCTGTGTATGTTGTTGACAGCTCTAGTGGTTTCATCAGTCATCTGAATGTTGTATCAGTGCTATAAAGGGCGATATAAAAAAAATTCATGGAAGTCAGGGGGGGAAAGAAATACAATAGAAGAAGAATGGGTAGCTTTGAGGAATGAAATAGTGAAGGCACCAGAGGATCAAGTAGGTAAAAAGACGAGGGCTAGTAGAAATCCTTGGGTAACAGAAGAGATACTGAATTGATGAAAGGAGAAAATACAAAAATGCAGCAAGTGAAGCAGGCAAAAAGGAATACAAACGCCTCAAAAATGAGATCGACAGGAAGTTCAGAATGGCTAAGCAGGGATGGCTAGAGGACAAATGTAGGGATGTAGATGCTTTTGATTATCTCATGAGGGGTAAGATAGATAATGCCTACAGGAAAATTAGAGAGACCTTTGGAGAAAAGAGAACCACTTGCATGAATACCAAGAGCTCAGATGGAAACCCAGTTCTAAGCAAAGAATGGAAAGCAGAAAGGTGGAAGCAGTATATAGAGGGTCTATACAAGGGCGATGTACTTGAGGACAATATTATGGAAATGGAAGAGGAGTTAGATGAAGATGAAATGGGAGATACGATACTGCGTGAAGAGTTTGACAGAGCACTGAAAGACCTGAGTCGAAACAAGGCCCCGGGACTAGATAACATTCCATTAGAACTACTGACGGCCTTGGGAGAGCCAGTCCTGACAAAACTCTACCATCTGGTGAGCAAAATGTATGAGACAGGCGAAATTCCCTCAGACTTCAAGAAGAATATAATAATTCCAATACCAAAGAAAGGTGTTGACAGACGTGAAAATTACCGAACTATCAGTTTAATAAGTCACAGCTGAAAAATACTAACACGAATTCTTTACAGACGAATGGCAAAACTGGTAGAAGCCGACCTCGGGGAAGATCAGTTTGGATTCCGTAGAAATGTTGGAACACATGAGGCAATACTTACCCTACGACTTATCTTAGAAGAAAGATTAAGGAAAGGGAAACCTGTGTTTCTAGCATTTCTAGACTAAGAGAAAGCTTTTGACAATGTTGACTGGAATACTCTCTTTCAAATTCTGATGATGGCAGGGGTAAAATACAGGGAGCGAAAGGCTATTTGCAATTTGTGCAGAAACCAGATGGCAGCTATACGAGTCGACGCACATGAAAGGGAAGTAGTGGTTGGGAAGGGAGTAAGATGGGTTGTAGCCTCTCCCCGATGTTATTCAATCTTCATACTGAGCAAGCAGTAAAGGAAACAAAAGAAAAATTCGGAGTAGGTATTAAAATCCATGGAGAAGAAATAAAAACTTTGAGGTTCGCCGATGACATTGTAATTCTGTCAAAGACAGCGAAGGACTTGGAAGAGCAGTTGAACGGAATGGACAGTGTCTTGAAAGGAGGGTATAAGAAGAACATCAACAAAAACAAAACGAGGATAATGGAATGTAGTCGAATTAAGTCGGGTGATGCTGCGGGAATTAGATTAGGAAATGAGACACTTAAAGTAGTAAAGGAGTTTTGCTATTTGGGGAGCAAAATAACTGATGACGGCCGAAGTAGAGAGGATATCAAATGTAGACTGGCAATGGCAAGGAAAGCGTTTGTGAAGAAAAGAAATCTGTTAACATCGAGTATAGATTTAAGTGTCAAGAAGTCGTTACTGAAAGTATTTGTATGGAAGTGAAACATGGACGATAAATAGTTTGGACAAGAAGAGAATAGAAGCTTTCGAAATGTGGTGCTACAGAAGAATGCTGAAGATTAGATGGGTAGATCACATAACTAATGAGGAGGTATTGAATAGAATTGGGGAGAAGAGGAGTTTGTGGCACAACTTGACTAGAAGAAGGGATCGGTTGGTAGGACATGTTCTGAGGCATCAAGGTATCACCAATTTAGTACTGGAGGGCAGCATGGAGGGTAAAAATCGTAGAGGGAGACCAAGAGATGAATACACTAAGCAGATTCAGAAGGATGTAGGCTGCAGTAGGTACTGGGAGATGAAGAGGCTTGCACAGGATAGAGTAGCATGGAGAGCTGCATCAAACCAGTCTCAGGACTGAAGACCACAACAACAATAATGGAAGTCAGAGTTGTGTGGTGATTTTCTTTGTGTTTCGATGGTACATCATCAAATTTCTCAAGTCTAAGCGGCTGTTTCGCGCTGCTGCTGCTGCACAGGCAACTGCATTGAACGCTGCCACGTTGCCCATACATTGTCTGCGTTCCATAATAGGTATGGAGTAATGTATTTTATCCATAAGACAATGCGAAATAGCTCGCATACAGCCTTCAAATTACGTAAAAATCGACGCATACCTCTGACGCGACTTCACGTCACGCTTGTTTTCCTCAGTCACTTGAGAGTTCTTTCACCTCTGGCAATGTTGGTTGATGCGACAAATGCCGAGTGCTCCCCCCCCCCCCCCCCCCACCACCACCACCACCACCACCACCACCACCACCACCACCCAGCAGTGTGCTGTTGAAATCAATCTTCGAATCGATGAAAGCGTCACTTCTTTACCTTAGGTCCCCACACATTGTTTTTTTATCATCTGCTCCACCTCCTGATCAAGTGCTGACCTTTTGCTACACCTTCGTGGTGTGCATGAGCGTCCACAAAGCCACCCACTTACTTTCCCGTTTTGACGACTATTCTTGCAACCTATTCCACCTGGACTGGCCCGCTAAATGACAGTGGTGTGTATATGGTATGCACACGTAAGCGTGTATTGGGACTTCCGACCTATAAATGGGGATGCGGTCTTGCTGAATAACTACATCGGACAAAAAACTAATCACCTCCAGTAGACATCGCCCTAATATCGTGTAATGTTGCAGTGACTTTATTTCGGCGAGGAAGAGATTCCACAACTTTGTATGAATATACTACATTCAGCTGAAGCCAATCTTTGATGACTAGATCCCATAGAGCTGCCAAATTGCGGGGATGCTGATTGTTAGCCTTTAACCGGAGTTCCACATCGTCCCAGACAATGTCTACTGGATTAACATCGGTCGATTCAGCGGGTCAGTCAAGGTGCAATAAAGTGCACGAGTGATCGTCAGAGCAGGAAAGTGGGCGCGCGGCTCTGTGGACACTGCTGTTGTCACGCGAGACGGGAGGCCAACACGACACATCACATACGTAAAGAAGATGTAGTAGAATGGGAACACTTGATCACCGAGAGATTGAAATAACGTCCTGGTTCACGTTCACGGCAACATCAATGCGTGGATCTAGGTAGTTATACCAAAATAACTCGCAAAACATCGGAAACCACAAATTCAATTTTTTTACTATAAGTGACTTCCTTCTGAAGAAATTACCCTTAATGGTATAGGAATCTGGTTAAGGTTTTCATATTAAACTTAAGCAACCAGTAGGCTATAAACTTCATATTTTGAAAATTTATTTATGGTTGCTGCTGTCAGCCATGTTTAAAATCGTGGGGTCACAGGTTTGTTTGACCCGTGGGTGTGTGTTGTGGTTGTGATGGTAATGATGAAACTGAAGTGTTAGACTCCTGAAGATAGACAGAAACTGTCCTACTTACAGTGTTCCAAGAACCGGCTTTAAATGATGACTCTAAGAATATACAAAAACACCCTACATATCGCTCCAATAGGATCACGAGCATAAGATTAATTACAACACACAGGTGTATTCAAACTAACTCTCCGTACGTGAGTGGAAGGGCAAAAGACCGTAATAACTGGTACTGTGCGACGTACGCTGTACAATGCACTGCATCGGTTCGCGGAGAATTGATGTAGAGGCGGGTGCAACACTTCTCTCCTACTGTTCTTACACTGCGGACGGCACACCATTCTTTCTAGATACGTCCAAATGCGGTAGCTCTCTCCTACCAAGTTTCCACGTCGATCGCCTTACTGTACCGATTTCATATAATCGACTGGCATCAGCACTCGCGCTGTAAATTGTAGCAGCGCTGGTGGGCCATGTGAGCGCCTCGTACCATTTATGCATCATCTGAAGGGCTCCAGACTGACCAGTGTGCTCTTCAAACAAGGGAAACTCCCCATTGCAACCCTTTCAGATTTATTGGTAAGATGGGCCAGTGGATAGCCCGTTAAAAACTGAACTCAGTTTACGCATGAAAACAGGCATGTGGTGAACTGAACTGTGAAAAAATAAGCAAAATGGAAACGGTGAACGGCCCAAGCTCAAGATGTGCAACATCGACAGAAGTTTAATAGCCTCGGCGACATGGTTATGTGGTCACGGTGTCGGATTGACGGGCAGGAGGGAGATCCATGTAAAATCTCCCACGTCCCCCATTTTTTTTTGTTTCACGAAATTATGAGCTGTCTACATCTACACTGATACTCTGAGAATCACGTTTAAGTTCCTGGCAGAGGGTTCATCTAACCACCTTCGCAATTCTCTATTATGCCAATCTCGTATAGCGCGCGGAAAGAACGAACATCTATATCTTTCCGTACGAGCTCTGATTTCCCTTATCTTATCTTGGTCATCGTTCCTCCCTATGTAGGTCGGTGTCAACAAAATATTTTCGCATTCGGAGGAGAAAATCGGTGATTGGAATTTCGTGAGAAGATTCCGTCTTAACGAAAAACGCCTTTCTTTTAATGATATCCAGCCCAAATCCTGTATCATTTCTGTGACACTCGCTCCCATATTTCGCAATAATAAAAAATGTGCTGCCCTTCTTCAATCTGGTAAGGGTCCCACACCGCGCAGCAGTATTCTAAAAGAGGACGGACAAGCGTAGTGTAGGCAGTCTCCTTAGTAGGTCTGTTAACATTTTCTAAATCTCCTGCCAATAAAACGCAGTCTTTGTTAGCCTTCCCCACAACGTTTTGTATGTGCTCCTTCCAATTTAAGTTGTTCATAATTGTAATACCTAGGTATTTAGTTGAATTTACGGCTTTTTGATTAAACTGATTTATCGTGTAACCGATGTTTAACGAATTCCTTCCACTCATTGACGTGTCTATTCGCTATATTCAAGTTTGTGTCTATGTCGTGGTGTAACGTCCGTTTGCAACACCGAGGTGTAGGAAAGGGACCTCCAGACGTACAAAACTCCTACTTGTTCTACACAGGTACCACATTTAATGACTCTTGCGTCCCGTTTTGGAAATTCTCCCTAGAATTCCTTTGTTGTAACATAGTTCAGACCCGCTTATTTGTTTTCATTTCTGTGAGAGGACTATGCAGCATGTTACCTGCTCTCACTATCACATTTGTTTGCGACGGTAATATTTTCTTACCGAATGACCCATATTCTGTAAGAAATTTATAATATGACAACTGCCAATACTACAGAACAACAGACGCGTCAATGACTGGATGGAAAGTTCACAAATTTTTGTAAAAATAATTAATATGTATCGTTGCGAGGAAGGTTTGAATATGGATCTCTCGCTTTGCACTCCAACATTGTTATAACACAACCATGACGCCATGGCAGCTCAACTATACTCAGTGTTGCACATTTTGAGCTTCGACCGTTCACTGTTTCTATTTTGCTTCGTTTTACACAGTTCAGTACACCACCTTCCTGTTTCCTTGCTTGGTCCGTGTTGCTTTGTTGACGGGCTATATAATTGGCCATTTTACTACTAAATCTGAGGGGGCTGCGATGGGAATTTCCCCTGTAAGAAATGAAGTGTTGCATGAACTTCAACTTCAGAGAACTAAATGATTTCATTATGTGAGTACCAGCATTTTGTACCCTAAAGCTGAAGGATTAGTATGGAGAACTGCAGTAGCTCTTGAACGTAACTTCCTGGGTACTCACCCTGCACAATGTCTTTGTTTCTGGCTGTAGCGCTGAAAGAAGACAATCCCAGTGAAGTACTGAGGAGAGACTTGTTCCTCGCTCCAAGAGCGACAATGGAAAGGCGCCTCTCCACGCCAGACGTGAAGGGGTATATCTTTTGGTCTCTTCCATTACTCCTTCAGCTCAAGGCGTCAGAAATATCGTCTGCCAATCAGCATTGCTCTTCTAAAACGGGAGAATGACGTTTCGTTTAAGGCGACCAATCTGGAAATCTGTAGTATCGGCGTTTGGCGTTTGCTGTCTCCCTGTGAAAATCTCTGAAACTGTGTGCTATGTGTAAAGAATGCATAGGTTGGACGCTCCCACACAATGTCGCTGAATTTGCCTTTAAGCCGAACATGGGGTCATTCCCCCTTTCACTCGGGCACGCGCTGTCTGCTCCACAGGCGGCCGAGGTTGACTCGTCCTCTCAAGGGACCGGCCTCCCAGTGTGTGGTCTGCCTCTCTCGAACTAAAAGCTCCTGTGACCGTCGTGTCTGGAATGTATGTGTGTACGCCAGCCTCGAGTATTTCAACCCCGGTGCGCACTTTTTATTTGCGTATCGTTTACATGAATTCAGACAACATTGACTTTATCTTATCGGGTTCGGGTTCGAATGAAGCGTCTTGATGTGCGGAATATGTTTGTGAGGGCGGAATATGTAAACAATGAAGGTCAGGAGACCACGACATCTTTCACTCACTCTGCACAATGGCTTTGTCTCTGGCTGTAGCGCTGAAAGAATGCAATCACTGGGATCGAACTCTGTAAGAAGACTATAGAAGAAGCAGTGTCATGTTGCGAGTACCCAGAGAAATTTAACTGCGAGCTGGAGCGATTGTGTGAACCTCCAGCCTTGCCTTCTTGTGCAGGAGCGTGAAGAACAGCCGGCAGTACCCGCGAGAGGACGCGGACCAGCGGCGCGTCTTCGTCGGCTACTCGGTGTTCGCGTGGTTCTTCCCACTGCTGTGCCTCGTCATCACACTGCTCGCAAACATCCGGCCCAGCGTACCGCCATCTTTCCTGAAGCCCAACCTCGGCACCAGCAGCTGCTGGTTCAGCAGTGAGTATACCACATACGCTAACCTATCTCACCCAGGCAATAACAATGACAACTCAAAAATGCCATACATGACAAAAATCTAAAGATTTTCACAAAACTTACATTGAAGAAGTATAGGCGTCCTTTGAATTTCAAGTAAGCAGTTTCCCTTGTAACCTATAAAACAGTAAAATGGACATGTAGTTCTCCTCTCGTAGAATGTCGAATGTTACCAGGTAATTATTAATTCTTTGAGTTGTTACTGTTCCTGATTTTTCTAAACTATTTTGTTTATTACGATCTTTAGTGTAACACTTCTGCCACTTTTTCACACTAAATAACTTTTTTTTACTTACTGTAATATAATATGACATTCGAATCCCCTCCACGTAAAACTAAGTACTTCAGTTACAAACAATGAAAACCAATACGAAATTTCCAGAATGAGATTTTCACTCTGCAGCGGAGTGTGCGCTGATATGAAACTTCCTGGCAGATTAAAATTGTGTCCCGGACCGAGACTCGAACTCGGGACCTTTGCCTTTCGCGGGCAAGTGCTCTACCAACTGAGCTACCCAAGCACGACTCACGCCCCCGTCCGCACAGCTTTACTGGCGGAAGTAAAGTTTTGAGGACGGGGCGTGAGTCGTGCTTGGGTAGCTCAGTTGGTAGAGCACTTGCCCGCGAAAGGCAAAGGTCCCGAGGAGTTAGAGTCTCGGTCCGGCACACAGTTTTAATCTGCCAATGCGAAATTGTTATATTAGAAAATACGAAAGGCCAAATTGTAACATATAAAAATTTATACAATTTAATAAGGAATATCAATTAGGTAAAATTTAAGGAACACAGTTTACGAAAACGGAATCATAAATGGGCTTCTATAACGTAGGAATAAGTTTTTCGTCGATAAAGGGACTCAATGTGAACGTCCTTTATAACAGAAATTTCCATTTATTTTCTTGTATGTTGCAGCTTACGAAATTTCGTAGTATTTACAGCAGCTGTAATCGTCAAAACGGTGCCTGTTCCTTCAGACAACTACGCATACATGTCTGAAGGATGCTGCAATGGCCGGCCAGAGTAGCCGAGTGGTTCTAGGCGCTACAGTTTGGAACCGCGCGACCGCTACGGTCGCAGGTTCGAATCCTGCCTCGGGAATGGATGTGTGTGTTGTCCTTACGTTAGTTAGGTTTAAGTACTAGTTCTGAGTTCTAGGGGACTGATAACCTCAGCAGTTAGGTCCATAGTGCTCAGAGCCATTGGATGCTGCAATGTAAGATACACTGTATAAACATTGACATTGTCATCAATTATATTAAAAATTACATTCAACTTAGCCCACACATGAAAGGTTTGACAACTTAGAATGTGTCGCTCTTATTGAGTGTCCCATGCACACCTGCCAAAAATAAGTGACGCTGTTTTACCGCGGCGAAGCGTGATGTACGATGCGACAAAACTGACACAACTGCGCTGAAGTGGACAATTTTGGAGATAGAGATGGGACTTTTTTGTTCACACTGGGGCACTTGAAACGTATTTTTCAGTGACAAAAAGTAAAAACTGCAATTTCCTACTCTTGTCACTTTCTTTGCCGGCGTGCGATACGTTATTTTGATCTGTGGGCAAGCACAGCTAAATTTTCACATTTTGAATGAAATGACAGGCAGTGCCAGTAAGGCTTTAATTCAAAGTCACGACCATTTGCGCATCAGTTGAAGACACATCCTCAGGTGATCTGTAAAAAACTTAAGAATTTTTCGTAAAATTTTTTTTCTTTATTGACAGTGGTCTGAAGAATATTTCGAAATAGTAATGCTCGAAAAGTAGTCAGAGGTTCTATTCCACAGTTCATGCGGAAAGGTACTGCCTTAGAGCCACTCCAATCATTCACGTAAAGCTACAAAAACATAGCACAATAAGTGATCGTCCATAGTTGAAATTGATCTTGTTTAGGCGTATTACTAGCCGACAGCTTTTTTGTCTACATGGTCTGTATCCAGGTTTTATTTCTTTAGGCTCTACGCGATCACCTTCATTTTAGTTCTGGACTACCGCCTTTGGTGCGCTATGGTTACAACTTGACGTGAACGATGGGGAGTGGCTGTAAGGCAGTTCCCTCTTCGCTATGAGTTGTTAATTAGAATCTCTGTGAATATTTCTCAGGTATTGCTATACCATATTATTTTTCAGTACCCCTTTATTCTTCAGTCCATTGTTGATAATTCTTTGCAAAATACTTTTTTCCCGTTGATTTTTGTACAGATCACTTACGGTTGTCTTCACCTAAAGCAAAACCAGTTGTGACTTTGAATAAAAATACTTTACACCCAGTGCGGATAATTTCATCCAAAATAACCTAATACACTGCTCAATATAATATCACTTGTAAGGGGAATTCAATAGTAAACATCACGTTACACTAGTATTATGCTTTCCTATTATAGAAGAATTACAAAAGTGTGAGTGTGTGTGTGTGTGTGTGTGTGTGTGTGTGTGTGTGTGTGTGTGTGTGTGTGTGTGTGTGTGTGTGTGTGTGTGTTATATCGTGCTGAATACAAGGTAGAAAGGCATCGTTTCATGAAGACTTGCAAATGATACACTAACGAGGAGAGGTGATGACGACAAAATCCTTTACAGACGAAGTAAACAGCAAAAGATCGTCCAATCCCATTTAAACTAACATGGCCAAATACACTGCCTGGTAGACATCTAAAGCATACAGAGGAAGAAACTAAAGAAACCTTCCCGGGTCGAGAGCGTATGTGATATTCCAGTGATCGCAATCTCGAGTCTCTTTTACAAACGACTAAGCAGTATAAGCCCACTTGCCCAGTTGGAAGGGGTTTCAAAGCCGTTGCCTCCACTCATGAGGCAGGCTAGCCCACAACTGTTCTGATTGCTCCTTGATATACTGGACACTGGCATTGCGACAGGGTTTACATCCAAGCTGGTCCCATCCACGTTCTATCGGAGGCAGATCTGGCGATCTTTCTGCCCACAGGAAAACCACATGATACAGAAACGTGCCACGTGTGGACCACCATTGTTCTGTTAAAAAGTGGCAAAAACTTTCCTGTCACATGAGGACGCACGATGTCCGTGACGCATCATTGTGCCTTCGAAGTTTCCCCATTCCCTACCAACCTTGATCTGAGGTCATACCTGATGATTCCCCACGCAATGACACCAGCAGTAACACAGCTATGCTTCTCCAAAACATTATAATGTATGAGACCTCTTACCAGGTCGCCGCCATATTCTCCGAAGATGGTCACCAACGACAGTGCAGAACTGCGCTTCATCGCTGAACACAGTATGACGCCATTCGTCAACAGTCCCTGCTTCGCGATAACGGAACCACTTCAAATGTAGCCCTTTCTGTTCTGGCGTTACTGGCAACCCATCTGTGGGACGTTAATTCACTAGTTTCTGTACGTTTATCCTTGTGACTGAAGTTTGAAGGACTTCGGCTGTTCACTTATGTAAGAAAATGGAACAACCTTCATTCACCCATTCGGTGTTATTACAGTGAAGAGCCAAAGAATCTGGTACACCTGCCTAATATCGTGTAGGGCCCCCGCGAGCATGCAGAAGTTCCGAAGCACCACGTGGCATGGGCTCGACTAATGTCTGAAGTAGTGCTGGAGGGAAATGACACAAAGAATCCTGCAGGGCTGCCTACAAATCCTTAGAGAGTAAGAGGAGTGGAGATCTCTTCCGAACACCACGTTGCAAGGCATCCCAGATATGCTGAATAATGTTCATGTCTGGGGAGACTGGTGGCCATTGGAAGTGTTCAAACTCAGAAGTGTGTTCCTGGAGCCACTCTACAATTCTGGACGTAGGGGATGTCGCATTGTCGTGCTGGAATTGCCAAAGTCCGTCGGCATGTACAGTGTACATAAATGGATGCAGGTGATCAGACAGGATGTTTACGTACGTGTCACCTGTCAATCTAGATGTATCAAGAATTCCATATCACTCCAACAGCACACTCCACACACCATTACAGAGCCTCCATCAGCTTGAACAGTGCCTTGCTTGATATTCAGGGTCCATGGATTCATGGGGTTCTCTCTATACCCGTACACTTCCACCCACTCGATACAATTTGAAACTAGATTCGTCCGACCAGACAACATGTTTCGTCATCAACAGTCCAATGTCGGTGTAGACAGGCCCAGGCGAGGAGTAAGCTTTGTGTCTTGCAATAATCAAGGGTACACGAGTGGGCCTTCGGCTCCGAAAACTCTTATCGATGTTCCGTTGAATGGTTCGCACGCTGGCACTTGTTGATGGCCCAGCATTGAAATCTCCAGCAATTTTCAGAAGGGTTGCACTTCTGTCACATTGGAAGATTCTCTTAAGTCGTCGTTGGTTCCGCTCTTGCAGGATCTTTTTCTGGCCGCAGCGATTTCGGAGACTTGATGTTTTACCGGATTCCTGATACTCGCTGTACACTCGTGAAATGGTCGTACGGGAAATCCCCACTTCATCGCTACTTCGGAGATGGTAACCTGCCATTGTAGCAGCAGTAACCGATCTAACGACTGTGCCAGACTCTTGTTGTCTTATATAGGTGTTACCGACCGCAGCGCCGCATTCTGCCTGTTTTCATATCTCTGTATTTCAATACGCAAGTCTATACCAGTTTCTGTGGCGCTTCAGTGTATATAGCTACCAGTTTCGGTGATTCAGTACACCATCTTCAGACCTTAACTTTCGCTGAGGGAGTGAACACCAATCATATACATGATCCCATCAGTGGTCAACATCTATGAACTGGTTTTCAACAGCTATGTTGCATCTGCAACCAACTACCAACTGACACACTAGTCCGGCTGCTGTTAGCCTCAGACTCATTGTCAGGAATGACACAGAACGCTGGCGGTAGTGTATTACTTGTTCTCGGATGACAAGCGCAGATGGGAAGGGGTTACAATGTGCTTCTTTTGCACAATACGGAGATCCTCCCTTGAGACGTGGTCGACTGGAACCCTTGACGACCCCGACGACGACGACGACGACGACGACGACGACGACGACGACTGTGCCTGCCTTCACGTTCCCATACAGTCAAACCTTAAACCATTGTCACATCCGAATGCTCCACCTATCTGAATACAACACGATTCGACGGGCCAGCCAAATGGAGACCCACGATCAAGTACCCTTCAAACTGTCAGTATTGATAGCGGTGTCTCATACCAGTAGGCGGCGTCTGTGTCTCTGTGATCACTCGACATCTCATGCTGTTCACGACCCCTTGTCTACTCTAAGGGCCAGGTAACAAACCTAAAACACACTGGTGGCCGTTTTACGTGTCGCAATGAATTGCAACTTCAGTCATTTCCATACCCGCCAATGGTGTGTACGTGTACGGATTTACTTCGGCAGGCAACCATGTCTTCCGCACTCTTAATTTTTTGTCGGGCAGTGTAATTTCTAGAACACAGCCAGGTCGGATTTCCTACGACCGCTAATCCCCTCTGTACTTTGTCATCGGTGATAACACCGCTATGGATGGTCTACCTGCATGTTATCGGTGTTTGAACACTACTTCAGCTGTGTATTCAGCCTTGTAGAGATAACTCGGCTCCAGAAAGGGCTGCTAACTCCCGCGGCTTGATAGGCTGAACGAAGAGCTTCCAGCAAATCATGCAAAGAACTTCTCATGCGTAGTCGCCATCATTAAAGACAGCCGTCCAGCTATCTGAACTGTAACCAGTTAAGGAACTTCTTTATCGGATGGAACCTTCTGCTGCTGTAATCACAAGTCTCTTTCAAAAATTCCTTGAACTCAATCTACATCCTGCTTCAAAAGAAATCTTTATTCCATAGATCAAGCCTTCGAGTCAGAGTTAATGAACAGAAATAGTGTATATAATTGTATTTATATTAAATTAAGAAACAAAGATTCATCAAGAAGACAATCTGACAGCCGGCCGGTGTGGCCGGGCGGTTCTAGGCGCTTCAGTCTGGAACCGCGTGACCGCTACGGTCGCAGGTTCGAATCCCGTCTCGGGCATGGATGTGTGTGATGTCCTTGGGTTAGTTAGGTTTAAGTAGTTCTAAGTTCTAGGTGACTGATGACCTCAGATGTTAAATCCCATAGTGCTCAGAACCATTTGAACCACTACCTGACAATAAAAGTGACGGCTGGTCCCGGCGGAGGTTCGAGTCCTCCCTCGGGCATGGGTGTGTGTGTTGGCCCTTAGGTTAATTTAGGTTAAGTAGCGTGTAAGCTGAGGGACTGATGACCTTAGAAGTTAAGTCCCATAAGATTAAAAAAAAAAAGTGAAAAACACAGAGGACACTGTCGGATGTCAATGTAACGTCGTACAAGTACATATCATCGTCGCGTATGTAAATGATTATAAGCTGCAATTCTCCGTGACACGTAAAACGTCCGCCAGATGGCATTAACGGTGTTTAAAGTAGTTAAGTCCTGGTAGAGTGTAAAAAGAACGTGATCAGCGCTAAGTTTTGAAGGCTACAAAGGTGCTGCATACTAGTGAGACAGCGTTATTAGCACATACCAGTTTGAAAAAGGCCTTCTTGTGGGTCTCAATTTGGTCAGCTAGTCACATACTGCAATATCATGATGCGTAGAGCTGTTACTCTGACGAGACGTCCGCAGCTCGTGGTCGTGCGGTAGCGTTCTCGCTTCACACGCCCGGGTTCCCGGGTTCGAGTCCCGACGGGGTCAGGGATTTTCTCTGCCTCGTGATGACTGGGTGTTGTGTGCTGTCCTTAGGTTAGTTAGGTTTAAGTAGTTCTAAGTTCTAGGGGACTGATGACCGTAGACGTGAGCCATTTGAACCATTTTTTTCTGACGAGACGCTGGCGCGCATGGTAACTTGAAGGAAGGCATACTCGTCTTCAAGGTTCTGGTCGACCACGTTGGACTATCATCAGAAGGGAGGTTTGTCTCATTTTGCGCCAAGCACGTCGTAACCCTTGTACATCTGAGCCTTCAATCAGTGTCACTCTGTACCAGTGGTCTGAGCCTAAGGGTGTGTGTAGGGAGGCGTTGACACAAGACAAACGGCTGTGTTTAGAGTGATTCTGTGATCGGAAAGCATGGACTGTTGATTAATGGCGTCGTATTGCATTCGGCGATGAAACGCGGATATGCACTATCCCCGATGTCCACAGTCGGCGACCCCATGTGGTGGTGGTGGTGGTGGTGGTGGTGGTGGTGGTGGTGGTGGTGGTGGTGGTGGTGGTGGGGGGGGGCGAAAATAAGTGGCCCGGAGAACAGTGTTCCAGGGTAAAAAGAAACACAGCAGAGGAAAAGAAATACAGTACTAACCTGACTATAGCAGATGTTGAAAGTGACCACCATTCGTCTCTTGGCACTTTCGGCGCCAGTCAGAAAGTTGCTGATTGCAGATCGAGGCTGGAATGCTGGAATGCTGGAATTGCTGCAGTGTCATCCGAAATGGTCTGCTGCAGTTCTTGAAGACTGAAGTTTGTTGCGATGCTCCTTAGACTTGAGGGATGCCCACACAAAGTAATCGCACACCTACAGACCCGGTGGTCAGCTAGGTTGCAACCATACTGACTTCTGCTGACAACTCTGTCAGGCGGAAAGACTGTGTGAATGTGCTCCGAGGATCGGTCAGCTGTATGAGCACTTGCTACATCGTGTTGGAAGTAACTGTAGGTCGTTTGCTCCTCCGTTAATTCTGCCCCAAGTCGTATCCACTCATCTGGTACACTTTCATTTGCCCTATCCTGTGTGGCCGTAGCTTTGGATGAGATCTTTAATTGTTTTGGAGAGCCACATCTGGGAGGGGGAGTCATCGGGAATGACTTCAGGTCTCGGCTGGTAGCGACTGAAGGAATTCGGACAGCTCACAGTGCATCACGGACATCCTGCGTCCCCATGTTACCCCTCATGCAACAGTATCATGGTGTAATGTTTCAACAGAACAGTGTTCGTCCACATATGCCACGTGTCTCTAATAACTCTGTGTATGATGATGTGGTACTCACAGCAAGATCCCCAGAACTGTCGCCAACTGAACAAGTTTGGAACCAGCTCTACCGTCAATCTCGTTCCAGTGTCAGTATCCGAGATATCAAACACCAGTTACAACATTTATGGGTTAGCTTGTTTCCAGAGAGGATGCGACGACTTCGACATCCTTCCCAGCCACCTCAGTGCCTGCATCCAGGCCACAGCGGGTGCGACAACATACTGATACGTGGGCTCATAGTGCCAAGTTCTTTGTAAATTTGATACGATTTTGAACTCGCTAAAATATCACACACCCTCTCAACCCGTGAAGTTTCATTTCGTTTCCTCCTCCCGTTCTGGGTGCTTCACTTCTGTGTCAAGCAGTGCAGTGGGAACAAAGTCGGTGCTTTAACAACGATGATAACACTCGCTGACGTTTCAATCATAACCACAACGAAAAGCAGGAATGAAGACCACTCAGGTCTCTTCCCAAATCAGAGCCGAAACAAATTAAACAAGAAACATTCAGTACTGTAACAGACTAACACAAATGCATGCATGCTTTATCATCCCTCTCGCGCAATTCGTTTCCGGTTTATCTCTTTATCCTTCCCGTTCCGTGACAATCCTTCACATAGTCTTCTCATCTGTTGAGAATTCTTCACGTTTTCTTCCATTTCAGTGTCAGTTAGTTCAAATGCATAATTAAGTTAAATGCAATACTGTTTCTGAAAGGAGCATCATGAAGTGGTTATGTCCGCGTGTTCATGTGTTTAGTAATCTTGTGACGTAAAAGAAACACGTCCATTATTTGTAATAAGACATTTCCTAACCAGTAGCCAAAACAAAAAAATAGGTTGAGCAGGACTTAGACCCGCTTTTTAGAGAAGATATTGCATAGCTAACTTCTCCTTTCTAAAATAGTCAGAAGAGTGGAGAACATAATAAAAAGGAAAACCGGTGATGTACAGACACACTGGTGGAAAACGTAGGTCACTCCACGTCGTGTATCGAAAGATACACAAGTGACAAGCTGGCCATTCAGTTGTTTCGTACTTCTTGGTTCTCAGCTCCGCTGTAGTGACACCAGTTCTGGTAATTTGCTGCAGTGATCAGAATTTTAAGAAACCGTTCCACCTCGCATAATTACGCCAAAATCAATCTGACTAAATGATACGTCAACCATATGCCTGAGGATACAACTTCGGCTCAGACAATGCGTGTTAATATTTTCAACGTGAAAGCAAATTCAGGCACATATAGCTTCCACGTAAAAGCTCCTTGCAAGATTTCTTTTCTCCCCAATGCCTATCAGAGCGTCGTCAGTACACAGTGCCAACGTGACTTGGACGTGCGCTATTACGAAAGTGGGCTTACTTTTCCATGCTAGTAAGAGGAAATGGGATACTTACATAAAACCCGTATAGGCAACGTTTCAGACGATATTTCTGTTCAATGTTCCAGGTAAGGACGCAGAGCTGAACTATTTCTACGGACCAATCGGCTTCCTGTTCATGATGAACATCGGCATGTTCGCGCTGAGCATATACAGGATATGCACGTACCCACCAGTCTTCAGAAACAGGTCGCCCACAGAGAGGTGAGTATCTTTCAGAGGCATCCACATTTTAAATATTTGTCGTGAATGCAGCTAGACTGGATACATAGTTTGAACTCCCTCGTATATATACCTCGTTTTTGGATCTTGCTTCTATGAGTTAATCGTATGGCTCTGAGGTTTTTTCTGTTGTAGTATGACATCTATATGCAGCTAACGCGGAAGCATTACAGAATAACGCAGACATCTGCGTCAGTTGTGTTAACGTTCTGTATGGTAATGACTGCTATCAAATTAATATTTCAATTTGCAAAGAATAAGATCTGTAATATTTGCTACTGTCTTGTATGACCATAGTTATGTACAGCTATTGTGTCGAGTGTCATAATAGCAGAGTGTCTTTGGCATACCACCTCTGCTGAACACAAAAGTGCAAGAACAGGACTCTAGACTTTGTCGCCAACAGTCGCGACCACTGGATCAATAACAGCTTTTACTCGTATTTAGCGGTCTGGATTCGTAAAGTCTCTGTTTTGAAATACAAACAATATATCCTAAGATTTATCCTCATTACAAAGTAATTCATAAATTTAGGAGCGAAGCATTTAGTTGAATATATCACTTGGCATGTTCGCACAAGGAATATGGTGCACCAGTTCAGTACCGTAAAAACAGCGTCAGTATAGAGTGGGATTTCTATGGAGCTGTACGTCAAAAGTACACACAGCGATATGCTATAGTGACAGAGATTGTGTAGGAAAGCTCCATAGGAAGTGAATGGCACAGTTGATATTTGCACATAAGGGTGCTAAAGAAAAAGGTGCAGAGGGGGCTACAAACCGAGCCAGCAGAAACATTGCTTCCTACAGCGTTTCATTAGTGGGCTTGCAGGATGAACCATACATTCGGTATCAGCATAAGGATATTGTTAGCAGTTGAGACTCAGTTAGACACACTGGCGGGAGAATTGTAGTCGGATCCCATGACCTGTTCGCTCAAATGTCAATTACAACAGTGATCTGCAAGTAAGGAGACGGCGCATAATGTATTCTGCACAGAGGGGAGACAGAATATTTCGCTCTCCCTCCCCCCTCCTACTAAGAGGGTAAAATAGTGCGGGAAAGGTTTTTGGAAACAAATAATTATTAAAGACTTACTACGGCATTTTTAAAGCTACATCTATGGAAATTGGAAATTAGTATGACTTCTCGGTCATAAATAAAAAAAATGCGTCTAAGTTTTTGGAAATTCAACCCCCTAAAGGAGTTAAACAGGGGATGAAAAGTTTTATGAAATTATTCATCATGAAAACTTTTTTAAAATTAAATATTCGAAAATTTTTATTTGGCATCTGTTACAAATAAAAAAAGTTTTTCTCTGTTTCGGAAATTGAGCTCCCAAGGGGATGAAATACGGGATGAAAACTTTAGGTAAATATTCGGCAGCATTTAAAGAATGTTAAACCCATAGTGTATGAATCTACGGAAATAGCATCACAGTAACGCAAAAGGTGTTATTAACGAAAACTTTGGACTGCAGATACCAGGATTGCTTTTTAGTCAGAAGTACATTCGCAAAAACAGTGCTTTAGAAGCCTTGATTAGAGTGAAGATTTTAGAATGTGTTGCAATTTGTGAACTAAATCAGTCACCACGACAAACTGACTTTGTCAGAATTCCATATAAAAAAATAGCTCATTAATACATAAATTTTT
Organism: Schistocerca americana; assembly: GCF_021461395.2. Taxonomy (NCBI): domain Eukaryota; kingdom Metazoa; phylum Arthropoda; class Insecta; order Orthoptera; family Acrididae; genus Schistocerca; species Schistocerca americana. Next base: position 928,201,215 of record NC_060119.1, on the reverse strand, counting down.
CAGTAGGTCTAATATACAGGGTGTTTCAAAAATGACCGGTATATTTGAAACGGCAATAAAAACTAAACGAGCAGCGATAGAAATACACCGTTTGTTGCAATAAGCTTGGGACAACAGTACATTTTCAGGCGGACAAACTTTCGAAATTACAGTAGTTACAATTTTCAACAACAGATGGCGCTGCAAGTGATGTGGAAGATATAGAAGACAACGCAGTCTGTGGGTGCGCCATTCTGTACGTCGTCTTTCTGCTGTAAGCATGTGCTGTTCACAACGTGCAAGTGTGCTGTAGACAACATGGTTTATTCCTTAGAACAGAGGATTTTTCTGGTGTTGGAATTCCACCGCCTAGAACACAGTGTTGTTGCAACAAGACGAAGTTTTCAACGGAGGTTTAATGTAACCAAAGGACCGAAAAGCGATACAATAAAGGATCTGTTTGAAAAATTTCAACGGACTGGGAACGTGACGGATGAACGTGCTGGAAAGGTAGGGCGACCGCGTACGGCAACCACAGAGGGCAAAGCGCAGCTAGTGCAGCAGGTGATCCAACAGCGGCCTCGGGTTTCCGTTCGCCGTGTTGCAGCTGCGGTCCAAATGACGCCAACGTCCACGTATCGTCTCATGCGCCAGAGTTGAGACCTCTATCCATACAAAATTCAAACGCGGCAACCCCTCAGCGCCGCTACCATTGCTGCACGAGAGGCATTCGCTAACGATATAGTGCACAGGATTGATGACGGCGATATGCATGTGGGCAGCATTTGGTTTACTGACGAAGCTTATTCTTACCTGGACGGCTTCGTCAATAAACAGAACTGGCGCATATGGGGAACGGAAAAGCCCCATGTTGCAGTCCCATCGTCCCTGCATCCTCAAAGTACTGGTCTGGGCCGCCATTTCTTCCAAAGGAATCATTGGCCCATTTTTCAGATCCGAAACGATTACAGCGTCACGCTATCTGGACATTCTTCGTGAATTTATGGCGGTACAAACTGCCTTAGACGACACTGCGAACACCTCGTGGTTTATGCAAGATGGTGCCCGGCCACATCGCACGGCCGACGTCTTTAATTTCCTGAATGAATATTTCGATGATCGTGTGATTGCTTTGGGCTATCCGAAACATACAGGAGGTGGCGTGGATTGGCCTCCCTATTCGCCAGACATGAACCCCTGTGACTTCTTTCTGTGGGGACACTTGAAAGACCAGGTGTACCGCCAGAATCCAGAAACAATTGAACAGCTGAAGCAGTACATCTCATCTGCATGTGAAGCCATTCCGCCAGACACGTTGTCAAAGGTTTCGGGTAATTTCATTCAGAGACTACGCCATATTATTGCTACGCATGGTGGATATGTGGAAAATATCGTACTATAGTGTTTCCCAGACCGCAGCGCCATCTGTTGTTGAAAATTGTAACTACTGTAATTTCGAAAGTTTGTCTGCCTGAAAATGTACTGTTGTCCCAAGCATATTGCAACAAACGGTGTATTTCTATCGCTGCTCGTTAGTTTTTATTGCCGTTTCAAATATACCGGTCATTTTTGAAACACACTGTATGTTTATAAAATCGCATTTTTTACCAGAACTCAGGAACTTTCAGAGGGTATTTTGGTATAGCTGTCCCCCACTCTCCGACGAATCGTTGCAGAGTAATAATATAATTACGATTTATTCGGATTGTTATCGCAATCACCCTTGTTTCTGTGAAAATATCTTCACAACAGAGAAAAAGGCCGTAATACGCAATCACCAGAACGTAAAACCAGACACACAGTAATGCAACAACCGTCCAGCAGATGCAAAATTACTGTGACGTGGTTGTCGTTAAGTGCGGCAACAGCTCAACATAGTCGTCCTCTCTCTTCCATAGCATTCAATGAACCAACACAGGCGGTGCATATCGGCCAACGCATAATCAGTAAACCTATCCAAGGTAGTGCTGTGTGTCACCGCCAACGCACAGGTAATACTGCCGGGAAGCAAATCCCTAGACAAAACCGAGCCGTGCTGAATGAAAACTTGAGGGCAACGCGAACCGTGAGAGGATGCCCTTGACCGTGCGGCTACCCCATGCGGTTCTGCTAATTGGAACTTCAAGTGAAATAAATGAATCGTAGTAGTCCGTACTGTAACTTTGACCTATCATGCGAAACTGAATATCATTTGTCAGTTTCATATAACTTGGTAGCTCTGGGACAAAATTACTCTCTAATTGACATATTCAAGATCTACTTAGATACTCCGCAAGCCACAGTGCGGCGCGTGGCGGAGCATACCCTGTACCTTTCCCGTTCCACTCACAAACAGAGCGAGGGAAAAAACAACTGCCGGCTGGTGTGGCCGAGCGGTTCTAGGCGCTACAGTCTGGAACCGCGCGACCGCTACGGTCGTAGATTCGAATCCTGCCTCGGACATGGATGTGTGTGATGTCCTTAGGTTAGTTAGGTTTAAGTAGTTCTAAGTTCTAGGGGACTCATGACCTCAGTAGTTAAGTCACATAGTGCTCAGAGCCATTTTTGAAAAACAACTCGGTATATGCGTCTGTATGAGCCCTAATTTCTCACATCTTATCTTCGTGGTTCTTAGGCGTGGTGTATCGTGACGGCTGTAGAATCGCTCGACAGTCAGCTTAAAGAGCCAGTTTCTAAAATTTTCTCAGTAGTGTTCCTCGAAAGGAACATCGCGTTCGCTCCAAAGATTCCCATTTGAGTTGCTGAAGCCTTTCCGCAACACCTACGTGTTGTTCGGACCTACCAGTAAAAAATCTAGCAACCCACCTCTGATTTTTTAGATTTCCAGAAGGCTTTCGACACCGTTCCTCACAAGCGTCTTCTAACCAAACTGCGTGCCTACGGAGTATCGCCTCAGTTGTGCGACTGGATTCGTGATTTCCTGTCAGAATGGTCACAGTTCGTAATAATAGACGGAAAGTCATCGAGTAAAATAAAATTAATATCCGGCGTTCCCCAAGGAAGCGTTATAGGCCCTCTGTTGTTCCTGATCCATATTAACGACATAGGAGACAATATGAGTAGCCGTCTTATGGCTCTGAGCACTATGGGACTCAACTGCTGAGGTCATTAGTCCCCTAGAACTTAGAACTAGTTAAACCTAACTAACCTAAGAATATCACAAACATCCATGCCCGAGGCAGGATTCGAACCTGCGACCGTAGCGGTCTTGCGGTTCCAGACTGCAGCGCCTTTAACCGCACGGCCACTTCGGCCGGCGCAGCCGTCTTAGATTGTTTGCAGATGATGTTGTCATTTACCGTCTTGCAAAGTCATGAGATGATCAAAACGACTTGCAAAATTATTTAGATATCTATATGGTGCGAAAAGTGGCAATTGACCTTGAATAAAGAAAAGTGTGAGGTTATTCACATGAGTACTAAAAGAAATCAGCTAAATTTCGATTACGCGATAAGTCACAAATCTGAAGGCTGTACATTCAGCTAAATACTTAGGGATTACAATTACAAATAACCTAAATTGGAACGATCACATAGATAATATTGTGGGAAGAGCGAACCAAAGACTGCGATTCATTGGCAGAACACTTAGAAGGTGCAACTGGTCTACTAAAGACTGCTTACACCACGCTTATCCGCCCTATTCTGGAGTATTGCTGTGCGGTGTGGGATCCGTATCAGGTGGGACTGACGGATGACATCGAAAAAGTACAAAGAAGGGCAGCTCGTTTTGTATTATCGCGAAATAGGGGAGATAGTGCCACAGACATGATACGTGAATTGGAGTGGCAATCATTAAAACAAAGGCGTTTTTCGTTGCGGCGGGATCTTCTCATAAAATTTCAATCGCCGGTTTTCTCTTCCTATTGCGAAAACATTGTTTCCACCCACCTACACAGGGAGAAATGATCATCACGATAAAATGAGAGAAGTCAGGACTCGCACAGAAAAATTTAAGTGCTCATTTTTCCCGCGTGCCGTTCGAGAGTGGAACGGTAGAGAGACATCTTGAAGGTGGTTCATTGAACCCTCTGTCAGGCACTTTATTGTGGATAGCAGAGTAATCACGTAGATGTAGATGCCCTCCTCCAATCCGACCTCTCCCGGATCCGAAACACTCGAACAGTACTCAAGAATAGATCACAATATCATCCTATTTGTGGTATTCTTTACAGATGAGTAACGCTTTCCTAGACCTCTCTCAATAAACTGAAGTCGACTATTGCCTTCTCTACCACAGTTCTCACATACTCGTTTTATTCCATATAGCTTTGCAACGCTATGCCCAGACATTTAAACGACGTGACTGTTCAAGCAGGGCGCTACTAACGCTGTATCAGAACAATACGGGTTTGTTGTTCCTACTCATCCGCATTAACCCACATTTTTCTATATTTAGAGCTAGCTGCCATTCATCACACGAACTAGAAATGTTGTGAGTAAGTCGTCTTGTATCTTCCTACGGTCACTCAACTTGGACGCCTTACCAGCCGGCCGGAGTGGCCGTGCGGTTCTAGGCACTACAGTCTGGAGCCGCGTGACCGCTACGGTCGCAGGTTCGAATCCTGCCTCGGGCATGGATGTGTGTAATGTCCTTAGGTTAGTTAGGTTTAAGTAGTTCTAAGTTCTAGGGGACTGATGACCACAGCAGCTAAAAATGGTTCAAATGGCTCTGAGCACTATGGGACTTAACATCTATGGTCATCAGTCCCCTAGAACTTAGAACTACTTAAACCTAACTAACCTAAGGACAATACACAACACCCAGCCATTACGAGGCAGAGAAAATCCCTGACCCCGCCGGGAATCGAACCCGGGAACCCGGGCGTGGGAAGCGAGAACGCTACCGCACGACCACGAGCTGCGGGCACACAGCAGTTAAGTCCCATAGTGCTCAGAGCCATTTGAACCATTTGCCACGCCTTACCGTACACCACGGCATCATCAGCAAATAACAGCAGACTGTTGCCCACCCTGTCCGCTAAATCATTTATGTATGAACAGAAAAACGGCGGTTCTGTCACACCACCTAGGGCACTGCTGACGATATCCTTGTCTTTGATGGACAGTCCCTGTCGGGGACAACATACTGGGTTCTATTCCTTAGCCTTCGAGCTACTCAGATATTCCATAGTTCGTACCTTCTTAAACAGCCTGCAATGGGGCAGTGTCAAATGCTTTCCCGAAATCTAGAAATATGTCATCTACCCGTTGTTCTTCAGTCATAGTTCGCAGTATATTACGTGAGAGAAGTACGAGCTGAGTTTTGCACAGGCGATGCTTTCTAAAAACATCCCGATTCGTGGACACAAGCTTTTCGACCTCAAGAAAATTTATTATATTCGGACTGAGAATTGTTAAAGGATTCCGCAAAAACAGAAGTTACTGATATTACCCTGCTCTTTCTTCCAGTCCCTTGTGAGTTTGCGTTGGTCGAGAGATTCGCTATAAATGCAAGGGATTTATTCGTGGACTTACTATTGGGAATAATGGCGACATAGATAAAGTAACACTGAACAGGAGGCCAGCATGTGTGTAAAGCCACACTGGTGTCCAAAATTAAAGCAACAAACTATTTCCCCGTCCTGTGTCTAATTCACGATATAATCACACAAACCGTAAAGTGGTGCCGTTACGGTCGTGTTCTGCACGGAAGACGGCTTTCCGATAAACGGACGGCCGTCAGCAATGACGTCAGGGCACCTATCAAGCGAGGTAGTGTTTGCAGAGTAGTCCCACATCCACTGTGTACAGTCACAGACGGTGCAGTGTGGCACAGAGAAGACCCCTACACCCTCTGCTGTGGAGGGCCATAGAAAGAATGGAAGCAGGAGAGTCCCAAACTGATGTCGACCGAGGGCTTAATGTGAATCGACCTGTTGTTTCTCGTGTGAGGCGACAGTTTAGAGAGACCGAAACTGTATTCCGGAGACCAGGACACGGCCGACCACCGTTATTTGGTTGTAAGTGCACGACAGTACCGGCTTAGTACTGCACTGCAATTGGCATCTGATCTCGCAGCATCTCCTGGACGTGTTGCATCGGGGAAAACGGTGTACAGAATGCTTCAACAGAGTGCCCTTTATTGTTGAAGACCTGCTGTATGTTTGCCTCTGGCGTGTATTCACAGAAGGGGACGTCTAGCGTGGAGCTGTCAACATGCCACCTGGGCGGTCGAACGGTGGGCAAATGTTGTTTTTATAGATGAGTCCCGATTTAGTCTGGACAGTGATTCTCGACGGATTCGCATCTGGAGGGCACGTGGAACACGATTTCGGGACCCAAACGTTGTGGAAAGAGACCGAATCGAGGAGTATCCCTAATGGTGTGCACAGAGATTATATTGACCACTTCGAGCACGTCTCCATGAAATTGTACGGGTGAATCAGCAAGATTTAACTGTTGTCAGGTACCATGAGGGGATCCTACGATCTCATGGGCGGTTGTTGGGAGATGCTGCAAGTTCAGACTTCTTATTGATGGAAGCTAATGCTCGACCTCATAGAGTATAGGTGGTTGTTTTTTTGGAAATGGAAGATATTGCACTCATGGCGTGGCCTGCTCGCTCTCCCGATTTGAATCCCGTAGAGCATGTCTGGGATGCACTAGGGAGACAGGTTGAATCACCTTAGCCTCCACCAACAACTCTCAAAGACTTATGAGCAGCTCTGCAGGAGGAATGGGATTTATTGCCGCAACGTGAGATTGATGACATCATTCACAGCATCTGCCGTCGTTCTCAGGCTTGTAATGGTGCCAGAGGTGCTCACACTCAATACTGAGTACATTAACCAGTTGTCAGAATGTGCGTGAAAATCTGTTGTTGGAGAAACAGAACATTTTTGTCTAGTGTTATGCATGTGGCAGTTGATTACGTTCTACAGGGTGAAAAGTATTTAAACCGACAAACTCTGGGAGGTAGTAGGGGACATCAAAACAAATATTTTTCCCAAGTATCATTTTTTCCTGTGAGGAGTATTTAAACCGGTAGAGGACGATTCTGGGGATCAAGCAGGCCATTGTACTGGACCAGCTCTGCCAATCCACGTTTCTGGGAAGCGTCGGTCCAGCAATCAACGTACACGACGACTAAAATGTGCCGGCGCCCCGTCATGTTGCAACCACATACGTTGTCTTGTAGGGAGTGGGACATCTTCCAGCAATTCTGGCAATGCTCTGGCGAGAAAATTGTAGTAGTGCCTGCCATTTAATGGCCTAGGTAGCAGATACGGCCCAATTAAATAGTCCACAACAACACCGACCCACACATTAACGAAGAACCGCACTTGATGAGCGCTAGTAACTGTGGCATATGGGTTATCCTCACTCCAAACATGCGAATTGTGCATGTTGAAGACTCCATCACGCCCGAACGTTGCTTCATCGGTAAACACAGAGGATGGAAATGTAGGATGCATTTCACACTGTTCCAGGTGCCACTGTGAAAACTGTGCTCTGGGTGGATAATTAACTGGTTCCAGGTTGTGTACATGCTGTAAGTGAAATGGACGTAACAATTGCTCTCGAAAGACTGTTCTTACAGTCGTCTGATTTGTCCCCATGTTATGTGCCATTGCACGAATGCTGATTGCAGGATCCCGCTCCACATGCTGCAAGATAGCTTCCTCAAATTGCAGCTTTCTTGCCGCGTGACGGCGTTCCTGTCCAGGTAATCTGCTAAATGACCCAGTCCCACGCAGACGTTAGTACACAGCAACAAAGGTCGTATGATGCGGGATACGGCGATTAGGATACTGTTGTTGATAAACTCGCTGTGCAGCTCGTCCATTGTGGTGCGTTACGTAGTACGAACCAACCATATCAGTGTACTCACTCCAGGTGTATCGCTCCATTAGTAAAGAGAGAGAATGCACTAGTACACTCGTGGACAGCAGTTGCCTACAACTGAAGAGCGTAATACGGGCTCCACCGGTTTAAATAATCCTCAGAGGAAAAAATGACATTAGGGAAAAATATTTGTTTTGATGTCCCCTACAACCTCCCAGAGTTTGTCGGTTTAAATACTTCTCACCCTGTATATCCTTTACATTTTTTTTTCCACTTTACTATCGCCTGTTTATACTGTTTTGTGGCAAAAAAAACGCACCTTTGCAAAATTTCCTTTTGTTGCTTCAATTTTGGAGGACGTATCTGTGGCAGGGTGCGCATGATCCTGACGCTGTTCGTGTCGATGGGCATCAGCTGGACGATGGAGCTGGTGTCGTGGGCGCTGGGCGGCCCCGTGTACGCGTGGGCGCTGCCGGACATCATAAACATCCTGCAGGGAGTCATCCTCTTCGTCATCTTCGTGCTGGAGCCCAGCGTCAAGCAGATCGTCTTCGCTGGCGCCGGCGCCGGCGGCGACATCTCCAACGGCCGGCCGCTCGTGCCTCGCTCGCTAGACTCGTCGCGGCTGCAGCCCGTCTGAGGGGAATCCCCGTGGGCAGCCGCCTATTCTACTCTACTCTACTCTCCCCCCTCCACGACACGACGACCGTCGTGGTTGGCTGGTGGACTACCTGTTCCCAGTTCCAGCTGGAAGAGCTTCGTGTGGTTTCATCTGCGCTGCTAGGACAGCTACATCGATAGCTCGATCTACAAACTGTTACCTTGCAAAAGTATTCATCTCATGTAGTCACATTTATCTTCAAGAGACGGTTTCAAGGTGATCATATTCACTTCGACAAACCGGCGTTCCATTCTGTTTCGTGTTATTTTGAAGTTCCATTTCAAGGCGTAGGAAGTTAGACCTACTTTCTAACTATTCTAGAAGTGTACGTATATAAACAGAGCGGCCACAGGAACAAGTCATTTATGTTTCAAATTTTGACAGGGTTTTGCACTTCCTTCGGAATAAGTGTAGTGGGCTTTAAGTTCGAGAACCTTAAGTGCGTAGAACAGATTACTGTCTTCAAGACAGTGCTATTCACCTAGGGTTACGTTGCCAAAGAAGTCTCCAATTATTTAGAAGCTATATTTGCTAGTGACAACAAGAATGCATTTCTGAAATGATATTGTGCTATAAAATATACACACACACACTTTCAGATTGTAGTTAGTGTGTGTGTGTGTGTGTGTGTGTGTGTGTGTGTGTGTGTGTGTGTGTGTGTGTGTGTGTGTGTGTGTGTCTAGGATTTATTAATTTATTTTTCAATAAATGTTTGAAGGTCATGCCTCGTGTCTGGTGTAGAACAGTGTGGTGGTTGTTTCTGTCTACCTGTTGTTTCACGTTACTGCAACCGTGAGAATACAAATGCCAGAAGCACGTAGCATAAAACTGGTCTTGTCTCAGGAAGTCCTTCCTTAAATGCACCGGTGGTACGAAATCTATGATGATGTGCGCACCAGTTACTATGTGTCAACAGCATAAATACAATTATTGCTAGGTTTTCTCTTCAATACAAATCACACCCCAGTGAAGAGAGCATTGTACGTTGCTTCGCTAGACTTAAGTTACTTGTAATGTACGTGTCTAAAACAGGTTTCCACGATTTGTGAGCCATAACATCTTGACACTATTCTCACACATGACTGAGTATATACATATGTAATTTATAGAAAATAAAGCAGAATGCCAAATCAGACTTCTCATGAAGTTAAAATGCATTTGTAAATTAATTGTTTGTATGTGTCTACAAGTTAGTGGTACGTATCATATTACTTTCTAAAATTTACAAACATTTAGTGAAACAATTCCAAAAGTGAATCATATTTGCTAAGCCACTATCTACATATGTTACTGCAGGAGTTAGTTCCTTTTTGTAAATATTTTATACAGTTAACTCAAATTTGTTACAATGTACATTTTATAAACAAAATATATTCCAAAACACTTCCAAAAGAATCCTCTCAACGTTGTTCCTCCTACCTCGTTCCTACGTTTGTCCGCTGGAAAAAAAAGAGCACAGCTGTTACATTATCCACAAGCTGCAGAAGAAATAAATGTGGAAAACATATCAACAAACTCAGCGCTATGCCGTGACGATAAGATTTAATTAGTCTCAAACATGACATTAGAGGTAAGTAATAAGCGTAGAATAGACTTTTGCGGGGAGAATGAGGCTCAAAGTTTGAGTCGCCTGATACCACTTCTTAAGAAACTTCGTAACCCATTCCATGCAAATAGCTGAAAATGGTGAAAGAATGCTGCAGAGTCAGTTCAGGTTCCGAAGCGTCCGAAATACAAATATAAGACGTTAATGGGTCTGTCTTCAAGTCAAATAAGTAGCATCTATTTTAATATACTCAAAATCTGACTGAAGCGAAGAAATAAATTGTTAATTTTTGCAAACAGACAAGACGTTCAGATTCATAAATTGAAATGGATGCGATTTATGTCATCACCCCCCCCCCCCATGTCCAAAGAGCTATTTTAATTACTGCTAAGTGCCAGACTGCTGAAGGTAAACTAACAACAAGATTTACAGGCTATAAAACATTAAACAAAAGAATGTGGGTAATAGGGAAATAAGTGTTTTATTAAGCTACACATGTACCAGTTTCACGTACGTCCGATTACACTCGCACATTTAATTACTTAATGTATGATACATTAAAAATGTTCGTAGAGCAGCTGAGTGAGATGTCGGCCCCCCCCCCCCTCCTCCTCCTCCTCCGTACCCCGGAAAAGCTAGACACACTCACCTGTCGTCATCAAATAGCTTTCATTGTTGTGGTCGGCTGCTTGGCATCTCGTTGTAGAGGAGTCTGCCAACGAATGACTCAGTGGACGAAGATGCAGGCAGCCATGTCGGATGCCTGTGAAATGAACAAATCACAGGATCAGCAATGATCATCACAGTTCTTCACTTACGTGTGTAGCCCATTTAATTTGTTTGTTGTCTTACGAACATTTTGGGACATCAGTCCTCTCGTTTTGTGCCATTAGCCATCAGGAAAGTCATTCACCAATTATGTAAGCTGTTTCCAGTCGTCAAAACTTGTCATTTTCTCACAGTGCAGATTCTCTTCTACCCCATGGTGTGTTAGATTTCATGTGAGTATCAACAAGACTACCGTAGTTTCCCATGCGTCGTGTAACTTCTCCTACAGTGTGTAAATTGGCTATTTTTCAAGTGGAAACGTTATCTGACTTCTATATTTGGAAATGCACGGAAATTTTGGATCAGGCTGAAGGCTTCAAATTTCTACCAGTTTATAAGCAAGGAGTCTAGCAACAAATTGACTTACAGACAGGAAGTATATGTTATGCATTTTAACTTCGTTGATTTTAAATGTGGGTGCAGAATGTGGATGACACAAGTATCGCTAGGAACAGCAGAGGGTCTACTTTTGTCCCTCACTTTAGGTACTCGTAGTTAGCTTTCCTTCCTCGGGAGTTGCAGGTAACACTCGCAATGCACTGAAAATTGCTTAATCATACTATAAAAAAGTTAGAGAAGCAGTACCAGTTGTCATGGACTCTTTAATTTGTGGATTAATAAAACACATACAAAAACTAAATACCATTCATATTTTTTCCATTTTAAACAGTCTTCAAAGAAAATTTTCATTCTAAAGTTTAGTTAGGCGCTATTGTTGGTGGATGATGAGGGTGGTGCTGAGAGGGTGGTGCTGAGAGGGTGGTGACACTGAAAAAAAAACTCCAAAAGGAATCATATTCGCTACGACATTCTCTACAGTTGTTACCGCTGGAGTTAGTTCCTTTTTGTAAATATTTCATACAGTTAACTCAAATCTGTTACAATGTACATTTTATAAACAAAATATATTCCAAAACACTTCCAAAGATGTGCAGAACTATACACGTATATCTCTAACGTCGATCAGTTGTAGAATTTTGGAACACGTATTATGTTCCAGTATGACTTTTCTCGGGACTAGAAATCTACTCTGTAGGAATCGGTATGGGTTTCGAAAAAGACGATCGTGTGAAACCCAGCTCGTGCTATTCATCCACGAGACTCAGATAGCCATAGACACGGGTTCCCAGGTAGATGCCGTGTTTCTTGACTTCCGTAAGGCGTTCGATACAGTTCCCCATAGTCGTTTAATGAACAAAGTAAGAGCATATGGACTATCAGACCAATTGTGTGATTGGATTATAGAGATCCTAGATAACAGAACGCAGCATGTCATTCTCAATGGAGTGATGTCTTCCGAAGTGATATCAGGTGTGCCGCAGGGGAGTGTCGTCGGACCGTTGCTATTCACAATATACATAAATGACCTTGCGGACAACATCGGAAGTTCACTGAGGCTTTTTTGCGGATGATGCTGTAGTATATCGAGAGGTTGTAACAATGCAAAATTGTATTGAAATGCAGGAGGATCTGCAACGAATTGACGCATAGTGCAGGGAATGGCAATTGAATCTCAATGTAGACAAGTGTAACGTGCTGCGAATACATAGGAAGAAAGATCCTTTATCATTTAGCTACAATATAGCAGGTCAGCAACTAGAAGCAATTAATTCCAGAAATTACCTAGGAGTAGGCATTAGGAGTGATTTAAAATGGAATGACCATATATAATTAATCGTCGGTAAAGCAGATGCCAGACTGAGATTCATTGGAAGAATCGTAAGGAAGTGCAATCCGAAAACAAAGGAAATAGGTTACAGTACACTTGGTCGCCTACTGCTTGAATACTGCTCACCGGTGTGAGATCCGTACCAGATAGGGTTGGTAGAAGAAATAGAGAAGATCCAACGGAGAGCAAAGCGCTTCGTCACAGGATCATTTAGTAATCGCGAAAGTGTTACGGAGATGATAAACTCCAGTGGAGAACTCTGCAGGAGAGACGCTCAGCAGCGCGAGCTGGGTTTCACACGATCGTCTTTTTCGAAACCCATGCTGATTCCTACAGAGTAGAAGTTTCGAGAGCATACCTTCGCCGAGGAGTCGAGCAGTATATTGCTCCCTCCTACGTATATCTCGCGAAGAGTCCATGACGATAAAATCAGAGAGATTACAGCCCACACAGAGGCATACGACAATCTTTCTTTCCACGAACAATACGAGACTGGAATAGAAGGGAGAACAGATGGAGGTACTCAAAGTACCCTCCGCCACACACCGTTTGGTAGCTTGTGGATTATGGATGTAGATGAATGCACTCGGGGATAATGGTTATAGAATGGTTGGGAACCACTGCTGTAGCCGCAGCCCGTCCCAAAGAATCTGTAGTACCCCAAGTGTGAAGCATGACAAGGTAGTGAAAGAGAACTGTGAAATAATTGCCGGCGCTACACATGCCTTGCTACCCTATCCTCCATGTATTTTCAGGATATCTCACACTGACCAAAGAGCTTCCGCAATTCACACAATTCGATGCAAAGATACACGCATGGCTTTCGGTGCGAGCGCTCACGTCTATAACTCTTCCTCATAATTGATGCTGTGGCCGGGCGAAGAACGGTCACGCTAGCACTTTACATTGACAGAAACAGCGCCAAACATTTGATACCTGTGAGGTTAACCTCGTTTATGCTAAGTATCGCTTCAGGCAATAATGCCGGTAGTGGCACACAGCCTGCAAAACAGCCCGCTGACTGGGCTTTGCTGGCACCCTACAGCGTTTGCTCTTCTGATATCTGCTCGCACTTGCAGCAGTTTGAACGTCACGAAGGGTGCCGTAAATGTTGCCGGTGACCGTGGTTTCAGTAGTTACTGCGAAAATAACAATGGTAGGCGATTTTATGGTTACCTGGTCGCTGCATTTATGGACGCTTTGTTAAAAGGTCCCGCACAAAGAGGAGAGATCCGTTTAATCCACTCCTATTTGTGTCTTCAAGTTCTTCAGTTGTCTTGATAAATAAGTTACTATAATTACTGCTAACTCTTAATTTGAAGCAGGCTGAGTATTCAAAACACGAGGATCAGTCGAAATATAGCTACTGATACATTTTACGCTTAATGTCAAATTTATCATCGTCACGATGCAGAGCAGCAACATTTTTTATATGCTCAAGTAGCTGCTGCAAGTTAGGAACATATACTCGTATTTCGCCAAACGTCACAGGCTCAACACAAATTAAAACTGTGTTCGGCTGTCGTAACAGATTTCAAGCAGATATTATTTCACTGACACACTTAACTTTCCTTGATTACTGTCGCAAACATAAAATATAACAAATGCAAATGACTACTTCAAGAGCCGAAAATCAGTCACACCGAACAGTTCGTAAGGACAATCATAGTCGGCAAAATTTACTATCAACGTATCAGTAAAAAATAAAAATAGCTCAAAAAGTCAGTGTACTATATTTGACAGATGTGGGAGAAATCTGATGAAAACAAGTAGGTTGTAAGGTTTGTAAATCATTTTTCAATTTGTTTTGATCTGATGAGTTTACTACACTATAAACGACACCATGATCTGCAAGACGGCTTCTCAGAGTGTCTCCTAAATCGTTTATGTAGATACGGAAAAGCATAAGGCCCATAACACTGCTTTGGAAAACGCCACAAAACACTCCTATTTCGCTCGACGGCTTCCCGTCAGTTATTACGCACCATGACCTCTCTGATAGGAAATCACGAATCCATTCACATAACCATAACTGCAAGCCACTTCCATAGTACAGTATCAAAAACCTTCCGCAAATCTAGAAATGCCGAATAAAATTGAAATACATTAGTGTGAATAAAGACCTAGGTGTGTTTCACAAGAACGGTGTTTTCTAAATCCCTGTTGACCGTGTGTCAGTACACCGTTCTCTTCTCAGGTAACTCATAATGTTCAAACAAAAAATTTTGCTGCATATCGGCGTTATTGATACGGGTCTGTAATTTAGTGGATTACTTCTACTACGATTCTTGAATACCGGTGTGACCAGTGCAACTTTCGTTCATTTTTGGAAGATTTTGAGGTTACAATACTCGATCTCGTTACGACAACCTTGTGTTCACTAGTCCCTGTTTCCGTTTTGATGCTCGTTGTAGTCCTTGGGTATGGATCTTTCGTCGAGCGAGCGATTGCGTATGATTATTAAGTATGGACCTATTGCATCAGCATACTCTGAACGGAACCTAACAGGTATACGGTCTGGACCGTAAGACTAGATTTTATTACGTGATTTAAGTTGCTTTACTACTCCTAGGATATCTACTTCTAACTTACTCATGGTGGTAGCTGTTCGTAATTCGAATTCTGGAATATTTACTTCGTCCTCTTTGGTGAAGCAATTTTGGAAGGCTGTGTTTACTAATTCTCCTTTGGCAGCGCTGTCGTCGGTAGTATTTCCATTGCTATCGCGCAGAGAAGGCATTGATTGTCTTGCCGTTAGCGTACTTTACTTACGACCATAATCTCATTGGATTTTCTGCCACGTTTCGAGGTTGCCCGTGCTAAATTTCGAGTTTCTGTAAAATATCGTCAATCTTGGAGATTTTGCGTTCGTTTAAATTTGGCATGCTTTTTCGTTGTGTCTGCAACAGTGTTCTGACCTGTTTTGTGTACCAAGGGGGATCAGCTCCGTCATTTGTTAATTTATTTGGTATAAATCTCTCAATCGCTGTCGACACTACTACTTTGAATTCAAGCCACATCTGGTCTACTTTTAAATTGTTAATCTGGAATGAGTGAAGATTGTCTCTCAGGAATGCGTGAAGTAAATTTACATCTGCTTTTTTGAATAGATACATTCTTTGTTCGTTTTTGGAGGTTCTGGAGGTTGCAGTATTCAGTCTGGCTACTATAACCATGTGTTCACCAATCCCTTCAAACCTTTTGATGTTTGTTATTAGTTTGGGATTATTTGTTTCTAAGAGGTCAAGTGTGTTTTCACAACCTTTTACTTCTCGCGTGGGCTCACGATCTAACTGCTCGAAATAATTTTCAGAAAATGCATTTAGCACAATTTCGGGTGACTAATCGGCCTATCATGCTTGGAATATAAAATATGACCGTGGATCGCGTGTATACCTAATGGAATTTTTCTAATTGGATGAGGCTATCTTTCCCGAAGAAGTAATACCCATAAGTAGTGGGTTAAGTGTGCAACAGATCTTTCTGATAGAAAAGTCTACTAAAAAAAAAGTAATTAAACTGCACAGGGCTACAATTTGGAAAAATGAAAGTTATTTTGTGCATTAACTCAACACTGGACAGAGAAGGGGTACCACTGATCATGAATCCAAAAATTACACTAATGAACGAAAAGGAAATAATTACGGTCGCCGGCCCATAAGGGCGATTTACATCCAAAATCCTGTACAAGATGATGGGAAAGAAAAACATTTCTTATTAAATACTGATACCAATTTTAAATGAGTATGTAATGAAAAAGAAAACTGAGAAGTCCCTTTTACGTTAAGTTTGTCATTAAATTTTGAAAAAGGCAATCGAGTAATGATTTGAAAATATCCACTTAAACTGTATGTTAGTACTGAACTTCGTTACGTGAACAATGACTTTCAGAGACCTCAACATAACGCCATCAAAGAAATTTAGAGAAAGGCAAGCACTTTTTACTTTGCAGTTACTTAATTTTCAAATTGGATTTCATATTATTGTCTGAACAACTGAACCTTTTTTACTGACTTGAACAGAAGTAAATATTAGAATACGTACCAAACCAAAAAGCCATGTGCTCCAAGCTATATGTAAAATAAATAAAACTTCCGCACTCTTAATTTGTGCATTTTCTTTAGATTTGGATTTTTTTCCAGTGATAGATTCTCAAACTTCGGTTGCATATAAGGAAAAAAAGGAACAAGGACCCTGCTTGGTAACAATGTCTGGGGGCAATGAGGACACAATCGCCCTGAATTTAAATGATTATTATTTAAATAGAGTTCATTAATCAAATCACATTCAGTTGTGCTGCTGGGTTAGCCGTTAATACCTCCTACCAATGAACAGTCTTACTTCGGTGCTGTGCGTGCGACGAAACTCGGAGCGGACGACGAATCTGTGTTGTTAGAACTGCTGCTGTTGTTGAAGATGGTAGCATCTTGTGGGGCCACGGCTAATTACAGGAATGGGCAATCGTAATTGATAAGCCTCTTCCGCCCGTCCACTGTCCTCCCTTCTGCTGCTAGTCATCTGGCCGGCGCGAGTACATGATGCCGCCGAAATGGTACACTCTACTGCGAGAGCGTTAACACCACACTTCCGCACACTACAAGCGCTGGAACCCGTCTCCTGCTCTCTCCGCGCAACAACCCCCTACCCAAATATTTTACTAGGCACAAGCACTGCTATTATCGTTGCTAGTTCATGCAAATAACAATTCCTTTGCCTTTTTCCCAGAGCTTATAAGTTTCACAGTAAAACGCAGATAAATAGTATGAAACGTCAAAAGACTTCTACCTAAATGTACACATACAGTGAAGCAATGTCCTTACTTATTAAAAGACAGCATTTAAATTACAAATATTTACATACAATTTAAAAAGTTATATATCGGTAGCAGGGGCGATGCATGCTGCATTTTCGGTGTTACACGTGCCCCACATTTCATGACATTTTTTTCCGGAGGGAAACAAATTCAGGGAGTGTCCTAAAATTTAAACAAACGGAAATGCAGGTGCATACAGTTAAACAATTTTGTCTGCATAAAATCCAATAACCGCTGGGTTATCAATTTAAATAATTATTGCAGTTATGTAGGGGGCACGTTATTTACATGCCGACCCTGTGTCATTATTACTCAAAACATTATAGTATGACAACACATCTTAAAAACAAACACTTCCTTCAAGAAATCAGTAATTTTAAAATTACTGGAAATATTATGAAAAACATACTCAATATTGGCATAGAAAAATTCAAGCATCATTTAAAGGTACATAGAGAACAGCAAAAATAACTTTCAGAACAGCATAAGAAATAGTAATTACAATATTCATTACATAAATGTGTATAATGAACATAATTTTTTTTTCAAGTGTCGTCTCGCATCGCGCGAGTTAGTGTGTTCTAAATAACGTCGATACCAAACATAAACATTTAGATCAAAACTTTTAAAAGAAGGTTGTATACATGGAAGAATCCCGGAGATACTAAAAGGTATTAGATAGATTATATAATGGTAAGACAGAGATTTAGGAACTAGGTTTTAAATTGTAAGACATTTCCAGGGGCAGATGTGGACTCTGACCACAATCTATTGGTTAGGAACTGCAGATTAAAATTGAAGAAACTGCAAAAAGGTGGGACTTTAAGGAGATGGGACCTGCATAAACTGACTAAACCAGAGGTTGTGCAGAGTTTCAGGGAGAGCATAAGGGAACAATTGACAGCAGTGGGGGAAAGAAGTACAGTAAAAGAAGAATGGGTAACTCTGAGGGATGAAGTAGTGAAGGCAGCAGAGGATCAAGTAGGTAATAAGAGAGGGCTAGTAGAAATCCTTGGGTAACAGAAGAAATACTGAATTTAATTGATGAAAGGAGGAAACATAAAAGCGCAGTAAATGAAGCAGGCAAAAAAGAATACAAACGGCTCAAAAATGAGATCGACAGGAAGTGCAAAATGGCTAAGCAGGGATGGCTAGAGGACAAATGTAAGGATGTAGAGGCTTATCTCACTAGGGGTAAGATAGATACTGGCTACAGGAAAATTAAAGAGAACTTTGGAGAAAAGAGAACCACTTGTATGAATATCAAGAGCTCAGAAGAAAACCCAGTCCTAACCAAAGAGGGGAAAGCAGAAAGGTGGAAGGAGTATATAGAGGGTCTATACAAGGGCGATGTACTTGAGGACAATATTATGAAAATGGAAAAGAATGTAGATGAAGATGAAATGGAAGATACGAAACTGCGTGAAGAGTTTGACAGAGCACTGAAAGACCTGAGCCGAAACGAGGCCCCGGGAGTAGACAACATTCCATTAGAACTACTGACGGCCTTGGGAGAGCCAGTCCTGACAAAACTCTACCATCTGGTGAGCAAAATGTATGAGACAGGCGAAGTACCCTCAGACTTCAAGAAGAATATAATAATTCCAATCCCAAAGAAAGCAGGTGTTGACAGATGTGAAAATTACCGAACTATCAGTTTAATAAGTCACAGCTGCAAAATACTAACGCGAATTCTTTACAGACGAATGGAAAAACTGGTAGAAGCCGACCTCGGGGAAGATCAGTTTGGATTCCGTAGAAATATTGGAACACGTGAGGCAATACTGACCATACAACTTATCTTAGAAGAAAGATTAAGGAAAGACAAACCTTCGTTTGTAGCATTTGTAGGCTTAGAGAAAGCTTTTGACAATGTTGACTGGAATATTCTCTTTCAAATTCTGAAGGTGGCAGGGGTAAAATACAGGGAGCGAAAGGCTATTTACAATTTGTACAGAAACCAGATGGCAGTTATAAGAGTCGAGGGACATGAAAGGGAAGCAGTGGTTGGGAAGGGAGTGAAACAGGGTTGTAGCCTCTCCCCAATGTTATTCAATCTGTATACTGAGCAAGCAGTAAAGGAAACAAAAGAAAAATTCAGAGTAGATATTAAAATCCATGGAGAAGAAATAAAAACTTTGAGGTTCGCCGATGACATTGTAATTCTGTCAGAGACAGCAAAGGACTTGGAAGAGCAGTTGAACGGAATGGATAGTGTCTTGAAAGGAGGATATAGGATGAACATCAACAAAAGCAAAACGAGGATAATGGAATGTAGTCGAATTAAGTCTGGTGATGCTGAGGGAATTAGATTAGGAAATGAGACATTTAAAGTAGTAAAGGAGTTTTGCTATCTGGCGAGCAAAATAACTGATGATGGTCGAAGTAGAGAAGGTATAAAATGTAGACTGGCAATGGCAAGGAAAGCGTTTCTGAAGAAGAGACATTTGTTAACATCGAATATAGATTTAAGTATCAGGAAGTCGTTTCTGAAAGTATTTGTATGGAGTA
The DNA here is from genome assembly GCF_021461395.2 of Schistocerca americana. Taxonomy (NCBI): domain Eukaryota; kingdom Metazoa; phylum Arthropoda; class Insecta; order Orthoptera; family Acrididae; genus Schistocerca; species Schistocerca americana. Next base: position 928,181,421 of record NC_060119.1, on the reverse strand, counting down.
TGGAGTATGGAGTATGGAGTGAAACATGGACAATAAATAATTTGGACAGGAAGAGAATAGAAGCTTTCGAAATGTGGTGCTACAGAAGAATGCTGAAGATTAGATGGGTAGATCACATAACTAATGAGGAGGTATTGAACAGAATTGGGGAGAAGAGTAGTTTGTGGCACAACTTGCGAGAAGAAGGGACCGGTTGGTAGGACATGTTCTGAGGCATCAAGGGATCACCCATTTGGTATTGGAGGGCAGCGTGGAGGGTAAAAATCGTAGAGGGAGACCAAGAGATGACTACACTAAGCAGATTCAGAAGGATGTAGGCTGCAGCAGGTACTGGGAGATGAAGAAACTTGCACAGGATAGGGTAGCATGGAGAGCTGCATCAAACCAGTCTCAGGACTGAAGACCACAACAACTCTCGCATCGCGCGAGTGAGTGTGTTCTAAATAACGTCGATACCGAACATAAACATTTAGATCAAAACCTTTAACAACTGGCGCTGAAAGAAAACCAGTTCGCGTTGCACACGCACTTTCACAAAGAGCGACGCAGCGCTACAAGAGCCGGCAATGACTCAGTTCAAGCGGAGCATACCAAAACGTCCACCTGCCTCAAATTGTTGTTACTCACTCCCGAGTAATCTCAAGGAGTCCTCTTTTTAACTCCATCACTGTGGTTAACTCAACACTGTCCGTTAATACACACGTGTACACAGACCTGAAACTTACAGTTCGTCTAAGTACATCGGTAATAACTCGCATCATACAGATTACAATAAAATTTTATCACAATACATAGATATACAAAGTTCACAAACTAACTAATACTAGAATAGCACGTAATGGCTTGGTTTCTCTTTTCTCATTTCGGACTAATTAGTCCTTGACTGGTACAATTTTAAATCGACAATATTACGCACAGCTAACAGCTTGCCTGATTTAGGAGAAGTTAAACAGTAAGCGTTAGTGTGAGGTACGTTGATAATTTCAATATGAATTTAAATTTTGAAATTTCATGGTCGATTTCGCTTGACTTTCGTGTGCTTTAACAAGTACAAGGTTGCCAGTAGCAAATTTGGCAAACCGCGCTTTAGCGTCATGACGCCGTATTCGCGCTTCAGCTTTCTTTTCCACCATTTCTCGTAGGTGTTCTTTCTTTACTTCAAGGTTGATATCAACTCTCGGAGGGAAATCAATCATTTCTTCCACTAAACTTTTAGACTTATGGTCTAATAGTATTTCTTCCGGAGTGTAGTCCGTGGATTCATACGTCAAGGCGTTCATTATTTTCTGGAAATCACCGACGTAATTGCCCCACGATCTGTGATTGTGGTGACAATAGGTGCGGCAAAGCCGACCTAATTCACGCATGTGCCGTTCCGTGGGATTCCCTCTTGGGCAATAGGCCGAAATGTGTATTACCTCAATTCCATTACTTTTCATTCCATAATTTGGAAGTTCTTGCGCTCCGTTATCGAATAAAACCGCTTTTGGTTTGCCGACGTGCACAAAGAAATCGTTAACAAATCTGTTATACACAGCTCTGTCTGTTGCCTTTCTTATCGGATATAACTTGATGAACTTAGAAAATGTTTGTAGCACCACTAATATGTACGCGAAATTTACATATAATTTTAAATAATTATATATTGGTAACAGGTGCCATGCATACTGCATTTTCGGTGTTACAGTACCTTCATATTCAAACATGTATTTTCGCCAACATATCAGGGGTAAGTTAGTCACCACGCACTATAATTGTATGAGTCGGGTATACGTCTGAAACTACACTCAAGTTTTATTTGAACATTTCAGCAATTGTGTCATCTGAGTTGGGAGGTCGATAAAAGGATCCAATTATCATTTTATTCCGGTTGCCAAGAATGACCTCTGCCCATACTAATTCACAAGAACTATCTACTTTAGTTTCACAAGATAAACTACTTCTAACAGTAATAAACACGCCACCGCCAACTATGTTTAGCCTATCCTTTCGGAACACCGTTAGTTTTTTTGCAAAAGTTTCGGCTGAACTTATCTCCGGTTTTAGCCAGCTTTCAGTGCCTATAATGATTTGACCATCAGTGCTTTCTATTAGTGCTTGGAACTCTGGTATTTTCGCAACACAGCTACGACAACTTACTACCGATAGTTTCTGGAACTACGTTCTTACTGTGTTCGACCTGCAGCTTTTGAGACTGAAGCCCTTTTTGTGTTTCCCCGAGACCCCCTAACCTCAAAAGCCACCCAGTCCACGCCACACAGCCCCTGCTACCCGTATAGCCGCCTCCTGGGTGTAATGGACCTCTGACCTGTTCAGCGGAAACCGAAACCCAACCACACAATGGCACAAGTGGCGAAATCTGCAGCCTACACGCTCGCAGAACCGTCTGAACCTCTGATTCAGACCCTCCACTCGGCGCTGTACCAGGGGTCCACAATCGGTCCTGGCGACTATGCTGCAGATCTACAGTCATCTCGCTAGGAAGACTGGCAGCCTTTACCACTTCTGTTAGCCGCTCGAAACCAGAGAGAATCTCTTCCGATCCAAAACAACACACGTCATCGATACCGACATATGCCACCACCTGCAATTGACTGCGCCTGTGCTCTTCAAGGCATCTGGAAGGACTCGTTCCACGTCCGGAGTGACTCCACCAGGAATGCAAACGAAGTGCACATTGGCTTTCTTCTCCTCCTTGGCAGCTCACGTTCCTAAGAGACCCTACAACGCGCCTAACATTGGACTTACCAACTACCAATAATCCCATCGTCTGCGATTGACAAGATCTTACAGGTTGAGAGGTTTCCTCTGAAACCGGAAAAGTGATTGCATCTGGCTGAGGGACAGTGTCAGTCACATAAAGCACCTGGACCTGTTTGTCAGACTAACTGGGGAGGTCTTACGTGCGGCCACCCTGCGTCCGCCTGCTACGCCCCAAAGTGACCTCCCACTCGACCACAGGTGAGTGGTCAACCTCAGTGCGAGCAGGAACTGAGCTGCGGATCGATCGGTGGACTCAGACGGACTGGACGTCCTTTGGATCACCACGGCCGGCCCACAACAGTGATGCCCATACACTGTAGCTTCAAGCTGTATAACCGAATCAATCACAGCCTGGAGCTGTGAGCGAAGTGTCACCAAGTCGGCTCGCATCTGCATACAGCAGTCACAATCCCTACCCACACTAGGGACCGTAGAAAACTACACTCCATAGACAAACAAGGACAATCGACACGCGCTACGGAACTCTACAGTAGACACTGAGGAAAACGCAAGAACTGTGTCTAATAAATTAGTTTAACAAGCAGAGATTGAAAAACTGAGCTATCAATGCACTCAGGTAAGACCAAACAATTCTCTGATGATTAGGAACTTGTAATGTGTCACAAAACCGGTTTACTTTCCGACGCAAACGAGAGCATGAGAACTGTGTCTACTAAATATTAAATTAACATGCAGAAACTTAAGAAGCTAAACTACGCTATGTGAACAAAAGTATCCGGACACCTGGCTGAAAAGACTTAAAAGTTAGTGGCGCCCTCCATCGATAGTGCTGGAATTCAGTATGGTGTTGGCCTACCCTTAGCCTTGGCGACAGCTTCCATTCTCGCAGCCTTACTTTCAGTCAGGTGCTGGAAGGTTTCTTGGGGAATGGCAGTCTATTATTCACGGAGTGCTGCACTGAGGAGATGTGCGGATGTCGGTCGGTGAGGCCTGGCACGAAGTCGGCGTTCCAAAACATCCCAAAGGTGTTCTATACGATTCAGACAGGGACGTTGTAGTCGTGTAACCACTCCGCCAATGGCCGTTCATTATGAACAGGTGCTCAGTTGTGATGAAAAATACAGTCGCCATCCCCGAATTTCTCTTCAACAGTTGGAAGCAAGAATGTGCTTAAAACATCAATGTGGGCCTATGCCGAGATAGTGCCACACAAAACAACTAGGGGTGCAAGCTCCTTCCGTGAAAAACACGACCACACCATAACACTACCGCCTCCGAATTTTACTGTTGGCACTACACACGTTGGCAGATGACGTTCACCGGGCTTTCGCCATACCCACATTCTGCCATCGGATCGCCGCATTGTGTACCGTGATTCGTCACTCCACACAACGTTTTTCTACTGTTCACTGTCATAGTGCTTACAGTGGATCCTGATGCAGTTTGTAATTCCTGTGTGATGGTGTGGATAGATGTCTGCCTAGTACACATTACGACCCTCTTCAACAGTCGGCGGTCTCTCCCAGTAAACAGACGAGGTCGGCCTATGTGCTTTTGTGCTGTACGTGTCCCTTCATGTTTCCACTTCACTATCACATAGGAAACAGTGGACCTAAGGATGTTTAGGAGTGTGGAAATCTCGCGTACAGACGTATGACACAAGTGAAACCCGATCACCTGACTACTTGCGAAGTCCGTGAGTTCCGCTGAGCATCCCATTCAGCTCTCTCACGATGTCTAATGACGACAGAGGTCGCTGATATGGAGTACCTTCCAGTAGGTGGCAGCAAAATGGACCTAATATGAAATATGGGGGGTGTCCGGATCCACATAGTGTACCAAATCACACAAATGAAGCCTCCTGGTTAGGAACTCGTAAGATGTCACAAAATCGGTTACCGCCTTGTTGCTGCTTGTGTCTCGGCCGGTTGCTGCTGCCTGAATTACTATTTCTTTCCTCACCTTAACAGTACATCACTTTCAGTGATGGGGTTTAGCAACTGACCATCACATAAACGTTCCATGTACATGTATTATTTTTCTATACTTATGTACTTCTAAATAACAAAGCAACAGCGCTTATAGTCTCGAAAATTCATTACCTGTGAACAAGATGTCTCGCATTACGCTGCTATACGGGCGCTTCGTTCTCATGGCTTCAGCTAATTCACATTCTCGCACTAGGAGACAGTTCCTCATACAACTTCATGATCTTTGAGTAGTTTACTTTCCCTGTAGGTCAGCATAGCATCGTCCACGCTAAACAGCTCAACCGACACCTCGCAGAGAGATATCTTCCCATAGCACCACATTTAGCTACAGGTTAACCAAATTACACTCCGTAATTTTGGGAGGTTTTTAAGTGTGTTCAGAAACATTTTGATGTTCAGTTATCCACGCTACTCATATCAATTTTCCTTTGCATATATTTCCTGTAAGTGTGTGCTACTGTGTTAGCTTGTTGTGGTTAATTCAAAGTTACATAGTGTTTCAGAGTTGAGTTGAATAGTGGGTCATGAATATTCAGATAACAGAGCATAGCTTCTATCAGTGAGAGCTTACTCTCACTATTCATGGATAGTAGACCAATCATAACACAGTACACAGCTTACAACCTGTTTAAGTAGTTTCTGTAGAAGATCCGTTAAGCCTGTACGGTGATCACAGCGCAGGCGAACTAAATTAATGGCACATACCAACAGCAAAATGGAGCTACTACTTTGAGCACATCGCTTAGATGTCATATTGATAGTCTCGGTTGGCTTTGAAGCGTAGAGGAGCCTGTACAGAAAATTAAATCGTAAGGTAAGGATGTGCTCAAAATGAGACAGTTAAATTTTTTACTATGAAACAAGATTACAGTAGCACAAGACTGTGAGATTCGAACATTTATCATGCTTTACACAGAAAGGCACTTAACTGCAGGACAATATGTTTGATAAATCATACTCAGTTAAGAACGCAAATGAATTAGCAACTAAAATTAAAGATATAATTATTTCTGCTGGTGCCAGGTTTGCCTCTTTTGATGTAAATGTATCAACTGAAGAAACAATAGATATAATCTTTGAAAATTTAGTAAAACATAAAAAATTGTCAATTGCAGAAATATCAAAATTTAAGGACATGTTGCAGCTAATATTGTTTCACAATTCCTTTACATTTAATGGGAAAGTTTACCAATAGGAAGAAGGTCCTGCCTTGGATGGTAGCATATCACGTTTTCTGGCAGATATATTTCTCAATCATCTGGAAAGTAAGTTCTTTAATGAAAACAATAGACCCAAAAGTAAAATGATATGTTACTGGAGATATGTTGGTGAGGCCTTGCCGCTATTTGATCGAACAAAAGAGGAGATTGAAGAACTACTAACAGTATTGAATTATTTCCACAAAAACATATAATGCAAAATAGAACATGAGGACAACAAAAGCATTAATTTCCTGGATCTTAAAATCACCAACACGAACAAAAACGTAAATTCAGTATACACAGAAAGTACACGTACACAGACATAACTCATCATGGCATCCTGCCACTTAGAAACATGCGTCATTTAGGTCCATGCTACACAGAATACACTCTGTCGATTTAGAAGTAAACACCCTAAAGAATGAGATGGGTACAATAAAGAGCATTACCATAAGCAATGGCTGCACATCCAAAACAATTGTCAATTTAGACAGACAACGAATGGCCACAGTGTGGAAGAAGAGAAAATATTTGCCAATATCCCATACCTGGGCCCCATATCACAAAAAGTCGCTAACCTCTCAAAAAACAAATGTAACAGTTGCATTCTCAACTAATAATAAGTTAGGAAACTTACTCGTCCATAGCATAAATCAAATACACGAACATACAACAACAGTGGAGTGTACGAAGTATCGTACCCCAGTTGTCCTGCCTACTATGTAGGGAAAACAGGCAGAAACTTCAAAATCCGTATTCAGGAACATGTAAATGCTTTCAAGCTCAACCACTTCGAAAAATCAGTTATTGGACAACATATGTTGGAAACAAAACATGTCAACGGTCTACAAAACAATGCGGTAGTACTACATAATGAAGCCAATGAGAAGACCCTAAACCCGTTATAACAACTGGAGATATACCTCCACAAAATCAAAAAACCAGAATCTACGTTATTCTATTTCGCAAGCCACAGTTATTTCAGTAATTTTAAAGACCGATTCTAAAGTTATTCCGTGCGTATGTCAATTGTTCTATAATTAGATCTCTAGCGCTACGAATAAATTCATCTTTGATCGAACTATGTGCAAAAACATCTGTGAAATGTTTACAAACATGTGTATGCAAATATGCCTCTTGAGTGAAGTGATATGTACGAACAGGATGGAGAAGAGAATGTATGATGGTGCTAAAACGTTAACAACGCTTTTCTTGGATTATGTGGATAGTTAACAATGTTCTCCTTTTCCACTATTTCGCCCATATTTTCCGCATTTGACTTACGAAATTCATAATCTAACATCAAATCTTTTCGTGATAGGAATATGCATGTCACCTCATTCAAGAGAAACAATAAAGCATGTAGTAAGACAAATTACACCTGATTATGGACCCACAGAGTCCGAAATGCATCGCGTACTTAATAAAACACGAAAAGTTGTGACTGAAAGCGTTTTTTAATTCATACTTCGAGAATTGAAGAAGACGGACTAGCTGAACATCGCATTAAAAGCAGGCTAAGGAAATAATTCCGGAAGTGATGAGTAAAAACTGTATATGTTCTGTGACCTCCAAAAATATGACTTTGGGGACTGATTTAATTAATGTCGATAACAATAGCAAGGGATTTAGTGTTCAGATATGAGCTGCAACAGATATAAAGCGGTCTCTGTTGTGTGGAGGAGACATTCCGTGTAACATGTGGACGACACCTACCTACAGAAATACCTCTCTAGAAATGAGATGAGAGGAGAGTAACTCTGCAGACATTACTCGTGTTTCTCACCTCAAGCGGCGGTTGCTAAGGAGACTATCGTCAGTCCATATCACCTGGGAAATCTCGAAATTCACAGCTGATCTCATTCTTTCACGGCCAAAATTTGTTCGATATTACATTCTGCACTGTGCTTCAGTTTTTCTTTTTCTTTTCTCCTGTCCTCCTCGCGTCGTGTTGTTAGTATTATCTCCTGTATTCCTCGTGTCGTGTTGTTAGTATTATCTCCTGTCCGAATACTGGATTTCTAATTTGGGGGAGGGAACCAAACAGCGAGATCATCGGTCCCATCGGATTAGGGAAGGATGGGTAAGGAAGTCGGCCGTGCCCTTTCAGAGGAACCATCCAGGCATTTGCCTGAAGCAGTTTAGCGAAATCACGGAAAACCTGACCACTGCGCCGCCTCACTTCGGTCCCGAAGAAAGTTTCATGCATCTCTATACGCTAGTCTCGTCTTGCCGCTCAGATTTAAGTTCTCATGATTTCCCTAAATCACTTAAAGCAAATGCTTAGATGGTCATATGGAAGAGCGTGGCTGGTTTCCTTTCACAACCTTAACTAGTCCGAGCTTGTGCTCCCTTTCTAATGACTTTGTTGTCGACGGAACGTTAAAACCAAATCTTCCTTCGTTCCTTCTACGCTAGTCTGTCCCGTGCAAGTTTTTTCATCGCTGCGTAACTAATGCAACTTCCATACTGTCTTTAAGCCTCTAAAACTCCACTCTTTCCACTCCACTCCTTCCTCCTCCATCCCCACTCTCCTCCTCATCTCTCTCTCTCTCTCTCTTTCTCTCATACACACACACACACACACACACGCGCGCGCGCGCATATTTACGTTCCTAAATCACCAAATTAACTACTATTCGATGTCGCAGGACGACTTCCAAAATAACCGAGCATTTGTCATGTCACACAGTGTCAAAACGTGTAAGAAGTAACTGACCTATAAGTTGACACCCAACACCACTTTTGCACCAGTTACCTGTAAAATCAGTAATACAGGTATTACAACTGTTACGTGAAATGAAAGAAAGGCACAGTTCTCCACGCATGTTAGTTGGATGCCTTGTGCTGCATTTTTACGAAGGTATGCACTTATTTATGCGAATACGTTGTGGAAGAACGTAGGTTTGAACTTTGTGTTGTATTCTTATTCCGACTATGGCACGAAATATTACAGAAATCAAGTTGCTTTGATATTTTAATCCAAATTTTTTGCTTCATTTTGGTTTTATGCACTGGGAATTATTAGTTCTAAACAACACAGAATGATTGTGTACTAATTAACAATGTTTTCTTCTGTGAGTTCCATTGATGGATACAACAAAACAGAAATAAACAAAGCACGAAAAAGAGCGCTCAATGGCGTCTTCTGCATCAGATTAATAAGTCCCACGAAGACAAAGTATAACTCACAAGCAGCACCGCTCGATCTCTCAGTTCGCCCCTTTCCTGTTTCACCAAGCACAGCATACCTGTGGTTACAACAGCGTGATCACTGACAACGGAGTGAATCATCGTTCGCTTAGAATAGTGTTTGGGCTAGTGAGAAGAGAGCTGTGCAACGAATTTCCGATTTCACGGCACATACTCCCCCCTCTTCCCGGAAAATCGTCGCCGCCATCCCCCCCCCCCCCCCCCCTCTGCACAAGAGGGAGTGAGCACTATCGAAGATTCACTGCAATTATAATAAAACAAATTTAAAAACTCAACAAGAACTAAAACTGTCCCTGCCACCGAGTCACTAATAAAAACTAGTGGAAATAACATTCCCCTAAGATAAGTCCTATGTCTAGATTGTTTGTAAACTAAGTTCCTTTGCAAACTCTTTGGAATTTTGTGAGTACCGCAGAAAGTAGTAGTAGTGAGCATGCCTCTGATGGACACAGACGTATTTATATGATCGACATTAACAATGTAATTTGCAATATCAAGTGAAAATTATAAGAACGGTGTGATATTTAATAATATGACAAAGAATAAAATTCAAAAAATACGAGTATACAGGCAAATCTTCATCAGTTATTTAGTCATCAGGAACCCACAACGTTAAATGAAAATATCAGCCGCAAGAATGTACCCCTAGATGCCAGACTTGGAGCCAACGACAAGAGGTAACGAAGATAAGTAAAAAGTTTTTGTTTTGTACGTCTTACGCCTCACGAAGCTTTCAAAACCTGTGCAGAGACAGAGAATTTTGATAGTGATGTGTGGGAGGGTAAGATTACACATTCTACTAGCATCGACCTCCACCGACTACCCAACTACTACGAAGAGCACAACTACACAACTACATAAAGCAACATCTTACACAGCTCAGTCACCATTTTCGGAACCTGCCACATGATAACTCACTATGCTAAAACCCATTAACCCACTCCCCCACCCCCACGAATGGATGTGGACACATTAACACAATACTTAATGGTCTGCATAATTCCTCAGTAACTAATCTCACCAACGTTCCGTATCTCTGGTTGTGGGCTGTCGTCTTCTTCTGGACACTCGCAAAAGGCAGCATTTACTCTTCCGCATCGACCATTTCGATTGTGCAAACATGCTGCCTGGTTCAATATTGCTCATATTCTAGTCTATCTTTAGCCCTTGCTCATTTGCTGACTCTCAACAAACTCCCTTTCTCCATTCTACTGTGTGGGGCTGACCAGCACGCCCAGGGTCAGACAAGTAATAGAGAGAACTTCGGTTGTTGCATCAATGCCTGGACTACAGCAAAGCACCACAGACTTGCCGTGGTGCTGGCCTCCAGATGATGCTGTTTTTTCCATTCTGCATTCTGCATCCACTCTGAAGTGTCGACTTAGCAAGCCTTGGAGTGGTGAAGTTGCAGTTTGCGTACCACCAAACACGTCCTCTGGTATGAAAACTGTGCCTCACCCACACATATGCACACCACTAGGCTACAGAGAAGAGGGCCGCACCATGAAAACAAAATTTTACAAATTGCCTCATACACCGTCAATGGGTGTCGGCTATTGGATCTCAAATAGCGTCACAAGCATCAAACGTAGTTGTAACAAATTCCCTCATACGTCATCACTGTTACATGGAATTGTAACACGACGTCGCGAGATATGCCTCTTTTACTATGCTGTCTTCATAACGTCATGTGTGGTCATAGACGTTAACCACATGACGTCACAATCAAAGATGGTGGCTACATGCTGCGTGGCTCTTCTATTTTAATGGCTCATTGAATACAGTGCAGCGATCATCTGTTTCGATTTAATGTCTAGTTTAATGCCATTGCGACGTCATGGATTCCACAATCTTAGAGGTCAAAGTCAGTATTCACGTGTGATAGTTTGATGATGTCGTAGTGAAAGGGGTGTGGAATGTGATGCATGCGTAGGGTTCTGACCTGTTCAAGACATCACAAATCTAATTAAGCATTTTGCTTCTTGGAGCGGAACACAACTTCCCAGGACAAGTCTCAACTCGTTTAGTCGATGACAAATGCGCATATTTGTTACAATATTGTGTAGCAGCGGTGATACGTAGGGTGATGTATTGAAATTTTTCTATATGCTTGGTATACTATTTGAGATTCAATAGTTGCCACCCACTGACGATATAAGGTTCAGTTAGTTAAAATTTTCAGTAACGTGGCGTTATATGTGCCAGCTTGTTACAGTTTTCTTTGATGCCTTTCTGCAACCAAATATCAAATATGGGAAGTTCAGTAGCTAACACACACGGCCAAGTTATGACGTATACATTGTCAGTGCACTACCTCGACCTAGTAGCTGACACTCGCTGTCAGGTTATGGTACATGTACTAGTAGTGGTAGTCACCATCACTGACATAACGACAGTCATCATATCACCTTACGATCACTGCCCTGCTGTAACGTAGTGACATATGGGGTAATCTGCTACAATTCTACATAACGATGGTGATGTTTGAGATTACGTTACAATTTTTCTGTTTTGTAGCAATGTACGGGATAATTAGTTACAATTTTGATGTAACATATCTATGTTTGGGACAATCTGTTACAATTTCGCTGAACCTTGGCGAAGTATGGTGCAGTTTTGCTTAATTTTATTGTTACCTGTCGATTTACGGGGAAATTTGTTACAATTCTCCTGTAAAATGGTACTGTGTGGGGCGAAGTGCCATGAGGCCTTCTCTGTGCAGTTGCATAAGCTAGCATTCTCAGTAGAAGAGGACAAACATTTTGTACTCCAAGATGAAGTTAAAACCCTCGCATGCAGTCGCTATAACATGTGGGTGACTTGGGAAACTAGATCAACTTGGGTAGTTCAAAACATAGCAACCCACTACTGTTCACTACGTCATTTCATCAAAGTGTCATGTAGTTTCCACTGTGTAAAAGCATAAGTCAGTCCTTGACAATCGCATATTACGAAAATATGCAGTTTGAGTGATACAATGCATTAACGATCACGTCAAAACGCGTCACTTTTAGTGTAATTTGTTGTGCTAAGCTGTCAGAAAAATGTAATTTCGGAGGATAAACATGCTACCACAGGTATTTCCAAGATCAAAAGTAGCAAAGACACTGTATTAGCCACTCAAAAACATCCATTACATTTTTCCAGTGTAGAGCACGTTGCACTAATTTCTTCCCCTATAAAATGGTGTTATGTGAGGTGAAATGGTTCAAATGGCTTTGAGCACTATGGGACCTAACATCTGAGGTCATCAGTCCCCTAGACTTAGAACTACTTAAACCTGACTATGCTGCCCGAGGCAGGATTCGAACCTGCGACCATAGCGGTCGCGCGGTTCCAGACTGAAGCTCCTAGAACCGCTCAGCCACAGCGGCCGGCTTGTCAGGTGAAGCATTACTGATAATCTTCTAAAATCATCAGTTAATGAAATTTGATCTTTGTGCCACTAGCAATATAGGTTTAAGCAGACATAAGATTGAAATGTCATTGTCTTCGCTTCAGTGCGCAACCACGCTGCTGCTACGGTCGCAGAACGAATCCTGCCTCGGGCATGGATGTGTGTGATGTGATGTTTAAGTAGTTCTAAGTCTAGGGGACTGATGACCTAAGATGTTAAGTCCCATAGTGTTTAGAGCCATTTGAACCATTTTTTGCCATTATCGTCATATATTTTGGTAAATATTACCGTTTAAGACATGGAATATCTTTGCGGGATTTACTTTGAGAGTCCACAATCGTATTCTGGGGGTGAGGTCAGATGTGCGAATATCATTGACACTTGACATAAAAAACTGGATGTTATCTTATTTCCCGTAAAATAGTGCTTGGTTGCGTATGGTTTTTAGCATAGTCTCATTTAGACGTAGGATGAAATGTCAACTGCCTTCTGAGCTTGTTGGTTTAGCCGAGCGCGTGTGTTTTGTACAGTTATAGAACAATTTAGTTCTGGGAACACTTTTGTTTACAGATAGATTCTGCCTTGAGCAGATGTATCTTTTTCTTCTTTCTACCCAGAAATGTTTCACTGAAGTCACAGCGTCACCAGTGGTATTTTATTTTCTTTCTACTGAATAACAAGAAAATTGCTCTTCACTATCTGTAACATAAAAATTTCAGTTTTTAGGAAAATGTATTTACAAATTTGGTAACGGACACATTTTGAGTTATAGTTCTTTTTCTTTGAACAGCAACCATAGAGAACTAAATGTAAAAAGTTATTTACATGGGGTAATTCTATGTGAAAGCTAGCATGTGTATGTGTGTGTACTTACGTATTTTTGAGAATACGTAATACAGACTATTTGGATGCGGAAATAATTAGGACCATTCTGCCTTCATCAAGAGATAGCACTAAGCTCGTGACAACTACTGCTTAACCTATAAATTAGAGTAGATGCAGATTGAACATGACGCTGACATTTACTTCCTAATAAATTCATTAGAAGATTAAAACCAATTTCAAAATGTTTTAGACAAAATATCTCAATGGTGCAAAAAGTTACAGCTGGCTGTCAATAATGGAAATGTAAGGTCATCCATATGAGTACTTACATTTGGTTACACGATAAACCACACGAATCTGAAGGCTGCCAATTAAACTAAATAGGATTACAATTAAAAACAACTTAAATTGGACCTATAACATAGAAAATGTTGTGGGGAAAGCGAACCAAAGACAGTGTTTCATTGGTAAAACACTTAGAAGGAGCAACAGACGCACTAAAGCGACTGCCTACATTACGCTTGTCCATACTCTTCTGGAGTTGGACAGCAAAGCGTCCTAACCAGGTAGGATTTATGGAGGACATCGAAAAAGTTCAAAGGAGGAAAGCTCGTTTTGTATTGTAGTGAAGTATGGGAGAGAGTGCGTTGGGTATGATACGCTAGTTGGGGCGAGATCTTTTCACGAAATTTCAATCAACAACTTTCTCCTTCGAATGCGAAAATATTTTCTTCATGACCACCTTCATAGGGAGGAATGATCATAATACTAAAGTAAGAGAATACAGAGGTCGCACGAAAATATTTAATTGTTCGTTTTTCCCGCACGCTATTCTAGAACAGAATGGTAGATAAATAGTCTAAAGGTGGTTCGATACACTCTTGTCTAGTCACTTAAGTATGAATTGCACAGTAGTCATGCTGACACAGATGTAGAGTAGCGCCAAGTTACACCAAACCTGTCATCATCTTTAAGTACGAGGGTGAGTCAATAACTAAGTCGCAAACGCCAGAATACCACATATTGTTTTAAATTTCGCGTCTCTACATATCCAGAAGGTGGCAGCACGCAGAAGGAAGCCGATACACAGTATTCCACGGCCAGTAATTAACAATCTACAGTCAGACCAAGGTGACAAGTGTGCTATGATGAAGCACCCGACTACAGTAACACGATGTTTGTGAGCAGAGGGACTGTCCAGGACCACATCAGAAGCTAAATTCGTCAAATATATGGTTATAACTGTATTTCATGGAAGTTTGTATTCAACTGGGTACACTAATTCAGCAAGGGACAAATAAGTGACAAACAAGGGCCGTCCTGTCCTGGCCTCCCCAGTGATGGCACATTGTTTCCATGTCCAGGGATATTTTGCTACTCACCCTCCTCCCTCAAGAACACATCAGTCCTGTGAATTTCAACAATTCCAGAAATCAAACTTTTTACATCCCAAGAGGTCACTGTCACAAGACTTCTATGCTACAGGCTTTTAACGCCTTATCAGACGATGGGTAAGTTAACAAGTGGAGTGAGCTGAAAAGGAAAATAAATTTCAGCCTTGTGCAAGCGGCTCTGACGTGTCTCCCCCGGTTTGCTACTTATTTATTGACTGACCCTAGTATTTTTTTATAAATAATCGAATACTTCTGAACATGGCGCACAATTCATATTGTTTGGAGGAGACCAAACAGCGAGGTATCAGTCTCAGCGGATTGGGGAAGGACAGGAAAGGAATTCGGCCGTGTCCTTTCAAAGGAACCATCCCGGCATTAGCCTGGAACGATTTAGGGAAATCACGGAAAACCTAAAACAAGATGGCCGGACGCGGGATTGAACCGTCGTCCTCACGAATGCAACTCCAGTGTGCTAACCACTGCGCCACCTCGCGCGGTCATTTGTATCTACCCGTCACCATACTGAGGTGTTCGTTTCATTATAATGATGTTATGCATTGTCTATCTCACCTGTGAGTGAAGGATTGGATTTTATCTTTTACTCTTCTTGCTTTGGGAATAATCCTTCGCAGGCCATGGTTTCCATTACCCAGATCACTAAGAAAAGTCCCATGACAACCACTGAAAGCTTGTTTGTGGAGATCACATCAACCATGCGTGCATCTCTGGTTGTGCATCTTGACTGTTGGAACAACCTGACAAGATATTTCGACAACAGTTGAACTGCAACATTCGTCTGCGCTCTTGTAACTTTATTAGCAGTTGAATATAGCAGATGGTTCAAATGGCTCTAGCACTATGGGACTTAACATCTGAGGTCATCAGTCCCCTAGAACTTAGAACTACTTAAACCTAGAATGAGATTTTCACTCTGCAGCGGAGTGTGCGCTGATATGAAACTTCCTGGCAGATTAAAACTGTGTGCCCGACCGAGCCTCGAACTCGGGACCTTTGACTTTCGCGGGCAAGTGCTCTACCATCTGAGCTTCCGAAGCACGACTCATGCCCGCTCCTCACAGCTTTACTTCTGCCAGTATCTCGTCTCGTACCTTCCAAACTTTACAGAGAGCTTCTGTAAAGTTTGGAAGGTAGAAGACGAGATACTGGCAGAAGTAAAGCTGTGAGGACCGGGCGTGAGTCGTACTTCGGTAGCTCAGATGGTAGAGCACTTGCCCGCTAAAGGCAAAGGTCCCGAGTTCGAGTCACGGTCGGGCACACAGTTTTAATCTGCCAGGAAGTTACTTAAACCTAACTAACCTAAGGACATCACACACATCCATGCCCGAGCAGGATTCGAACCTGCGACCGTAGCAGTCGCGCGGTTCCGTACTGAAGCGCCTAGAACCGCTCGGCCACCACGGCCGGCTATAGAAAATGTGAGAAAATAGAAAGCACAGACTTAAATAAGACATTGATAATAGCTATGTTTTTATTTAAGGGCTTTGATCACTGATGGGCGAAGTTTCAGAACACACAAGCGAGCATGTAATTTTATCTCTTTCCCAGGGAGAACTAAACACAAAATATGTTTTTCTAAATACTCTCGCAGGAATGTGATTCAATTAATTAATTTAGATGTAAAGCATGGTTCTGTGAAGACAGTCGCTGAATTTTGTGATATTACCGTAATGTGGGAAGAAAGCAACATGGATATAAATGAAAGTCAACCTCTCCGCCTCCGCCCCGTCACATTCTCCCACCACTTCTGAGTAAAAGAAACTTTCCTTACTTTCCGAATATATTTTTAACATGTTTACATTCACGGAATTATTTATCTTGTAATATATCATGTTCAGCAAACAAGGTCACCAGCAGATTCTGAGAATTCTGTGAACCAGAAGTCTGTCCGTATCAGTATACTGTTGTTATAGAGATGGCTCTGCTGTCCATCCTGCCTTATTGGCGTCATTGGATACTCATGACGTCAGAGTAATGGAATTTGATCGTATTTTAAGTTACGTGAAGTGGCGGTCTTCAAAGAAGTTGTGGTTTCGGTGAAAGATACAAGATAAACATAGGTTCAGAGGACCCGGCGTCAGTAACTTACACCTAGAATCAAGAACTGATAAGATTAAATGGTGATCTGCAGACTTATACACTTGCTGCACTGATATCGGGTTCCCTGCGGTATGTTTGTTCTACGTCACACCGCATTCCTTTAGCTACGGTTTTAGATGGCTTCGGCAGTGAAGCACTGATTCGTAACTGCTGGCACACTAGCGGACAGCCCACATCCAATGGTGTAACATAACAAGCTATTCAAAAGAGGAATAGGCGGCAAGTTATGTATAGTTATGAGATCATGTCCTGTGTCTTTATCAGTGGCAATGTTAAAATCGATGAAAGCTGAATCCACCAATAAAGTATCTCAGTTAGCGAGATACAGGGAACGCTCCAGACATTGTCATACGGGGCGCAACAACTGCTATGTGGTATACCTTAGCGTGTGTTGACAAACCACTGAAAGGTACAGAATACTTGAGTCAGTTTCAGTAAGATTCTTCTAGCTATGTGGTCGCGTCTTGATTTGATAAAACTTAAGATGTTTCGGCTCTTATTGCAGGTAGCTGTTATCAGAGTAGCTACTTGGTAATCGTTGCTGTTATATATTTACTATTGTTTTGCTATCCCTCCAGTTAAAGTGGCTGAGCATCCTGACGTTGACAGGACAACAGGTCAAGGGGCAGGAGTATCAAGTGTTATTGCTAGGAATATTTGTTTCTTACGGAAACTATTAAAGAGATGGTGCTGCTGTCCGCTCCGATATACCCTAAATACTGATTCCAGTATGTAGACGACACATTCGTCATTTTATCATATGCAGAAAACGAATTTCACCGTTTTCATCTTCGCCTAAACCGGCACCAGCACAAAAAACTTTTCATGGTGGAAAGCGCAAAAGATTGCGTATTTTTCTGGACATGGAAATTTTTAGGATTGATGGTGGGGAGGTTGTACGTAGTGTATTCGGAAAGCCGACAAGTAGGGGCAGTTACCTGAACGCAATTTCTTATCACTACCTAAATCAGAAGAAGTCAGTGATTAATATATTTATCTTGAGGTAGCACCAGATCAATGATACTGATAGCGGAGGGGTCGAACTTCACAAGTTGTGAACCACTTGCAAGGCAAATGGTATGAAGAAAGGTATAGGAACAATAGGCGAGGTCGAGCGACCATAAAGAAGAGCCTCAGAAAATCCCCCCCCCCCCCCCTCTACCATATTTACGAGGCGTTAGTGATCGCCTAGACAAGTTTCTCCAACGATGAGGATTCAAACCAATATAATTTATTATAGCAACAAAAAAATAAAAAGGAGAAACCATCCGGGTTTCTTTAAAGACGTCGTAGATAAGCTCCACATGCCAATAGTATACGAACTAAACTGTGATAGTAGACTGGTCTTTACTGACCATTCGCAACGCCGTATCAACAGACTTACTGTGAAGTACAAGCGGTATACTCAGGATGTTCAGCATATGAAATCAGAGATATTGACAAGTCTGGTGGTTCACACAATTTAAACAAGTGTGTGCAGCAGCTTACCGCTAAAAGAAACACCAGGGAAGTTCTCCAGATGACAAAGTCAGCATCCAACATAAACCTAAAGGAGAGTTACGGCCGTTTCTCACTAGAATGTGGCAGCAAAGCATGCAGTAACGCCAGTGGCAAGCCTTTTCTGTGGTGACATGGCGGCTCGCAGGATTGGCGTTCACACCTGCAAGTGACAGATGCTAGCGGTAGCCAATGAGGGTTGACATTGAGGTACGGGTGGGGACCCATGAAGTATGTGACGCATTTAATTAATTATACCTTGAATCAGTATAAAAGCCATCTTCCACATATTTCATTATTCATGTTTCCTTATTTCACGATAAACAAAGCTGTGAATTACCATTCACGACTGTTCACTATTTCATTATGTAGTCAACAATATTCAGAAAACCGATCGCCCCAAAACAAAAACCTGCTATGGATCCCATAACAGCCTTCAGTACTGAAATTTGCAGTACCTAACTACAATTTTCTATAATGATAGTACGCTGTCTGTTATGTGGTAGGCATTTATTTATAACTGAAAATGCCTGACAGTAGATCTTCAGAATTTGATACATTAAGATCACATGCTTTAAACACACTCAGTGAACTAGTACCATCATGACCCCCCAGGGTAGCCGAGAGCGCTAACGCGATGCTTCCTGGACTCGGGTTGGCACGCCGGCCCCGGATCGAATCCGCCCTGCGGATTAACAACGAGGGCCGGTGTGCCAGCCAGCCTGGATGTGGTTTTTATGCGGTTTTCCACATCCCGCTAGGTGAATACCGGTCTGGTCCCCACGTTCCGCCTCAGTTACTCACGCCGCAGACTGAAACACGTTCGAACTGTTTCACGATTTACGCTAGATGCAGACAGCTGGGGTACACTGATTCCATCCCTGGGGGGTATGGTGGTGGCAGGAAGGGCATCTGGCCACCCCTAAAACTAACCTTGCCAAATCCGTTCTAACCACGCCGACCCTGCGATTGCTGCGGGACTATGGCGTAACCAAAAGCAAAGCAAAGTGAAGTAGCACCACAATACTCAAATCCATCTTTTAAAGTGCCATTACTATTTTCATAGCCAAGATAAACATCAAGCCAAGAGCCACCACAGTGATACAAGTTTACATGCCTCCTAACCAAGGATAATCACAAGTTTGAAAGACAGTACGATGGCATTAAGGAAATTTTTCAGATAGTTAGGGGAGATAATAATTTAAATGTGATGAGGGACTGGAATACAGCGCTATCAAAAGAAAGAGGAGAGAAAATAGTAGGAGAACATGGGCTCCCTGGTTAGAAACAGACAGCAACCAGGTAGAATTTTGCACAGAACATAATTTAATCAATGCTTGAAAGAAAGCTGCGCATGTGGAATAGACCTGGAGACAATGTTAGGATTCAGATTAATTATTCAATGGTGAGACAGAGTTCTCGAAACTAGATTTTAAATTTTAACGCATTTCCAGGTGGAGATCCAGACTGATGATAATTTATTAAAACTTCCTGGCAGATTCATTCTGATAATTTATTGGTTATGAACAGCAGATTCCAGCTAAACAGATAGCAACAAGGTAGCAAATTAATGAGATGAGACCCAGATAAGTTAAGACCAAGAGTTTGCTGATCATTATCAGCATAAAAAAGCAGCAAATGAATTAGCTAAAGGAAATAACAAACGCCTAAAAATTGAGATTAACAGAAGGTGCAAAATGTAAACTGAGAATGGCTAGAGGAAAAATGCAAAGCTGTAAAACCATGCATGGAAAAGATGGGTGCCACATACAGAAAATTAAAACTAAAAACTTCTTTAGAGCAAAAAGAAACAGCCGTGTGACTATCAAGAGCTCAGACGGCTAGCAAAATCTAAATGAAGAAGAGAAGGGTGGAAGGTGGACGGAATTGTAGAGGGGAAGGGTGTAAGGGATACACAAACGAAATTGAACAAAATGTGAAATGTCTGAATACACGAGGCAGTACTTATCCTTTGACTTTTCGTAAAAGATAGAGTGAAGAAAGGCAAATATAAGTTAATAGCATTTGTAGATTAAGATGCGGACTCTGGCCACATTTATTGGTTAGGAACTGCAGATTACAACTGAAGAAACAGCAAAAAGACAGGACGTTAAGGAATGGGACCTAGAGAAACTGAAAGAACCAGAGGTTGTAGAGGATTTCAGAGGGAACATTAGGCAACCATTGGCAAGAGCAGCGAAAAGCAATACAGTAGAAGAAGAATGGGTAGCTTTGAGAGATGAAATAGTGGAGGCAGCAGAGGTAAAGTAGGTAAAAAGACGAGACCTAGTAGAAATCCTCGGGTAACACAAGAGATATTAAATTTAATGAATGAAAGGAGAAAATACAAAAATGCAATAAATTGAGCAGGCGAAAGGGAATACAAAAGTCTAAAAAATGAGATCGACAAGAAGTGCAAAAAGGCTAAGCAGGAATGGCTAGAGGACAAATGTAAGGATGTAGAAGCATGTAACACTACGGGTAAAATAGATACTACCTACAGGGAAATTAAAGAGACCGTTGGAAAAAAGAGAACCACCTGTATGAATATCACGAACTCAGATAGAAAACCAGTCCTAAGCAAAGCAGGGAAAGCGGAAGGAGTATGTAGAGGGTCTGTACAAGGGAGATGTACTCGAGGGCAATATTATGGAAAGAGAAGAGGACGCAGAGGAAGATGAGAAGGAAGATATGATATTGCGTGAAGAATTTGACAACGTATTAAAAGAATAAATCGAAGCAAGCCTTGGGAGAGCCAGCCATGACAAGACTCCTCCATCTGGTGGGTAAGATGTATGAGACCGGCGAAATACCCTCATACTTCAACAAGAATATAATAATCCCAATTTCAAAGAAAGCAGGTGCAGACAGATGTTAAATTACCGAAATATCAGTTTAATAAGTCACTGCTGCAAAATACTAACACGAATGCTTTAGAGAAGGATGGAGAAACTGGTAGAGGCCGATCTCGGGGAGGATCAATTTGGATTCCGGAGAAATGTAGGAACACACAAGGCAATACTGATCTTACGACTTCTCATAGGAGACAGGTTAAGGAAAGAAAAACCTACGTTAACAGCATTTGTAGAGTTAGAGAAAGCTTTTGACAATGTTGACTGGAACACTCTCTTTCAAATTCTGAAGTTGGCAGGGTAAAATACAGGGAGCGAAAGGCTATTTACAATTTGTACAGAAACCAGATGGAGCTTATACGAGTCGAGGGGCATGAAAGGGAAGCAGTGGTTGGGAAGGGAGTGAGACAGGGTTGTAGCCTACCCCGATGTTATTCAATCTGTATTTTGAGCAAGCAGTAAAGGAAACAAAAGAAAAATTCGGAGTAGGAATTAAAATCCATGGAGAAGAAATGAAAACTTTGGGGTTTGCCGGTGACATTGTAATTCTGTCAGAGACAGCAAAGGACTTGGAAGAGCAGTTGAACGGAATGGACAGCAT
Source organism: Schistocerca americana (assembly GCF_021461395.2). Taxonomy (NCBI): domain Eukaryota; kingdom Metazoa; phylum Arthropoda; class Insecta; order Orthoptera; family Acrididae; genus Schistocerca; species Schistocerca americana. Next base: position 928,159,607 of record NC_060119.1, on the reverse strand, counting down.
CTTGAAAGGATGATGTAAGATGAACATCAATAAAAGCAAAACGAGAATAATGGAATGCAGTCAAATTAAATCAGGTGAAGCTGAGAGAATTAGATTAGGAAATGAGACACTTAAAGTAGTAAATGAGTTTTGCTATTTGGGAAGCAAAATAACGGATGAAGGTCGAAGTAGGGAGGATATAAAAGGTAGACTGGCAATGGGAAGAAAAGCATTTCTGAAGAAGAGAAATTTGTTAACATCAGTATAGATTTAAGCGTCAGGAAGTCCTCTCTAAAAGTATTTGTATGGAGTGTGGCCATGTATGGAAGTGAAATATGGATGATAAACAGTTTAGACAAGAAGAGAATAGAAGCTTTTGAAGAATGCTGAAGACTAGATTTGTAGATCTCGTAACTAATGAGGAGGTACTAGACAGTACTGGGGAAAACAGATATTTGTGGTACAACCTGACTAGAAGAAGTGGTCGGTTAATAGAACACATTCCGAGGCGTCAAGGAATCACCAAATTAGTACTGGAGGGAGCTAGGCGGGTGGGGGGGGGGGGGGCGGTCGGTTGCAGTACTTACTCGGAGATGAAGAGGATTGCACAGGATAGATTCGCATGGAGAAATGCATCAGGCTAATGTGTGGACTGAAAACCACAACAACAAAAACAAAAACAGATTTAGGCGACATTTCCGATGCTCTTGAATGGAATGAACCGTTTGAAACTCTGAAGGCAGCCGAGATAAAACACAGGGACATAAGACAATTTACAGTTTGTACAGAAACAAGACTACACTTATAAGAGCTGAAGGACTTTAAAGGAAAGCAGTTACTGAGAAGGCAGAAATAGAGGAGACATAGAACGCAGACTAGCAACAGCAAGGGCGGCATTTCTCCAAAAGGGGAATTTGTTAACATGTAACGTTAATTTAAGTGTTAGCGGGATTTTTCCGAAGATATTTGAAGTGCCTTAAAGTATTTGTCTCAAGTGTAACCTTGTACAGAAGGGAAATGTGAACAGTAAAACAGTTCAGTGAAGGAGCGAATAGAAGTTTTAGAAATATTTTGCTATAGAAGAATGCTGAAGATTAGATGGGTAAGAACACGCAATTAATGAAGAAGTACTGAACCAAACTGAGGAGAAAAGGAATTTATTGTACCCTTTGACTAAAAGAAGGGCCGGCCGTTGTGGCCGAGCGGTTCTAGGCGCTTCGGTCTGGAACCGTGTGACCGCTACGGTTGCAGGTTCGAATCCTGCCTTGGGCATGGATGTGTGTGATGTCCTTAGGTTAGTTAGGTTTAAGTAGTTCTAAGTTCTAGGGGACTGATGACCTCAGATGTTAAGTCCCATAGTGCTCAGAGCCACTAAAAGAAGGGATTGGCTTACAGGAAGTAGGAGGCACAAATTAATAATTGTAGAGGGAGAGACCAAGACTTGACTACAGTAAGCAGATTCAAATTAATATAGGCTGCTGTTATTCTACCGAGATTATAAGGCTTGCACTGGATGAAGTAGTGTAGAGAGATGCATCAAACGAACCTTTGTGCTGGAGACCACAACAAATAAATGGTGAAGTGATTATATGTAGTTATAAAACATTTTAAAGATTTTAAATAAGCAAAAGTTATCAACGCAAACAGTAATAATTTTAAAAAATGTTGCTAAGAGCAATTACATCTTGTGACGTAGCAGTAGGTCTCACTTAGACTCAGTAGCCCATACAGGACATTGCAGATATTAATGTGTGACCACTGGATTCTTCTTTGACGGCATAATCTAAGCTGTTAAAAAAGAGCATCGCTCAGTCAAAAGAAGGTATAGTTACTTATGTATGGCAGTGAATTAAAAAGTTTTGAGTATTAATCATACGACAAAATACGTTCCCCTTTGTGTGCTACCATTTGCAGGAAACTTCGTTTCAGTCTCACGAAATAGGGCTCATTTAAGGGTAAGGAATCACACACACACACACACACACACACACACACTTCAAATTCATACTAACACGACACAGGAGATAGAAAAGGAACTAGAAGAACTGCAACACGCACATATAGTCGGCAAAAGGTTTAAGACTTCCTGTCATTTCTGGCTACCTGGGTCTCTGTTTTCTTTTATAGACAATCGCATCTTACTTCAGCTACGTTCATTCTACAATCCGTCAGGGCGTTATGGCTGTTGGTACCGGGCGACGAACTCACGACAGTAGCACGCGAAAAACCGACCAGATCCGCCGTTTCCTAGATAGTAATTCACAGGCGCTGGGTCTTGACAATCTGCCCTTTTTCAAACGCACTTACTTCATTCGGATCTCCATTTGAGGCCCGTATCTCCGCTTCAGTGGTTTCACATTTGTATCTACTATAAACATAACGACTCCAGAAGTAGTTTTAGAAGGTGCAAAGTGTGTGATTTGGTGGATCAGTGATAAACTGACAGACTGCAAATCCAGAGGTCTCGTGTTTGATCCCCGGTTAATCTTATCACTTCTTTCACCTCTGGCAAAGTTCGCTGATGAGCAAAAAGGCGAGCTGCACCGTGGTTTGGAATCGACGTTAAAGTATAGGCCCCCTTTAACTGGCTCGTTCAAAGGTCGGAGGAAGGCAACACAGCATACCACCTCCAACAAGGCCACGTCAATACAGCACTGTGGTGCTCAAAATAATCTTCGGATTGATGACTGATTTTCTTAAGAAGACTGTAATTTGGTTTTACCTGTAACCTCCGATATAAACAAACGTATCAGTAAGCCAAGTGGAAGCTGTATCAGTGCATTTGTGAACGTAAGAGTGTTTGTGTTATGGATATTAGGGTGGAAAAACCAGTCTCAGATTGCAGAATTAATGTTAAGTTCGCCATCTAATAGTGATTCATAAACAGACAATTCGGAAAACGTGATAGCCAAACGAAATTTTATTTTGTAAAAGGCTGTTGCAGCATTCAAAGTGTACTTTGTGCCAATGAAGACCTAAATGTATTACGTAAGTTGAAGGTGGATGGAACGCTGAAACGTGTCCTTACATAAAATAAAGCTGCACAGAAGAGTGTCTGGTTGCTGTATTTCTTCAAGTAATTCATTGCACATCCGCAGAGCTTAACCACCATTCATTTTGTGGCAATACCGACACCAGATCCTATTGGCAGTGACTGATTAGCGAAGAGGATAGACACGCAACCAAGGTTCCAACAATTTATTTAAAAAAACTAAAATTTTCGTTCTTTGAAACACAGTAACCGCTGTAGAATAACAAGACATTATTATATATTTAGCAGAATTAATTACAAAAGACAAGAGACTCTGCTGAAATTTAACAAATGATATTTTTATGACGATCATTTTACCAGAAATTATATTTTATAAAAAGAAGCACTGTAAGTCAACCATATACAAATAATAATGTTAAGATATTATTAATGCTGACCAGTGTCTTATTATCACCTCTTAATCAAAACTCAAACTCTCCAGAGGAAATGCCGGCCGGAGTGGCCGAGCGGTTCTAGGCGCTACAGTCTGGAACCGCACGACCGCTACGGTCGCAGGTTCGAATCCTGCCTCGGGCATGGATGTGTGTTATGTCCTTGGGTTAGTTAGGTTTAAGTAGTTCTAAGTTCTAGGCGACTTATGACCTCAGCAGTTGAGTCCCATTGTGCTCAGAGCCATCCAAAGGAATCCAGAGCACAATAGTTAAATTACAAAACATAAGAGGGTTAACTGTATTAATAACAATTACATAGTATCAGTACCTCTAACAGAAATTACTCCGAATTCACTTTGGAAGCTTTTCAGGCTGGGATCTATCACTTCCGGTTATCCACACCAACAAGGAGTCAAGTTCAAGGCCATGAACCTTAAACACATTAACAAGATTGTTTTCTTAAGTGCAGAAGTTTCCCTAAAACGCAAGTACAGGGGTCCAGTGTGAGCAGAGAAGCTCGGTAGGTATTCTAATACGTTAATTACGCTGTAAAAAGAAATAGTTCCAATTTTGGCCACCGGCTGCAAATCTGTCGCTGCGATTGAAAGTAAAACTAATAGAAATGTTTTCATGTGTAATGGATTAGGTGGCTGGTTCAAATGGTTCAAATGGCTCTGAGCACTATGGGTCTTAACATCTGTGGTCATCAGTCCCCTAGAACTTAGAACTACTTAAACCTAACTAACCTAAGGACATCACACACATCCATGCCCGAGGCAGGATTCGAACCTGCGACCGTAGCAGTCGCGCGGCTCCGGACTGAGCGCCTAGAACCGCTAGACCAGATGGATTAGGTAAGGGATGATAGCAGGAAAGGTCAAACAAGTGAGAAAGGCATAATGTTTGTTTCTATTATTAATAGCCACTTACACAATTTGTTCAATATGAGCACCGGACACGTCGACGAGATGCTATACAGCGCCAGATTTGCGCCTGCTGGCCGAAAGAGGAACAAATATTTTTTCCAACGTAAATCAGTTCCGCATTAACGCCTTAGTGTATCTACCAAATTTCGCTGCCTACACTGGACCTCCTTGAGTAGCTGCACTTTAATTGCAACTATCGAGTAGTTGAACAATTCAAATGATCGGCTTACACACACCCACAACACAGATTGACGTCCAAGTCTTTCAAACAATATTCCAAGCCCCATTAAATGGTTGCCATTGCAAGATCAAAGCCAGATAGACAGTCACGAAACAATCATATATACTCGTTAATTATTCTAGTCTAACAAGGCAGCACCCATATCAGAAAAAGACATAATTTGCCCTGCCCTACATATTCCCATAAAACACAACCAATGCTTAACATACAGAACGTACAAAGTACGGAGTCACATTGAGTCCACGTCACTATAACAAACATCGGTATGGCACACGATGCTAGCCACACCAGTTACTCTCCAAGGAGGCTCCCAACGCCCGCTCAAAGTAAAACATGCTTAGCACTCAGGCTCTTCCATGCATCTATCATATTGCTTCCACCCGCAAAAACGCACACTCACTACCACACACTCACTTCAGAAACATAGTCTACTCGTATACACAACTATCCAGCCGCAGGCAAGACTGTCAACAGTAGAGTCAGACTGCCAGGAAGTAACTCCTTTCCAGCACGAAGAATTATCCCTCTGTGCCTTCCAGACACTTCCGAAATACATACGTTTTACAAACAGCTACATCTCTAAAAAGGGAATTTGGAACGAGAGACACAGGTTGCACTGTGGCCGAGTTATTCTGGGCGCTTCAGTCCGGAACCGTGCTGCTGCTACGGTCGCAGGTTCGAATCCTGGATGTGTGAGATGTCCTTAGGTTAATTAGGTTTAAGTAGTTCTAAGCCTAGGGGACAGATGACCTCAGATGTTAAGTCCCATAAAAAAGACATAGGTTGTTGCCGATGTGGTCTTCAGTCCAGAGACAAGTTTAATGCAGATCTCCATGCTACTCTATCCTGGGCAAGCTTCTTCATCTTCGAGTAGCTACTGCAACCTACATCCTTCTCAATCTGCTTAGTGTATTCATCTATTGGGTACCTCTGCGACTTTTACCCTCCACGATTCCCTATACAAAATTGGTGATCCCTTGGTGCCTCAGAACGTGTCCTACCAACCGGTCTTTTCTTTTAGTCAGGTTGTGTCACAATTTCCTCTTCTCCCCAGTTCTATTTAGTACCTCCTCATTAGTTATGTGATCTACCCATCTAATCTTCAACATTCTTCTGTAGCACCATATTTCGAAAGCTTCTATTCTATTCTTGTCCAAACTATTTATCGTCCATGTTTCACTCCATACAGATACACTACTGGCCATTAAAATTGCTACAGCATGAAGATGACGTGCTACAGACGCGAAATTTAACCGACAGAAAGAAGATGCTGTGATATGAAAGTGATTAGCTTTTCAGAGCATTGACACAAGGTTGGCGCCGGTGGCGACACCTACAACGTGCTGACATGAGAAAAGTTCCAAACGATTTCTCATACACAAACAGCAGTTGACCGGCGTTGCCTGATGAAACGTTGTTGTGATGCCTCGTGTAAGGAGGAGAAATGCGTACCATCACGTTTCCCACTTTGCTAAAGGTCGGATTGTAGCCTATCGCGATTGCGGTTTATCGTATCGCGACATTTCTGCTCGCGTTGGTCGAGATCCAATGACTGTGATCCAATGACTGTTAGCCGAATATGGAATAGGTGGATTCAGGAGGGTAATACGGAACGCCGTGCTGGATTCCAACGGCCTCTTATCACTAGCAGTCGAGATGACAGGCATCTTATCCGCATGGCTGTAACGGATCGTGCAGCCACGTCTCGATCCCTGAGTCAACAGATAGGGACGTTTGCAAGACAACAACCATCTGCACGAACAGTTCGACGACGTTTGCAGCAGCATGGACTATCAGCTCGGAGATCATGGCTGCGGTTACCCTTGACGCTGCATCACAGAGAGGAGCGCCTGCGATGGTGTACTCAACGACGAACCTGGGTGCATGAATGGCAAAACGTCATTTTTACGGACGAATCCAGGTTCTGTTTATAGCATCATGATGGTCGCATCCGTGTTTGGCGAACATCGCGGTGAACGCACATTGGAAGCGTGTATTCGTCATCGCCATACTGGTGTGTCACGTGGCGTGATGGTATGGGGTGCCATTGGTTACACGTCTCGGTCACATCTTGTTCGCATTGACGGCACTTTGAACAGTGGACGTTACATTTCAGATGTGTTACGACCCGTGGCTCTACCCTTCATTCGATCCCTACGAAACCCTACATTTCAGCAGGATAATGCACGACCGCATGTTGCAGGTCCTGTACTTGCCTTTCTGGATACAGAAAATGTTGGACTGCTGCCTTGGCCAGCACATTCTCCAGATCTCTCACCAATTCAAAACGTCTGGTCAATGGTGGCCGAGCAACTGGCTCGTCACAATACGCCAGTCAATTCTCTTGATGGACTGTGATATCGTGTTGAAGCTGCATGGGCAGCTCTGTTTGACCCAATTCCCAGGCGCACCAAGGCCGTTATTACGGCCAGGGGTGGTTGTTCTGGGTACTGATTTCTCAGGATCTATACACCCAAATTGCGTGAAAATGTAATCAAATGTCAGTTCTAGTATAATATATTTGTGCAATGAATACCCGTTTATCATCTGCATTTCTTCTTGGTGTAGCAATTTTAATGGCCAGTAGTTTACTTTATGAATAGACCTCCTGACGCTTAAATCTATACTCTATGTTAACAAATTTCTGTTCTTCAGAAACGCTTTCCTTGCCGTAACCGGTCTACATTTTATATCCTCTCTACTTCGACCATCACCAGTTATTTTGCTCCCCAAATAACAAAACTCATCTACTACCTTAAGTGTCTCATTTCCTAATCTAATTCCCTCAGGATCACCTGGTTTAATTTGACTACATCCCATTATTCTCGTTTTGCTTTTATTGATGTTGATTTTATATCCTCCTTTCAAGACACTGTCCATTCAGTTTAACTGCTGTTCCAGGTCCTTTGCTGTCTCTGATAGAGACATAGGTACAAGGAAGGTAACTGCGAAGAAACCATGGATGACATAAGAAATATTTCGTTTGACTGACGAAAGAAGGAGGTACAAAAATGTGCAGAGGAATTCAGGAATACAGAAATGTAAGTCACTCAGGAATGAAATAAATAGGAATTACGGAAAAACTAAGGCGAAATGGCTGCATGACAAACGTGAAGAAATCGGAAAAGAAATGTTTGACTGAGCACATAGAGAAGTCAAAACAACCTTCGCTGACACTGAAAGCAAGGGAAAAGAACATTTAAGAGTGGTATGGGAATTCCACTGTTAAATGCTGAGGAAAGGGCAGGTGGGTGGAAAGAGCGTATTGAGGGACTTGTCTGATCACGTGACAGAAGAAGAAACAGGAGTCGGAATAGAAGAGATGGGGGATCCAGTTTTAGAGTCAGAATCTAAAAGATCTTTGGAACACTTAAGAGCGAATAAGGCAGAAGTGACAGATAACATTACATCAGAATTTCTAAAATCATTGGGGGAGGTGCCAACAAAGCGACTATTCACGATGGGATGTAGAAGGTATGAGTCTAGCGATATACTATCAGACTTTCGGAAAAACATCATCCAATCAATTCCGAAGACTGCAAGAGGCAACGAGTACGAGAATTATCTCACAATCAGCTTAATAGCTCACGCATCCAAGTTTATGACAAGAATAATACATAGGAGGATGCGAGAGAAAAATGAGGCTGTGTTAGACGACGATCAGTGTGGCTTTAGGAAAGGTGAAGGAACCAGAGAGGCAGCTCTGACGTTGCAGTTGATAATGGAAGCAAGACTAAAGAAAAATGAAGACAAGTTCATAGGATTTGTCGACGTGGAAGATGTGTTCGACAATGTCAAATGGTGCAAGATGTACGAAATTCTGAGAAATATAACGGTAAGCTACAGGGAAAGACGGGTATATCTACGAGAACCAGGAGGGAACAATAAGAGCGTAAGACCAAACACGAAGTGCTCGGATTGAAGAGGGTATGTACAGAATATGGATTGACAGTAAGTCGAGGAAAGATAAAAGTAGTGAGAAGTAGCTGAAATGAGAACAGCGAGAAACTTATCATCGTAATTGCTGATCACGAAGTTGATGAAGTTAAAGAATTCTGCTACCTAGGCAGGAAAATAACGTATGGCAGACGGAGCAAGGAGGACATAAAAAGCCGACTAGCTCTGACAAGAACGGCATTCCTTGCCAAGACAAGTCTACTGCTGTCAAACATAGGCCTTAATTTGAAGAATGAATTTCTGAGAAAGTAGTCTGGAGCACGGCATTGTATGGTAGTGAAAAGACTAACGAAGTAAACCTTTCTGTTTATTTTCTGTCTCTCTATCCCGACTACGAATGGCGTAACCGGTACTGACAAGGAGCCCTTACAGTCTCGGAAATTCAATTTGAAATGAGACTTCGCAGGTTAGCATTATAACTCACAGGCGTCCACCTATAAAAATTTTGAGGCACACTAGGCGGAAGATTATGAGAAAAAGGGCTCTAAAGTTTTGCGCTCAGCTCATATACGGGTCAATTTGCAGGCTGTGACAGCACAGCGAAATGGCTGCGCCTGTAGCAGACTCGCTTGCTACGTGGGGGATCTAGGTTCGATCCTACCTTTGGGCACATTTTCATTTTGTTTTTCTAATTGTTTTAAAAATTATAAAACTTATAAATAAAGTTAATGACGTAAAATATTATCAGTTCTATCATAAAGAATTTTATTTATAACACGTCAGTTACAGCTAATTAACATACGAGTAAAATGTGAATTAGAATGAGCATTTTCTTTTTAAACTGTTTAATAATCCAAATGCATTTTAATGGAGGTAAACTACATTTACTATTTTCAGTAAAATGTCATCGCAAATTAGACTATATTACAAGCTGTGGAGAGGATACAAATTTTTGTTGTAAATTTGAGGAACTGACTTCTTCGTACAAGAATAGAGTATAGCTTTTGCCATGTTGTACATACAAATAGGTAGGTGGTCGGAAAGTGTCACGACCCTCACGGAACTAATCGACCAGCGGTTCTTACATGCTGTATAGTACGATACCCTTATTCCCCCAGAAACTCGAAGTAACGTGCCTGTTCGTTCTTGACTTTCTGAGAGATTGGAGCGTCATCTACTGTGAAATATTACCGGAATTTTTAAAACACTGTGAATAAAAATGTCTTTTAATGAAGACATCCCGAGAGTATCGGAAGCTGCAGACGAAATCAGTCAGGATTCATTACACAGCGAAATGACGACGGTGTGATTAAAAGGAGCGGTTTTTCATTACGAGAGTTTGCTTGGTGAAAATAAATTGACTACATCGGAATCTTCTACGTCAAATTCTCATGAAGCAATGTCAGTGAGTGAAGAAATTTAACAACCTTCTATGGACGATCGTGTGAAACCCAGCTCGCGCTATCGTCTACGAGACTCAGAAGGCCATAGACGCGGGTTCCCAGGTAGATGCCGTGTTTCTTGACTTCCGCAAGGCGTTCGATACAGTTCACCACAGTCGTTTGATGAACAAATTAAGAGCATATGGACTATCAGACCAATTGTGTGATTGGATTGAAGAGTTCGTAGATAACAGAACGCAGCATGTCATTCCCAATAGAGAGAAGTCTTCCGAAGTAAGAGTGATTTCAGGTGTGCCGCAGGGGAGTGTCGTAGGACCGTTGCTATTCACAATATACGTAAATGATCTTGTGGATGACATCGGAAGTTCACTGAGGCTTTTTGCGGAAGATGCTGTATATCGAGAGGTTGTAACACTGGAAAATTGTATTGAAATGCAGGAGGATCTGCAGCGGATTGACGCATGGTGCAGGGAATGGCAATTGAATCTCAATGTAGACAAGTGTAATGTGCTGCGAATACACAGAAAGAAAGATCCTTTATCATTTAGCTTCAATATAGCAGGTCAGCAACTGGAAGCAGTTAATTCCATAAATTATCTGGGCGTACGGATCAGGAGTGACTTAAAATGGAATGGTCATATAAAGTTGATCGTCGGTAAAGCAGATGCCAGACTGAGATTCATTGGAAGAATCCTAAGGAAATGCAATCCGAAAACAAAGGAAGTAGGTTACAGTACGCTCGTTCGCCCACTGCTTGAATACTGCTCAGCAGTGTGGGATCCGTACCAGATAGAGTTGATAGGAGATAAGATCCAACGGAGAGCAGCGCGCTTCGTTACAGGATCATTTAGTAATCGCAAAAGCGTTACGGATATGATAAACTCCAGTGGAAGACTTTGCAGGAGAGACGCTCAGTAGCTCGGTATGGGCTTTTGTTGAAGTTTCGAAGACATACCTTCACTGAGGAGTCAAGCAGTATATTACTCCCTCCTACGCATATCTCGCGAAGAGACCATGAGGATAAAATCAGATAGATTAGAGCCCACACAGAGGCATACCGACAATCCTTCTTTCCTCGAACAATACGAGACTGGAATAGAAGGGAAAACCGATAGAGGTACTCAAGGTACCCTCCGCCACACACCGTCAGGTGGCTTGCGGAGTATGGGTGTAGATGTAGATGTAGACGTAGACTTGCTGGCTGAAAAAATACTTGTCACTAAAGATGAACTTGTTCGTGAAAACGAAAACTGTAACGAAGTGCCATTAAAAACGTCGAAGACCAGATGATAAAAAGCAGAGCGGTTGACCATCTTTCATTGGAATACAAAATTAAAGTTTTTAATTGGCTATGGTTCAAATGGCTCTGAGCACTATGGGACTCAACTGCTGAGGTCACTAGTCCCCTAGAACTTAGAACTAGTTAAACATAACTAACCTAAGGACATCACAAACATCCATGCCCGAGGCAGGATTCGAACCTGCGACCGTAGCGGTCTTGCGGTTCCAGACTGCAGCGCCTTTAACCGCACGGCCACTTCGGCCGGCAAAGTTTTTAATTCTTTATAGTTTAATCGATAATATGTTAGGTAATTAACTGTATTTAAACGTTGTTATCATTTTTAAAACAATTAAAAGAACAAAACAAAAAGTTATCCGAAGTTAGGACCGAACGTGGATCGCCCGCGGATCAGGCGAGCCCGCTACAGACACAGCCTTTTCGCAGTGCTGCAGTCGCGTGTTGCGCTTAAAAATTTAGGGCTGGTTTTCTCGGAATCTTCCGCCTAGTGCGCTTGACAATTTCCATGGGTATACTACTAACCTGCGAAGTCTCATCCCGAAATGAATTTCGAGGACCGCGAGGTCCCCTTAAGAGAGAGTGCAAGTCGCTGTGGACTGCACATCACGCTGTATGAGCGCGGCCAGTGTATCGAGCACCGTGCAGCCAGCCGGCTGCCTGGATTTTCCCGGCGGCCGCTCGCCGCTTCCCAGAAACAGCCAAAGCGGGCTGGCCCCGTCCCACCTTGACCCCATTCCTACAGCGCGCCTGCCGCCACTCGTCCCATCCAGCTATGGTTACGAGGCTCGATCTAGGCCAGTGCGACGTGATTCACCTCTGCCCGTAGCAATCAGTCTTGCACACTGGTTAAGTCTTCGTCAGCAGTTAGTAGCAACGCTTGTGCACTGACGATTGCGAAAGAAACATTTCAGGTGCGCCGTCTCCATCGTTACAACTCGAACTGTCATAAGACCTTCCACTTCATATGCCTCAGCAAATACTCCTTTCAATCAATTATATGTGTGCGTGGCGTCTGTTCTGTTTTACATGTGCGAAACAGCAGACAGCAACTGAATCCACGGGTGTGATACATTATATGTAAATTAAAGGGGGAGAGGGGAAGAAAGTAAAGGAAAGGAAAGGAATGACTGCTGTCAGCTGTATCGCGACATTAAAATGGCTCTGAGCATTATGAGACTTAACTTCCGAGGCCATGAGTCCCCTAGAACTTAGAACTACTTAAACCTAACTAACCTAGGGACACCACACACATCCATGCCCGAAGCAGGATTCGAACCTGCGACCGTAGCGTTCGTGCGGTTCCAGACTGTAGCGCCTAGAACGGCTTGGCCACCCCGGCCAGCATCGCGACATTACACAGTATATATAAATGACGTAGTAGATAGTGTCCGAAGTTCCATGCGGCTTTTCCCTGATGTTGCTGTAGTGTACAGAGAAGTTGCAGCATTAGAAAATTGCATCGAAATGCAGGAAGATCTGCAGCGGATAGGCACTTGGTACAGGGAGTGGCAACTGACCCTTAACATAGACAAATGTAATGTATTGCGAATACATAGAAAGAAGGATCCTTTATTGTATGATTATATGATAGCGGAACAAACACTGGTAGCAGTTACTTCTGTAAAATATCTGGCAGTATGCGTGCGGAACGATTTGAAGAGGAATGATCATATAAAATTAATTGTCGGTAAGGCGGGTGCCAGGTTGAGATTCATTGGGAGAGTCCTTAGAAAATGTAGTCCATCAACAAAGGAGGCGGCTTACAAAACACTCGATCGACCTATACTTGAGTATTGCTCATCAGTGTGGGATCCGTACCAGGTCGGGTTGACAGAGGAGATAGAAAAGATCCAAAGAAGAGCGGCGCGTTTCGTCACAGGGTTATTTGGTAAGCGTGATAGTGTTACGGAGACGTTTAGCAAACTCAAGTGGCAGACTCTGCAAGAGAGGCGCTCTGCATCGCGGTGTAGCTTGCTGTCCAGGTTCCGAGAGGGTGCGTTTCTGGATGAGTTATCGAAAATATTGCTTCCCCTACTTATATACCTCCCGAGAAGATCACGAATGTAAAATTAGAGAGATTCGAGCGCGCACGGAGGCTTTCCGGCAGTCGTTCTTCCCGCGAACCACACGCGACTGGAACAGGAAAGGGAGGTAATGACAGTGGCACGTAAAGTGCCCTCCGCCACACACCGTTGGGTGGCTTGCGGAGTATAAATGTAGATGTAGATGTATCCGCGGCGGCTAATGAAAATGTGTACCGGACGGGATTAGAAACCCGGGATCTCCTGCTTACCAGGCAGATGTGTCAGCCAGAGCACAGTGTGCTGATGCACAAATACGCCCGACCTCCTATGGGAATCTCAAAGTAGCGAACATGGAGAAAATGGACAGGGACTGTGGATAGGTGGCGCTCGATGGGAGTGTGGATCGACCGTGAGGCGTGCCGACACATTCCGCGGCGTTGAGACTGCGCAGTGGTTAACGACCCTGCCTGGTAAGCAGGAGATCCCAGGTTCGAGTCCCAGTTCACTACACACCACTACACATTTTAATTCGTCGTCGCTGATTCCGCGTAAAGTACCGATGCAGCTAACACCAGTGATCCCCTTCCTTTCCTTTCTTTCCTTCAATTTACATAAAAAAATATTCCATTTATTAACTGACAATTGTTTCGGCTTAGCGATTGTAGCCCGTTTGAGTGATGCTTACAAAACACAAGTACTGGACATTGTAACTACATATTCTGTTTCACAGACATCTACAGGTGATTATGAGGAGACAAGGGCAAGACGTCGCGACAGGTCATGCAAAAAAATCCCAAGTCGAAGCACGATAACTTGCGGAGCAGAGAAATGCTCTGAATTTGGATGGGATCAGTATGCTGGACTGGCGATGGCAGCAGTGATACCCCTGAGAGTCTGAGAGTGGTTCCCATGTTTTTCTCACACCACTCTAGCCAGTCTAAACAAATCCCCATCTTTACTTCAGCAACCTAATACACAAAATAGTAGAAAACGTCCAGTAAAAAACTTACACCATTTGTAGAGTACATCTCAGGCAAATTTTGCACTGATGCAACAAGAGCGACTCGATACATACACAACTATAAATTTTTTTTATGACGGTGTGAAAGGTTTTACCAAACAAATTCAGCGGATACTAACAGTAGAACTGCAGATCTGGAGTACCAGCAAGTTACAAATACTGACAAAACATAGCGTGCAGAAATCCAGACAAGCTGTTAAACATATCAGCTCCTTATTTAGAACTTTTATCTGTCTGCCGCTCAGTCTGTGGGAGCACGAATAGCATAAAAATTGCAAACCGGAAATCTGTACGTAATGTGTTTGAAGGTGGAAGGAAGTTACATATAGTTGTTCGCTATATGTAAGCCAAGGAGGTTTAGCCCATTTGAGCAGTCCCTTCGGAAACTACAGAACAAAAAGGGGAATACTTTGTACGTACCAGAGAGGATGCTGATGGGCATACAGACTTTTTGTTTGTTTTGTCTGATGTGTCTCTTTCATTGTGGAGTAAAACAATTACAGTATTATTCCGCTTTTTGGTAATTTTTTTCCACACGTATTCCGTGAATAATTTTTCAAATTCCTTTTGTGTTACATTGCCCCAAGCGTCACATCCCAAAGTTTTTTTTTCTTTTTTTAATCGACTAGAAGCTCCGTACAGTTCATGTGGCATTACTTCTCGAATACCATTATTTTCATCAGTAACTATTTGCCTTTCAGATTCAATTCTGCATTTTATAAACATCTAAAGAAATCTTCAACTTCTTATACACATTGCCTGTGTTGTTAGTTATTGTGACATCTACAAATTGATGCAGTGTAATGTCTACCCAACATAATCTATTATTTTCTCTTTTCACACTCATTGTTTTCATACGTTTCTCTTACCGAAATTACGTTCCCACACCTTCTCGAAAATGTTTACGAATACTTCCGTCTAATTCATCATATTTTACTATTCTCTTGTTGTTCGCTGTTTGAAACTCACCTTCTCTGTAGCAGTTGTTTCGTATCATCTGAAATTTTCTTTTGCTTTGCTTATGTCATAGATGCAACAATTTTTGCTACTTCCGTAAGCACGTGTTCTAATCATGTGCCCCTTTCGACTATGTCTCTAATCATCATTTTCTAAGATACTGTTGCTTATTTAACCTCCCATACAAAGCAACCGTTACAAAAATTCTCCTAATTTACATTTCTCACTTCTTACCTGATGTGTTTTTTTTTTTTTTCTAGCTTTATATCCACGTCTTTTTCTCCGTCTTTTGAGTCCGTAGTCACTTGAACTTCTAAAACGGTGTAGGCTCATCGCATCCTACACAATTCACTGTTCGATAAAATTCGGTCACTTTCATTGTCAATTCCAATTGGATTTTGTCAAGGTCAATTTCGTTCTTCTTCTTCTGAGAGACTGTATTAAGGATAAATATATTTTTCTTCTTCCCACTGTCTTTTCTAGTGTTGTTGTTGTGGCCTTCAGTCCCAAGACTTGTTCGATGCTGCTCTACACGCTATTCTACACTATGGAAGCCTCTTCATCTCCCCCTACATCACTCTGTATCTGCTTACCACATTCATCTCTTGCTCTCCCTGTAAGACTTTTACTACCCACACTTCCCTCCAATATTAAATTGGTGGTCACTTGATATCTCCGAATGCGTCCCAGCAATCGATCCCTTCTTGTAGTCAGCTTGTGCCACAAAATTCTTTTCTCCCCAATTCTATTCAACACCTTCTCATTAGTTGCGTGACTTACCCACATAATCTTCAGCATTCTTCTGTAGCATCACATTTCAAAAGTTTATGTCATACAAATACTTTTTGAAGAAACTTCCTAACATTTAAATTTATATTCGATGTTAACGAATTTCCTTATTCAGAAACACTCTTCTTGCCATTGCCAGTCTACATTTTATACCTCTCCACTTCGGCCATCAGTTAGTTTACTGTCCAAATAACAAAACTCGTCTACTACTTTAAGCATCAGTATCACCTGATTTAATTCGACTACGTTCCATTATTCTTGTTTTTTCTTTTGTTGATGTTCATCTTTTATCCTCCTTTCAAGACACTGCTCTTCCAAGTCCTTTGCTGTCTCAGACAGAATAACAAGGTCTTCAGCAAACCTCAAAGTTTATATTTCTTCTCCCTGAACTTTAATTCCTTCTCCAAATTTTTCTTTGGTTTCCTTTTCTGCTTGCTTGATGTACAGACTGAACAACATCGGGGATAAGCTACACCCCTGTCTCACACGCTTCTCAACCACTGCTTCCTTTTCGTGCCCCTGCCTTCTGATTTCTGTACAGGTTGTACATAGCCTTTCGCTCCCTGTAATTTACATCTGCTACCTTCACAAATTTCGAAGAGAGTATTCCAGTCAACATTGTCAACAGCTCTCTCCACGTCTACAAATGCTATAAACGTAGATTTGCGTCTGCTTAACCTATCTTAGAAGATAATTCGTAGGGTCAGTATTGCCTCGCGTGTGCCCACATTAATAAAACTTACAATTAAATTTTCTGCCCGCACTATTTCTCTACAGTAGAACATATCTCCTGATTTGAACTGTAGTTCTTTTTCCTTATTTCGGATTCTGAAATTCTGCACAAGTTACAGTTCATAAAGAAAACAGTCAAAACATTTAGATTTCTAAGGTATTTTTTTATTGCCTATTAGTCTTCGTTCGTGTATATAGCTGGGCGTGCCATATGTTCTCCCAGCACACAAATCGCAATATTCTTTCGCCAAATGGGAACAATGATGTTTCAGAAATTCACTCGTGTCACTAATTATTCCGAAAACACTATCCATTTTTATGGTACTATAGCTCGCCAGTTTTGCGAGACATGTGACCAGCGCTAAAAAGTGGTGGAGGTACAGGGATTGGACAAAAATATGGGAAGACTGTGAAAAATGCATACTTGAACATACTGTAGAAACAGATGCTAGCTAAGCCAGCAGGTTGCGCGCATGTATTTAACCACGAGCGGCAGCTGTCCAATGTCTTCAATAAGTTACAAGTGTCAATCGTCGTCGGAACAGTGTTCTGTATAGTTGTGAGCGCATTTTGTTGGAGATAAGTGACTTGGAACGTGGGCAAACTGTTCAAAAAAATGGTTCAAATGGCTCTGAGCACTATGGGACTTAACTTCTGAGGTCATCAGTCGCCTAGAACTTAGAACTACTTAAACCTAACTAACCTACGGACATCACACACATCCATGCCCGAGGCAGGATTCGAACCTGCGACCGTACGGCAAACTGTTGGTGCATGCCTCCGCAATCAAGGCAGCCGAGATGTTTAGTGTTTCAAGAGCACCATATCCAAGATTTATACCTCATACAGGGAAAGCGGAAACAAAACAAAACAAAAAATTGTTCAAATTGCTCTAAGCACTATGGGACTCAACATCTGGCGTCATCAGTCCCTAGACTTAGAACTACTCAAACCTAACTAACCTAAGGACATCACACACATCCATACCCGAGGCAGGATTCGAACCTGTGACCGTAGCAGCAGCGCGGTTCTGGACTGAAGTG
Organism: Schistocerca americana; assembly: GCF_021461395.2. Lineage (NCBI taxonomy): Eukaryota > Metazoa > Arthropoda > Insecta > Orthoptera > Acrididae > Schistocerca > Schistocerca americana. Next base: position 928,141,872 of record NC_060119.1, on the reverse strand, counting down.
CCTAGAACCGCTCGGTCACAACGGCTGGCAAAGCGGAAACATATCATATGCTAATTCACATTACGGACGATAGTGTGTGTAGAGTAATCGTGACAGGCGATCATTGAAGAGGATTGTGACAAAAGAGAAGGGAACGACAGCTGTAAGCGTCACTGCAGGACTAAATGCCGCACTCGTGAACCCTCGAAGCACCAAAACAATACGAAGAGATCTTCGTAAGTAGGTAATTGAAGGGCGTGCTGGAATTGCAAAACCACACATTAGTGGTGCAAACGCCCAAAACAGGGAAACGTGGTGCCCGAGCCAGAAAACGTTGACTATGGAACAATAGAAGAAAATCATTTGATCGAATGAGTCTTGTTTCACACACTTTCCAACTTATGGCCGAATTTACGCCCCAAGAGTGAAACATGGCGGGAGTTCGGTGATGATTTGGGCAGCTACAAAGTGTTATCCATGGGCCCCATGGTTCCTCAGCATGGTCGCGTTACTGCCAAGGATTACGTGACCATTTTGGCTGAACAGGTCGTCCCATGGTATAATGTTTGTTCCTCAATGGTGATGCTGTGTTACAATATGGAAAGGGACCTGTTCACACAGCTCGCGTCGCTGAGGAGAGGTTTTGTGAACACGAGAATGAATCGCCGCATCTCCCTTGACCACCAGTCATCAGGTCTCAATACTGCTGAACCTTTGTGGGCTACTTTGGGGAGAAGGGTGTGTCGTCGCTACCCACCTTCATCACCGTTACCTGAACTTGCTAGTATTTTGCAAGAAAAATGGTATAAGATTCTCTTGAAAACCACGTCCATTCTGAGACGACTGGAAGCTGTCTTGAATGCCAACAGATTTCCTACTCTACAGGGTGTTCATTTTAACTGAGGTTATAATACCTCAAAAACTACACATGGATCAAAAAAAGTAGTAATCCCCACATTTTTGTCTCGGAGGAGGACATCCAATGATACCACACTCGACGTCCCACCGCACCACGTGCGTGGGTTGGGGGAGGACAACTTTGAAGTCTTCAATGGGAACCGCTGTTTTTATTGCAGATTACTAGTCTACGGTAGAATTTACATACGTTTTGTCTGAAGCAATTTCTCCGTTTCGTCAAAGATGGCGCTGTAATCGGACAAATAGAAATGGGTACACGATCGTAACTTACGACATGCTATTCAATGACCTCGAATATCCAATGCCACGTGGAACCCCACTCCCTTGCTGCGAGGTTAGACCAGGCCATTATTTCATAACTTCTAATTGGCAACCCGATTCGCAACGTTGTATTCCTCAGACGTATAGAAGAGAGGACTACTCGAGGCGCCACAGCGGCCGTGGCTCAAAGCGAACGCTACTCTACTTTTCCAGTTAAAGTAAATGTTCAAACGTAGTACCACGAACTTCCAACACACTTAGTGATCCACTTTCAAATGATCGTACACAGGACAGAAGCATATCTGTGGGAACGTCAGCACGGGTGTTGCTGATGAGGTCGACCCTGTCTCCACTGCGTGTTGGCAACTGCTTGTACACCTTGTCTTTTAAATTCCCCCACAGAAAGAAATCCGGCGACTCAGCGGGCCTGTTTATAGGGTCACCTCTGCCAATCCACAGACCAGTATAACCGCGGTCCAATACCTACCGTTCTTCAATTTCGTAATGCGCTGTGCGACCGTCATGCTGAAACAAAGTAAATTGTCGAACTCCACGGCAACATCCTTCAGTATACTGGCAGTTACTCATCCAAAAACGTTCGAGGTTTGCGTCCATTCGACATGCCGTCGATAAAATACGGACCAATGAATTTGTTCCCCATGATGCCATACCATACGTTAACTGAACAAGGGCGTTGACGGTCAGCTTGTCGTAACCAGTGAGGATTGTCTACACTCCAGTAATGCATATTATGCCGGTTGACGCTACCATGATTTATGAAGGTAGAGTATCGGAAAATAACACCTCGGCAAAGGACGTGGGGGTCGTTTGCATTTGTTGATGTGCCCGTGCATCGGCGCCATGAAGTTCTTGATGCAATGACACGTGATATGGATGATACTTATAACGATGCAGTATTGTGAAAATACAGTACTACCTACGCACATACCGGAATCGCTGAGTAATTGCCCGGCGATTATCCGTGGACTGTGGTGCATTAGCTTCTCCTTTAACACGTTTGCTTCGTTTCCTTTCGCTGGTCTGTACGTTGCCATCAGACATAAAGTCGCTCACAATCCTGCAAAAGAACGAACAAGAGCAATTTTTTTCTGGAAAACACTCGACATACAAGGCAACGGCAGCCCCAACATTTCTCCTACATTCTCCGGAAATCAGGATCATTTCAGTGTTTTCTTCTGTAGTTGGAACATTCATCGTCCACTTGCACATCTGTTCTCCAGATGATAGGTAGATCTTCAGTCCATAAACACTGTGCAAGTATTGTAATGTGTAGAGCCGCTATCTGTTCTGCATCTGCACGATATGTGAGCTCTGGCTCAGTGCCCTCCCTGTTATGATACGTCGTAGTTCGCTACATGGCCACGGTGGCGCGTCGAGTAGTCCCCTTTTCGATATATCGGAGAAATACAACATTGCAAATGCAGTTTCTCACGAAATTCCAATCTCCAACTTTCTCCTCCGAATGCGAAAATATTTTGTTGACACCGACCTACATAGGGAGAAAGGATCACCACGATAAAATAATGGAAATCAGAGCTCGTACGGAAAGATATAGGTCTTCATTCTTTCCGCGCGCTATGCGAGATTGGAATAACAGAGAATTGTGAAGGTGGTTCGATGAACCCTCTGCCAGGTACTTAAATGTGATTTGTAGAGTATCCATGTAGATGTAAATGAAGATGTAATTTGAAAAGTTCCTCTGTTTGTTATTAATAGAAAAGAATTTTTGTTCGCAGAACCGTATTCATGGAGGACAAACGAAATATTTTTTCGTTATAGCTTTCCCAGACCCACGTCAGAGGCTACACCGTACATAACTACACAATTTATGTGAGACAAATAAGGCATAGAAAACATTCAAAGAATCCAAAATAATAAAAAAGAAAGAAATCTAAGGAATGCTATAGTAGTCATAGTTAGGACAAATTCAGTCTCCGAATGTGATCCACTAAATGTCTAAATCATGATGACATGTTGTAGAGAATACTGGTACGAAGCTTCCATTGATTATCCCGATCTTTCCAACAAACAGAGGCTGGACCTTTGCTGTTCCTAGTAAATAATTTCTTGGACAAACTGTAATCTTAGAAAGCTATTTCCAACTGGTCAGTAACGCAAAATAGTTGTTGTCTTCAGTCCAAAGACCGGTTTGATGCTGCTCTCCATGCGTCTGAATCCTGTGCAAGCCTCTTCATCTCCGAATAACTACTGCAATCCACATCCTTCTGAATCTACTTACTATATTCATTTCTTGGTCTTTCTCTACGAAATTTGCACCCCACACTTCCCTCCCATATGAAATTAGTGATCCCTTGATGTCTCAGAATGTGATCTACCAACCGATCGCTTCTTCTAATTAGGTTGCACTACAAATTTATTTTCGCCCTAATACTATTCAGTACTTCCTCATTAGTTACTTGATCTACCCATCTAATCTCCAGCATTCTTCTGTAGCACCACATTGCAAAAGCTTCTATTCTCTTCTTGTCGAACCTGTTTATCGTCCATGTTTCACTTCCACACATGGCTACGCTCCACACAAATACTTTCAGGAGAAATTTCCTACGATTTAAATCTGTATTCGATGTTAACAGATTTCTCTTTCTCACGAACACTTTTCTTGCCATTGCCAGTCTACATTTTATATCCTCTCCACTTCGGCCATCATCGGTTATTTTGATGCACTAATAACAAAATTCATCTACTACTTTAAGTGTCTTGTTTCCTAATCTGATTCCCTCAGCATCACCTGATTTAATTCGACCACATTCCATTATCCTTGTTTTTCTTTTGTTGATATTTATCGTATGTCCTCCAATCAAATGGTTCAGATGGCTCTGAGCACTATGAGACTTAACTTCTGAGGTCACCAGTCCCCTAGAACTTAGAACTACTGAAACCTAACTAACCTAATGACATCACACACATCCATGCCCGAGGCAGGATTCGAACCTGCGACCGTAGCGGTCGCGCGGTTCCAGACTGAAGCGCCTAGAACCGCTCGGCCACTACGGCTGGCTGTCCTCCTATCAAGACACTGCTCTTCCAAGTCCTTTGCTGTCTCTGTCAAAATTACAATGTCATCGGCAAACCTCAAAATCCTTATTTTTTCTCCTTGAATTTTAATTCCTATTCCAAATTTTGTTTGGTTTCCTTTACTGCTTGCTCAATGTACAGACTGAACAACATCGGGGATAAGCTACAATCCTGTTCCACTCACTTTTCAATCACCGCTTCCTTTTCATGTCGTTCAACTCTTGTAACTGCCGTCTGGTTTCTGTACAAGTTGTAAATAGCATTTCGCTCCCTGTAATTTATCCCTAGTACCTTCAGAATTTCAAAGAGAGTATTCCAGTTAATACTTTCAAAAGCTCCCCCAAGGCTGTCAGTAGTTCCGACGGAATGTCGTCTACTCCCGTGGCCTTGTTTCGACTTAGTTCTTTCAGTGCTCTGTCAAATTCTTCTCGCAGTATCATGTCTCCCATCTCCCCTTCAACTACGTCTCTTCCTTTTGCTACGATATTGCCTTTATCTTAAAGTTCATGCCCGTTGTAGAGACCCTCTATGTACTTCTTCCACCGTTCTGTTTCCCCTTCGTTGCTTAGAACTGATTTTCCGTCGTCTTTTCTCCAGAGGCCTCTTTAATTTTACTGAAGGCGGTATCTGTCTTTCCCCTAGTGACATATTCTTCTATATCCTTACATCTATCCTCTAGCCATTCCTGTTTAGCCATTTTGCACTTCCTAGCAATGTCATTTTTAGACGTTTTTGTGTTCTCTTTCGCCAACTTCATTTGCTGCATTTTTGTATTTTCTCCTTTCATCATTTAAACATAAAAGCTCGTGTGTTTTCCAAGGATTTTACCGGGTCTTGTCTTTTTACTTATTTCATCCTCTGCTACGTTCATTATTTCATCTCTGAAGGCTGACCATTCGTCTTCTACCGTATTTCTTCCCCCGTTCTAGTCAGTCGTTGCCTAATGCTCCATCTGAAATTCTCAACATCTTCTAGTTCTTTCAACTTATCCAGGTCTCATTTCCTTAATTTCCTGCCATTTGCAATTTGTTTACTTTCAATCTACAGTTCAAAACCAATAAATTGTGGTCAGAGTGCCCATCTGCCCCTAGAAATTTCTTACAATTTAAAATCAGGTTCCGAGGTCTCTGTCTTACTATCTGTAACCTTCCGGTTTCTCCAGTTCTCTTCCACGTATATTACCGTCTTTCATGATTCTTAAACCAAGTGTTAGCAATGACTAAATTATGCTCGATGCAGATTTCTACCAGGTGGCTCCCTCTGTAATTCCGTTACCCCAGTCCATATTCACCTGCTATTTTTCCATCTATTCCTTTCCCTGTTATTGAATTCCAGTCCTCCATCGTAATTCAAGTTCGTCTCACTTAACTACCTGAACAATTTCTTCTATCTCATTATACATTTCTTCAGTCTCCTCATTGTCTACAGAGGTAGGCGGCATATTTTTATTTATTCGTGTCAGAAGCCTCACCAAGCTACATGTGATGATGTGTAGAACATTCACACATAAAATGTATACAAAGAACACAACATATAATTGTAGATATAAAACAATATAAAGATTATATTACATTAAATATAAAAACAGGAAATACACATCGTGATTTGAAGCTAGAGCGAAACGTATCTTGCCGAGGAACGGGCGACGTCTGTTGCATTTGACTTTGTTGCCATAAGGATGGCGTATAAACTGCTGTGGTGGGTGGGAGTTTCGTATAGATTTTTCTATGATAATGCGTTCGCTCTGCTGTTCGTAGTAGCTTACCCACATTCCTATTTTGTTATTCATTATTAAATCCGTTCCTGCATTACCCCTATTTGATTTTGTATTAATAATGCTGTATTCATCTGACCAAAACTCCTCTTCCTACTACCATCGAACTTCACTAATTCCCATTATATCGTCAACCTCTCCACTTCTTATTCTAAATTATCTAACCTACCTGCCCAATTAAGGGATCTAAGACTCCACACTTCGATCCGTAGGACGCTAGTTCGGTTACTTTTGATGACGACATCCTCCTGAGTAGTTCCCTCGTGGAACTCCGGAAGAAGGACTGTTTGGCCACCGGAATATTTTACCTAAGAAGATGCCATCATCATTTAACCACATAGTAGAGCTGCATGCACTCGGGCAAACTTACGGCTGTAGTTTCCCCATGTTTTCAGCCGTTTGCAATACGAGCACAGCAAGGCTGTTTTGGTTGATGTTACCAGACCAGATCTGTCAATCATCCAGATTTTGTCGTTGCAACAGCTGAAAAGGCCGCTGCCCCTCTTCAGGAACCACACGTTTGTTTGGCCTCTCAACAAATACTCATCCATTTTGTTTGCACCTACGGTACGACTATCTGTATCGCTAAGGCAAGCAAGCCACCCCACCAACTTCAAGGCCCTTGATTCTTGGGGTGGGACGCGAAATAGTACCACCAAGAAAACTTCTGTTTACTTACTCGACTTCTAAAGTGTCATTTCACCAGTTAGACTGAGGCGGAGTTGTCAGACAATAGGACGAGTATATGCCAGGATGCATTAAGGATCAGTAAGAATGTTAAGAGTCATGTTGTTACGGGAGACTGAATATGTGAATGCAGACGGCTGGCCAGATTATTTAGTGATGTGTCTCGTACATGTGGTGTTCTGCAACTTGTAAACACTGAAGTTTGTCATGTCACATACGAGTATTGATAACTTAGACTGCCCAGTAAAGTGCACTTTTTTCACTGAAATAGTATCAATTTTGTTCCCATTTTCAGCAGAATCTTTTATATATCACTTTGTTTTAGCACATGCTAAAGATATTTGCTGAAAACCTTCAGCTAAATCTTCAACCCTGTCAAACAGCATGTAACTGGTGAGTTCCATGAATGTTCAAATATCTTTGCCATGTGGTAAAAAAAAGTGTATGTAAGATGTCACTGAAGATGCGCATTTGCCCTTTATTAGTCCGGCAATAAAATGCAAAACCATTTTAAAAAGTGAAGGCGTGGCAGGGGTCCATTTATGGACTGCAGAGGTTGACTATTGAATCTATGTGTTGAGATTGTGGAAAGTGTGGTGTCACCGCCAGACACCACACTTGCTAGGTGGTAGACTTTAAATCGGCCGCGGTCCGGTAGTATACGTCGGACCCGCGTGTCGCCACTGTCAGTGATTGCAGACCGAGCGCCACCACACGGCAGGTCTAGAGAGACGTACTAGCACTCGCCCCAGTTGTACAACCGACTTTGCTAGGAAAGGTTCACTGACAATTACGCTCTCATTTGCCGAGACGATAGTTAGCATAGCCTTTAGCTACGTCATTTGCTACGACCTAGCAAGGCGCCATAGTATTTGATAATTAATATTGTGAAGCTTGTACAGTAACGAGAGATGTTCTCCAATTGTGGATTAAAGTTAAGTATTCCAAGAACTACGTTCTTTTCTTTATAGGATAATTACTTTACCTTGTTCCAGACCTTACGCCAATCTGCGTGAGCTTAACGCGTGCCTTTCGGCTACCTCCGAGTGGCTTGGCTGTCTTGCCACGCCACTACAGAAAGTATGGAGCTGATGTAAGGTAAAAAGTTTGGTGGAGGAGATAGAGAGCTTTTACAATCCGGTAAAGATATTTTGATGGGGAAGGTACCCAGCGAAGCGAAAAGTGTGACATTTTAAGATTTTATTTCATTTGTAGGATTCTAAATGGGAGAAGAAAAATCTGCACTGGAGAGAGTAACAGAACATTCAGTTTAAGTTTATAGGTAAGGGGAGTGCGGAGGAACGTAATTCACATATTCGATCTCTTAGTAGTTCCAGTCTACCGCCAGTTTATCGTCGGGTCGCTGGTACACGAAATTTGCTGCCGTTGGGACAGGCAGCTTACGTCCAAAGTGCTCATTGTCGATGCTATCACCCAGCCTGCTAGCAAGGGCGAAGCTGTCTGAACGTGGTATGCGACTTCTGCAGGATGAGCGTCGTTGAACTCTACCTCAGACAGATTAGTGCGACAAGTACTCGAAAGAATTTCAGCGATGTGTCAACAACTTCACTATCGGACAAAGTTATCTTTCCGTCAAAGAGGACAGATTCGCGCTAAGGCTGCTTGATCCGTGCAGCTGCTACGCTTTGTATCGGAGTCAGTTTTATTCCTCTGTCGCTCACGCAGTCATTCACTGTGGGCTGAGCCCTTTTCTCCACCTTCATATTTCTTAAGATGTCTCAAGCTCTGAGCATTATTCTTTTCCAAGATGTCTCCAGAACGATTTCAAACATCAGCACATAGAGCTAAAGAGCCACCTAGATAAACAACTGGACTGAACTGAAATAATACAGTATTAAGAAAGTACACTTTACAAAATCACTTCCAGTTTCTATTTCCGTGTCGTGTTGGAGTGAATTACTTGAAGATCCTGTAGATGAGTTGATAGTTCGGCAGCGAACGAAGTATATCTGTACAGTGCAAGTTTTTGCAACGGCTCATGTACAGGTTGTTTCAAAAATGACCGGTATATTTGAAACGGCAATAAAAACTAAACGAGCAGCGATAGAAATACACCGTTTGTTGCAATATGCTTGGGACAACAGTACATTTTCAGGCAGACAAACTTTCGAAATTACAGTAGTTACAATTTTCAACAACAGATGGCGCTGCGGTCTGGGAAACTCTATAGTACGATATTATCCACATATCCACCATGCGTAGCAATAATATGGCGTAGTCTCTGAATGAAATTACCCGAAACCTTTGACAACGTGTCTGACGGAATGGCTTCACATGCCGATGAGATGTACTGCTTCAGCTGTTCAATTGTTTCTGGATTCTGGCGATACACCTGGTCTTTCAAGTGTCCCCACAGAAAGAAGTCACAGGGGTTCATGTCTGGCGAATAGGGAGGCCAATCCACGCCGCCTCCTGTATGTTTCGGATAGCCCAAAGCAATCACACGATCATCGAAATATTCATTCAGGAAATTAAAGACGTCGGCCGTGTGATGTGGCCGGGCACCATCTTGCATAAACCACGAGGTGTTCGCAGTGCCGTCTAAGGCAGTTTGTACCACCACAAATTCACGAAGAATGTCCAGATAGCGTGATGCAGTAATCGTTTCGGATCTGAAAAATGGGCCAATGATTCCTTTGGAAGAAATGGCGGCCCAGACCAGTACTTTTTGAGGATGCAGGGACGATGGGACTGCAACATGGGGCTTTTCGGTTCCCCATATGCGCCAGTTCTGTTTATTGACGAAGCCGTCCAGGTAAAAATAAGCTTCGTCAGTAAACCAAATGCTGCCCACATGCATATCGCCGTCATCAATCCTGTGCACTATATCGTTAGCGAATGTCTCTTGTGCAGCAATGGTAGCGGCGCTGAGGGGTTGCCGCGTTTGAATTTTGTATGGATAGAGGTGTAAACTCTGGCGCATGAGACGATACGTGGACGTTGGCGTCATTTGGACCGCAGCTGCAACACGGCGAACGGAAACCCGAGGCCGCTGTTGGATCACCTGCTGCACTAGCTGCGCGTTGCCCTCTGTGGTTGCCGTACACGGTCGCCCTACCTTTCCAGCATGTTCATCCGTCACGTTCCCAGTCCGTTGAAATTTTTCAAACAGATCCTTTATTGTATCGCTTTTCGGTCCTTTGGTTACATTAAACCTCCGTTGAAAACTTCGTCTTGTTGCAACAACACTGTGTTCTAGGCGGTGGAATTCCAACACCAGAAAAATCCTCTGTTCTAAGGAATAAACCATGTTGTCTACAGCAAACTTGCACGTTGTGAACAGCACACGCTTACAGCAGAAAGACGACGTACAGAATGGCGCACCCATAGACTGCGTTGTCTTCTATATCTTTCACATCACTTGCAGCGACATCTGTTGTTGAAAATTGTAACTACAGTAATTTCGAAAGTTTGTCCGCCTGAAAATGTACTGTTGTCCCAAGCATATTGCAACAAACGGTGTATTTCTATCGCTGCTCGTTTAGTTTTTATTGCCGTTTCAAATATACCGGTCATTTTTGAAACACCCTGTAGCTAAAGTGATAACAAATATGAAAGGAAAACACGTTGAGCAAGTTGTGAAGGAAAACAAGGAGAAATATAGAAATGGAATGAATGTCAGAGAGAAAAAATAAAAAGTTTGAGGTTTGCCGATGACGTCGTAATTCTGTCGGAGACGAAGAAGACTTAGAAGAGCAGCTGAATGAAACTGACAGTGTTTTGAATAGAAAGAAAAGTAAAACGAAGATAAAACTGAGTCGAATTAGATAAGGGGAAGCTGAGGGAATTAAACTGGGAAATGAGACACTGAAAGTGGTGGATAAGTTTTGCAATTTGAGCAGCTAAATAACTGACGATGGCGGAAAAAGAGAAGATGTAAAAGACAGACTGGTTTTTCTGAAAAAAAGGGAAATTTGTTAAAATCGAATACAAATTTAAATATCAGGACGTTATTCTGAGTGTACGAGAGTGAGTCAATAAATAAGACCGAGCGATGTGGCGCAGTCGTTAGCACACTGGACTCGCATTCGGGAGGACGACGGTTCAATCCCGCGTCCGGCCATCCTGATTTAGGTTTTCCGTGATTTCCCTAAATCGCTCCAGGCAAATGCCGGGATGGTTCCTCTGAAAGGGCACCGCCGACTTCCTTCCCCGTCCTTCCCTAATCCGATGAGACCGATGACCTCGATGTTTGGTCTCTTCCTCCAAACAACCCAACCAATAAATAAGTCGTAAACACTAGAATACCGCTTATCGTTTTATTCCACGGTCAATAGCTGATGATCCGCAGTCAGGGCGAAATGGCGAATGTTCTATGAGTGTGTATCCGACCAGAACAACGCGATTTTTGTGAGCCGAGGGACTGTCTGTGTGGTGTCACCGCCAGACACCACACTTGCTAGGTGGTAGCCTTTAAATCGGCCGCGGTCCATTAGTATACGTCGGACCCGCGTGTCGCCACTGTCAGTGATAGCAGACCGAGCGCCACCACACGGCAGGTCTAGAGAGACGTACTGGCACTCGCCCCAGTTGTACAGCCGACTTTGCGAGGAACAGTTCACTGACAAATACGCTCTCATTTGCCGAGACGATAGTTAGCATAGCCTTCAGCTACATTTGCTACGACCTAGCAAGGCGCTGAATTCAATTGATATTGAGATTCTATTAATGTATCATCAAGAGCGATGTTCTACAAATGTGGATTAAAGTTAAGTATTCCAGAAGCTACGTACTTTTCTTTATAGCATTCATTACGTATCCTGTTTCAGACCTCACGCCTGTCTGCGTGAGTTTAAGCGCGTGCCTTTCGGCTTCCTCTCATTGTGTCTAGGCTGTCTTGTCTAGACACAACAGTCTGCATAGCGAAATTCGACCCATATATGGTTAGAGCTGTATTTCAGGGAAATTTGTCTTCAACTGGATGCAGGAATTCAGTAAAGGACAAAAAAAGTGACAAACACGGAGCATCCTCGCCGGACTGGTTATCCAATGATCGTACGATGGCTAATCGGAAACTAAAGTCCAATACGGCGCGAGAAGGAAATCACAGTGAAAATCCGATGTAGCTTTGCACAGATGGGTTGGGCAGTGTCTCTAGTACGCCCGCCGATCGCGTCACGTAGCTGTTTTCAGTTCTGAGCGCAAATGAGCACGTAAAGATGCTTAGATCAGTAGTGTCTCCCGCCAAGTATGAAGGCTTGGTGAGAGATCTCACCTGATGTCATATAGTCCACATAACGTAACTGTCATGCGTTTCCTTTTTTATGACAACCCTCGGCCGCACTCTGTAGCAGCAATGAAGATGTTCCTGCAGCATTTTCGATGGAAAGCGTTTGATCGTCTACTATACAACGCGTACTTGGCTCCCTCTGATGTTCTGACCTGCTCATATGAACCGCTGGCTATGAAGACAACATTCTGGCACAGAAAACCAACTACAAAAAATTATTCAAATGGCTCTGAGCACTATGGGACTTAACTTCTGAAGTCATCAGTCCCCTAGACATGGAGCTTCTTACACCTAACTAACCTAAGGACATCACACACAACCATGGCCGAGGCAGGGTTCGAAGCTGCAGGATGCGAAGCAGCGCGGTTCCGGACTGAAGTGCCTAGAACCGATCGGCCACAACGGCCGGCAACTAACTACAGACCAGATCAAAGAACTGGTGGAAAGCGCAGGCGTCTGTCTTCTATGACAAGGGTATTGGAAAGTTGTACAACGCTACGACGAATATCTAAGTCGGAGCGGCTACTATGTAGAGAAGTAGCTGTAAGTGTAGCTAACTGTAGCAAATAAAACATTTTTGATTTTGACAGTGGTTTCCACTTCCCGATCGACCAGACCTTATTTTCCGAATATCTATAGTGCATTATTTCCATGTCTATGGTATTTCGGTACCCCAGGACACATCGGTCTTGCTAGTTGCAGACTTTTAACTTCTACTGTAACGAAATGATAAGTGTTTAAGTTTACGAGGAGTATGTTGAAAACGAAAATAAATTTCAGGTTGGTACACGCGCCTCTGACATCTCTGCCCCAGTTTGCTACTTACGTATTGACTCACCCTAGTGTTTGTCTGGAGTGTAGTTTTGTACGGAAGTGAAACGTGGACGATAAACAGTTCAGACAAGAACAGAATAAAATCTTTCGAGATGCAGCGTTGCCGGAGAATGCTGAAAATTAGAGAGGGAGATCGATTAACAAGTCAGGATATACTGAATCTAACTGGGAAAAAGAAAAATTTATGGCACAACCGGACTGAAGGGATTGGTTGATAGGACACATCATGACGCATCAAGTCTGGTAACGAACGGAGGTAGGTGTATGCTGATGGGGGAGGGGGGGGCGGAAGGGGGGGGGGCTGAAAATGTGGAGGGAGACCAAGCCAAGTCTTGTCCACTGTAAGCAAGTTTAACTGGTTGTAAGTTACAGAGGTTGTGCAGAGATTATGAGACTTGCTCGGGACAGACTAACATGCATAACTGCATCCCTCCAGTTGTCGTACTGAAGACCGCAGTTGGGACAACGATAATTAAAATTTCTATCTCTACTTTCCCAGTCACATTTTATTCAATCATTCATTAATGAGCACAGTTGAAGCGTGGGGAGAGTGACTTGTTGTACGTGAGTTGACATTTGTCTAATTTTAAATTCATGATCGTTGTGTGGTGGATACGAAGGAGGCTAAATAACATTCGTAGTTTCTACGCTGAAACAGAGACCTTGAAATCTTTGAAAAACACTTTTCCGAGATGTAAGGCGTTTTGCTTCGAATTCTGTCATTAATAGTTTTCAACATTTCTATTACGCTTGCTCGCGAATCAAAGAAGCCTGTGACCACACGCAACACGTCTGATTAAAGAAAAACATCGAAGCACTTCAGAGGCGCGCTGCCAGATTTGTTACGGTAGGTTCGATAAACACGTGAGTATTACGGAAATGCACCGTGAACTCAAATGGGAATCCTTTTCCTGAAGAACTATTGTAGTCCAGTCAACGAAGGAAAATGAGGGAAAAAATTGTGTAGACGCAAATTTTTGTACAGTGGTAGGAATTCATGACCGGTGTAATGTGAGCGTGGGAAGAAATTTAAAGGTGGTTTTTTTTCATATTTTTGCTGAACATCTCGAAAACCACGGCTTATAGCGAAAATATTTCCGAGTACAAAATTAACATAGCATTGCTAGAAAAAAAAGGTACAGTTTGCTGGCTGCAGAGCACCACACATACGAGATACCTGTCACTGTACAGAGCGAGGAGGCGGAGTGGTTAGTACACTGGACTCACTTTCGGGAGGACGACGGTTCAGACCCGCGTGTGGCCATCCTGATCTAGGTTTTTCATGATTTCTCTCAATCACTCCAGGAAAATGTAGGGATGTTTCCTTTCAAAGGGCACGGCCGACTTCCTTCCTCATCCTTCTCTAACCGGTTGGGGACCGATGACCTCGCTGTTTGGTCTCTTACCCCCAGATCAACCAACCAACCTGTCACTAAGAAATGTATACAGTAAGCCAACACATTCGTATTTGTATTTCCTTCCCTCCAGCTGCCACCATCAGAACGATGACCCAGAGGTACGGATAACATCACGGCCCCAAAAAATGGTTCAAATGGCTCTGAGCACTATGGGACGTAACATCTGAGGTCATCAGTCCCCTAGAACTTAGAACTACTTAAACCTAACTAACCTAAGGACATCACACACATCCATGCCCGAGGCAGGATTCGAACCTGCGACCGTAGCGGTCGCGCGGTTCCAGACTGACGCGCCTAGAACCGCTCGGCCACACCGGACGATCACAGCCCCACACCTCGTGAAGTCCTCGATTAGTAACTAACAAATACAGTTGATCTTTTGTTATGGTCACCACGTTGCTGTGGGCGTAGAGAGCCTCCACTCTCTAAAAAAAAAAAAAGAAAGAAAGAAAGAATGAATCTACCACCATCCCTCACAGAAGAACAAGAAGAACAACGACTCAACAGTTTAGGGCACAGTGTATACTCAATTTCACACGAACGGAGTAATGATAGAGTTGCGGCACGTGAAATCCGTCTTCCACGAGAGTGCGTACGCAACGACAGATTCGGACGGCCCTAAGACGCAAGGGTCCCAAAAACGACACAGATGCCTACAACATGGAAGAAGACGATTAGAAGACCGTTTTCACACCGTTTTCTGGCACTGTAACGTCAAAAATTGGCAGACTACTGTGAAGACACCACATAAAGCCAGTTTTCTGCCCACCAGCCAAAATTCACTGACGGAAAAAAAATCGCATCACTATGAAGGAGTTGTGCGACACAAATTAAAATTGGTAGGCGTGTTTCAACATCTCAGAAATGATGTCTGTTCAGATTTCGCGCCAGTCGCATAAGAGTGTCGCCAGTACTGCCACTGTGAGGGAGCAAATCAGTTTTGCTTTAAATACAGGCTGTAACGGTGGTGAGCGTTAGTTACCTTTGAGACTGGACGTGGTTGGTTAATGATAGTCAAGAATGCCTTGAAGGCGACAAAAATGCCATTATCAATACCTCACTGAGTTTGAACGAAGTAGTGTAATAGGGCTACAGGAATCTGGATGTTCCTTCTGCGATACTGCAGAATGTAGCCGTGTACTTGACTGTTGGCAGTCACAGTCACGAAAATGTACGGTCGCAAGAAGACCAGGCTTCGGATGGCCATATGGTACTACATCTACATTTATACTCCGCAAGCCACCCAACGGTGTGTGGTGGAGGGCACTTTACGTGCCACTGTCATTACCTCCCTTTCCGGTTCCAGTCGCATGTGGTTCGCGGGAAGAACGACTGCCGGAAAGCCTCCGTGCGCGCTCGAATCTCCCTAATTTTACATTCGTGATCTTCTCGGGAGGTATAAGCAGGGGGAAGCAATATATTCGATAACTCATCCAGAAACGCACCCTCTCGAAACCTGGCGAGCAATCTACACCGCGATGCAGAGCGCCTCTCTTGCAGAGTCTGCCACTTGAGTTTGCTAAACATCTCCGTAACGCTATCACGCTTACCAAATAACCCTGTGACGAAACCCACCGCTCTTCTTTCGATCTTCTCTATCTCCTCCGTCAACCCGACCTGGTACGGACCCCACACTGATGAGCAACACTCGAGAATAGGTCGAACGAGAGTTTTGTAAGCCACCTCCTTTGTTAATGGGCTACATTTTCTAAGGACTCTCCCAATGAATCTCAACCTGGTACCCGCCTTACCAAAAATTAATTTTATATGATCATTCCACTTCAAATCGTTCCGCACGCATACTTCCAGATATTTTACAGAAGTAACTGCTACCAGTGTTTGTTCCGCTATCATATAATCATACAATAAAGGATCCTTCTTTCTATGTATTCGCAATACGTTACATTTGTCTATGTTATGGGTCAGTTGCCACTCCCTACACCAAGTGCCTATCCGCTGAAGATCTTCCTGCATTTCGCTAAAATTTTCTAATGCTGCAATTTCTCTGTATACTACAGCATCATCCGCGAAAAGCCGGATGGAGTTTCCGACACTATCTACTAGGTCGTTTATATATACTGTGAAAAGCAACGGTCCCATAACACTGCCCTGTGGCGCGCCAGAGGTTGCTTTAACGTCTGTAGACGTCTCTCCATTGAGAACAACATGCTGTGTTCTGTTTGCTAAAAACTCTTCAATCCAGCCTCACAGCTGGTCTTATATTCCGTAGGCTCTAACTTTGTTTATCAGGCGACAGTGCGGAACTCTATCGAACGCCTTCCGGAAGCCAAGGAAAATGGCATCTACCTGGGAGCCTGTATCTAATATTTTCTGGGTCTCATGAACAAGTGAAGCGAGTTGGGTCTCACACGATCCATGTTGATTCCTACAGAGCAAATTCTGGGTTTCCAGAAACGACATGATACGTGAGCAAAAAACATGTTCTAAAATTCTACAACAGATCGACGTCAGAGATATAGTTTTGCGCATCTGCTCGACGACCCTTCTTGAAGACTGGGACTACCTGTGCTCTTTGCAATCATTTGGAACCTTCCGTTCCTCTAGAGACTTGCGGTACACGGCTATTAGAATGGGGGCAAGTTCTTTCGCGTACTCTGTGTAGAATCGAATTGGTATCCCGTCAGGTCCAGTGGACTTTACTCTGTTGAGTGATTTCAGTTGCTTTTCTATTCCTTGGACACTTTTTTCGATGTCAGCCATTTTTTCATTTGTGCGAGGATTTAGAGAAGGAACTGCAGTGCGGTCCTCCTCTGTTAAACAGCTTTGGAAAAATGTGTTTGGTATCTCAGCTTTACGCGTGTCTTCCTCTGTTTCAATGTCATCATCATCCCGGAGTGCCTGGATATGCTGTTTCGAGCCACTTACTGATTTAACGTACGACCAGAACTTCCTAGGATTTTCTGTCAAGTCGGTACATAGAATTTTACTTTCGAATTCACTGAACGGTTCACGCATAGCCCTCCTTATGCTAACTTTGACATCGTTTAGCATTTGTTTGTCTGAGAGGTTTTGGCTGCGTTTAACTACAGAGAGGGAAGACCATCATGTTCGGCATATAGCTCTGGCGCATCGTACTGCGCCTGCCGGAGCAATCTGAGCAGCAGTTTGCACCACAGTGACACAACGAACTTTTACAAACAGGTTACTTCAAGGAAAGCTCCGAGCAAGGCGCCTTGTAGCGTGCGTTCCACTGAGCCCAAAGCATCGCATTTGGTATTTCAGTGATGTCAAGCGAAAGCTCAGTGGAGAGCAGGGTGAAGGGCGGTTGTGTTTCCAGATGAAAGATGGTTCTGCCTCGGTGATAGTGATGCTCCCGTGTTGGTTAGAAGGAGGTCAGTTGGAGGGACCGCAACCAACCCGTCTGTATGCTACATACACTGGACCTACACCTGGTCAGGGCTGCGATTTCGTGTGACCCCAGGAGCACCCTGACTGGGAATTTGTACGTCAGTCTGACGGTTTGACCTGTTCTACTGACATTCATGAACAGCTTTTCAGGGGGTGTTTTCCAACAGGATAACACTCGCCCACATATCGCTGTTGGAACCCAACATGCTCTACAGAGTGTCGACATGTTGCCTTGGCCTGCTGGATGTTCAGAGCTGTCTCCAATCGAGCACGTATGGGAAATCATCAGACAACAACCCCTGCGTCATCCACAATCCGCATTAACCGTCCGTGAATTGACCGACCAAAGTGCAACAAGCATGGAACTCCATCCCACAAACTGACATCCGTCACCTGTACAACACAAAGCACATTTTTATACCTGCATTCAATATTCAAGCGGTTTCTCCGGTTATTAATGTACCAGCAGTTCACATTTGCAATGACTTATCTCGTACTTACATTAACCTCTGATCTTGCAATGTTAGTCACTTAAATATGTTACCTAGACAAATGTATTCCCGAAATTTCATTACTCTAGGTTAATGACTTTTTGGTGGGTACGAGCCTTATTAGGGACACTGAAAGACTACCTGTCTCTCAAAAAAGCGAGGATGTACCAAGTTTCATGTGAACGTGGAGAAACTTATAATAGACAACCTATCGGCACCATCGAAGATCGATGTACAGAACATGAGCGCCAGACTCGCTTACTGCAGCCGAATAAGTCTGCAACAGCGGAACACTGCACGGAAAATGGGCTTAAAATGAATTACCAGCAACCGAAAGTCCTGGCTGCCACGGATAAATACTGGGATTCTTTTTTTTTTTTTTTTTTCAAGGAAGCAACTGAAATCCGTGTGTCTGGTAATAATTTAATCAACAGGGACACGGGCTTCCAACAGAGCAAGGCATGGGAGCTAATACTAAGCTATATGAAAGCAGAACGATACATCCGGGTGCGTGATACGACAGGAACAGCGGGCGGCAGGCAACTGAGATTCTCTCACACACACACCCTCTCGCCACCACCCCACAACCGCACTCCCCACTACCGAGTACAGCGCGGTCGGCAAGGCTTTAACTCCAGGACGGCAAGCCTAAATACCGGCAGCACGCAGCAGACACATCATTCCACCAGAGCCATCTGATGATGACGGAAACATCGTGGACCTTTGACGATTGGCTCCGGCAGTACACCCGAGAAACTGGGAACCAGCATATACGCCTGAAAAGCCTCAGATCATATAATATTTCGGTTCTTGCAAACTGCACAGACGTTATCCTGTATTGCTCGCTTCGTTGGACTAGCAGAATTCTGAAGGAAAGGATTTAATAAAGAATGCAGTTACACTAAGATAGATATTGTTTCCGCATCAAGTCTTTACATATATAACCTACAGGATGACCACAGAGTCCCATTACCCCCTGTCGTATGCCCACATATTCACAGACGGTCGCATTGTAATAACGTGGATTCATGGCAGAGGAGCACTTTTATGTGTGACTATTTTTATAACTTATTCCAAAATTTGTGTGCACACCATCGTTTTCATATCAGTATGATTCTCCTCCACGTACAGTGTGAAAGTGCAGTTCGAACAGCAACCTTAAGTTCGTCCACTTTTAATTTTTTTTTATCTAAAATTTAAAAAAACCTCTCTCACACAGGTCTGATTTAGCTTCACTGGTCAGGATAGTAAAAACATGCGTATATTAAGGGAATTTTCATTCACAAAGCAGGCTTATCACATTCACACAGTTCAATACTGTTCTATCCTGATTAAATTGAGCTTAACTTAAATTCCATAAGGCAGTGAAGCAATTTCGAAGTCTCGGTGCGACGAAAATTGTCAGTCGATCTCCTGAAAACATTTGTAATAATTATTAACTTTCGGTGATCACATGGGGAAGACCGGAGATCTGCTGGTAAGACCGTGCTAGCCTATTTATTTGAAGTAACTGGATATCTTGAGCATACAAAACGGCAGGTTCGTGCAATGTAAATCAGACGTTCCCCACTGATCCCGTGCAACACAGCGTAGCAAACAGACACTGTCAATAACAATCAGTTAAATAATACGCGAACACACTTACTTTAGTTTAGTTCATGTATTAAATTCCTTCTTCTCATACAGAATCTCATCAAGATGGCGACTAGCTCAACAATACATACATATACATCCTCCTTCTTTCACGGCTAATCGGCAAGATCTCCTTCATTCTTTTCATAAGAGAAAACATAGATAGCAGAGAAGCTATTCCATGGAGTAAATGGACGCTCCAAGGAATAATAGTGCTTGAAACTACTTTGCATTGATAATCATCGTATATTAAAGTTTAGGAATCGGTAAGATAAGAAGAGATATTTCGAGATATGTACTGAGTTATATAAGTTATAAAATTTCTGAAAATATCGCGGATAGACCGCTGCAAGAGACATTACACACTGTGTCGTAACGTGTGGCAGCAGCTTTGTGTTTAATAAACTCCCATGACGTATTTTCTCAAAAGGAAAGGTCAGGACTTTGGGGTGGCCACTTCAAAGGTGCAGGCAAACTGACAGAATCACCTGCAATACATTTATCAGGAAATGCCTCATTGTAATGTTGTTTTTCACAAGAACAATGTTTTCTATATCCTGGATGGCTGTGTGCCAAAAGACCGTTCTCTTCGAGGAAAATATTTTGTTGACACCGACCTACATAGGGACGAACGATCATCACGATAAAATAAGGGAAATCAGAGCTCGTACGGAAATATATAGGTGTTCAGTCTTTCCGCGCGCTGTACGAGATTGGAGTAATAGAAAATTGCGAAGGTGGTTCGATGAACCCTCTGCCAGGCACTTAAATGTGATTTGCAGAGTATCCATGTAGATGTAGATGTAGAATATTCTCTAATGGCAGTAGCACAATAGGCTGGTGCTCCATCCTATTGGAACCACACCTGGCCGAACGGTCCCCGATCTTACAGACGCCAAATAAACCAATCGCGTAACAAGGTGAGATACGCAATGTGATTCACAGCACCGTCAAAGAAATCTACCAAATGGGTTGCAGAATTGCAGCCCAGATCATAGCATGTTGTGGGTTGTGATCTTCATTAAAATGTGGGTTTTCCTTATTCCAGAAATAAATGTTTCTCGCTTTTTCACTGTGGTATATTGCACACCTCCCACTGCACCCCGTGCGTGGGTTGCGGGAGGACAACTTTGAAACCTTCAGTGGGAACTTTGGAGAGAAGGGTGTGTCGTCGCTATCCACCTTCATCATCGCTACCTGAACTTGCCACTATTTTGCAAGAAAAATGGTATAAGACTCTGTTGAAACCACGTCCATTCTGAGACGACTGGAAGCTGTCTTGAATGCCAACAGACTTCCTACTCTACAGGGTGTTCATTTTAACTGAGGTTATTAAATCTCAAAAACAACACATCGGATCAAAAAACGTAATCATTCCCACTTTTTTGGGTCGGAGGCGGATATCCAATAATACCACACTCGACCTCGTTTTTTATTGCAGATCACTATTCTACGGTAGAATTTACATACGTTTTGTCTGAAGCAATTTGTCGTCACAGATGGCGCTGTAGGCGAACAAATAGAAATGGGTACATGATCATAATTTAAGACATGCTATTCAATGCCCTCGAATATCCACTGACATGTGGGACCCCACCCCCATGCTGCGAGGGTAGAACAGGCCAGTATTTCATAACCTCTAATTGTAAACCACATTCGCAACGCTGTATTCGTCGGATGTACAGAAGAGAGCACTAGTCGAGGCGCCACTGTGGTCGCGGCTCTAGGCGAACGCTACTCTACTTTTCCAGAAACACTTTCGCCCTTGAAGGACTTTGTAAAGACGTCGAGGTATTCTGTCCTTCCCTTTATAAGAGGTTGCTGTGATAGTAGATGATGTCAAGTTGCAGTACAAAATACACTATTGGCCATTAAACTTGCTACACTAACAAGAAATGCAGATGATAAACGAGTATTCATTGGCCAAATATATTATACTAGAACTGACATGTGATTACATTTCCACGCAATTTGGGTGCATAGATCCTGAGAAATCAGCACCCAGAACACCACCTCTGGCCGTAATAAGGGCCTTGATACGCCTGGGCATTGAGTCAAACAGAGCTTGGATGGCGTGTACAGGTACATCTGCCCATGCAGCTCCAACACGATACCACAGTTCATCAAGAGTAGTGACTGGCGTATTGTGACGAGCCAGTTGCTCGGCCACCATTGACCAGACGTTTTCAGTTGGTGAGAGATCTGGAGAATGTGCGGACCAGGGCAGCAGTCGAACATTTTCTGTTCCCCGAAAGGCCCGTACAGGACCTGCAACATGCGGTCGTGCATTATCCTGCTGAAATGTACGGTTTCGCAGGAATCGAATGAAGGGTAGAGCCTCGGGTCGTAACACATCTGAAATGTAACGTCCACTGTTCAAAGTGCCGTCAGTGCGAACAAGAGGTGACCGAGACGTGTAACCAATGGAACCCCATACAATCATGCTTCCAATGTGCGTTCACCGCGATGTCGCCAAACACTGATGCGACCATCATGATGCTGTAAACAGAACCTGGATTCATCCGAAAAAATGACGTTTTGCCATTCGTGCACCGAGGTTGAGTACACCATCGTAGGCGCTCCTGTCTGTGATGCAGCGTCAAGGGTAACCGCAGCTGATAACCCATGCTGCTGCAAACGTCGTCGAATTGTTCGTGCTGATGGTTGTTGTCTTGCAAACGGCCCTGTCTGTTGACTCAGGGATAGAGACGTGGCTGCGCGATCCGTTACAGCCATGCGGATAAGATGCCTGTCATCTCGACTGCTAGTGATACGAGGCCGTTGGGATCCAGCACGGCGTTCCGTATTACCCTCCTGAACCCACCGATTCCATATTCTGCTAACAGTCACTGGATCTCGACCAACGCGACCAGCAATGTCACGATACGATAAACCGCAATCGCGATAGGCTACAATCCGACCTTTATCAAAGTCGGAAACGTGATGGTACGCATTTCTCCTCCTTACACGAGGCATCACAACAACGCTTCACCAGGCAACGACGGTCGACTGCTATTTGTGTATGAGAAATCGGTTGGAAACTTTCCTCGTGTCAGCACGTTGTAGGTGTCGCCACCTGCGCCACCCTTGTGTGAATGCTCTGAAAAGCTAATCATTCGCATATCACAGCATCTTCTTCCAGTCGGTTAAATTTCGCGTCTGTAGCACGTCATCTTCATGGTGTAGCAATTTTAATGGCCAGTAGTGTACTTTGCTAACTCCACAAATTCACAATGATTTTTGCACCAAAAACAACTGAAAGATAGTTCGTGATCACTTGAAATTACAAGCACAAAGTTTACTAGCGTGTTACAAGAGCTGCAGGAAGGGTCACCCCGTACGGCTGTAGGGCGGCGTCCGTGAGGAAGTGGACCGCGTGGAGAAGCGTAGGCACGACTACAGTGCGAAGCAGAGGGGAGCGTCGCGGCTTATCTCGGCGAGTTCCGTCAGATACACTACGAGGGTAGCCGGCTCCTGGCCCGGAACTGCGAGAGTAACTGAACTGCGCTGTATTGGCGCTGGAACTGGCCTGCTGGAGACTGTGTACCCAGCTTACGTACCCAGCAGGCGTGAGCCGTCCTGACCCCGGCTTATGCGTTGGTTTAAACCTTGACTGTTACTCTGCGTTTGGTTTCCCGTGGTTATTGCAGTTATGCTGTGGTTCTTCCTCTTTCTACGTGTGGCAGCAGCGATGTGTATCGATATTCGCACCTTGTACTATCTTTGGTGTGGTGCTCTTAGTTTCCTGCTAGCCGGTGTGCGGCAGTCGGTCGGTTGGTGTGCATCAGCCAGGAAATCTCCGCGCGGCGCAGTGGGCCGGGCCCGCTGGCTGTCTCTGCGCAGTGTCGGAGTGTGTGGGAGCTGTCCCGATTGCTACGAGGTTCGTGGCTCACCGACCCAGGACATCAAAGTTGAGTCGCGATTTAATTACCGAAGCCAGTCTGTTCACATTGTGCCGTTGGCTTTCATGGTTGTCTGTTGGGGGTATTCCCGTGAGCAACAGCCATTTTTCGAGTTGGCGAAAGTTTGGCCACCATCCGGTGAAGTTTAACTGTATTTTGGTTATTTGAAGTCCAAGTGCACCAGCGGAATTTTCTGCCTTGTGGCCGTTAGCGTTCCGGTTACCTGCCCTGGCCGCTGACGTAAAATTCAGACGGCGTGCTTTCCTCACGTGTTGTCGCTGTCCAACTCGTGTGAGTAGTTTTGACAGCTTATGCATACTTGGTTGTGGGCGGCTATGCCTTTTACGTTTTAGCTTTGGAGTTTCTTGATTACTGGTCGGGTGGAAAGCGAGTCGTCTTGTCGGCGGGTCCGTTGACTGTCTCTTGGTTGGGTGGTGGTGGTTTTGGGGAAGGAGACCAGACAGCGAGGTCATCGGTCTCATCGGATTAGGGAAGGACGGGGAAGGAAATCAGCCGTGCCCTTTGAAAGGAACGATCCCAGCATTTGTCTGGAGCGATTTAGGGAAATCACGGAAAACCTAAATCAGGATGGCCGGACGCGGGATTGAACCGTCGTCCTCCAGAATGCGAGTCCAGTGTTTAACCCCTGCGCCACTTCAATCGGTCTTTGTTGGGTTGCCGGCGTATCGGATATAGTTGGGCCGACTACCTGTCTCCCCTAAGCGAACCATAATGTTTCAAGTGCAGACCGACCCCCAGAAACTTCTGAGCGCCGCTGGCTGTACTGCCTTTTCTTATTGGTGTTTGATTGTGTATTTTAATGGCTCATAGCCGATAGTTTGAATTTGTATGCTTTTAGTTGGGTTAAATAATGGGCCTTCAGCCGTTTTGAAATTGAAAGTTCCTGACTTGTCAAGTGATGCATTGTTTGGGCGTTCAGCCTCATTTAAAATATTTTTATATAAAGCTTTGGGCCTTCTGCCTTTTGAAAATTTATTGCAGTTGTGTTTTTCAATCATGGCCTTCAGCCATCTAAAAATTAAAACTCCTTACTTGCCAAAGCTTTGATTGTTTCGGCCTTCAGCCTCATTTAAAATATTTTTTTCTGGAAAAAGCTTTGGGCCTTCTGCCTTTTGAAAATTTACTGTAGTTGTGTTTTTCAATGATGGTCCTTGTAACGTCTTAAAATTTAAATTCCTTACTTGTTAAATCTGACATTGTTTGGGCGTTCAGCCTCATTTAAAAAAAAATTATTTAAGGATAAAGCCTTGGGCTCTGTGCCTTGTAAAAATTTATTGTAGTTGTGTTTTGAATGTTGGGCCTTCAGCCGTTTTAAAAATTAAAGAGGTTGTGCCCTTAAGCCACAAGATTATGTGATATATTCAGTCGACAGTTAAGCTCGGATATTTGCGCTGTAATGTTTGGGCAACTAAATAAAGTTATATGTGTTCGAGTGTAACTGACAGCCGCTCATTTTTGGCCCCTTTCCACAATTCCAACTACCTGTTCTGTCCTGCGGATTCAACCAGGCGTTTCAAGGCGGAAGTACATTTGCTACCATTTGATGTGCGGACGGTGTCTGTTCTGCGATAGCAGCGCCTCCGGTTTTCCGGCGCGCGCTGCTGGTGTCCCCTGGCGGTGGTTGTAACAAACAGCGCATAAACATACCGTTCGTATATACCAGGGCGTCGTGACATGTGATGCCCGTCTTGTAGGAAAGGGATATGTAATCACTGGAAGGAAGGCACTTGTGGATGACGGTTAGACACGCCCGCATGACAGAGACGTCGGACTGGCAGCGGACATATGAGGCCCACTGCCAATATTCGGGATGATCCGTTCGTTAACGCTACCGCTTTCGTGGCCTGCGGCCGGCCGACAGAACAGACACCACACATTCATATAACTTATTCGCCTCAGTGGGCAATGAAGCCACAACCTGCAGTGCGGATGCACATTTACGTTCGGTCTCCAGCGGGAATCTAAAATTAGCGAGCAAGAAGGACATGGACGGAGGAGACATCGGATGGCTGACGCTAGTTGGAAATGTCAGTCGGCCACAGAGTGCGCCGATATAGTTCGCGCGTTTGCAATAAACGCCGTGTCTGAGAGGCGCAGTGGTTAAGACAACTGCCCAGTAAGCAGGAGATCCCGGGTTCGAGTCCTGCTCCGGCACACTTTAATTATTCTCGAATCAGAAACATACAAATTTACAGTAGCCATACACATCAATAAATATGTACATATATATATACACAAATTGTATTTATATTACATGTGCCCAGTACTTTGCAACCTCCAAGGCGATTGGAGTGGCTTGCAGGAGATCAATCTTCGTGCAGGATGTAGGGCACAAAAGGCACTGGAGCATGTGGCTTGTGGTTTGTTCTTGTCCACAATCACAGGACGTATCTTCTGTTATGAAGCCCCATCTCTTCAGGTTGTCTCTGGATCGTCCAACTCCTGATCGTAATCTGTTTAAAGATTTCCACACCAGCCAGCTCTCGTTGTGTCCAGGTGGTAGTTCTTCAGCTTCTGGCGTCTGCAGGTGAGGTGTCGACTTCTTCCAAAACTCCAGCCTTGCCTTCTCTGGTGAAATGGTGAGCCTCTCACATGTTCTCAGGAAGCTCTTTCGCGATCTCAGCCGTTGCTGTGGTGGATTATGTCCGTGCAGTGGATGCGCACTGTCCTGTTCCACTTTCAGTCTCTCCTTGTTGGCAGCCACTGTTCTGCGTATCCATGGTGGCGCTATTCCAGCCAGGCAGTAGAGCTTATCAGTTGGGGTAGGTCTTAAGCAACCTGTGATCAACCTGCAGGTTTAGTTGAGAGCAATGTCTACTTGTCTGGCATGAGATGACCTGTATCAGACTGCAGAAGCATATTCAGCAGTAGAAAAGCACTTGTATCCACTGATTCTGAACAGAGCCCAATGCAGCTGATATCATTTCGTTCCCCTTACCTTTCCCTTCTCCCCCTCCCCCCCCCCCCTTACCCTCCAATATATTAAATGCAGTACAGTTTGTCGCATCAGTTATTTCTAACATCCATAACATAAACACTTAAAAAGAAAAGGAAATTAATCATATTGAACGACGCGGTGATGCAACTACCTCCCTCACATTCTTCAAGAGTTTCTGACAGTCACTTAGGTTGGTTCAAATGGCTCTGAGCACTATGGGACTTACGTCTGAGGTCATCAGTCCCCTAGACTTAGAACTACTTAAACCTAACTAACCTAAGGACATCACACACGACGATGCTCGAGACAGGATTCGAACCTGCGACCGTAGCAGCAGCGCGGTTCCGGACTGAAGCGCCTAGAACCGCTCGGCCACAGCGCCGGCCAGACACTTAGGGCTCTGAGCACTATGGGACTTAACATCTATGGTCATCAGTCCCCTAGAACTTAGAACTACTTAAACCTAACTAACCTAAGGACAGCACACAATACCCAGTCATCACGCCAGACACTAAGGAAATTGCTCATTAACTCTGCAGTTCGCTCTGAGAAATGGAAGCAATTCCTTGACGAATGTTCGTTTTAAGTTCACTTGAAGTGTATGGATTTGATTTGTACACCTCCTCTTTTAATGTCTCTCAAAGATAAAAGTCGAAGGGGGTTAAATACGAGGAATGATAAAGCCATATCTTGTTCCATATCCTGTTAGTGATAATCCTTTCTTCAAACACGTCATGAATTTCCTCTAATGAGGAGTTGGCTGTATCCGCCGTTGCAGGTTAAATGTGAAACCGCCTCTTAATTTGGCCAGTAAGGGAAACGGTGACGGGCTAGACCAGTGGGGATTTGGCACAGTTCATTCACTGGCACAACACACAAATTTATTTTGCGCAGACTGAATTACATTAAACCAAATATAATTTAACTGAACAGCAATTAATTCGAATTCTGAACAATATTCAGTGATTCAATTATAGCTCGCACACAGTCTCTTTTCTCCAGACCATAAGATAAATGACTAATGACACAAACTCCAAGCCAAATCTAAACAGCCATAAAAGTTACCAAAACTTCACCAGTAGAAGACACTATAAAAAATTTAATAAAATTGAACTGACCACCGCCAAAAAATTCTTATACTAAAATATAAAGAGACCAAAGAAGGAGAACAAATGATTTAAAACCTAAAAACAGACATGGTAGCAAGGCTTACATTGTTCCATAATAATATTCAAATAAGTAAAAAACATGGTTCAAATGGCTCTCAGCACCATGGAACTTAACTTCTGAGGTCATCAGTCCCCTAGAACTTAGAACTACTTAAACCTAACTAACCTAAGCACATCACACACATCCACGCCCGAAGCAGGATTCGAACCTGCGACCGTAGCGGTGGCGCGGTTCCAGACTGTAGCACCTAGAACCACTCCAAATAATTAAAATTTACATTAAATAATGACCGTTCAGATCTCTACTACTAATAAAATGTTTAAATAACCTAAAGAAGCAATAACGTTGTACAAAGGGGTGGCTCTTTCAATTAACAAATAGAATGACAGAATTGCTCCAAAATTTCAACTCAGCTTTAAACAGCACCATTAAAGGCGACAGCTGCACCTGGAAGAAATGACACTGCAGAAGAGGGACAGCGAGAACGAGTTTTCGCTGCTAAAGGTTTGTGCACAGAATCGCACAAACAGGCGGGCTTGTAAGCCGACTGAGCCCAGAATCAGTGAGCCTCAAAAGGATCCGTAAACAGCACCGACGCCAGAGCACAAGCAGTCTTAACAAAATTCTCTGCAACAGACATAAATTCCAGTAACTGCAATCTCAAGTCACAACCAAGATTATAATAATCATTACGCTGCCAGTAGCTAACGCAATA
The DNA here is from genome assembly GCF_021461395.2 of Schistocerca americana. NCBI lineage: Eukaryota > Metazoa > Arthropoda > Insecta > Orthoptera > Acrididae > Schistocerca > Schistocerca americana. The sequence goes on along the minus strand of NC_060119.1, from coordinate 928,113,455 downwards.
TCTTACGAAGCGATACTCGAGATTTAAGACACCAGTTTAAGAAAATTTCAGAATTAGTTATACCAAATCCTGGAGGAACAAATGATTAAGCCAACCGCAAGCCAATTACCTTAAATTTTACGGTTTCTGGGTACGTACGTAGTCCAGGCCAAGCTCGGGACAGATACTGTGTCCTAAAATAAACTAAAATTTTCAAATAAACCCCTTATAATGAAATAAACACACGGTGTACAAGACCTGCAGTAGAAAAACCAGTACATTACTCTCAATGAATGAGACACAGTGTAGCCACGTCGAGAAAGACGGTTAATGTGTCGCCAAACAACAACTACGAATTGAGCAAATGGCTCTGAGCACTATGGGACTTAACTGCTGTGGTCATCACTCCCCTAGAACTTAGAACTACTTAAACTTACCTAACCTAAGGACATCACACACATCCATGCCCGAGGCAGGATTCGAATCTGCGACCGTAGCGCTCGCGGGGTTCCAGACTGTAGCGCCTAGAACCGCTCGGTCACTCTGGCCGGCACGAATTGAGCACACCATTTAACCCAAAAGGTTCAAATTAAACACAAGTCACACGCTTCCTAACACTAACCCCACTATCATTCGTACTTTCACACCAGGAATGAACAGTCTGTGATAACACACTACAGGCTATTAAAATAGCTACACCAAGAAGAAATGCAGATGATAAACGGGTATTCATTTGACAAATATATTATACTAGAACTGACATGTGATTATACACTCCTGGAAATGGAAAAAAGAACACATTGACACCGGTGTGTCAGACCCACCATACTTGCTCCGGACACTGCGAGAGGGCTGTACAAGCAATGATCACACGCACGGCACAGCGGACACACCAGGAACCGCGGTGTTGGCCGTCGAATGGCGCTAGCTGCGCAGCATTTGTGCACCGCCGCCGTCAGTGTCAGCCAGTTTGCCGTGGCATACGAAGCTCCATCGCAGTCTTTAACACTGGTAGCATGCCGCGACAGCGTGGACGTGAACCGTATGTGCAGTTGACGGACTTTGAGCGAGGGCGTATAGTGGGCATGCGGGAGGCCGGATGGACGTACCGCCGAATTGCTCAACACGTGGGGCGTGAGGTCTCCACAGTACATCGATGTTGTCGCCAGTGGTCGGCGGAAGGTGCACGTGCCCGTCGACCTGGGACCGGACCGCAGCGACGCACGGATGCACGCCAAGACCGTAGGATCCTACGCAGTGCCGTAGGGGACCGCACCGCCACTTCCCAGCAAATTAGGGACACTCTTGCTCCTGGGGTATCGGCGAGGACCATTCGCAACCGTCTCCATGAAGCTGGGCTACGGTCCCGCACACCGTTAGGCCGTCTTCCGCTCACGCCCCAACATCGTGCAGCCCGCCTCCAGTGGTGTCGCGACAGGCGTGAATGGAGGGACGAATGGAGACGTGTCGTCTTCAGCGATGAGAGTCGCTTCTGCCTTGGTGCCAATGATGGTCATATGCGTGTTTGGCGCCGTGCAGGTGAGCGCCACAATCAGGACTGCATACGACCGAGGCACACAGGGCCAACACCCGGCATCATGGTGTGGGGAGCGATCTCCTACACTGGCCGTACACCACTGGTGATCGTCGAGGGGACACTGAATAGTGCACGGTACATCCAAACCGTCATCGAACCCATCGTTCTACCATTCCTAGACCGGCAAGGGAACTTGCTGTTCCAACAGGACAATGCACGTCCGCATGTATCCCGTGCCACCCAACGTGCTCTAGAATGTGTAAGTCAACTACCCTGGCCAGCAAGATCTCCGGATCTGTCCCCCATTGAGCATGTTTGGGACTGGATGAAGCGTCGTCTCACGTGGTCTGCACGTTCAGCACGAACGCTGGTCCAACTGAGGTGCCAGGTGGAAATGGCATGGCAAGCCGTTCCACAGGACTACATCCAGCATCTCTACGATCGTCTCCATGGGAGAATAGCAGCCTGCATTGCTGCGAAAGGTGGATATACACTGTACTAGTGCCGACATTGTGCATGCTCTGTTGCCTGTGTCTATGTGCCTGTGGTTCTGTCAGTGTGATCATGTGATGTATCTGACCCCAGGAATGTGTCAATAAAGTTTCCCCTTCCTGGGACAATGAATTCACGGTGCTCTTATTTCAATTTCCAGGAGTGTATTTCCACGCAATTTGGGTGCATAGATACTGAGAAATCAGAACCCAGAACAACCACCTCTGGCCGTAATAACAGCCTTGATACGCCTGGGCATTGAGTCAAACAGAGCTTGGATGGCGAGTACAGATACAGCTGCCCATGCAGCTTCAACACGATACCACAGTTCATCACGGGTAGTGACTGGCGTATTGTGACGAGCCAGTTGCTCGGCCACCATTGACCAGACGGTTTCAGTTGGTGAGAGATCTGGAGAATGTGCTGGTCAGGGCAGCAGTCGAACATTTTCTGTATCCAGAAAGGCCCTTACAGGACCTGCAACATGCGGTCGTGCATTATCCTACTGAAATGTAGGTTTTCGCAGGGATCGAATGAAGGGTAGAGCCTCGAGTCGTAACACATCTGAAATGTAACGTCCACTGTTCAAAGTGCCGTCAGTGCGAACAAGAGGTGACCGAGACGTGTAACCAATGGCACCCCATACAATCACGCCGGGTGATACGCCAGTATGGCGATGACGAATACACGCTTCCAATGTGCGTTCACCGCGATGTCGCCAAACACTGATGCGACCATCATGATGCTGTAAACAGAACCTGGATTCATCCGAAAAAATGACGTTTTGCCATTCGTGCATCCAGGTTCGTCGTTGAGTACACCATCGTAGGCGCTCCTGTCTGTGATGCAGCGTCAAGGGTAACCGCAGCTGATAACCCATGCTGCTGCAAACGTCGTCGAACTGTTCGTGCTGATGGTTGTTGTCTTGCAAACGTCCCCATGTGTTGACTCAGGGATAGAGACGTGGCTGCGCGATCCGTTACAGCCATGCGGATAAGATGCCTGTCATGTCGACTGCTAGTGATAAGAGGCCGTCGAGATCCAGCACGGCGTTCCGTATTCCACTCCTGAACCCACCGATTCCATATTCTGCTAACAGTCATTGGATCTCGACCAACGCGACCAGCAATGTCACGACACGATAACCCGCAATCGCGATAGGCTACAATCCGACCCTTATCAAAGTCGGAAACGTGATGGTACGCATTTCTCCTCCTTACACGAGGCATCACAACAACGTTTCACCAGGCAACGCCGGTCAACTGCTGTTTGTGTATGAGAAATCGGTTGGAAACTTTCCTCACGTTAGCACGTTGTAGGTGTCGCCACCGGCGCCAACCTTGTGTGAATGCTTTGAAAAGCTAATCATTCGCATATCACAGCATCTTCTTCCAGTCGGTTAAATTTCGCGTCTGTAGCACGTCATCTTCGTGGTGTAGCAATTTTAATGGCCAGTAGTGTATTAAACATCGACCAATACCGTGCGCCAGAACTAATATCAGCTGATAGTTATTTGCCGTGCGGCTGATCCCGGAGGAGGTTCGAGTCCTCCCTCGGTCATGGGTGTGTGTGTTTGTCCTTAGAATAATTTAGGTTAAGTAGTGTGTAAGCTTAGGGACTGATGACCTTAGCAGTTAAGTCCCATAAGATTTCACACACATTTGAACATTTTTGAGTTATTTGCCTCAAGGAAGGTGAGAATTAATAACAGATAGGTAGGAGTACTTAAACACACATAAATACTACACTGCCAACGAACAGGTAAAACAATTGACTGGCCATACTCAAATTTCCATTTACCACTTGACAACATTGTTGTAGATTTGTCCAAACCACAACAGCAAACAGCAAGCAGGCAGCGGCTAAGCTAGATTTCTATTTCTAAATACATATTCGAACTGTTGCGTGTGGTAATGCATAATGACAAATAGTGGGATGTGGAGAGTAACTATTCATATGAAATGATATTCCAAGACAACGATTTTAAAATGAAGTACATATTCAAAAAGACAGAGTAATACTTCGCTTAATCTTCACACATAACATAGGTCTGAACAGTACTATGCTTAACAAAGTGAACAATGATTTATAGAGGGTACAATGTTAGCAGATTATTTCTATGAAATTCAAAGAGCTTAATCACTGAACATGTTAATGCATGACTCAGGGAAGTGGGGTGGTCTTTCTCTCAGCTCTGAGCAAGTTAGCTAGCTGACAATAATCGTTCGTAGATGCGCAGTCCTGCAGTCTTACCTCAAACTCCTTCTCTTCAAAAATAACAGCATTTTTCAAAATTTATATCCTTTTCACCTTCCAATACACATATCATATTCATCCACGCTGTCCTTTGCAATATTCGTCACCTAACAGACATCATCACAAGTCAACACAGCACTACTGAATACATCCATCACATACCACACTTCAACTAAGAATGTATCAAACTGAACAGAGGCAAAGACCGTGGCACAACAAGACCAAAGAGTGTTTAACAGTAACGTAACCTGCTCACTCTCTGATGTGCACATCGATGACCAACAAGAACAAAATGATATGACCGCCTTACACAGTTGCAAAGAGCGTTTTTCTCCCATTGTAAAAGTGTTGGTTTTTGCAGGGACGGTTTCTGAAACCTTAGAGTGAAATCGTGCTGAATATTTCTCACAGATTTTCCTGTATGCAGTCGTTCGTTAGCCTAAGTGCTCATTACGACCTGTTCCTCCATGGTGTAAACGAGGGGTGGCCAAGAAATTGGCTGCCCAGCCGTTTCCAGGCACGAGTGCTGCGGCGCTCAGCCTGGTTGACACATTTTCCCCACCGACTCGCCAAGCTGTCCGAACGTGTCGAGGGTTTAATTGTTTGGCGTGCTGAAGACATGTAATCTTTATCTGGTGCAGACTGTCGGCATATGGGCAGAATCAGACAATTTCCCAGATTTTCTCACTCAGGTTGCCACGTAATCGTAACTTCTTTAGTTTCATAATCGGAAAAAGGTTTTTCACACACACACGTATATTGATCGAAATATTTTAGCACTTCCGCAACCTCATTATGGAGGCGTGGAAACTCTTCCTGGTGATACAATGTAGGCATCATGGTTATATTTAACGTCAAAGGGATTTGTCTTTAAAATGGCAATTCCCTTGCAGATCAGTCAATTACATCTGCACATGCACAGGTGCGCTTTCAACTGAAACGGCAAACGATCTCGAAAATAGATGTAAGATTTTGATGTTGCTGAGCAACAGCCATACAATTATTTTTAAATGAACACATAGCTATTTGATTATATTGTTGTTTATTTAATTACGACCCAGGTTTCGGCATTTTATACCATTTTATAGTGACTGATTTTGTCATTAACACATATTGCAGGACATCAAGCTCAAAATAGGCCATAAATTAAGAAAAAGATGATGATTTTACATCTGGTATTTCGTGGAGAGCGAATATTTTTCCTAATTTACGCCCGGTTTTGAGCGTGATAGCCTTCAATATATGTTAATAACAAACTCAAGAAGAATATGGTGATTTTACATCTGGCATTTCGAGGACAGTGAATATTTTTCTTAATCTGTGGCAAATATTGATCTTAATGTCCTGCAATATATGTTCGCAACAAACTCAATAACTTGAAAACGGCATAAAAGGCCGAATCCTGAGTCGTAATTAAATAAACAACAATACAGTCAAAGGGCGGTGTGTTCATTGAGAAAAATATGTAAGATTGGCAGTGTACTCAAAACGTTTAGGAAACTATCCTTACAATTCTGTCAAGGTCACAATGAATTCTTCACACTTCGTGTTTTCTTTAACGTCAGTGAACTTAGGAAACGACACCGTGTTTATCAGAACGTGTCCCTTCTACAACGCGATTTTCTTTTTAAACGGTTTCCCCATCGAATCAGAAATTTGTTTTCCACATTGCAATATCTTAATGTGGACAGTGTGCAGTCTAGTGCACTTAAATATGAGATCTGCGATCCATTCCAGACGTTCTAATTTTCATTCCTGTACATCTTTTTTCCTTAATAAATTCAATAATATCGAATTTTTAATCGAAAAATCGTTCCAGACATGCCCCTTGACTTAACCAACGAACTTTGCTGTAATATATAAAGCCTCCAAAAAAATGTTTCAAATGGCTCTGAGCACTATGGGACTTAACATCTGAGGTCATCAGTCACCTAGACTTAGAGGTACTTAAACCTAACTAACCTAAGGACATCACACACATCCATGCCCGAGGCAGGATTCAACCTGCGACCGTAGCGGTCGCGCGGTTCCAGACTGAAGCGCCTAGAACCGCTCGGTCACTCCGGCCGGCTATAAAGCCTCCATACTCTCCGTTGAATTTCATCGAAAACTGTCGCAACTGAGAGTGGGATAATGTTTGCAACTTCAGAAATTTTACCATTCGTACTAACTATTTCTTAACGCGCTCCACGCCTGAAGATTTAGGACTTATGCTTCTTGATGTACAGAATAATGAATCCTGTCTGTTGACAAATGCATATTTTTGCTCTCTGATTGCCAACTAAATCTTTAAATTACTTCTGCATGGTATTATAATGTCATTTCATAGCAAATTTGCAGTACCAATAGCTTAAGCGACTGCATAATACGTAGTGAGAATTATCATCCCTTTATTATGTCATTCCCATTCATTTTTAAAGGCTTGTGATAATAGATCGCTAGCCACACAGTCTCTTTTAGTGTAAACAGACACTGGACATGTGAATGTCCTTCATACTACGAATGAACGTTGAAGGGTAAATAGTGATGACACCATGATCCCGCCGAACTGAAGAGAGGTGCGCCGACCGAAAAATGCGTTGCCGCAGTACTCAATGAAATGTCCCTCTCATCCGGGTACTTCAGAGAAAGATCGAAATTTTACAAACTGTTTTGGGCAGTGGCCAATACAGATTTGAAAAACTTTTTTATAATTACAATAACAAAGAAATCAAATGCACACACTTATTGATACAATGTTGGTCAAAAGCTAAAATTTTCTCACAGTCTATAAAGACAGTCCTGATCGTTCATCACAGTAAAATAGCAGTGTTTTTCTCAACGTCTGAGAAGTAAAAGAAAATGCACGCGGAAGTAGTGGATTTCCATGCAGTCTTGAAGAAGTAGTGTTGTTCTTCCAACGGAAAGATGGTGCTGACTCTTGACATGCAGACAGGTAATGGGCCACAACAGAGCAAACTCACAGCAGAGTCAGTCGAAGTTTTGAAGAATATTGGTAGGTAGGCCATCACAGAGCAGACCCACTATAGCCTTGGTAGAGCGTATGGTGTTGGTGGGCCACCAAAGGTGCAGACCCACTGTAGTCCTTGTAGAAATAATGGTACTGGTGAGTCATCAAAGGTGTAGACCCACTGTAGTCCTTGTAGAGATGGCCAGCACCCATCTGCTGCGACTGTGCAGGTGCACAATCACCATCGAAGAGTCTTGCAGACAATATAGCAAGTCCATGAACCACCACTTGTGCACTCACAAAGTTTCTGGAATTGTCCTTAGAATCAGTCCCTTGCTGAATTATTAACACACGTCCAAACACTTAACAGTCCCAACTTCTCACATATTTTGCATATACTATGACCATCAGAAATTTGATAAACTGGTGTCAATTACAATTTTATAACATGAGAATACAATAACAAAGGTACAAAATACATTATTAAAGAACATAACAATACAAATAAATTTGTAGTAGTACAAGCTTTACAAAAGAATAGAAATAAACAGATACATCAGTGTTACAGGAATTATGACATAAGTGAATATATAAAATAATGAGAATAGTTTTGGAAACATTAATTTCACACATGAGCATTAAAACAGAACAAAATAAATAATGTCTAAACATCTTTACAAAGAAAATAACATAATAAAAGAAAATAACAATATTTGAAAACTTCTACAACATAAATCTTATTAGCTAAACACCTAAAGACAGGAAAAAGACAAATACACAAGGATACATAAACACATAGCGGAATAATACTAAAGGAAAGACAGGGTTCGTTTTCAGGGTAACATTTGGTACTGCACTCCAACCCAAAACTTCATTCCATATATCTTTCGTCTTATTTCAACATTTGTTTCCACCAAAAAAATCCTATCCAAGCATGCTTTCTGTATTTATATGTTCACATATTTCTTACCTCATTATTTATTTTCCATTATCTTACCTCATCATTTATTTCCAAGAAAATCCTACCTAAACCTGTTGTCCCTAACCCCTACTTTTTTGTTCATATCCTCTTTCAAAATACTTTTTGGCCAAACCATTTTCTTATAGCTTCTCAATGCATTTCTTCCAATTCATCACAACTCGTCCTCTTATATAGCCTATCCCATCTTAAGCTAACTCAAATCTACTGAGCTCAGATGCTAAACTAAGGGACGAGGCAATGCTGCAACACAAAAAGCAATGACAAAAAATGCAAATTGGCAAAGCAAGCAGCAATATATATATATATATATATATATATATATATATATATATATATATATATAAGTTAGCATACCAAATGCAACATTATCACTAATATGAGCCAATCTGCAGCAACAAGAAAAATAAATCAGTAGTAAATCTGGCTTAACAGAGTAATACAAACTGAAATTTAGTAGCACTATGCCTGGCAAACAGCAGCAGCAAATGCAATAACTTATACCTAAACATGACAAAGCTCAAGCAGAAAAAATATTACAGTAAAAATGGCCATGTTTAATACCTATGTCACATCTTAACACTAGAGTGATGCATCACTGTAACTTACTCTAGCAGACAAGTTACCAAGTCACTGACAAAAATTATGTACGCAATTCCTGTGAAATGGAAATGTCTTTTTGCGCTCCCTCGTTTTTTTGGAAGTAGATCATAAAATTATTCTTTACTGGGTCTGTAGACAGAAAATAGTAATATTAGTACATCTATTAAATTTTATTTTAACCAGTGCTGCAGAGCAGCTAGAAACTAGATATTAAACAAAATAAACAATCTCTCAACTAGAACGACAATAGATGTAAAATGTTTCTCATCATTTCATTAGGCATTTTAGTAAATATCATAAATTAAGAGCTCCACAGCATAATCATATGTTTTCAATTTTGAGTGTGTCGTATTTGCGATGCTTTCTACAAAGAAATGTCAATAGCGAGGATAATGGCCTCCTTTTTTCTCCACCTGTGCCTCTGAAAGGCACACACTAATGGCTTTTTTTCCAGGTGACTGTCGCGCAGCTGGGTGCCCACGACGCATTACGTGAAGGTGGTCACTTAATTTTCTTACTGAAATATTTACGACACCAGTTTGCACTACGGTGACAGTCTCATATAAAAATTTCACAGGACGAGAATTTGCGTTGCAAATCTGTAGAAACAAAATCCTGTAAATATAACAGTGTCCAAAAAATTTCCGCCGGCATTGTGATACATTCACGCATTTACACACATTTCATAACTCTTAAAGTACGATTCTTGGTTTCCAACATCCTTTTTCACAAATCAGAGTCCCTAACCACTACTCATTATTCCTTGCCTTATTACACATATACATATTCGTCGACACTTCTTCAATATTTCATCATAATAAATACATAGCATAATCAAATTCCTCATATAGCATCAGCTTATTGATCATAAACATACCTCAAAAGCATAATACACATTGTCGTCGTAATAATAACACCATAACACCTCAGCCAAATATCAAAAACGTCGTAGCTTTCTGCAATAATTTCAAAACCTAAAAAAAATTCTCTGCTCATTTCAATAGTGTCATCTACCTCAAACGTACTTTAAAAATCATGATCCCATACCAAATACATAATTCAAAGCTCTCATAGTATCACAATGGTTCCGAAAAAATATGAACATTTCACAAAGTACAGACAAAATACAATTTCATAAGTGTGAAGTTATCCAACTGTGTAACTACGTAAACATCTGTCACTGATGTAGTAAAATAAATGTTTGTCTCTCCCAGTTAAATGATCAGATAGCTGCATAATTCTGTGTTAGAGAAATATGGTACCGATGAGTAAAGTTGTATAAGCAAATACCATATTAGCTAGGGCTCCTTGTGCTTGCCACACACATGGTACACAAAGTAAGTGTGTACCCCCCTGAGGATTAATGTAATTATACCCTCAGGTGTTACAGATTACAGCAATGGAATGAAATGTATCACGGAAAACCTTCGTATCATTGTAATTCAAAGATCTTTAAAAATAAATGTTTTAAATACAAAATTAATCACTCAAATACATGTACTGTAGCGCTAAACTGTGCGTCTTGTTGTAAGATAATCTCTGTCATTACTTAAGGGTAAAAAGTGTGTCAAGTGTCGTAATTATCGTCGTCTGTAAGCAAAGTTCCGTGGAAGTCAATGTACTTACCTCGTAATAAACAAAAGTGAAATGCTATGCATATAGATATCGTAGTTATTATGTACAGTACCATGATCAAGAAAGTACTACACTGTGACGTATTGTTGTGCTACAAAAAAGGCTGAAACATGTTTTACTTTCCAGAAGAATTCAGAAAAACTGTGCAGATATAAAGCAGATACAGCACAAAAGCAACAATGTAAACTGTGTCACACATTAGTAGCGTCGTGATATAATCGTGAAGCTGTCAAAGAAACCAAATAGTAAGTTATCTTTAATCTCACAGAAAGTACTTCAAATAAAAAATGTCTTTTCAACTAACCAAAGTGTTGCATTAAAATCTCATTAGCAGTATATGTTCTAAGTATGTAAGCCTTATAGTCGTTACGTGCTCATGCAACTAACAAGCAAGAATGTACAAATAACAACACTGTGTCGTCTTCACTATAACAATGCATTCGTAATTTCTGTTTAAATAAGTTCTCTTGGTTCTTGACTGGATATTTAACTTCAAACATCGTTGCATGTTAACAGTTTCTAAGTCTGACAAAGCATACTAGTAACGTGAAGTGAAAAATTTTATGCCAAAGACAAAGTTAAAAAGCCGATTATCTTTCAATAAACGGTTTTACATGCGAAATGTGGTGCAATCTTTTACCCTTTCTAGTGTGCAGAGTTTCATCTTCAAAGCAATTATCATGTTGTATATGTCGGTAAGGAATACTGGAATTTTTCTCAAAGTTAGCGTCTGTATTATTTTTCTCTGAGCCAGCCGGCGCACGTGGCTGCCTGCAGTGCGAGTCATTGTCTGTCTCTTTGTTGGCGCGCGTCGTTATTGGGATTAGGAGACGTAACTTCTACAAATTCACCTTGTCGAGAGGGCCCAGCCTTGTTTGAATCCCGCCAGTTCTGATGCAATTCAGGTCTGTCGTTATGATCATATCGTCTGTCATCATGTCGGTAGATTCCATAGTTTCTTTCTTGTCGGTCACGTGGTGGAGAATTTCTCCCTGAATCGTAACTGCGCGCTGGACCGTTGAGTCTGAAGTTATTCTGTCTCCCTTGATAATAATTATTTTGGTTCCCATATTGTCTGTTTCTCTGATTGTCTCTGTGATAGTCACTACTGCGGAGAGGTGATCTTTCCCTGTAATTATTACTACTCTGCCAACGGTTGGCATACGGGTGGTGTCTGTTTTGGTCACGATTTGTGTTGTGAGAATAGCCTTGTCGTGTCCAGTTATTATTTCTTTCATCGCAGAATTGTGACGGATATGACCTGTAATTGTTGTGTTCCTGTTTTCGCGTTCCGCGATTGTCATTGTCAATTTCCAATTCTTGTAACAGTCCCTGAAAAGCTTCAATGTCGTCTTTGAAACGTCCTGCCAAAATAATATGTCGTAAATGTTCAGGAAATTTGATTAAGCAAATGCGGATGAGTTCTGAGGGGCTGAATGGGTTTGACAGCTACTGATTCTTGTGCAACATGTCTTCAAAATATTTCACAAGACTGGAAAATTCAGATTGTTCGAAATGTTTCACCATTATGATGCTATGTTTTACTCGGTCTTGTGTAGCTTGAGACCAATATGCTGAGAGGAAGGCATGATAAAATTCTCCTTCACTGTGGCAATCGTGAATGACCGATCGCATTCTTACAGCTGGTTCATTCTCTAAATAGTCACACATAAATTCTAATCTGTGCTCTAATGACCAGTTGGGAGGAAAACAATGAGAGAATTGATGAAGCCACCCTTGTGGATGAATGTCGTTGCCGGAATTCTTAAATGTTTTTAATTTACATGTAGTAATGAACAGCTTATAGTCAAAATCATCATGTCGGCAAGTCGCAAATCGGTCATTGTTACTTCGTTTCGGCGGTTCCATCTCAAAATTCCGTGTACCTTGCCAGTTTCTTTCATAATTTCCGAAGTCCCTCATGTTATTATTTTGTGGCTGTTACGTATTTCTATGTCCCTCTTCCCATATTGGAGCGCGAGTGTCCTCTGAAATATGTAATTCTTGTATTACCTGCGTCAACTGATCTTGTACTTCCCGGATTTCTCTTTTGTACTGTGTATTGATTTGATTTTGTTTGAATTTTCTAATTTCTTCATACTCTTCTGTGTCAGTGAAGGCTACGGGTCTTGTGTCATTCAGATCATCATCTACCTTTGTAGATAAGTTAGTGAACTGATCCGAAAGTTCGGCTACTTTCTCCGATAGTGAACACATTTCCTCAGTGTGTTTTTCTGAACCAAGTTTCAGAATGTCCATTTGTGTTGAAATCGAATCTACTGTGTCCTTTAAGTTTTCCTGAGTTTTTGCAAGTTGCGTAAGCGAATCGGCAGACGCAATTGAGTCAATTTTAGCTAGCAAGGTGTCGTGATTTTCATTAACAATAGTTTGCAGTTCTTTTATGGCTGCTTCGTGATTCTGTAATGCATTTTCATGCCGAGAAAAAATAGTTTGAAAATGCTCACAAATTTGTGTTTTTACGTCATTACAGACTTTTTAACATTTCGATTCAATGTTATGTAACTCAGTAGTTAAATCTTCACGTGTTTGTTCAAGTGTGGTGTCTAACTTCCGAAGATTTTGTTCCATTGTGTCTAACTTTTGAAGCTTTTGCTGTGTTTGTCTCTGATTTTGTTCCATTGTGTCTAACTGTTGCTGTGTTTGTCTCTGGTGTTGTTCCATTGTGTCTAACTTTTGAAGATTTTGTTCCATTGTGTCTAACTTTTGAAGCTTTTGTCCCATTTGTTGCATTAATTGTAATAACAATGCACTGGTGTCTGAAACATGTTCCTCAGTGCTATTCGGCAATGCATTTGAACCGGCAGTATTCGCATTTTGAAAAGCAGAAAATGTGTCTTGACTTATTTGAGAAAACGGCGAGGACGCAAAACCTGAATCTACAGTATTTGCAAGATTGTGTCCTGTCATTTCGGATTCCTGAGGCAAGCTGTTGCCGACCGATCGATCGATAATGCTTCCCTGTTCACTAATTGTTTCACTGCCTACACCATTATTTGCAGCCCACTCCATTTCCCTATGCACAATTACCAAATTACTACTTTGAACATTAGTTAATTCATTACTCGGCGGCGCTAACACACTGCTTTCGTCTTCACTGTTATTTCTCAGTTCACTTTGGAGCCTAGTATTACGTTTGTCACACGCCATTATTGTCACAATATTTTACACGACAACACAGAAAAACACAATTTGAAGAGCAAAAATAAGAGAACACATTAACATAGCACTGCGCAGCTGCGAAGTACTTGGTGCAAATCTACATGCATACCACAACTGTTTTACTGTACAACAATGAAAAACTACAACTACAAAGGAAATTCTCTCTATGATTACGTGCTAGCAATAAACAAAAGCTACACTAATTACACAAACTACAAGAAAAAATCAGAAGATTCCAGTGAGGTATCCTTGGCTAAGGGTCGACATATGAAACGTCCCCTTTGAAAAATTATACATGACTCTGCTTAAACTGACACACAAAATTTTTAGTGCAACGCAATCTGACTTCCAAAAATCCCTACAAAAGAATGGCCCTGACTAACATTAACCTATACCTTTCACAAATCACTTACCTCACCAAAAATCTTTGTTACTCGAACTACTGCAATACAGCGAGCGCCACTACTGCCAGCTAAATAAAAGATTCAAACTACTGAAGGCACTAACTACTGATAGGCATAGTTAGCAAATGAAAGATTTTGATAGAGAACAAACAATGAATTTACCTTACTAGTGTTCTAAAGTCATAATATATATAGCAGTTCATGACATCCAGTCTTACAAATTTCAAAACTCCGCCATTTCTCTCCCCACATCCACCACTGCTGGCGGCTCACCTCCAACTGGGCAACGCTACGCGCTGTTAACATCCAGCTGCTCAACACTACAATGGCAGACAACAATGCAAACTAGCCACAGACTGCACACAGTACAGCCAGCGATTTTCATACAGAGCGCTACGTGGCGTTACCAATATAAAAACCTAAACAGCCTACTTACAGTATAGCAGCACCTGCAACAATAAGAAACAACCACTCGTTAACATCTGTGTAATCCATGGGGGTAACTGGGCTTGCTCATTACTCTATAAATTATTATTAAATATCTCGGTGGAATTTTAGAGATGTGTGCGACAGTTTATCCGCTATTTACTCTAACAGGAGCATTAGTAAAGAGCTTCCTGTGAGCCTGAGAGAGAAGAGAAATTGGTGGACTGGAGTATGTTCAGATGGCTCAGTGGTCAAATAAGTTGCCTGGGAGAAGCAGGTCAGATTTCTACTCCGTGTTTGAACAAAATTTTAATCGGTCAAGAAGTTTCATTACAGAGTACACTCGTTGCAGAGGTTCACTGTGGCAGCTCGAATACCACACAGACTGTGCGATCGTGCGCCTGATAGTTTCGGAAGCAAAACACCAGTTTTGACAATAACATTAATTCATACCGGAAAAGCACACAAAAACTATCATAATGACAAGGTTCTCCGTTTCTTACTCGAAACCATACAGAAGACAATAAATTAGAAATTAAAATGCTAAAAATGTTCCTACCAAATTTAGTATGAAGGAAATATTAATTTCAGATAACAAAATTATCAACGGTCCACAACGGACAATCATCGTTGGATAAACTCTTAGTTACACTAGCAGCGAGTTAAATAATTTGAAAGAACATGTAGTATGCGATTCACTCGTAGAAAGATCCGTACCCAACAACCGCAAAGTTGTCCAAGTCACACCAATGCCTAAGAAAGGAAACAGAAGTAATCCGCTGAATTACAGACCCATATCACTAACGTCAATCTGCAATAGGAGCTCCGAACATATATTGTGCTCGAACATTATGTATCACCGCGAAGAAAACGATTTATTGACAAACAGCCAGCACAGATTCAGCAAATGTCGTTCTTATGAAACACAACTAGCTCTTTATTCTCACGAAGTAATGAGTGCTATCGACAGGGAACGTCAAATTGATTCCATATTTTTGGATTTCCACAATGCTTTTGACCCCTTTTCCCATAAGCGACTTCTAATTAAATTGCGTGCCTATATGATACCACTCGACTGGATTCATGATTCCCTGTCAGAAAGGACACATTCGTAATAACCGACGGAAACTCGTCGAGTAAAACAGAAGTAATATCTGGTGTTCCCCATGGAAGAGTTACAGATCCCCCTTTGTTCCTGACCTACATAAACGATTCAGGAGACATTCTGAGCAGCCCTCTTAGATTGTTTGTAGATGATTCTGTCATTTGCCGTCATGTAATGTCATCAAGTGATCAAGACGAACTGCAAAGTTATTTAAACAAGGTATCTGTATGGTGCAAAAAAGTGGCAGTTAACTCTAAGCCATGAAAGGTGTGAAGTCATCCACATGAGCGCTAAAAAGAATCCGCTAAATTACAGTTACACGATAAATCATACAACTCTAAAGGCTGTGAATTCAACTAAATACTTAAGGATTACAAATGCGAATAGCTTAAATTGGAACGATCTCGTGGATAAATAACCAAAGACTGAGATTTATTGGCAGAACACTTAGAAAATGTAACAGGTCTACTAAAGAGACTGCTTACACTAAGCTTGTCCGCCTTCTTCTATAGTATTGCTGCGCACTGCGGAAACCGCATGAGATAGAACCGACGGGTGACACCAAAAAGTTCAAAGAAGATCAGCTCATTTTGTAGTATCGCGAAACAAGTGAGAGTGCCATGGATATGCTACAAGGAGTGGGTTCAAATGGCTCTGAGCACTATGGGACTCAACTGCTGTGGTCAAAAGTCCCCTAGAACTTAGAACTACTTAAACCTAACTAACCTAAGGACACCACACAACACCCAGCCATCACGAGGCAGAGAAAATCCCTGACCCCGCCGGGAATCGAACCCGGGAACCCGGGCAAGGAGTGGGGTGGCAGTAACTAAAGCAAGGGCGCCTTGTGGTTGGTTGGTTGGTTTGATGTTTAAAGGGACCAAACTACATGGTCATCGTTCCCTTAGGCGTCTTGTGCTGCGGCTGGACCTCCACATGAAATTTCAGTCACCAACTTTCTCCTCAGAGTGTTGGCAACCACTTACAGAGGGAAAAATGACCATCATAATAAAATATGAGAAAGATTTAAGTGATCGTTTTTCCTGCGCGCTAGTCGAGAGTGGAACGATAAAGAAGTAGCTTAAAAGTGATTCGATGAACGCTCTGCCAGGCACTTAATTGTGAGTTGCAGAGTAATCATGTACGTGTAGACGTAGTTATCCGCCTGTGCTGAAAATTAAAGTGATGAATGGATCTGCATAATAATACAAAATACTTGGCTGTAAGAAGGTTTTGAAGTAATTATGAAGTCGTATGAACAGTGGCGTATTTTCTTGAATTTTGACTTGTCTACCAGAGAAATATTGTCAATTGGAAAGTCTGTTCAAGGGAATTCTATGTAGCAAGTAGTTTACGCCTGAAGCGGTAGAGCATTTTGTGTTAATTAGTGATAAAATAATAGATGCGAGTAATATTGTTTGTTTCTTGCTTTTCCGTCAAGCAGAGCTTAGGATACATAGGTTTTGAGAGGCTGACGGTACTCAATGACCATTCGTGCACCGTTTATGTGAAATAAACACAATTTTTATTTACAGACTAAAAAAGGTGTGCCAGCCGCTGTGGCCGAGCGGTTCTAGCTGCTTCAGTCTGGAACCGCGCGACCGCTACGGTCGCTGGTTCGAATCCTGCCTCGGGCATGGATGTGTGTGATGTTCTTAGGTTAGTTAGGTTTCAGTAGTTCTAAGCTCTAGGAGACTGATGACCTCAGATGTTGAGTCCCATAGTGCTCAGAGCCATTTGGACCATTTGTTAAGTCCCACAGTGCTTAGAGCCATTTTTGAAAAAAGGTATCGTTCATTGTCAACGGGCCATTTAGGTAAATGTAATTTTTTGCATTAGAGAATACGTAAATCAGAGATTTGGCTAATACACTGAAGCGCCAAATAAACTGGTATAGGCATGCCTATTCAAATACAGAGATATGTAAACAAGCAGAATACGGCGCTTCGGTCCACAACGCCTATATAAGACAACAAGTATCTGACGCAGTTGTTAGATTGGTTACTGTTGCTGCAATGGCAGGTTATCAAGATTTAAGTGAGTTTGAACGTGGTGTTACAGTCGGTGCACGAGCGGTGGGACACAGCATCTCCGAGGTGGCGATGAAGTGAGGATTTTCCCGTAGGATCATTTCCCGAGTGTGCCGTGAATACCAGGAATCCGGTAAAACATCAAATCTCTGACATCACTGCGGCCGGAGAAAGATCCTGCAAGAACGGGACCAACGACGACTGAAGATAATCCATTCAAGGTAACACAAGTGCAACCCTTATGCAAATTGCTGGAGATTTCAATGCTGGGACATCAAAAAGTGTCAGCGTGTGAACCATTCAACGAAACATCATCGATAAGTGGTTTCGGAGCCAAAGGCCCACTCGTGAACCACTGTTGACTGCACGACCCAGTGCTTTACGCCTCGCCTGGACACGTCAACACCGACATTGGACTGTTGATGACTGGAAACATGTCGCGTGGTCGAACGAGTCTCATTTCAAATTGTATTAAGCTGATGGATGCGTACGGGTATGGAGACAGCCTCATGAATCCATGGAGCCTGCATCTCAGCAGGGTACTGTTCTAGCTGGTGGAGGCTTTGTAATGGTGTGGGGCGTGTGCAGTTGGAGTTATATGAGACCCCTGATCTCGTGGGGGCCCTACATGATATTAGGGAGGTGTACCAGTTTCTTTGGCTGTTCGGTGTATAAAGAATGCAGTAAAAAAAAAGATTTAAGCTGTACGCAGCCAGTCAGACATGAAATTCGGAAATAAGTCAAAGTTTAGATCGAAAAATAAATCATTATCTGTGAAATAAGTGTCATCTAGAGATAAAGTAAATGGCTAGCAGTGACTTGGCAAAAGAAAAAAAAGGAAGAGACACACTTTAACGACAGTGTGACGATGTTAAGACATTTACACCCTAAAGGAAGTAATTTTATACTTAGTAACGTTTTACAATCTAGAGCTTACTGAACAGTATTTCTTTTTCTCTTTTTTAAAATTTTGCCCTTGCATTAAAATTACCTCTCGAAGTCCCTAAGATATTTTTTTTTATTTCAGCTGACTTAAGTGAGCGAAAAAGGAGCTAACCTAATAGACAGAATATGTGTTACTCACGCTAGTTTAATATGTTGACAAATAAAGCTGATGATATTTCAAAGATTATTGCGCACAGGAATCTACTGGATAGGAACTAAGTTGGAGTGTTAGAATGTTTTAAACATGAAAGTACAGTGTTGAGATTTCCGCTTATGTATCGCATTTTCTGTTGCTTAAAGAATGTGTGACTAAATTGGTTAGTACGTAAATTTGTTATTAAAATAGTGTCTTTTCAAACCAAAGTCTTCATTTTTTCGTACATTTTCAGCAGACTTGACACACGGATATTATGATGTATGACTATAGCAGTATTTGCGTCACTCGTCTTTCCACCCCAAGACGGATGAGACAGATTGTTAGCGAGCGATGACTCACAATTGCGAAACAGCTGCTGCCTTCGGAGTACCCCTAGTTAACACTTCCAGCACCAGCGGCGTCACACCAAGTGAAGACAAATGAGCGAGACGGCTATGTAAAACAAACTATTCTCCACCGCGGACAGCCAGGAATGTAACAGCTTGAGTCAGATGCGGTTCCATGAATACTGGACTCAGTCGGTGCCAGAAAGGAGATAACGCCAAACGCCGGGTTTAACGTTTCGTCAGAGACTCGGCGATGAGGTCATCAGAGACGGGGCGCAAACACGAGCTGAGGAATTTGGATCTGCGGGGGTTGGGAGGGGCGCGGGGTAAAGGGGTGAGAGAAAATATACCACCTCCTTTCAAAGCAACCGTCAACATCTCCGCAAGCAGTGGGTGCTCTATAACATTGTTAGTAATTCCCTTTCCTGTTCCACTCGCAAACGGTGAGAGAGAAATACTACTGTCTATTTGCTTCCATGCTAGCCCTAATTTCTCATTCATTGTCCTCACGGTAATTACACGAAATGTACGTTAGCAGCAATAGAATCGTTCTGCAGTCAGCCGCAAATGCCGATTCTCTAATTTTTCTTCAGTACAGTAGTGCCTCGTGAAAAGAACATCGTCTTCCTTCTAGGAATTCCCATTAGAATTCGTAGAACATCTCCATAATACTCTCTAGATGATCGAACCAATCGATAAAATTAGTAGCATGTCTCTAAATTGCCTCGATGTCTTCCTTCAATGCGACCTGATGGGATACCAAAAACTCAAGCAGTGCTCAAGAATGTGTCACACAAGTCTCCTTTATAGACGAACTATAATTTCTAGAATTCTCCCAATAAACCGAAGACCATTCCCAACAATCGACCTCCTGTGCACGTTCCATTTCACATCGTTTCACATCGTCACGCATATATATCAGCTGGTTATAATTAAAGTGCTGATACTCATGGTGATTCAGTGACGGTTGTAGCTATCGTACGGCAGTGAAACTTATTTGATATGCTAATGCGCTAATGCGGAACCGATTTTAGCTGGAAAAAAATTAGTTCCAGTTTTCGACATCACGTCCAAATCTGGCGCTGTACGGCATCTCAACGACATATCCAGTGCTCATATTGAACAAGTTATGTTCACGGCTATTAATAATCAAATCAACATTATGCCTTCCTCACTTGTTTGACCTTTTCTGCCTGTGTCCCGTTTCTGATCCTTTACATGTAATGTTCCTAATCCATTGCACATGGAACCATGGAACCATTTCTACTCGTTTTTGTTGCATTCACACTACCAGATTCGCACCAGGTAGCCAAAATTGGAACTAATTTTTTTCCAGCGTAAATCGGTTCCGCATTAAAGCTTCAGAATGTCTACCAAATCTCGCTGCCAAACGGTAATTTCAACGTTCACAGGACCTCTGTGGATAGCCGCACTTTAATGAAATGAAATGTCGTGTGGCTAGGGCCTCCCGTCGGGTAGACCGTTCGCCTGGTGCAGGTCTTTCGAGTTGACGCCACTTCGGCGACCTGCGCGTCGATGGGGATGAAATGATGATGATTAGGACAACACAACACCCAGTCCCTGGGCGGAGAAAATCTTCGACCCAGCCGGGAATCGAACCCGGGCCCTTAGGATTGACAGTCTGTCACGCTAACCACTCAGCTATCGGGGGCGGACGCCGCACTTTAATTACAACTCCCCATATCTAAAGGCGGTGACTGTCAAACAGAACTCCACTATCGCTATATTCGAACATTACAGCATTATTGTTCGTACTCATCTGCAGCTACTTACATTTCTCTACATTTAGAGCAAGTTACCATTCATGACACGAAACAGAAATTATAAGTCTTCTCACACAGTCCTAAAGTCACTCGACGACGACACTTTCCTGTACCCTAAAGCGTTATCACCAATCAGCCACAATTTGCTGCTGACCCTATCCGTCAGATCTTTTACTATTATTATTCACGTATGGTCCCAATAGGACCATGCGAGGTATAATCCATCAATGTCACTTTTGATGGTTGGCCTTCCTGTGTGTCAAAATTTGTTTCATCCTTTCAGAACGAAGTCTCTTGCTTTCATCAGACCACGGTGTTCCAGTTCGTTTTCTAATTTCTCTCTGACCAACTTTCCAAGCAAACATCTTATGCCTGCATGTTTTTCTATCTATAATGTCTGTCTGAGTCATACCGCTTACTTCAAGATCTTTCTTAATCGAAGCGATTCATTTACTTGGCTCAGTTTTGTCCTTACTTCTGTTTTCGTAGAATTCTACTATTTGTTTGGTCAACCTAATGGGTGCCATTCTTTTAATGTGCCCATTAAATTTAAGTCTTTAGTTTTCCATATCACCATGCGTATGGTGACTGCGTATTCTTCTATTTCCTTATTACTTCTCACCCTGTAAGTTTCTCAATCAGCAATTTTGGGGCCTAATATTTTCCTACTAATCTCTCTTTCTTTCTTTTGAATTTCTTCAATATCCCCCTTTCTATTTAAAATTAAAGTTTCTGCTCCATAAAGACATTCAGGTTTGATCACAGGGCTGTAATGCCTAAGTTTACTGAATGTAGAAGGTGACTTTTTATTACAAATATTTTGTGTTAATCTGAATGCAGTCGCCATTTTTTGACAGCGGTCTTCGTTTGCAGCTTTTTCCATACCGTTTTCTTTTATGGATTTCTCCCAAGTACTTAAACTGAGAACCCCTTTTTATTTTTCCATATTTTGTGTTCAAAAACTTTGGTGCTTGTTTGTTGCACGCCATATATTCCGTTTTTTCGAATGTTATTTGTAATCCTTCTTTTCCCGCAACTTCTTTAAGAATTTCAATTTATTTTAGAGCTGTGGTATATCCCAAGTTAAAATTGCCAGATCATCTGCAACGGCGAGGCATCTACTCTAACATTACTTCTGCCTAATTGACTGATTGATCTATATTTTGACTCGACGTTTGCTCTCGCCATTCTGTAATTACCTTTTCCAAAAGACAGTTAAAAACTAATGGAGAGAGACCGTCTCCCCGTCTAACACCAGTCTTTACATCAAATGGTTCAGAAATTTCACCCACGAATTTAACTTTAGAGCTAGTGTCAGTTAACGTTTCCTTAATCAGCGTCAGAGTTTTATTATCTAGCCCTTGCTCCTTTAAAATTTGGAAAAGAGATTCGCAGTCAGCTGAGTCTAGGCCTTTTTAAAATCCACAAATATACATACAATGTTGTTATTAGAAATCCTTTGGTGCCTGAGGATTAGTTTTAAATTAAGGATTTGTTCCGGACAGGTTTTGTTTGGACTAAAGCCTGCTTGGTATTCACAAATTAAGGTTCTAACTGTTCTTGGGTTCGATCAAATAAACAATGCGAGAGAATTTTGTATGCGACCGGGAGAAGATAGATTCCTCGGTAATTATTAACATCGGTTCTACCCCCCTTTTTATACAATGGATGAATTAGGGCAGTTTTCCAGGACTCAGGTATTTTCTCAGTTTGCCAGATATGTCCTATTAGTTGAGCGATCTATTGTATAGTGCTAGGGCCAGCAGATGTTAGTAGTTCTGCAATTATAACGTCTTCTCCGGATGTCTTATTGTTTTTAAGTCTCTTAATTTGTTTAATTATTTCGATTTGTCAGGTTCTTTAGAGTAAGGGCTGTTGTTATTAGTTTGCTGTGGTTGGAATTTATTCGCTGGTTCTGGACAGTTTAATAGTTTTTCAAAATAATTAGCGAGTACCTTACAATTTTCCTGGTTGTTAAGAGCCAAACAGGCATTTTCATTTTAGAAGCAAATATTTTGAGGTTGGTAACTAGTTAGTTTTGTTTTGAATGGTTTATAAAAGTTTTTTGTATTGTTCTTTTGGAAGGCCTTTCCGATTTCTAAAAGTTGGACATTTTTGTAGTTTCTTTTAGTCTATTGGATTAATTTAGATGTTTTCTTCTTACAGTTAAAAATGTATTGTACGTATTTTCAGTTTTGTTACTATTCCTATTTTTGAATGCCTCATGCCTAGACTTAACTGTTGTTATACAATCCGCTTTCCACCAAAAGAACAACAGCGGTCCTATCACACTTCCTTGGACCCTCCTGGCCATACCCCTGTCTTTGATGACCACTCGCCGTCCAGGTCAGCATGCTGGGTTCCATTACTTACGAAGTTTTCAAGCTACTCACATAACTGAGAACCTACTCTGTGCTCGTACCTCGGCTGTGTCAAACAAGCTCCTTCCGGAAATCTAGGAATGCAGAATCTGCGTACTTCCTTTCATCATGGTTCGCAGGATTTTGCGAGAGAAAAGGGCAAGCAGGGTTTCGTGCGAAGAATACTTTCTAAATCTGTGCTGATTTGCAGACAGAAACTTTTGTTTCTCAAGGAAATTTGTTATAATCGAACTCAGAAAACGTTTAAGAATTCCGAAGTAAACCGATGTTAAGGAAACGGGTCTGTAATTTTGCGCGTCCGCTCTTTTAACTTTCTTATATACAGCAGTCACCAGTACTTTTTTTCCGGTCTACATTTATATCTACCCCTACATTTACATGTTTACTCCTTGTGAAATGAACGGCAGAGGGTATTTCCCACTCTCCCAGTTATAAGGGATTTTCCCCGTTCCATTCACGTACGGAGCGCGTTAATGACTAGTGTTTAAAAACCTCCGTGCTTGTTGTAATTAATCTAATTTTGTCCTCGAGATTCCTACGTGAGTGATGCATATGGAGTTGTAGTATATTTGCAGAATCATCATTTAAAGCCGGTTCTGGAAACTATATACGTAGGCTCTCTCGGGATAGTTTGCGTCTATCTTTAACAGTGTGCCAGTTCAGTTTTTTCAGCGTCTCTGTAACACTCTCCCATGAGTCAAATATACCTCTGACCATTCGTGCTGCCCTTCTCTTTAGATGTTCAATATCCCCTGTTAGTCCTATTTGATATGGGTCCAACACACTTGAGCAATATTCTCCTATGGAACATTACGGCTGGGTGAGAGATTCGCGATAAATGCAAGCTAAGTAAGAGGCCAATGCCGAAGAGTATTTAGGAACATCACGGAGAACCTAAACATGGATGATAGGATGGGTATCTAACCACTGTCTTGCCGCATACGAGACTAGTGACGTAGCAGTGCGCCATCTCGTCAGTGTGACTGCAAAGAGAAACAGAATGGCATTCGTTACAGGGAAAGAAATGAGGGATCTGTTAGTGTGATTTTGTGTACGTTTCTTTAATAAAAGCCTACAGTCACACTTTTTCACACTCAGCAGTAACTTCAGTTGTGATGACAAAAGATTTCGCGCCACGTTGCCGCTACAAAAGCTTTCCGGGTTTCTATCAGCGTCACTTCGAACACTGTCTGTGATGTTTCGAAAAGAATCCGTCTCTCTGTCTTCTGGCGAAGCTGCTATAGTCTGTATCTGTCTCTTTAACGTGTCGGTCTCAAAATTAGTGAACACGGGTGTTCAGAAATAACCATGGAGTTCTGAGAACAGTGAAATCGGGACTGGGTGACTTTGAGACCAATTGTGGTGTATGCAGTGATGCAGTACGCATTTCCTGACACAGTAACATTTAGATGCTTGCATTGCCGTTTTACACTGTGTGAAAAGATCACCTTCAGATCAAAATGCAACATGGTATTTTTAGCATCGTTGAGGACCATGCGACGTGATAATATATACTATGGCCTCTAATAAATATGATTGTGTCAGAAAAAAAATTCCTTAGCGCAATTGATATCACTTGATTCCTCACTCAGCCGGCCGCGGTGGCCGAGTGGTTCTAGGCGCTTCAGTCCGGGACCGCGCTGCTGCCACGGTCGCAGGTTCGAATCCTGCCTCGGGCATGGATGTCTGTGATGTCCTTAGATTAGTTAGGTTTAAGTAGTTGTAAGTTCTAGGGGACTGATGACCTCAGATGTTAATTCCCATAGTGCTCAGAGCCATTTAAACCATTTGATTCCTCACTCAAAACACTTTCTCAGATTTGTTGGCTGTGTTGGCACAACGTTTTGAAAGTAGACATTAAATTTTTTGTGATTCCGCAGTGTTTTACCACGAAGGAATAATCCGAATGGTACGGAAATGGTGCACATGTACTGACAAACAAATGATTACAATTTCAGAATAATTGGATGATTTATTCAAGAGAAAGAGTTTCACAAATTAAGCAAATCAATAACGCGTTGGTCTACCTCTGATCCTTATGCTCCAAACGTCCTCAATTATGGAGAGATTCTGTGACATTTCCGGTCAAGGTAGCGTGTGGCAACCACTAAGACAATCAGTAGAAACTCTCGCCGTGTAGGGGAAGGAAATATCTTGCTGAAATGTAAGCTCAGGATAGCTAGTCTTGGAAAGCAACAAAATGGGGCGTAAAATATCGTGAAGTAAGGGTGCAATGGATAACATGCAAAGGGGGTGCTACTATGAAAAGAAAGGCACCCTACACCATCACTCCTGGTTTTCGGGCTGTATGGAAGGCGACAATCAGATCGGTGTCCCAACGTTCTCCAGGACGTCGTCAGGCACGTGATCGACGTTCATCGGGGCTCATTTCGAAGCGGGACTCATCACTGAAGAATGTTCTAGTCCAGTCAGTGACATTCCAGGCCGTGTCATGTACGACATATCAACCAGTAAAAGCATTTTCACAAATCTCATACAGGTCAAAAGTCAAAGAGTAAATAGCTTTTTCAAAGAGTAAATATTTTCCCTAATTTGCAGAACGTTCTTCAAATCAATAAATGTCTTGTACTACACACTTTCTAAACTAGCCTACGTTCTTCTTCAGAGTTCAGGCTACCTCCACAAAAAATTTAATCGAAAATGGTTCAGCGGGTTTTTCGTGAGGACGTAACAGACAGAATTATTTTCGCATTTATAAAATTAGTATGGATAAAACTTTCAGTTACGATATATTTCTTTCTCGTGATGCATTTTTTCACTCAAGACAGTTTTTCAGAAATGTTGGCGGTGTTGACACAACGTTTTGAAAGGTAGACATTAAATTTTTAGCTATTCCACAGTGTTTTCAAGTGACACACAGAGACCGTGAGAGATACACACTCTAAGACAGAAAAAACTGACGAATCTCGAAGGAATTATCAGAATTATCCAAATGGGGCGGGAATAAAGTCTGTACCGTGCCTCAAGCTACGGTCAGACTACCTGTGAAACCCCCATAAAAATTCGTCTTGCAAGTTTGGAGAAGCGTGTTCAAACAAACAGACACGACAATTTACATACTTACTATCAATATAGATAAATATACGTTTCGAAGCGACTCTTCCTCCTCAGGTTTCCGAATATTTACACGGGGCTTACCGTCATGAGCACGTGAAGCAGTCGTACTTGAGGCACGTCACCTTGTACAAACGTAAAAATGGACAAGCAGTTGAAATACCTGCGTATTGAGGTAATCTGCATCACTGGTGGCGCATAGTGAAACTGTTTGGTTTTCAGTACACATACACTGTCAACAAACGTAAGTATGAAAACATTAAAACATTGAAAATAAACTTTTCATGCTACCAAAGAGATTCTTAAAGTAGTTCTACCGAATGGATACGATTCATTGTAGAAACAAAATTGCTGTCAATTTTATTCCCGCTACGAGAAATTATTTATATCACAATGAAATGATGTCCAGGTGGCTATTTTGGGACAAGTTGATCGTTGTAGGAACAAACGAAGACGAGATGAGACAAGAGATTACCATGAGTAGGATACTTTAGGCCCAAAGATCTCGGAAGTATTGAGAACTCTGATGTCTGTCATTTCGTTAAGTATGTGATTTGGTTGCGCAATTTTGTTCCTAAAATTTTCTACGACGTCCAGTTTTCGGCTTTCGTTTTGTATATGCAGGATCTTTCGGTCGTTTTCAATACAGTTAACACTTTCTATCAAATGGTCAGTTACTGCTAATTTATTTTTTAAAGGCTATCATATTCGCCGTTGACTGTAGAAATTATTTAATTCACTATTGCAGTTTCAGCTTCAAGGCCATTTTCAAGTGATACTGCAAACGACTTTGCTTTAACTCATATCAGACTTCACAATCCTCCGACATATATATATGTTATCGTCAAAAATAAGCCTTTTCACTGTAGAAACACAGTAACATCAGACGTGTGCGAATCTCTATACATCGTGAAATAATGTAAATTACTTGAAATGTTACCAATCTTAACACTATTCGTGTAAATCGCTTCAAATCAGTGTCCTAGCACACAGCTTACATGTGAACTATGGCCGCTGTGTTTTTAGCGATATCTGACGTTCCCCAAGGAAGTGTTATAGGACCTCTGCTGTCCCTAAGGAGACAATTTGAGCAGCCATCTTAGGTCTTTAGCAGATGATGCTTCATATACCGCCTAGTAAAAATCATCAGAAGTTCAAAACCAAATGCAATATAATTAGACAAGACATCTCTACGATGCGGAAGTGGCAATTGATCCTAAATAACGAAAAGTGTGAAGTCACCCACATGAGTACTCAAAGGAATCCGTAAAGTTCCGGTTACACGATAAATCACACATATCTAAAGCCTATGATTTCAGCTAAATACTTAGGGATTACAACTACGAATAACTTAAATTGTAATGATCACTAGATTATGTTGTGTGCAAGGCAAATCAAAGACTGCCTTTTATTGGCAGAACAGTTAGAATATGCAACTGGTTTACTAAAGAGACTGCCTACATTACGCTTGTCCCTCGTGTGATAGAATACTACAATGCAATATGGAATCCTTACCAGATTGGATTGACGGAGGACATCGAAAAAGTTCAAAAAAGGGTATCTCGGCTTGTACTATCGCGATGTATGGGAGAGAGTGCTACAGATGTTATGCTAAATGGAGTGGCAATCATTAAAACAAAGGTGTTTTTCATTGCAGTGAGATCTTTTCATGAAATTTCAATTTCCAACGGGCTTCCCCGAATGCGAATGCGTTCTGTTGACACCCACCTTGACAGGGAGTAATGATCATTGTAATAAAATAAGACAAATCATAGCTCGGGCAAATAGATTTAAGTGTTGGTTTTTACCTCGCGCTGTTACAGAGTGGAACGGCGGGGAAATCGTGTGAAAGTGGTTCGATGAACCCTCTGCAAGATACTCAAGTGTTAATTGCAGAGCAAAAAATAAAAAAGAAAGTAATGAATCCATCATAAGCTTAATAGGACAACGAATTCATTAACTCAACAAACGTAAGAGTAGAAACGAGAGCATTGCCCCATTCTCCAACAACAAACAAGATCCTTGCGGGCGAAGAGGGAACACCGGCGATAAAGATAACCCGATGTGAAGACATCCACTGTTTACCTACGATAACAATAAAGTAAACAAGCTGTACGTACAGGTTTTAGTCGCAACTGACAGATGTCGCTGTTGCATAGTATTAAGTGCGTGTTGCTTATTCATGAAAATCGCACTTTCGCGAAAGGTACTTTACTACTTCAGTGCATTATAATATTGTAACTAAGCAAGATATGCCAGAAGTTTTTGCTGTTATGATTCACAAAAATTAGGAAAATTGCTTATTCTGTTAAAATATGTGCTTCCTTAGCGACGCACAGTGGAGTATTTGTATCTAAATCCTGGCCAAAATTCTTTTAGTACTTTTTCAAAGTTTAAATCACTGCTATCGACTTTTATCATACTTTTAAGAGTAAATCGTCCTGTTTTACTTTAATTATACGTAAATATATGTATATACTTATTTACATTTATTTATTTTTATTTAAAAACTAAATGTATCATATAAACTTGCGTTAACACTTTTTAATGGGGAAATGATGACAGATTTATATATACTTTCAAATAAAATGCAATTAAGATAGAAATAGGTACACCTTTATTCGTTTGTGCAAATATATATATATATATATATATATATATATATATATATATATATATATAATTTTAGTCTGATTCTTCATAACTAAAGTCTCTGTCGTCTTCTTCAGATTCTTATTGTTTATCTCTCTCTTCTTGTTCATCATTAGGGCAGCCATCAGACTTGTCTGGAAGAAGAAGTTGTAAGGTCTTGCTACAATAAGGCTTGCTTCTTTTTACTGACCGTTTCCTAGAGTATCTTATGTAAGGATCGCTGCTAAGAAGTAACCTGTTTAAAACATTTCTATTGCAATGTTCTCTACTGCACTTTCTAGAGTAATTTGTGCGGTATAGTCGAAAGAGTTTATTTCTAGCTTCAGTAGCTTCTTCTGAGAGCTGACCAATTGGTACTATCACCTCTTTAATTACATGGCCCCATGAATCAGAAGTTTATGCGTTGTTGGTGTCATGGGGTCCGACTGTAAAGTTCGACATACAGTTTTGCTGTTTCATATGCATATGCTTGGAATTTGCTCTCATCAATGTTAAACCCACTAATCACTGCTTCCAATATTACTTTGAACTTTTTAATTAGTTGTGAATCTACTCCAGTAATTTTTGAGACAGTTTCCGGATCTGAAAAGAAGCGGTGTTTCCTTCATTCGTATTCCCAAAGCCTGCCTTTGGAACATCAACTTGTAGTGCTAATTCTTCTTTCAGTTTTCTTTGAATGTTTTTCTTTGTGGTTGATACAATTCTTTTATCTCCTTCACTTCTTGCTTGCCACTTTCGAATTGGAAGTCTGTATGATAAGTGAAGTATTGTCTCAAATAATCGTATGCGTGAGTGCAAATTCGACAACTCAAACTTCAAAGTATCACGTTTTCCGGTAAGCTTTTATCTAGGTTATTGAAATCTTTTGAAGTGAGCCTACAGATATAGCACCTCATTGTTGATGTAGTGCCTGTTGCAGCATTGCAGATTTTTCCGTCGACCATTAGTTGCTACATCTGTTTTGTTCAAAATGTTTATTTGTCCCTGTATGTATGTTATTTCTTCGTTTGTAACGCCTGATGTTTCATGCACAAAGCGGATGTGGAATGGTCCACATAATCTGGTGGAGGAAGGATTTGGGTTTTGCCACAATGTTCTCTTTTTTTCCATTAACATTGGTAAATAATTTAATGGATGCAAAGGAACTCTGAAATATATTAGCATCACTGTCACTTCAATTTTGGAATTTTTGTTTCGATTGTGACTGCTGAGAGCCATCATAACCCCATTTTGATATTAACTCGAAGCTTTTCTTCTAAATCTATGGCCTGCAACACTTCTTCTAAATACTTGCACAATCTTAATGTGGTGTGATCTAACAATCCTTCAAACTTTACTTCTGCTGATGTTTCAGTTACAGTAATTGAGTCTTCTTTAGGATAGAATTGAGTTTTCGCTTTCCTTAGTAATGAAGAGCACGTGTATACAGCCTTGTTTGCACTATAGAAGACTTCATATTGCTTCCTTGTCAGCTCTGCATTAATAAAAATTGCCAATGCTTCCTGAGGAGTATGTTTCATTATCTTCTTCTCTTCAGACGTTGAAAGCTTTTGCTTTATTTTTGTTGCCCTTGTTGGAGTTTCTGTTCTGTTTTTAATCATATCAGTCACATCAGGGTTTCCAGCAGTTCTGTGACTCATAGTTGCAGCAAACGTCAGCTCTTCATGAGTTGAATACTGTCGTAGGACTTCAGTTTTCCTGCGTTTGCGTCTTTCACCTGACTCACTGAAATCTTTTTGAGGGCGGCCTGGGCCTGCAGCAGTGAAAGAACACACAGGTACTCTTTCTTTTATTGCCAACCAATCACGATTCTTCTTCAGGAACCTCTCCTCTTTTCTGTTTGTACACATCCGTTTCTTTTTAAAATTAGTTTTGAAATACCGGAGTGAACGACTGAGTGAAGTTTGCTTCTGGGCACTACGTTATATCAGAGACTCTATTTTCCATAAACTGAAGTTTCTCAGCAATTGATCTGCTGGAAATTCCTTAACGAGGTGGAATAAAGCGAGTCTCGAAAATTCTTTTTCCATTTTCAAAGGTTGAAAAACGAAACAATGCTAACCTGCAAAACAAAAGCAAAATATTTTGCACAAAGGGTTCTGTTATAATAAGCACACAACACATAGATAATTTTGAAAATATTAAGAATGTATTAACTTACCAAAGCTTACACTCCAAAGAAACACAGAAACGCACGTATTAAATCCGTTTCTCAATGGCAGCCGTCACAGCACACACAACAGTAACGTAATGGCAGTAAAATTAAAAAAGAATCTCTTCTACAGCTCTAAAGATAGTAATATTTAATGCTTTCTACGTTGTCATCAGTTATGCAGATTAAATGTTTAGTAGCAAGCTCATTTTTAACATAAAAACACGTAAGGAAGTTTCGTGGCATTTAAAAAATTATAAATAAAAATAAAACAAGTTTGCGCAATTTATTATTTCTGTAATGGGCTCGCAATGCTACACCAGTTGCGAGGGTAATTTAGAAATGGCTCGACAAGACGCGACACACCTTTAAAAAGGCTTATCAAAATGGAAGACTATCCAAAATCTTTTTTAACTGAACTTTGAAATGTAGTCGTAAAGTTATGATAAAAGTATTTAAATTAATACGTAAGTTTAAAAATAAGCTGTTACCTTCCTGTAACACGCAAACCTGTTTCAAATTCGAACCCTCATTTAGTAAAGTCGCAAAAAATTGAGATTCAAACTGATAACTCAATCAAGAAACGCGTCGTCTGGCAGAAAAAGCCGATCTTCAAACGAGGCTAGGAGCTCCTAGATGTGTGCCAGGCTCCTGAAAATTTATCCATCGACCCACCAATTAGTCAGTTATTACAAAATGCATTTTCTATCTTTTATGGGCAACCTTAAATTTTTGCCTTTTTGACCATGATTTCGGGGCAAATATTCAACTGTGCGGCGTCCACATTTGTATTCCAGCTTCATGCGAACTCGATCATATTTATCTCCATCAAAAGCGACGATGGTCCAGTTATTCGGGTTTTCAAATCTCTTACGTCATTCACAGGCGTTTGAAACATTTGATCCTGGGGAACCAACACAGGGAACAGTCCGAGGACGTGGGAATAGTGGCACCTCGGCCAGCTCAACATTCTGCATATACCTAGTGCAGAAAATCTCTTACAGTCTTGGCCGAACGTGAGGGTCCACAGTCACGTGGGAGAACGTGCAGCTGAATTGTGACATGACAATTTATAGAATACATTTTTTTACTGAAAAAAGATAAATTTAGATATGCAGAATGAAGCAACGAATGAAAATTTGTACCAAGACTGGGATTAGAATTCAGGTCTCCTACTCACTAGGTAAACAAATGCGCTACCACTACGACACTCTGACACAGTGTCTGTGCGCAAGTGCACGGGCTGCCCTCGTATGCCTCCCTCCTCAGTCCAAATTCTCATTCGTGCCTCAGCCCACTTGCTGTTCTCCCTAAACTCTAACAGCATTGCAGAGCCTCTCCAGCCGTATTGCAAAAGCACCTCAGCATCGAACATAACGGGTATCCCGCCTAACACGCATGCATAGGTTCTTTAATCAAATGAAACTATGTGGTTCCAGACTCCAGAGACCTTTTAGGGGGAATACCAAGCAGACAGAAGAGGCATGAATGGGAATTTGGATTGAAAAGGGTGGAGTGCTAGGTCAGCCTGTGCAGTTGATTAAAAGAGGGCCAGAAATACCATTAACCAACAAAAAACACAATGTGTTAACCTAGGAGCTTTCACTTACCGTTTCCAGTACAGTGCGCGGATTGTTTGTGTTTCAGACACGAGCTTTGTGTTTGATTACCAATCACACACACTAAAATCACATTCGTCGTATAATACCAAGTTGTGTAGAAAATCGTTGTTCTTCTATAAAAGCAGCCTTTATGCGGTCTGTGTTAACTTCACTTGTCCTTGGTGGGCCAGAAGCATGCTTCACATTCACAATGCCTGTCTTCGTGACAGTTTCCTTAACAGTAACCCTTGTGTTAAGTTCTTGATATTACCTTGAACATAGCTGTCGTAAGTTGCAATGAATCACCCCTCAAATGGTTGGTAAGACTAATTAAGAAATTTTGTTTCGTCGCTTTGAAATTGTACACCTAACTAAAATCTTCTCAGGATGAAAGGGAATACTTAGCACAGAAATGTCGAGTTTGAGAAAACCGTTACAGAGACAGTCGCTAAACTGGAATAATGCCTCATGCCAAACAAAAGGACGTTGTCTAAAGCTGTGATATCCGAGTTAACGAAATTCTTCAACCTCTGAGATTCTGTGACACAACTAACATATTATATGTCCAATGAAATTATGGGGATGTAGCCCATACAATAATTCTACTCTGCTGATGTTTCGGATGCGAACTTTCCAGCTATCTTCTGAGCCGCAAGTCCTTTTAGTTTGTCGCAAAACCAACGGCACTATGGGATTTCGAGTCTACTGCACCGGCCGGGGTGGCCGAGCGGTTCTGGGCGCTACAGTCTAGAACCGCACGACCGCTACGGTCGCAGGTTTGAATCCTGCCTCGGGCATGGATGTGAGTGATGTCCTTAGGTTAGTTAGGTTTAAGTAGTTCTAAGTTCCAGGAGACTGATGACCTCAGAAGTTAAGTCCTATAGTGCTCAGAGCCATTTGAGTCTACTGCAAGTCAACAAAGACGGATCTGTATCTGCAAGCATAAAAGGTGTTACAAAGTGTTTGTCTACTGTGGTTTAATCGTATGCCGTAAATAATTCTCCTTGTGATATTCTCGTATTGTAGCTCTAAAAACCTTATAGGTCACTCAGGGACGTTCCAGTTCACATTACAGAATGAATAACAGAAATATTGGAACAGCGTTTATTTATCGTAAAAGCATTTTACGCAAACTCAGGACGTTTTGGTGACATGCGCATTCAACAGCGCATTTGGTCCAAGAACAGTACGATTTATAACGTTTGTTTCTAGGTGATGTTACAGCACAGAACACAAGTCCAGTTGTGATGACAGAGTGTAAGGTTTTTAAAAGATCGTATTCCTACATGATTTCAGAAAGGGCCTCTCTGGATGATCAGCCTCAGTTGCAACCCTGGAGAATGTGGAACTAGAGAATACCCCATTAGTGAGGAGACTACTACGTCAACAAGACATTTAGCACAGCAAATCAGGACGTCACGACGGTCTCTCCAGGGGATTATGAGATAGAAACCTAACTTTGTCCTTACAGTATTCGACTGTGCCAACCTTTGAACGATAGGGGTGTGCAGCGGCGATATTCTTTTGTAAATTAGATAATTGAGGCATTTGAAAATGGAACAGTCGACATGGATCACATCGGGCTTAGTGATGAAGCATACTTCATTCTCCAAGGGTATGTCAACAAACAGAACTGGATCCACCGGGGTACTGTGAATCAACACGTTCAAGCTCTGCTCCATCAACAAAAAATTACTGTTTGGTGCGTAATCAGTGCAAATTCATTATTGCACCCACTTTTATTGGGTGGAGTATCTGTCACAGAAGACAAATTCAGACGGGTACTGGAACCTGGATTTGCACCTGCTGAACAATGCTGCCGAATGCTTCGAAACTACTGGTTCGTACTGGATGGCGCACGCCCACATCGTACTGTGGACGGCTTCGATTTCCTTCGGGCGACGTTCAGAGATAGAATCGCTACCATGGACACCTTAGCATTCACTGGAGACGGTGTGTAATGGTCATTTCTTAATCCCCATCTGCAACCTGTGTAAGGTATGTAAATGGCCTACACATGTGTATAAATATTTGTAATGATTCTTATTCGCACCGTTCTTGTGCGGTAAAGATATCACAGGGAGGTATGAATACATCTGAGTAAGCTGACAAAAATTGAAAGTTATGCTACCAATTTTTTTATGTGCCCCATTTGTTTTTTTTTTAATTATTTTTTCTTACCGAGCTCGGTGCCCGTCGATCTTTTGAGCAGGTGCTATGAGGATTTATGTACTTGCACTCTCCCAATATGGTTTGAATTAAAAGTTATTCTCTACATTCTAATTTCCACATGTCGATGCGACGAGAACTTGCATTTGGAAATGCAACTTGTCGTAGAAAAAGTCAACACGAAGGGAGAATAGCCGACGCAGCAACGCTGGTATTGTTGTACATCGTTGGGGAGACGACGTAAATATCAAGCCGTACACCACAACGCAAAGGAATTAATCTTCAATCCATATTCCAGAACTGACACAATGTTTCTTAACCCGCACGCATTCATACCTGTGTGCGTTCTTGCGCTTACAATATCTGGCGCGGCTAAACGTGTATTGACATAACTACGTCAGTTCTGAACAATTCACATTATCTCTCTTCCTAAACCGGCTGATTCCTTCCTAGGGGGTTGTCTAAAACACAGAATTGTCAGTGATGCACCTAAATCACTCCACGATCTTTCTACCGCAATTTCCAATGAGATTCGTGCAGTCGAAAATGATGTTCTTCAGAAAGACATCTTGGCATTCAGCTCAAGGTTCTACACACTCATTGCGCAAAAGGAAAGCACTTCGAAAATCTTCTGTAACAAATTTCAGGTTACAGCTATAGCTTAAATATAATAACAAGCATCTGTCAGCTCATATTATGTCGTAGTAGACGAACTTTCTATCACCTATTTCGCGTCACCCTGTAGCTGTCATTATCTGTCGTAGACAAGTGGTTTCCTCAGTACACTTGCCCATAGGACACATACTACTGCGGACGAAGACCATCTACACAACGAATTTGAACGTGTTTGAAAATAATAGTTATCCCCTGCACATAATATGCAAGGGTCTACATTCCAAACCGATGATGAGCGACATGGGTCAAGAGGCAGAAGGGGAAATGTTTAGTGAGTCTTTCTTCTAAAATAGTTCGGATGCTCTCTAAGCGTAAAGTGAACTTTATCTTTCACCCAATAGCAAAGGCAGCCACTTTCACGGATTCTGTGAAGGATGGCATAATGCTGCGTAATGCATGTGTCTACAAGATCCCCACGCATGTGAACTTCGTATTCCGGGCAAACAACACGAACACTTAAAGAACGTTACGTGAACAACGACACTACACACGTCTGCTACAGACCGACAGATAGCGGTGGCTGAGCACTTTACTCAGGAAGTACACTCCATAGACTATGAAAACGTCATGGCTACGTCTGCATCATCATTCTGGACCACAGTATTTGAGGAATCTGCAGAAAGCCGTCTGACGAAAGATTTACTTAATCGTGATGACGGCTTTAACTTGGACAAAATGTGCAAACTACCACTTGAAATAGTCATCTCCAAATGACAACGAAACAACACGCCTGTTGGTAACGCCTAGTGTTTACAAAATAGAACATGTGACGCGGTGGTCGTTATACAGGAGTGCCAGTAGTTTATATCTTTGCCACCCAAGTGACATATCTACGGCTGCGATGGTCTATGTCCACATGCGCAATAGCGCGAGAGATGTGTTTATTAGAACGGAAGGGCTGCACCGTCGATGTAGCAGCTCAGAAAATGGATGGACGGTTCTCAGCCCAAATGTCAGTAGAAGAGACTTATTGGATCGGCCGCATACACGTAATTTTATTGAACAAGCAGTGCGTCGTGAAAACATAAAATTCACATATTTAATAGCCGTAGCTGGCCAAGACTCGGGAAGACATAGTTTTATGAGCTCTTCAATGCTCCCGCCCTACTCCCCCGCCGTGAGTTACGCGAACATTCGGCCGAGTATTCGCGCTCGATTTACTGTAAAAAGGGAGCACCACGCAGACGACCCCTGCAGAATGTCGGCTATACTGTAAACCTGCCTAGCGCGTAGTGCGGGCTGCATAATCACGGCTAGTGCGGGAACTGCCCGAATGTATGTACAAGTAACCTCGAAGTACGCGATACTTAACGTTCCGCGGAATCCCTCCGGATACCAAATTCGCATTAATCAATAGTCGTTTTTTATGTAATGTATGGGATTTACTCACAGATTAAGTTGAAAATAGCAAAGTTTCTTAATATTTCTACAAAAGTGACGATTATCATCTTTCTGAAACTCATTTAATGCAAAATTTGTAAGCTTAAAAATTTAACATTGAAACAATTAACAATGCACTAAAATTATTATAGCATCTCCAATGAATTGCTAGAGCCTGCTCTACTCACAACCCTTTAGTGACCTAGGAGTTTGAGAGCAGTGGATCAGAAGAGGTTTTAACTTGCAATCCTCTGCAGCATTTCCTCTCAAAAGGGTGCAATGGCCCTTGGCAGCCTTAAATCCCGGTGTTGTTTTTTCTTAAATATAAATGAACGTGCTGCTAGGCATCCATTTGCAAAATAAGTCCGTTTCATCAAGTTGAAAACCTGCCTCGCAGTATAGCCTTCTTCCGTCACCATTTCTTTAAAACTCATTTTAATTTCCTCGGCTTCAATTTTATCTGCTGCAGCTGCAGCTGCCTCTTCTGTCATTTTAATGTTGTGAAAGCCAAAACGGTGCCTGAAGCGCTCAAACCAACCTAAGATGTCGTTAAATCTACCTATAAGTTCTTGGCTTTAGCTTGAATGAGAGCTCCAGAGAGAGGCATGCGATCTCTGCTATGGTGCTGAATCCAATGGCTTACCATTTTTTCCATTCTTTGCATCGCCTGCCAGTGAGATTTGGTCACTCTAGTCACACTTAAGTCAGCTGAACAGAGAGCAGTTTTTTTCTAATTTTTTCAGCATTATCACGAACAGGTCCCTCATGGGATTAATAAGTCCCAAAGAATGCTGAATATCAACAATACGCTCACCTTTCTCACAGCGCTCAAAAACTTCTCTTTGTTTCTAATGAATAAAACCTTGTACGCGTTTCTTTCCCTCGACAGGCACACTTTCTTTCCTTGTACCTGACGTTTTAAATAAAGACAAATAAGGACAACTTCACATCTCAACTGACCTGAACTGACGATTCACTTCTTGACAAAAATGACACAAGATACGCGTTGAGATGCTCTAACGCATTAGTACTCCTACGTTCTGTTAACAAATGACAGCTCTAGATCTAAAATCACGTATATCCGAAAACGTGGACAACGAATCCGCGTATAACGAGGTCTCCCTGTATGTGCAATGATCATCAATATTTATAAAATATAGCTTTGGGAGTCTAAAACACCAATGTTTCAGTATCGATATGAGAGTATTTGAAACATTGCAACATCGATATTAAAGGCAAAATATCGACCAACAATGAACACAAAAAGGGACTATCATTTTTTCGTCGTTTAAATTAATCTTTTCCTGAACACATAACAATTTTAGTGCAGTGGTTAAAGGAGCAGAAACAGAATATGGAAGAAAGTAATATATCATGTCTTCTCACACGCTCAGTTTGGTTGCAAAAGAGATTCTATTAAAAAGACAGGTTTAAATAAAGTACAGTGGCAAGAGATGAGACAAGAAAAGAATAAGACGTTAAATTAATTCACGAAGTAGTCACAAGATGGAAGTCGACGTTTTACTTCCTCAGTCCAAAAAGTTTCAAGACTGTATTAATAAAAATACGGAAAAGTGAAGAGGGTGCTTTTAATGCTTCAGGTGTCCTACTTACTCTCCTCTACTTGTGTACAATGCACAGAACTTTCATACAGCTATGTGAAACCCTCAGAAAAGTAACTTTCTGGCAGCTTAAACCCGTGTACCAGACCAGAATTCGAGCCTGGAACCCTTGCCTTTCGTGGGCTTTGCTCTACCGTCCAAGGCACCTCAGCACGACTCACGACCCGGCCTCAGAGCGTTTTAGAAGAGTCCTTCTGTGGGGTGTTATTCAACTCGAGCCTCACACTGGCTAGAATATCGGCTATCTCGTCAAAGCGTTGACACTTTATGCGTTTTCGTTTTGTGGTAGGTTCGTATTTGAACACCACGTCTAGTCATCCGTGATGATTTTTTGAGAAAATAATTGTTCGCGTTTTGCATTTCAGGCACCTCCCAGCAAACACCCTCATTGCTTTTGTGCGAGAATCAAAGTGTGTGGGACAAATTTTCGTGCACATTTCTCTTCTGCAAAACATTCTAGAGAACTTCATTTAGAGATGTTGCTCCATTCCGACTTGTGACGCAACAACGTTGATGACGCACAACGGTCACGCCTCCTCTACCTAAGACTGCCCGCTCACGACTGACTGGTCGACAGCACACCTGTTGCTTACAGTAGTTAGTTCAGGCTGCCGCCCTAGTTACTGCACTCACGTCGCTTATACTAACATCTGTCTGATTTTTATGATATTCTGCTGCCTATACGTGGCTACGTGCAAAATTTGCATAGAAAAATACGTTTCAAGCAGTAAAGTTATTCCAGTGATTAGTATGCTGAATATCGAAATATCTGGTAAGCAGACTGTTGGAGAGGTTCTGAAAGTAACAGCAGAATAGAAATCAAAAAGCGATTGCTACCAACTGATTACGTAAAGCATTGGCCACATCAGCCTTTTCGATTCTAGCTTCAAGAACATACTCTTTCAAGATTCTTTAGCATTTTCGAAAGCAATAAAAACCATCGAGGATTTGCTTGGTGCTTTGAAGTGACTATCATTTAAACTACATTTGATTTAGGCAGCGAAAATTATAAGACAGCAAGAGAAAAAAATAATTTGCAAACTCGAACAGGAACGGACCTATCACCACAGTTTCGTTACTGTCTGAAAGATAGAATTGTAGGACTTAAAAAAGATCCATTAGAAGTATGGATTCATATCATTGGTACCACCTATTCAAAGCTACAAGAAATTGTAATTAAATGTTTGCGCTGTATAGCCACATCAACAGTTTTTGAAAGATTATTTTCAAAAGCCCGTTATGCTCCGTGTCAAAATGCAATAGATTGAAGGGGATATTTCTCGCAGAAATGTCATTTTTATACAGGTCGAGGTGGCCGAGCGGTTCTAGGCGCTACAGTCTGGAACCGCGTGACCTCTACGGTCTCAGGTTCGAATCCTGCCTCGGGCATGGATGTATGTGATGTCCTTAGGTTAGTTAGGCTTAAGTAGTTCTAAGTTCTAGGGGACTGATGACCTGAGAAGTTAAGTCCCATAGTGCTCAGAGCCATGTGAATCATTTGTTTGCCGCGCGGGATTAGCCGAGCGGTCTCAGGCGCTGCAGTCATGGACTGTGCGTCTGGTCCTGGCGAAGGTTCGAGTCCTCCCTCGGTCATGGGTGTGTGTGTGTTTGTCCTTAGGATAATTCAGGTTAAGTAGTGTGCAAGCTTAGGAACTGATGACCTTAGCAGTTGAGTCCCGTAAGATTTCACACACATTTGAACATTTTTTGAACCATTTGTTATTTTTATAATCTGTAGATAAAACGTTGCTGCATTGTTGATCAAAAATATGATACTAGACGTATTTGTATGTTGCTTTTTACGCCATTCTGTAAATTTATCATTTAACGTCGAAGATAAAAACATCGATGTTTTGAGGTCGATTATTAAATCCATCGCTGTTTGGACGTCGGGGATGAAATCGAAATCAGCATCGATGATTTGCCAGCACCACACATGCCTAACTGAACACTAGCTGCCTCTACGCTGTGGAAACTGATAACTGGTTTCTAAGTAACAAAGTGCAGGGTGTGGGCAAAAATATGAAAGCACCACAGTCACAATACATTACCATGCCTAATAGGATGCACCAAACTCGTTGGAATTCAAAAGACTTTCTAGGTATCTCGGCATGCATAAATACAGACCCTGTGGGGTTTTCGAAGGACTCTTATAACGTTCTTCCTGCATAGTAGTGGAAAGTTGAGGTAACGATGACTGAGGTGGTTAACTATCACGCACCCTTAGTTTCAAAGGCTCAGTAATACTGAGATTTGATGACTGTGGTGGCAGCAGGAGATGCGACAATTCATCTTTGTGGTCACAAAGCAGTCCTGTCCTGGAGAAGTGTCAAACACAGCATGTCATAAGGAGGGCAAATATTATACCATGGGATTTCCCTGACCGTCCAAAATGGTCGCGTGAACCTTTCCAGTAATGAGATCTTGCAGACTAACCATGAGGCTTGTGAAATACCACGATATGGCTACCTAAATCGTCACGGAAGCCTCACCACGTTTCATTCTTCGGACGTAACTTCGGTCAAAAGTTGGAAAACGTGTGAAACAAGACTATAAAAAAAAATGTTCAAATGTGTTTGAAATCTTATGGGACTTAACTGCTAAGGTCATCAGTCCCTAAGCTTACACACTACTTAACCTAAATTACCCTAAGGACAAATACACCAACACCCATGACCGAGGGAGGACTCGAACCTCCGCCGGGAGAAGCCGCACAGTCCATGACTGCAGCGGCTGAGACCGCTCGGCTTATCCCGCGCGGCCAAGACTATCGAGTAAATGACTTTCTTCCACTCTTCCATAGTCCAGGATTTATGGCTTCGGCGTCAATTTTCCTATTACAAGCATT
This sequence comes from Schistocerca americana, assembly GCF_021461395.2. Classification (NCBI taxonomy): domain Eukaryota; kingdom Metazoa; phylum Arthropoda; class Insecta; order Orthoptera; family Acrididae; genus Schistocerca; species Schistocerca americana. The sequence continues at coordinate 928,072,112 of NC_060119.1, read as the reverse complement.
TACATCACTGATCTGTGGTTTTTGGATTTCCATTCACCCTGCAGTTCCCTGCTTACTGAGCTTCCTTCGTGGCGTTTTGGTGCTTACACGGTTCGCGGGTGCGACGTTCAATTCTGCAGCGACTTTTGCAGTTATCGTCCTCTTATTATTTATCACGACCCTCTCCAATGACCGTTTGTCGCGCTCACTCAAAGACACTTACGTCCTCGTTGAGTCTTAGCGGATGATGTTTTTTCCACTTTAAATGGCTCTGAGCACTATGGGACTTAACATCGGAGGTCATCAGTCCCCTAGAACTTAGAACTACTTAAACCTAACTAACCTAAGAACATCACACACATCCATGCCCCAGGCAGGATTCGAATCTGCGACCGTAGCGGCCGTTTTCCACTTTCTCCGTATGTGGTTTAAGTCTTCGATATGGTGCGTCTTGAAATACCGAACACTTCGGCTACCTTCGTTACAGAAGCTCCGACCATAAGAGCACCAACAGTTTTCCCACGTTCGAAGACACCTATCTCCGATGTAATGCACTTACATTTACACAGGACATTGTTCTGACCAATACTGACACTTGCAAAGTATTGAGGACGTTGAAAGGTATGTGCTACGGTCTGATCAGGGTAGCTCCAGAAAACAGTCGGTAGTTGCCAACTGAAAGGTGGAACGAGTATAATATCTTTGAGTAGGAGGATTTGTAGGGGAGGAGTCGCAGCCAGGTGCCCGGAGGAAGCAGACGTGTGGTGACAGCGTTAAGGTAGGCCGCTGCCCCTGACAAAACTTTAGCACGTAAATGAGAGAAGATATATGTAATCATTTCAAATTGGATTTTGTTAGATAATGTTCAGAGTTAGGATTTGTATGTGCAAGGTTTGACGCAGTAAGCGTTTTGTAAAATTGTTTTGTAAGAGTGATTCGAGCTACGAAAATGTTTGAAATAGTAGGTTTTGTGTATGACTTAAATATTTAACAATGTATATATTGAGATCAACATTGCGTTTAAATCTAACAGCCTGAATCATAATCCACATCCTTTGCTTGTGCTGAATATGAAAATGAGTAGTAAACTAAAGTTACCCATTAATGAAAGAACCAAGTAAACATCAGGGCCAAAAGTTAATTTTCCAGTACCATCTTAATGCCAGTGCACAAACGGCATTATTCTCTTAGACTTGATTGCTGAGTCAAATACATGTTGCACTTCTGGCAAAATGGAGGAGTGCAAGAAACAAGTTCACAGACGCAGTCAGATGCAGGTTTGCTGAATAATTAATTTAGAACAATCTTATCACTGATACTTTCACAGAATAAAAGGATATAATTTTGGTTGGATACTTTCAACGTTGGACAGGTGCCGTTCGTGACCAGGTACAACAGTACAACCTGCAGGTTTGGGTAGCACCTGCATGTACGTTGAAGCACGGATTTCTCGCTGTATTTCCATTTTTTGACCATTTCCTGCACCACAGGCCACAACGTACAAATACTTCGAGTACAGAAATTGTGTTTCAGATCTAATGTTATATGATGAGTACTGTGCAGTGAAACCAGTTTTAAAAACTGCAGGAAAACGTTACCGTTACGGTCGGTAGCCCATACTTGTTGTTATTGGCGGTTCTGTGACAAAGGATTTAAGCGGCACAAGCGCATAGCTGACAAATTTGGTGACGTTATCTGTTCTGTGTCAATAAAATATGCACGACAGTAAGTCGAGCAGGTAGCGAAGAAACTATACGACCAGTCGTCAACATGCTGTTTGGATAAACCTATAGCTGTAGAGTTGGCTGTAAGGTGAGCGATCAGCCTCTTCAGTATGAGAGAGACGTACTCCAAAAACTGTTCCCGGTGGAATGTCAACAAATATTTGTCTTAGCCATTCTCCTTTTTCCTCTTGTAGAACCTCTACTTCTCGTTTATTTGCACAAGGAATAATCAGAAGCGGAAGTAAGACCATATTCTTCCTCTGTCGATGAATATCACAGGTAAAGCGTTCCGAAATGCCTTCACGTAAAAAGACGAAATAAATATTCCAGAATTCGAATCAAGAACAACTGCCAACACGAGTAAAGTAGAAGTAAACATCCTCGTAGCAGTGAAGCAACTTAAATCACTTCATAAAAGCAAGTCTTCTGGTCCAGACTGTATACCAGTTCGGCTCCTTTCAGAGTATGCTGATGAAATAGTTCCATACTTAACAATCATATACAACCGTTCGCTCGATGAAAGATCCGTACCCAAAGACTAAAAGTTTCACTGGTCACACCAATATTCAAGAAAGGTAGTAGGAGTAATCCACTAAATCACAGGCCCATATCATTAACTCGATATGCAGCAGGATTTTGGAACATATATTGTGTTCAAACAATATGAATTACCTGGAAGGAAACAGTCTATTGACACACAGTCGACACGGATTTAGAAAACATCGTTCTTGTGAAACACAACTAGCTCTTTACTCGCATGAAGTGTTGAGAGCTATTGACAAGGGATTTCAGATAGATTCCGTTTTTCTGGATTTCCGGAAGGCTTTTGACGCTGTACCACACAAGTGGCTTGTCGTGAAATTGCATTCCTATGGAATATCGTCTCATTTATGTGACTGGATTCGTGATTTGCTGTCAGAGAGGTCACAGTTCGTAGTAACTGACAGGAAGCTATTGAGTAAAATAGAAGTGATTTCTGGCGTTCCCCAAGGTAGTATTATAGTCCCTTTGCTGTTCCTTATCTATATAAACGATTTCGGAGACAATCTGAGCAGCTGTCTTAGGTTGTTTGCAGATGACGCTATCGTTTATCGCCTAATAAAGTCATCAGAAGATCAAAACAAATTGCAAAACGATTTAGAAAAGATATCTGTATGGTGCGAAAATTGGCAGTCGATTCTAAATAACGAAAAGTGTGAGCTCATTCACATGAGTGCTAAAAGGAATCCGTTAAACTTTGGTTACATGATAAATCAGTCAAATCTAAAGGCCCTAAATTCAACTAAATACCTAGGAATTACAATTACGAACAACTTAAATTGGAAGGAACTCATAGAAAATGTTTTGGGGAAGGTTAACCAAAGACTGCGTTTTATTGGCAGGACACTTAGAAAACGTCTCCTACCAAGGAGACTGCCTACACTACGCTTGTCTGTTCTCTTTTTAGAATACTGTTGCGCGATGTAGGATCCTTACCTGATAGGATTGACAAAGTACTTCGAAAAAGTTCAAAGAAGGGCAGCACCTTTTGTATTAGCGCGAAATAGGGGAGAGAGTGTCACTGAAATGATACAGGATTTGAGGTGAACATCATTGAAACAAAGGCGTTTTTCGTTGCGGCAGAAACTTCTCACGAAATTCCAATCACCAACTTCCTTCTCTGAATGCGAAAATATTTTCTTGATACCGACCTACGTAGGGAGAAGCGATCACCATGATAAAATAAGGGAAATCAGAGGCCGTACGGAAAGGTAAATTTTTCGAATTCAGAATAATGAACTCGACCCAATGTGCAGCAACGTAGCACTCCACAGTCTACTACGACATCAGGGGCAGGACAAATTCTGTACTGACCTGTGCACAGAACCCAACGACAGCGTTGATCTGAGTTTCATTCCAGTAGTTACCTTGCCCACCTTCTCGATCCATGGTGCCGAGAGGTTTGTTGTATCATTCGTAATGAACGCCCAGAAGTGAAAGTAACTGTGTCAAGAGTTGAGTACTGTATAGATCTACATAGCAATACGCGTTATGTTGCATTATCTTCGTTGTACCCAAGAGCAGTAACTTGTAGTTATCGTTCATCAGATAGTGTTGCTGACCTTGGGCGACCACAACAACGCAGATCTTCAGTCTTTTGTGTATCAGGATAGCGACTGAATGTTGGAATGAAGCCGCTGTGGTATACGCCAATTCGGCGGATAGTTTCCCGTGCCGACAACACTTCTGCAGTAAGATGTCAGTGACAGCACGGTCTACGCTTGAAACAACCACTGGAGTATTTTGTTAGACTGATTAGTGCACGCAACCCGTACAATCCGATTCACGATGGGATTTACATAAATGATCTAGGTGATAATCTGAGCAGCCCCCTTAGATTGTTTGCAGATGTCGCTGTAATTTACCGTCTAGTAAAATTATCAGACGATCAATTCCAATTACAAAATGATCTAGAGAGAATTTCTGTAAGGTGCGAAAAGTGGCAACTGGCACAAAAGAAAGAAATGTGCGAGGTCATCTACATGTGTACTAAAAGAAATGCGATAAATTTTGGTTATACGATAAATCGCACAATCTAAGGGCTGTCGATTAGAGTAAATACCTAGGAATTACAATTACGAGCATCTTAAGTTGGAAAGACCACATAGATAATATTGTGGGGAAGGCGAAACAAAGACTGCGCTTTGTTGGCGGAACACTTAGAAGATGCGACAAACCCATTAAAGTGACAGCCTACATTACACTTGTCCGTCCTCTGATGGAATATTGCTGGGCGGTGAGGGATCATTACCAGTTAGGATTGACGGAGGACATCGAAAAATGGTGAGAGTGTCACTGATATGATACGCGAGTTGGGGTGGCAGTCACTGAAATAAAGGCGGTTCTCTTAGTGGCGAGATCTATTTACGAAATTTCAATCACCAACTTTCCCTTCCGAATGCGACAATATTTTGTTGACACTCACCTACGTAGGGAGAAATGATCATCACAATAAAATAAGAGAAATCAGAACTCGAACGGAAAGATTTAGATGATCGTTTTTCCCACGCGCCATTCGAGAGTGGAATGGTAGAGAAGTAGTATGAAAATGGTTCGATGAACCCTCTGCCAGGCACTTAAGTGTGAATTGCAGAGTAACCATGTAGATGTAGACACACAGCGTTTTATCAAACAATGTACGCCTTCATAGCCAGCTTTTGCGTTCTTGGTGAATTTAGTTTAATGAGGTTTCGAGCGTGATCCAAGCCCTGTCTCTGTGATTTCGTCTGCTAATGCTGGGGATATCAGCAGAGTCTATAAAGACTCAGGCAGCAATTTCCAAGTCAAACCAGTTTGCTCAGACGATTTAAGTTTTAAACTACTATTTGACGATACACAGTCCAATTACATTAATGAGAACACCACTTATGTTTGACATTAACACTCTGTCGTCCAGCGAGGCCACAGTGGTGTCGTGCGCGAATAGCGGTCAACGGCCGGCGACACCACAGTGGGGTCGTGAGCGTAGTACCGCGCAGTGGCCGGTGATAGCACTTTAGTAGCTTTTCCATTCTGTTCGTGTTTTGTTAAGGTAACAATAAGTTACACATGTCAACAAGTCTTTTGTTTTTATAAGTACTTGTGCCCTTTCATAATGGCAGACGAAAGAGACGATACGATTATTTACTATGAATACGCGGAACAAAACATGGAGATTGCCACTACATCACGTACGTCTCATCATGATCCGGTTGACAGACTTTATGGTCACATAAAACAATACCAACTTATAGGCCTACGTATTTCCGAAACTATAAACGAAAACGAAGAAACTGCCATGTATGTTCCAAAAACAAAACAAAAAAAGAACAACAAACTTAATGTGCAAGTCTTGTGTAGTTGCGTTACATCTTGGAGACTTGCTGCATATCATATAAAAGAGAAATACTACCAAAGACAATGCAAATAAACAAATGTATGAAAAAAAGAAATTTTGTATTTATTTACGTATGTATATCTTCGAAATTTCATGAAAGTAGGGAACAGGGTTGAGAACTTATGAGAACGATGAGATTAGTAAAACGTAATAATTTATAATCTCTAGGTAATACTGCCGGCGCCAAGCGAATAAATTTGTACGATTCGTGCGGACGGCAAAGTGTTAACATGCAAGAACCACTCACAGACGGCAGGTGAGAGGATTAGCAGTGGCGGGTATATAAAGCATGTCGGGAAGGGGGTGATGCGAGAAACAGCGCAGCTGTAGTCTTGAGGAAACAGGGCGAATTACCTGACGTCCAACGAGGCATGATTGTTGCTTTCGGACCAGGGGTGGAAGCATTTCCGAAATGGCCAAGTTTGCAAAATGTTCACGGGCCGCCGTGCATGCCAAAACGACGCTATCCAAAACCGGCGCCGGGGCAACCGTGGTGACAGGGGTGACTGACAGCTGCGGAGATGTGTACGGGGAAACAGATGTGCAACTGTTGAGCAACTGACCATCCAGATGAACCAAGTGGCTACCAACAGTGTCTTCTCAACGGCCATCCATCGAACACTGATGCGTACGGTCCTGCTCAGCACGCGCCTGGTGCGTGGTACCATGTTGACTGCTGTTTATCGGCGACGAAGGCTGGAATCTGCACATCAGTACCACAACTGAACGTGTGCTGAGTGGGGCCAGGTGGCCTTTTCAGATGAATCACGTTTTATGCTCCATAGGACAGATGGCCGTTGGCGTGTACACCGTGAAACAAACAAGGAAGTTGCGTTATGATCTGATGAACGTTTTCGTGGCATTCCATGGGTAATCTCGTCATACTGGAAGGTGCAACGGAGCAACACAAGTATGCATCTACCCTTGGGGACCTCGTGCATCCCTGCATGTAGCGACTTTTTTCTTCGGCACGATCGCCCGCTCTAGGCGCTCAGTCCGGAACGGCGCGACTGCTACGGTCGCAGGTTCCAATCCTGCCTCGGGCATGGATGTGTGTGATGTCCTTAGGTTAGTTAGGTTTAAGTAGTTCTAAGTTCTAGGGGACTGATGACCTCAGATGTTAAGTCCCATAGTGCTCAGAGCAATTTGAACCATTTTGATCGCCCGCTTTGCAGTGAAATCATCTTGAACGACGCACTCGAGCTGCTCCATATCTTACACATACTGACAGACGACTAATATATTTCGTGTAATTTGCTTTGCTGAGAGTAGCATTCATAACACATCTGAGCAGGGGGATTAAAAATGTTGAGAAATAAAATAAAAATTTAGTTACTAAAGAACTGTTACAACTCCCCGAGCTCAGGGGTTGTAACATATCAGAACGACCGAGAGGTACGGTTTGAGAGAGAGGGGTGACTCACATCGAGGCGTGCAGAGAAACACCGCCAAGTGCGTCATTAACTTTATTGCATCGAAGATACACAGCCAGCCTTTCGCTGATCCCGGTGTAGGCCAGTGGCTTAGCGTGGTTGTAAAGTTTGGGGATACTCTTTAGTTAGTATAGGGAGACAAAATAATACAATAAACAATAATTTAAACAAATCAAACAAAATGCAACAAATAAGACAACTACTACTACCACTACTGCTACTACTACCACCACCACCACTGCCACTAATAATAATAATAATCGACATAAAAAACCTACATTATGGACAGGTAGACAATTTAAGAAAATTCTTTCTAGAACGAGCAGAAACTAGCAAAATACACAAAGCAATCACTCATATAAATACATCGGCTACACCACTGCAATTTCATAACCACCTCTACAACCCTTTAGATCACGTAACATCAACAGATACGAAGAAAGTAAATTGGAAAAAGAAAACACTACATGGCAAGCACCCGTATCATCTAACACAGCCACACATCGATCAAGACGCATCCAACACATGGCTAAGAAAAGGCAATATATACAGTGAGACGGAAGGATTCATGATTGCAATACAGGATCAAACAATAAACACCAGATATTACAGCAAGCATATTATTAAAGATCCCAATACCACAACAGATAAATGCAGACTTTGCAAACAACAAATAGAAACAGTAGATCACATCACAAGTGGATGTACAATACTAGCAAATACAAAATACCCCAGAAGACATGACAATGTAGCAAAAATAATACATCAACAGCTTGCCTTACAACATAAACTTATAAAACAACACGTTCCCACATACAAGTATGCACCACAAAATGTACTGGAGAATGATGAATACAAATTATACTGGAACAGAACCATTATAACAGATAAAACAACACCACATAACAAACCTGACATCATACTCACCAATAAAAAGAAGAAATTAACACAACTAATCGAAATATCCATACCCAATACAACAAATATACAAAAGAAAACAGGAGAAAAAATTGAAAAATACATCCAACTGGCTGAGGAAGTCAAGGACATGTGGCATCAGGATAAAATTGACATTATACCAATTATACTATCAACTACAGGAGTCATACCACACAATATCCACCAGTACATCAATACAATACAGCTACATCCAAACTTATATATACAATTACAGAAATCCGTAATTATTGATACATGTTCAATTACCCGAAAGTTCCTAAATGCAATATAACATATACCGTACAGTTAAAAGGAAGTGACGCTTGATCAAGGTCCGCGTCACTTCCCATTTTTAACCAGACTTAACGTCTGAGAAAGTAAAGAAATAATAATAATAACTAACATGTTCAAGAAACGATGACAAATTTGTAGAACACCAGCAGCAAGAGAAGAAGAACTTATATTTTCTTGTACACAAGTGCAATGCACCTGTCTTTTCTTTCCACGAATAAGTCTGTAACTCGGTCTACAAAGATGTGATCACTGGATAGCTCTCCAAGTAGTGTCTTTTCTATTGCTAACACGCTCAAACAAGACAGCCGGATGTTGGACACTGAATTCCTTAAATCAGGGCTTCCCAACGTGTGGTCCGCGGACCCCTTAGTGGTCCGTCGGCTCTTTCTAGGGGGTCCGCGGCCACCTTTCACCAAATCGTGTAAAATAATGAATAAAATTATTGAATAAAAATGTGAACATATTCATCACTTCTTTTCGTGTGAAAAACATGTGTACTTTTACTTCAGGTCGTATTCCCAAGCAGCCTTTGCGGTTCCTAAATGAGAACGTTTACACAGTTTAGTTCCTGAGACTGCGGCTTTTCTGATCGACTGTTTCGCGACAACACAGGGGTCGCTTGTGCGCCGGCTCACGGCGCTAGATGCGCTGAAACCTTTTACGCATGAGCGGAGCGATCTTTGCCGACCAATCACAGCGCTCGCTGGCACGTATGCGGCCCCAGGCATCATTAAATGTTAAACTTGTTTTGTTAGCGCACTACCTATTTCATAAGTCGATTTTTAACCTTCAAGTTTTATCATTCATCTCTAAACCAAAGACTATTGATACTTCAGCGAGGGGGGGGGGGGGGGGGGTCATTGGCAACATGGCACTTACATTAAGAAGCTTTCAGTTCCCATGGCTTTAGCTCTGAAATTTAAAGTTACTGTGCTCTTGACTGACTAGGGGTCCGCCATGGATTTTCGACTGAAGAAGGGGTCCGCCAGCTGAAAAGGTTGGGAAGCTCTGCCTTAAATATTTCTTCAATCGTTTGAGAGTACTCATGCTTCGTTCACTGCTTGCTGTAGTTGCGGGTAGGGTCAAAACCAATCGGAGGAACGTCGTTGTTTCTTCATAAACGGAGTCTAAATCATAGTTGACAATGTACTTTAAGAGGATTCTTGGAGATAAGTGTTTTTTCTCATCAGTGTATATGTTACACAGTTCATTTTCAAGTTGTTCTTGTTTGAAAAAGAGGGTACTGTTCTAATAATTGAAGCAGTTTCAACTCTGGGAATTCTTTTTGATAATTCGGGAAACACTTTCCGTTCAAAAGTTCAACAAACTGAATTTGGGGAATGTCTTGAAACCTTCTTTCCATCTGAACAATTTGCAAATCCAGTATCTCGTAAGTTGGTGGCCTGAGAGATGTCTTTTGACTGTCACGGAATGATAAGTTGCCATTCAAACACAAGCTGCATTTAATGCATTCATCAACGAATATTTCCGTTCTTAATTGTCGTCAGTTTCTCAAAACAGTTCTTACTTTGTAGTGGCAAGCACTTATACTGACAGATTTTGACTGAAGAACATTAAAGAGATGATCGACATAAACAAAGCACCCTCGGTAGAAGCAAAGCAAGTAGACAAACGTAGGATCATCCATCCGTCGTTTCATCGCCACAGCACAGCTCAAAGATTCTCAGTCCAACTGAGAGTCTGTATCATCAAATATATAATTAAAAACACTATATAGCCCTGAGAAATGACTAGATGTTGTTGAAACTGCCCTGGAACGAAAGTTCCAGCGAGTGTTGCTTGCATGTGGCAGTTTAAATCCTTTCTCAGTTAGCAATACGGTTCGTTTTGATGATTTGCTGAAAAACGAATGGAATGCAGGAAAATCACTTACAAACATTTGTCGTATGATTTTGGAGGCATGTAACAGTACCAAATTCAGTTGGTGTGCGTAACAATGAATAAACAGCACATAGGAACAAAACTGCTTTACCAAATGTTGTAGTCCTCTTTCTCTGCCCGCCATTACTGAAGCGCCATCGTATGACTAACCACATTTCCTTCCACATTCCATTCTTTCAATACTGCATGAACATCCGGTGCCTGTGAATGTATCTCCAGCCACTCATCACACTAGACGCTGCGCGCCATTCGTGCGTGGGTCAGCGCCAAAGCCAATGCCGGAATCTGCTGCGTCAGCGTCCGGTCTCCCATCCTTGCTACGGCTAAGTGGCGGCCGCGTGTGTTGGCTGCGTCCGTAGCTCGGGACACGGGTGACTGATCCCTCGAGCGCAACTCGTGGACCCTACGTACAGCGCCGAAGGAAAACAGCCAGCCGCCGTCGCTGTAGTGAACCTTAGCAGTTCCGACCGTCCATCCAGGGCAGCTCGGTCAGCGGCCGCAGACAGCTCTGCACCACGGAGGCCGCGAGTTCGCGCCCCGGCCACGCCAGTCCGCCGGATGATGTCACTCAGACAGCGGAGGCTAGCAGCCCCCCACTCCTCCCGCCGGTGCAACCCCAAGATGCGGCCCGCCCTCCCACAGCTATGGCGCGTCTGTGCAGCAGATGTTGGTGGTAATTTCAGTGGTGATATTCATCACCAGAGGTCATTGTTTTTATTAAAAATGAAACTCCTCAAGCTGTACTTAAGATTTCATATTTATTTGGCTACTAGTTTCGACGTTGCGTCAACGCCATCTTCAGTAACTAGTTACTGCCCGCCATCCGTGTCGAGCACGTCTTGGTCATACCGCGGACTTCTAGTACTCAGCCACACACAATTGATATCATCATAGTGTACGGGCCTGAAGATGGCGTTGACGCAATGTCGAAACTTATTTATTTATTTATTTATTTATTTATTGATTTATTTAACCTGGCAAGATTAGGGCCATCAGGCCCTCTCTTACATCTAACCAGGCATTCTACTTATTTTACATTCATATGTTTTAGTAGGCATGTTAAAACTACATCTAGTACAAAAAGTGAAATAAACAATTTGAAAGGTACACCTGGAAAAATACATACATATAGAGTTTATATTCTTAGGTCACAAGTACTGTTATAATTAGACATTATTGAAGAGACAGATTTTAGATAGTAGTGCCGGCAGCAGGGAGTATGAGGGAGACTCATGGTGAAGGGAGGAGAAGAATAGAGACATGATGAAACATAATTAAGGAAATATAAAGGAAAAGAAGATTGCGTGGCTAATAGAGATAGATCAAGAGGAAGGCATCTCAGGAGCAAGATAGGAGACGCTAGCTTTGCTATTTGACAGATGAGTGGATTGTCCTTGTACATTAATTTTGTGGAGAACTTTGTGAGGATGATAGTAGGAAATGCTTCAACTTCTTCTTAAAAGCAGCAGGAGATCGAATTTTGCGCAAGGTAAGGGGCAGTTTGTTCCAGAGGCGGACAGCGGCAACTGAGAAGGAGTTTGCAAAAGTTTTTGTTTTGTGAGTGGGAACAGTTAGGATACCAAATAAGAGTGACCTCGTGTTTCGATTATGATGACATGACAGGTTTTTAATCTCTGAAGCAAGGTACTGGGGTGCTTGCGCGATGAGGAGTCGGTGGAGTAGACATAGAGTGTGGTAGTCACGCAATTTGTCCGGCCGCAGCCACCCTAGCTCGGAGTATGAAGCACTAACATGATCATATCGGCGAATGTTGCAGGTGTAACGCACACAGGCATTCATGGTTAGCTCTAGCTTTTTGCAGAGTCATTTCCGGCGCTTTATGAATGGGCGCCCAGCAGTCCACATCCGCTGCGTGCGCCAGGACTGATGCTATATAAGGAGCACACTGTTCTGTCTAGCGCATTCACTCTTGTGTGAGTGAATAGCCACTGAGGCACTGCTTCTTACAATGGTTCGTAGACGTTGTTATCGTCGTCGCCGACGGTTGCTTGTCTACAAAACACTTGTAAATGTGGACGGCACTCTTGGTGCTTCGACATCTTCTGCTAAGGGGAAAAAGAACGAAGTAAGGGGAGTGGGTAAAACCGCTCAATTTGTTCTTATAAATGGACCTACATTGTTTTGTGGCGCGAGGTTTAATTTTTCTTTAATGAAGAGTTCTACTTCTTCAGGTTTAGGTAATGGGTGGATTACTGTTGCTTTCGTTGCATGTAATAGTGCAGGGAGAGCTGGTTTGGAATCCTTTGAAACTAGGGAGATCTTAGCTTACCGTACTATACCTGTTTCTGAGGTTATTATCTCTGGTGAGGGTTCCTACCTTATGCCACATGGGAGTTTATCTCTGACTTGTCGTAGACGTGTTTTCACTACTCATGCCTTGTTGAATCACATCACAATAGTGGAGGTTCGGTAGAACGAGTGCTTGCACGAGCTGGCGTTTCAAGTCCTGTGGAAATATGTTCCGAAACCTTTTGAGAGCATAGAGACAAGCAGACGTCTTTCGGCACACTGCGACTGTATTCTCCGCCCAGTTGAGATGCTCATCCAAAGTTACACCCAAGTTCTTCACTGTTTTCTGATATGGTATTGGAGTACCGTCGAGCAGAATAGGAGGTAGCCGTTCGCGGAAATCTGAATTTATTAATTTCTGATGGGCTATTAAGATTACTTGCGTCTTTTTTGCATTTAGTTTAAGCCCCAGGTTTTTCGCCCATCTCACTACTGAAGACAGATCATCATTCATCTGAGCGATTGCAGTGTTTACATCTTCAGGTCTGACGCTTAGGTAGAGCTGGAGGTCGTCGGCATAGAAATGATATTTACAGGAGGACAGAACCGACGAAATATCGTTGACATATAAAGAAAACAAAAGTGGTCCTAAGACTGATCCTTGTGGCACTCCCGAGGAAACATGTTTCCAGGAAGATGTTTCATTTACACAGACAACACATTGCTGTCTGTCTTTTAAGTAGCTTTCAAACCATCTCATTGCACTATCAGAGAAATTAAGCTGTTGCATTTTTCTGAGCAATATGTCAAAGTTAACAGTGTCAAAAGCTTTGCTGAAGTCCAGTAGCGTCAATATTGTTGCCTTTCGATTGTCGATGGCATATTTCAGGTCATCAGTTACTTTAATTAGAGCAGTGTTTGTGCTGTGATATTTACGGAAACCGGATTGAAATTTGTCATATAGGCTGAATTCATGCAAGTGTTCAGTGATTTGGTCATGAACAATATATTCAAGTGCTTTGGAAACAGCAGGCAGTATGCTAATTGGTCGGTAATCACTAGGCAGTTGCGGGTTTTCGATCTTAGGGATGGGTCGAATTAGGCTTCTTTTCCATGCAGTGGGATATATTCCGTTCACGAGGGAAAAATTAAATATGTCAGTTAAGACAGGTACTAAGATATCGGCAACATTCTTAATCATGGTTATACCGATACTGTCGTTGCCTATTGCATCAGAAGAGATTCTCATTATTGCTTTTCTTGCCGTATTTGTTGTTACATGTTTTAGATGGAAGGTATCGTTGTTAGTTATCCTGTTTGGGGATTCTTGTGGACGGTAATTATCAGCTGTGCTGGTATTTAGAGGTGCAGAGAAGAATTCATTTAATTCGTTAGCTGACACATGAAAAGTAGTTTCCGATTTTGCCTTTCCGACCCCCAAGCTACAGAGATTCTTCCATAGAGTCGTGGGCGTCAGATCGCTGCATACAAGGGAGCGAGCGTGCCTGATTTTAGCATTGCGAATGCATTGTTTCACTCTGTTCCGTAGCTTTCTATATTCTTCGAAACGCTCGGGTTTCGGATCTGCCTTGAAACGCCTGTGGGCAGCATCCCTATTTGTCATCATTTGACGTAATTCAGCTGTCAGCCATGGAGCAGGAGATTTTCTTACACGGATTGTGCGCACAGGTGCATGTTTGTCATAGAGGGCAGTGAGTTTATCACCAAGTTCATTAATTTTGTCGTCGATTGTGGGTTTTCTGATTATTTGATGCCATGAGATTTCTGAGCAATCGGCTGTTAGAGCGTCAAGGTCAATACGTTTCATGTTCCTACAAGTTATGTAACGCGATTTGATCCTTGGGGGCTGCACAGAGTAGGCCAGGAATATTACATCATGTGCTGAGAGGCCAGGGGCCGATGTTTGACCAACATCTCTTACTTTGTCAGTCTGTTTCGTTGCGATTACGTCTATAAGAGTGTGACTGTGCGCCGTATGGTGTGTAGGTTGTAATGGAAGAATGTTCATGCTATTGCAACTAAACAGTCTTCTTAGGTTTATTGCGGAGGGAGTGTCTCTTAGCAGGTCTATGTTCAAGTCACCCATTACGATGACATGTTCGTATTGACACTGAAGTGAATGTAATTCCGACTGGAAGGAACTCATTGAGCTTATTTTTGGCGGCTTGTACACGACGCCAGTCAAGAATTTCCGACTTTGTATATTTATTTCAATGAACATGAATTCAGCCTCTTTTTCTTCAGCAGGATTTGACGTACATAAGACTTTCGCTTTGAGATCTGTTCGTATATACGCGCCGACCCCGCCACCTCGCTTTTTTGATCTGTCTGCCCTAAGAAATGTGTACCCTGGGAGATGAAAAGATGCAGAGGATATGTGTGGTTTCAACCACGTTTCGGATAAGAGGATTACGTGGTAGTTTAGTTGGTTGAAGAGGAGGCTAAGTTCTTCGTAATGCGCAGGTAAAGACTGGATGTTGCAGTGAGCTGCTAAAAGCTCTGACGCGTTCCGCCGAGTAACCTGGAGTAGGGTGGCAGACTGGTTTGTCCCTTTGTTAGGCACTACCTGCCGCGAGGGGCACTGGCCGCTGCTTCCGCCAAGTGACATAACACAGGGGTGTCCGAGATTTTGCACGCCCTGTTTGTGACACCGCGAGTGCCGAAAGAAAGGCGCCTGCTAAAGATTTCCTGAGGTTGCGGGAGTATAGAAAATGGATTAGTGGTATTCTGTGCAAGGAGAATATGACCAAAATAGTGACGGCTGTGTGTCACTGTGTATCCTCTGTCGTACGAGGAGAAATGTAATTATCGTATTTGAAACAGCTTAGGGTGGAAATAAGGGAGAAGGGAGTGATTTAAGAGGCCGATGCTGCCAGCAGAGAGAAGTAAGCTTAGTAATTAATAGATTATCGCAGGAAGCTAGAATTAAATTGAAATTTACTAAAGTGATACTGGTAGTGATTATCGTAGGAAGCTACAATTAGATTGAAATTTGCTAAAGTGATACTGATAGTGATTTTTGTTATGAACAATTTAAACCGAAGAGATGGGTGATTAATGAACTAAAGGAGAGACTAATAATTGCAATAGAACTATTTCAGAACGGAAGAGAATAAACTGAGAAAATGAAAAAAGAATTAGCAGTAACTAAAATTAAGTAATGGTTAGAGCTACAGACACAAAAAAATAGTGAAAAGTTAATACAGTTACAAAAACAATTAGTTGAAGGTACAAATATGGGTATCATTAAAAAATTAATAAAATTACAAGACTATATCTGAGTATTGGGGCTGTTACAATTGCAAATGGAGTTAAGAAACTAGTAGCCAAATAAATATGATGAAACATCCCCTTAGAAAAATTAGTAAATTACTGTGCTGATAAACCTCTTACGTTATTTGATTTTCAAACAGCTGAGCAGAACTGAACGTACTCAGACATTTCTCTCTTTACTTATTCTGATCAACACTAAACTGACACACAATATTTTTAGCGCAACGCAATCTGACTTTCAATAATCCCTACAAAAGAATGGCCCTGACTAACAATAACCTGTACCTTTCATGAATCACTTACCTCACAAAAATCTTCATTACTCGAACTACTGCAATACAGCGAGCGCCACTACTGCCAGCTAAATAAAAGATTCTAACTACTGAAGGCACTAACTCCTGATAGGGATAGTTAGCAAATGAAAGATTTTGATAAGGAACAAACAATGTATTTACCTTAATAATATTCAAAAGTCATCGTATATATATATATATATATATATATATATATATATATATATATATATATCAGTTCATGATATACAGTATTACAAATTTACTCTTTCTGATGGACACACCTCCAGGTCGTCCGTTCTCAAAATTCTGCCATCTCTCCCCTCACATCCACCACTGCTGGCGGCTCACCTCCCAACTGCGCGCTGTTCACATCCAACTGCCAACACTACAGTAGCAAAAATTCTAACAATGCAAACCAGCCACAGACTGCACACAGCAAAGTCAGTGATTTTCATACCGAGCGCTACGTGGCATTACCAACATAAAAACCAAAACAGCCTACTTACAATGAAATCTTAAGTACAGCTGGAGGAGTTTCATTTTTAATAAAAATTATACCAGCTGATGTCTCACTATCATCCAGTTTAAATATGGATGTACGAAGAGAGGTCACTGCGCTTGGCTTGATACTTAAACAATCGTCATTCTCTTCTAGACATGGACAGAATGACGACACAACTGCCCTGTTTGAGCCTCCGGGCTTGCTTATTTGTCTTTTCCCTACGCCTCTGGTGTAGTTCCTCTGGGAGGGGGGGTGCGGGGACAAGTGGAGCGCTCTTTAATACTAGGTCGAGTCAAATGAAAGCCTTTAATATATTTTTAAATATTATTTATTGTGCAGAAGTGGTACAAAGCTGTATAATTTTTCAACATAATCTCCCCCACGCTCAATGCAAATCCTCCAGCGCTTACAAAGTGCATAAATCCCTTTAGAAAAAAATTCTTTTGGTAGTCCGCGCAACCACTCATGCACCGCGTGGCGTAGCTCTTCATCAGAACGGAACTTCTTTCCTCCCATTGCGTCTTTGAGTGGTCTAGATATATGGAAATCACTTGGGGCAAGGTCTGGTGAGTATGGTGGATGAGGAAGACACTCAAAATGCAGGTCTGTGATTGTTGCAACTCTTGTACGGGCAGTGTGGGGCCTTGCATTGTAATGTTGCAAAAGGACACCTGATGACAGCAGTCCACGTCGCTTTTATTTGATTGCAGGCCGCAGATGATATTTTAGGAGATCTGTGTGTAATGCACTGGTGACAGTGGTCCCTCTAGGCATGTAATGCTTCAAAATGACGCCTTTTTTCGTCCAAAAAGAGAGTCAGCATAACCTTCCCTGCTGATGGTTCTGTTCGAAACTTCTTTGGTTTTTGTGATGAGGAATGGCGCCAATCCTTGCTCGCTCTCTTCGTTTCCGGTTGGTGGAAGTGAACCCAGATTTCGTCCCCAGTAAAGATTCTTGCAAGGAACCCATCACCTTCTGTTCAAAGCGCCGAAGAAGTTCTTCACAAGCATCAACACGTCGTTCTCTCATTTCAGGAGTCAGCTGCCGTGGCACCCATCTTGCAGACACTTTGTGAAACTGGAGCACATTATGCACAATGTGGTGTGCTGGCACATAACTAATCTGTAAACATGCTGCAATGTCATTCAGTATCACTCGCAGTTTTCCTTCACTATGGCTTCAACTGCTGCAGTGTTCTGTGGAGTCACAACTCGTTGTGCCTGACCTGGACGAGGAGCATCTTCCACTGAAGTCACACCACTTGCGAACTTCCTACTCCATTCGTAGACTTGCTGCTGTGACAAACATGCATCAACGTACTGAACCTTCATTTGTCGACGAATTTCAATAGGTTTCACATCTTCAATACGCAAAAACCGAATAACAGAACGCTGTTCTTCCCTGGTGCAAGTCACAAGTGGGGCGGCCATCTTTATACTGATACTGCGACGGTATTTGTGCATCTACATTATGCTGCCACTTACAGGCCATTCTGCACGCTGTTTGTAGCACGCTTACCAACTTACAGGATAGCAGCGCGAAATTTCGATTTGTTAATACAAATTTAAGGTTTTCATTTGACTGACCCTCGTAATTACAACGTCAGCTTTCCTCAGCCCACTCCGACCCCTACACACATAACACTAGGCGCTGTTGTAACTGCAACATTTGAGTTCTTCACAGCACATCAGTGCCCTGAGCTGCCCCAATAACTTCACACTTGTATACGCTACCCGCCGGACTGTGCCTTTTCGTCTGAGAGTAGTGTCTGAAACCTGTCTCGCAGAATCGTTTGCAAAATACCAACACTGCCCCCGCCTACTATCCGACGTGTCAATCGGCCCCTTAATTACAAACTTCCAGTCATAGCTGCTCGAAATTTATAAGAATTCCCCAAATCCACGTCTGAACATATTCGCGGCGCCGCACAATAAGGTAGAAATACGATGCGAGCGACATACGCAGTTTCCAACACAAAGCAGAAGAAATTACACAGTACATATTCAGGGCGTTCGCTTCACGTTGTCTGCGTTGCAGAAGAACCACAACGCTGGGGGCAGACTCCGTTCCCCACATATGTTCCATCCCGTTCCTTGGACTAGGCAGGAGACGTATCGGCTTTACCTGAACTAGACGAGATAGAAGATGTCTCGGAGAGAAATCCGAAAAGTAGTTGCGTCTTTCAGAGCTTCGAACAGGTGTGTCACAGAAGTGTGCACAGACTCCCTTTACACAACAGACATGCATTAGCGGCAAATGTAAAATTTTCTGAAGCTTCTCTAGAGCCAGCAGAAGCCAGAGCAAGCTAAGCCAATAGCCTGTATCGAAATCAAAACGACAAACAGACAGAAAGTCGACATCTCGGAAAGCAGAACAAATCCAGAAGAGATTTCCTCACCTCGTACGAGCGAGAAGCTTCCATCGTAAAACCAGCAGCATGACCTCAGCGAGGAGAAGACATCACGTCATTGTACAACAAAGCTTGACTTAGTAAGAGAGTGTAAAACTTCCACAAGAACACCTATCAGCCTGCTGAAATGGCGGAGAAGTAACAAACTGAAGCCGTGAAAGCTGTTCTTACGAAACATGGGGGTTGCGAAGATCGCTGATTACCACAGAAAAATAGGCTACATTCGGTCATCGCCGGCCCGACATAACGTCACTGCCTCAAACCAGTAGTAATAAATACTGAGCTTGCGATCTTTTGGCACAACTCTGAAATATAGGAAGGTCTTGATTGCACAATTATTTACTAAGCTTTACGCGTTTCAAAATTTCATCATCAGACCGAACCTGTGGAATAAAGTTTACAAGAAAATTAACGAGAGAAAATACGTACATAATAAGTATGTATGGTAGTATTCCATATACAGAAATTTCTGTTAGTATCGTACTTACATTTAAATCAAACTTTAGTAAAAAGCTCACGAAAGTAAGCACATAGACTGAATATAATACAGGTCTCACCTCATATAGGCATATTTGACAGTGCTGTTGTCTATTCGATGAAAACCGGTGCCAAACTGACTGTGGCGATTAACCTATGAAAGAAGTAAACGAAGACCAGTAGATGGCGTTAGCATTTATAATAAAAACAAAGTCAACTGTACATTGCGATTAGCTACTTGTCAGAACATCGTAAGCAACTCGACAAAGATAAATTGTGCTGCTTTTACAGGCCGGCCGGTGTGGCCGTGCGGTTCTAAGCGCGTCAGTTTGGAACCGCGTGACCGCTACGGTCGCAGGTTCGAATCCTTCCTCGGGCATGGATGTGTGTGATGTCCTTAGGTTAGTTAGGTTTAAGTAGTTCTAAGTTCTAGGGGACTGATGACCTCAGTAGTTAAGTCCCATAGTGCTCATAGCCATTTGAACCATCTTTTTTTCCTGCTTTTACAGAGGAGAAACTCATGTATTGACAGCATTAAATGTGTGTCTTTAGGTAGCATAGTGAATAATGTCACAGAGATAGCTGTTAGTCAATAATCAAAATAGAAGACACATTTTCAAACAATAACTGGTGTGGTAAAATATAAACATAAAACTGTTACAGATCAGAAATAAAGTTTTGTAACAATAAGTTTACAACCGTCACTAAATAAAATGTAACATAAGTATCACGAAATGTAGTGATATTACAATAGTCGAACATGCAATAAAAGACATACGACAGAATCATTTAGGTGAGCCTAGATTAGTGACACCAACCTAAAATAATAAGGGAGTTATTGTTGCAACAGAAGGCATTTTTACAGTTAAAAATATCTTAATGGTACCGTAGTGTATCGTATAATAACGCAGTTGTTACCAGTTTACAGTCATCACAAAACCAAATGTTACAAGAGTATGACCAACTGCAGTCATATTGCGATAGTTGCACAAATAATGAACGAAATACAATATAACCATTTAGCTAAGCCTAGATGAGTGGCCACAATTTGAAATAAAATAGGAGCTAATATTACAATTTTCTATTCTCTCTTTGTTTTTTTTCTCTTTTTCTTTGTTTCATTTTAAAAAGCGCAAAGGTATAACATCAGAATGTACGACAGCCTGGCTTGAAGTAGATGCGTGTGGACATCCAAAAAACATCTTAGTATAATATGGTTAAGGGTGTAGAGTCAGGATCATTAACTGACAAAAACTGATGCCTAGGCAATCTCGAGGCTGAAATATTGCTCACACTATTCGGAATTAATGGATTCCGTTTGGACATGTTGTTAAACGAAATGTAATGCGAACGTGTGTAACAGTATGGAAATGCAGAACTGTACATAACAAAATAAGCTCTTTGAAATGGTAGCGAAACCCAAATGATCAACTTTCTAAAGGTTAACCACAATTTAATGTACATATAATGTAACTGTATTTAAGACATGAAGTTAAATTTACTGTGCCCGTAATATGGAACCCTTGGCGAGCAAGCACGCGCAACGCACGAAGTAATAATGTTCGTGAAATGCAAAGTAATGGTGCACTTCGCAGCGTCTGTAATTAAAGGAGCTACACAGCGGGTCCGGTACCTTGTGGTGGCGGCCTACGAGTTTTTGTCTGAATACACCAGCTACAAAGGGTGATGCCCCGCCACCTTTCGCCATGATGATGCACTTGTGCACCAATCTGGATCTGTTGGAAACCCCAATTCACCCTTTCAGAAAGTGACAAATTGTAGACAACCCCAGCTCGTTGCCACTATCGAATCGAACCATCAGTTTAATTGTTCAACTAAATCCACAAAAGAAACACACAAATTTGCAAGACACCTTCGCATATAGCCTCACCGACAGTACTTCGTCTTCTGAATCCGTAACCATCTTAATAAACTGCACTGAGTTTTTGATTGGGAGTGTGTACCACATCACCCTTTATGTCTAATATATCTGAATTCAATGCTTAGTTAAGAAGTCATCTGATATGGATATGTCTTCCCTCAGTTGCTGGGGCATTGCTTTTCTATCATTTGGGTGCGAGGACGTGTTGAAAAGTAGTGCCTTCGAATTTTTTATGTGAAAACTCTTCAAGCTTTTTAAATAAAACAGACGTTATTGACGTTCTTCATCTCCATTCTTTATGTCTACGCATTTATTTCTCCACATAGTAGCCCTGGCGACGAACACATTTCTCCCAACGAGAGACCAGTTTGTTGATACCGTAACTGTGAGAGGTGGCATGAGCCCCCTCTCATATTTCTATCTTACGATTTTCGTCTCTAATTGCATGCGGTGAAAAGTTGCTATTCCTTCACACGCGGACTTCCCACGCAGCGTCTCTCGTCACCCAGGTGGTCCGGTGACAGGCGGGCACTCCTGATCTGGAAAGGGTTAAGCCGACGGATGTGAGGAAGTCGAGTGAATGCTTTGCAGACGCCGACATTGTCAAAAGACACGCCCGGAGGGGTCTGAAGTAGCGACTGGGCTAGAGGTTCCGTTACTTCGCAGAATCTTAGCGAAAACACTTTCTGGCGGGCTACCAGCGAGGCATGGGAATGACTTGTGTACCCAGGCAGTTGTGGCGGGAAAATTCCCGCGCTTTCTGCAAAATAGTAACTGTGATTGGCTTGCTCAGGGCATAGCTCCGTGACGTAGCAAAATCAGCGCAGAAATTGGCGCCAAGAATCTCCATTGGTGGAATGGTAGTGCTCCGGCAAAGGAGTGGAATTTTCCGCCGGTTTTCGAGTTGCTGATTGGAACGTTTAATCACGGCCACTGTCGTGGGGGCGGGAATGTTGTGTGTTCGGCCTGTACGGGTGCTCTAGGTAGTCGGCTCTCGCCTTTCGGTCGAGGACGTCGAAGCAACCAGCCATCGCCTCCGGTACGCCAGATCGTGTTCTGGCAGTTAAGAAGACAGTTTGGTAATGTATGTCCGCAGCACCGGCAGATAGGGATTTTCCTAGGTGATAATCAGAGCTCAGCAGAGTGCGCCTGTTCGTCTTTTTCTAACTTTGTTCTGTCTTGAGTAGCAGCAATTAATGTTGGGTTAGCTGTGTGACTCTCTTAAGATTTGAGTGGCAAAGGAATTGGCTCCACATACCATTTCGTCATAAACCTCACAATCTAGTTTAGGGACAACTTCACCTTCACAGCGTTTGTTTGTGTATCCAATTTGAGCCAATTTGATGTATTATAAATGTTTCATGTGTTTTTGTTTATTATTTTGTGTTTAGTCTTAATAAATCATATTGTTATTTTGGACAGAACTTTCATTCTGTTAATCGGTAGAGCAACCCATCATTTCTCACTATGTTAATGAAACCTTCCTTTATTTAACTTATTTATCAAATTAAATTATTGCAGGTGCCAAACTCTTTTCTACTCCACTTGCAGGGTTGATTACAGTCAGTTCGCGTATATTTTTTAATCCTTGCGCAACAGCAAAAGTCGGAGTTAGAATAGGGGGGGCTTAGAGCATCATTTACATGTGTAGATTCTAGAGTTTAGTGTTAAATACACTGCTAGCCCCGGCACCTCGCAACTGTAGGATGTTTGACACTGTTGACAGAGCCACAACCTCACCTCCGCTCGCTCCGCTCCATCTTTATCAAAGTGAAGTACCCGAAGGTGTTCTTCAGACTTTGGAAACAGATGAAAATCGAATGGGGGCCAAGTAGGGACTGTACCTAGGATGATCGATGACAGTCAACCCAAGGCGTCGGCTCGTTGCAGACGTCACGGCACTCGTGTGTGGTCTGACATTGTCTTGCTGAACGAGAGGTGCTCCATGTGTTAACGAACAGGTCCAAAGAAGAGCGGCAAGATTCGTGACTGGTACATTTAGCCATCGCGAGATCGTTACAGATCTCATAGAAAGTTTGAAGTGGGACACTCTTGCAGATAGACGGTGCGCTAAACGGAAGGGGCTGCTCACTAAATTCCGAAATCCGATCTTCACCGAGGATGTAGAGCATATATTATTACCACTAACTTTCAAATCGCACATTGATCACCATTCGAAGATAAGGGAAATTAGAACTCGTACTGAGGCGTTCAGTCGTTTTTCCCTCGCGCGATCTGCGAGTGGAACGGAGGGGGGAATATGACTTTGGCGGAGTATATATGTAGATGTAGAACTCGTCGAATTCGAAACTCGTTTATAGCACGCTGTTACTAACCCACCTGATTAGTTACGTTGCACACTGCCGTGTTACACTCAACAATTCGGAGCCCTCTAGCGGCAGATGGCTGCAAATATGTAGATATGAAGATTAAAGATGTAGAATGTTAATGATGTTTGTTCCATTTAAAAAGCTTTGAGAGTTTTCACATAAAAAATTCGCCAGCTTTGCTTTTCAGCACGCCCTCGTTGTCTTTTATATATGAAAACTGTTGTCTTTAACTGCCGCCTGGCCATAGCAAGCATCTTCACCTTATTACTGCCCGCCTTCGTCCATATTAATACCTGTGCTAGGCGCAATCTGTAATGTGCGCGTAGAGATCATATAGTGGCCTGGAGAGGACCGCATTCATAGATATCCCCGTCGACAGAAACAGCTGTAAATCAATAGGAACTTAAGGTGCGTCTCAGCAGAAGAAACAACTTCTTCTCCTTCTTCTTCTACACTTCAAGATTTAGGCGATATGCCCGTTCCGACTTCACGACACATACCGATTTTTTCGTCTGTCTTCCATGGTCTCTTTTTCCTGAGGTCTCGTACTTGCTTACAATGACTGGAATTCTGTCTTATTCCACATATTTAAGATGTTGCCTCCATTTCTTTCACTTCGTCGCTTAAGTTAAATATTCTTAATTCTTGCCGTATATTCTTCGTTTTTTATAAGAGCCCCTCTTGAGCGAAATTTGACAGATCTTAAAAACCTCATTTCAGCCGACTGTATTCTCCAATCCAAGGTTCACTGCCACAAAGCAAGACTGGCACAGCCAAGGTTTGTAAAACTTTAATTTTCTGTCTTTCCTCTTGATGTTCTTTAAGGTTTTGTTTCTGGTTCCACTGAAATTTATTGATTTTAATTTGTACATCATTATCGTTATTTAAGCTGATATCACACCCGAAATATGTAAGTGCCTTGTCTTTAATGATAGTGTTTGATTGGACTGAGTGTTTTCCATAATGAGCCATAACTTTGGTTTGCTGGATATTTTCAGATTGTAGCTTTGTCTTCCTCGTTCACATAGTCCATACACCGAATGTTGTAAGTTTACTTCTTTATTCTGTGTAAGGCTACATAATCTGCGTATAGCATAGTGTTCATATGCTAGCTTCTTTTTTGTTGTATACCTTCAGATACTTCATCCTTCCACTTTCTTATAAGAACCTCAATACAGATGTTAAAGAATGTCGCTGACGAACTACATCCTTGCTTGATGCTTTGGTTTATTATTATCTCTTCTGTTTTCGAGTTGCCTGCGTTTATGGCTATTTTAAAAACTTTGTGTACGTTTTAGAACTGTATTTAAAAGATGTATAGCAAATCCTCTTTCTTCCTTAGCCGTAATCCTTTTCAGAAGAATTACATGTGACCAAATAAAAAGGACAAACTTCTCATTCCAAAAGGCCACTGTTGATTAAAGAATATAGTAACGAACTTACCCGTATCTCCCTGTTGTGCCTCCTCAGAGTACACGTTGTGTCCTCGGTTTCAAAAAAGCAGTTGGGAAAGAGTCAAGAGTCAAGCACTTTCTTTTTTCAGATTCTACGTGAAGAGAATATTTGGGTAGAATTCAGCACTTGCAAATATTCATTACATTAATGTTCAGTGTGATGCATAGCAGCCTGAGGATACATCGATAAGCGCGACCAGTATGAAACGAAAGGCAGCAGTGTTGGCAATTGGGGTAACGGGCGCTCTCTCTTCTTGACCGTGCGTCACACTCTGTAGCTCACGGATACGGCGTATCTCGCACAGCAGGGTTACTGTAGCGTGGCACACTCCCGTCTATTCAATGAACATGAAACTGGCAGAGTGTGGCTCGTTGGTCTAGGGGTATGATTCTCGCTTCGGGTGCGAGAGGTCCCGGGTTCAAATCCCGGACGAGCCCACATAATTTTGTTACGTTTCAATGAATGACACATTACAGGAGATGGAATATTGTTGACGCGACTGGCAAGCAGCAATGGACTAGTGGTAAAATCAACAAGAATATTGACTGAGCGGAATTCTCGGTGCAACGTTTTGTTTTGTGTGTGATATATTGTATTCTCTGAAACGATATTATGACCAGATTCGTTTTCCCTTTCATTTGCAAAGCGAACTTGGTGATCACGAAGCCCAGTAACATTCTTGTTTCGTTCTATAAATAGTATTAGTATAATTGTAATTCTCTTAAATACTATTCATTAAATTAATTATGGTCTTCGTGCTCTCTATTGCTGTTCTTATCTGTGCCAGAAAAACCTAGGAAGCATACATGAACTCGACAGTGTACGTTCACTTGCGTATTCAATGTTTCTATTCTAATACTAGCATTAAGTTTATCGCAGTGTACATTCGTTTTTCCCTTTTCATTTGACGCTAGTAGTAACTTAACTTACCACCCTTTTCTCTCGTTGTTCTGTTGTCGCTGTTGCCTTCAATCGGAAGAGTGCTTTGATGCAGCTGTCCATGCTAGTATACCCTGTGCGAGCCTCATCTTGTACAACTACTGCAACTTATATCCACTTACTTAATCATGCCTTGGTCTCCCTCTACAATTTTTGTCCTCCCCCCTCCCCATACACTCTCCCCCAACCCCACGGGCCTCCCACCGTCATCAGACTAACTACTCCTTGACGCCTCGTGACCTAAAGCTTCTTCTAGTTCAGTTGTATAGCAAATTTCTGTTTTCCTCCAGCTCTATGCAGTACCTGTTCAATCTACCTGTAGTTGTAAAACTACCGTAGGCTACCATAATTAAGCGTAGACTACGGTCTGTTAAGGTCGTGCCCGCGCGAGGTCCTACGCTCGCTCGCTCGCTCAAATCAGCAGACAAACTACGTTTCTACACCTGTTAACTCGTAACTAGGAGTGCCCGTACAAACGAAAATAACATCTTCTACAGTGATCCGCTATTATGGAATCTTACTGTTATTAGTCCTATAATGATGGGAAGTCCATGGGCCTACTTATAACTTGTTACGGCTGTAATGGCGTACAATAAAATAAAGTCATGCTAAAATGATTATCACTTGCATAAGGTCCCACTTCCAGCATGTAATGAGTCCTGCTAAGCAGAAGAGACTAAATGCTATAAACAGGCCGTTATACCATTTATATCGAGTATTGATCTTAAATTAAATTTTGCTGTAGTGCTGTTAATCAGCAAGACATCATAATAGCAGATTCCAGTGGAAGAGGCAATTCTTGTTAGTACTTACACGCCCAGCTGCGAGTTAACAGGTTTAGAAACGCATTTTGTCTGCTGAGCTGAGCGAGCGAGTTCATGACAAAATACGCGCCGCGGCCTGTCTTTCTAGGGGGGCCCGTGCCCGCGCTACCAGGGGTTGGGTGTGTTGCATACCATCGGGCGCTACCTCATAACGATCGCTTTCTGTACGTACGCGATCAGTATATTACTAGATTTCCCTAGGAATCGGAAACATTGAACTGTCTAGAAACCGAGTAAGGGTATACGAAGGGCCGCATAATCTATGGAGTATTTTTGTTCTACATACTTATCCTCCAGTCTGTTACTTAAGAATAAACATAATTTATAGCAAAACTGCAATATCGGTGTTTAATTCAGGGTTTATTTGAAAAGTGTTCATTTGTGACGAGAAACAAAAGGATGTTGTAGTAAAAATAAAGTAAACAATGTAGATTTATGATATAGCGCTAGAAAACGCAGCACAATGGCAAAATTTTAAAAAACGCAAAACAAATATATATCAAACATCGCTTCAGCACTTCGTCGAACTTATATGAAACATGTTTCTGTTATACATAAACAACTTTCGAATTTACGAATAATAACAGGAAACGTTTATCTTTGATCACGATGAACAACGTCCTATCGAGTACAAAATAACAACAGTTATACAGGGTGTATCATAAATAATGGCGTAAACGCGTACAGTTGAAAGAACACAATACTAGAAGTAAAAAAGTCTCAGTGCCTTAAGAGCTACGAGCAATTTTTCATCTCTGATACATCATAATAGCAGATTCCAGTGGAAGAGGCAATCGCTTCTACTGCAAGTTCTTTGCTTTCCATGTTTTGGGAACTGGTAGTATGGACCAAAACAAGAAAAAAAATAGTCCAGTGCTCCAAATTGCATTCCTTAAGAGTTATGAGCATTCGTTCATCTTTGCTTCTTTCAAACACCACTCTTCTAATGATCAAGTGCTCGTAATTTTTAAGGTATGTGTTTTAGAGCACATGTTTGCTGGACATTTTTTTCTTATTTTTGTCCATACTACCACTTTCTAAAATATGGAAAGCAAAGAACTTGCAGTAGAAGACATTTTTTTCACAGTACCGAAGATTAAAAATTGCTCGTAGCTCTTAAGGTATGCATTTTCGACCCTATGTTTACTCAGACGTTTTTGCTTCTAGTATCGTGTACTTTCAACAGTATGCTTTTACGCCATTAATTATGATACACCCTGTGACAGCCACGGTCGAAAAATAGTCAAAATGGCTTCAGATTCTATTTATATTTCGTTTCCCACCAGTTATACCAATACTACTGGCAATCTGCAAGATTCGCAGGAGAGCTTCTGTAAAGTTTGGAAGGTAGGAGACGAGGTACTGGCAGAAGTAAAGCTGTGAGGACGGGGCGTGAGTCGTGCTTGGGTAGCTCAGTTGGTAGAGCACTTGCCCGCGAAAGGCAAAGGTCCCGAGTTCGAGTCTCGGTCCGGCACACAGTTTTAATCTGCCAGGAAGTTTCTTAAAATTATTATTTCTTCTTCCTGAACTTTAATTCCATTTCTAACTTCTCCTCTATTTCCGTAACTGATTGCTTCTATGTGCAAATTCAATAACATGGCGAACAGGATACAACGCTGTCTCATACCCATGTCCTTCCACTCCTATAATTTCAGTCTGCCTTCTGTACAAGTTGGAGGTAAACTTCCGTACTTTGTATTTTATCGGCGATAACCTCAAAATATCAGTGTATTCCAGTCAAGTGTGTTCGTACGCTTATGTATTCACAGTTTCTATTTCGTTTCTTGCAGCGGCCCAGTCTTCTTCTTTTTCCTGGCCTTGTCCGGTATCTTCACGGCGATGACATGTTAATCTGGATCTGGCAGTTGTTAAGAGGATGGCCGCATTTCCTTGCTCTCGCCGCGCCTTCCTCCCTGGGAAGGAATCTGTGCACCCTGTTTGTCTACGTCTAGTATTGACCCGTGTGAAAATGTGAGAACGTTTTCGAAATGTTTGCGAATCGTGTAACTGAGGCGGGACGTGGGTAGCAGCCACCTACTCGGATGAGGGAAACCGCCTAAAAATCATATCGAGGCTTGCCAACACACAGACCCCCGTCGCTAACCCGCCGGACGGATTAGACCCGGGACCAACGCGCCTCCCCGAACCCCGGAATCAGTGTGCTAACGTGCTTAGCTACCCGGGCGCGTCCTTGCAGTACGCGAGTACTTTACAATATTATGAGTAAAGTAATAGGAAAAATAATTTTCACGTCACATTAACTTTAATGTCAAAAAAAATGAAGAAGAAAGATTAGGATCCAGCCGACGACGAAGTCATTAGACACGGAGCAGAAACGTAGACAGGGTGAGGAACGAGAACGGAAATCGCCCGTCTCCTTCTCGAAACACCGTAGCACCAGTGTCAATAATCAATTTTCGGAAACCATGGAAAATCTAAATCTGTATCATGAAACGTGTGTTTGAACCCACCGCTCCAGTATGTGTGTCCATTTTCTTAACCACTGTTATACCTTAAACGACTTGTATCTGAAAAGAAAGAGATACTGTCTAAAACGCTTCTATATTATAGCATGTAATCTCGAAAGCAGAACAGCATGTATTATGGATAGGTGCACGTCTGATGAATAACATCGCAATGCTCTAAACTAATGCGTCATAGGCAACCCGCTACGCATTTACGAGGGGTAACTAGGACTGTTGATATATTTAAAAATTTTAGAAATTCGATGTATTGCTATTTTAAAAAATATGGATATATCTATACATAGAATGAAAAAATATCGACGTACTAGCCTATAAAAATATCATCTGCACGTTGTAAATATACGGCCTGTTTTAGAGCTGTATACTGAAGTACTGATTTATTATTAGTTATTCTGTACATCAACAACCTAGCAGCCTGCTTATTCCCGTTAAAGCAGGAATTGCAAGGAAAACGGCGCACGTTCACGCTTGGCGATAACCACTTTGCTAACAATGGCAACTGCTTGTAAGTGGCAGAATAAAAGGTGTCCGATGGGCCCGTCGTTCGGTTTCTTCAGATATCGGACTTGTCCAGAACACTTCATGTCGACTTCCCTGTTTTCTCATTTGTGCACACAATGCTCCAAATGTTCTAAATTGGGGGAGACCCGGCGACCTTGCTGGCCAACGTAGGGTTTGGCAAGCACAAAGACAAGCAGCAGAAACTCTCATTTCTTGCTGAAATACAAACCCAGGATGGCTTTCCATGAACAACAAAGCGGGGCGTAGAATATCGTCGACGTACCCCAAAAGGGTCCTGCTATGATACATAATTGACTGACAATTCATACAGTGTATAGTTTTTTTGAATACAGGTGTCGAAAGTATTAAATATAATAGATGTAGTTGTATTTATTCAAGTCGATTATAGACTTACACAATAGGTTTCACAACTTTGAAGCTGCATCTTCCGGTGTATACAGGGTGGTCCATTGATCGTGACCGGGCCAGATATCTCACGAAATAAGCGTCAAACGAAAAAACTACAAAGAACAAAACTTGTCTAGCTTGAAGGGGGAAACCACAGGGCGCTATCGTTGGCCCGCTAGATGGCGCTGCCATAGGACAAACGGATATCAGCTGCGTTTATTAAATAGGAACCCCCATTTTTTATTACATATTCATGTAGCATGTAGAGAAATACGAATGTTTTAGCTGGACCACTTTTTTCGCTTTGTGATAGATGGCACTGTAATAATCACAAACATATGGCTCACAATTTTAGACGAACTATTGGTAACAGGTAGATTTTTTAAATTAAAATAAAGAACGTAGGTACGTTTGAACATTTTATTTCGGTTGTTCCAATGTGATACATGTACCTTTGTCAACATATCATTTCTGAGAACGCATGCTGTTACAGCGTGATTACCTGTAAATACCACATTACTGCAATAAATGCTCAAAATGATGTCCGTCAACCTCAATGGATATGGCAATACGTGAAACGACATTCCTCTCAACAGCGAGTAGTTCGCCTTCCGTAATGTTCGCACATGCATTGACAATGCGCTGACACATGTTGTCAGGCGTTGTCGGTGGATCACGATAGCAAATATCCTTCAACTTTTTCCACAGAAAGAAATCCGGGGACGTCAGATCTGGTGAACGTGCGGGCCATGGTACGGTGCTTCGACGACCAATCCACCTGTCATGAAATATGCTATTCAGTACCGCTTCAACTGCACGCGAGCTATGTGCCGGACATCCATCATGTTGGAAGTACATCGCTATTCTGTCATGCACTGAAACATCTTGTAGTAACATCGGCAGAACATTTACGTAGGAAAGCAGCATACATTGCACCATTTACATTGCAATCGATGAAATGGGGGACAGTTATCCTTCCTCCCATAATGCCGCACCATACATTAACACGCCAAGGTCGCTGATGTCCC
Source organism: Schistocerca americana (assembly GCF_021461395.2). NCBI lineage: Eukaryota > Metazoa > Arthropoda > Insecta > Orthoptera > Acrididae > Schistocerca > Schistocerca americana. Next base: position 928,040,843 of record NC_060119.1, on the reverse strand, counting down.
ACGTGTCGCAGCCATCGAGGATTCTCCGCTGCCCAATTGTGCATCTTATGCTGGTTTACGTTACCGCTGTTGGTGAATGACGCTTCGTCGCTAAATAGAACGCGTGCAAAAAATCTGCCATCGTCCCGTAATTTCTCTTGTTCCCAGTGGCAGAATTGTACACGAAGTTCAAAGTCGTCGCCATGCAATTCCTGGTGCATAGAAATATGGTACGGGTGCAATCGATGTTGATGTAGCATTCTCAACACCGACGTTTTTGAGATTCCCGATTCTCGCGCAATTTGTCTGCTACTGATGTGCGGATTAGCCGCGACAGCAGCTAAAACACCTATTTGGGCATCATCATTTGTTTCAGGTCGTGGTTGACGTTTCACATGCGGCTGAACACTACCTGTTTCCTTAAATAATGTAACTATCCGGCGAACGGTCCGGACACTTGGATGATGTCGTCCAGGATAACGAGCAGCATACATAGCACACCCCCGTTGGGCATTTTGATCACAATAGCCACACATCAACACGATATCGACCTTTTCCGTAATTGGTAAACGGTCCAATGGCGGAATGCTGCGTGATACCACGTACTTACACGTTTGCGACTATTACAGCGCTATCTATCACAAAGCGAAAAAAGTGGTCCAACTAAAACATTCATATTTCTTTACGTACTACACGAATATGTAATAAAATATGGGGGTTCCTATTTTTAAAAAAACGCAGTTGATATCCGTTTGACCTATGGCAGCACCATCTAGCGGGCAAACCATAGCGCCATCTGGTTTCCCCCTTCAAGCTAGACAAGTTTCGTTCTTTGTAGTTTTTTCGTTTAACGCTTATTTCGTGAGATATTTGGCCCGGTCACGATCAATGGACCACCCTGTATAACTGCTATGTCATATGCTGTGGGGAGTAGTTACAGAATGCAGTAGAGTAACAGTTGACGTGGCTAGGCAAAGCTCTCAGCCCTCAATTGATAAAAAAAAGCCATCACCAATGAATGAATGTCATGTCTGTGTTAAAATCACGAACTGTCATCACTTTACCGTTTAAAATATGTCCCTGTCGGCCTATATCAAGCAACAGAGAGTGCCCCTTATAGATCTTATCCAGGGAGGTACGCCGGCCAGTGTGGCCGTGCGGTTCTAGGCGCTTCAGTCTGGAACCGCGTGACCGCTACGGTCGCAGGTTCGAATCCTGCCTCGGGCATGGATGTTTGTGATGTCCTTAGGTTAGTTAGGTTTAAGTAGTTCTAAGTTCTAGGGGACTGATGACTATAGATGTTAAGTCCCATAGTGCTCAGAGCCATTTGAACCATTTGAACCAGGGAAGTACTGCGCCCAATAGCCGACACGCTCATGTGCGTTTGTAACCAACATAGCAGCTGACAAAATAAGCTACGAACGTCCAGTGTCTTGTCGAAGCGTGTGTTGTGGCTGCCGTCCAGCCACTGAGACGGTGACGGAGATTGAGCTCAGTTTCCGTCACAGTCTCGCCGAGCGAGGTGGTGCAGTGGTTAGCACACTGGACTCGTATTCTGGTGGACGACTGTTCAAAACAAGCATCCGGCTATCCTGATCTATTTTTACCGTGGTTTCCCTAGTTCGCTTCAGGCAAATTCCGGGATGGTTCCTTTCATAGGGCACGGCAGACATCCTTCGCTATCCTTTCCTAATTCAATGGGACAACGACATCGCTGTTTGGTCCCCTCTCCCAAGTCAACCAACCAGTCACCGTCTCACTGGTATACGACTGCGTGTTCTGTGTGTGACAGAGTTAACAGCAAACTTCCCCATCCCACAGTCAGCAGAACACTTCCAACGCACGTGTGATGAATCATGTCCACGAAACTGTTGGAAAAGCCGTTTCGGCACCGTCCCCTATGTGAACGAATATGTATGTGAAGTACTCCATTTCCCTGCCAAATCTTGGACATAAATCGAATCTTCAGTTTCACAACTGCAGTGATTCTAAGTGAGGTACTGCAATCAGTGTGTATACATTTGCTTGACAGATGATGTGTATGAAAGAGACCGTGTTCTGTTCACTGAGTTAATGCACTACGGCGTGTAAATTCACATGTCGAACGACGCTGCTACGCATTTGTCCATTTCCTCGTAAGACGTCGTTGTTTCGTGTATTCTCAAATTTATCAGGGTCCTATCTATTATACACCAATAAGGAGTGCTAACCTCCTCGGCATGTGTGCATCTAAAGAGATCGTGTGTAATTGGATGGGTGACATGAGTAAGATTGGTACGGAACAGTCTTCACAGAATGGCAGTTAAGTATTGGAATGAAAATATCGGTCCAGCATCAATCAGTTGTGCCAGTTTGCTTTCCGAAAGCAAAATATCAAAGTGTATTGTTTACGTGGAACTCAGCTTGTTCTGATCCTTCATGAGATGTCAAATGTAGTGTGTGTAGGGCCCTTCTACTTCTGGTCAGTTCCAAATTAGATCGGAAACAATGTTGCAGGAAGGTTTATTTAAAGACAGTTACAACATTCACAGAGAGAGTCTAGAGTTTTGCTCAGGATCCAAGAATGCAAGAATACTTTGTGACTCTTATGCACATAGCGAGAGATGGGTTATTGTAATGAAATCTTACCGAATTTATGAAGTGTTTTGGCTAAGGACGAAGTTTTTGCACCTCCTCTCTGCTGATGGCTATTTCCTACACTAAAAAATAGTATTTGTGGTGTGTGATGTAGGCAGTGTAATACAGTTCACAATATGTCCCGTGTATACGACATGGAGGAAGGGAGTGCTTTAGCTATGAGACATAAATTGAGGATCTTGCTGCAATATCACTGGCTAATAACATCACGAGGTCGACGAGATGAGATGTTTTGTTGATGTGAGTCGAGTATGGTGGTTTGTAACTCGAGAACTTAGATAAAATGCGTTTAAACTACGGAAAGCCCAGCAAAATTACGATTACTGATAGAAATATGAAAAACTCAGGTAAATACGACAAAAATGTGGATCATTGTGGGTACTTACATGCTCGCCTGAGAGTATGAAAATCATTCCATCCCTCCACCAGCGCGACTGACGCATACTATTTGTGCTCTATGTGTTTAAGTAATACAGAATATCCCCTTGTTTTACATGTGGTTATGCATTGTAAACCATAAAAATCAAAGACACAGTGTCCAAAAATTTGGAGACCATGACGACCGCCACATACACTCCTGGAAATGGAAAAAAGAACACATTGACACCGGTGTGTCAGACCCACCATACTTGCTCCGGACACTGCGAGAGGGCTGTACAAGCAATGATCACACGCACGGCACAGCGGACACACCAGGAACCGCGGTGTTGGCCGTCGAATGGCGCTAGCTGCGCAGCATTTGTGCACCGCCGCCGTCAGTGTCAGCCAGTTTGCCGTGGCATACGGAGCTCCATCGCAGTCTTTAACACTGGTAGCATGCCGCGACAGCGTGGACGTGAACCGTATGTGCAGTTGACGGACTTTGAGCGAGGGCGTATAGTGGGCATGTGGGAGGCCGGGTGGACGTACCGCCGAATTGCTCAACACGTGGGGCGTGAGGTCTCCACAGTGCATCGATGTTGTCGCCAGTGGTCGGCGGAAGGTGCACGTGCCCGTTGACCTGGGACCGGACCGCAGTGACGCACGGATGCACTCCAAGACCGTATGATCCTACGCAGTGCCGTAGGGGACCGCACCGCCACTTCCCAGCAAATTAGGGACACTGTTGCTCCTGGGGTATCGGCGGGGACCATTCGCAACTGTCTCCACGAAGCTGGGCTACGGTCCCGCACACAGTTAGGCCGTCTTCCGCTCACGCCCCAACATCGTGCAGCCCGCCTCCAGTGGTGTCGCGACAGGCGTGAATGGAGGGACGAATGGAGACGTGTCGTCTTCAGCGATGAGAGTCGCTTCTGCCTTGGTGCCAATGATGGTCGTATGCGTGTTTGGCGCCGTGCAGGTGAGCGCCACAATCAGGACTGCATACGACCGAGGCACACAGGGCCAACACCCGGCATCATGGTGTGGGGAGCGATCTCCTACACTGGCCGTACACCACTGGTGATCGTCGAGGGGACACTGAATAGTGCACGGTACATCCAAACCGTCATCGAACCCATCGTTCTACCATTCCTAGACCGGCAAGGGAACTTGCTGTTCCAACAGGACAATGCACGTCCGCATGTATCCCGTGCCACCCAACGTGCTCTAGAAGGTGTAAGTCAACTACCCTGGCCAGCAAGATCTCCGGATCTGTCCCCCATTGAGCATGTTTGGGACTGGATGAAGCGTCGTCTCACGCGGTCTGCACGTCCAGCACGAACGCTGGTCCAACTGAGGCGCCAGGTGGAAATGGCATGGCAAGCCGTTCCACAGGACTACATCCAGCATCTCTACGATCGTCTCCATGGGAGAATAGCAGCCTGCATTGCTGCGAAAGGTGGATGTACACTGTACTAGTGCCGACATTGTTCATGCTCTGTTGCCTGTGTCTATGTGCCTGTGGTTCTGTCAGTGTGATCATGTGATGTATCTGACCCCAGGAATGTGTCAATAAAGTTTCCCCTTCCTGGGACAATGAATTCACGGTGTTCTTATTTCAATTTCCAGGAGTGTAGGACACCAAAACAGTGATCATATACCTGGGTGCAATATTCACTGCCAATATTAGGAATCAATGCTCTCACAGTCTTCGAAAATGGAGCACTGCGAAATCTGCTACCCCATCACAGAGGAACTTGAGTTCAAATACAGAGGTCATGGCCTTCGAAGATCTGCTTAGAAACGCTCCGTAATGTTGCCAGCTCTTCCGCTTTCCATATCTTGCGATGTCTTCCACATTTTTGTCAATAGGAATCACTGTCTCTGTCTTTTATTTCAATCATCCTGTATGTTGTGGGAGCACTTACCTTACAACACGTGATGTTCAGCTTTCTGTGAGCGCTGATAGATCAAAACTTCTTAATGTCGGTTTAGCACCTGACACACACTTCAAAGTCATGTTAGAAAAACAAAATGTATAGTGGACTACAAGGCTGTAGTTATACACTGCTTCGATATGTTACAACAAAAAAACTAAACCACTGGCCATTAAAATTGCTACACCACGAAGATAACATGCTACAGACGCGAAATTTAATCGACAGGAAGGAGATGCTGTGATATGCAAATGATTAGCTTTTCAGAACATTCACACAAGGTTGGCGCCGGTGGCGACACCTACAACGTGCTGACACGAAAGATTTCTCATACGCAAACAGCAGTTTACCGGCGTTGCCTGGTGAAATGTTGTTGTGATGCCTCGTGTAAGGAGGAGAAATGCGTACCATCACGTACCCGACTTTGATAAAGGTCGGATTGTAGCCAATCGCGATTGTGGTTTATCGTATCGCGACATTACTGCTCGCGTTGGTCGAGATCCAATGACTGTTAGCAGAAAATGGAATCGGTGGGTTCAGGAGGGTAATACGGAATGCCGTGCTGGATCCCAACGGCCCCGTATCACTAGCAGTCGAGATGACAGGCATCTTATCCGCTTGGCTGTAACGGATCGTGCAGCCACGTCTCGATCCCTGAGTCAACAGATGGGGACTTTGCAAGACAACCACCATCTGCACGAACAGTTCGACGACGTTTGCGGCAGCATGGACTATCAGCTCGGAGACCATGGCTGCGGTTACCCTTGACGCTGCATCACAGACAGGAGCGCCTACGATGGTGTACTCAACGACGAACCTGGGTGCACGAATGGCAAAAAGTCATTTTTTCGGATGAATCGAGGTTCTGTTTACAACATCATAATGGTCGCATCCGTGTTTGGCGACATCGCGGTGAACGCACATTGGAAGCGTGTATTCGTCGTCGCCATACTGGCGTATCACTCGGCGTGATGGTATGGGGTGCCATTGGTTACACGTCTCGGCCACCTCTCGTTCGCATTGACGGCACTTTGAACCGTGGACGTTACATTTTAAATGTGTTGCGACCCGTGGCTCTGCTCTTCAATCGATCCCTCCGAAACCCTACATTTCAGCAGGATAATGCACGACCGCATGTTGCAGGTCCTGTACGGGCCTTTCCGGATACAGAAAATGTTCGACTGATTCCCTGGCCAGCACATTCTCCAGATCTCTCACCAATTGAAAACGTCTGGTCAATGGTGGCCGAGCAACTACTCTTGTGAACTGTGGTATCGTGTTGAAGCTGCATGGACAGCTCTTCCTGTACACGCCATCCAAGCTCTGTTTGACTCAATGCGCAGGCGTATCAAGACCGTTATTTCGGCCAGAGGTGGTTGTTCTGGGTACTGATTTCTCAGGATCTATGCACCCAAATTGCGTGAAAATATGTAATCACATGTCAGTTCTAGTATAATATATTTGTCCAATGAATACCCGTTTATCATCTGCATTTCTTCTTGGTGTAACAATTTTAATGGCCAGTAGTGTATGTATCAAATTGCTTATGAAAGAACAACACAGGAGACTTCTCTTGTGACTGACAGTCTGTGGGATATAGTCTTCCTACAGTGCAGGTGACAAAACTCTACACACACGCCTGTGGAAGCGATTTCAACCACTGTCCACCGGCTCCAATGGACCAAGAGGTGTATGTTTAATGGGATCACCACATAATCTCGATGTCAACACACAGACAGTACTTGTTTTCAATATATCGGAAGAGAGAGACGTGGTAAAATCTTATCTGGTTCTCTACCATGTGACTTAGTGAAGTTCTTATAGTTTGTTGTTTTACTTCGTTGGATTTACAGAAATAACAACGGGAGACGGAGAGGGACACTGTGCTGTCAACCAAGACTCTGACGCCATTACACTGTTGTATTTCTAGCATATTAATCATAGGAATACGACAAAAGAGATCAGGACATGTACAACAAGATATTTATAGACATTAACTCGATATCAATGAATTGTAGGTGTTATGCTTCTGAATTTCTTTGTGCAGCCCAGGTATACTCTACATGGTTGTGAATTTTCTCCTATATGTTCTCCTCTGTCCAAACAGAACTTGTAAGGTCATGTGGTACCGACCGGCCGCCGTGTCATCCTCAGACCAAAGGCGTCACTTGATGCGGATATGGAGGGGCATGTGGTCAGCACACCACTCTCCCAGCCGTATGTAGTTTACGAGACTGGAGCCGCTACTTCTCAATGAAGCAGCTCCTCAGTTTGCCTCACAAGGGCTGAGTGCCCCCACTTGCCAACAGTGCTTGGCAGACTGGATGGTCACCCAGCCAAGTGCTAGCCCAGCCCGACAGCGCTTAACTTTGGTGATCTGATGGGAACTAGTGTTACCACTGCGGCAAGGCCATTGGCTTCCTATACGTTAGTGTACTATTTTTCTCACTGTGATAGCTCTCACCTAGTCAGTGACAGGTGGATGACTAGACAGCCTTCTAACAAAAGCAACAGTGCCGTCGGAACGTGTTGGGATTTTGAGAGAATTTGAAGGGGTCTGTGACTTGGTGGGGGACACATCTTATTGTCGAAATCAGGTGGATTCAAATGCTATACATCGAAGACTGGAAGATTCGTGAGATACCACTTCCTCTAAGTGTTGTGGGCAAACATATTACAACCTCTCGCATATGTCTCATGAAGTGACTGCAATGAAAAAATTAGGAGCTAATACGAAGATTTTTACCAGGAGACAATCAGCAGCATTTACATCTATACAGGGTGTTACAAAAGGTACGACCAAACTTTCAGGAAACATTCCTCACACACAAAGAAAGAAAATATGTTATGTGGACATGTGTCCGGAAACGCTTACTTTCCATGTTAGAGCTCATTTTATTACTTCTTTTCAAATCACATTAATCATGGAATGGAAACACACAGCAGCAGAACTTACCAGCGTGACTTCAAACACACAGGAAATGTTCAAAATGTCCTCTGTTAGCGAGGATACATGCATCCACCCTCCGTCGCATGGAATCCCTGATGTGCTGAAGCGGCCCTGGAGAATGGCGTATTGTATCACAGCCGCCCACAATACGAGCACGAGGAGCCTCTACATTTGGTACTGGGGTTGCGTAGACAAGAGCTTTCAAATGCCCCCATAAATGAAAGTGAAGAGGGTTGAGGTCAGGAGAGCGTGAAGGCCATGGAATTGGCCCGCCCTTACCAATCCATCGGTCACCGAATCTGTTGCTGAGAAGCGTACGAACACTTCGACTTAAATGTGCAGGAGCTCCATCGTGCATGAACCGTATGTTGTGTAGTACTCGTAAAGGCACATGTTCTGGCAGCACAGTAGAGTTTCCCGTATGAAATCATGATAACGTGCTCCATTGAGCGTAGGTGGAAGAACAAGGGGCCCAATCAAGACATCACCAACAATGCCTGCCCAAACGTTCACAGAAAATCTGGGTTGATGACGTGATTGCACAATTGCGTGCGGATTCTCGTCAGCCCATACATGTTGATTGTGAAAATTTACAATTTTATCAGGTTGGAATGAAGCCTCATCCGTAAAGAGAACATTTGCACTGAAATGAGGATTGACACATTGTTGGATGAACCTATCGCAGAAGTGTACCTGTGGAGGCTGTAACCTCCCCCTCACTTATCGACCTTAATGACAGTGAAAAATGAAACCGCGTGTACCTAATGGGAATTTTGGAAAAGCAATCGTCACCGAAGTTAACCTGTCGGTAAAGAGGGAGGAAAGGGTTACATCTAAATGAAAGGAAAAATGCAAGTGAAACTGGTGGAAATTAATTTTGAAATAGGGATAAAGTTAATAAAGAAAGTAAATGTGCGGCCGTTACGTTAACAATCAACTAGCGGTAATTAGATATTTGAGATTTGGGGGAAATTACGGTCGCCAGTCCTATGGACAATTACTATAATAGCTGAAAAGGAAAGGTTATTACACATATAATTAGCACTAGAAGCGTGGCAACTGAAGGTTGACACATGTAGTGTGAAAACTGAAAGTTTGTCAGAAGTAATAAATTTCGCTACACTTAATTTAGCAAAAGAATTAATGAAACCGGAAAATCGAAAGTTAATTTAGTGACTGAAGTTAATAGTGAGCTTTCTTTCTGAAGCACATCGAAATACAGTTAGTCTTGGACTACCTCAACAATCATTTCTAAAGCTACTTGAATCTACGCAATTTAGAAAGAAGAGATTTAACTTTGAACTCGAATTAAACGATTCTGAACAATTAACAATAGTAAAATTTAGTACGTACCAAGCTGAGCTGCAGTCACAGGTAAGCTAAAATACGGTAACAAAACTCGCACTCTTAATTTGTGCTTGTGTAATCTAACTATTGTAGCCAGCTAATGCTTAAATTGAACTTTGGAATTAAAGCAGTGAAATGGAATTATGCTGGCGTTTGAATTTCAACGACACTCGGGTTCATTTCGGAAAAGGAAGGGACCCTGCTTGGCAATGCAATTGGGACAATGAGCAACAAAGGTTCATGCTAAGTTGCTGTAATTTTGCGAGGCAAATGGAACAATTTGAAAAGCTGAGGTCTGCCATACAGTTCTGAAACTTTACGTGCTTTTAGTCTTCCTTGTTGGTAGATTGAAGGTTTGAAGCCGTCGATCGAGGAGGTAGCGACAGTCACTCATTGTCGGCCGTCGCTGTTGCAGAAGCTGGATGTTGGCGCGCCTTCTTCTCGACACGGTCACCAGGCGAAACGGGCTCTTGATGTGCGGTAGCTAATGCTCCCCGTCCGCGACACCATGTCAGAAACTATCATCGCGAGTCGAGCGCAATTACATGCTGCCAAACCCCGAAAGCGCGGCAACTCGCGGGAGCGTCACTCAACACACCTGCTCCACTCGCTACTCCAGCCAGACCCCAATTGCTCTGCCCGCGCTCCACGCGGCAGAGTTAACACTACCAAAGATCCTACACACTTTGAGTCTTCACACGACCTATCGATGTAATCGTTCGATAGCAGTTTTCCCTAGGCAAGACCCAGCGTAAAAATACAAATAATATATACGAGACAAACCAATTATACATCGACATAAATGCATAAAAATATATATATACAAATAGTAAAACAATTACAATATGTAAAGACACAGAAATGTCATATATTCAGGTAACAAAAATAAGGAAAACAAATTATAGTACAATAGATGGAAATAGGAGGATATGCATTTCCGGCGTTACAAGGCCAATCAGCTGCAGATAGTGCATGCACACGCTATACATGGTACGGAAACAACTGGTTCTCCCGTAGCACTCTCCATACAGTGACGTGGTCAACGTTACCTTGTACAGCAGCAACTTCCATGATGCTGACATTAGGGTTATCGTCAACTGCACGAAGAATTGCCTCGTCCATTGCAGGTGTCCTCGCAGTTCTAGGTCTTCCCCAGTCGCGAGTCATACGCTGGAATGTTCCGTGCTCCCTAAGACGCCGATCAATTGCTTCGAACGTCTTCCTGTCGGGACACCTTCGTTCTGGAAATCTGTCTCGATACAAACGTACCGCGCCACGGCTATTGCCCAGTGCTAATCCATACATCAAATGGGCATCTGCCAACTCCGCATTTGTAAACATTGCACTGACTGCAAAACCACGTTCGTGATGAACACTAGCCTGTTGATGCTACGTACTGATGTGCTTGATGCTAGTACTGTAGAGCAATGAGTCGCATGTCAACACAAGCACCGAAGTCAACATTACCTTCCTTCAATTGGGCCAACTGGCGGTGAATCGAGGAAGTACAGTACATACTGACGACACTAAAATGAGCTCTAACATGGAAATTAAGCGTTTCCGGACACATGTCCACATAACATCTTTTCTTTATTTGTGTGAAGAATGTTTCCTGAAAGTTTGGCCGTACCTTTTTGTAACACCCTGTATACATACTTCGTAAGCCATCTACGGTGTGTGGCGAAGGATACCCTGTACCACTGTTAGTCATTTCCTTTCCTATTCCACTCACAAACAGAGCGAGAGGAAAAAAAGACTATCCATAAAAACTCCATATGAGCGCTATTTCTTGCATCTTCTCTTTGTTGTCCTTATGCTAAATGTATGTTTTTGGCGGTAGAAAACTTCTACAGTCAGGATTAAATGTCGATTCTTAATATCGTTCCTTGAAAAGAACATTACCTTGCCTCTGGGGATTCCCATTTGGGCTACATGGCGAGTGCAATCCGACTGCAGAAAAAAAATTACTGATCGTGCAAGGCGACTCTCATGATCAATTTAATTCATTAGGCAATCAATTTGATATCAATAACGTGCTGCCAGGCGAGAGGAAGTTAGGACGAGAGTATCACGGATATGATTCGCGAGTTGGAGAAGTAATTAGGCGTTTTTTCGTTGTGGCGATATCTTCTAACGAAATTTCAATCTCTCACCTACACATGGAGAGATGACCATCGTAAAAAATTCAATTATATTACCGAATTTATAAAGTGATATGTAGTATAAACCTGACATGTACGATTCCGCTGTGCTGCCCCCTTAAGAGACTTCACAGGTAACGAAGCATTTGGTTACTTTAAAAAAGTTCCAAAGTGAGGAGGTACCCTGTGTCAGAGGAAGAGCACTCTGTCATGATCCAAAAACAAGTTTAATATTCTACTTCTGTGATTCAGGACATAACGGATATTAACCTGATAAGAACAGATTTTTTTTAACCTGATGAGAGAATACTTAGAGGAAATGTACCCTATCCCACAGCGTCGTACAGGATTTTCACAACAAGTAACGATACTTTAACGATTTGAAAACGGCTGTATGCTCTGATTTCTTCTGTCTTCAAAAATTACTCGTACAAAAGGGGGGAATCTACATTTCGAGTGAGAAATTCGAGGTGTATGGACAACAATATCCCAACCTCTGATTTGGTATAGCGTATTTTTAAAAACTGGGAAGACTATGTTGGCAGTGGAACTGCACTTAGGCCGGCCGAAGTGGCCGTGCGGTTAAAGGCGCTGCAGTCTGGAACCGCAAGACCGCTACTGTCGCAGGTTCGAATCCTGCCTCGGGCATGGATGTTTGTGATGTCCTTAGGTTAGTTAGGTTTAACTAGTTCTAAGTTCTAGGGGACTGATGACCTCAGCAGTTGAGTCCCATAGTGCTCAGAGCCATTTGAACCATTTTTTTTGAACTGCACTTAGATCTATACGACCGCCGGTCGGAGTGGCCGAGCGGTTCTAGGCGCTACAGTCTGGAACCGCGCGACCGCTACGGTCGCTGGTTCGAATCCTGCTTCGGACATGGATGTGTGTGATGTCCTTACGTTAGTTACGTTCAAGTAGTTCTAAGTTCTAGGGGAATGATGACCTCAGCAGTTAAGTCCCATAGTGCTCAGAGCCATTTGAACCATTAGAACTATACGTCCAAACCGTATCTGCTTGTCTTGCAGTGTCTGCAGCCAGTGCGTTCTGATATTGAAAAAGCTATCTACACTTACAGTGAAAATGTGCTTCAATTGCAGGCAACTGGTATATTTTGTGATCTGTCAAAGGCATTTGACTGTGTAAATCACAATATCCTTTTAAGTAAATTAGAATATTATAGTGTAACAGGAAATGCTGCAAAATGGTTCAAGTCTTATATCTCTGGCAGGAAAAAAGGGTGTTATTAGGAAAGAGACATCCCACTGGGAACTAATTACATGCGGGGTCCCACAAGGCTCCATTTTGGGGCCCTTACTTTTTCTTGTGTATATCAATGACCTTTCATCAGTAGCATTACCAGATGCCAAGTTCGTTTTGTTTGCCGATGATACAAACATTGCAATAAATAGAAACTCAAGTGTACTCTTAGAAAGATCAGCTAATAAAATACTTGTGGACCTTAATCACTGGTTCGTAGCCAATTCTTTGTCATGAAACTTTGAAAAACACACTACATGCAGTTCAGAACTTGTAAGGGGTGTCCCACGAGCATATGCCTGAAATACTATGACAAGCAGATAGAAGAAGTGGACAGTGTTAAATTCTTGGGATTATAGCTTCATAATAAATTCAACTGGGAGGCGCACACCACAGAACTGCTGGAGCGTCTTAACAAATCTCTATTTGCAATGCGAATTGTGTCAGACATAGGGGATATAAAAATGAAAAAGCTGGCATACTATGCTTACTTCCATTCCATAATGTTAGATTGGATTATTTTTTGGGGTAATTCATCAAGCCAAGCTAAAGTTTTCCGGGCACACAAACTTCCAGTGGGAGTTATATGTGGTGTGAACTCAAGAACATCCTGCAGAAGCCTGTTTAGGGCACTAGGGATACTAACAACTGCTTCCCAATATACACTCCTGGAAATTGAAATAAGAACACCGTGAATTCATTGTCCCAGGAAGGGGAAACTTTATTGACACATTCCTGGGGTCAGATACATCACATGATCACACTGACAGAACCACAGGCACATAGACACAGGCAACAGAGCATGCACAATGTCGGCACTAGTACAGTGTATATCCACCTTTCGCAGCAATGCAGGCTGCTATTCTCCCATGGAGACGATCGTAGAGATGCTGGATGTAGTCCTGTGGAACGGCTTGCCATGCCATTTCCACCTGGCGCCTCAGTTGGACCAGCGTTCGTGCTGGACGCGCAGACCGCGTGAGACGACGCTTCATCCAGTCCCAAACATGCTCAATGGGGGACAGATCCGGAGATCTTGCTAGCCAGGGTAGTTGACGTACACCTTCTAGAGCACGTTGGGTGGCACAGGATACATGCGGACGTGCATTGTCCTGTTGGAACAACAAGTTCCCTTGCCGGTCTAGGAATGGTAGAACGATGGGTTCGATGACGGTTTGGATGTACCGTGCACTATTCAGTGTCCCCTCGACGATCACCAGTGGTGTACGGCCAGTGTAGGAGATCGCTCCCCACATCTTGATGCCGGGTGTTGGCCCTGTGTGCCTCGGTCGTATGCAGTCCTGATTGTGGCGCTCACCTGCACGGCGCCAAACACGCATACGACCATCATTGGCACCAAGGCAGAAGCGACTCTCATCGCTGAAGACGACACGTCTCCATTCGTTCCTCCATTCACGCCTTTCGCGACACCACTGGAGGCGGGCTGCACGATGTTGGGGCGTGAGCGGAAGACGGCCTAACGGTGTGCGGGACCGTAGCCCAGCTTCATGGAGACGGTTGCGAATGGTCCTCGCCGATACCCCAGGAGCAACAGCGTCCCTAATTTGCTGGGAAGTGGCGGTGCGGTCCGCTACGGCACTGCGTAGGATCCTACGGTCTTGGCGTGCATCCGTGCGTCGCTGCGGTCCGGTCCCAGGTCGACGGGCACGTGCACCTTCCGCCGACCACTGGCGACAACATCGATGTACTGTGGAGACCTCACGCCCCACGTGTTGAGCAATTCGGCGGTACGTCCACCTGGCCTCCCGCATGCCCACTATACGCCCTCGCTCAAAGTCCGTCAACTGCACATACGGTTCACGTCCACGCTGTCGCGACATGCTGCCAGTGTTAAAGACTGCGATGGAGCTCCGTATGCCACGGCAAACTGGCTGACACTGACGGCGGCGGTGCACAAATGCTGCGCAGCTAGCGCCATTCGACGGCCAACACCGCGGTTCCTGGTGTGTCCGCTGTGCCGTGCGTGTGATCATTGCTTGTACAGCCCTCTCGCAGTGTCCGGAGCAAGTATGGTGGGTCTGACACACCGATGTCAATGTGTTCTTTTTTCCATTTCCAGGAGTGTATTTATTCCTTAATGAAATTTGTCGTTAAAAATATATCACTTTTTCAAACCAACAGCTCAATTCATGGGATCAATACTAGAAATAAGAACAATCTTCACAAGGATTTAAAGTCACTTAGCCTTGTACAAAAAGGTGTGCGTTATTCAGGAACAAACATTTTCATAACTTGCCAGCAGCCATAAAAAGCTTAACAAGCAATGAAATTCAGTTTAAGAGAAGCCTAAAGGATTTATTGGTGACCAATTCCTCCTACTCCATTGACGAATTTCTCAGTGGAACTAACTGAATTGTGTGTATGATATTATAACTTCTGCACCATTTCAATGCAGTAATGTGTTCATTGTAAATAAGTATTATAGTAGTTGTATTGCACATTTATTACCTTATAAATAAATAAATAAATAAATAACTTTTTTATTTTAGATTCAGTGCATTAGTATTTGTAAAATGACTCTTTCATATAGTGTTCATTAAAAATGATGATCATTCCACTTGGGACCTGTGGAATGGTACGTTATCTTATTTGTTTTAGTTCTAAATATCTATCATGTATTGTTTTCTGACATGTTCTACATCCTGGAGGACTACCTCACTACAGATCAATTGGAATCAAAGTAAATCTAATCTAATCTAAAAAAAAAAGTGGTCAACCGGAAGCTGCAGCTTAGTAGCGACTCGAGAGAGACTGAAGGGGGTTTTCTAAGTGTCAAATATCAAGGGACATAGACTTCCGCTCTGCTGTCACTGGATTGTGAAAGTGCTGACGATTGAGGCGCTCACTGGTTGGCTGAATTGCGAAATACTGCGCAGTATGAGTCTAGTTGACTTTGTGATCGTGTGGGTTACGGGCAATGCGTGGAGGAGGGTACTTGTGTTCTCAAATGTCCATGGATACAAGACCCCTGATATATGGCGAGTGTTTTTGAAATTTAATTACGAGGGTTACCCAGAAAGTAATGCACCGAACTTTTATCTTCAACAATTCTTTATTTAACATAATGATAATTACATGCACGAAAGAATTTTGTTCTATCCACACAAGCTATTTTTCGACGTAGTCTCCATCCCATTCTATGGCCTTCCTCCAGTGCGAAACAAGGCCACGTATGCCCTGCCGGTAGGAATCCTTGCCCTGGTGGCGGCGCCAGTGCTTCGCTGTGTGAATCACCTCCTCATTGTCTCTCGTCTTCCACGAGTGGCATCCTGTAATGCGCCCGTCCTCGCGAGTCACAATATCAACTCTCTGCCACATGTCTGGTCTCCCCGACTGCTGCAAATCGTGGAGCTCCACTGAACCGCCTTCTGATGACCTCACCCTCCGTGCCCAGCGACCAACTGTACTTCTGTCGACAGCAGATGCTCCATAGACTATGCACAAGCGTCTGTGAATATTCCCCACAGTTTCCTTCTCTGCCGTGAGAAATTCTATGGTGGCACTTTGCTTGTAACGTACATCACCTACAAATGCCATTTTGAAACTGTCTTGCAGCTACACTATCTGACAGAAGTGACGAAACTTGGCGTGCTCACTCAGGAGACTTCAAATAATACATACGTAACGTTTCAAATTCGTAAGATTGTTTTCGAGACAGAAAAAAAATGCGGTACAGCCCTTGTACTTGATTTGCTTTCGCCTGTCTATACAAGTGGGGATAACCACGCCACTCTTTGCGATGTGATCACCAGTCAGTAGTTCCCACCAATGTCGCTTGGGGCACTGAGAAAGCTCGCTAATTGTCCAGAAGCCTGTGCACAAGGCTTCCAGACGCTGTGAGAAGCTGATGTGTTGTCACAACTGTCCCAACGAAGTGCAGTAAGGGAGTTATTTATCTGGCGCCATGTATCTACCCAGAGCTGTGTAGCGAGTGCTTGTTTAATAAAGTCTGTTTGTGGTGTATATATTAGGTGCGATTTTTCATGATCTTTGTGGGATGTTTAGGTCTTTACTGCCGATGTTTTTGTGGATGTTATTCCCTCTGTAAAACTAAGGGTTGCTGTTACTTAATGCTTTGTTCGGAGATTACCACAGCCTTTTGTCTGAGTACCACAGGAGCCAGATCTGTTTGCCGGCCTCTCTCCCGACCTGAGAGTCCAGGAATACGCAAGTTGGCCAACGTGGCTGCGGTGCCCTACACATCTGCCCTGCGGTCCGTCTGAAGTCACAATCGCGAGGCTTTTTTCTCCAGATATGGGTTGTGGTGGTGATGGTGGTGGTGGTGGTGGTGGTGGTGGTGGTGGTGGTGGGTACCTTTATTCTCAAACGTCAGTGCATACAAGATGTCGGATATATGAAGACAGTTTTTCCCACAGAGTGCAACATTCCACGCAGTCAATCAATTTCATGAGGTATGTCCCACCAAATATGCAAGTGATCGTCACAAGTGTCTCAATATTTGCGACCAGCCAGTGGGTTCTGGTTCATAAAACGGCTCTGAGCACTATGGGACTTAACATCTGTGGTCATCACTCCCCTAGAACTTAGAACTACTTAAACCTAACTAACCTAGGGACATCACACACATCCATGCCCGAGGCAGGATTCGAACCTGCGACCGCAGCGGTCACGCGGTTCCAGACTGTAGCGCCTAGAACCGCAAGGCCACACCGGCCGGCAGTGGGCTCTGGGATCGCTACAGTAAGGATTTTGACCTAACTGCACAGGATCCATCTACAGAATTCTCATAAGAGTGGAGGTACTCCAGTTGAGTTATTTCCCCACCAGTGAGGAGCCTTGTCTCCTGAAAACTGATAAAATAATGAATATACACTAATATATTATTGACATTGATTTAAATTTTGTTTTGCGAGATCCTTGTTCTCCAGCACAGACTGAGTCTTTTCCCCACTAATTTCCAGATGGGAGAGGGGAGGAGTGAAATTGGAGAGGGGATGGGAGGGGAGAACTGGGGTATTTCCCAGGAGAGGTAAAAGTGGTTCAGAAGTGATTAAATGTCCCTTTTCCCAATGGTGTGGGAGAGATGGAACGGAAGGTGTATGGGATTGGGGGTTTCACGGAAGGGCAGATTATTCCCAGGGCTCATAAATCAACCCCCAGGAGTGACAGAATGGGACATGTGCTGGCTGGGGAAAACGCATGACGTGATCTGTGGAGGTGGTAATGAATTGTTCAACATAATTAATCAGCATTATTAATTTGGTATCAATTTGATATCAAAAGTATGCCACAATGCACTTTACCTTACTATTGCTGGTAAGTCAGTTAAAATGTTATTAATCAGTCAAATTAAAGGGTGTCTCAATTGTAACGGTTTATTCATTACTATAGTTATTTTATGAATAGGTCCTTGATTAACGTCAGTAATTTTGACCATTCACACCGGCTACGTGAGCTGCTGCATTACCAACCGGTGAGCAGTCCTGGCTGGCACTTGGTTTTCAAATTATAGGCGTCATAGGAAGATTCCAAACGAAAACAGAATTATAGGAAGAAGAGTAAGTACACATGACAAAATCAATACGATGGTGAAAATGATGTTAAAAATTAAAAATACACTGAAAAGAATTAACTAAATAAAACTAACAATCAAAGATTTTTAATTAGGTATAGGAATTAAAAAGTCGATGTGTTTCAAGAGATTGGAAACTACGACCTTCTGCAGGATTTGGTAGTTACACTAACCACTGTGCTAGGCCACTGCACTGTGATTAGGTGTCATATTCATGACTGGTGACCCAGTAACAATGGTGAGTGGAACCAAATTTTAGAAGGCTGCAATTCGATACTGTGCATTGCTTTCTGATGTAAGCCAGCCTCTGTGATTATAATAATTATATAAGTGACCCTGAAATATGTTTTGTGTGGAAGGATCCAGTAGAATTTGGCAAGTGTTGTGTATGAAACGTTTGTACTTTGTTAAAATCGTTGAGGATTTGGAATCCAAACACATCAAGAAAGAAAGCTGGTCTAGAATTTGGGAGTGAATTTACTAATTGAATTTAGCAATGCCGAACGGCTTTGGCATGACGTTGAGCCCTCTGATTGGAGGAACTCCAACACGTGAAGTGTCAGCTATCAAATAATTTTAATTGGACTATAGTAGCAAGTCCTTTTTTAAATATTCATCTAAAAATATTTTTGATGGCTGATCGCATGGACACGTGTTGTTTCTGTAACTTTATGTTTCACTTGTCTGTATTATGAGCTGCAAACCTGAGACGCGCTGAGCCTCAGCAAAAATATTTGAAAATGCATCCCGGGTAGAGTACAATGCGAGCGCCTCACTCTCTCTCTCTCTCTCTCTCTCTCTCTCTCTCTCTCTCTCTCTCTCCTACGAATTACTTCCGTGGGCCGCACTGAAACAAATTGCGGCGGATTAGGCCGCGCGCCGCCGGTTGCCTACCCGTTCACTAAGCTATGGTGGTCACATACAAAGTCATTAAGTGACACTTGGTTACAACAAATCGTAACAAGAGTGACATGTTTGTGATAAATCTTTAGTCACCATTGCGTACTGCATGCTATCAAAACACGCAAGTTATAATATCGAAACAAAATCCAACATGGCGTCTCCAGAGAAGCCTACTGCCATCGCGTTTCGTTCCAGCATCACGTTTTATGGAAGACATGTCATCTTGAGAATACTTCCCAACAACATTCGGTTAAAGGCAGCTTCTCCGCCGCCCCCATAGGACCCACAATTCACCTCCTGCACCTGCAAGAGCTGAATTCACGAGCGTCAAAGTACTACACTAAATTCTAATCACATTGACTATTCACGCCAACTTGTTTCGCATGTGCACAAGAGCACAACTTTCAAGTCCGCTACATTTTGCGAAGTGTCATAGTTCTGATAGCGTACATTATCTGGCTGGCCGCAGCAGAATCTGAGAAAAGTCGTGCACGGTGTATCTCGTACAGATCAGGAACAGGGCCTTGCGACAGCCATTCAGAAACCTTACCTCGAATTTTCAGTTAGCGTGGCTAGGCGGAAGCAACACTTCGGGCTAATACTTTGTACTGTGTGGACGTCGGCTGCAACTCCATCATGCCGTATACACATCTGGCATAAATCATGCTAGGTGCTTTTGGCATAAGCCGTGCGACCCACGAACGCTTCACTTACATTTATTGCTGGACGTATTGTTTTTCAAGTCATGTTCACACGGAGTAAATGATCGCATGGCGTGTTTCTTCAAGTTGAAATATATCCCAGCATTCCTTTGTGATCGGTTCAGAAACATGGTCCCAACTGGATCACGAAATATAGCTGTGCTTTACACATCCGTGAGTGTTCGTGGCATTCCATTCAGTCTCTCTCTTTCTCTTTCTCTTCTCTCTCTCTCTCTCTCTCTCTCTCTCTCTCTCTCTCTCTCTCTCTCTCTCTCTCTCTCTCTCTCAGATTTAGTAAGCAGATTGATCTGGTTGTTAGTTCTTGCTCGTATTGTAAAACTAGGTATTTGATGGCTTTTGTGCAATGCTTGAGACGATTTTTAATTGTTCATTCATGGTTGCCTATCCTGTAATTAACAGTTCTTGAATATTAAATCATCATTGCAAAAGAATCAGTACTCGTCTTTTTATTATTTTGAAAAGTCCCTTTGTTTGAGCATGAAACCACGTGACTTCGCATACTCACAACTAGTACTGGCTTTCTCATGATATTTAGTCCCATTTAACGGCTCTGCTACAAGAAGAAAGGCACTCGTTTTGTACCTCCATGCTATCTAACATTTTCAGCTCCACAGTAAGAATAGGTGTTACAGTATGTTAATGCACACAGTTACGCTAGCAGCAACGGCTCCATTTTAGTCGATAAGCATTAGAGTTTGAAGTTCATTTTCTTAGTTCACAACTTGACTTTGAATGGGGATAGGAACAGAAATGCGGTACACTATTTGCTGTGAATTATTTTCAAATTCCTCAGATGAAAAACAGAGAGAAAATCCTTTGGTAAATTTACATTCTAGTTGTTCACTATTAAAAATATGGTAGGTTGCAGGATTCAGCCAAAAAAGCAACAGAATTGGCGATTTATTTTTGTCTGAATTGTTTACCATTTCTCATTTGAAAAAGCTTCATTCATTACAAGGAACAGCCACAGTTCCATTGTTGACAGGTTTCATTTTTTTCCAAACACAGCATAAATTGCACAAACTCACCTTTCAATAGGTATTCTGATAGAATCATAAAACAGAGTGTCTTACTGAACAACCAATAAGCGAACAAGGTGGTCAGTACCTTATGGGAAACCTCGTTGTATCTGTTTGCTGTAATACAACATAAGAAATTTCATGTTTATTTCAATACTAGCAACTCTCTTTTCAATAACTGTCGAAGAATAATTTCTTTAAGAAAGTACTGAACAGAAAAAAATAACATAAAAACCATAGCTTCTGACATATCGCTATAGACAGAAAGATCCATATACAAGGGTTGGAACTTTAATAGTGGCAACTATTTATTTACAGCTCGTACAAAATAAATACATGTTTCAAAGTTTTACTGACCTTCAAAGTAGTCACCAGCATTGTGTAAATCCCATTGCCAGCGAAATGTAGTGTGAGGAGGGCTATGCGAGAGGCGTTCAATGAATTCGAAAGTAAAGTTCTATGTACTGACTTGGCAGAAAATCCTAAGAAATTTTGGTCTTATGTCAAAGCGGTAGGTGGATCAAAACAAAACGTCCAGACACTCTGTGACCAAAATGGTACTGAAACAGAGGATGACAGACTAAAGGCCGAAATACTAAATGTCTTTTTCCAAAGCTGTTTCACAGAGGAAGACTGCACTGTAGTTCCTTCTCTAGATTGTCGCACAAATGACAAAATGGTAGATATCAAATTAGATGAAGAGGGACAGAAAAACAATTAAAATCGCTCAAAAGAGGAAAGGCTGCTGGACCTGATGGGATACCAGTTCAATTTTACACAGAATATGCGAAGGAACTTGCCCCCCTTCTTGCAGCGGTGTACCGTAGGCCTCTAGAAGAGCATAGCAATCCAAAGGATTGGAAAAGGGCACAGGTCATCCACGTTTTCAAGAAAGGACGTGGAACAAGTTTGCAGAATTATAGACCTATATCTCTAACGTCGATCAGTTGTAGAATTTTGGAGCATGTATTATGTTCAAGTGTAATGACTTTTGTGGGGACTAGAAATCTACTCTGTAGGAATCAGCATGGGTTTTGAAAAAGACGATCATGTGAAACCCAGCTCGTGCTATTCGTCCACGAGACTCAGAGGGCCATAGACACAAGTTTCCAGTAGATGTCGTGTTTCTTGACTTCCGAAAGGCGTTTGATACAGTTCCCCACAGTCGTTTAATGAACAAAGTAAGAGCATATGGACTATCAGACCAATTGTGTGATTGGAATGAAGAGTTCCTAGATAACAGAACACAGCATGTCATTCTCAATGGAGAGAAGTCTTCCGTAGTAAGAGTGATTTTAGGTGAGCCACAGGGGAGTGTCTTAGGACTGTTGCTATTCACAATATACATAAATGACCTTGTGGATAACATCGGAAGTTCACCGAGGCTTTTTGCAGATGATGCTGTAGTATATCGAGAGGTTGTAACAATGGAAAATTGTACTGAAATGCAGGAGGATCTGCAACGAATTGACGCATGGTGCAGGGAATGGCAATTGAATCTCAATGTAGACAAGTGTAATGTGCTGCAAATACGTAGAAAGAAAGATCCTTTATCGTTTAGCTACAGTATAGCAGGTCAGCAACTGGAAGCAGTTAATTCCATAAATTATCTGGGAGTAGGCATTAGGGGTGATTTAAAATGGAATGACCATAGAAAATTAATTGTCAGTAAAGCAGATGCCAGACAGATTCATTGGAACAATCTTAAGGAAATGCAATCCAAAAACAAAGAAAGTATGTTACAGTACACTTGTTCGCCCACTGCTTGAATACTGCTCACTGGTGTGGGATCCGTACCAGATAGGGTTGATAGAAGAGAGAGAGAAGATCCAACGGAGAGCAGCGCGCTTCATTACAGGATCATTTAGTAATTGCGAAAGCGTTACGGAGATGATAGATAAGCTCCAGTGGAATACTCTGCAAGAGAGATGCTCAGTAGCTTGGTATGGGCTTTTGTTGAAGTTTCGAGAACATACCTTCACTGAGGAGTCAAGTAGTATATTGCTCCCTCCTACGTGTATCTTTCGAAGAGACCATGAGGGTAAAATCAGAGAGATTAGAACCCACAAAGAGGCATACCAACAATCTTTCTTTCCACGAACAATAAAAGACTGGAATAGAAGGAGAACCGATAGAGGTACTCAAAGTACCCTCCGCCACACACCGTCAGGTGGCTTGCGGAGTATGGACGTAGATGTAGATGTAGATGTAGATGTAGATGTAGAAGTCATAGGATACTCTTAGCAGTGCCAGTTGTGTTGACAATTTGAGCGGCGCGGTCTAATGCCAGACAAATTTGCAGCAGTTCTGAAGCGAGTGCCGTGAAGTGCTTCCTTCAGTTTAGAAATCGAGTTGAACTCACAAGGACTTAAGTCAGGGGAGTGCCGTAGGTGGTATAGCACTTAGCAGCCCCATCAGTCAAACAAATCAGTAGCAGTTTGCACTGTACGTGCTTGAGCATTGTCCTCCAAAATGATGGTGAGGTCCTGCAGAAATTGTCATCACTTCTGTCTCTAAGCTGGTTGTAGGCTATGTTCCAAAAATGAACAGCATAGAGACAGAAGTGATGACACTTTCTGCAGGATCTGACCATCATTTTGCAGGACAATGCTGAAGCATGTACATTGCAAGCTGTTACTGATTTGTTTGACTGATGGGGCTGCTAAGTGCTATACCACCTATGGCACTCTCTGGACTTAAGCCCTCGTGAGTTCAATGGCATGCAATAATGATAGAGGAGTTACAGCATTGTCAAAGAGGGCAGTCACGGTATGACTGGCCAGGATAGAACAAATCAGTCTGAGCATATGCACAATACCATTGTTCTTAGCCAGACAAAAGGGACTAGGCTGTCCGATGGGTCTCATGGAATCCAGACTGCATTTCCAGCAAGCAGGTTTTCATTGGATTCACTCCATTTATGACAACTTGGTTGTAGCGACAAGTTGTTACTAGCAGGGGAAGCTCACAGAGGACAGACAGATTTAATTTTAAGGACTAGCCACTGAACTTATCACAAATACAGTTGTATTGGGTAGATCTACCTTTGGAATTATTCCCAGCATGAAACAGAACATTTTTAAATCAAACTTTATAACCTAACCTCATCCATTCCCTCAATCAATTCACTGTCATGCAGGAAGGATGCATTTCAGCCGAGCAGTTTATGCAACCTGTAGAGCACTTAAAAGGATGACAACATATGGCAGCAATTTTGAGTGGCGCAATATTAACTGCCACAGTGGTCCTAACTCTGCTGTGAGCAGCTTCTATTCTTCTGAGGAAGAGAGCTGACTGTCAGAATAAACAAATAGTCAAGATTCTAGCAAACTGAATCTCTAGAGCATGACAGCGAGCAAGAGAGTGAAAGAGAGAGAGAGAGAGATGCAGTATCTAACTCCCGTACGCAAGCTGCCAGTTGTTTTGGTCATAAATTTTCTCTATGTTTTGTGCAAACATATATTATAACACAAAACTGGTTTTCATGCCAATCCTAGGGATTAGGTTTCATTCATAGAGAGCATTAATGTAATGTACAGCTGTCAGCACGTGGAATGCTGGATGATTCTGCTGCTGTCATAATTTGACAAAGCTGGTGCAATGTTGCAAGGCAGGTTACCTCACTGAAACAGTGGTATTGCACAGACTCATGCAGCAAGGGGCATGTTAGACTTCCACACTAGCAATGACAATTGTGTTTTAGGATACATTGTAATGGGATACCCTTTTGTAGCACAACCTTTTTTCTTTATAGAAGTAACCGATACCAGGATTAATCTCGAATCTGGTATAGGTGAACACACTCCCCTGTTTTCCTGAAAGAATTTCATTTGATTTTTTACATGATGCATTATATTTCATGCTAAAATGTATAAAAAGCAATAAAGCTGTTACAATTGATACAGCTAAAAGTATTCTTCTTGTAGAAATATTTGAAATTACAAAATATCTGGCATACTTAAAATTCATATTATTAATTGCACAATCTCATGTTAGTTATTAAATTTATTCCTGGATCATTTATAAAATAATGATATAACATGGTGGTGATTCTTCTTTTGTTAAGGAAGTTTGTAAACACATTTGCTTTGTAAACTCTTTGGAATGTTGTCAGTACTGCAGAATGTTAGTAGTAGTGGGTATGCCTCTGATGGAGACAGACATATGTTTTTTTTATGATCAACACTAACAATGTAATTTGGAATATTAAGCGGAAATTGTAAAGACTGTGTGATATTGAAAATTGTGACAAAAGAATAAAATTCAGGAAATATACAGGCAAATTTATATCAGTTATTTAGTCATCAGGAACCCAAAACGTCAAATCAAAATTTCAGCCTCAAGAATGTACCCCTAGACGCAAGAAATGGAGCCAACAAGAAGAGTAAATGAAGATAAGTAAAAAGTTTTTCTTTTTTATATCTTACTCCTCACAAAGCTTTCAAAACCTGTGCAGAGACAGAGAATTTTAATACTGATGTGTGGGAGGGTAAGATTACAACGTGACAAGTAATGACACATATGCACAATAAGCATGCCACTGTCGACTATAAGTACCGGACATTTTGTAACAAAATTATTCTCAATCCTTCAGCTCCGTCAGTATGACAGGACTGTGGCAGGTACGACAGGACTATGGCAGGTATGACAGGACTGTGGCAGGTATGGACCTGCCAGCAGAAATCACCAATTCAAGGCTACAGCAGGGAAACAGCTCTACATACTAATTCCCTCTCGCACTTTGTGGCACGATGCAGCCAGTCATCTCAGGTGAACTTTAGCAATACGACTGACTCCTGCCAAGGGGGCAGTGGATCGCACCCTGTGCACATCTTCCACCATTGCTGGACAGGCTCCTCATCACACTGGGCACCCTCTGCTGTCATGCTGCCAAGCGCCCCCTGCAGCAATAGCAGATAAAGCATCATCTCACATACACACCACTGGCA
This sequence comes from Schistocerca americana, assembly GCF_021461395.2. Classification (NCBI taxonomy): domain Eukaryota; kingdom Metazoa; phylum Arthropoda; class Insecta; order Orthoptera; family Acrididae; genus Schistocerca; species Schistocerca americana. The sequence continues at coordinate 928,015,088 of NC_060119.1, read as the reverse complement.
TGGGAGCCGTATGGCCAGCTTATGTAACAAGGCCACCAGTGCACATCATCATGGAGCAATCAAGCAGCGACCCCATCAGAACTGTGGCCAATTGGCCAATGACCAGGTGTGATATGCAATGCAGATGCTCCAATAATGAGCTCATTACCTTTGCAGCAGGATGCCACTCACACGCACACGAGTACAGTCTGCAGTCTTGTGTGTGTGTGTGTGTGTGTGTGTGTGTGTGTGTGTGTGTGTGTGTGTGTGTGTTCTATCTCCAACGAAGCCTTGATGGCCGAAAGCTCATTTTCTGACAGTCTTTTTGTTGTGCCTATGTGTGACTCAGCATCTCCCCTATAAACTGTTTGTAATATTGTTACTTTCCATCCTGGATTTTCCATTGTTGAATTTTGACAGGCAAATACACTGTTTCACATGAATAATTTAGAAGATACAGCAATGTTTCAAAAAAGATTGTCAGTGAGTAAGTCATAGAAACCAATTCAGAGCTGGTAAGACTAATTTGGGGTCCAACAATGACAAAATTATAGGCCTCATAAACGCAAAACTACAAAATCATCTATGACTTCAATTTGAAAATTTTATCAGAAAGAACAAAAACTTTTCTGGAGCTCAAACACAATTGTAAGATAGATAGAAGGGACATAAAGATAAACTTCCGGGGACAGAAGTGACTTACATGCATTTGGGAAATTGCTGTATGCCATATCATCCAATTCATGTGAAAAACATTAGGAGAGCACTGTTCCTTTACATACAGTACAGATACTATAACTGTTACCACACTATTCATGGTAACGGGCACATTGTATCACACCTACTCATTGCAGATTCTTGTTTGAAATGTGTTTCAATATTTTCAACTAATTTGAACAAGTGTTCTCCCAACACTCATGGAGTGAAACTGTCTTTTCTATTTTGACCAAGATTCTTTGCTCAACGCTTAACAATTATAAGAGTAGAAGCTTGAAAGCTGGTGAACTTACATGAACTTTAACTGTGTCTATGCAACATCCATCCACACATAAAATTCATCACTACTATGAATTCCAGTAAAGATGACTGACACTCTGTTATTTAAGGGAGAGGGCTTGGAAGAAAGGACAGGAAGGTGGTTGTGAAGAGGGTGAGAGCAAGGGAAGAGAGTAAGAGGGAATGATGGAAAGAGTGGGTAGAAAGATAGATAGATAGAGAGAGAGAGAGAGAGAGAGAGAGAGAGAGAGAGAGAGAGATTACTCACATGGTACCTTCCTATGTATGCCAACATATTTATGGGCCATCTGGAAGAATCCTTCCTTCCCAGTCAACAGATAAAACTCTTGTCTGGTTCACATTCATTGATGACATTTTCTTTATCTGGACTCATGGCAAGGACAACCTTTTCTCCTTCCTCCACAACCATAACACGTATTCCCAAATCTGCTTCATCCAGTCCTTCTCAACTCTGGACCCACTTTTCTAGATGTTTATCTCCACCTCTCAGATTGACCCACAAATATGTTTGTTTGTATCAAGAGCACCAACCACCAATAGCACCTCCACTCTCACTCTCACAGCTTTTACCCATTCCATGTCGAAAAGTCTCTTCTGTGCAGCCTCACCACCCATGTACGTCACATGTGCACTGGAAAGTAAAATTGTTGACATGTACCCATAACATACAGTAATATCCAGCCTATCCATGAACAGATCTGCTGCGCCATCTTCTCCTCTGACACCAGCAACCCTGTTAACCAGCAAAGGACCAGCAATCCTCTGATCTCCCATTATCACCCTGGCACTGAAAGGCTCAACCACATCCTTCACCAGATCTTTTGACTACCTCTTGTTGAGCCCCAAGGCAAGAGAGATGAGGGATATCTACCCAAAATCATATCCACCCATGCTCTACACTGAGGCGATAAAATTCAAAGGATATGTCCTAATATCATGTTGGACTTCCTTTTGCCTGATGTAGTGTAGCAGCTCTACATGGCATGGACTTGAGTAATCGTTGGAAGTCCCCTGCAGAAATACTGAGGCATACTGCCAGTATAGCCATCCATAATTTTGAAAGTGTCGCTCATGCAGGAGTTTGTGCATGAACTGACCTCTCCATTATGTCCTATAAATGTTTGATGGGTGACCAAATCATTCACTCATGTTTTATGTCATCCATAAAAATTCGATGGTTGTTTGGGAAAGTGAAGTCCATGAATAGCTGCAAATGGTCTCCAAATAGCTGAACACAACCATTTCCAGTCAATGGTTGGGTAAGTTGGACCAGAGCACCCAGTGCATTCCATGTAAAAACAGCCCACACCATTATGGAGCCACCACCATCCTGCACAGTTCTTTGTTGACAACTTGGATCCATGGCTTTGTGGGGTCTGTGCCACACTTTAACCATACCATCAGCTTTTACCAACTTAAACTGGGACTCATCTGACCAGACCATCCTGCCATCTAGGGTCCAACTGGTATGGTCACAAGCCCAGGAGAGGTGCTGTAGGCAAGCTCGTCTGCTCCAATAGTCCATTAACGCCTAATTTTGTTCTACTGTCCTAATGGAAATATTCGTCATATGTCCCACATTGATTTCTGGCATTATTTCACACAGTGTTGCTTGTCTGTTAGCACTGACAACTCTATGGAAACACTGCTGTTCTCAGTCATTTAAGTGAAGGCCATCGGCCACTGCATTATTCGTGGTGAGAGGTAACACCTGAAGTTTCGTATTCTTGACATACTCTGGACACTGAATTTCAGAATACTGAATTCCCTAATGATTTCCAAACTGGAATCTCCCCTGCATCCACCTCCAGCTGCCATTCCACGTTCAAAGTCTGTTAATTTCCATTTGCGTCCATAATCATGTCTGAAACCTTTTCACATCAATCTCTCAAGCAAAAGTGACAGCTCCGCCCACGCTGTGCCATTTTATACTATGTGTATGTGATACTACTTCCATCCTTATACGTGCATATCATATCACTATCTCATGACTTTTGTCACCTCAAGGTACATCAGCTATAATGCCAGTACCATACAGCATTCTATGTGAGCATGACAAGTAACCAACTGTCCACTCACAGGAATGGCCACTGCCAAACTGTATGATACCACAATCTTGACCATCCAGTTGCCAAGCCTGCTGCACACTGTAACACTAATGTCATCAATAGCTCCTACATGAGTCATTTGGTTACTCCCTTCCAGCACAAGTTTGTCTGAAATAATCAGGTGAAAATTTTCTCTCTAGCATATCCTGTGCCACACACACACACACACACACACACACACACACACACACACACACACACACACACACACAAACAAACTGCCTCACACTATCCTCCTAACCGCTCCATGCCTCGTATGTCCTTCCCCATCCCAGACAACTGCTTTCAAGAATTAACATTCAATCATCAGTCTCCGGCTTTCCTTCTTAGCTGCACTAAGTAAATCAAGACTTTTGACTCACACTTTAATTGTATTTCGATAATTGATGATATTTCATAAAATGTTTGTAACAAAATGCTGATCGAATAAATGTTCCTTCACAGGCATACTAATTACTCATCCCATTTTCCTTTGAGAACAATTAATATTTATATTTCACTAACACTCAAGAAAAAACTACTGCTTGAAGATATTTTCCAAAAGGAAGAAAAGCAATAAGGGGAGGGATAACTATGATAAAGAATTTATTGTGCAACATACCCTCCGCGATGCTTTCATAAAGCCAAAAACACCACTAAGACAGCATTGAGTGTAAACAGCTGACTACGTTGTTAAGTAATCCCCTCCTCCCTTCCAAAAAAAGGAAAAAAAACTACTGCTGTAATTTTGATATCCAGGTAAAATTAAGAAATAAAAAAGAAACCATAAAGTTTAAAAAAACTAATTTAATAACACAGAAAGTTGCAGTACACATTCAAGAGATTAAGTCATTTAATGCTTCCATACCAATACAAGAAAGAGAAACATTTCCATGGCAGTTGTATCATTCAATCTAGTCCAGCAAAAAATCAACCATTCAGTAACAATTCTAATATCACAGCACAGTTTCTTACTTTACACAAAATGACTATGCTTCTTCTGATCATTTGTTGTTTCTTGCTATAACTTACTTACTCTATTACAATGTGTAATGGTAACAAAATAACTCTGCTTCTACACAGATCACACTGTCAGCAAATACTTCAAGCAAAACTTGCAGTGGGCACTTCATGCCTGTGTTTCAATAAGCCACGGCACACTAACTAAAATTACAAACATTTACATCTTACATCCACGTCTCATAAAAGCAGACGCTTTCCTCTGAAAATGTATTATGGTAGTGTGCAAATAGCACATATTTTTTAAAAAAAATTGTACAAGGTACTCTTTAGGTAGTCAACTCAAAAATATTTTGGGTCAATTCTGTATTATAAATGTCACTGCATGATTTTTATGTACTCCACAACCATTCAGCTCTTTGGAATTGAATACTTAAAGTGTTACATGATATTAGAAGTAAATAACTAATGGTGACAGGGTTATGTATATTAGCAAGCCTCTGTCCCTACTCTGTTTTGTTGACAAATGGATAGTTGACTATCACACTTGATCGCATGCAGAGAAAAAAAAAAGTTTTCGCACTCTGACTAGACGGTTTTTGGAATGGTTAGGATTAATCTGAAAGTAAGATGGAAAGATGATGAACATATGAAGCTAAATTAGTGTTATTTCTTGGAATTTAAATTAAAACTTTAAATACGGCAAGCTGCACTACTGAATTAATTGAGGCAGTGTCGCACAAGAAAATGAAATGAAGGTCACATTGTGCATCACACTGGTCTTTGCTGCAAAAATAAACTTTTATTAGTTTATTGCTTTTTGCTCTGTGTAGTAGTGTTAAGAAAGTTTAAGCCTACTGACAATAATCTGGGCAGCATCCCCAGTTATGCCAAAAAATCATTTAGGGGCTTTACACAACAAAAGCATCAAAAGACAAATAGTGAAACTTTTAATGGGAGTGAAAAAAATCACTTATCTTTACCTTGAAGATGAGTACTAGTCAGACAAATTCATGCATTTTAGCACTTGTTCCATTAATAATACAGATATACCAATTGTGATTAAGTAAATAAGAAAAACAATGAAAACATCAAGAATATCTCACAATTCTTTTTCCCAAGGAAAGGAAATTTGATTCTGGACTTGTGATTTCAAAAACCTCCCTACAAGAAAATCACCCATTCTTCAGAACACCCATTCTTCAGAAGCAGTGTCAGTGACAACATAAAATTAACACACAATGGTATTCACACTTGTTCCCCTAGTAAATAATACATTACAGACAACACACATAACTCTGCTGCCAGATACAACCGTCTCATCTGCTTGGCTGAACAGCAGCACATTTGCTTATTTGTAACATTTTCCTTATAAGCTATTACTAACAATTTGCTGTTTACTGTAACATAACATTACTTTCCACAAGTATTTAGCATGAGCAAAATACTAGACACAAAATTTATTAACAGACAAATATTAATCCATGAAAGCCCACAAACCCCTCAAGGAGAATGAAAGCTACAAATAAATATGACTACTGAGCACGTGTTCATAGCAATTGTCATCTGCGGCTCTTGTTTGCAAAACAAGTAGTACAATAATCATGTAACACCCTTTCACAATTAACTTCCAAAATAAAGTGCTCAATGCAAGTTTTGTTAAGATACTGAATGGAGCCACTAAACAATACAATAAAATGATATTTGGTATCTTAAAACTGGGGTAAACTGACAGCATACTGTTTAAAAAATATGGATAACATGAGAATGAAGGAGTAATTCCTACTGAATTTTTATAAATAAATTACTTAGAATAAAACAAGAGAAACAGCACACATTTGAACTTTGGATCAGAAAGGTACAAGGATAACATAGTATCAGTTGGCACTTAAGTTTAGAAAAGACTTGCATGCACACTATCTCAGCAGTACTCTTCTCACAGTTCCATACAACAAACTTGGACAAAAACACCACCAATATCATCATCCTGCAACCAACTGGTAGATACAATAAACACTTCCAGTACAACATGCCTGAATTAGCAGTTCCACATATACGTCAATGTTCAGAGCACAATCTTCACAAACAGACCCTTCAAAATATGGTCTTCAATAAATACACTTTACTTCATTCACCAAATTCATTTATTCAAAGTTGAAAACTGTTCCTGTTCCACAAGAAGCTGTATTACACAAGTCCTGGAATGACGACAGAAAATTATCAGTTATTCTCTTTTAGCCAGAGCAGACTTCAGAATGTTCATCCCATGCTGCAACCTGTAACAAACACACAAAAAAATGTTTTATATATATATATATATAACTCCATTTTATTATACAAATACTATCAGTATTACAAATTACATGAACAACCAAATTTTTTCTTGAACTCTCAAACTAACAAGAAAACAGGTGAAGAGTGGAGAGGGATGTGGATGAAGAGAGAAGGTGAAGTTTTATGTGCACATAGTTTGCTGTACAATGAAAAGTATTCTGAAGAAAGTAGCTTCATACTAAAAGGATTCATTGTATGGAGTGTAGCCATGTATGGAAGTGAAACATGGACGACAAATAGTTTGGACAAGAAGAGAACAGAAGCTTTCGAAATGTGGTGCTACAGAAGAATGCTGAAGATACGATGGGTAGATCACATAACGAATGAGGAGGTATTGAATAGGATTGGGGAGAAGAGAAATTTGTGGCACAACTTGACTAGTAGAAGGGATCGGTTGGTAGGACATGGTCTGAGGCATCAAGGGATCACCAATTTAGTATTGGAGGGCAGCGTGGAGGGTAAAAATCATAGAGGGAGACCAAGAGATCAATACAGTAATCAGATTCAGAAGTATGTTGGTTGCAGTAGGTACTGGGAGATGAAGGAGCTTGCACAGGATAGAGTAGCATGGAGAGCTGCATCAAACCAGTCTCAGGACTGAAGACCACAACAACAACAACAACAACAACAACAACAACCAAAGCTGCAGTATTTTTATGAAGAAATATATCAGCATAACAGTATATGTTGCTGCATCATAAATGCAACTTTTCACAACAACCAAAACCGAAAGATAAAGAATGACATTATGACTGTTTCTTCTGGTGGGGTGTCATTTGACTGCTCACATAGTGTGTCAGGTGATGATGCAGACACATCATTTCCAAAGTCTTCTGACAACTATCTATTGAAGACTAGGGAGTTTAAGGATCAAGGAAAGGTCTACAGATCATACATTTCGTATAATCAACATCACAGTATAAGTTGAGAAGGATAATAAAGAGAATTAGTTTCAAATATAGAACACAGTCTTTGCACCTAGACAGCAAAAAATCTGCATCTTTCACATTACAGACATGCAAGTCATGTTTTTGGAGGAAATCTACCAGACTACAACGCAAACTTAAACAAATCGGCAAGAAATCCCATTTGTAAATAAAAGTTATTTGCTGAAAAAGACTTAACATACCTGGCAGTCACGACTGCAATACCACTGATTACCACAGCCAGCACACACAAACTGAGCTGCCATCTGGTGGCAGCCTTGGCATTCTGGTACATCATCTACACTTTCTGCTTCTCCTTCGCCTTCATCTATGACAAGGCGGTCCCTGTCTGTGCTGTCATCTAACTCCTCCTGGAAAAAGAAAATAAAATTTATTTTAATAATCTCTGTGGTTATACTAGTTTTGAGCAATGCTTGCAACTACTTACATACTTTTTCCTCATACTTTTCTTACAAACATACAATACTCATTACAACATGCTTCATAAAGCCAATTAGCCGCTTTGTTTTTGATTCAAGAGCAGTCTCCCCCCCTCCCCCTCCCCCTCCCCCTCCCCCTCACGCCCCCCCCCCCCCCTCCCCAAACTAACATGGCCCTGGAAGGCTATTGCTTTTTTGATACAACCTCTCTTCCTTGAAATTCTCTACACTGTCTACAACTTTAACTTCAATATAAATTTTCTAGACTTTCCATTAAGCATTTTCTTCTTTTTTCAGCATTTGTGTATCATATATTTCAATGCAATATCAGGCTTTTCCACATGTTCCCTTCTCCCAAGTTTATGGAAAAAGAAATATGCCTCATGCCTGTCAAAAGCTGTTCACCCCTCACATTTTCCAAAACACTTAAGGTACAGTAATTCTGTTTTTCCCAGTTAATGAGGAAACCCTCTTTTTCCATTTTTCCATATTTGCAGCCATTTTCCTCAGTTGCTTCTCTTATTATGTTTACTTGGTTGACCACAGCAACTATTCTCTTCAGTAAATGAATTTCTACTCATTGTTTGCAACCAAACCTGTTTCACCTAACTATGTTGAATATCATTAGTCATCTCGAAAGGAATTCAAGAGATAATCACAGCTGACGTAACATTTGTCTCTTGAATTTCATTACAGACCACTGCAGATGTATAACATAATTAGGCAAAATGTTTCTTTAAATGTGTTGACAACAATTCCCTTCCAAAATAAATTCAATAGTCACTCTTATAAATTGAAATATATTCATTTCTACTGCTTGTCTCTAAGAAACTAATTCAACCACATTTCACTCTGCAAAATCTGACATGCAACAAGTAATTTTAGATGCATTCACAACGCTTGTAACAGAATTTATCTGTTTTGAACACCAAACCGACCGCCACTTTATGCAGAGGTTCAGACTACTATAAAAATGTCAAGGTCAGCTATAATGAGAGACTTCAGCTCGAGACACCTAAGAGAGAGAGTGATTACAAATTCAATATAGTCAACAGAAGTTTAATTTGAAACTGTTGCTAATCAAAATTTGCTACACATGATTGGGAAGACTACATCCATTGAAACATAAAAGATGTGGCATCTAAGAATGATCAATTCGTTGTGACAAAAGAACAAGTTTTATTTCTGTCAATGTGTCAAGAAATACCAGCAAAATCAACTAAAAGACAACTGCAAAAAATTTGTCACAAACACCCCCATAACATCATTTACACTGCCTGACAAAAGTAGTGAAGCATCCAGAAGAAACAGTCGGATGGCAATATAACTTCATACGCTTCTCTCTGACAGGCAGAACAGCTTCCAGAGTGCACTGGTGGTGTTCATGTTTAGTGTTGTCATCTAGCCTCATACTATATTTAGTGACACGAACAGTATCAGATGTTGACTGACCACTGTGAAGGACATAGTGATGCCGTGTAGTTGTGCGATGCAATGGTATCAGCAATGACATTTGAAATGGTTCTCACAGTTTGAAATGGGCCTCATGGTGGGTCTTTATTTGGCAGGCTGGTCGAATCCTGCAATATCCAGATTTGTGGTGCATTCGGATGTGACAGTAGCCCGATGTTGGACTGCATGTACGGGCAGCCAACTCTTAGCCAAGGTTCCTGTTGACCATGTCTGACCACCACAAGGGGGGATCACTACATTGTGCGTCAAGCACATCGTAACACTTTCACATCTGCAATAGCCATCCAAGAACAAGTAATGTACTCAACTCACCATTGCTCCGAGACTGTCAGCAGCCAGACTACGGAATTACTGTCCCATGTGTAGGCTGCCATTAAGACAACACAAACGGCTGCATTTGGAGTGGTGCCGTACGTGGAAAGCATGGACTGCTGATGAATGGTGTCACATTGTGTTCAACAATGAATCACTGTTCTGCACTACTCTGCATGACCAATGTTGGAAAGTATGGTGATGACCTGGGGAGAGGTCTCATTCTTCCAGTGTTTTGGAGATGCACGACACTGTTACTCCTTGTGTCATGATGTGTGGAGCCATTAGGTGAAACAGGTATTAATTCAGGGAATTCTGACACACAGCAGTGCCACACGAAGATCCTGCATTCTCATGTGTTACCCCATGTGTGACTATACTGTGGTGCCATTTTTCAATATAACAATGCTCGTCCACAGGCAGCACATGTATCTATGAAGTGTATGCTTGACATTGAGGTTGTTCCTTGTCAACAATATGTACAGATCTGTCACTGACAGAATGTGTGAAACCAGCTCCGCCCCAGTGCCAGTATATTGAGCACCAGTTACAACAGATATGGACCAGCTTCCCTCAGGATATGATACAACAGCTTTATGAAACACTTCCCAACTGCCTCAATGAATACAAACAGGCCAGTGATGAAGCATCATCATACTGATAAGCAGGTTCATACTGTGAAGTTCTGTGCAAATTAGACTCAATTTTGTAGTCACTGAAATAACATCATATACCCTCTCAAAACTGAGAGGCCTCATTTCTTCCTCCTCTTCTGGGTGCCTTACTTTTTGTCAGGCAATGTATGTACTCAGGTCTTCAAAATACCCATTGTGTACTGCAATACATATAGGACTTTTGGATAGAAAGAAGGCTTCCTTTGATAACAATGAACAACAACATAACATTTTAATCTATCTTGGGTCATTGGGTCTAGGCCAATAACTTCTACCTCAAGAGATTATGCCAGGTAAAAAAAGGTCCAGCTGTGAACATGTAGGCAAACTTACAATGGCAACATGTCCAACCAAGCAAGCAGGAAACAGCTGAATCTGTACTTTTCAAGCCCGTGAGTGAGGTGTCAACTGTGCTACTACCACATACCTCTACATATTTCAAGTGGTACTTCCTCTAGGAGAACTAGTAACACTTTGGTAAGAACCTGACCAAATTTGTTACTCATTAATTTTTCTTTAATTAAATAAGGATTAGTTAATAATCTCCAGTAATTCTACACCAAAGGATCACACTCCGCTGCCTCAGCCCAATACTGCACACATCTTATATTCTGCTTTCCTTTTTTTAATGTCGCTTGACTGTTAATACAGGAGACTCCGATCAAAGAACCTATTATCGTGATATTGCATCAGAACTCAGTGACATAATTTCTTGTGTCTCCTTTCACTCCATGATACAGATGGAAGCCACTGCAACCCTATGTAAACACTAATGGATTTGTTCATTTCAGACACACACAATTTCCATGAAGCTTAACTGTGGATTATAAGTAACATCTCTTTCCCCATCTCTGTTTATTGCAGGTTTGTCTCTTATCCTCTTCACAGCATGCCTGTGCCTCTCCAGTGAATGTTTTACGCACTCACTGAATCCTCTTTGTTGTTGGGCACCATCTTTCAGGACACCTTTGTGTTTACAACTCAACTGTTTTCTTTGTATTCCATGTGCATTCTTGGTGAACAAGTGTAATATTTAATAACCCTGGTTTATAAAACATGATTTCCACACATGAAATAAACATTTTTTGTGGTATGAAATCATGAACTTCTGCACAAGAGACACTGATGTTCCTATCTTAAGTTCTGAATATAGTGAATTCTGCTAAACTACTTATTAGATTTCAGAGAATGGAACACCACTGAAATCATCTCCAAATCTACACTACCAGCAGAAGAAATTACTACAGATGTGAGTGAAATAGTGAAGTTGGTGTCAGTACCTATACTGATGAGACAGGAGACTGTGTGCTATTTAGTGCAGACGTTCTTATAGATCATCTGGGTAAAAAGATAATTAGGATATCTTTAAATGGTTCTTGAAATGTATGAGGTTAACAACTTAGCTGAACACCCTTTATGTGAATTATATTTCAGAAGAAGGCCTTTTGGCCAAAAGGACAAATGTATAGCAGTCTTTTTTGTTGTGCCTGCCTGTGACTCTCTGTCTCCTCTATAAGGCGAGTGGCAATCTATCCTTTTCATAATATTGTCATTATCCCATCCTAGATTTTCTATCACTGATTTAGAAATGGAATCAAGAATCAGATGTGACAACCTTAACCGAAAAATATTGTTAGGAAACAAAAATATGGTGAACAAGTAGAAAGGAGTAAAATAATAAAACAGAATTTCAACTTCTGCAAAGGTATACATGTAGAGGAAGTACAGTCAATAAATTGCAGAAATTGCGGTGATTACTTGTGCAAATAAAGATGTGTCATTACTATGAATGTAAGGAATGCTAACTTTATTTCCTTGCCATATCTCTGGTATATAAAGTCAAAAATAATGTGATTTTCAGTAGGCCACTTGGGGGCTCTATTACAGCTGCTGCCATTGCTTTTTCAACATTGCTGGATTGTGCAGTTCCAGTTGCCCATCTCCTCATCCTGTAGACAGATGCTACTGCTGTTGGTCACTCTGTTACCCCGAAGCAATAGCATTACTCAGTGGGATTCCACATACGGCTGCAGATTGCCGTTCATAGCTTAGCTGATGCCTGGAGCCATCTCACTATTTCAGTAACCTTGTTCCACCCATGCCCTCACAGCAGTGTCCATGAGGGCTGCGCTCTCTGTAGTGCATTCCAGACAGGGCATGCTCACTGTGCATGCCCTGCTGCAGGCAGCCTGTGGTGCCATTCTGTCATCCTATAAACAGCTGAGATCAAAATGTGTAATAACAACTTTAACTGGGACAGCACTACAACCTTAGTGGTGCAAGTAAATGTGCTCTTGATGCCAAAAAGCAACAGAGAGAAATAGGCCGAGTCATCCACCATCTAACAAAATCAGCATCACTACTGATGTCCTTCAGTCATCAACATCAATATACTCTCTGGTAGCATACATTATTCTGTGACAAAGGTATCGCCATGACGTAATTCGGCCAACTAAATAAAGTACCTAATGAAATCTCCCAAGAGTGACAACAGAGCTTGAGACTGAATAGAATGTGTGTTGGCGCAGCCTAAATTCAAATCTCACACGGCAAGAACTCTGTGAAACATTTATTCAAGAATGTTAATGTAAAAAAAAAACTAGCATGTTATTGCACTTTCAACCAAGTTTTGAACTTTTTGGCTTATTCACTGAAAGATGAAGAAAACCTTAAGGAATAGAACAGTGTAAGAGTATCTTCCAGTGTACAGCAGAGGGTACATTATGTAACACTGTCACTTCCCCTCTTTCCTGTTCCAGTCATGAAAGGTTTGTGGGAAGACCAATTTTGTTAAGTCTCCATGTAAGCTTAAATCTCTCTAATTTTATCTGCATGGTCTTTTCATGAAATACACATAGCAGGAAGAAATACAGTGGTTAACTCTTCTAGGGATCTACACACTCAGTTTCAACAATAACCAACACCATGATGTAGAAGCCTCTCCACAGGACTTGCCAATGGAGTTAGTTGGGGATCTCTGTGGTACTTTCACACATACTAAATGAATCTGTAAGTAAAAGCACTGCTCTTCTTTGGATCTTATCTATTTGCCCTATCAATCCTATATGGCACAAATACCAGACTGAAGAGCAATATTCTAGTACTGATCCAAAGAAGATTTTATAAGCAATTTCCTTTGTTGGTGGACTATAGTTTCAGAGTATTCTTCAAATGAATAGCAGTCTGGCATTTGCCTTACCTGTGATCAGTTTTATGTAATCATTCCACTTTAAATCACTCCATAGGCATACTCCTAGACATTTTATGCACGCAACTGCTTCCACCGATTGTTGAGCACCCATTTAATCATACCATAATGATTGCTTCTGCCTATTTATGTGCAGTAGGTAATATCCCCCCCCCTCCCCCCACAAAGAATCAACGGCCAATCCCTGCACCAAGCGCAATGATCTACAAGCCCACCTGCATTCCACAACAATATTGTAGAGTTGCGACTTTTCTGTATACAACAGCATTACACACAAAAAGTCTCATGAAACATTAAACTTGGGGTCATTCATATATATTGTGAAAAGTAATGGTACTAGAACGCTCCCTTGGGTTGATATTTCCTCTATGTTGAGGATGACATGCTGCATTCTGTTTGCTAGAAACTCTTCAACCCAATCGCACAGGTGGACTGATATTCTGTACACACTTATTTTGTTCATTAAGTGGCAATGCAGAACCGTTTTGAACATCTTTCAGAAGTCAAGAAATGTGGCACCAACCTGGGCACAAGTAACCACTGCTTTCTGAGTCTCTTGGATGAAAAGAGTGAGCGGGTTTCACAGGCTTGTTTTTGGAATCCATTTTGATTGCTACAGACGAGATTTTCAGTCTCAGAAATGTCATAATACACTGGCATGAACCATGTTCCAAATTCTATAACAGACCTATGCCAGAGATAAAGGCCTACATTTTTGTGCCGCTTTTCAATGACCCTTCTTGAAAACTGAAACGACCTGGACTTTTTTCCGATCACTAGGAATGCTTCCCTTCTCCACTGACCTATGGTATACTGCTGCTAGACGAAGAGTAAGTTATTTTGCATACTGTGTGTACAACTGTACTGGCATCCTGTTACGTCCAGTAATGGGTAGAGCATGTAGATGGTTTTGTCAATCTCTTTCTTCTCTAGCATATAGTCTTTTTAAGAGTGTTTCCCATCTATAGTCACTCCACAATATTTTTTTTGTTTTGAGCCCATTCAATTTCATGATTGAGTAATGTCAGTTTGGTGTACAGTATAGGTCTTGGTAGTATGAAGAGGTTGGCTTTTGTTTTGGTGGCATTTACTTTGATTTTGTTTTCTGCTAACCATGGTTCTGTGATGTCAACTTCCTCCTGTAGATGTTTTAAAGTTTTATCAAGGCACACATTAGATGTGAGTAAAATGGTATCATCGGCAAACTGTGCTAGTCAGGTGTGGGGCAATAATGGAACATTGTTTAGATAGAGAATAGAATGGAAGATAATGATGAACCATTCCTTATAGGCGGTATATGGTTTATGACTGGTTTCTGACAATTTGCACAAAGAATCTTCTGTCTGGCAGGTAGCTGTCCAGTGGTTTGGTGTAACAGTTTGGATAGTCCGTCAAGGCATGCAGTTTGACATTGACTTTATCCTGCCATACTTTGTCAAATGCTCTTGCTACATCAAGAAAGATGGTGTGGCCACATAGTGAATACATAACACACGATACGATTGCACTAAGTCATAAAAGTTGTAATTCAACTGATAATGTTTCTTTAAATGCAAATTCTTCTGTTCATATGACATTGTTATCTATTAATGGTGGTCAAATCCTTGGCAACAATTCTCTATCTCATACTTTAAATGATATGGAAGGTAGGATCATGAGGCAATGATTACTTGGATCTCTGCTCAATTCTGGAATTTCATGATTTTTCACGTTCTTCATACAATCAAGAAGTAGGTGTTCAGGAAGTAGCTATTAAACATTCTTGTGCAATAGGACCATCAGTTTTGTTGCAGATGTTTTAACTATTCATTTGTTATAGAATCAGACCCCTGTGCTGATTCTGTGCTTGACTTCCCATGGAGTTCCTATTCTGGATCAGGTATGTGCAAACATCTTAGATGAGGAGAAATGAAAGCCATAAGAAATGGTAATTATTAACTTTGGATTAACAACCTTTGATCAACCATTTCCTAACAAGCTGTTAGTGGAGTACAGCAGCAACCAGACAGAAGTTGGTCATTAGCCATTTCCTGTCCCTCCTTTTACATCTTTATCTTGGAAAACTTGTGGAAGCTAGGATTAAGCTGTACTTTTAAAATTTTGTAAACCAGCCACGTTCAAGTTGTTGTTGTTCACTGAGCTGGGTAGTTGATGCTCTTCCATCACAACTCACATAATTGCCTGGATGATGAAAGTGAGAAGACTGCCACCTAATGAATAAAGGATAATTTCAGTCTAATGAAAGTTTAAAGTCATTTCTAAGTAACATCATGAGCTGCTAATAAACACACGTTTATTAAACACTACTAACGAATCTTTTCAGTCACCATCAGGACAGTTCTTTGTCAACTGCAGCACTGGTTAGTAAGCCTTTTTAATTTTTAAGAGGGTGGTTAATATTTTGTCCACTGAGATCATCATCATCATCATCATCATCATCATCATCATCATCATCATGTAGTCTGTTCTCCAAAATGAAAACTATAAATGAATGATTCATTTTTCACAATGATCTCATAGAAATTCTACAAAAATGCATAAGGGTGAGATGAAGTTTAGCAGTGGAGTATGAACAGTTATTTCAGTACTTTTACTCAACACTATATCTGTAACTTTAACAAGTACGTTTCTCTGTTGCCTGAATGGCATTTTTTGGCACAGTTTCGAAGCACTTCACGAAGTCCTTCACATAAGTAAAACTGTAACCAACACAACTTTATGTTGAGAATCTGTATGAGGGGAAAGTTGTCAAGTCAGTAACAGGTCTTGGGATTGTGCCAAGTTTAATAGCTGGAGCCTTTTCATTCAGACTCCTTTCAGGATTTGGTTAAACTGTGCTTTGTGACAAGCCCGTTTACTAGTCTGTAATTAATTACTGTTACATTTATGCTACCAATATGCAGAACAGTGCTGGCGTGAGGACATTTTTCAGTGTCTGTTACACCACCAGTCAGTACAGTGAAATCAAAGATCTGTTTGGGTGCCTTACAGGGACAAAAAGTAGTAAACTATGAAATAATGAGTTAAATTCAGTAAACAGCAAGAGCCAGGCATGTACGTGTGAACCTCTGACATCTTTTGAATACAGTATTAACAGGAGTCCAGATTCTGTTGCTGTTATGTTTCACACCATGTTCTGCAAGAAGATACTGCGCACTGCCACAGTAAACTGCTGACAATGAGAGTAGTAGATTTATCACTACTGAGAGGCTTGCGTTGGTCCATATAGAACACTGAATGAATAAAACATGTGACTGAACATAAACACCAGGCTCATAAAATTTACAGGTTATATGTCATCCAAAACTCATCAATTCTGTTGAAAGTATGGGCTACAAGCTAAGAGGGTAGGTTATGAGTGGGTCTTCAATAACTAAGATAGTAAGAGCTGTGTCCACGATGTTCAAAGTTCAGCATTCAAAACCCCATCCAACACACAGTTTTAGTGTCACGAAGTTTCATAGCAACAAAAATCCTCTTATGGAGTGAAGATATGCTCTAGTTATAATACTAGGGTTCCCACACATTTTTGGCAGCCCTGGACATCGACAGTAGCTTCCTGTAATATTAGTTGAAGTTTATAGATCGTTTAAGAAGAATACTTGATGAATAAAACTGTTTTGCTTTTCAAGTGCTATTATTAAGAAAGACTCAAAGATAAATGGGCATTTTTATTGGAAAATAACTGAATTATTGTCATCATTTTTCATGTCTATCCAGGCTCCCTCTTACAATGTTTTGACTGGAAACCTTCCAGCCATTATCAAATGGTGTAAATAATAGTCTTTTATGTTTGAAAGCATGGCTATTTATTCCTCAAGATGCCAAAAACAACTGATACGTTGAGAAGTTGGCATGTGCATCACACACAATATAAATAGCATAACAGCACTAGTCTGAACCTTTCTTCAGTACCACTTACCCTGAAGCCAGCCATGCTTCCTGAAACTCTTTTATATGTGTTACAAGAAAGTTATTAATTGTGAATTCCTGCAACATTAATCCAATGCCCTGTACCAAGTAGTAATTTTAGCCTGTACAAAATAGTTTATCTACAGTTTACACAGTTACTCCCCCGCTTGCATATTGTCGATAATTCCAGTCTATGTGTATATATCCTCAATTCAAGACCTACCACACGAAGAAATGATTTGAATCTGTGGGAAGACTGTTACAAAATACTTCAAGACTTGTAGAAATTTTGTATCAAACAGCTCATGGTTTACTACTTTTGCTCTGTCACCCACTCTTCCTCATATTTAGCATTCTCTGCAAATTTTTCCAATAAAAAAGTTACCTAATTTTTAAAAAAATAGTTAGCAGTTATCTGAAAACTGCCAAAATTGTCCAGTTTCTACTGCATGGAACACAGTAGATCTGATACTATGAGTTTTGATAGTATATAAACTGTAGTTACTAGCTTGGTATCACATATTGGTAATCATTGTCAGGCTGCACATGCAGTTTCTCTTTATGATACAGAAAGACAAGCAGATTTTTCTTAAAAAGGGAAAGAAAAAGTAAATACTTACATAGACAACAACTTCTTCTTTAGCTTTGGATGCCGAGTTGGCAGAGACAGGGGTTATAGTAATCTCGTTGCGTGTCTGTAAATGCAAATTGTTTGCTATAGCTGTCAATGAAATTCATTTCTAAATGATATTAAAGGTAATCAATGACAAATTAAATGTTATGAATTCTATGTGTCATGTTACTTCATACAAGTAGCGTGCAGCATGTAACAGGCATGCAGAAGAATTTAAGTGTCAATAATATATCTTATGGTTCTAAATGAAAATAGGATGGGATACTACCATTTGCATAACATACAGTAGTGAAAGATTATTAAAAAATTGAGAGCAACTACAAGATTTCCATTATCTGCATTCCAATAGCTTACCAACTTTGTCTACAATTACAGCAATTTTCCACACTACAAGCTGCATACAGCTAGACAGGGTTAGAAGATGAAAAGAAAAAAAAGGGACGGAACCATACATACAATGCATCTTCTCAAATGCAAATGTTCATACACACCATTTTTTATATTTTCATCAGAAATAACTATTCACAATACAGGTTATCCTGAAGCTGAAAAGGACAGCAATTGTTTTCAAAAAGTACCTCTTCCGTATGGACAATAAACATATTAGAAGCGCTTATAAGAAGAATATCATTGATTACTCTGATATGTGAGGCTTTGTTCTTTTTTAAACTGTTATTCATATATATGATAGCTAAGCTCTCCATATAGAGTTTTTAGAGAAATCTGAAAATATTGAACAGAAAAGATTTTTCCATGGAATGCCACACAGTACTGACTTTAGTGTATTGGATGCCATAAACTGATCACCTTATTCTCACAAATAAAAGCTCGCTAACACACGTTGCATGAAATAAGCATTTTCAGTAATACTGATACTTATTTACTCAGCATACACAACTTCATTCACGTGTGTGCTGTTCAGTTGATGATCGAACTATACACAACTTTTTGTGGAAAGTGGGGAGCAAAATTTCCTATTTCCACTACATTATTTTATACTACATTTTTTAAAATAAAATCTGAACTCAAAATCAAAATCTTACTACAGCAGACTACTATCTTGATTCCCAGAATGAGATTTTCACTCTGCAGCGCAGTGTGCGCTGATATGAAACTTCCTGGCAGATTAAAACTGTGTGCCCGACCGAGACTCGAACTCGGGACCTTTGCCTTTCGCGGGCAAGTGCTCTACCTATGCTGAAACTGGTAGAGCACTTGCCCACGAAAGGCAAAGGTCCCGAGTTCGAGTCTCGGTCGGGCACACAGTTTTAATCTGCCAGGAAGTTTCACTATCTTGATTACTTGTTGCAGAGAAGTGCCACTTTTTTTACTGCTGCAGGTCTTTATTTAATTTAACTTCAAATTATCATTCCACTCTGAATTCACACATCATGAATGAATGAATGAATGAATGAATGTATTCACTAATCTTCTAATGAATACAGATATGTTCACTTGCCAACTAAGCATGTTATTCAACAACTATGGTAAATCTACATTTCTGATAGAATGGTACTGTAACATTTACTTCAACTTTTCTCAGATTGAAAAAAGAAGTATGTGTTGAAACTTCACTTTCATTTTATATTAATTTCTCATTAGTTTAATAACTGCTTTTTAACCTTAACAATGGTGTATGGCATTTACTTTAGCAATATTTTTGTTATAACAAGTTGTGTGTGTTCAGTTTATTTGAAAATTGTGTTAGTGCAAAGAAAAAGAACTGTTAAAAGCTATAAATATACATTAACATCCAATAGTATGCTCAGACACTAGCTACATGGCATTTGGTGTGAGACGATGTTAATGCTCTGATAACAATCAGCTGAATCAATAAAATCAGCCTCATCATTGCTATCACTCATGTACTTGTTTTTAATTTTCAATGGCTTGACTTGTCATTACTTGTACAAAAATTGTTGCCACGTTCACACATCATTTCTTATTGGTTCATTTCAGAATGTATGGTAGGTAGTAAGTTTCCCTACTAACAACCTAACAACATGCGCTGTGAAGATTAATGATGCCCACATACCTATGTTGAAACCGGCTACTTAGCCTTGCAAACCAATTACAAGAATTATTGTAATTTTTCTTAAAAAATAAATAAAAAGAAGAAAGTCGAAAGGAAACAATGTTGTCATTACACAATGTATGGCAGCAAGATGATGTTTGAACACCATAGCAACTAATACTATATCAATTAAACAAAGTATGTTTCTTACCCTAATGTCATTTCATTTGCAAAAAAACTCAGGATAGTTCACTTCAATCTCTGTCTCCCAAAAATTTCAAACACTTTTTTTTTTTATTTTATTTTTTTTTTTTTTATGGAGAAGAAAATAGTCCCATTATTTCAGCCCAATCTGTAGCTGTTTTCTTTCTATCTCTCAGGTTTTCTTAGCGTGGTTAATTAATGGCATACTTCTGGATACCCAGCAGAGTAGTTTCCAAATCGGCTGAACACACAGAAGTATAACATTGACGTAGGTTTTTTGTTACTTTTTTTTCTTTTTACAGTGGGCATTTCTCATTCATACACATTTATCAAATCAAATGATGTGTGACTTGAGTGACAATATGGAATCCTATGGATATCATCACACAACTCCACACTTGAGGGTACCAAACTGAGAGAACAGCAATAAAGAATATCACTGATCCTGTCAAACCACTTTACTACAATTTGGTCCACATACGTCTGAACCAAATGCCATCTGCTCGTTTTTGTTTCAGTCAGTAGCGTTCACAACCAACACTGCTTTTGGACGTAAGGACAGACAGTAAGAAACAATTTTCCAAGCACCTTGTTGGTGGAAAGCAAGTCTGCAATGGAGACAGAACTTGCTCCAGCAGTGACAGGGGCAGTGGAAGGCAGACGAGGCCCTGGATGTCTCTCAGGAGCTGTCAGAAGACGCGCCAGTGTGGGCGAGAAGGCGGTGGGTGTTCCCGTAGAGGACGAGGCGCGTGCCTGTCCGCTGAGGATGCCGTGCAGCAGGGACGCTGCCTGGCGCGACTGTCCTCGGCCGGGAGACGGAGGTGCCTGAGCGGGTGCGGGGGCAGCAGGAGGTGGGGAAGCTGATGGTGGCGGTGCACTGGGAGCCACTGGATGCAGTGTCACTTCAGGGAAGGGAGCACCTGCACTACTACCCGCTCCCCCACGTGCTGCTGCCCCCACACTTTCAGAATGCTCTTGGCTCAGCCGGGCAAACTGCATCAGCACGTCCTTGAAGCTGATGCCCGGCTGGTCACTGCGACCGGAGTCGGCACTTGAGGGCCTCGATACCTCCTGTGGATGGTGCACAGCTAATTACATTAAGGTGCAGCAGTGCTAGGAAATGTACTGTGCTTTTAAGTAAATTTCTGAGGACTTATTCCTTCAAGCTTAAATCATCAATCAGAAACTAGAGAATCTGTTTCCTAACTTTAAGAATCTTATTCTACTGTGTCAAGACAAAATGTCTTAGATCAAAACAAGATCTCATGCCCCTGAAAAAAATTTAAAGAAAAATCTCTAATCCCTAGAGAGATAGATGACGGTATTTTGAACTCTGGCCCTCTTTGCACTTCTTTCAGGGAGTGCAATTTTTGATGAAAAGCTATTTCAGTGGAACTGAGAAGTTCTTGTCTTCTCAGAGTAGAATCTGATAGTCCCTCAAGAGGACATGTTTCTACCGGAGATTTAATCAGGTGAACTAAATACATCAAGAACATTTTAACTGCCCTCATTCCTACCAATTTTACTGTGAACTGTGACATCAAAATGGAGCAGAATTTGTATGGCTGGAGAGGTATGAAAATAGCTACCAGAAATCTGCACCTCATCAAGGTCTATAATCATATTTTTCTTTTTCCTTCCTTTCCTTACATAAAAATTCCAACAACAAAATGAGTTTCTTACTGTAACTACAGCAAATCGTGAAACAGAATGCTCAAAATCTGTTGACAGATAATTGCAATATTTGATTTCAAGTACCTAAGATCTAAGTAACTCAGGAGAAAGTATTACTTTATTGTTTCTAAACAAATCACATGTTTCTTGACCCCTCTTTGGATTGTGGGCCTTTTCAAAGACATACATTTCTTCCTGACGATCTGTCCACTACAAATATTACTTTATCTGGTCTGTAGTACAAAGTCCCTGCATATCCACTTGCAATTGTTCTTAATTCAAGTTCATCTGATTATTTTTATACTCACCTTTACAAAAGAAACAACTTAGTAGTTTTATCGCAACCCTGTACCAGTATCTTCACTTTAAATTATGTAATATTTTAATTACACATTATGATTCAAAAATCAATGCTGATAATCATCAGAGGAATGTTGAACATTGTTTTCATGTATTTAGTAGCCTATCACCTATAACCACCATTTGTGTCTGCTGCTTCCAAGTCTCATCTCTTGACTGTCACCTCTCTCCCAGAAACAAAATCATGGAGCAATGTAAAATATCTTATTACTTGTATTTATCACTTATTTTGATTACCAAATGTAAATTTGGTGACAAATTTGTTCTTATCCACTTAGGATCTAAGAGAAAGCATGGATTTTTTAATCTTGTTTCATGTTGAGAACTACACTAATGCTCGTCACACGCTTAAAATGGGTAACATCACGTGACACACACACAAGGTATAATTTGATTTGCGTGTGTGTAATTCAGAAATTAAATTAAATGATGTGAAACACATTTGTCAGCCGTCACTGCAAATCAAGGTTGATCTGCTGTATATAAACTGAAAATAAAAATAACCAATACTATGTGATAAACATAAAAAATATATCTGCAAAATTGAAGCACCAGTTATAAAACAGGTATGGTAAAGGATAAAAAATTGTATGGCATATCATCTTCTTAGCTGGACATATCATAACATTCTACATATAAAAGACACACAACCATGATATGCCCGTCTGAAGTTTAAAAAATCTGATAACTAGTCATTACAACTAAAAGACTTTCACAATTCTGATTCTTTCCTTCAAAAACAGGCTTTTCCCTGTATTTAGTATGCAATTAAAAACTGTGTATTAAAAATGCAGGGACCAACACCACCTTCTACAATGATAGCCAAATTATTAGTAAAAGTAACTTCACTCAAAAAACTAGTAAATTTATGCTACTGCTACCACCACCAACTCTACAGCATAATCCACATGCCAAACCCAACAACTCTGAAAGACTGAGGAAGTATATTAAGTTCTATGATGACCACTGAAAGGTTCAATAACATCACTGGATTATGTAAGTGAAAGAACAGAATTCCCATGCACATTCAATAAGTAATTTTCTGTTGGCCCCACGATTCTTTGACAAGCATTTTCCCTCAAACACTCTTACATTTATTCACTCAATGACTTGTTCACTTTTAAACTTCGTAACAATCAAGAGAATCAAATGCATCTATTACCTGCAATGTAGTAACACTTTACTGGTCTCTAGCCCAAATGTTCTTGCAGCAGACATTACATTGCAATACTGCCAGACTCTTATGGAGTAAATGTGGTCTGTCTGCCATATACAATTAACGAACACACAATTTTGTATTACACTCATGAAATTATTTTCCCATTTAAAAAAAAAAAATGTGCTGGTATGGGAGTACTGTTAAGTAATCTTTGTCCTTATTTCCTATATTAAAATTAAGTACATAAGAAAAAGCTGATAGCTGGTTTTATTTAATTAGCTCCAAGCATACCTGAGGAGGGAAGGCAATATCTCCAACTTCGGCAGGCCCTGGCCGCATTTGAGAACCGGAACCCAAAGCAATAGAGGCCATGCTAAGAACACCACCTGAACCACTCACACGAGTTGACTGCAGCTGCAAATGTGTTCCATTTCTTTTTAATGGCTAATGTTAGCTTTAAACTATGGTTAATTTATTGGATATTATGTGACACACTGAATCATGGTGGAATCTTTTAATTAGTTGATAAAATTGAAATTATAAAGGAAAGGAAAATAAGAAGGGGAAAATATGAAATATTTACAAATGATTTTACTCATGTGGAATCAAACTATGGCTAGCCTATCAGAAATGTAAAAACATCAACTGTTTCGAATAACCCAATCCATTAGAACAAATTGTTAATGCCACAGGAAATTAACTGTGAACACAGAGGATGAGAAAGAAATGATCAACCCTGGATTCTTAATTCGTGACCCATCTTAAACAGATAATCTGAGTGCCACAACATTCCTAAATCATCATTCTTATCAGCCATCTGTAGGAAAAGTAATTAGTGTGATTTACATATTGCGAACAAAGAGACAATGCTTTAAGCTATTCTTTGTCGGTCCTAATAAAATACTGTAATATGTATTGTGAATATTAAAACAAAAATGGACCATGGATGTCATAGAACTGTTATGGAAGCAATGAAATCAATTAACCCTTTAACTGCCTTGGACGTGTTAACACGCGTGCCTTTGTACCTGTCCCTGTGTGCTCTGAACGTGTTTACGTGTGCCACCAGTCCTTCTACCTGGTACTCTGAACGTGTCTACGTGTAGACACAGGTGGCGCGCGTAAACACATTCAGAGCACACAGGGACAGTTACAAAGGCACGCACGTTAACACGTCCAGAGCAGTTAAAGGGTTAAATCTCAAATGTTCAACACAAAATTTAATTGTTTCGCAAGGCAAAACCGTTATACAAGTGATTCCGATACACAATGGAGCTCCATTTCTACTACCTATCAGCTGACACTTTTTTCATGCAATACTTTTCAAATAATATAGCCAACATAAGTTCCTTTAAATCCTGGACAAATCCAGTCAGCAACCATCACAGACTGAATACAGATTTTTGTCTTGAATGTTAAGATTGAAAAGGACTGTTGGGAACAAAGCACACTGATCTGTAAAGCCACAACCAAGAAACCACTGACTATGTTACCAAATTCTAAGTAACTGAAGCACACTGTCCCAAAGCAGGAACTGTTATGAACTACCTCAAATTAAACAAAGTTACATAAAGTCACTGGATCAGCTCCCCTCTACAACATGCATATTCACTTCAAGTAAGTTATATAGAAGCAAAATTCTACCAAACATATCAACACGAAAATTTTGGTGCTCTACGCCTTTGATTTTTCATTCATAAATCCAAGTCAGAGAAATTATGAAATGCCTGCACAACAAAATTATTTTTTATTCAAAAATACTAAACATAATGAGTGAAATATTCTCATGCATTAATCTTCATGCTTGAGAGATACTTTGAAGGTGAAGTTACAAAAACAATTATTTCTCATTTAGTCAGTACTGACAGAGCTGAAAAAAAAAAAAAAAAAATCACCAGTTCCACTAAATTTCAGCTAAACAGCCATAAAATAAATGTGAAAAGTAGAGTAAAATAGTATGACAGAAAAAAAGAGTAATTAAACAAAGAACTCCTTTCTATAAGAGCTTGAAAAATTTATTTGGACATTATGAAACAAGTATTGAGGAACGCAGAATTAGTGGTAACTAATACAAAATTTCCTTGCCATGACTAGAGGCGAAGCAGGGTATTTGTCATATTTTGGTAACGTTACAAGACATTTCTACACCATCAGAACTTATTTTTTCACTCATGCCAAGCACACACACCAGTGGATGCTGCGAAAAAAATTTCTTACAAACACTGAGCCTGTACCTGTAGTTTTCAAAAGCCTTTACACCATCAGTGTGGCCTACTTTAGCCATGATGTTACCTTAATGTTTTGTTATAATCAAGCTGATTCAGAAGCTACCAACCTGCATTCCAGCAGCTTCCTGCATACGTGTTGGTGATGTTGCACCACGGAGGCGTCTGCCTCGGCGTGGTACATCACCTGGATTCTTTGAGCGATAGTCTGCAATAATTGAACGTACATCCAGAATTGGTCCCTTACGGCCTTCTCCGATAACAGTGTTCTGCTGCTGCTGTTGTTGTTGTTGGCCATGTGGAGGTGATGAATTGCAACCTGTTGGCTTTGGAAGCAGTGGCCGACTACTGCTTGTTGCATTTCTACGTTCACGGGGACTTTGCCCATTTACTGGGCTTGATGAAACAACTGGTACCATCATTAATGGATTTCCTGCAACACAAAAGAGAGAAAGATTACATAATAAATCTCTTCCGTAAAATGAATCTTACTGATATTCTTTCTAGTGAAGAGTTAGTGTTGTATTAAATTTATCAAAGCAGACAGGAAGTCTCATGTACTATGCCTTGAATGATCTCTTACAGAAATGTATGTGGTACAATTCTTGGGCAAGATAAACAAAGAGTGCAAAGGGGATTACAAAGAAAGTGCTTGTGGTGGCATCACGGAATGTCTCCACAAGAATGAGAGTATAAAATCAAATCGTTGCTTCAGCTGGCATGGTTACATTGTTGTTTATTCTCTTGCCTATTGTTTTCATGCAGGAGTGAATAAATTTATCATTTATTAATTAATTTATCTGTGAGGAAGTTAATCTGACACAACATGTTTTCTATATTGGTGACCCCCCCCCCCCCCCCCAAAAAAAAAAAAAAAAAAAAAAAAAAAAAAAATAATTGCAAACATATACTATCACACGCAATGGATGACAGAGATAAACACTGGAAACTGGGATCAAGCCGGAGCAGAACTCACTTCTCAACACTGGGTGACCACTTACAACTATCAATTCGCTGGCAACAAAAGAAACAAAAGATGAAAACTCACAAGATGTGAATATATATGCTGTACCCAGAAATGTTAAGCTTCCCACACACTGCCCAATCCAACCATAGCTCTGGTTCTAACAAGCTGACTGTATATTTCAAAAGTATAGGGCATCCAATAACATTGATAAATTTAATATAGTGGTTTTACATATGGTCTTAGAAGTGACAGAAGAAATAAAAGAAACTTTGTCACAGTAAAGTTATGCTGCACAAAGGGCAGCTCTCATACAGTGTTAGTGTCACCAGAGTTGCAATTACAAACAATTTTCGCAGATGATAATCTGGGTGACAAGTATACTTCCAGCCAACATCTGCAGCTTCATTGTGGTACAAACAGACTTACCATTGTAAATCTCAGCAAAAAGGTAGACACTGTCACAAACAATGTAGGTGAAATTTCCACACATACAAAAATCCACCACAAGGGTAAAGTGGAATTCAGAGGACATAACGCATGCACCGACATTAAGAGACTTTTAGTGCAAAAACATATGCTTATTCTCGAAAGTGAAAAATGCCTTTGCTGGGCAGGGCAATACTTCAGAAATGGACAAAGGAATTTACATGCAAACCATATATTCTCGAAGATGTCTTGTGTTTATTAAAGGCTAAGTCAAATACTTGTACTACCCAAGAGAGAGAAGCAGTTTTGACAGTTGATGAAACAAATGTTGTGAAAAAGAAAGTTACTACTCACCATATAGTGGAAATGCTGAGTCGCAGACAGGCACAACAAAAACACTGTCAGAAATAAAGCTTTCGGCCAGTAAAGGCCTTCGTCAAAAATAGGCAAAAAAACACACACATACAGTCCAATCTTCAAGTCTGCCTGATCCATGGGTTATGAAAACAGTGGAAACAACCACTATATTATGATTTTGACACAATTACAGCTAGTGGTTTGCTTGAAAGTATCATTAAGGCTAGCCCACCTGGTCTGACGCGCTGCTTCCCAAGCGGGAAGGCATGCCAGTCCTCGGCACGAATCTGGCCAGCAGATTCATGTCAAGGTCCAGTGTGCCGGCTAGCCTGTGGATGGTTTTTAAGGCGATTTCCATCTACCTCAGCAAATGCAAGCTGGTTCCCCTTATTCCACCACAGTTACTCCATCTCGTCGATTGCTGCGCAAACAGTCTCCACGTACTCTTTCACCACACACAATACAATCATAGAAGTCATCATAGTATCCCAGGAGGAATTATTTCATTTGAATAACTGTACAGAAAGTTTGTTGGAAAAGTAAGAAGAGACTGCAGCCTCATAAAGCGAGCCTGGATGAATTCCAACAGAGTCGTTATAAAGTGGAAGGAAGAGGGATGTAGGAAAAGGACTGACAACATTTAGGAAATGGGAAGAGATCCTTTTCGTTAACGTTTGTGTGTGTGTGTGTGTGTGTGTGTGTGTGTGTGTGTGTGTGTGTGTGTGTGTGCTTTCTCCCTCTGCTGTTTGATGCAGAGAAATACATTGCATGCTGTATTACATTTAAGTGCCAAAACACTGATAAATCACTAGGTTGTTCAGCAACAAAAAGTGAAGTAGGAGAGAGTAATGCAGAGTGGATATCAACTACATCTTGTGGTGATTTTTACTCTCCAATGCCAGCATGGACTAAAAGTCTTGCAGTCTGAAGAAGAATTTGCTGCTTTTCATGGAAACAGAGTATGCAAACAAAATACAGTCAAAAATTCTCAGTGCTCTATTTTGAAACAAAAGTAACCTGAGACTCATGACACAGTTTTTACTCTTTATGAAAGAATGAGAACATTTATAAGGATTCAGTATCTGAATCAAGATGCGAACAATGAAGAAATGTCCCACAAGGAGGAAGCAGCTGTGGATTATATTTCCATCCAGTAAATGACTATAGAAATCTGAAACGTTCTTCATTAACATCTGCTTCTTGATAAAATGAGCAAGATATTTTTCATCTTAATTAACATTTATTTAATCCTAATGCATAATACATCTATCATGCCACTTTATTTGATTTGTCCAACTGCGTACTGAACAAAACCGAAAGTAAAATGAATGAGTAAAATGCCACAGCACCTGTGGTGTGGCACATTTGCCATATAATCACACTGCTGCATTGCGTTACACAGCCTCACCTTAACATCAGGGGGCTCCAGCAATTAGCAAGCTTTTTGTCAGAATGCCTCCCCAATTTTAGTATTCTCCACTTCAGTAGAGCAGCATGTCCAACACCTGCAGCAGCTTTTCACTGCCTACAAGAGTATGACATAATTATTAATAAAAATAAGTATGAATTGGCAAAGCACGAGGTTAAATTCCAAGGCTACTTCGTCTCACAGTAGAACCTGTCACCACCACCCAAGCAAATTTAAGCAGTATAATAGATGCCCCTTCCAACAACTGACAAGGGGCTCTGCAGATTCCTCGGAGTGTAGAATTATTATTGACATCACCCGCTTGACCTACTTGCCACCCAAAACCACCCCACGACATTATTCAAAATACTACAAGAAATCATAATATACTCTAGAGTCCAGAGGCTGTAGCAGCTTTCCATGACCTAAGGAAACATCTGTAATAAGCAATGCCAAACTGTAGTGAGCACAGCTCTTTAACAAAAGGTGAATGGCAAGTGGCAGCCACTCACGTTCTTTTGTAATAACTTAAAACATCAGTAGCAAAAGTGGACTGCTATTGATCAAGAATTGCTTGCTACTCACTTAACTGGGAAATATTTCCAGCACTCTGTCAAGGAGTGATACTTCATAATTTTTATGGACCACAAGCCACCACCATCTTTCAGCAAGAGAGTCCACTCAGATCAAGTATATCGCACAGTTTACAGCTGATATGGGTCCCACAACAGGAGAAAACAATCTTGTCACATATTTCCTATCCCAGAACTGTGCCGGTTTAATCACCAAATTAAGTGGGCATACTCTTACACTGTCATATAGGAGCAGCAAACAGCATTGTGGCTCAGATATTTGTCAGTTTGGAGTGTGCAGGACAGAACTCTGCGCAATGTAGCAAAGGGGAGGCAGTGGCCCTACATACCAGAACAATATCGCTGTGAGGCTTTCAACAACCTGTGCAACCTAGCCAAACCAGCAATCCCAGTCACAGCCAAGATTCTATCTGACAAATCTGTATGGCCCAGAGTGAAATCTTATTGCACATACCAGATATATCAGTGTAATAAGATCAGTAGGCATGTGTTTGCACTGATCACTCACTTTCCATAAGAATCAGTAAGATTTTCACATATACATGTGGCCATAATAGGCCCGCTTCCATATTGTTCAGGACAACTGTATTTACTCACGATCACTCGTCATTTTACCAGGTGGCTGTAAGTCATCCAAACCCACGACATATCTGCCAAGAAAGTCAAGATAGCATTAGTGCACTCATGGTTCTGCAGGTTTGGCATTACACTAAACAGAATCACAGAATGTGAGAGGCAACCACCACATGCTCAAAAATGCCCTAATGTGTGGCCCCTCATTGTGGTCCAAATTACTGCCTCCGATCATGCTAGGATTGAGAATGACAGGGAAGGAGGAAATACCACACTCTCCTGCACAATTAGTCTAAGACTAGCAGCTGTGAGTTCCAGAAGACTTAATCACTCCAGCTTCCCCATAGCTGGTTGCTCCTGAGCTATGTACACAGTTTGTGCAACAACTCAAAGCTAGAGTGAAGAATATTCAGCCTATCAATCCTGTCAGACATGGAGACTGGATGGTGTTTGTGCATGAAGATGCACAGAAGACAACCCACATGTGGCTCAGGGATGGTGCACTGTACCCCCTACTCATTTTCCAGTACTATAGACCCTACAGGGCAGTCTCCAGAGGAAGCCACAATTTCAGAATTAAGAACAGCGAACAGGAGACAGTTTCAATAGAGTGGCTCAAACCACGTATGTCTACGAGTGTCCTTGCCTTACTTAGCCTATGACATCACACTTCAACATGGAGGCTAACACTTCTGCAGGCAATCTCACTAAACCCTGCACCAGTAGAGGACACCAAAGTGACACCCACAGAGCAAGCGCAGCCCATAATTGTGTCAGCCATCTCTATGAGAACTGGCGGACAAGTCAAGTTCAAGTTTAAGTTCCTCAATATACCGGGCAATCGTTTTCAAACCCAGAGGGGCTGATGTGGCAGCAGCATCACAGACCAACTTTGGCACAAATGTGCGAAGTTCACTGATTATAAAATAGAACCATTGCTTCATTTGACATAGTTACACTGTATGTTCTCTTTCCTACTGCTTCTCACGCAAAAGTGAATAAATGTTATCAGTTATTAACTCTGCTTATTTATGAGAAAATTATCTGCCATACCAACTTTTCCACAGACTCAACAAAATGATGATAACAACATGATAAATTAAAGACATGAAAATATAAATGGCCAATCAATTAATTAAACATCAAGGAACATCAATACCACTAAAATTTCTAGGAGTGAGTAAGATCAAGGATATTCTAAAAATTAAGATTTTTACATATGTGCAGTATTTATGGGTTAACTCAGTAACCCAGTAGCACTGTTAACAGTTCCAAGCCCTGACATAGAAGGTGGGTTGGCAAGTCAAGAGACTCCAGAAATATTTATTTATTTATTTATTTATTTATTTATTTCCAATTCTAATGATCCTGGTTGTATCAAGGGTGAGCAATTACTACAAACCAAAAATCTAGCTTTACAAGCAGTATGGCATAATTAAAACAAATTATTACCACAAGCGGCACATATTGAGGAATTTCATGAAAGTCCAAGCATTTTGAATTCCTAAAGAATCTCAAAAGCTTCTTAAAAACTTTTAACTCGTTAGTACAAGGCAGTAAGATGAAATAAATGAAGCTCTTCAAGAAAACAAGGCTCTAGTACTAGCACTGCTGTGTACTGTACTCACTTTAAATGCAATGATTCTCCCCTCCCTCATCTCCCAAAAAATTGGTCTTCCGAGTGGTTCAGTGCAGTGTGCCAACTTCTTCATCCCAAAGTAGCATTTGCACCCAATTATATGTTGGACATATTCCAATCTCTGTCTTTTAGTACAGTTTTTACTCTACAGCTCCCTCTAGCATCATCAAAATTATTCCCTGGTGTCTTAACACATGACCTATCATTACTTCTGGTTTGTTCTTTGCATATGTTCCTTTCCCTGCCGATTCTGAAGAGAATTGGTGAATTCCTTGTCAGTTCACCTACACTGCCTGAAAAAAAAAAAGTGTGAAGCGTCCAGAAGACATGGTCAATATAACTTTATACACACATATGCCATCGGCAGGTGTGAAAACTGTTAGAGCTGCAATTCCCTGCAACAGGTTTAACAGCCATCCAAGTGCATTAGGGCTATACCCGATCTCATAGGATATATAAGAAGCATGAACAGTATCAGGTGTTTAGTAACACTTGTGTGACTAGTGTCATCAACACCTGGTAGAGTTTGAAAGAGGCCAAACTGTGGGTCCCCATTGGCCAGCTGGTCAAATCATGCAATATTCAGATTTGTGAGGCACCCAGATGTGACAGTGGCCCAATACTGGACTGCTTGGTAATCTGAGGGCAGGGATAATGGTCATTGCAACTGTTACCAACCTTCTGTTCAAAAGTAAAGATAAGATTTCCCCTTTAGAACAGAGTGGAATTCATAGAATTTCCTGCAATCTGTGTGGCAAATTGTATGAAGGTCAATCAGGTAGGGCTATAACTATTAGACTGACTGAGCATGAACAGGGTTGCCACAAGTTTCCCCATGTGAAATTCACTGATATTTCCCTGGTTTCCACTCAAGTTTTAGGATTTTCTTTCTGACAAGTTTTGACATCTCAATGGTAAGTTACGACGTTCACTGACGATCTGTTTTTGCAGTTACGGTAAAAGAAACAATAGTGCAAATGAGGAAATATCTAAAAAACTTACAAGCAGATGGTATTCCCTGATGTGAGCAAAAATCTTTAGTACAAACATCAACATCTTTTGATATGAACAGTTTTTAGATGGAGAAAGCAAGCCAAATGGTATATGTGTTTCATTAAGACCACTGATGTTATTTTATTTCAATAATACAAAACACATTTGGTGACAAAAATACATATTTCCTTGGAGTTGCAAGACAGATTTAAAATACTTTCACTAATTTCAGAAATAACCTCAGAAAAAGTAAGCCTTTTGGAAGAAGTGTATGAGGCAGGGAATAACTGTATAAACCAACACTGTAGCTGACCACCAATAAAATGCTGGTCTACTATGTTCTTTATTGTCAGTTATTACCCACTGTATTATATCTATTATTTTACAGGTATTGCTTGATTTTCCTTTCGAGAAATGTATGGGCACACAATGTACAAACTGCCAGTGACTGACTCAATTTTCTTCTTCTTGTCATCCATACTTTCTAACATATTAAGTGCTTTTGAAGTGCCAAATGTACTAGAACAAATAACATGTCTATAAAATGCCACACTGTACAACACATGTATGGTGGGACAGTTGCAATTCTTGAAATCAATCATCTACATCTACATTTATACTCCGCAAGCCACCCAACAGTGTGTGGCGGAGGGCACTTTTCATGCCACTGTCATTACCTCCCTTTCCTGTTCCAGTCGCGTATGGTTCGCGGGAAGAACGACTGTCGGAAAGCCTCCGCGTGCGTTCGAATCTCTCTAATTTTACATTCGTGATCTCCTCGGGAGGTATAAGTAGGAGGAAGCAATATATTCGATACCTCATCCAGAAACGCACCCTCTTGAAACCTCGACAGCAAGCTACACCGCGATGCAGAGCACCTCTCTTGCAGAGTCTGCCACTTGAGTTTGCTAAACATCTCCGTAACGCTATCACGCTTACCAAATAACCCTGTGACGAAACGCGCCGCTCTTTTTTGGATCTTCTCTACCTCCTCTGTCAACCCGACCTGGTATGGATCCCACACTGTTGAGCAATACTCAAGTATAGGTCGAACGACTGTTTTGTAAGCCACCTCCTTTGTTGATGGACTACATTTTCTAAGGACTCTCCCAATGAATCTCAACCTGGTACCCGCCTTACCAACAATTAATTTTATATGATCATTCCACTTCAAAACATTCCGTTCGCATAGTCCCAGATATTTTATAGAAGTAACTGCTACCAGTGTTTGTTCCACTATCATATAATCATACAATAAAGGATCCTTCTTTCTATCATCACTCAAAGCCTCTGGCCTGCTGAGGAGCACTGCAGTCCTGGATCCACAGAATTACTACGAAAATCTGCTGCATTGCACCACACACAGACAGACCTGGCCTGGCCTGGCCTGGCCTGTGGCAGGTCAGTGAGACTAGATCCGACAGGTATGATCTGTTCCTTAATGGGAACCGAATGGCTTCAGATCGGCAGGCCCAATCCATTACAGATACCTGCAGAAACAGTCTGTTGTTTTAGTCTGTTGCAGAAATCCCTTGTGTGGCCAGCTACTCACGAGCCACAGACATAATGTCAATAAAATGATACCATGGGGATCAATCCATGCAACAGATAACCTGTTCAAATACTCTGAGAATCAATAATAATGAGGATAGGTAGCAACTCACCATAAAGGTGATTGCTGAGCAGACAGGCATGTAGGAAAGACAATCATTCTCTCTCCACTAAATTTTCGGCTATAGCTTTTGTCAGAAAAAGAGAGTGCACACACATTCACTTAAGACACAATTCGTGCACACATGACCACTGTCCAAGGCCACTGCATCTACAGTCTCCGAGAATCAGATCCAAACAAGCCGTTCCTCATGCCTCCCATCGGCAGCTGCTAGGCTAGTGACAAGAAGTGGTGACAGCACTGACTGCAAGCTGAGGGGAGTGCTAGGAAGGGGAGAAAAGCAGTAGTAATGAGGGAGTAGGGAAGTGGCACACATACTCGACTGCACCCAGCCACCAACTATGCAAGACACCTCAGTAAACAAACCATTTCATCTACTGAGACAAAAATGAGATTTTCCCAGGGTTTTTTTTCCAAATTTCCCTGATGTGTGTGAAATTCCCTGATATTCCACGATTTCCCTTATTTCCCAAACCTGTGGCAACCCTGATGAAATGAGTTGGAGACAGAGAAAGAAAGATTCCACATTTGTTGAACATGCTCTGAAAGAAAGTAATTCTTATGGTGTGAAATGTGATGTTCTGCATAAAGGAAATAAAGGGAGAAAAGTAGCATTACTTGGAATTCTGGCTATTAATACATCCTGATCTGGTTCTTAATGAACATACACAGGTCCATTACACACCTTTATTAAAGTAGCAGCCTGTTGTTATTCCTCCCACCATTAGCTAATAAGCTTGTTATAACTGTTCCATACCCACTTTCCACATATATCTTTCTTCCACTTTCTTTATTCAGTCTGTTCAACACATTCACCAGATTGTCCTTGCCAGTACTCACTTGCACAACATTTCTGTATTATACACAACATAGTTTTAATATTTGAATATATTGTAATATAAGATTTATTTGTTCAGTGTCTCTCTAGGTATTACACCATGTTGTGTTTTGTATCTCTAATATGTATAGAATGCCACATACTGTTGCAAAGCGTTCTTTTGTACAGCTATAAACTCTCACTTAAATAGTGTGGAATACCTATTCAGCATTAAGTTACGTGATGAAGGCCTAACAAGCCAAACGCCAGTTCATGACAAACTAATAAATACTATTGTGGCATGTTAATATTTTGCATTTGAGTTATTAACAGTCTCAGAGACTACTTCTTCAGATTAAGGCCAATGTTGTAGACCAACAGACTTCTCTTTGCCAAGAATGCCCTTTTTTTCCAGTGCTGTTTACATCTGCTTTGTTTTACCTGTCATGTGTTACTTTGTTTCCAATGTAAAATTTTAGTATCAAATGTATATTGCTTTTGAAGAGCAAAGCCCAAAAGGAGTCAGTTTCACACTACACAGCCATGAATGACAAACTGTTTACCAACCACACACTGCATAAAACTAAACACACATTAATTAATGCCTACACTCCAACAAATGATGAAAATCAGAAGGACCTGGAAAAAAACACAAATTCTGACCTTAAAACATCATGCGAAGATTCAACTGTTTGATTGTAATATAATAGTTGTATTGGAAGAGAAGAACAGATACAGAATTAAGCTCCAATGGACATGTGCAATAGCTCTTTGAGTTATGTGATAATCATAACTTTCTAACACTCAAGCACTTTAATCATCTGGCCACAAGTCAAAGAACATGGCAATCACCAAACTCAATAACAGGAGTTCTCCAAATAGATTATCTTGTTATATCTCAAGGGCAAAGTCTGCAAGTAAATGTCAGAATCAAAAATGGTATATGGACTGACTGACCAAAATGTTCAGGTCTATCTCTCTTTACCAGGATTATGGAAGCTTACTTGTGAAAAAGCAATAGATTTTTATATAACACCATAATAAATATGTGGTAGAAAAAAAGCCAGAGGACTGAATTATGTATATTTTAAAAAGATACACAGTTCCATCAAGTGTCATGTGTTACATAACATGCATACAGAAATGGGGACAACAATTAACAGTAACAATTTGTGAGGGTAACTTTGACTAACACCCTGTCCAAAATAAAATTTTGAAAATGTTACTCTAAACTGATTGGAATCAAAACAGGGCTCTGACAGCAGGATGGACCTTCACCAATCTTACTTCACTACACATTGGGAAAAATAATATATACAAAAACCATGTACATGTAAAGAAACTATGACTTCAGTACCAGCTTAAACCACTGTGGACATTCCCAGTGATTTAAATCAAAAAAGCAAGCACACATTAACTCCAGCATCTTGTGCTATGAAAACACAGCTATAATGTTACAAGATTTTGAAATAGTAAGAGAACAATTAATGTGCTGAAAGTTCCCACACAAACAGGATTTCACAGATAGATTTGATAAAAGAAAGAGGAGGAGAAGAAAAAGAAAGCAAGCCAAAGATGGTGACCAATATAACCAAGTCAAATGTCAGACACAGGACAAGAAAATGTGTTAGCATCTGGGCAAATGGACTGAAGCCAAAAAGGAGAGGCAGAAAAATGGAAATCGATTTACAAACCATGTGAAGTATTTAAAAACGGGCTTTCAGATAAATACCAGTATTCATCAGTACAACAGTGTCTTCAAACCAGTGCATCTAAGTGTCTCATTCACTCTGCAAAACGTTTCTTGATTAATCAGAATGAAGAATTAAAAAATCTTGCACAATATACTGGGCCCACATTACTAATGAAAATGGAATCTACACAAAAATTTAACAATAAGCATATAACCTACAATAGACAAAATTACAGTACAGTGCATAAACGCAAAGTTAATCTTTATGGCCACATACAAAGAAATGAACAACTTCAGATGGGTGAAGGATGGATGCAGTATTTCTGACTCAATTGTTTCAAGTTTTTAAGTTGTTACTTTCAATGTGTGAAAACACACATTTCAAAATTCAGAAGATTATAACAACATTACAATAGTGAGCACATTTCAGATGGATGCTAAAGCACATTAGCTTTCAACCTCAACCTATACTGCTATACAATCTCTCTTGGTTCCCTTTTCCCTATTTATCATTATTATGTTACAGGGTGTTTCAAAAATGACCGGTATATTTGAAAGGGCAATAAAAACTAAATGAGCAGCGATAGAAATACACCGTTTGTTGCAATATGCTTGGGACAACAGTACATTTTCAGGCAGACAAACTTTCGAAATTACAGTAGTTACAATTTTCAACAACAGATGGCGCTGCGGTCTGGGAAACTCTATAGTACAATATTTTCCACATATCCACCATGCGTAGCAATAATATGGCGTAGTCTCTGAATGAAATTACCCGAAACCTTTGACAACGTGTCTGGCGGAATGGCTTCACATGCAGATGAGATGTACTGCTTCAGCTGTTCAATTGTTTCTGGATTCTGGCGGTACACCTGGTCTTTCAAGTGTCCCCACAGAAAGAAGTCACAGGGGTTCATGTCTGGCGAATAGGGAGGCCAATCCACGCCGCCTCCTGTATGTTTCGGATAGCCCAAAGCAATCACACGATCATCAAAATATTCATTCAGGAAATTAAAGACGTCGGCTGTGCGATGTGGCCGGGCACCATCTTGCATAAACCACGAGGTGTTCGCAGTGTCGTCTAAGGCAGTTTGTACCGCCACAAATTCAAGAAGAATGTCCAGATAGCGTGATGCAGTAATCGTTTCGGACCTGAAAAATGGGCCAATGATTCCTTTGGAAGAAATGGCGGCCCAGACCAGTACTTTTTGAGGATGCAGGGACGATGGGACTGCAACATGGGGCTTTTCGGTTCCCCATATGCGCCAGTCCTGTTTATTGACGAAGCCGTCCAGGTAAAAATAAGCTTCATCAGTAAACCAAATGCTGCCCACATGCATATCGCCGTCATCAATCCTGTGCACTATATCGTTAGCGAATGTCTCTCGTGCAGCAATGGTAGCGGCGCTGAGGGGTTGCCGCGTTTGAATTTTGTATGGATAGAGGTGTAAACTCTGGCGCATGAGACAATACGTGGACGTTGGCGTCATTTGGACCGCAGCTGCAACACGGCGAACGGAAACCCGAGGCCGCTGTTGGATCACCTGCTGCACTAGCTGCGCGTTGCCCTCTGTGGTTGCCGTACGCGGTCGCCCTACCTTTCCAGCACGTTCATCCGTCACGTTCCCAGTCCGTTGAAAGTTTTCAAACAGATCCTTTATTGTGTCGCTTTTCGGTCCTTTGGTTACATTAAACCTCCGTTGAAAACTTCGTCTTGTTGCAACAACACTGTGTTCTAGGCGGTGGAATTCCAACACCAGAAAAATCCTCTGTTCTAAGGAATAAACCATGTTGTCTACAGCAGACTTGCACGTTGTGAACAGCACAAGCTTACAGCAGAAAGACGACGTACAGAATGGCGCACCCACAGACTGCGTTGTCTTCTATATCTTTCACATCACTTGCAGCGCCATCTGTTGTTGAAAATTGTAACTACTGTAATTTCGAAAGTTTGTCCGCCTGAAAATGTACTGTTGTCCCAAGCATATTGCAGCAAACGGTGTATTTCTATCGCCGCTCGTTTAGTTTTTATTGCCGTTTCAAATATACCGGTCATTTTTGAAACACCCTGTATCATTCTTCATTTAATAATTTTCTCTCTTCACATTTTCTAACCCATCTTTATCTCCTTTCCACTTTCACTAGATTTCAGGAAATTTTATCTGCTTCCTCTCCAAAGCTGTTTCATTTTGTTTTCCATTATGGGCTAAACACCCATTTCTATTACCGACAAAAATTAATATGATAGTGAGAAGGAAAACATAACTGGTCGAAACTATGATTCTTATTAGTTACAAAGCCAATACTTTTGAATACTTTAAGTAAACTGTATAAATGTCTTTCCAGACAACAGATTATACTTTAAAGAAAGCCATATGTAGGAATGAAAGTCCTACTCTCTATAATGTGACACTATTATTGCTACAAGCTGAAACTTCACAGCCTGTATATCTCCATCTTCTAGCCTTCTAAATGTTTTATTCAACACACCTTTGGAAACAGAGCCAGTAGCTGCTGACTGTTGATTCTGTGCTCGTCTTGAACCTCGTCCACTATTACCCCTGCCAGCAGTTCTTGGTGGGCTACCCGAAGAGCTGCAGCGACTGGGTGGTGAAGACGTGCCGCGCATCATGTTTTCGTCCACTGGCAGATTGGACATGTCAGTATCCACTGCCGCTGGACCGCAGTTCTCAGGACTAACTCCAGCTTCAATCATCAGCACCTTTGGGGAGAAAAAAAGTAAACTTCAGAATGAAACAATCTGATTAGCAAGTGTTCTATAAAAATCATATATGCAATTAAACATTTGAAAACAGAGTTGTGGAAGGTGGATCCTGTGTTTTTCCCCTAAATTCGAAAGTAAAAGACAGAAAAGTGCCCTCAAAATATTAAAGTATTGCTAAAGTGACCAAAACTAACTCCTATATGTAAATTTTCCAACATTACATGCAACAATATGCTGCTTAATGATAGCAAATGTCAAAATCTGAATATACAGATGACTGTGGCAAACAATACTATTGAAAAATCAGTAGTAATTATTCTCATGATATTTGGAGGCAGCAGAAACAGTTAAGTATTACTTCACTCACATTGAATGGGTGTCAAATGCATGTAATATTCCAAATGATTGAATCAGCTGACGTGAAATGGAACAATTAGTTTTCTTAATTTCAACACCA
The DNA here is from genome assembly GCF_021461395.2 of Schistocerca americana. Classification (NCBI taxonomy): domain Eukaryota; kingdom Metazoa; phylum Arthropoda; class Insecta; order Orthoptera; family Acrididae; genus Schistocerca; species Schistocerca americana. Next base: position 927,975,176 of record NC_060119.1, on the reverse strand, counting down.
TATATTACCCAATCGTAATCACAAGAGATCATCCACTGCAAAAGACTTGAGGTTTCCTGCACAAGAATACTCAGCAGGATCAAACTTGCATGAAATTAAAACCTAATTTGATAACATTGTCAGAAGCCCTAGCAATATTTTTACTTTCTTAAGAAGTCAGCAAAATTTACTGCTATGCGTTTCATGAATATCTAATTCAGTTTGGACCTTTCTCTTTCTACAATCACAGATACATGCACTTGTGAGCTCACCCTCCAAGTTTCTCACATGTGCCACCTTTCATCTGATGACCAAATGAAAAACTGAAGTGCTCCCAAAAATTCTTTCTATGGAGGTACAGGGTATATATGTGGATAGGGGAGGGGTGGGGGGGGGGGGGGGGGGGGGGTTGCACCGAGCATAACATAACTCATCTTGTGTAAAAGAAAATTTACTTTGAAAGCAATGTTTCTCAAATCACCATTCACAGTATTTTCCCTAGATCTGTTGGCAATGTAAAGAGCTGTGATGTAACACTCACTGAAACGAGACCCACGAGAAAGACGCCTCGGAAGTAGTTTGTTGTTACAAAGTATTACTTACCCTTTGACATAATTTGCTCTCGGCAGATGCTTGTGTGTGTTTTGCTGTTGTAAATGGTGCATTTTCTTTTCAACTAAAATTTTGTTCTAGTGTTACTCTCTTGTTAATGTTTTACTGCTAATTTAAAAAAATTACCTGAAAACCAAGCCAATGAAATATTCCTGGAATTCTAAAAAAATCCCATATTTTTCCCAGAATCCTCCCAGATGAATAAATTCCCAGGTTTTTCTCAAATTTCCCAGTAGTCCCAGGGTGTATACATCCTGAAGTCATACTGAAGTATTCCTTTAGGAGCAGCATTAAAATGCTTCATTTCCTTAGTTTGTAATGTGTGTCTGAAGGGCAAAGACTTCATATGCAGCTTTATCAAATAAATAACGCACAGAAATTTTAGAAGGTCACATATTTTTTCCATCGATGTCCTGTGGAATTTTGTCTTTAGTAGTAACTGGCAGATGCAGGTGCTCCATTTTTGTGAAACACTGTGGGGACCTATGAATGCACTTTTATATACTCCAATACAGTTATCTTTTGGAATCACAACATATTCAAAGAAACACATTTTTTACAAATTTCCTGACCTCAAAGCCTGTTTTTTTAAGAAGTCTCTCAAAGCCTGTTTTTTTTTAAAGAAGTCTCTGTTTACAATCTGTGGCAACAATGAGTCCTTGCAGACAATTAACATGAAATTTCATCCTCAGTTCTCCATTCTGTTCTGACTCCTGTACGCAATCACAAAACAATTTCAAAATTCTTCAATATTTTCACACGCTTGCATGATCACGAGTGCAAAATTTTTAAGATATTTCACTGAAAGCAAGATTTTAAAAACATGTCTATCAGCACAATTACTAAGGCCTCATGATTTTTAAAAATAAACTTTTCAATAAAGTCATTTTCTTCTATTGGGGACCAATATAAATCATAGAGAAAATAAATGAAAACACCAAACAATTGTTTCTCACACCGTCATATAAGAAGCTGGTAAATTTGAGTAACTTTTTGGCAATGTGGGCAGGAACCATAGAAATAATTAATGGCCAAAATTATCACAGTAACTTTCAAGTACTGCATGTCCACAATCTCCTGAAGGACCTCTACAGAATGACAGAAATTTGTTTCTCAAGACTGTGATTCTTGTCAGTCCTATTGATCAGTAACAAAATTATCTTTTTCTGTTGTCATTCAGCAAAATTCAATAAAATACTCAATAAATGAAGAACTGAGAGATAGAAAAACAAGTTTCACACGTGTCTCTACAAATAAAGAAAACAACATTCACTGATGTCATCATATTACACATTCATTCTTAAAACAGCCTTTCAAAGCAGAACAGGTGTATCAAAGGTAGTGTGCTCTGCAACTGGTAAATGCAGTTCTATCACAATGTCCCTTAATAATACAGGTGACAATTAACAGATGGGAATATAAGGAGGAATGAGATTGAAATGATATCCAAAACATGAGAAAAACTAATACCCTGTTGAATTGAACTGAGTTCACTTCAAACCATGGTTACATTGACCCGGAATACTTTCTCATTTTAGACAGACTAGTACACCAAGGTAACTGCATCATGTTGCTCATTTAGGGTAGTAGCCAAATAGTGCCAATACTTTGATCTCTAACAACTCACCCACCAAAGGATATTTGTCAACAGTCTGTAATCACTTCACTGGTATTTCAGAACTGTTGTCAACATACAGAGAAAAATTAATCCCAACATATAGATAAAAATATTAATCAGCGAAAGAAAACCACACATCCACAAAATGTGACAACATTACCTGCCTACGGCGCTGTAGCCTCACAAGTGATTCCTCTTTAAGTTTTTTCAAACGTAAAATGCTGTTCCACTCATGTTCCTTGGCACGTGCCAATGCCGCCAGAGCACCAATCTCACGTCTCAACCGCTCTGCAAGCTGTCGCAGTTCTATGTCCTCATTGCTGCCACCATGGCCTCCACCACCACTGCCCCCAGCAACTGCACTCACAGCCTCTCTTAATGACCGTTCTCGTTCCCACTCTTCCTCCTCTTCAAGCTCCTCCACCTCAACCTAAATAATAAAAGAACAATAGTGCTTGTTGGAATATCAACAATATTATGGAAAGGCTAAGTTGCTACTCACTTTAAAGATGACACATTGAGCTGCAAACAGAAAAAAAAAAGAAAAAAAAAAACTTGTGTATGAGCTTTCAGTCGAAGCATTTTTCAGGAAAGAAAAACACACACACACACACACACACACACACACACACACACACACACTAGCGTTCATGTGTGGGTGAAGTGTGCCTGCTTGTGCGAATGTGTGTATGTGTATTCGTTTCTGAAGAAGGCTTTCACCAACAGCTCGTATGCAACAATCTTTTCATTGCGCCTGCATGCAGTGCAGTGTTTCGTCTTTACAGTGAGTAGCAGTCCATCCTTTTCATAATTTCTTAAAAAATAAAAGATGCATAGAAGAATCATACACTGCATTTTCCATGTGAAAGACACATCAACAATATGAGAAAATATAAGAGAAAAAGCTATATTTCACAGTTTCCAATTATCACCACCACCACCAAATAGTAGCAGAAAAAAACAATGCAGTGGATAAAAAAGGATAGACAACTTAATTTTAGCTCAAGTTTTCAATATTCACAATAAATCAGCTGCCACTACCACTGTTGCTTTATACAACCTGCAATGTTATATATGCCTTCAAACACAATGCATGAGATTTTCATATTCTCTTGCACACACCATGCAAACTTTAGTCCTACAGAAAAAATGAACAGAAACTTTTTGTAGGAAATTTAGTATAGTTAAATTTTGTATTGGGTTACGTTTTTGGTAGAGGCTGTAGTTTTTGAGTTATTAAAGAAAAACTTACAAAAGTGACCATCAAACACATGCCCCACACTCACACTTGGCACTGACCAGTCGAAATTTCTAGAATGTTGCTCTTGGTACTCCCTCCTACCACTGTAAAAAATTTTGTGACTGCATAAATTATTTCCCTCATTCAACCTTTTCTGGTCTTCACTGACTAGCCTTATTGCGCCACTAGCTTAGTCAACCACATACAAACTGTAAAACTGACGTCTATGAAAATTTACCGAACAATTTTCGTACAGTGGTAGGGGAGAGTGCCACAATCATCATGCTAGAAAGCCTGATGCAAGGAATAAGTGTGTTTCAAGGTCACCTTTGTACGTGTTTCTTGAATAACTCTAGAACAATGACCTCCTGCAAAAATGTATTCCAGTACAAGCTTTAACTACATTCAATTTCCAGAAGGTCTGTTCATTTTTTCTGTAGGACTAATAGTCTGCACAGGGTAAGCGAGAGAATACGAGAATCTCGAACGTGGTTTTGAAGGCGAAATGTAACATTGCGGGTTGTATAAAGCAACAATGGTAGAGGCAGTTTAATCACCTGCACATCTGGTAATATGAATAAATTTTTCTAAATTCCTTGCCATTAAATAAATGTAATACACATTTGGTAGAGAGTTGAAATACACACACACCAAAAAAAGGTTTGCATCAGGATGATAGACGTTGACTGTGGATATTGTATCACAGACTTTGTCCCTTTGACTGTTCAGAGATGCCACTAAACTCGCCGAAAGATGTAAACAACCATGCATGAGCAGCGTCTATTAGATGGAGGGGGTCCGACAGCCAATCATTTCCAGTCATTCTACCAGGAAGGAGGTACATGGCTCGTATTGTATGTAGTTCAACTATACCTAGTCAGTCAATACCGCAGTTCGATCGCATCCGCATTGTTACTTTGTGCCAGGAAGAGCTCTCAACGTGGGAAGTGTCCAGGTGTCTCAGGGTGAACCAAAGCAGTGTTGTTTGGACATGGAGGAGATACAGAGAGATAGGAACTGTCGATGACATGCCTCGAAGCTGCTGAAGGGCTACTACTGCAATGGATGACTGCTACCTACGGGTTATGGCTCAGAGGAACTCTGACAGCAACGCCACATGTTCAATAATGCTTTTCGTGCAGTCACAAGACATCACGTTATGACTCAAACCGGGTGCAATAGGCTGCTTGATGAACAATTTCACTCCTGACATCCACGGCAAGGTCCGTCTTTGCAACAACAACACCATGCAGCACAGTACAGATGGGCCCAACAACATGCCGTATGGACTGCCCAGGATTGGCATCATGTTCTCTTCACCGATGAGTGTCACATATGCCTTCAACCAGACAATCGCCGGAGATGTGTTTGGAGGCAACCTGGTCAGGCTGAATGCCTTAGACACACTGTCCATTAAGCGCAGCAAGGTGGAGGTTCAAATGGCTCTAAGCACTATGGGACTTAACATCTGAGGTCACCAGTCACCTAGACTTAGAACTACCAACACCTAACTAACCTAAGGACAGAACACACACATCCATGCCTGAGGCAGGATTCGAACCTGCGACCGCAGCAGCAGCGCAGTTCTGGACTGAAGCGCCTAGAACCGCTCGGCCACAGCAGCCAGCCAAAGTGGAAGTTCCCTGCTGTTTAGGGGTGGCTTTATGTGGGGCGGACATACGCCGCTGGTGATCATGGAGGGCGCCGTAACAGCTGTACGATACGTGAATGTCATCCTCCCACTGATAGTGCAACCACATCACAGCATATTGGCGAGGCATTCGTCTTCGTGGATGACAATTCGCGCACATCTTATGAATGACTTCCTTCAGGATAACAAAATAGCTCAACTAGAGTGGCCAGCATGTTCTCCAGATATGAACCCTATCAAACATGCCTGGGATAGATTGAAAAGGGCTGTTTATGGACGACGTGACCCACCAGCCAATCTGAGGGATCTACGCCGAATCGCCATTGAGGAGTGGGACAATCTGGACCAACAGTGCCTTGATGAACTTGTGGATAGTATGCCAAGAATAATACAGGCATGCATCAATAGAAGAGTACATGCCACTGGGTATTAGAGTTACCAGTGTGTACAGCAATCTGGACCACCACTCTGAAGGTCTCACTGTATGGTGGTACAATGTGCAATGTGTGCTTTTCATGAGCAATAAAAAGGGCAGAAATAATGTTTGTGTTGATCTCTATTCCAATTTTCTGTACAGGTTCCGGAACACTCAGAATAGAGGTGATGCAAACCTTTTTTTATGTGTTTTTTTTATGTGTTTTTTTTAATTGTTTTTTCTTTATCTTGTAGCTACTACCACCTACTGTTAACAATTTTAACTTTCGTTTAATGACTGTTACAAATCTTAATGGACACTCAAGACAACTGGTCTCTCATATCTAACAGCCTAAGTAGCTCAAATTAACATTGTAACAGTATTTCTCAAGGGTTGTGCAGGGCTGCTATAAACGATTCATACATTTTCCCAAATATTACATTCGTAAATATGACTGATCCACAAATGGCACTGTAAACTCATCAAGTCTGCAATCAGCCTTAGCAAAGCTTCTACAAGCCTCTCTCTGGCCACCAACACAGATCCAAACAGTAGTCAAGTTCATTCCATACCTTACGTAGCAGCATCCTGTTAATGGTCCTCACAGCAGCACTGATGCATACTCTTAGCTGTTCCAATAATCTTGGCAGTGGGGTTGTGTAACAACCATCTATAATGTACTGCTAAGGGAGGAAGTGACAAAGCTTTAGGTAAGGTGACCTGAGGGGCCAAGTGAACAGTTTCACATCATCTTCACCATTATACCCAAACCAGTCGTGCAAAAGAAGATCATTTAGGTAGCAATGAGCATCAGTGCACCTATGTGGTAGTGCCCCTTCTTGTTGGAAGATGTAATTTTTGGAATTAGCAGTCAGTTGTGGAAACAACCACAACTGCAACCTATCAAAGTAAGCGGAACCCGTCACAGTTTTCTCACATAAGAAAACAGACCATATAGCTTTGTCGTCATTTTGTCAAGGCACTACACTCTTAACATTGACTGGTGGCCACAGTGCAAAATTCACAAGTTTGCAGTTCTATTCTTGCAGAAATCATATTTGTACTTTTAAAACTTTGGGAAAGATATAACTCTGACAATAAATGAACCATTTAGAGTAGCCCTGCATTAATAGCTGAATACCAGTGCAACGACTCACCTCTGGTATCCGAGGTTTCTTACGGTCGCTGCTGTCACTATCACTACTAGGTCTCTTGCGAGATGCTGCTGGACTTTCAGGCTGCTTGACGGATACTGTCTCAACAATTTTCTCCATGCCTGCATTTTCATCATCTAGTTCCTCCTTAAGTTCTTGCTTTAATTCCACAGGTTTTGCAGTGTTTTCTGAAACAAAGAAATAATTATGACATTTTGTAGAAAATATAAACAAACTGATCTTGGGTTTCTAGAACCAAGAAAGATTACAAATAATCATTTACTTTAAGATCTTTCTCTTACAACCAGGGAGGCTAATGACACACATAACTACTGAAGCAAGATCAGTCCTTACAAAATCTGAAGGGAAGGGTTAATACCCCCTAGAGGGGAAAATTGTTCTGTCTCCAATATTAAGTCAGTCTCCTGAACAATGCCCATGAGCTATTACAATATGATTTAATGAGTAACGATAAGGTGTCGAGTCACGACATGCAGAATTCCAAACCTTGTCACAAAACCAAGAAGAGGAAGAAGAGGTAGTGGGATGTTTTTTTAATTTATGGACAGAAACCGCAAATTTCCCTCTTACTAATTGTTCTATGATGACAAAATGATGAATCCTGTCTCCTGGTACTGGTGACAACAATGAAATATTCTACTACTGCCTGGGCAATGTCTAATCATTGAAGCAGTAAAAGGATGCATACCTCCTATTTCCACCTAAAATGCTCATAGTGGTCTCTTATTTAGCACAAGATTTGATGAAAAAAAATCTACTGTACTATCAGACTACTGTCAAACTTCACTGATATTTCTTCAATAAAGAAGAAGCAATTTGACCAACAGCACAAACTCTGAAACTCTGAGTGAGTGGGGGGAGGGGGGGGAGTGAGGGCACAGCATGTTATGTGCACTACCATTACCATACAAAATAAAAGGTTTTTTTTTTTTCTTCAGTATGAAGTCCCTGAATTAAAAAGGATTACTGAATTTAAGAAGTTCTGTTTTATAACGTATATAGAAATAATAATTATGTAAAACTAAGAACATGTCATTATAAATCAAAAGAAAACTAATTGTCAATTACTGCATATGAAATTAATTTTAAGCTGTTAATTTGTCTATGTTTGAAATCATAAATCCTACACAATGAAAATTGTTTCCTGGATTAATAAATAAATCAATCAATCAATAAAATATTCCTTAAAGGAGAACTAAAAGATGAAGTTTTATGGGAGGAGAGAACATCTTGGTCAAGTTCTTCAATGAAAGGACACATACTAGGAACACACAAAATTGCTAGTGGGTGATGTACTAAGCAACTGCAGGGAAGTCATATCTTCACCCTCAGAACTAAGAAAATACAAATATAATGTGAGAGTCAAAATACAGCAAGTGTCACAAAATATAATGTCAGTGTATAAGTTTGTAGTGTTTCTGTTTTGCAAGTTGATAGTCTGGGTGTTACGGGTCTATTTAACGACTGTCATTGTTTATTTGTAATTCACTGTTGATATTTGATTTTACATATTGTCATTTAGTCATTTGGAGATAGTGTGTGGAGTTGTGGATGCTAGAAAATGGAGTGACAAGTGGAGAAATCTGAACATTTCCAACATATTCTTTATTTGACTTCAATACAGGGGTGACAGCAGCAGAGGCAGCCAGGAATATTTGCACTATGTATGGGTATTATGCCATTTAACAAAGCATGGCAAGAAAATGGTTTTCTTCTTTTAAGAAGGGTTATTTTGATATTAGTGACTGTCCACATTGAGAGAGACCTTCAAGGTTTGATGAAGGTCATTTAAATGCATTAATCCACAACATGGCTAGAGGACAAATGTAAGGATGTAGAGGCTTATCTCACTAGGGGTAAGATAGATACTGCCTACAGGAAAATTAAAGAGACCTTTGGAGATAAGAGAACCACTTGTATGAATACCAAGAGCTCAGATGGAAACCCAGTTCTAAGCAAAGAAGGGCAAGCAGAAAGGTGGAAGGAGTATATAGAGGATTTATACAAGGGTGATGTACTTGAGGACAATATTATGGAAATGGAAGAGGATGTAGATGAAGACGAAATGGGAGATAAGATACTGCATGAAGAGTTTGACAGAGCACTGAAAGACCAGAGTCAAAACAAGGCCCCCGGAGTAGACAACATTCCATTGGAACTACTGATGGCCCTGGGAGAGCCAGTCCTGACAAAACTCCACCATCTGGTGAGCAAGATGTATGAAACAGGCGAAATACCCTCAGACTTCAAGAAGAATATAATAATTCCAATCCCAAAGAAGGCAGGTGTTGACAGATGTGAAAATTACCTAACTATCAGTTTAATAAGTCACAGTTGCAAAATACTAACGCGAATTCTTTACAGACGAATGGAAAAACTGGTAGAAGCGGACCACGGGGAAGATCAGTTTGGATTCCGTAGAAATGTTGGAACATGTGAGGCAATAATAACCTTACGACTTATCTTAGAAGAAATATTAAGAAAAGGCAAACCTACGTTTCTAGCATTTGTAGACTTAGAGAAAGCTTTTGACAATGTTAGCTGGAATACTCTCTTTCAAATTCTGAAGCTGGCAGGGGTAAAATACAGGGAGCGAAAGGCTATTTACAATTTGTACAGAAACCAGATGGCAGTTGTAAGAGTTGAGGGACATGAAAGGGAAGCAATGGTTGGGAAGGGAGTAAGACAGGGTTGTAGCCTCTCCCCGATGTTGTTCAATCTGTATATTGAGCAAGCAGTAAAGGAAACAAAAGAAAATTCGGAGTAGGTATTAAAATCCATTGAGAAGAAATTAAAACTTTGAGGTTCGCCGATGACATTGTAATTTTGTCAGAGACAGCAAAGGACTTGGAAGAGCAGTTGAATGGCTTGGACAGTGTCTTGAAAGGAGGATATAAGATGAACATCAACAAAAACAAAACGAGGATAATGGAATGTAGTCGAATTAAGTCGGGTGATGCTGAGGGAATTAGAATAGGAAATGAGACACTTAAAGTAGTAAAGGAGTTTTGCTATTTGGGGAGCAAAATAACTGATGATGGTCAAAGTAGAGAGGATATAAAATGTAGAGAGGATATAAAATGTAGACTGGCAATGGCAAGGAAAGCGTTTCTGAAGAAGAGAAATTTGTTAACATCGAGTATAGATTTAAGTGTCAGGAAGTCTTCCTGAAAGTATTTGTATAGAGTGTAGCCATGTATGGAAGTGAAACATGGACGATAAATAGTTTGGACAAGAAGAGAATAGAAGCTTTCGAAATGTGGTGCTACAGAAGAATGCTGAAGATTAGATGGGTAGATCACATAACTAATGAGGAAGTATTGAATAGGATTGGAAAGAAGAGAAGTTTGTGGCACAACTTGACCAGAAGAAGGGATCGGTTGGTAGGACATGTTCTGAGGCATCAAGGGATCACCAATTTAGTATTGGAGGGCAGCGTGGAGGGTAAAAATCGTAGAGGGAGACCAAGAGATGAATACACTAAGCAGATTCAGAAGGATGTAGGTTGCAGTAGGTACTGGGAGATGAAGAAGCTTGCACAGGATAGAGTAGCATGGAGAGCTGCATCAAACCAGTCTCAGGACTGAAGACTACAACAACAACAACAACAACAACAACAATCCACATCACTGTGGAACAGCGATGGTTTGTTGTACTACAGACTGTTTCCCCCAAGATGTAACCACCACTACTGACATTTATTGTCAAAATCTGTGACATCTCGGAGATGCAATCCAAGGACAATGACCATGAAGACTGCACGAAGTGGATCTACGCTACAGTAACACCTGCCCACATTCTGCTACATTGACAAGAAACACTATACATAAGTTTGATTGGAAAGTCATTTGGGACATCCACCTTATTGACCTGATATTGAGCACTCAGATTTTCACCTCTTCCACTCTCTAACCAATACCCTTCAATGAACTTCCACATGATATTACGCTTCTAACACGGTGCGATGTCCGATTTCTAATGTCGCGGGAACAAAAAGTTATCCCAACATTGGCAGACTGTTGCACATAGTGAAGGAGAATATATTAGTGATGACTACAGTATGTTATGTGTAAATGCTGTGTTCATTAAAACTTATGGAGAAAATGCTAAAAAGTTAAAGAGATTTATTTAGAATAGAACAATACGAATCCTAAAACCTAAAAAGAAATGTATGTGAAATAATTTATTTTATAGGGCACAGCATAATCACCAAATGGCTACAAATTTTCCTTGAATATCATTTGCACAGTAGTTTTGGAAATTCATATTTCCATTATTGATGCTGTATGAGCAAGTAGTACAACTTAATGATACATGTAAGTACAACTGCTATAGATTCTTGACAAAACCCACTCCATCCTGTGGTCAGTGATCATTTCAATCATAGCATCGAGTGGGTTTTGTGTTGGCTCTTATAGGTGATGTGAAGTCATTCTGACGAATCACACATGCTTTCATAACAACAATACAAATTTCCGAAATTGGTCTGAGACTGAAGTTGAAAGACAAACTGTATCTGTTGGATGGAGCTTCTTATCTTACAAAATGTGTTATATGGATTATACAGCTATGGACCAAAGGCAAGCATCTACAATCGGGTACAGAATAAAAAAACTGCTATAATTTTCTACAGCACAGTTTCCAACTATTCTGTCAGGTAAAGCTGTAGCCATCACTGGATTTTTATCTTATTTGTTGAAATGTCTCCATTGTGTTGATCATAAAATAAATGTTAGAAACAATGTTTGTGGTCTTCTGGGCAGTGGCAACTACTAACTTATTTTAGAGTGGATAATGGGAATGAAGATTAGGGATTTAACATCCTGTCACTAACAATGTCTTTAGATGTGGAGTAAAAATCAAGCTGGTAAGAGAATTAGTCATGCATTTTTCAAAGGAATCATCCTGGCATCCACTACGAGAAATCTTCAAAAAGCGTGAATCTGTATGACCATTTGAAAATTGGCAACCCACTGCCCGAAATCCCCAGCCCACTACTCTAACTACACTGTCATCTGACTGACTGCGCAGAAGGGCTAATTTAAGTGAAAGGGGGCTGAAAAAGTGAAGAGGAGGAAGGGAGAGTTATGGATGAGTAAACTGGAAATAAATGACAATTATAATGCATCAAATTTTGTGTCATACTACAAAATGTTATTGCTGTAAAGGCAAAGTGGCAAAAACATAATACTAATGAACTTGTTACATGACTCGGAAAAAAGAATAAGTTACTGCCCCTTACCTGAACTGCTGTTGCTGCTGCAGTTATTGATGGCGGCCGAGATGGAGGCAGCGATGCCACTGCTGGCAGTGGTCGCGGCAGCAGCGGTGGCAGTGCTGGTGCTGGTGGTAGTGGCGTTCGTGATAGAGTTGGTAAGAGCTGTGGTGTTTCTGGCAATGGTGGGCACACTGTTGCTGTTTTTAGCAGTCTTGGTGTCAATAGTTATCCTTGCAGTAGGAGAGGCAACAGCGCTATTGACAATCGAAGCCTTTTTGTCTGCTCCAATTACGAGGTCAATAGCTTCATCAGATGCAGCTGAGGCTGCTGCATTCTCCGAGATGACTGCTCCTGCAGCTGTCTCCAGCTTGCACTCCTCATCCATGACGTGCATCTTGTTGAGGCTGCAACAAAAAAACAACTTCTTGTTATATTTGTTTCATTGCTGCAAACTGCACTAACAAGCACGAAGTGAGAGAGAGGGGAGAGTTGGAACAGAAGAGAAAGGCCATCACTTTTTCTAAATTCAGCATCTCTTCTTGAAAGTAATTCAGAGCAATGAGTCTGACATCATTGAATGATAACTATGGATATTATTTTTATAAAGAACTTATGAAAAACTGAAAGCTGAACAATCAGCTGGTATTTAAAAACAGCCCCTCTCATATCAGTATCCAATCAATGTCTTTACGCCTGCAGCATGTTTTATCTGTATTGTGTGATTATCTAACGAGTATGTGTGATGTGTAATATTACTTTGGGTATGGGAGTGAAATGAAACGACAAAGTGAAACCCAGTTTGTCAGCAGATAGGGAACACCACACTAATAGCACCAAAATTGAGCTGTCAGTTGATTTAATCACCATCAACAGTGTCACTTGCAATTCTTAATATTTGTCTGGTGACTCACACAAGGTATGCCTTCAGGTGAGCATCCAGGTTTACTATTCCACTCTTGTGAGCAATATTTCCACGTCGGAAGTACTCTCCAGCACCAGCTGCTGTTAATGAAGGTCTACAATGTGTTCTTTGCCAAACTTTCACTCCATAAGAGACTATGGAGTATCCTCCTTTTATCAGACTGTTTTTTGAGATGTAGAGTTCATTTTAAAGCATGATTAAAACAGACTACACCCTACTTGTTAGATGAGTGCAACAGTGATTTATTTATTTTTCCATGTATCATTATCTGTATTTCCACTTATTTGCTTTCCAGGTTCTGTGAAATCATGAGCCAGAGGTACTACTTCATTCAATGAGTTAGCACATAGTTTACAGAATGTCAGTTATAAAATATATAAACAAAATAAATTGAAGAATCAATAAAATACCAAAAATACACAGGAAGTATACAAAAAAATAACACATTACAGAAAAAAAATTCTCAACAACCATGAGGAGCTCCTGTACAGAGTAGGAGTGAGCCACAAGGAAACATTTCAACTTAGATTTGAAGGCTTGGGGTTTACCACTTTTTTTGCAGTTATTCTGGAAGCCTATCGAAAATTTAACCTTCTGAATAGAACACATCTTCCCATACAATGCTTAAGGAAGTGTAATCCAAGTGTAAATTGTTTTTCTATCAACTGCTCGCTGAATGACTGTTGTAGTTTCTTCTGAATAAGTCAATATTGTCAACAACAAATCCTATGATAGAGTATACGTACAGGAATGGCAGGGTTAGAAGTCCGAGACACCTCAACAATCACCTACATCAAGTTCACGAACCGGCATGGCATATCTACCTGACTGTCATTTCCTAGCGTAAGAATATACTTTGTAAGTGCACAGAGTTGTCCCAGAATACAATTCCGTAGGGTAGGGGTTTCCAAACCGTGCACTGTGGTTCCCAGGAGTATCACAGCCTTACACTAGGCACACTGTGGTTGTTTCATAAAAATAATAGCTATTTGTTGTCTGAATAAAGGAGCAATGTGTGTATCAAGAGTGATATCTAGCATTTTGGTACGTAACTGTTGTTGCTATGACAGTGAGGTAGATTGCAGTCTAGTACTATGGCAGAAAAATTTTGGATGGTTAACACATACATTACATTTCTCTCGCTCTTCAAATTGGTTTAGAAGAAAATATATTTCAATCGAGCAAATAACTGAAGTCTGTGTTTGTGGATCTAACTGAACTCTGATTATCTTCTGAATTTCCAGAAGCAGCGATCAATACGACTGCACTAAAGATCCTTTCCGTACACAACATCCATCAGTATTTACCACTGAAGAACTTGAGAAGTTCACTGATATTTCGTCAGACTCCACACTGAAATCTAAGTTCATTTCCTCATCACTGTTTGAGGTACGGAGCTTGGTGATGCAGGAGAATCCACAATTAGGTAACAAGGTTCTACAAGTTTCGATACCTTTTCAACATCTTATTGTTGTTAAGTATAGGCCGCAGTCAACACGAAATATACATCGCAAATGAATATGATGAAAGAGATGCAGGCTGCAGTTTCCAAATTGCCCAGAGATGTGAAGAAATGACAATGAAGATGCAAGTTCATTCTTCCCGTTAGTTTCGTTGCATGAATAAGACGTAGAAACATTAAATGTTAATTAAAATATGTTATGTCAATAGTTTATAAAGAAATAGCTACTCTCATTTTTTCCAAAAGTCAAGTTTATTTACCCCACAATAAGTCAAATGTCATGTGCATTTAAATTGCATTCCACATTTTTCACAATACTGTTAGTTTCATCTGCAAGAAGAATTTTTTAAATCATCATTCATGTTTAGTGACAGATCACTGATAACCACTGCCTGACAATAAGAAGTGAAGCATCCACAAACAGAGGAGGAAACAAAATGTAACTCCACAGGTTGAGAAGGTTTGCAATGTTATTGCAGTGTTTACAAAATCGAGTCAAACTGACAAAGAACTTGGCAGTACAATGTTGTTCCTCCTTTGGCCTGTATTCATACACTGATCTGGTTGGGACCTGTGTCCAAGTCATTGCATGCTCTCTTGTAATTCACCTTTGATATCTTGGATATTGGCATCGAGACGGAATTGATGTCCAAGTCGAGCTAGACCTACACTTGCACTATTGGGGACAGATCTGGTGTACTGCTGGCCACAGAAGCACCACAACAACACAATGTTTGTTCACAGAGGCACATGCCATGAGTACATGAGCAATGCACTGTTAAAAAATGCGCCACGATACATGAGAACACAGGTTATCAGTAAGGTACTGACATTCCGCTTTCCACAATTACTACCAGCCGTGACCTGCAGTCATACCTGATGCCACACACCCCTCCCCCCCCTCCCCCCCAACATAACGCCAGGAGTTAACACCACTGCTCCTCACCAAGGAAAGACGTTGGGGAAGAGTCGTACCTCTCCTGAGGTCACCACCACCCTCTCTGAAGACAGTCATATGGAATAGTGCCAAAATGTGATGCCATTCATCACCAGCCCATGCTTCCTAATCATAGCACCAGTCTAAACACAGCCATCTGTATTGTGGTGTGGTGTTAATGGCTGCCTGTGCACGATATGGTAATTCCGTCTCCTGGCTACTGTTAGTCTCCGATCAATGGTGCAGGACGATAAATAATGTTGTAGGGAATATGTTACTTGCTCTCAGACAACAATTGAAAACGTGAAAGTACTACAATCTGTTCAGCGCACAGTACAGCGAACCTCCCTTGTTACGGTCTGGCGTGGTCGATTGCAATGTTGGCAACAGTATCACAGCTCTTTCGTTCCCATGCAATCCAACATCGGGTGCAACCGAATGCCCCACAAATCGCCACACTGCACGATTCGACCTGCTGGCCAAATGGAGACCCAGAATGTGGCCCCTTTCGAACACTGTCTACCGCTGATAATGCTGCTTTCTGTGAGTATGCAGCAACTCCGTGTCCTTCGCAGTAATCACTTACCCTCTGACACAGTCCATGCCTCCTTATTTACCCTACCACAATGGATAACAACACTAAAAATCAACAATACTAATGCCCTCTTGCAGGTATTCTACCTGTCATGGACCATTGTAATTCTGATTGTTCACATACATGCTGATGGTGTGAACATGTGCTAAATTACTTTGACATCTGGGTGCTTCACTTCTTTTGTCAGGCAGTGAAGAAAATTTGTGAATCCAGAACGAATCCCTGTGGAATTCCCACTTTAAAAGACCCCATTAGATTCTACCTCTACAGCTACATCTACACCTATATGGATACTATGCAAATCACGCTTAAGTGCCTGGCAGACAGAACATGGAACCACCTTCAGAATAATTCTCTATTATTCCGCTCTCTGACAGTGCCCAGAAAAAAACTAACACCTATATCTTTCCCTACGAGCTCTGATTTCCCTATTTTATTATGATGATTGTTTCTCCCTATGTAGGTCAGCATCAACAAAATATTGAGGAGGAGAAAGTTGGCGACTGAATTTTTGTGAGAAGATCCTGTCACAAAGAGAAATGCCTTTATTTTAATGATGTCCACCCCCAATCCTGTATCACGCCAGTGACACTCTCACCCCTTTTCCTCGATAATACAAAACGTGCTGCCCTTCTTTGAGCTTTCTCAGTGTACTCTTCCCAATCTGATGACACTGGATGGCTAACTTCTGCTTCATTTTTTCCAAGTTTGAAGGGAAATATTTCTGAGGTTCTTCGCTAATCCCACAATGTTCCAACTTATCCAAAAGGACCGCATGTTGCACAAAATCGCATCCTTTCGTTAAAATAAATGTATCTACAGTCTTCAAGCTTTTTCTGTGGCCAACAGTTTCCTGGAGCCAAACTGTGAGTCTAACAACAAGTTATACAGGGTGTTACAAAAAGGTACGGCCAAACTTTCAGGAAACATTCCTCACACACAAATAAAGAAAAGATGTTATGTGGACATGTGTCCGGAAACGCTTAATTTCCATGTTAGAACTCATTTTAGTTTCGTCAGTATGTTATTCCACCTACACTCAATGGAGCATGTTATCATGGTTTCATACGGGATACTCTACCTGTGCTGCTGGAACATGTGTCTTTACAAGTACGACACAACATGTGGTTCATGCACGATGGAGCTCCTGCACATTTCAGTCGAAGTGGTTGTACGCTTCTCAACAACAGATTCGGTGACCGATTGATAGAGGCGGACCAATTCCATGGCCTCCACGCTCTCCTGACCTCAAGCCTCTTCACTTTCATTTATGGGGGCATTTGAAAGCTCTTGTCTACGCAACCCCGGTACCAAATGTAGAGACTCTTCGTGCTCGTATTGTGGACGGCTGTGATACAATACGCCATTCTCCAGGGCTGCATCGGCGCATCAGGGATTCCATGCAACGGAGGGTGGATGCATGTATCCTTCCTAACGGAGGACATTTTGAACGTTTCCTGTAACAAAGTGTTCAAAGTCACGCTGGTACGTTCTGTTGCTGTGTGTTTCCGTTCCATGATTAATGTGATTTGAAGAGAAGCAATAAAATGAGCTCTAACATGGAAAGTAAGTGTTTCCGGACACATGTCCACATAACATCTTTTCTTTCTTTGTGTGTGAGGAATGTTTCCCGAAAGTTTGGCCGTACCTTTTTGTAACACCCTGTATGTATTGAGATGTGCCACTACTGCCTTTCTAAAAAAAACGACACACTGGTAACAGATAAAATGGCGGGTAATTGCCCACATTATCTCTTTCTATTAGTTCACTCTGTTTAGTCGACTCTTTAAGTCAAGACATACAAGAAACTAGAGAAGTGACTCCCGGGTCTGGCAGAGCGGCCCACAGTGAAAGTGGAGGGGTCTGCGGCAGCTCTGCTCGCCAAGGTCGGGAACGCTGCGGACTCGCGACCCACTTTCGCGGCGTGTGAGCGGTCAGGCGCGCGCCACGTGGGGCCGGCCTTGACCCGCTCTGGCCACGAGCCGTGCTCGCGTCGCAGCGGAACCCCGCTCGAGCTCCGCGCGGGCCGCTGCCCGGCCTATGTTTACAATACCGGTCTCATACTCTGAATAAGCGGGGTCCAAATACCCGTGCGACTATCGTTCCTTAGTTTTCCTAGATATTTTGAGACCCGCGCCGCAATTGTTTCTTAAACAAGGATATTTTTATTAATAATACGCCGTATTCGCTCACAATATTTTATTTTTCTGTAAATTCCAAGATGTTTTGGACCTTTAACTCCGTTCCTAAGTACTACATTGACGTTCTTGGGCGCTGTATGTACCGGGTGATCAAAAATACAGTATAAATTTGAAAACTTAGTAAACCACGGAATAATGTAGATAGAGAGGTAAAAATTGACACACATGCTTGGAATGACATGGGTTTTATTAGAACAAAAAAAAACAAAGCTCACAAAATGTCCGACAGACGGCGCGTGAAAGATCTCTTGCGCGTCGTTTGGTGATGATCGTGTGCTCAGCAGCCACTTTCGTCATGCTTGGCCTCCCAGGTCCCCAGACCTAAGTCCGTGCGATTATTGGCTTTGGGGTTACCTGAAGTCGCAAGTGTATCGTGATCGATCGACATCTCAAGGGATGCTGAAAGACAACATCCGACGCCAATGCTTCACCATAACTCCGGACATGCTTTACAGTGCTGTTCACAACATTATTCCTCGACTACAGCTACTGTTGAGGAATGATGGTGGTCATATTGAGCATTTCCTGTAAAGATCATCATCTTTGCTTTGTCTTACTTTGTTACGCTAATTATTGCTATTCTGATCAGATGAAGCGCCATTTGTCGGACATTTTTTGAACTTTTGTATTTTTTTTGGTTCTAATAAAACCCCATGTCATTCCAAGCATGTCTGTCAATTTGTACTTCTCTATCTTCATTATTCCGTGATTTATTCAGTTTTCAAATTTATACTGACTTTTTGATCACCCGGTATTTCCAGTTAACACCATTTCTTAAAACGAAGTAAATGTACCGCCCAAATCTCCAATCTAGTCCTCGGGAAAAGGTGTTTTTCTCCGAAATGTGTTACACGTATCCAGAACAGTAAAATCTTGAGACCGAATATAGCGTATTACTAGTTAAAAATACAGCTAATCTAGAAGCTACAGTCACTGATAGCTCACGGCGAAACGTCTGTTAATAACTTATTTTAACAGGACGGAAAGTCAAGGTGAAAATGTATCAAAGTACACGCCTGCGCATAGACATTTTTTTCCGTTCTCATCCCTCATTCTTTTATTTCTTCGCTATGACTTAGCTGCAGAGAAGTATTGCCATTTCCTAAAAGATCCTGCATAAAACATGCAGCGGAAATGAGAGGGGAAATGTTTCACGTTTTATGCGCATACACAAAAATACACTATACATCGAAAGTATGCATGGGTTCGTACTTCGACTAATTACTAGATGTTAGTTCAGTAACAAATGCATCAGGGACGTTTCAACCCTTCTAAAGCTGCCGAAGTCGACTGCTGGTGATGGGATTGTGAAGCCCAAACGACTGCTAAACCAAGTCCAAACAGACTTCCTTTATTGGGGGAGCACCGCTAACGTTGGTTGTAAAAAATCGCTTGAAATAAGCGAAGGAATCACTCGTGGGTTCCACAGTGGTACCAGCAGTGCAGCTAACACTCTGACTGTGCGCACGGAGTTAAGAGTGGGATACAGTAGTCGAGCAGCTCGTCGTAAGCCATACATTTATGTAGTGAGTGCTAAGTGATGCCTGAGATGGCGTAAACAGCGACGCCACTGGGCGGTGGATGGTTGGAAACGAGTTATTTGGAGTGATGGCTCACACTATACTCTGTGGCAATTCGATGGTGGGATTTGGGTTTGGCGAATGGCTGGAGCCTGGAGAACACTACCTGTCATCATGTGTTGTGCCAACAGTTAAGCGGGGAAGAGGTGGAGTTACGAGGGGACGTTTGAAAAGTCCTTGCAAAGTCCGAGAGATAGCACCATCGGCGCGTATAGAGGTCATGTTTAGTTAATTGCATCTTTGGAAAGAACGCACACCAAGTTTCAGACATATTGGTCTATTTCTTTGTTGTTGGCATTTGTGTGGATCAAGGAAGTCGAGCGATTGTCAAAAAATGGACGAAGAAGACTTTCGTGTGGTGATTAAACATTACTTTATGAAAGGCATAACGCCTAAGGAGATTACAGAGAAGCTTGATAAACATTACGGTGACTCTGCACCTTCGATTAGAACAGTTTATGAGTGGTTTCAAAAATTTCGGAGTGACCATATGGGCACGAGTGATGCTGATCGTTCTGGACGCCCTGTGGAGGTTACGTCTCCAGAAATCATTGATGAAATCCATGATATGGTGATGGATGACAGAAGAGTTAAGGTGCGTGAGATTGCTAGTGCTGTGGGCATCGAATGAACGGGTACATAATATTTTGCATAAACGTTTGGACCTGAGAAAGCTATCCGCAAGATGGGTTCCGTGATTTCTCACGCTTGACCAAAAACGGAATCGTGTGAAGTGTTGCAAGGATGGATTGCAGCTGTTCAGGAAGAATCCGCAGGGCTTTAAGCGTCGTTTCGTAACGTTACTATTGATGAAACATGGATACATTACTATACTCCAGAGACCAAACAGCAATCTAAACGATGCGTTACCAAGGGAGAGTTTGCACCAAAAAAGGCTAAACCATTCCTTCGGCCGGAAAGGTTATGGCGACTGTCTTTTGGGATTCGCAAGGAGTAATCCCCATCGACTATCTGGAAAAGGGTAAAACTGTTACAGGTGCATATTAGTCATCGTTATTGGACAGTTAGAAAACAGAGCTGCAAGAAAAACGCCGGCGAATGGACCGCAGAAAAGTCCTTTTCCATCACGACAATGCACCAGCACACACCTCAGCAGTTGTGGTCGCATTATTAATGGAAATAGGATTCCAACTCGTTTCACACACCCCCTATTCTCCAGACTTGGCTCCCTCCGACTACAATTTGTTCCCCAGTTTGAAGAAATGACTAGCGGGACAAAGATTTTATTCAAACGAGGAGGTGATTGCTAGCTATTTTGCAGACTTGGACAATTCCTATTGTTCGGAAGGGATCAACAAATTAGTACAGCGTTGGACGAAGTGTGTAAGTCTAAAAGGAGACTATGTCGAAAAATAAAAAAGATTTAAGCCAAACACGTTAGTTGTCATACAATATGAGCGTGCTTTTCGCAGTTGCCTTACTGCAATTACGAAAACGCTAATTGTGGAAGGATATGAACACACTTTATAGCACTGCGTTTTGCGAATAGAACAGGAAAAGCTCGGAGATGACAACTGTATCAGCTTGAGAATACACGCTATCATAAAGCAACATCTGTGGGATAGTGGTTTGCGACATCATTCCTTAATTTTTTTTTAATTTCTTTTTTTTTTTTTTGCCTGCCCAGAATCCCGATCTATTGGAACACCTCTGGGATGAGTTAGAGCGTACGTCGACTTCGCTCCAGACTCAAGCGTCCAATATCACGACCTTCCTCCCTGGTTTCGGCTCTTGAGGAAAAGTGGACTGCCGTTCCCCCACAGGCATTCAGACACCTCGCGGGAAAATTTCCCAGCAGAGTTCAAGGCGACATAATGGCGAAGGTTGTATAGATCCATATAGATTCGATCAGGTAGTGTACAGCGTTCCATAAGCGGTTGTCGGTACCGTGTCTTACACATGTAGACTGCGTCCTCAGTCACTGCCAATAGACCACAGTCCTGTTGTCTGACATCGGGACTGGCAGAGCGTGTGTCGTTGTACAAATCAAATGTAAGAGGACTCTTTGGCAAATTTCGCCTTACTGACCAATCTGGAAAAAATTTACAGTCTATATCCCATCTACAGTGCGGTCACCACAGACGGAACACTGTCTCAATTCGTTATAGATGTACGGATTTTTGAAGTAACCCTACAGTCTTCCTGTACTGACCTAGGAACACAAGAAGACTTTGACGCAGAATGGTCGGGCGGGGATTTGAAACCCATTCTTCTAGCATGAATAGGAGTGCACTGCAAATTTAAACGATTAAGTTCTGCTGAAAATTTCGTTGCTGGTTATGTAGTTGCCATACCGACTGAAAGGATACGTTCGTCAAAATTCCCTTACTTAAATATCAGTAGTTATTTCTGTTATGAAATGCTATCGGTGAGGGATGAAGTACAGTGGTGACTTATCTTCAGTCGTTTCTCTCTCTCTCTCTCTCTCTCTCTCTCTCTCTCTCTTTTACAGTGTCCCTCCTGAAGTCTCTTCGTGTTCTAGCAGCGACAGCTCACAACCGACAGGCTAAAGCACAGAGAATTTATCAATCATTTTTTAACATTTATTTCATTCGATTAGTTTCCTAATTAAATAAGCTACTGCAGGCTCTCTCACCCCATGAAGACAATTTACAATTTAACTTCGCTGGCACTAAACGTACAGAGCTCTACTTCATACTGCTCTCTGAGAAGCACTAATTTCCACCGTAACCATCTTTAGGTCCTTGCATAAATATTAAAACCAAAAACATTTATGATGGTCTAACGTTGAGATCGTCGCAGGCAGGTCACTTGCTCCGACGAACGTAATTGTGAAAAGAAACCTATCCTAGCCATACTAAACGAAGCATCTCATCTCAGTATTTACCTGGAGCAATTCTGGAGTGCCACAGAAGACCTAAATTCGAATGGACGGGCGGGAACTTCGGTCCCGTTCCCCTCCCGATACAATGCTAGTACTGAGTAGTGCAGGCATTCACCAGCTGTTATCAATATGAACGATCAATCAAAGTCTCCACCGGATCACTTGTGCCCTTGGCCGAATTCTGCCCGAGCAAGGGTAAGGCTGTTACGCAACTGGCTCGATGGGAACGTATTCGAAGGATACTAGTCATTACACATCAAGCATTTGGTTAAATCCTACCCTTCATTTTCAGTTATTTACAGAAACACTGAATGATGCAGTAAGTAAGATACTCAGCAAATCCGTAAGATCCGTTCTACTCCCTTCTTAAAAGTGCCTTCAACAGCAAAATAATTGGTTTAAGCAGTACTTCAGGTAATCTTGGTGGTGGAAAGAGCACTTCCACGATAATTAAGGACAATCTTCAAAGAATTCCATATTACAGTGCAGTAATGCTCCAAAAGTAATATGTGGCCGAGGTCTCAAGCTGAGGTGAGGCTCTGACGCTCGACTATGAGATATCCAGTTCGGACCAAGGGAGAAAATAAATAAAAGAGACTACCAGAAGGTGCATCATTGTGGTGGCTTATAGCATAGCCTCCTCACCATCCTACAGAACGGTGATGCTGGTCCGTCTTTTGGATGGAGAAGTCAGCACAGGACGCTCTTCAGGAATCCATGGTACGTGCCAGCACATGGTTTCACCCTGGCGCGTCATCCCGATATAAACTCGTCGACAACACAAAAAACACCACCACGTGGCTCTAAGATCAGTACAGTCACCTTCACAATACAGATGCACATTTAACTATCATTCAGTGGCGAACGCAACGGCCGCCACCACCACCACCACCACCACCACCACCACCACCACATCAGCGACAACGTCGTCCTACAACTGAGGGAACAATACCTGTTGCAACCTAAGTAGCATTAATTTCCCTTGTTGAAGATATTGCCGAAAACGGGGGAAAACCATTACATTCCTCTTCGAACGCGATCCTTGGGAGAGTGCATGGATAGCGTCAGATTTGTCTTCCTATTCCGACCGATCTCACTAGGGGTAAGATAGATACTGCCTACAGGAAAATTAAAGAGACCTTTGGAGATAAGAGAACCACTTGTATGAATATCAAGAGCTCAGATGGAAACCCAGTTTTAAGCAAAGAAGGGAAAGCAGAAAGGTGGAAGGAGTATATAGAGGGTCTATACAAGGGCGATGTACTTGAGGACAATATTATGGAAATGGAAGAGGATGTAGATGAAGATGAAATGGGAGATACGATACTGCGTGAAGAGTTTGACAGAGCACTGAAAGACCTGAGTCGAAACAAGGCCCCCAGAGTAGACAACATTCCATTGGAACTACTAATTGCCCTGGGAGAGCCAGCCCTGATAAAACTCTACCATCCGGTGAGCAAGATGTATGAAACAGGTGAAATACCCTCAGACTTCAAGAAGAATAAAATAATTCCAATCCCAAAGAAAGCAGGTGTTGACAGATGTGAAAATTACCGCACTATCAGTTTAATAAGTCACAGCTGCAAAATACTAACACGAATTCTTTACAGACGAATGGAAAAACTAGTAGAAGCCAACCTCGGGGGAGATCAGTTTGGATTCCGTAGAAACACTGGAACACGTGAGGCAATACTGACCTTACGACTTGTCTTAGAAGAAAGATTAAGGAAAGGCAAACCTACGTTTTTAGCATTTGTAGACTTAGAGAAAGCTTTTGACAATGTTGACTGGAATACTCTCTTTCAAATTCTAAAGGTGGCAGGGCTAAAATACAGAGAGCGAAAGGCTATTTACAATTTGTACAGAAACCAGTGGTTGGGAAGGGAGTAAGACAGGGTTGTAGCCTCTCCCCGATGTTGTTCAATCTGTATATTGAGCAAGCAGTAAAGGAAACAAAGGACAAATTCGGAGTAGGAATTAAAATCCATGGAGAAGATGACATTGTAATTCTGTCAGAGACAGCAAAGGACTTGGAAGAGCAGTTGAATAGAATGGATAGTGTCCTGAAAGGAGGATATAAGATGAACATCAACAAAAGCAAAACGAGGATAATGGAATGTAGTCGAATTAAGTCGGGTGATGCTGAGGGAATTAGATTAGGAAATGAGACACTTGAAGTAGTAAAGGAGTTTTGCTATTTGGGGAGCAAAATAACTGATGATGGTCGAAGTAGAGAGGATATAAAATGTAGACTGGCAATGGCAAGGAAAGCGTTTCTGAAGAAGAGAAATTTGTTAACATCGAGTATAGATTTAGGTGTCAGGAAGTCATTTCTGAAAGTATTTGTATGGAGTGTAGCCATGTATGGAAGTGAAACATGGACGATAAATAGTTTGGACAAGAAGAGAATAGAAGCTTTCGAAATGTGGTGCTACAGAAGAATGCTGAAGATTAGATGGGTAGATCACATAACTAATGAGGAAGTATTGAATAGGATTGCGGAGAAGAGAAGTTTGTGGCACAACTTGACCAGAAGAAGGGATCGGTTGGTAGGACATGTTCTGAGGCATCAAGGGATCACCAATTTAGTATTGGAGGGCAGCGTGGAGGGTAAAAATCGTAGAGGAAGACCAAGAGATAAATACACTAAACAGATTCTGAAGGATGTAGGTTGGAGTAGGTACTGGGAGATGAAGCTTGCACAGGATAGAGTAGCATGGAGAGCTGCATCAAACCAGTCTCAGGACTGAAGACCACAACAACAACGTAAGTTACACCATAACCCAATGTCTTCTCATGTTTTACCCCTGCAGCGAGTTGCTCAGTTTTTCAAACAAAGGGCAGGCGTTTCAAACAAGAAGGGCGTGAGGTTCAGATGAATAAGTCGTTTCTAAATTACCAAGAAAATTCTCTATACGCCGCACGCATTCCCAACTCTTATGACGCCTTCACAAGAGCAAACGAAGGTTAGGGTTTAACGTCCGCCGTCGAAGAGTCCACTGGAGACTGAGCACAATCGCAAATTGGGGAAGGAAATCGACGAATTCCTTTCTAAAGAACCATCCTGCATTCGTCGAAGCGATTTTCCTAATTCGCGGGATACTTAAACCAGGATCATCGGAAGATAATCTGAAGCGTTGTCGTCCCCAATACGAGTCCGCTCGGTGTACAGAAAGAAATCAGTCACAATCCAGATCTGCCACAATTTCTTGGAGCGCAAACGTATCCGTGAACTCTACTAGTACAGCAACGAAACAGCTCGATCAGCAAGTCGTCTGAGACGAGACTCCCCATGCAACGGCTCGCTGTTCTGGATAGTTCGCAGCGCTGCGTATCGAGTTGCGTAACCGTTTGTGTGGAGTGAAGGACGACCTGATAGCACGCATTCGCCGTGCTCTCACGGAAATACGTAAGAAGCGGCGCTGTCTGGGTCATCGAGAGCAGGGTTTGAGGACGAGAACAGATGCGTCGCGCTTCAGATACTTGGCGAGTGGCGGCGCAAGGACGGCGTGTCCTCGTTGCGAGGTCCCAGCCCCAAGCGCCAGCCAATGGGAACGCAGCGCCCGCCGAGTTGGAGCTCGCCGGACTACGCTGCGAACGCTTTAACCCCAAAAATATCAACACATTTTCACTCGGTGGACGTTCGGTTCAGGTACTGGCGTACAAATTGCAGTCTTCGTCGCCGAAAAACAGGAGCCAGCACGGTTGCACGAACCAGGCGCCTGCTGCGGAGCCCCATACGCAGCAACGTTCGCTGAACGGTCGTTGAGGAAAGGTAGCCCCTTGGTTCATCTGGACGATCAGTTGCTCAACATTTGCACGTCCATTCAACCGTACGCGTCTCCGCAACCGTCATTCATACCTGTCATCTATGGTCAGTGACGTATCACAGTTGCCAGCGGGTGTGGCCGAGCGGTTCTAGGCGCTTCAGTCTGGAACCGAGCGACCGCTACGGTCGCAGGTTCGAATCCTGCCTCAGGCATGGATGTGTGTGATGTCCTCAGCTTAGTTAGGTTTAAGTAGTTCTAAGTTCTAGGGGATGACCACCTCAGATGTTAAGATCCATAGTGCTCAGAGCCATTTTTTTTTTTACATCACAGAGTTCTCGGCGCCTATTTTAGACAGTGACATTTTGCCACGCATGTATGCTTTAATCACGGTGGCACGCGAACAGTTTACAAACTTCGCCGTTTCCGAAATGCTTCTAGCCAATGATCATGCCGTTTTGGACGTCAAAGCGAAAACGACTGTACTGTCCGTCACCCCGCCCACGACACGCTTTGTATACCTTCCACTGCTGGTCTGTGAGAGGTGTTGCACACTACGACGAACACAGGCGGTGGTCACATTAATATGACTGCACCGCGTATTATCTTCTCGGTCTGTATGGGAGCAATATGCAAGGACATTAAGGTTACTCCTAGATTCTGACGTGGTAACTATTTCTTGGAATTCTCTAAATAAGTCGTGAAGTTCTAATTGCCGAGATTTTGGCGCACTCTCTCTCTCTCTCTCTCTCTCTCTCTCTCTCTCTCTCTCTCTCTCTCTCTCTCTCTCTCTCGGCAGGCAAACCATCTTGTAAATCATTCTTGCTACCTTTGGTATAATCACTATGTACTTTTTGGTCTGGTGGTATTCCTCTACACTCTTCCTGTTTCAGGCAAGTTGCGATAATGTTTGAGGCTTTGTCACATTCCTGGTGCAAATCTTTGCCTACAAACAGGGACCTCCATGTAAGAATCCTCCACCGAAACTATTGGCCATTCCATTTTACAACGATGTCCACTGGACCACCTTAAGTTTCCAATGCAAATAACGAAAATTAATCGTCAAAACCGAAGTTCGATGGTGTCCACTGACCATGCCATTGCAAAGCTGGCATGATTCTAGAATTTTACGACGCCTGAAGCTCACCGACGACATTTTGAATCTACGAATATCCTGACTGACAAAATTTTTGCATGGACAAAAGAAGGTCTAAGTGTGCAAAAAAACCATTATTACTACACATCGACATTTCCTCCACCGGAAATAGTTCCATGAAGAGGATGAGAAGACTCAGAACGAGATATCACTTCTCCGGAACTGGATGGGAGGGTGACGTAGTGATTCCACGAAAAATGTCTACATTTACTTCAGCGAGTTCCACGAAGATACAGCTGACTGATATAGTGAGCGTTCATCTCCCTCCTCCCCCCCCCCCTCCCCGAACGCTCACACATAAATTACAATGCACAAAGACTACAATGTTTCACTATCAACCGACAGCTGCACACCAATTCTGTCGCGTAAATTTTGGAAGATGGGAAGATGTAAAATCATTAACCTCTAGCTGTATTGAGGTCAGTGTGACTTTGGCTAACAGAGCACACAGTTGGGGTCTCAAGTAAGCTTCATTCTACAGATAGAAATCTTTTGCTTTTGTCCCTACGTTGAGCTTAATTTTATTAGAATTATCTTCAGCAGTTGTCAAATGACATGACTACAGCGGAATTCGGTTTTTACCGTGTCTATCATTCAAGTTGCATTCTTGTCCCTCATAACACATTCATTTACGAGCAAGTAGTATACTAGCTTTAACGTTTATTTTATACTCTACAATCAGTTTTTACTCCTCTGCGAAAGTTTTTCATTGCGTTCAATTTCAAAAATCTTCTGTCTAAACTGCCAAGAATTTCAATTAACTCACGAAAAACTAAATTTATTTCGTGGTACTCTGAATGGTTACTCTCTACCCATAGTAATTCCCTTGTAAAGTTGCACAATAGTGTTTGGTAAAAAAAGATGGCAGATGTTAGCACAATTTCGTGGCACATAAATTTAGAAAATCTTCTGTAAAGAGCATTTTCTCCTGATCAGTGCTTGTTGCGTGTCAAATTTGCAAAAAATTGCTCTTTTTCCCCTCTTCATACTGTTTTGTCTATCCATCTCGCAGAACAATAACGACTGTTTTTAACATTTATATAAAAACAGGTGAACGGGACTGTTAGGCAATAACACGTTAATTTTGTTATTATAGTCGGCTTCGTCAATCACGCATATACAGTATCTCATTAGCACTATATTCGTAGTCATTTGATTTCAGCCTTTCGATCTGTTTGTAGTACGCAAAGAACGACTGGTCTTCGACAGTGTGATCGGTTTCAACGCATTGCGTGACACTTGAAAGTGAGGAATGAAGGAGCATCTCTTAACTGACTTCATAGGCATTTTAGGCGGTAATTCGTTTGTTATACGTTGCATGTATGTCACCATGGGCCTGGATAAGTCAGTCTTTTTAGAACTATTTCGATGGTAGGCAACGTAAACCTCTTAACTCCATTTTATTAAATTTTACAGGAGAAGCAAATCCGGTTTCTTCAGAAATAATATAAAGTGATACAGATAAAGTTGCTACAAGTGTAAATATATAGGAGAAGCCTAGTTACTAACGGATTAGTGAAATCCATGCACTTTCAGATTCATCTTTGGTAATGGAATTACTGTAATTACGAGTTATGAGGTTTTTATTGCCTACCATCGATTTATGTTTCCCAAACAGATTTCGCTATAAATGTCTGTTTGCGAGTGATTCCAAAAGTTTTGCGTCGGTACAACCTTCAATTCGTTGCCCCATATAAAAATCAAGTAACTAGTTATGTAACTGTTCCTAGGGGAGTTTGGAGACCTTCCTTCGTCGACTGCATTGTAAAACACGAAATCTCACATTACTCTCGGGGAACGTCTATTCGCCTCTGTCGCTCTTTCTGGTTACTGAGCACCAACCTGAAGCAAATTCCAGTTTAATCACGCAACTATCTGACAGTAGTTTTCCACTGTTTACTGCACTTACCACTGTCGGCGTCACGAGTGAAGTAACACCACTGACATTGGGTTGGTACGTTCTGATAGTGAGTCTTCTCTGGCCAACAGAAAATTCCATCGCTGTCGTGTTAGCGGATTATTCCTCTGTTGCCCTCCTGTGCGCGTCACCGGCTGTAGTCCCGCTACGTGTAGCGCAGTCTCCACGCTTCGCCTTCAATGAGGTTCCCCATCAAATGCGATGACGTAATCGGGTCCCCATTCTCTTTCCAAACTTGAACTCATGGCCATAATAAACGCATAGAGATTGACACGAACGACGGTTTTATCACTAACACGAATTCTTTACAGACGAATGGAAAAACTAGTAGAAGCCGACCTCGGGGGAGATCAGTTTGGATTCCGTAGAAACACTGGAACACGTGAGGCAATACTGATCTTACGACTTATCTTAGAAGAAAGATTAAGGAAAGGCAAATCGACGTTTTTAGCATTTGTAGACTTAGAGAAAGCTTTTGACAATGTTGACTGGAATACTCTCTTTCAAATTGTAAAGGTGGCAGGGGTAAAATACAGAGAGCGAAAGGCTATTTACAATTTGCATAGAAACCAAATGGCAGTTATAATAGTTGAGGGACATGAAAGGGAAGCAGTGGTTGGGAAGGGAGTGAGACAAGGTTGCAGCCTCTCCCCGATGTTATTCAATCTGTATATTGAGCAAGCAGTGAAGGAAACAAAAGAAAAATTCGGAGTAGGTATTAAAATCCATGGAGAAGAAATAAAAGCTTTGAGGTTCGCCGATGACATTGTAATTCTGTCAGAGACAGCAAAGGACTTGGAAGAGCAGTTGAACGGAATGGACAGTGTCATGAAAGGAGGGTATAAGATGAACATCAACAAAAGCAAAACGAGGATAATGGAATGTATTCGAATTAAGTCGGGTGACGCTGAGGGAATTAGATTAGGAAATGGGACACTTAAAGTAGTAAAGGAGTTTTGCTATTTGGGGAGCAAAATAACTGATGATGGTCGAAGTAGAGAGGATATAAAATGTAGACTGGCAATGGGAACGAAAGCGTTTCTGAAGAAGAGAAATTTGTTAACATCGAGTATAGATTTAAGTGTCAGGAAGTCGTTTCTGAAAGTATTTGTATGGAATGTAGCCATGTATGGAAGTGAAACGATAAATAGTTTAGACGAGAAGAGAATAGAAGCTTTCGAAATGTGGTGCTACAGAAGAATGCTGAAGATTAGATGGGTAGATCACATAACTAATGAGGAGGTATTGAATAGGATTGGGGAGAAGAGAAGTTTGTGGCACAACTTGACTAGAAGAAGGCATCGATAGGTAGGACATGTTATGAGGCGTCAAGGGATCACCCATTTAGTATTGGAGGGCAGCGTGGAGGGTAAAAATCGTAGAGGGATTCCAAGAGATGAATACACTAAGCAGATTCAGAAGGATGTAGGTTGCAGTAAGTACTGGGAGATGATGAAGCTTGCACAGGATAGAGTAGCATGGAGAGCTGCATCAAACAAGTCGCAGGACTGAAGACCACAACAACAACAACAACAACAACAACAACAACGGTCTCCCTTACAACTTTTACCCTCACACTTATTTCCATGACTGGATTGATGAATCCTGGATGCCTCAGGATGTGTCCTGTTAACAATCACCATCTCTCAGCAAGTTGTTTCATTTTTTTGCTCCGAGTCGATTCAGTAACTTCTCATTAGATAGTCACCTATTTAATTTTCCAACAACCTTTTTAGGGCCATATTTCGAAAGCTATTTTCTTCTTGTATGAATTGCATATGACCACGTTTGGCTGAAGTATAAGACTACACTACAAACAAATACCTTCAAAACAGATTGCATGTCCTCTCTACTTTGGCCATGATCAGTTATTTTGTTGGCCAAACGGCACAACTCCTCTACAGCTTTTAGTGTCCCGTATCCTAATCTAGTGCTAGCAACATCAATTGATTTAATTCGATCACATTCCATTGCCCTTGGTTTACTTTTGTTGATATTCATCTTATATTTTCTTTTCAAGACATTGTGCATTCCTTCCAATTGCTCTTCGAAATCTCTGATAGAATTATGTCATGGGCAAACCGCACAGTTTTTATTTCTTCTCCCAAAACTGAAGTTCCCCTTCCAGATTTCTTCTCAATTTCCTTTACTGGTGGCTATATAGATTGTATAATATGAGCGAGGGCCTGCTACATGGCTCATTCCCTTCTGAACCACTGTTTCCTTTTCATATCCATCGACTTCTGTGACCGTACCCTGTTTACTGTACACGTTGTAGATAACTTTTCGTCCCCTGTAAACACCGAAATTTGTGGTGAGTTCCTATAAGACCAAATTGATTGCACACAAACTAACTTACGGTGAGGACAACACACGCAAACCCATGCCCATGCCCGGGG
This sequence comes from Schistocerca americana, assembly GCF_021461395.2. Lineage (NCBI taxonomy): Eukaryota > Metazoa > Arthropoda > Insecta > Orthoptera > Acrididae > Schistocerca > Schistocerca americana. Next base: position 927,943,465 of record NC_060119.1, on the reverse strand, counting down.
GAGGACTCGAACCTCCGACAGAGGGAGCCGCGCGAACCGTGACAAGACGCCTGAGACCGCGCGGTTTTCGCTCCCCGTGTTTTACCCCTACTACCTTTCGAGTTTCAACGAGTGTATACCACATAACACTGTTACAAGCTTTCCCGGAATACATAAATGCTACATACGTAGGTTTGCCTTTCTTCAGTGTATCTTCTCTACTGAGATCAGTACGGCCTCAAGTATTTCTACATGTCTTCGGAACCCAAACTTATCTTCCCAGAGGTCGGCTTCGGCAATATTTTGTCCTCCTTCGGTAACTGTACACGCAATTATTTTTGCAACATCAAGATGCCAACGGTCCACCTGACATGAGTATAGGGAGAACAGCGTTTCACGTTCCATCGACAACGACGTCAAGAGTACAAGCTCAGACTAGGGAAAGAAACTGGCCGTTTCCTATTTGCGAGAACCATCCCAACATTTGCATTAAATGCTTTCGGGAACTACGAAGAAACCTAAATCAGGATGCTAAGATGGGGCTTTGAACCGACGTACTAACCAGCGTTACGAACTTCAACTACGAACACCCGCCTGCAGTTTGCTGGAAACACAATTCTGACGTCTCTACTCTTATACTGCGGAACCAGAGGAACTACAAAATACCTACACAGGGAAGAAATCTTACTTGGGTGGAAATCTAGGAACACATGCAGACGACAGAAACCCTGATATGAATTACGGCTGCCATAACAGACGACTTGGTTCTGCATACGCATTGGATAAGAGCGACTTATGACAGCTGTCATACATTGTTTCAGTATTCCGATTTGTTTCCTTCGCGATAACGTCAGAATGGCCAATGAATTCCGATCTACGTGTGTAATCCTATTTCAGTCGTGGCAAAAACCTTTTACGGCAGAACGGCCCCTGTGCCACGCCTTGTTCCTCAGTGAGATAACAACCCCTTCCCGTCGGTATGTGTAATTTTCCATGGTGCGCGAGCCTATCACCCACAGAGATTGACAAAAAGCGCTGTTTTTTTTTTTCCTCTCCATACACCGCAAGCCACCTGACGGTGTGTGGCGGAGGGTACCTTGAGTACCTCTATCGGTTCTCCCGTCTATTCCATTCTCGTATTGTTCGTGGAAAGAAGGATTGTCGGTATGCCTCTGTGTGGGCTCTAATCTCTCTGATTTTATCCTCATGGTCTCTTCGCGAGATATACGTAGGAGGGAGCAATATACCGCTTGACTCTTCGGTGAAGGTATGTTCTCGAAACTTTGACAAAAGCCCGTACCGAGCCACTGAGCGTCTCTCCTGCAGAGTCTTCCACTGGAGTTTATCTATCATCTCCGTAACGCTTTCGCGATTACTAAATGATCCTGTAACGAAGCGCGCTGCTCTCCGTTGGATCTTCTCTGTATCTTCTATCAACCCTATCTGGTACGGATCCCACACTGCTGAGCAGTATTCAAGCAGTGGGCGAACAAGCGTACTGTAACCTACTTCCTTTGTTTTCGGATTGCATTTCCTTAGGATTCTTCCAATGAATCTCAGACTGGCATCTGCTTTACCGACGATTAATTTTATATGGCCATTCCATTTTAAATCACTCCTAATGCGTACTCCCAGATAATTTATGGTATTAACTGCTTCCAGTTGCTGACCTGCTATTTTGTAGCTAAATGATACAGGATCTATCTTTCTGTGTATTCGCAGCACATTACACTTGTCTACATTGAGATTCAATTGCCATTCCCTGCACCATGCGTCAATTCGCTGCAGATCCTCCTGCATTTCAGTACAATTTTCCATTGTTACAACCTCTCGATACACCACAGCATCATCCGCAAAAAGCCTCAGTGAACTTCCGACGTCATCCACAAGGTCATTTATGTATATTGTGAATAGCAACGGTCCTATGACACTCCCCTGCGGCACACCTGAAATCACTCTTACTTCGGAAGACTTCTCTCCATTGAGAATGACATGCTGCGTCCTGTTATCTAGGAACTCCTCAATCCAATCACACAATTGGTCTGATAGTCCATATGCTCTTACTTTGTTCATTAAACGACTGTGGGGAACTGTATCGAACGCCTTGCGGAAGTCAAGAAACACGGCATCTACCTGTGAACCCGTGTCTATGGCCCTCTGAGTCTCGTGGACGAATAGCGCGAGCTGGGTTTCACAGGACCGTCTTTTTCGAAACCCATGCTGATTCCTACAGAGTAGATTTCTAGTCTACAGAAAAGCCATTAAACTCGAACACAATACTGTTTGGCAGATACACTTTTTGTTTTCTGGCGGGTGGGAGGGGTGAACGTGCACATGGCCGCGTCATGACCCGCTTGAGCAGGCTGACCGTGAACCCTGTTCAGAGGCAACGTCGTCCGTCTTTTGCATGCCTCAGCGAGGAGCTAGCTAACCGCAGCTCCGCCTGACTTAAGCGATACATCTTAATAATGCCAAACGTGTCAGTTTTCAAAGCCCATTACTTTCGTACGACTTCCAAGCACGTTTAACCACGTACATGGGGCATTTCCAGTGTAAATTTGTCTAGAAACATTGAATGAAATATGTTCTGGGTGTTCAAAAAATCGGCGTATGTACGATGGCGAATCAGAAAGTCTTTGCCCCCTGTTTTTTTAGCCAAATTGCACCTGTAAATGCGAAGTCAACATATCCAGTCCCAGCAGTGGACCTTACTTGGACCCGCGCAGCCTTATTTCCTGGTAGCTCCGCTGCACGGCGCTGCTTTCAATTGTAAGACTGTTGTTGTGCTTCACATGTGCACAGCATACGTGCAACGAAGATTCGTTTTATTGGATTGTGCATCAGTTCGTGGCGTTTTTCCGTAAGTTTAATAAATACGACAGATACACATAGCGGGGAATTTAGTCATCAGTACACCACGGATTTTTAGGTCGTAAAACAGTGTGTTTTATGGTTCAAATGGCTCTGAGCACTATGGGACTCAACATCTTAGGTCATAAGTCCCGTAGAACTTAGAACTACTTAAACCTAACTAACCTAAGGACATCACACACACCCATGCCCGAGGCAGGATTCGAACCTGCGACCGTAGCAATCCCGCGGTTCCGGACTGCAGCGCCAGAACCGCTAGACCACCGCGGCCGGCAGTGTGTTTTAGGCACCTAAAATAGGCTCCTTCAGTAGTTCATTTAGGCTATATAAAATCTAAAATAGGCTCTAATAAAAATGATGCAGAGAAAATAAAAATAAATTAAAATACACAGTGTTGACAGTATGAACATCTTATTAGTCATTAAAACAAGGAGAATGAATATTTACACAGTTACAGAGCACAGCAATCTACAACATTAATGTTGAGCATAACTCCAAATAGTTTTGAGTTTCTGCAAGATAAAGATCTCCGTAAAAAGCTGTGGCAATGGTTTAATTAATACATTCGTAGTTTGACATATTCTGACCATAGTTGGCTTCACAATAAATAACGAAAATATTTTCTAGTTTTTCTAGTGAAAAACTGTCGCGCTTGTCCGTCAGAATCAAATCATACGCTGAAAAAGAACGTTCTACACCAACAGATGTGACAGGGGCTACTTCATCTTCGGCACAGGTTGGTGAGGAATGCTGCAGTCAGAAGTGCTGGATTTTCCGCTAGGTATTTCGGCAGCTGCACACAACTCCTTCAGGCCAGTGTTGTTCTGCAAAACCGTTTGCATTTTTGCCCGTACTTTTTCCCCTACTTCACCTCGCGCTTCATTAATTTTCAGTTTGACTTCTGCAAGCAAAGAAATATTGTCGTAGATAAGTCTCCATGAGCCTTCTAATTGTGAAATTATTCTTGCCATAAATGTATAGTGGGCCCTAATAAGTCCCGTTTTAAAGAAGAATCTTTGAGCAACTCCATTGTTGCAGTTACGGATGCAGCATCCTCCGGTATATTTTCAACCACCTTCTGGACAGCTGAGAGATGCGTACTATAGTATTCTGCTGCTATCAGCCTCGTGCCCCAGCGGGTGACAACAGGCTCTGGCGGCAATGGGATATCTGGAAGCTGTTCTTTGAATGCCTCTATTCTTGATGGTGTCTTAAACATTTTCTTCACCATAGATATTACTTTATTTACTTTAGGAAATTGTAGCCTTACTTGCTCTGCTATGCGATTGATCCCATGCACTACACAAGTTACGTGCAGCTTCAGTGGGTAGAAGACTTTTAATAGTTGAAACGCTGCTATCATATATGCAGCAGCATCAGTGACGGCCAGAAGCACCTTATTCTCATCCACTCCGTTTGGGTATAGCACCTTAAGCCCATTGTTCACAAACTGTGCTATTGTTTACTGGTTAGTTTTTGCAAGCTGTTTTGAGTCAATCAAATGAGCCCTGGATGGAGGATCTGGATCTAGCTTGTCAATAATCAGGTTTGCAAATGGTTCAAATGGCTCTGAGCACTATGGGACTCAACTTCTGAGGTCATTAGTCCCCTAGAACTTAGAACTAGTTAAACCTAACTAACCTAAGGACATCACACACATCCATGCCCGAGGCAGGATTCGAACCTGCGACCGTAGCGGTCTCGCGGTTCCAGACGGAAGCGCCTAGAACCGCACGGCACTTCGGCCGGCCAATCAGGTTTGCAGTGTAACGGCGAAGACTGTCAGTAGTTTCATCTACAGAAAATCCATATACAAGATTCTCCATCGTCTCGGATTCTGTGCAATGCAGCATTGTAAGCTGAATCCATATAATTCATACGTAAAGTTGACTCTGCAGGAATAAACTGATGACAGTACTTCTCAAGAAAACCTCTGAAAATATGGTTTTCTAGTTTCCGAAAGGGGATGTTTGCTGCCACAAGTGCATGACACAAATCACTGCAGAACTTGTTTTTTTTTCAGAGGATTCACCAAATTTATTGGTTAAAAGAGTTTGCCTCAATTTTGACTTTCGTTCAACATTAGCTTTATTGCGATTGCATCTGCATGCTGAGTTAAGTGAGTTTCTTAACACTCGAAACCTAATACGAGAGAAAAGGTAAATGCAGTTTAGAATCGCATATAAAGAGTATTTCGTATTGCTGAAAGATAGCGATAAAAAAGAATCGTAAGTGACAGGAAAATAAGAAGTCTAAGAGAAACACCAACTAAACTCCTTGTTGCATGCTTGGCAGAAAACAATTTTCCCATCTGTTGTATAATGCGGAAAATTTTGAAGCCACTGCCTTATATGAGTAGACATTGAACTAGCTGTTTTCGGCATGGCGTAGTATCCTCACACAGAAACTAGAATTTATTTTGCACTTAGAACGTCAGTAACACTTAACACGTCGGTCGCTACACAATGTGCTGATTTCTTTTCGCTGGGAAAAAGTGAACGATGACCTGTTTCCCCCCCCCCCCTTTTACTGCGGTGCATGGGTTGGTTCAAATGGCTCTGAGCACTATAGGACTTAACATCTGTGGTCATCAGTCCCCTAGAACTTAGAACTAGTTAAACCTAACTAACTTAAGGACATCACACACATCCATGCTCGAGGCAGGATTCGAACCTGCGACCGTAGGGGCCACGTGGTTCCAGACTGAAGCGCCTAGAACCGCACGGCCACACCAACCAGCTCGGTGCATGGGAGCGGTAGTGGAAGTACCGTACTCGTTGCTGGACGTATGGCACCTGACAGATGGCCGCCCCTTCTGAACAAACGAATGGAATCTACCGGGGCTTCAGATGAAAACATCTCATCTCACTACTGGCAAAATATTTTTCGAACCGGAAAATTCACGTATAATACCTTTTACGAAACAGTAGTTTGATAGGACTGCCTGTAGACAGCAGCGAGAAAATGCGCGATGGGCAGTAATTTAGCTATAGAGGGCGTCTACGATTAACACTGTGATTTTTTAATCCGTGCTCAGCTTAAGGCCAATGAAACAGTTTCTTTGCGAAAATACACAGCTGGCCAGAATCCTACGAACGAAATATTTTCAAATACAACATTTAGTACTCCCACGTTCGATTCTAATGTGTAACTCAAATCTTTGACCGGTTCCCATTCGCTCACAGAAGTTAAGCACTGTCGCGCTCGGCGCGTACTTGGATGGATGACCATTCAACCGTGCCGAGTGCTGTTGGTGGTAAGGCAAGCAAAGGAATTCTAAACAGTCTCTAACGACCTTCGCCTTCGACGAGACGTAAAGTCCTAAGTTTACTTCCTTTTTCTAATCTTTGAAAACACAAGAACTCTGTCAGATTAACGAAATAGGTACTTTTCAGGATTTTGATGCCGAAATAGGAAAAATTAGGCGTCAACGTCGAAATACACAATTTTAGGTCCATTAGAACTAACGGTATTCAGTTTAGTTGTTCATGAAACGCATAAGTACCAACTTATATGCAAATTGGAGCTTAGGAAAAAAAAATAGGTTTTAACACAAAGATTCGTGATCTATTTTTTACATATGAATAATAAAACACCTATAAAGAGTATTTGGTATTAACAGGGATAGCGATATAAAAGAAATAAAAAAAAGAACGAAGTGTTAGGCAAATACGAAGCATGAGCGTATATCAACTAGCCACCTTGCTGCACTCTGGGCAGAAAATATTTTTTCCATCTGTCGTATAGCGTGGAAAAACTTGGAGCCACTGTCTTACATGATGAAATAGGCACTTTTTAGGATTTTAAAGCCGAAATAGGCAAAGATAGGCACTAACGTCGAAATAGGCAAAAATAGACACTAACGTCGAAATACGCTTTTTTAGGTCCTATAGAATTAACGCTATTAAGTGTAAATAGTCATGAAACGCATAAGAACAAATTTTTATGCAAATAGGAACTCAGGAACAAAATAGGTTTTTACCTAAAATCCGCGGTCTAGTCATCAGTAATATATTCTCCTTCACTCATTACAACACCTGCCAACGCTGGGGTAACTTTTCTATTTCGGAACTGTGAAAATTACGTAGTTTAGAGGCGAAGCCATGTTCGGGTCGCTTTTTCATCCGGAAATCAAGTTCCTTGAAAGTTTTTGGATAGATAATATTAGATTAGATTTACTTTCATTCCAATTGATCCGTAGTGAGGAGGTCCTGCAGGATGTGGAACATCCTGATAGAGCGCGGGAAAGTTGAAAATCTACGGGTGCAAGATCGGGTGAGTAAGGTGCATGCGGAATGGCTTCCTAACCCAACTCCTGTATAGTGTTTTTGTTAGTTTAGCAGAATGCGAGCGGGCGTTATCGTGTAGTAGCGTTACTTCACGCAGTCTTCCTAATCGTCGTTCTTGGACTGCGTCTGCAAGACGTCTCAGATGTTATCAATAAATGTCGGCAGTGGTGGTTACACATCGGGGAAGCAATTCGTAGTGCCCATACCGTCGTTCCACTGCCGGCCGAAGTGGCCGTGCGGTTCTAGGCGCTGCAGTCTGGAACCGCGAGACCGCTACGGTCGCAGGTTCGAATCCTGCCTCGAGCATGGATGTCTGTGATGTCCTTAGGTTAGTTAGGTTTAAGTAGTTCTAAGTTCTAGGGGACTAATGACCTCAGAAGTTGAGTCCCATAGTGCTCAGGGCCAACCGTCGTTCCACTAGATGCACAGTATTATATTTTTTGGATGCGCGCAGGTCTTTGTATGGGGAGCTGACGCTTTGTTTGGGCTCAACCATTCCACGTCACCAGTAAGGATATACGATAGGAGTTGTCGGTTTTGTTCACGATCAAATTGATGACGTCAAGCAGAGACGCACATATTGCCACCGGCTGATGTTTGTGATTTTGGCTTCGAGCACGCGGTACCCACTTACCCGATTTTTGAACATTCCCCACTGCAAGCAATCGTCGCACGACGGAGGAATGATAACAGCTCACCATATTTCCCAGTTCTCGAGTACACTGACGTAGATCATTGGATATTAATCCGCTTAAACGATCCTCATCAAACTCCAAAGGTCTTCCTGAATGTCAAAACAATCCTCCTTAAAACGAGAAAACCATTTTCTTGCCATGCTCTGTCCAATGGGATTATCCCCCTACACGGCGCAAATTTTCTGGCTGCCTGCGATGCTGTAACCCCTCTAGTGAATTCAGAAGAATATGACGTACATGTTCCGATTTCTCCACTTGGCACTTCATTTTTGGCGTCCACTCACTATCTCCAAATGATTAAATGACAATATGCAAACTCAAACAGCAACAGTGAACTACACATAAAAAATGGCAATCAATAAATAAACACGCAGCAAATGGAGTACCAACATGCAAAACAAAACGCTACGAACTTATGGTTCAAATGGCTCTGAGCACTATGGGACTTAACTTCTGAGGTCATCAGTCCCCTAGAACTTAGAACTACTTAAACCTAACTAACCTAAGGACATCACACACATCCATGCCCGAGGCAGGATTCGAACCTGCGACCGTAGTGATCGCGCGGTTCCACACTGTAGCGCCTAGAACCGCTCGGCCACCGTGGCCGGCATGTAATATTGAAAATCACATTTTTGTTGCCTCTGGAAAGCGTTAGATAGGTGAACTGCAGCAGTGACCAGGTGCCCATGCATCGAGTTAGCCGTTTACTAAGTGATACAGATATTACCTCCAATTTTTACAGGTGATGCTCGCTTCGACCTGAGAAACTTTGCAAAATATTTGAAGTTGTTTCCCTTAAAAAGATGCTGAATGGTATTTGAAGAAATGAGTGTATGCTACAGAAGTACTAATTGAAACTGTCTGTTAAAGTGCTCGCTGTTAACGACAAATGAAGTTGTATTCACAAATACAAATAATGCAAAGTGCCCTTGGGCCATTCGTTGCTTTTCAAAGATAGTCGAGGGTACTGATAGATCCGTCAACATAAAACTATTTTAATTTGCTGTTAAAACTGCTTTACATACATACCAGAGATCTTATATTAGCTGACGGAGGATCGAATTGTTTTAAAGCACAGTTACTTGGACCACATAATTATGTCTTCTGTTTCGATCATTTGACTTTAGTGTCCATACGCAATGGCGTGATTATTTGTTTTTCGACCAATAGAAAACAGTTCCACTAACTTTCGGTTAGAAAAATGCGTCATGTTCGTCGGCTAGAAAAATCTGTAGTGGAAACTAGCAGCACTACACATCTCTACAGGTCGCATCAGAATGTTCTTCGGTACCGCGTTAGCTGATCCACTGACACGTAGTTTGCGAATAAAAACTTCAAAATACTGCAAAGCCCCTGCTAATCTTAAGTTACGGTTTCGTCATTCGCACACAATCACACTCGCTTGAAAGAGCCAGGTTCGTGTCCACTTTGCTGTATTTCACGGTCACGTTTTAACCATTATTCCGTAAATTTTTCCACGTCTATTCAGAGTTCCTTACATCCGTATCCGAACATGACCACGGCTGTGATCCGAACTGACACTTTATAGACTTCACAAAGTAATTCTTTAGCACACAAAATACGCCGAACGTAGTGACTTCTTATTGGCTGATACACATAACAGCCATTACGATATTGTATTGTATGTTAACCGGGGACCCATAAACGACGGAGAGGCTCCGTCCCCGCCGCAGCCGCAGTGGTCCACAACCCCACGACGACTACTGCAGTCCACTTCAACCCTCCGCCGCCCCACACCGAACCCAGGGTAATTGTGCGGTTCGGCCCCCGGTGGACCCCCCAGTGAACATCTCATACCAGACGAGTGTAACCCATATGTTTGTGTGGTAGAGTAATGGTGGTGTACGCGTACGTGGAGAACATGTTTGCGCAGCAATCGCCGACATAGCGGAACAGAGGCGGAATAAGGGGAACCAGCCCGCATTCGTCGAGGGAGATGGAAAACCGCGTAAAAACCATCCACAGACTGGCCGGTTCACCGGACCTCGACACACATCCGCTGGGCGGATTCGTACCGGGGACCAGGCGCTCCTTCCCGCCCGGAAAGCCGTGCGCTAGACCGCACGGCCAACTGGGCGGGCCACTACGATATTAGTATTAAACCGCGCAATCCTGCGTCTTTTATCTCTGACCAATCATAACTTAAAACCTTTTTTGAACAATTTACTAAATGGGCAAATTTAGAAAACCGCAACTATAAAAGTAATTCCCTCTTTAAATAACAGAGTTACAATAAAAGGTTTCTCGTTTTCCCAATCCTGTAAACTGGTTAGTAGCAGTTTACAATTTCTCCCGAATATGATTCATTCTCTCTGTACACAGTTCTCTGTTAATAGACGTAACATTCATTTAATATCTTTTTTCCATTCAAACCATCATTCACATTAATAAACAAATTACCAATAATGACAGTCGCAATAATCACAATAGATCAGTTTTGTTTCCAAAATATGTTTTAACTACGTAGTCTGTAAGATGCTGACAGCTTTCCGCTACAGTCGTAACTACTGCAGCTACCTACTTGACCAGAGAGCATCTATCATGGGATAACCATGACTCATTGTATCTATCTGCTCGCTTCTCTCTCTCTCTCTCTCTCTCTCTCTCTCTCTCTCTCTCTCTCACGTAGGCGCGACGCAAGGCGCTTCGTCTCACACAGAAGAGTGTATAAAAGAAATCTGGACAATCACAAACCGGGAACGAAGGAACGCACGAACTAGAAAAATTGGATGAATCTAAAAAGGAGCGAGCCAATGCGCGAGGTAACGCTGGAAGCACGCGCTGGACTTAGCACGAAGCTCGCTTAGCGGCCACCCTAGGCGAGGCTATCAGGCGTCGCTGAGTAGCAGTAGGGCTTCCCGAGAACTGGCCTTGGGCGTCCCTTCCACAGATAACGGTATTTACATAGTCCCCCCGTGGACGCCGTTCCTTTACTCAGGGTGTGCGCCGAACGTACAACAAAGTCGCTTGCGCCAATGCTTCGCGGAACAGTGCTGAAACCCAAGTAGGCATTGTGCGCATTTCCACGAGAGGAAGTATTGGCTAACTGTGAAATGTGTGGACTAACTCCAGGACAACATACAGATAGATAGCACTGTCCTCTTAGCCACTTAATAAATTTCGGTACCTTTCACCTAGCTCTGGATGTATCATACGCCCAATTCAAGGATAACGTAAACCGGATGCTCATAAAGCCACCATATCGTGTCACGGTTTCGGCAAGTGACAAATATCCGCGGACGTGTGCAAGCTGTCAAATGAACTTTACCTGTCGTGTAATGCTACTGAGATAATGGTAAATTAAGACGAATACACTAACATTTTCTTTACATCATCATCTGACCGCGTAGCAGACACAGCAATGGTGAACATCAGTAGATGATCTGGATTCGGTTCAGAAAATTAATGAAACGCGTAGTGACAAATAGAAAAATTAGAGAAGCGGAAACGAACAGCGTGGGGTGAATTTGCGACTGCGTGCCGAAAGTACGAGGACCATCCTGCTTATAGAGGATAACCTAACATAAGGAAAATTTACTTAGTTATTCCGCTGTTCATACACAAATGGCTCTAAGCACTATCGGATTTAACATCAGAGGTCATCAGTCTCCTAGAACTTAGAACTACTTAAACCTAACTAACCTAAGGACATCACACACATCCATGCCCAAGGCAGGATTCGAACCTGCGACCGTAGCAGCCGCGTGGTTCCGGGCTGAAGAGCCTAGAACCGCTCGACCACAGCGGCCGGCTGTTCATACACATTTTTCTTTACTAGAGGGTGCTGAAAAGTAATGAAGCTGGATTTTTTATTCTGTTCTCAATAGCGATTGAGGTATATTACATGTCATGAAAATTACAAATGTTCGAATGTGTGTGAAATCTTATGGGACTTAACTGACACACACACACACACACACACACACACACACACACACACACACACACACACACACCCGAGGGAGGACTCGAACCTCCGCCGGGACCAACCACACAGTCCCTGACTGCAGCGCCACAGACCGCTCGGCTAATCCCGCGCGGCATGGATATTACACGGTCGACTTTCCGCTTCGCTGAGCTTCTGCCATTATATGGTTCTGAACTGCAGCATACAACATGGCAGTGCGTAACGGTATCTAATGCATGTGAGGACCAGTGAGCTGTAATCGAGTTTATAACCGCAAAAAATGTGTCACACATGGAGCACCCTCTTTTTTTTTCAGCATGACAATGCAACACCACACACGAGCGCTGCGGACTTCTGCAACAGTCCGACGCCCTGAGCTCACTGTTACCGATTATCCTCAACACAGTCCCAACATGGTCCCATCCGATTTTCACCCGTTTCCAAAAATTAAGAAACACCTTCGAGAACTTCGTTTCGATAATAGTGCAGTGGTACAAGCAGAGGTGACGTTATGTGGCTACTTCCACAAAGCCAAACACTCTACAGCGACGGTATCAACAAACTGGTCTCTTGTTGGAAGAAATACGTTCCTCGCCAGGGTGATTATGTTGAGAACAAAATATGTAAACATGAAAATAAAGATGAACAATGTCAATCAAGTTTGTGTTATTTCTAAGGCTTTGAGACTTCTGACGTAAAAAAATTCGGAGGCACTGCGTTTCAGCACGCCCGCTGCAAGTGTCTTCGATCGTCGACATTCCTAACTACTCTGAATACTCAGGAGGTCTGACGCTCGTCGAACTGCAGCAGGTAACAATCCACGTACATAAAGGTACTTGTAAAGTTTTACCACTCCTAATATATTCTCCCCACAATCACTGCTTTCCGCAACCAATTATAAAGCCATTTTTCTTAACAGAGTTCCCGCTTAGATGGGCAGCTTCTCAACCCACGCCTCAGGCTTACAGGATTTTTGTAGCCTACAGGAAATTTTAGTCCTTTTAGCGAACGCGCCAAAGTCACATGGGTTCAGAGCTGGGACGCAACAAAGTGGATCGGGAACTTCACGACGTATCGCAGTTTATACCAATATATTACAAGAAAATCATGCTGTAAGGACCAACAGTCGGGAATCCATCTAGACGGAAAATCTGAAAATTCCTCTTTCATTTGGGGCTCTCTTCTGTGACTTTTGCAGAAAACACTTAAATACTTCATTTATGGTGGAAGAAACTGAAGACATTTTCTTCCTAAGCTATCGGAAAGTCTAAACTGAGGCAGGAGCACTAGCAAAAAGAACCCACGCTTGGTTCTTTAATTTTTTTTATTTTATACGACACGACGACATGAGCATTTCACAAAGTTTATAGTTTTGTGACTTGGCTGAAACCTAATAGGAACAACGCTATTCACGCAGCGAATACACTGCATTCGAATGTGTGTTAGCATTTCTTTATGCTACGATATACAATTCATCTGCTCCTCAGTCAAGGAACGTGGTTATACGGGGGCGATCCAAAAGTTCCCGCCTGAGGGCGTTGCTACGGCGCATATGCAACGCAGCGCGACTCCGATGCGGTATGTAAGCATCGACATGGAGTGGAGCGATCAGTGTGGCATTCGTACGTTTCCGGCGTGCGTGCATTATGCTGTGTGATCAAAAGTATCCGGACACCTGGCTGAAAATGACAAGTTCGTGGCGCCCTCCATCAGTAATGCTGGAATTCAATACGGTGTTGGCCCACCCTTAGCCTTATGACAGCTTCTACTCTTGCAGGCATACGTTAAGTCAGGTGCAGGAAGGTTTCTTGGGGAATGGCAGCCCATTCGTCACGGAGTGCTGCACTGAGGAGAGGTATCGGTCGGTGAGGCCTGGCCCGAAGTTCACGCTCCAAAACATCCCAAAGTGTTCTATAGGATTCAGGTCAGGACTCTGTGCAAGACAGTCCATTAGAGGGATGTTACTGTCGTGTAACCACTCCGCCACAGGCCGTGCACTATGAACAGGTGTTCGATCGTGTTAAAAGATGCAATCGCCATCCCCGAATTGCTCTCAACAGTGGGAAGCAAGAAGGTGCTTAAAACATCAATGTAAGCCTGTGCGGTGACAATGCCACGCAAAACAACAAGGGGTGCAAGCCCCATCCATGAAAAACACGACCACACACCATAACACCACGGCCTCCGAATTTTACTCTCGCCATACCCACACCCTGCCATCGGATCATCACATTGTGTACCGTGATCCGTCACTCCACACAACGTTTTTCACTGTTCAATCGTCCAATGTTTACGCTCCTTACACCAAGCGAGGCGTGGTTTGGCATTTACCGGCGTGATGTGTGGCTTATGAGCAGCCGCTCAGCCATGAATTCCAAGTTTTCTCACCTCCCGCCTAACTGTCGCAGTACTTGCAGTGGATCCTGATGCAGTTTGGAATTCCTGTGTGATGGTCTGTACAGATGTTTGCCTATTACACATTACGAACCTCTTCAACCGTCGGCGATCTCTGTCAGTCAATAGACGATGTCGGCCTGTATGCTTTTGTGTTGTACGTGTTCCTTCACGTTTGCACTTCACTATCACATAGGAAACAGTGGATGTTTAGGAGTGTGGCACAGACGTATGACTAGTAACACCCAATCACCTGACCACGTTCGCAGTCCGTGAGTTCTGCTCTCTCACGATGTCTAATGACTACTGAGGTCGCTGATATGGAGCACCTGGCAGTAGGTGGCAGCACAATGCACCTTAATATGAAAAACTTATGTTTTTGGGTGTGTCCGTATACTTTTGACCACATGGTGTAAATGCGGAGACGTGAACTATGGCCACGTTATCATCAACTGCGTCCAAACAGGACCAATATTTTTTTTAAATTCTTTTTTGGCTGACGAAGGATAAACACGGGTAGACATCCACCGGAGAACGGCCAATGTCTATCGGGCAGCACGTCCGTCGGAAACCACCGTTGTGGAATGGTGCGCCAAGGGGTGCTACTGCTTCATGATAACACACGTCCCCATATCGCATACTTCGTAAAGCGGAAGTGACGCCAACGTAAGTGGAAGACATTCAAGCACCCATCCTATAGTCCTGATCTCTTCCCATGCGATTATGATACCTTCGGTCACTTAATGGAGTACCTGAAGGGTCGACGATGCCTGTCTGACAAGGATGTACGGCAGGCAGTTAAGGACTTATCCTGCAGCAGGGTATAGGGTTTCACCAAACGGGCATTTTCAACCTGGTGCGTCGGTGGGATGATTACCTCAATGCACTCAGAGATTTGGCCTGATTGGCACACCGATTCTGGACTGTATGGGCTTCGAACGGAAACTTTCTGATCGCTCCTTATATCTGCCATCTTGCAGAATTGTGTGGACGGTGCGTCCAAAGGCTCCATGTGACTCTATCACTGACATTTATGGACGAAGACTTACTTTCCGTACTGAACATCTCTATATTGTTGGCTGGCTTCGGCAACGAGCACTGTGCAGCCTAAAATACTGTCAGGACATACACTGAACTTGGTAGATGTGGTAGATTTATGCTGGTTTTCTCGAATTACTGATCCCCTGCATCCATCAACATAATCACAAGATTGGTCGCTGACTTTTTCAATACTTCGTACTAAAAAAAGCGTTCACCAACGAAATAATGAGATAACAATACCAATTCGTATGGCATGTTATACACCTGTCCGTCTCCTGGTTCCGACACACTGGAAGGCTGTGAAGATGTTATCACAGTGGTCAAATTCTGGAGTACCGAAGAGAACTACCGACTTTATGTCCCCTCCAATTGTGTCTCATTTTCTTTTCTCTCTCTCTCAAGTTCAGGTTGCGAAAACAGTCAAAATGCAGCCCAAGAAACAATAAGAAGTTTCCAAATGACCCACTTAATCAAGCAAACTAAGTTAGTGCAACTGTAAGAGTAACGACAAATGTTTCACGCCCTTATTTCCTCTAATCGTTCATGAAACAGTCGCTAGGCAATGACAGGCTGTTATACTGCACTGTAACGAGTGCAAACTTAGCATGCCTTTCCTAAAATCAATAGCCAGAAACAAAACAAAAAAAAACGCTTTTAACAGTTTCAAAACATCTACGCATTTTACGAAGCGAATATCCAGGACCCCAGAACTAACTTTGGGTTTCCTATCTATCGGCTTCATACGGCAACAAAAAAATTTTTATTTTTCTGTATTTCCCGTGATTATTGATCGATTTTAAAATTTAAAAACTGTCTTAATCTACTCAGTAAGATGCATAATTTTATGTTAAAAGTTTAACACAATAAGGCAAATATTACTGTCAGAATCTGTTTATATGTCTTGAGGCGCGGCGCGCAAATATTTGCACTTCATAGATCCAGTATGTACCTGAGAATGGGGCGCTTAGTGACTTTTAACGAACTTTATGCATAATTTCAAACCTGTTTCTCGCTTACAAGCTTGTCAAGCATTAAACACATTCAGTCCTTTATAAAGTAATTGAAAGTTGTGTGTGCTACAGCTTTCTTTCTGGGTATCTTCCAATGCACTTTTGGCCACAGGCGTTTTAGAACAGGACTGTTTGGCTCTGAGCACTATGGGACTTAACTTCTGAGGTCATCAGTCCCTTGTAACTTAGAGCTACTTAAACCTAACTAACCTAAGGACATCACACACAGGATTCGAACCTGCGACCGTAGCGGTCGCGCAGTTCCAGACTGTAGCGCCTAGAACCGCTCGGCCACCTCGGCCGGCCACATTAGGGCTGTATCGTGCTACATAACAGCGGATAACATTAGGCATTCCTACCACGTTAGTCAAATAGTAATAAATTTAAAAGTTACTTCATAACAGTTAATTTCCGTTCCTAGATGAGGGGTGGGGGTGGAGGGGAGATCGAACGAATTATTTTATTTCTGTTTCTACAGAACGGTGACGGTTCGTTTCCGCGACTTAGTCCTATTCAAACTGACACGTACTTGGTCGCCACTGTAAGACCTAGAAATTCCTCCTTAACACGAACAACGTTGCAAAATTGTGAAAATCACACTTATTTGAGAAACTTTATTCTCTTCTTTCTCACACACGTAATGTTGTTTACCACTTAATACACGATACTGCAATAAACTGACTTTTCAATAGGAAATGCGTTACAACGGTCTTCTGATTAGCACTACCCCTATCGGTGTTCTATTTCGATACGACGGTCTCCAACCTGTAGTTTCATCATCTCTCTCCTTCCATACACCGTGATTTTATTGTCACCACCATTTCTAAAAAGAGGACATCTATAACGTAACCCAAGCAGATTTTTCATTACAACAATTTCTCTGACGTCTAACACCAGAAAGAAAAGTATCTGTCACATTGTGTTCCGATAAACTCAAATGGAAATTCAACAATTGCCCACCATGAATTCTTGCTAAAATAACGTCCCCGTCTGATTAAAATGTTTATCAAACAATGTCTATTAACGGCAACAATCAATGTTGCGTCGAGGATGATCCGTGAAGACACGTCACTGTCGGTTACTTCTACTGCTCCGCTTCAGCGGTGCTCGCCGGCTGCAATTAATTTATTCCAGGTCACACTACAGTACAAGACGTACCGTTCGTACAACACGCATCTAACTTGTGATTTATCTTGTCATATGGCTCGAGACGTGTCCTGCAATTCTCTGTTAAGAAAAACGTCGCTATTTGACTAAAGCTGGAAAATGCAAAATGACAATACCTATATATGTAGAGAAAGACACACTAAACCCAGACGCATTTTCCATAACGCGAATTACTAGGTGGGGGGGGGGGGGGGGGTGTACGTTGTGCCCACCCAAAAAATGGACATAATTCGTTAACTGTTGTTGACTTGTATTAACAATATAGTTTTTAAAGAGCACTGATGTGTAAGTATGGTCGGGAACCTGAAAGTATCTTAAAATACACTATTAGCAATAACCGTTTTCAATAACGTGTGATAAATAATTTAAAAAAGGTGAATTTCATTTACTGCTGTTGACTTACACGCACAATACTGTTTACAAAAAGATACTTAACGTGTAACTCATGTCCAGAACCTGAAAATATTCACTACGTCATACATTGTGGAAACCGACATGTTAAGGCTTCATTTTTTTCAGTTAAACTTATCCGAAAAAGTTAACAACATTTATGGAATCTGGTAGAATAATTAAAAAAAGGTGGGCATAAAGTAACCCGCCCCCCCCCCAACCTGTTATTGCGAGGGTCAAGCACATGTGACAAAGAAAACGCAAACGATCCTGGCGTAACATCGATTGTACGCTGCACAGAAAAGTAAGACGACTGTGTGATTACTGTCAAGAAAAAAATCGACACAAGACAAAAAAATGTAGCATTGCTACCATGACTACACCCGAAACAATATTACACAAAGCAAGCATGCACACAAAGACAATCATTGCAATAAGCTAGTGGTAACACACAAGAAATTACAGGGTGACAAAAATTTCTCTCTTCAAAGGAAAAATAATAAAGGATGGCTCTGAGCACTATGGGACTTAACTTCTGTGGTCATCAGTCCCCTAGAACTTAGAAGTACTTAAACCTAACTAACCTAGGGACATCACACACATCCATGCCCGAGGCAGGATTCGAACCTGCTACCGTAGCAGTCCCGCGGTTCCGGACTGCGCGCCTAGAACCACTACACCACCGCGGCCGGCTAATAAAGGAGCTCCCCTCAACCCGACGTGTGGTTTGGACTCCCATGTGCTTTGCTATAGGCATGGTTCTATTGGAGGTGATATGCCTCCGTCATTCTCCGATCTTTAAACTGACTTAAACAGCCATTTATAAGGGTGGGAGGGAGGGGGGGGGCAATGAAACAACACACATTAAGGCTCTATGTAATTACTGCAAGGAAACTAAATGACATAAAATATGTCCATTCATTACTACTGTTATTACTAGTATAGTCTTTCAATGTTCTCACATTGATCTCACTAGATAACTTATGAGTAAGTTCCTCATTTTTAATGTGTATCAGAAAATCACAGGGGCAGGCAACAAAAGTAGCAACGCACTTACAATTACAAGAAGTAAGAAAAGGTAAGAGAGCCGTAATTCACCTTTGATAGTACAAATTACCAGTAATTTGCTATGGCTCAGACAACAGGGGAAAAAAAAAACGAACTATGTCTCCCAGTGTAACCTTTCAAGAGGAAACTAAGACGAGTCGGAAATTCAAGTTTCTTCGCGGTGTCTCTTCGTCCACTTTCTTCTTTCTGCTTAGCGTTGCTTCCCTGTGTCCCCTTGTTATACGATGAGAGGACGTTTACCTGCTGTTGTGTTTACAGCGCTGAGGATGCATATGGAAATAAGGTGCAGGGAGGGGGAAGCTAACGTTTTACAGCAGAGCATCCGACGCTGAGGATTCTGGCGTCTACGCTTTGTTCTTACTTAAACGCCAGTTTCAGCAGGGTTGAAGATGGCAACGGCACAATCTTATTCACGACAGCATTGTGGTGCTAGCGTAATGCGTCTTACAGTCTAAAGTTAGCAGGAGGCGACAGGAAGAAGTAGTACACTTAAATAAAAGGATTAGAGGCATGACAATTGTAAGAACACTTACAACATCTTACATTCATTTTCGCAACAGTCGGTAGTCGTTCTCTTTGCGAAGCCCAGAACTACTTTAACAATTATGAAAGTTTTATAGAAAATCAGCAATGTCCGTATCTACCAGTTTAATCAATGCCATCAGCTTATATGCCTTCTTTCCTTGTTTGTCCCGTCCTGGTAAGAAATGCTATCAGCAAAAGAAGGTTAGTGGTCCAACGCTACAATCAGGACCAAATTTCGTTGACCCTCCTCCACTTAAAACTCACGTTTACAGAACAAAATCAGTTTCATAGTCGACAACGGTTAAGACACAACTGTGAAGAACAGTTTTAAAGACAGCTTATGATGAGTCACAGATGAGCTGGAAACATTCTAGGAAAGGTTAGTGAGCGTGTTCAAGGGAGTTACAGATTCTTTAATACTGTTCCAGAGTTTAGGACCTCAGGGATCGAACGATCAGAATGAGAGATTTCTGAGGAGTGTCGTTAGATTTGACCAGATAGTTACAAAGATGCTCTGTTAACTGTGGAAGAGAAGCAAATTCTTTTTCGACATACGGCGCTATAAATGTTTCCAGACGCAATGTTTTACACAGACCGTAAAATGGGCCTATTGCCTCGAATGTATATCTAGCGAAAGGCCTAGAAGAACAAGGTAATACGATCAGGACTAGTACAGAGGGATTATTCACACAAGTGAGACAGTAAATGAGCTACAATTAACAGTATAAAGCACCTTCCACGGTATACTGCATAGTACATACTAATTTAGTTAGTTGTCCCGTAGATCATGTGAACGAATCTTTTATCGAAATGATATGGAACAAATCAGCTTCAGGCTGTGTGTACATGATTAGTGACAACATCAATGAACACTTTTGTGGCCTTTTAATGCAACTACACTTATAAGGCAGGTGTCCTAATAGGCTACCAGTTTTTAAAGAAAAATTAGTCCATGGAATATGAGTTGTTCAGGAGAAATGATTTTAGGTTATATTTGAAACTTAGTTTTCTGAATGCCAGTTATTTTAAGCAATTGGGAAAATTTTGTTACTGCATTTTGAACTCTTTCCTGAGCCACTGACAGCTTTAATAATGGGAATAAACAGCCATTTTTTCCTTTAATTTTTTTGGTCTCGACATCACTATTCCTTTCAAATTGTGATGAGTTATTTAGAATGAATTTTATAACCGAATATATGTGTTGTGACGGTGCAGTTAAAATGCTTAACTCCTTGAAGTCTTACATAACGACTGGGGGTGAACACATTATTCTTACAGCACTCTTTTTTGCAATCAACAGTTCCTTTGTAAGCGATGAGTTACCAGAGAAAATTATTCCACGAGGTATCATTGAATAGAAATAGGACAAATATGCCAGGAGGTTGATTCGTTTTCATAACTAGCTGAACCTAACTGTTTGAGATACTGAATAATATGCTTCTTCCAATTTAAGTTTTCGTCAGTGTGTACACCCAAAAATTTGGGGCATCCTACTGTTTACCAACTTTTGTTCACGTGCTATATCAATTGTTGGTATGACTGTTGTACAGAACTGAATGTAGCGCGTTTAATTTAGGGAAAATCCATTTCCAATGAATCACTCAATAATTCTTTGATAAGCATCATTAACACACTGTTCTGTTGATTTCTCTTTAATGGGATTATTGTAACACGAGTATCATATGCAAAAAGCATCTTCTGTCTGTTTAATGTTACGTGAAAGGTTGTTCACGTACTCGTACATTCGAAACAGCATTGGACCCAGAACTGAACCCAGTGACGAAAATTTTCTGTCTCTCCAACAATGTTTGAATTATGCAGAACAAATTTTAGCATTCTGATTGTTAAGATGTGCGAAACACCGTGGTCCATAGAACTTGGTTTGTTCTAAGCGTAACAATCTATACGATCAACCGCACTGGAGAGTTCACAAAAAATAACTTGAGTATTTATACATATGTAAATAATATCGCGAATAGCAGCTGTTGATGAAAGTTTTCCTTTACAACGCTTACGACAGATACATCTTTGGCTGCTGAGTTACCATGTCCAAAAAAATACTTTGTATATACAAGATTGCATGGTCCAAAACTCTGCTGTTTCAGAGTAACTGACGCATTCGCAGAGACCGTGCGCTTTATGCTACAGTCCTTTCATGGTCGAAAGAGCGAAAACACTAAGCTATAAATACCCGGCCACTGCTCGTCCTTGACTAAAAGGTCCGTCTATTCTACAATTAGAAACGGAGAATGACTAGGTGAAACGTACTGGGAGAATGCAAATTAATCCTACATTCCCAAGCAAAGCCTTGTGATTTCGCTATAGAAGTCCACATTATCAAAGAAGCAACACGAAAGTAGTTTACGGCTTAGAATAAAACACAAAGGAGTCGAGAAGCTGAAAAAGCAGCCATGCACACGGATGAGAACACCTCTCCTGCAAATTATATGGCTCATTTAAGATCCAGTAAAATAAAGAGGCAACGTGCCCCGTCTTCGCTTCTGCCTTTTTCGGAAGTAGATACTGGTTCTTTTGACAAAGAAGCCCCAGCTTTTGCGAGCTCCAGCTTTGTAAAAATGCCTTCATTGTTTACATTTTCCTCTCTTTCTCTACAGGAAGACGTTACTACAAGAGCGCGATATTTCGTCTGCACGCTTGCTGCAAAAAGCTTGTTTCGCGAAGTACTGTGCTCTTTAGGATCAGTATCTGACTGTATTAGACTGAATTATTACGCAGGGAAAACTGCAAATTGCTTCCCTTGTTTATCGTCATGGTGCTTACATTTCGTACTTCGGTCAACAGTCCGATGTTTGCTACTAATGAATTCCCTTACTGTGAAGGAATTGGCAACGTGATTTTCAATATGATAATGGCAACTTGGAGGCCCTTCTAACGAGTAATAGAAAACAACTTATTCTTCAATACGTTACACGTTTCAATTATTCTGAAGCGTTTACAGTATCGACTTTTTGTTGCGGTACTCCAAAACTGCTAACATTTTTTTAGTTAACACTATTCTTCCTATTATACTGTAACATAGGTTGTTATTTCGCCACTGATTACTTCAGAATGAAGTTCGGCAAAATTTTAAAGTTCCTGTTCAGAGAAGAAAATCCCTAGCCCTAGAGACTTTGAGAAAACAGCATTCGTGCCGAAAAGTGGCTGGGCTTTTGTACAATTATTTTCGACAAATATATCCAGTATTGAAACAGTAAACTGCTATAGATAGAGTCTAGCAAAATAAGCCAGGTGCGTTCTATATTTCTAAACAACTACATATCAAACTAAACTGAAACCCTTAACGACTCTCAACCGAAACAGTTCTTCGCAACTCAACTAGATCACATTTGTTTAGGAGGAGATTTCGGAAACAATAACGGGAATTTGGTGTATTTGTTAGAGCCCCGTCCACAATAGTATTATGTGAGATTTCTCGTTGGTAATAATATAACACGATTGGGTTCTTGATAACATTCTACTATCTGTCAGTTTTGTTTATAATTTCTAATCTACTGAAGGACCAGTCAACGTACAGTACGCTTAGGCTTCCTCTATAGCATATTTTACAAAGCATAAGTTTTACTACATACTGCTGGGATTAACTTTTGCGGTAACCACGGAAAGATGGTCATAAAACATTTTTAGATTTTTAAACAGACCTAAAACACAATGAAGTACATATTAGTATGACACGATAAAATTATTACCAACCACTCGAAGGTTCTGCTTCAAAACTGCCATATCCTGTTGTTGACGTGCATTCGATCATGGTGGAAATTCTTACCAAGATACCCCACGTTGACTGACGTACGCTGATGCGCTGCTGCTTTTAACAAAATACGGCTGTTACGTAATTCTCGGGAGGGGAAGGCGAAGTATCGATAGCAGCGAAAGTAAAGCCTTTTGCAGAACTCTTGTTTTATTTTTTCTCAGATATGTTTCACAGCTACCATGGCACCACTGAAATTTCGTTTCCACCATGCGTATGCTAACACGCAAATTTTATTATACTGCCTGGTTCTGAATTTGTCTCGTTTCAATGTGAGGCTCTCGATCTCATACAGACAGCATGCAGTGTTCAAAGATATAATATACAGTTGCAAGATATTTTCAAAGTAGCATCCTTCGTAGCAAACACGGTTGCAATTTCAATAGCTCTCAATGTTATGGAAGGTAACAGCTGACTTTCTTTACACTGTCCTATGTTTCTTGGCTGCTAGTTCAGAGAGATGCGTCAAATGCTTGTAATTATTGGAGATAAGGACAAGTGAAGTGGAAGAAACAAAATATGTAGCAGTTTGTGCGCAGTGAGCTGACGTTAAAACAAATAATGTATTTTCCCTCACGTTACTGTCCGAAGTTTTATTAACTACTTAATATGCAATTACGCTCTTGTCGTGTAAATCAACGTTATTAATTGAGATTACTGCCTACAATCTAGCGCCAAACAATGATTCAGCGTGCTTATTTTTGAAGCTTTGCACACTTAATAACTTTCCGGAAATCGCCAATGCAGACAAACCAAATTTTGGTGCGTGTTCCATGCTTTCAAAACGTAAACTTTTCCAATAGGGAGTGAGATTAAAAGAGATTCTACGTAACAGTAACGAAAGAAGAAGTCTAAAAATTTGGAGTGCTGAAGCATTCATTTTCTCTTCCAAAAGCACGAGCGCACAACTTAACCAGAACGACAAGATTGCCATAAATGACATTTTCAAAAGGATGGATGAATTCAATTTCTACAAGTTGCTTTCCCTTGAATAGACTTTCTTCCCGCGTATTATCAACATAATGAACACAATTTGATATTTTATATATGATAACGATCTTGATTGCTACGAAGACTGCCTGTTTGAAAATGACTTCTTGCGACTGTAACATCATTTACATTCAGTCTTCTACGTTCGAAATACAGTTAATCATAACTTTAAGAAATTTCTCCATGTTATTAGAAAAATTACTCCGTTTACTCAACAGGCTAATTTGCAATGAAAACAGATAAACGCTGGGAAGGTTATTTTGAAAGTTTAATCATATTGTTAGACCATAAAAACACATGCTACCGTTTAAGTAAATCTACCAGTTTCAGAGGTGACGAGACGCGGAAGTGGACAGCTGAAGAGAAAGTCGAGTGCAAATGAGGTCATTCGATCGTATAACCCTTCTTCTAACTATGAACAAGTTTTTCGTGGACGTACTATGTAAGAAAGTGATGGTAGTTAATTATTTTGTTTACCGTTTCCGAACATGTATCTCTTAACGCTTTCGCACTGATCGCTTAGTGTGTTATCCGTGTATCTCACGCAACAAAGAGTTGACGTATACTGAATGAGAAACTGGAAAAGAAGGCAGTGATTTTTTTTTCAGTTGATTCCTTAGTATACTTAAACAAGCAAATAAAATTGTGGTACATAGAAATAAGTACCACTGTAACTAATGTATAAAGAAATAATGATACGAATTACGTACGAAAAATGCCCTTTGCACTGAAGAAAATTTCGATGGTCTGTGGGTTATCTGTAGCAGTATTTCTCTGTTTACAATACGTAAAATGTCTTTGCGATTGTTATTGTGCAAGTCTCCGTTTTGATCGTGTACTGTGCACTATAATCAAAAATGGGTCAAATGGCTCTGAGCACTATGGGACTTAACTTCTGAGGTCATCAGTCCCCTAGAACATAGAACTACTTAAACCTAACTAACCTAAGGACATCACACACATCCATGCCCGAGGCAGGATTCGAACCTGCGACCGTAGCGGTCGCGCGGTTCCAGACTGTAGCGCATAGGACCGCTCGGCCACCCCGGCCGGCTCACTATAAGCAATGTAAATAATGTATAACATGTGTGTGTTTCTGCATAAGAAGACTACAAAACCCGTAAGCAGTTTTTTTCCGAATTCTCCACATTAATTCAGAAAGTGTGCGTGTTTATACAATACAGTAAAGGCATCAGGACAATACAACACCTCACACATCGCAAACATCACACAAAAATACCACATATATCTAATAACGCAGCAGACAATGGTAATTATTTCCCGACACGTGCCGTACAAGAACTAAAATAAAATCGTGACTAGCAGCAGCAAAACTTATAAACAGAACCAAAGATTTAAAGTATTTAGAGGGTTACGAACTGGGCGTACAGTTTGGTGCTCCATCTGTCGCAGTTCAAATACGATAAACTTGACAGCTGTCAGTTGCTAAGAAATGATTATGTGCTAATTGCATACATAACAAAACAAACTTTAACCGTGCGTCAATGAGACGGTAGACGCATATACGAGTACAACAACAATATAGACTTCGTCATCGGTAAACACTGTATGAGAATGAGGTAGTGAGCAACGCAACGGGCGTGAGTGATGACGTCACCACTTTGCGAGACGCTTGTTGGCTACCCCGCGATCTCTAACGGCAAATGAGTTAACCCTCCACAGAGATTCGCGGCACGCCCACTTCATTTTATCTCTGCCAGCGTATCGCGATGACCTACATGGCATATGCGAAGCAGCGATCTTTGCTTACAGAACTCAAACGGCGTCAGGAATGATGACAGGCGACATATCCTCTGCGTCACGCATACACGATGGCCTACGCTCCGCGACAGTTAATATTCATTAGTGGAAAATGCCGTCACTAGTAGCTGACAACAATGAAATCGCTACGTTAACTCAGCAAGCCAGGATTTGAATAGGCTGTCGCCTCTAGTACCATTACAAAGTACATTCGTAGACCGAAAGTATTTGTTGCAATTGTGCAGCTGTTTAACCGTTTCATATTTATCACTGCAAGCTGGTTCTGGAAGGCTAAATACTTCCCATTCGCGGAATGAAATGTGTGTCTTCGTCAACTTCAGCTAATGTGATCGACATACGACGCACTTATTCTAAGATTGGATGTGTGTCGTTGCGTTCATAAAACGTAACAGTGTGTCAGAGTTTGTAAATAAAATGAGTCACGGAAATGAAGACAATTGCAAAATTGTGCATCTTATTCTCCTGCAAATACAGTTAAGAACAGGAAACAACGGTTCTCTGTAAATTATCGAAACGTTCGCAACATTTGGAGCGTTACTGTAAATCGAATTAAAGCATATTAGTGCAAGAGAAGTATGTTATAAATGAAACTAAGACCATTAGGAGCGTGAGAAATGGTTGCTTTCAACACGTTGGCAAGTGAAAGCCAAAATATTAACAGTAATTTAGATGAGGTATCGTGTGACACTTTCGCATTTCTGCTTGTTGTAATGAACAAATGACGGAACACGACTGATACGAGCGTCGCGGCTGTTGTCACTTACCTCGTCAGTGCGCCAGCTACACAGAACGAAGGCTGCTGACACGCCAGCATAAGACATCACAGAACTCGACGACGGTGGTGAAAAAAAGTCAACTGAAAGAACCGCCTGTCCAAGAGGAGGACTCCACAATTTGGCAGACGTTTTCGGCGACCACTTGAGTGTTCACTGTACTGGCGCCACTGGCTGACACGTGCTTTTCGCGCGCCCTCGCCCTTCGCCACCTAAGATCAATGTACACGTTTGGCGCGCTGCGCTGCTGTCTACAGTCGTGGCGCGAGCTTCACTAGGAATTTCGCAACTGGCCTGACGGGCGCAGTCGTCGGAAGGCTGCGAGAGAGTGCGCGCCGAGCCACGCGCGCCCCTCCACACACACACACACACACACACACACACACACACACACACTGCCGCCGCCGCCGCCTCGTGCGCGCTACTACGAAAAAGAGAAGAGGATTGCATAAACAAAAGAAAGGCGCTATGGAGCGTGCGCCAAGCTAGCGCCCGCCTGCTCCTCTCGGTTCCTCGTTTTTCCTTCCTCCGTTCTTCGTCGACGTCTCCCCACCTCTCTCCTACTCTCCTCGAAGGCTGACGACGACGATGCCGCCGCCGCTCCCCCCTCTCTCTCGCCACGCGCGGGGTCCCTGCGCCGCCGCCTGGCGAGGTCATGGAACCGGCCAATGGTGGGGCGCCTCACGCGAAATTCCGCGAGTGTGTGAGTGCGCGCGGCCGCGTGTGTGTGACCTCGATGTGTCCTCTGCCGGTATTAGAGCTGGCGCGCGCGCGCTCGGGGTTTCACCTGGCCTGTACAGCTGCGGGTCGATGAACTGCTCGCTAGCGGCGGCGGCGGCGGCGGCTTCGGGCAACCCGCGGGCCTGTGAGGCAGTCGGCCCTCGCTGGATGGCTCCCTCCCCTCCACCGCCCCCACTCCCGCCTGTAGACAAACGCCAAGTGGGGCGAGAGGCCCCTGCTAGGCAGCACGCGCTAGTCTGCCGAAATCGTACCCGCACCGAGGTCTACCAGAAGGGAGGATGCCTGCAGTCTTCCGGTTTCTACGGCGATTTAGTAATTACTACAATACCGTTAAGGAAACCCCGTTCTGCACAGGGTGTCCCTGGAAGAATGGTCAGTATTCAGGAATGTGAAAGGAAACATCAGTTGATAAAAAAAAAAATCGTATTGACAAACACACTATTCCGAATGGTTTCCCAGATAGAACACAATGTACATTGTCGGAAGTTCCATGCGGCTTTTCGCGGATGATGCTGTAGTATACAGAGAAGTTGCAGCATTAGAAAATTGTAGCGAAATGCAGGAAGATCTTCAGCGGATAGGCACTTGGTGCAGGGGGTGGCAACTGACCCTTAACATAGACAAATGTAATGTATTGCGGATACATAGAAAGAAGGATCCTTTATTGTATGATTCTATGATAGCGGAACAAACACTGGTAGCAGTTACTTCTGTAAAATATCTGGTAGTATGCGTGCGGAACGATTTGAAGTGGAATGATCATATAAAATGTATTGTTGGTAAGGCGTGTGCCAGGGTGAGATTCATTGGGAGAGTCCTTAGAAAATGTAGTCCATCAACAGAGGCGGTGGGTTACAAAACACTCGTTCGACCTATACTTGAGTACTGCTCATCAGTGTGGGATCTGTACCAGGTCGGGTTGACGGAGGAGATAGAGAAGATCCAAAGAAGAGCGGCGCGTTTCGTCACAGGGTTATTTGGTAAGCGTGATAGCGTTACGGAGATGTTTAAAAAACTCAAGTGGCAGACTCTGCAAGAGAGGCGCTCTGCATCGCGGTGTAGCTTGCTGTCCAGGTTTCGAGAGGGTGCGCTTCTGGATGAGGTATCGAATATATTGCTTCCCCCTACTTATACCTCCCGAGGAGATCACAAATGTAAAATTAGAGAGATCTGAGCGCGCACGGAGGCTTTCCGGCAGTCGTTCTTCCCGCGAACCATACGCGACTGGAACAGGAAAGGGAGGTAATGACAGTGGCACGTAAAGTGCCCTCCGCCACACACCGTTGGGTGGCTTGCAATAGATGTAGATGTAATTTATTTTCTGTATTATCCAATACATTGTCAGGTTTACAAACGTGCATATGTACAAATCAGTAAACATTACAACATGCGTTTTACAAAGTATCTATGACAAAACCTGTTAAAATACATATTCACCTCTAAGCATTAGCAGGACTGCGGTGCACCATTTCGACAATGTGTTTCTGTTCCTGCGCATGTTTAACGACATATTCACATTCAGAAGAAAAATTGAAACTTGGAAGAATACCTCTTTCACGTAATGTGCTGAGAACTCTGGCAAACTATCTACGTTCAGCAATTCGATGTGTCTGAGAGCACGGTGGTACTCTTCGACAGCAGCAGGCGTACCAACACCGCGGAAGCCATAAACATACACAACCTCTGTATAGTCTTCATGAGTGCAGATGTGCAGCATTTTAGCCAGCGCTTCTTGCAAAACCAGTCAAACGATGCTTCCCTCAAATACACTCCCAATCCCCTCGCACATTCTGAACGTGTAGTTCACGAACATTGTTGAAATGTTTCAGTGTCGTCCTACTACCAGCATTAAGGCGACTTTCTGAACGTGCATCACGAATGTGTTAAAAACGTACTTTTCAGTTTATACTACGTAAAATGCGTGTTGACTCATCTCCGAGTAATTAGTGCAACCTACGGCCTTCTGGATGTACTGAATCACGGAACATGAACAACAACGCGCATTAAATGTGTTCCATCTTTGATATCACTGCGTACAGTGCATATGACCATTTGATGTTTTATGCTTCAGATGAGCATTCCTGTCATTTCCAAGAATATTGGTCATTCTTCCTGGGACATCCTATATCGTGTTTTAGTAGCTGCCCACTGATAAAAAGTTAGAAATACAATCAGTAAACACATGCAATGACTTCTCTAAACATCGTTGTGCCCGTGTTAAATAAAGGAAAGGCAAAAGCGATGAGAACAAGCAGGAAGGAAGCACCAGTTGACATATTCTTAGACGGAAAAAAGATGGAACAAGTAAATCCTTTCTGCAACTGGAAACCTTAATGAGCTGGAACCGAAGCTGTACAGAAGAAATAATGAGTAGTACATTAATGGGAAAGAGAGGTTTTGAAAAGAAGCAGGTAATAAGGGCTAGAAGAATTCTTATGGAGCTGAAGAAAAGATTAGCTGAAAGTGTACGTTTGGAGGATAGTGTAAATCAGGTAAAGTTGAAAAGAAAAAAAGGAACATATTTAGAAAGTTTTGAAATGTGGCTATGGAGAAGTATGCTTAAGGTGAATTGGACTGTCGGACTTAAATCTGGGGAATAGGGAAGATAGAAGATTATTGAACGGGATCGGAAAGAAGAAAACATCTTGGCTGGGACATAATACTGCATACGAACTGTCTGCAAGAAACAATTAGAGAGGAAAAAGAGGAAGAAAAAAGAGGAAGAGGTAGAAGAGAATTGGAATGGTTGGTTGGTTGGTTTGGGGGAGGGGACCAAACAGCGAGGTCATCGGTCCCTGAATATGATGAGAACGAACATATCAAGAGATGAAGGGATATTATCAGGACAGGACACGGTGGAGTGCCTCTCGAGGAAACCCATTATATGGGAGACGCACTAAAGAAAAAGAAAAATCTAGGAAGGAGCAGTTTTTCTTCTAATTTATTTGATTAAATTTAGGCGGCACGAAGAATAACACTAAGCAATATAGTGACAGTTTAGTTAATACAGAACATAAATTAAGTTCTCACGATTTTATAGTCTTATGTTAATAATGTATTCCATGACTCGTTGCACTCCCTTGAAAGATCTCTCTCTTGACGGGAAGTAAGAACACAATGAATGAATGTTTCAATGAAACGTAAATTACGCGTCGAATTAATTAACGACTAACTAGACTTTGCAGCTGGATGCTGTTACATCTACATCCATACCGGGAAGTGCATGGCAGAGGGTACCTCCTAATATATCAGTTATAAGGACTTATCGCCCTTCAATTCACGTATGGAACGCGGGAAAAATGACTTTAAAATGCCTGTGAGCGCGCTATAATTCACCCAATCTTGTCTTCACGATGCCTACAGGAGTGACACGTAGGTAAACGCCTGGAATGCATTCTGCGGACCAGTGAATATTCCATCTAAGAACTGTCACGGAACCAAACACTCGGCGAAATGATACGTCGGAAAAAGAAATGCTAATATCGGGGATATACAGCACAACGTGTACATGCGAAAAGTCTATTCCGAGTGATTGGATGGTGCGTCAGCACCGTGACCACCGAACACAAACGGTACTGAAGGTTGGGACAGGTGGAGAAACCAGCCGTGCAAGAACACGTGCTGTGAGAGACCGGCAGCGAAGAATCACGGACGTTAGCGTGTCAGGTACATATAATCTCAGTGTCAGGTGTATATAATGCTCGGTCACAGTATTGACTCTAGTGCCCCACCAGCAATGGAGCGTGAACCTTTTACGGTTCTAGCCACTCGTGGTGGTGAATCATCAGGAAAGTCAAATAAACGTCGGACGAACAGCTCGAGACAGACGCTAACAGACAATACGGTTTCAAGTGGCCACGAAAGCCGCCTCAACAGTTCTGTGCCATAGATCGTGTTCAAAGACGTACTCCAATATTTAACAAATTCCCTAAACGCTCCTGGGAGCAAACTTGGAAAGAGGTTAGCGGTCTCGCCACGATTAAATGCGCGCTGCACTCTAACCTTCCTTCTTGAAAGGAGTAGATTGTTCGAATTGCATAACAGAACGGAAGTCGCTAAATCAACACAAATAAGCTAAACAGTAACATTTGAACACAGCGACATCTAGGTCATTACAGCAAGAGTTATAGGCAATCTGCGGTTTGGGGGGTCCCACAATCTGCCTGAAGTTAATCAGGAATTCAGAGGAAACCGAAATGACAATGGCTAAACCCCGTCCCTCCCTCCCGCATTAGAGTCTTCTGTGACCCCCTCGTGGCCTGGAAAAGAAACACAGTCGTACGTCATATTTTCTGCACGACACAATGAATCGGCCATACACGTAATTGAAAAAATCCGTCACCTAGAAGATGAGTGAAGCTAGCGATACATAACTTACAAATAATGCTTGCGGAATGCACACGAGGTGAATAAATAAACGCAAAACTCTGAGTACATGGTCGAGTCTTACAGAAATGCTGTTTTGGAACATATAGAACTGAAATGATCATCCGAATCTAAAATTTGAGGAACTTTATTTAAAGTATTTTTCCACAAATGACATCCCATCTTCGATCGCCTTGTCTTAGTGGGAGCAACTAAGCCTGAAAAACTTTGTGGTTCTTCGAATTTTAGAATGACGCACGGGAATTCTCTCTCCTTTTTTCTGTGGGTCATTGCGTTGACTTTCGTGTTTTTGCGACTGTCCATTATACTTTTATAATGTGCTCTGGTACAGATTTTCTATTCGTTATACTGCAAACAGAAGTTCACATTTACAGAGTTCCATGTCTACAGCTAATTCGATGAACATAGTGGGACCACAGAACTGAAATACTTCCGGAGAGCTGCAGTCTGTACAAGCGTTTAGGTGTGTGTGGCCATTTCTTCGGATACACGGGGCAATAATTTCTAATCGCTTAGCTAAAAGTGTTTCGTCAAATTTCTCGTAGGAAATGTGACGCCAGCTCACTCCTTCTCGCTTCGTGGAAACGACTCGCGTCCTGACCAGCAAATGACTGAGCACAGGAGAAACACGTCACACCGCCCACGTGTATCTCACTTCGTAAGGCAGCTCAAATGAATTGCTTACGCCAAATCTTTCCGAATTAATAACTGCATTCTCCTCATAACATCAATAATGAGATCGAATTGCACTTCAGCAGGAGTGCAATGCATTATCCATCGTCTGTTTCCCTATATACTTTTTTAGTGATTTTGATCCGCTTGTGTATTTTGAGAGCATACGTTATGAAAACGGTGGCCATCAAGCATTTCCCTGCAGACCATAATACTGAGGGGCAAAAGAACAACAGGTTAATTCCGGCGGTCATGTTGTCGGCATAAAAATGTTTGCACACGGAACTTTACCAGCTGCCTGTTTACATCCGCTGCAAGCAGAGTAGGCTATTTACCAAATGAAGGAGAACACCGCAAGTGAATGGTATGTCACAGCGAGATATGTTGTGGTACTACAAATGTAACAGTCATACAATTGGCCCACAGTGCAATACAACGGCACAGTTCACGTATAATTGTGCCTCATCCCTCCATGCCCGACCAGTACAGGATACAACCTTAACGAACATTAGGTTGGACGCAGATCAGCGTTCCATGTCTCAGTGAGTGTACACTCTAACGAGATTTATTTCTGGCTGCATGGACCTGTTTGAAACGATCTGTTGCATATTTTCAGTGAATATCGGCAGGAAAACGGTTTACAGGTGAGACCAGTTCCATTCCTACCAATGAGGAAAAATAACCGCCAGTGTGTAGTTACAAACTTTCACCGTCTTCTTCAGGAATGGCTGAAGTCTGTGATTATAAATGAAATGACTGTGACTTAGAATATTTTGTTACTGTAATACTCCAGTTATCCTGACTATTGTGGTCCATTGTTTTCCCAGATAAATCCATGTGGAAGCCTGAACGAAATTGAGATTTACATCTTAGGGAGTCATGGTATTTGCGGCTTCTATATGTAAAAATAAATAAATAAAATAAAAAACTGGAACTGGGCTACAATCTCTGAATTCTGTAAGGTGTATAATAATTATGTATGATTATGCAGAAAATTACGTAAAGACTTGTTATAGGTCTACCTGAACATTTTAGACACTTGGACACGTTAAGCCACAATATTCGGAAGCAACAGCAGTCCAACAAGGATGCCTGTGACGAACGCAGTTTGTGCGGCAGCAGTCAGCACTTTGACAGATCAACGACCGAACAGATGGGCAATGCTTCCAAAGAGAACGACGACAGTGCAGTTCGCACATCAGCGGCCAATGTTCCAGGAACTGTCATCATACTGAACGCACGTGTGTGACGTATCTGGTGATGCGGAGGACGACGACAGGACAATGCCCTGTCACGCCAGCACAGAGGTAAAACAAGGAAAGCCGGCACGTGAGTCGACATTGGTCACGTTTCTGCCCAACGTGAGAAGCAAACATCAACAACCGAAGAGCCAGTTGCCCCTAGATTCTTCGCGACGTTGGCGAAAACACCTAATAAATACCTCCGACAAACGGGCATGAGGGGAGAAAGAAGCGACGGACGGACCGATTGTTAGTCAGCTGCATCGACTTAGAAGCTACGCCGCTCGACAGAAGATGTCGGTACCGCTCCAACAGGTCAACGCAGAAAATGCTATCCCGGATGTCACCAGAAAGAAGTTCGTGTGGTACTTACCCAGGTGGCTGGTGAGAAAGGGACTGCTGCCTCACCAACTGAGTCACCTGTGAACCTAGAGATTAGTGAATTCCGCTAGAAGACGCCGAACCTGAGGGTGGCTGGTTCGATTCCGAGAAGGAGCACTCCGCGCCACGCCGTATCCGCTTGTTAATAACGCAACGAGCGAACTCACAAGAAGAAGGCCGCGCCGCCACCGCAGTGGGTGGCGGGTACGGTACTAAATGGAAGAATACACCTCCTGGAGCTCCGCTGCAACACGAGCCGCCGCCTCATCAGCGCCCATTGGAATCTGCACGCTACGACTCCGCGCCACGCCGCTACCACGAGGAACTGAGCCAAGTTAAAACACAATGAGGAGATAGAGAAGATCCAAAGAAGAGCGGTGCGTTTCGTCACGGGGTTATTTGGTAAGCGTGATAGCGTTACGGAGATGTTTAGCAAACTCAAGTGGCAGACTCTGCAAGAGAGGCGCTCTGCATCGCGGTGTAGCTTGCTGTCCGGGTTTGGAGAGGGTGCGCTTCTGGATGAGGTATCGAATATATTGCTTCCCCCTACTTATACCTCTCCAAGAGCTCACGAATGTAAAATTAGAGAGATTCGAGCGCGCACGGAGGCTTTCCGGCAGTCGTTCTTCCCGCGAACCATACGCGACTGGAACAGGAAAGGGAGGTAATGACAGTGGCACGTAAAGTGCCCTCTGCCACACACCGTTGGGTGGCTTGCGGTGTATAAACAAACAGGTTAATACATTCTACATCTACATTTAAAGAGCCGTATGTTGCAATAAATGAATGACATTGGTAGCATCAATGTGTCACTCACACCTCACCCACTGAGCCAAGGAAAGGACCCATTCCAACACCCACAAAGTGTCGCTTTCCCTCCCACCATCCCTGGCGAGATAATGACTTTTGCTCACCTCCGTCAGTGACGCGTGTCACAAAACCTCGACCCGCTAAAACTATGTAGCAGACTTTTATGAAGTATGCTAAATATTTCTGCACTGTATAGAGAATCATGATTTGGCTCACATTACCAGAGAAATCAAGGAGTTATGCGAGTGGAATTTGTCAACTTTATATACCCTGCGTTTTGAATAATTTACAATCAAGTACTAAACTCAACAGATGACACATCGAGTACGGCGGTTTCACCGAAGGTGCGAATCGTTTCGGACTTCAAGTCTTACAATCACATTTAAAAGAATAAAAAATAAAAATCCCATTCCGTAGCGCAAGCTCCTCGAATTCTGATCCGTCGTAGAGCCTCTGTTTTTTTATCAGCCAAACAGTTGGCAAGCTATTCGCGGGGCAGAGGAGAAATATTTGGGATGGGTAACTGAGAAGGTGCTGTACGTATTTCACGTCTGCTTCTGCGTGTTATTTTATTTTTGCTTTCTGTATTTTACATTGCGAGGGCTGTGAGGAGGGTCAGACTTGGTTTCTGTAGGTACCTTATGGCGAGATCTGAAATCTATTATATTAGGTCTACAACTTTAATTCCGCCGTTTTGCAATAGATGGAAGCAGCAGCAGCAGCAGCAGCACGTGGTGGTGCAGGTGGTATTGTGTAAGTCTCATGCAACAAGATTAGGCATTCGTAAACATAACGGCATCAAAATATTTGTCGATCTGTGATTGCATCATTAAGTTATTCTCGATTGAATATGTCTGCGTATGAGCCCAGTGCTCGTCATCTGCGGGAAGTTTTGATTTTCTGTTTTAAGGTGAATAAATCTGCGGCTGGGGCGCATAGAAAGTTGGGTAACATCTATGCTATGGCACCTAGTAGTGAAAGGACGTGCATAAAATGGTTTCAGCGCTTCAAGAACCGTGATTTTGACGTGAAAGACGGGCATGGCGGTGGAAGAGATAACGTTTTCGAAGCTACAGAAACCGACGGAAGCAATCACAGGAGATAGTTATCGAAAGCAACTGATGCGTCTGAGCAGAGCACTGAAAGACGAACGACCACAATACAGCGACAGACATGAAAAGGTGATCTTTCAGCATAACAGTTTTTGATCCCATGTCGCAAAATACTTGGAAACACACACACACACACACACACACACACACACACACACACACACACACTTGGAAACGTTTAAATGGGAGATCCTACCCTATCCCCTGTATTCTCAGAGATTGCTCCCTCTGGCGCCCACTTTTCTCGATCAATGGGCACACACACCCTGGCTGACCAGCACCTCCGATCATATGAATACGTGCAAAAATTGGATTGATGCAAGGCTCTTCTGAGAAGACGCCCAGTTCTTCCGTCTGACGATTCGCATGCTGCCCCAAAGATGGAGTGAACATTGAAGGTAGGGTAATCTTCCATTAAAGAATTGTAGGTTTTCGTTATGTCTTCTTGGTTAGCAAGCTTGATTATTCCAAGAATCGTATAAAAAACTTCAACAATATACATTTCACTGTTGCTGCCGTCTGAAATGATCAGTGTGTAGACTGCGACTGAACATGTAGAAACCATCGAACTGGGCTTTGGATTGGTTCTTCATCCACCCTGTTCACCAGAATTAGCCCCAGTGACTTCTTCCTGTTCCTGCCCTGAAACTGTGGCTTGCTGGGAAGAACTTTCCATCAAATGAGGAAGTGACAGTTGCATTCAACAAATATTTTGCAGAGTTTGAAACAACCTACCTTTCCGATGAGATGAAAGAGTGGAGGATCGCTAGCCCAGGTGTATGTCCCTCAAAGAAAACTACGTCGAGAAGCAAGCTTTTTTTTTTTTTTTTTTTTTTTTTTACCAGACTTGTCAAAGCATCCTCGTACATTGGATGCTTACGTGCAGGTGTGACAGCGGACGGTGCGCCGAGCGCTGGTGAGGGAGCGAGAGCAGAAAGGCTTTGGTGCTTTATCGTTCGCCAGCTCCGCTGTGCAGGCCGATAGAACACGTGCTCGCTTCCACGCGCCCAGGCCGCTGCACAAATCCGCTCTGACCCGTGGGTTCATCGTCCACGTCCGCGTCGCCAGCTGCGCCAAGACGTCCGCTCGCGAACTGCGACACTTGCAAACACTGGCTGGGTCGCTGCACTCTCGCCTCGCTTTCGTTTGAAGTATGCGTCGTGGCGATAAGCAGAATCCGGCTCGCAGCCAAAATTTGTGTCTGCTAAAATAGTTCAAATGGCTCTGAGCACTATGAGACTCAACTGCTGAGGTCATTAGTCCCCTAGAACTTAGAACTAGTTAAACCTAACTAACCTAAGGACATCACAAACAGGATTCGAACCTGCGACCGTAGCGGTCTTGCGGTTCCAGACTGCAGCGCCTTTAACCGCACGGCCACTTCGGCCGGCTGTGTCTGCTAGAAACGCGAGTGCATTGCGAAGCTTGGAGTGGGAAGATCACGCGAATATGTATTACTTTTTACACTTTCAATAATCATGAGAGAACCTACCAAGCGAATGGATTTGCAACCTTCTCAGGTTGAAAACACTATGACGAATATTACGCTTACTAGCATGGGCGTCCGCAGAAACGTACAGATGACGAAGTTTCTAAAATTGACATTTTCAGGGTTCCGTACGTCAGTCGATAGAAACGAAATCCTTAGAGGATCACTTTGTTGTCTGTCCGTCAAGATCCCTTTTTCTCAAGAACGGGTAGAGTTATCTAGTTGAAATGTATGTCACATACTGAGGTCCAGTGTACATTGGTGGCGTGAAAATTTTATGCTGCTAAGTGAATGCAATCGAAAGATACGGCCGTCTGTAAACATTCCTACTACTCAGGAAAGGGGCCGCGCGGGATTAGCCGAGCGGACTCGGCCGCTTACGTAAGCTGGTCCCGGCGAAGGTTCGAGTCCTCCCTCGTGTGTGTGTGTGTGTGTGTGTGTGTGTGTGTGTGTGTGTGTGTGTGTGTGTGTGTCTTTAGGATAATTTAGGTTAACTAGTGTGTAAGCTTAGGGACTGATGACCTTAGCAGTTAAGTCCCATAAGATTTCATTCACACACACACACACACACACACACACACACACACACACACACACACACACGTTTTCAGGAACGTGTGCAAGTAACATGTTAACGTTAATGTGAATTGCTATTTTCTACGGTCCTTTGCCGGTGTAAACAATTTAATCTATCAGTCACTGCAATTAAGCCGGCCGGTGTGACCGAGCGGTTCTAGGCGCTTCAGTCCGGAACCGCGGGACCGCTACGGTCGCAGGTTCGAATCCTGCCTCGGGCATGGATGTATGTGATGTCCTTATGTTAGATAGGTTTAAGTAGTTCTAAGTTCTAGGGGATTGATGACCACAGAAGTTAAGTCCCATAGTGCTCAGAGCCATTTGAACTGCAGTTTAACGAGACGGTCATGTAAATCACTTCCGATACTCCCAAACTCACTAACCAAAACCTATAGATAAACTAGCTGTGTACAGGGTGCCCGAGAAGGACCCTAACCATTTCTGCGACAACGCTAATTTTTGTCTCATTGCTGCAGGTAATCTGATAGATGTTGACCATAGGACAAACAATCAGCGTCGTAAGTTGGAGACTCTATGGAGTGTCCTTTGCTGAGGTTCAAGAATGGTTTCGTCCAATTTAATGTACACAAGCCTCGTGGAGAACGAGCATTAGAGATTTGGTCAACAAGTTCCAACGGACTGGGTATGTGCGACAAACGTTCTGGGCGGCCGTCGAAGTAGTAGGAAACTGAGGACCATATAACAGGCTGTCGACCTGAGTCCAGAGATGTCGCCACATCATCTCAGCCGGTAACAATGCATCCCCAAAGTCCACTGTGTTGCATACCTTGCGCTTCGTGCTGAAGATACAGGCTCTTCGCACTGAGGTGCTCCATCATCTTGAACCTGAGGACTTCGCGGCACACATGGCCATTCGACACGACTTAACTGAGGCAGTAAACTGAACATTTGTTGCCACACGCCCCGTTCAGTGATTAGGCTAACTCCCATATCTGTGGCCCCGTCAATCGCCACAACGGAAGGATGTGTGTTGACGAACCACACATCACCGAGGAATTGTAACTTAACAATCCAGAGGAATGTGCGGTTGGGCCTTACCTAACGGCGCATTTAAGGTCCATTCATTTTCGCTGAAGCAACAATCACGTAAGGGAATGTTTGAGCAATGCCTGCAACCCCAACTGTTTGCCGACAGCATTCTGAATTCGGTGTGTTTCAGTAGGACGAGGCCTTACCGCACTTTGCGTACGTCATGCGCAATTACCTCAACGAGACGTTCCTAGAGCGCTGTTGGATGAGACTGACCACGGTTCTGGGCAGTGGGCAGCGCGCAGCACCTTTGGACTTCTTTGCATGAGGTCACATCACGAGTCAGGTGTAAAAGGTGAAGATACAGGATCTCCAGCATCTACGTTAACGAATTTCGGTAGCGGCGCGTACAATAATCTCAGTAATGGCGCAACGTGTGTTCACCGAGGAGAGATGACAACTCTGTTTGGATATGGAGAGCAGTCATGTCGAACAGCAGTGATTTCACTGCATTATGGTGTCATCTTCATTTTATATTCATATTTCATGTTGTAAACATTGCATTCGAATGAAAGTGTTCCGTCCCAGAAATGCTTAGGAGTTTCTCGTGTACGCTGTACGTATTGGGCCTTGTGATCTAGCAGTAATGTGCGTTCCTAAAAACCGAGAGGTCGTGGGATTGAATCTCGATCGGACCACGGATTTTCCAGTATTCGTTTTGACCTAGTCTTCACCTCTCAAAGATATGAAGAGTCGCCAGGAACACCGCGTGGTTCGGATTCTACGTTGGGATAACTGGAGTGGGTTGGGGACACGCAAATCGTTGAAATGGCGTCCAATAGAAAGAACTTCACCAGGCCATTGAGCCATACGAAATCATCACCATCCATATACATGATGGACTTTGTACGGTCCGGGTTTTTAAACGCTAGTGACAACAGATCACCAGAATATAGTTCTTTTTTATTTTTTATTTTTTTTAATAGAAACTTGAACTGTTTCGAGACATTTCACGCCGCAAGAACTAAATTTCATAGGCGATACGACGAACTTATTGTATTCGGGAAAACCGACAGTTATCCACTCACTTCTAGACGTGTGTGAGTGTATGTGAAGTCTGCAATGAATAGAAATTCTGTACCCGAAATTCTAGACGGTGGGAGAGGGGAGGGCGGCGGCAATTACACTCACTTCATCCCCTTGCGGGTACCATAACTGTTACTGAAGTGAAGTACTTCCGAACTGCTTATAGCACCGAATACTCACAACAGAACAGAGGTTGTTCAAAAAGTCTAGAGCAACCTTTTGCTACAGCCGTAATTGGGCGTAAATCATAAAGTACACCGTGTGTTTACACACTGACGTCATCAACTATCATGTGACTACTAGTTTAAATCGAAAAGTTTCCAATTCTGTACAGGAGTTTTTCCCAGTAGTTGGAAACTTTTCTCTGTGAAGTGTTATTTAGTTGTATATTCTCACACTGTTTTCGAGTTTGATCAATTTTTACTTCTTTTGTTTATAAATTTTCTAATCTGTGTACTTAATAGTTCCATGGCCAAGTAGCCTGGGCTCGCGTGGTCCCACAGAACCTCACAAAAAAATAAATAAATAACGCTACGAGATACTGGAAGGCGTTCAGAAAGCGCTGCGTCAGTGTCTCGGGCAGCCGGGATGGACTTCAACCAGAAAGGAAATTCAAACTTACAGAACGCCTGGAAAATCGTGTGCAAAGAAAGGTAGGATATGTTCAAAAGTGACAGAAAAGTCAGGAGATTAATACGATGTGCACGATCTTTCTGAAAGATAAAAACCGATATTCTTGACGGGGCTTTCTCAATTGTAGAGCGGAAGAAGTAACCTGCTCGGTCACAGCTATCGTGTTAATCGATTAAGTTGGCCTCAGTGTAAGGTCACGGGGTCGGCAAATAGTCGCTCCCTATCATGCCTCGCCAAACATTTTATTAGTGCCGCGAACTGAAAATCGAGGTAGCACGCAGTAAAATTCAGGAGTGTCGCATTCGTATCATCATCAGATTTTTTGTCCTCTTTCGAGCTTTCATTATGTGGGAGGGCGCCGCGCGGAGTGTGTGTGTGTGTGTGTGTGTGTGTGTGTGTGTGTGTTTTCTTAGCGTAAGTTAGGTTAAGTTAGTTTAAGTAGTGTGTAAGTCTAGGGACAGATGACCTGAGCAGTTTGGTCACTTAGGAATTCACACACACATTTGAACGTGTGGGAAGGCAGTGAGACTGACGATCTTCAAACAGACAGAATGAGCTCGAGTGGAAGGCTAGAGCTTAATAGCTCGTCGACACTGGGATCGTTAGTGATTGAGCAGATGTTCACTAGGACAAGGAAATGGGGAATAAAGCGGCAGCAGCCTTTTTAAGGAACTGCCGTGGAAGTCGCTCAACGATTTACAGAAAACACAAAGCCTAAATGTGGACAACTGAACGGAGATTTGAACGCCCTTCTTCTGTCATTTAAGTCTATTGTCTTAACCATTGCGTCATCACGCTTAATAATCGACTGGAGAACGTACTTAATTCAGATATTCCTTCTCTACGAGGTATAGCAGTTCGAAGCTTCCATTACGCCGCAACTTTTAGAAAGGATGTAATTTCACTAGCTGAAATTATGGATGGGACAGGCAGATATGCTACCTACTCAACGCATATACTTAATATACATTTTACTACTACAACTGCTTACAAAGCGTAAATTATTTCGCCGCGTGGGATTAGCCGAGCATGGACAGTCATGGACTGTGCGGCTGGTCCCGGCGGAGGTTCGAGTCCTCCCTCGGGCATGGGTGTGTGTGTGTGCTTGTCCGTAAGATAATTTAGATTAAGTAGTGTGCGAGCTTAGGGACTGATGACCTTAGCAGTTAAGTCCCATAAGATTTCACACACATTTTTTACGTAAATTATTTCGACAGAAACGCTATCGAAGTTGCTCCTATTTGAACATGGTGGGTCAGATAGACTGGGTCTCCTTTTTATGTTTCCTTCGTCTACGCTGACAGCATGCTCTCGAAATAATAAATCAGGTTAGACTACGACAGGACTTCATCTTGCTTCTTCTAAACGCTACTCCTATTCCGAATGCCTTTAACGATCGGAGAAAATACAGTTATCGCTGTATTCGCATACGCGTCGTAGAGAATCGGGTGAAACTTCCAATACACCTCAACTTGGCTTTTTTTCCGGATACAAAAAGTAAGTTTATAATTTGATGTCTACTGATAACTAAGCCACTAGAAAATTGGAAATTTGTGGTAAGGTCTTATGGAACCGAACTGCTAACGTCATCGGTCCCTAAGCTTACACACTACTTACTCTAATTTAAAATAACTTACGCTAAGGACAACACACACACACTTGACTCGAACCTCCGACGAGGGGAGTCGTGCGAAACGTGACAAGGCGCCTATGACTGCTCGGCTATCCCGCGCGGCTAAGCCACTAGAGACCTGAAGTCTATGCTTGATGTACTCCGCTGCTGCAACTACAAAGGCAAGTGTTACTGTAACGTATGTAGTTTGAATCTACAAATTTTGAAATCTCAGAACTCCCAGCAATACAAGACTTTCCCCAAGTAGTTCATAAGGAGAAACAAGATAAAGGCGTTGACACCAGTTTGTCTGCAGTACCTCCTTGACAATATTTTCACCTGACAGTGCATATCGATCTCTCCTAAGGAATTATTTTAGCTGTGCAATGCAAAATGCAAAAATTTACTAGTAGAAAATCTGGCACATTTGTCTACTTATACAGTTACGCACTTCACTGAACATATGAAGCTACTCGCAAGCATGACTCAACGACGCCACATTAATACAAGAGGCTAACAATATACAGAATATGTGGCTGTAAGACCTCAATACGTCTGTTCCAAGACATCGCTGGTAGAACGTTTTAGTTCATTTATGATATGAGGAAATCGCAGTCGGTTTCCAAAAACGACTGCACTACTACATGGAGTTAGTTCTCCAGTATGTACAAATGAAAACGGAAAATTACTGTTTAACGTTCTTCGTCGACTACTAGATCATTAGGACAGGAGCTTATCCTCAATTTGGGAAAGGGATAACCTCTTGAGAGAGAGAGAGAGAGAGAGAGAGAGAGAGAGAGAGAGAGAGAGAGAGAGAGAGAGAGCACATTAATCTCAATAACACTAATCGAGTTAAAATATATAGAGTGGAAAAAATGTTGTCATAAAACATTAGATAAAAACGCAAAACAACAGGTGAGAAGGACGAAACGCATAATTTTAAAACTCATATCTTATGATGCTTTGTCGACGCTCTTCTTTGGTTCTCTGTCTAGCGTTTTCTACTAAGTATACCGGATGTCGGGACATCACTGCGAAGTTAAACCAGGATATCCGGACGGCGCTCTGAACAGCCTCTCCTTTCAAATACGGGTTAATGACGTAATCGCAGCTTCGTCTACTTCAGTTTAGTAGAAGCGATGGTAGAGGGTTTCTAAGCAGTTTCGCGATTTCTTGCGGGCGTGTAGTCATTAGAAAATGTCAGAGATATGTTTAAACTAGTGCACTTCGCATGTCGAGAACGATAGTGATTTTAGATAAAAACTGGTTCCTTCTCGAGCGTGAAGGTAGTCGTTCTCTCCTGTGGAGTAAGATGGAAGACTACCGACAATGGCAAACTACGTTCGTTCCGCTAGGACAAGGAGAATTTTATGTAATAGTAGTGGTTTTGGTCATCGCCGTGAGGTTGGTTAGACTCAACGCTCCATTCTTCTCGCCTGTCTATTATCCTCTTCGTTTCAGCGTAACTGCTGCAGACCACGTCA
Organism: Schistocerca americana; assembly: GCF_021461395.2. Taxonomy (NCBI): domain Eukaryota; kingdom Metazoa; phylum Arthropoda; class Insecta; order Orthoptera; family Acrididae; genus Schistocerca; species Schistocerca americana. The sequence continues at coordinate 927,899,578 of NC_060119.1, read as the reverse complement.
TCGACCATCTCCCCTACGTACTCATGCCTAAGTCTCCCCGTGAGGTTCTTTTCCTCTACCATCACTTCATCTACAGTTTTCAGCAGCGACTAATGTCGCAATCCAGGGTGTCCATAAACTCTCACTATCATTTCAAAAACTCGTAACTTCAAAAGTATTAGAGAAATGTATGTCGTAAAACCTTTAGAGCTCTCAGAAGTGTTTTAAGTCCTTTTCCCTTGTTGCATCAAAACAGCTACGCATCAAAAGGCGCAACGTGTCTGTTATGCACAGTGCGGTATGCAATCGCGTGTTCCATGCTGGCCTCCAGATATACTGACAACGGCTACCTGAAAAAGCTCCAGCTTTCAGGTGGAACGACGTTCCATATTTCTGGACATTTGAATCGCCACAGCATTACGAACTGGAACTCCGAAAACCCACACAGCACACGAGACCACTTTCGCGATAGCCCCATGCCGTGATAATGCAACTTCCACATCCGAGTATCAACGTGCGGGACGTGCTGAATGACACTTCCTGAAAGGTGGATGTGTAGTGTGATGCTCCCATCGCATGGCCGTCGCGCTCTCCCACTGCCACGCAATTAAAGACTTCTTTTTGTGAGGTTACGTCAAGGATCGCGTATACACAACAGCAGCCAGTGACACTACTACCCTTCGTGCACGACTCTATGTAGAAATAAGAAATGTAGATGCTGCAACGCCGACCCCCACATGGGCGAATTCCAATATCGCCTTAATGTTCTAGGAATGACGAATGGGGCACACACTGAGACTGTCATTACATAAAAAACTGAGAACTGCTGAACATTTCACAACAAACCAAAATATTCTATCTTTCAAAGTTATGATTTTTTGAAACGACAGCAGGCCTTCATGGACACCTTGTACGTATCCAACCCAACCCCCCCCCCCCCCTCTCTCTCTCTCTCTCTCTCTCTCTCTCTCTCAATCTCTCTCCCCCCCTCAGTATATCTTTGCAAAACTTTTTTCTTGTTGACTCGTTTCAGGATGTCTTCATACCACACTCAATCAATCCCTCTGATCTCCAACATGTCCTGTAACACCACGTATCAATGGCTTCTGATCGCTTCATTTAACTCCCACGCTGTCGGTATTTCACACCCATACAGAGCAGCGCTACAAATTGCTATAAAATATTAATATTTTCTGGTGTCATGGTTTACATCTTCTGATGTTAGTAGCTGCTTATTTTAATAGAAACTGCTTTTGCGATATGCAATATTTTCGACCATTTATTTCTTTGGCGTTCCTTCTCTCTTCCACTTCCGAGTCAGAAAAATTCGTCCAAGTGTTCAACCGACTATTGTTCAAACGTAATATTTAGCCATCCAGTATTCCCACTTAATACGTACACCGTTACCTCACAGTTTTCTTGTTGTTTATGCACTGTTATACCTATCAATTAACACGCGTTCCGTTCATTAAGCACCCGACTCATTTCTCATTCACTTTCGACAGACACTGCTATACCACCAGCGAACAGTACCATGCTTATTTTCCTGTCCACGACAAACACTTTTTCTCACCTAGACACATTTCTCTCACTGCATCTTCCATATATGAATTAAATATCGGTGGTCACAGCGAGTGACCAAATCTTGCACCTGTTCAGATTTGTCCTTTGTTTCATTAAGCGAATGCTGATACTCCAGACTGAACAGGTTACCAGACTTTCGACGTGTAGACGCGGATTGTCAAGGGCAGCGACTAGTTCACTCTAAGCTAAAGGGTGAAAAAGAGATGGAATTCCAGGAGTGAAAGGCGATTCACGCATTCCAGGATGAGCGCCACTGGGGGCGGTCCGTGTCACCCAGACAGGGGCAGATGGATCCACGTTCCGGCCGCTACTTTCGCCACACGTGGGACAGGAAGCATTACCGATACGGCACTCCACTTTCAGCCATGCGCCTCGCTGACCCGCTTATCTGCAGCCGCATCTCGACCGTCTGCCGAATGAGGCCACGAGTCAAATGAGACGCCCGCCTGCATAACCACTGGCAGCGCTGCGCTCTCAGGCCTGCACATTCTCGATACCACAGAAAGGGCTTAACGATTTGTCGTCACCAGCTTCAGTCTACATCTACATGGATACTCTGCAAATCACATTCAAGTGCCTGGCAGAGGGTTCATCGAACCACCTTCACAATTCTCTATTATTCCGATCTCGTATAGCGCGCGGAAAGAACGAACACCTGTATCTTTCCGTACGAGCTCTGATTTCCCTTATTTTATATTGGTGATCGTTCCGCTCTATGTAGGTCGGTGTCAACAAAATATTTTCACATTCGGAGGAGAAAGTTGGTGATTGGAATTTCGTGAGAAGATTCCGTTGCAACGAAAACAGCTTTCTTTTAATGATTTCCAGCCCAAATCCTGTATCATTTCTGTGACACACTCTCCCATATTTCGCGATAATACAAAACGTGCTGTTTTCTTTTGAACTTTTTCGATGTACCCGGTCAGTCCTATCTGGTAAGGATCCGACACCGCGCAGCTGTGTTCTAAAAGAGGACGCACAAGCGTAGTGTAGGCACTCTCCTTGGTAGGTCTGTTACATTTTCGAAGTGTCCTGCCAATAAAACGCAGCCTTTGGTTAGCCTTCCCCACAACTTTTTCTATTTCTTCTTTCCAATTTAAGTTGTTCATAACTGTAATACCTAGGTATTTAGTTGAATTTACGGCTTTTAGATTAGACTGATTTATCGTGTAACCGAAGTTTAACGAGTTCCTTTTAGTAATCATGTGGATGACCTCACACTTTTCGTTATTTAGGGTCAACTGCCACTTTTCTCACCATTCAGATATTTCTTCTAAATCATTTTGCAATTTTTTTTGATCTTCTGATAACTTTATTAGTCGATGAACGACAGTGTAATCTGCAAACAACCGAAGACGGCTGCTCAGATTATCTCCCAATGAACAGCAAAGGGCCTATAACACTACCTTGGAGAACGCCTGAAATCACTTCTGTTTTACTCGATGACTTCTCGTCAGTTACTACGAACTGTGACCTCTCTGACAGGAAATCACAAATCCAGTCACATAACTGAGACGATATTCCATAAGCACGCAATTTCATTACGAGCTGCTTGTGTAGTCCAGTGTCAAAAGCCTTCCGAAAATCCAGAAAAACGTAATGAATCTGAAATCCCTTGTCAGTAGCACTCAGCACTTCATGTGAATAAAGAGCTGGTTGTGATTCACAGCAACGATGTTTTCTAAACCCATGTTGACTGTTTGTCAATAGACCGGTTCCTTCGAGGTAATTCATAATGTTCGAACACAATATATGTTTTAAAATCCTGCTGCATATCGACGTTAACGATATGGGCCTGTAATTTAGTGGATTACTCCTACTACCTTTCTTGAATATTGGTGTGACCTGTGCAACTTTCCAGTCTTTGGGTACGGATCTTTCGTCGAGCGAACGGTTGTATCATCTCGATACGAAACACTGTGCGTTGTCTGTTTACTTCACACAGATTTTTCCCGACTAAGGCCATCCATATGAAAATCATCTCACTAACGTACTGGCCTGTGGAGAAACGCCATCAGTTGTTCAAACTTTTACAGTGCTGCCAGAGTACATATGGGCGCTACTTTGCTAGATATACGCAGCTAAAGGGGTCTTGAACTTGAGAATTGATTTCAGCAGCACAGTATCACCCATCTGAAAATTTACCACCGAGCGAGGTGGCGCAGTGGTTAGCACACTGGACTCGCATTCGGGAGGACGACGGTTCAATCCCGTCTCCGGCCATCCTGATTTAGGTTTTCCGTGCTTTCCCTAAATCGTTTCAGGCAAATGCCGGGATGGTTCCTTTGAAAGGGCACGGCCGATTTCCTTCCCAATCCTTCCCTAACCCGAGCTTGCGCTCCGTCTCTAATGACCTCGTTGTCGACGGGACGTTAAAACACTAACCACCTAAAATTTACCTGGACGATTACGTACGAGTACACTATCAGCTGTGTGTTTTACGGTATTAGAGGTGATAGAACGGCTGTTTCGAGTAAAACGTAGCAAAAAAAAGTGGAGCTGAGTAAGTCAAACAATGCTAAAAAAAAAAACTGTTCTGCCTTACGGCAGGTCTTGTCATGGGGGAAGCCACGTCACAGAGGTCCACCACATGAGCATCTAGGGAAGTGATTCCAGTGGGGGTTTCCCGTTGCCTTCGACTGATGATGATGAAATGATAATGATGACAACATAACAGCCAGTCCCGCAGCGGAGAAACTCGCTGACAGCCGGGAGTCGAACCCTGGCCCCTTGGCGTGACAGACCGCCGCGCTGACCACTCAGCTATCGGGGCGGACAAAACAATGCTCAAAGGAGAGAAAATTTTAATCATTATGGATATATCACGAAGTGAATTACACAAGATTTAATTATACATGTATTCTTCTACTTAAAATACATCAAGGGGTATTGGTACTCTTCGAAATGACAGCTATTAATCAGGCTACAGAAAGACATCAATGGCAAAAATTGTTAACAATTTTCTTCAAAGAATTAATAAGTGGTTCATTGCAAACCGGCTCTCCCAAATTACGGAGAAAAACAGTATATGCAGTTTTGTACAATAAGTGGAATGGCATCAAAGAAATATGTAGTGATGAAACTCTTGAAACCTTCTCAAGCAACGAAGTTCAGCAACATTATGTCTTAACATAATCGTGTAAGTTTCGTAGACTGACATCTTAACATGATCTGCATATTTCCACTTATTAATGTCTTAAGGTACACCTTTTTACGCAACTGATCACTTATGAAGAACGTATAGAACCCACAAAAGTGTGTAGTGAGCATAATAAGTCGTTGAACAGTTATAAGTCGTTGAACAGTTATAAGTCGTTGAACAGTTATAAGTCGTTGAACAGTTATAAGTCGTTGAGCAGTTATAAGTCGTTGAGCAGTTATAAGTCGTTGAGCAGTTATAAGTCGTTGAGCAGTTATAAGTCGTTGAGCAGTTATAAGTCGTTGAGCAGTTATAAGTCGTTGAGCAGTTATAAGTCGTTGAGCAGTTATAAGTCGTTGAGCAGTTATAAGTCGTTGAGCAGTTATAAGTCGTTGAGCAGTTATAAGTCGTTGAGCAGTTATAAGTCGTTGAGCAGTTATAAGTCGTTGAGCAGTTATAAGTCGTTGAGCAGTTATAAGTCGTTGAGCAGTTATAAGTCGTTGAGCAGTTATAAGTCGTTGAGCAGTTATAAGTCGTTGAGCAGTTATAAGTCGTTGAGCAGTTATAAGTCGTTGAGCAGTTATAAGTCGTTGAGCAGTTATAAGTCGTTGAGCAGTTATAAGTCGTTGAGCAGTTATAAGTCGTTGAGCAGTTATAAGTCGTTGAGCAGTTATAAGTCGTTGAGCAGTTATAAGTCGTTGAGCAGTTATAAGTCGTTGAGCAGTTATAAGTCGTTGAGCAGTTATAAGTCGTTGAGCAGTTATAAGTCGTTGAGCAGTTATAAGTCGTTGAGCAGTTATAAGTCGTTGAGCAGTTATAAGTCGTTGAGCAGTTATAAGTCGTTGAGCAGTTATAAGTCGTTGAGCAGTTATAAGTCGTTGAGCAGTTATAAGTCGTTGAGCAGTTATAAGTCGTTGAGCAGTTATAAGTCGTTGAGCAGTTATAAGTCGTTGAGCAGTTATAAGTCGTTGAGCAGTTATAAGTCGTTGAGCAGTTATAAGTCGTTGAGCAGTTATAAGTCGTTGAGCAGTTATAAGTCGTTGAGCAGTTATAAGTCGTTGAGCAGTTATAAGTCGTTGAGCAGTTATAAGTCGTTGAGCAGTTATAAGTCGTTGAGCAGTTATAAGTCGTTGAGCAGTTATAAGTCGTTGAGCAGTTATAAGTCGTTGAGCAGTTATAAGTCGTTGAGCAGTTATAAGTCGTTGAGCAGTTATAAGTCGTTGAGCAGTTATAAGTCGTTGAGCAGTTATAAGTCGTTGAGCAGTTATAAGTCGTTGAGCAGTTATAAGTCGTTGAGCAGTTATAAGTCGTTGAGCAGTTATAAGTCGTTGAGCAGTTATAAGTCGTTGAGCAGTTATAAGTCGTTGAGCAGTTATAAGTCGTTGAGCAGTTATAAGTCGTTGAGCAGTTATAAGTCGTTGAGCAGTTATAAGTCGTTGAGCAGTTATAAGTCGTTGAGCAGTTATAAGTCGTTGAGCAGTTATAAGTCGTTGAGCAGTTATAAGTCGTTGAGCAGTTATAAGTCGTTGAGCAGTTATAAGTCGTTGAGCAGTTATAAGTCGTTGAGCAGTTATAAGTCGTTGAGCAGTTATAAGTCGTTGAGCAGTTATAAGTCGTTGAGCAGTTATAAGTCGTTGAGCAGTTATAAGTCGTTGAGCAGTTATAAGTCGTTGAGCAGTTATAAGTCGTTGAGCAGTTATAAGTCGTTGAGCAGTTATAAGTCGTTGAGCAGTTATAAGTCGTTGAGCAGTTATAAGTCGTTGAGCAGTTATAAGTCGTTGAGCAGTTATAAGTCGTTGAGCAGTTATAAGTCGTTGAGCAGTTATAAGTCGTTGAGCAGTTATAAGTCGTTGAGCAGTTATAAGTCGTTGAGCAGTTATAAGTCGTTGAGCAGTTATAAGTCGTTGAGCAGTTATAAGTCGTTGAGCAGTTATAAGTCGTTGAGCAGTTATAAGTCGTTGAGCAGTTATAAGTCGTTGAGCAGTTATAAGTCGTTGAGCAGTTATAAGTCGTTGAGCAGTTATAAGTCGTTGAGCAGTTATAAGTCGTTGAGCAGTTATAAGTCGTTGAGCAGTTATAAGTCGTTGAGCAGTTATAAGTCGTTGAGCAGTTATAAGTCGTTGAGCAGTTATAAGTCGTTGAGCAGTTATAAGTCGTTGAGCAGTTATAAGTCGTTGAGCAGTTATAAGTCGTTGAGCAGTTATAAGTCGTTGAGCAGTTATAAGTCGTTGAGCAGTTATAAGTCGTTGAGCAGTTATAAGTCGTTGAGCAGTTATCTTGTAAGCGTCTCTTCAAGGATTAGGCATTACAACTACACTTCTGCCATATAATAAAAATCGTCGGAAATAGTCTATCGCAAAATGAGTAATAACGTCCACAGTTACAACATTAAAGTCCCAGTAATGCACAGTCCCATGTTTCATTAGTCATAGGTAGATACGTAGTAAAGTAGCTACGTGTGTTTTCTTTGTTTTTAAATTTATGTTGCACTTCTTTATTAGATTTAAGCCTCTGGGCTATTTAGTAATCTGTAAATAACCATTTTCGATTAATCATGCAATGATTTTGGTATGCATGCAAGCCCATTACAATAAATCGTCACACGTAGTACATGAAAGTTACATTTACCGTCTTATTAAAAACACAGTATGTGTGAAAAAAGAGTGCAGATTGAAAATTTCATTCTGGAAACATCCCCCAGGCTGTGGCAAAGCCACGTCTCCGCAATATCCTTTCTTCCAGGAGTGCTAGTTCTGCAAGTTTCGCAGGAGAGCTTCTGTGAAGTTTGGAAGGTAGGAGACGAGGTACTGGCGGAATTAAAGTTGTGAGGACGGATCGTGAGTCGTGCTTGGGTAGCTCAGTTAGTAGAGCACTTGCCCGCGAAAGGCAAAGGTCCCGAGTTCGAGTCTCGGTCCGGCACACAGTTTTAATCTGCCAGGAAGTTTCATATCAGCGCACACTCCGTTGCAGAGTGGAAATTTCATTCTGGAGTCAGTATGTGTAGCCTATACTACAATAGACAAGATAATGTAAAGAGGTTTTAATTATCTAAAGAGCATGCATGATCTATCTAAATTTATCACCCTTGTGCAATTTTGCAGTCAAGGCAAATTTTATATTTTTAATCTTTGAATTAACAACGTGCAGTTGTACACACAAAAATACCAATTACACACATCCTGTAAACTGGTGTAATTAACCAAAAAGCCTGTAATACGGAGCTTGGCGGAACCGGTATTTTTTACGTACACACAGCATTGTCAGCGTTCAAGGTCGTCTTAAGAACAACTTTTAGTCTGTCACACGGCCGTGCTGATATCTGCCTCTTAGACGCAACGAATTAAAGCAAAGGCTACGAAATGAAAGAATATCCAAGATGTATCGCTAACATAACTGTGGTTGCGCATTTAATCAAATTACCAAACGGCAATATATAATAGGCAATATCTTGTTCGAGCCGTGCCTTGTACAAGTTAGAAAATGCTATCCACCAGGGGCACAATGATCACTGTATATTTGAAAGGAACAAAAAATCAGATGTCTTGTACAATGGTAATTGCATAATTTTATCACAGGCCGCACGGGCTCGGCGACCCTGGCTGTACTCTTAACACCATCGTTGCTGTTGACATAACGCATTCTCCAGATGACGTTCACCCCATTTCAGACCGCGAAACTAGGACATGTAGCTGCCATTCCATCAAGGAGGCATAGTGAGAGGGGCACAGGGGGGGGGGGGGGGGGGAGGACTTTTAAGGCGCTTCTACAACCGTTTAAACACACGAGAGGGGGCGCGCTGCGAGTTCGCAATTACAAAGCTACATTGCGCACCTTTAAGTGTTTACTTGTCCTAGTACCCCGCTCTGAATAGCCTTTCCATTTAATGTGCTTCCTCGATGGTGTAGTAATGTTGACAAGTAGGAGTGTGTTTGTACATAATCACATCGAATCATCTGCGCACGCACGCTTCTAAAGCCAGTAAATTATCAGCAAAAAGGGAGACGATATATGTACCATGTAATCATACACATGTAGTCTGTGTGATGCATAAGAAAGCCAGAAGAACGGAACACAATATACACATCATAGGGTGGCTCAGGGAGTATGGATGTAGAAAAGAACATCTCCTCCCACTCTTTCACAACACTGGTACCACAATGGGGTTCAGCGGGCGTCAGCTGCTAAAGGAAATTCCGTTAAGGGCCCTGAATGGCTTTCCGGGAACGTTTACATTGCAGTCCAAGATACTGCTTCTGGGAACGCAGAATGAACCCGTTACCACTATTCTCAGAATTATCCTCCGCCCCTCTAATCGGAAATAGCGCGGATTTCACGTTCGACGAAGCGTCTATTGTTGCCCTATCTTGGCGAAATGTCAAAGCACATACAGTGTCCAGTTGCTTCCTCTCGGAATTATACTGCAAGGCCCCACATTCCAATCTCTCTTCGCCTTCATCAGTAGGATGATTCGTGCTATAATTTAAACTCTCCTAATTTACTTGTTCGGTCTCGTCGGTACGCAAAATGACACACACACACACACACACACACACACACACACACACAGACAAGGCTCTACCGTCCAGTTTTGTACGATGCTAGCAGCACATTACTGAATTCATTCTATGTTCTTACTTGACTGAGTCTCCAAACTGTAGGATTAATAGCATAGAGTTTGTGATCAAGGGAGCGAAATTAAGATTCCTGTCTAGAGACCCTGTCTTAAATTACAAAAAGAGTTCTCAGTCGCGTCTCCTTCCTGGAGATGGGAAAGAATACAACGAATCTGCAACTCTGAGCAGCTATCCTTCTCAGAGAGAGAGAGAGAGAGAGAGAGAGAGAGAGAGAGAGAGAGAGAGAGAGAGAGAGGGGGGGGGGGGGGCCGATATTGTGAGTCAAGAGACGTGATCGTATCTGGTAAGAGCTGTAGTCACCACACTGTCAGTCCCTACACCACAAACGTCTATTAGTCATCTGCTGTAGCTCACGGAAGACTTCCGTCATAGGTATAATGGCGCACATCCGTTATTTATTCGTCACCGTTCGTTCGTTGAATCCCACCTGAAAGGACTCTTATGCTAATTTATTTTTCCTTCTCATTCTCCTTTCAACAGACAACATTTCCAAAATTTTCCCAATTCATATTTGCAGTCAGAGGAAACAAGAATGCCGTGTATGATCCCTCCTACATAATACTGATTAGTGTGCACACATTAACTCAGCTGTGTGGCCGGGAGCGGGCTATGATGTCTGTACTGATTTTGTTAAACATATTATCCCACCATTTGCTTGAACTTGGTCATAGGGCGTTGAACATCTTTGGTGCGACATTTCCCTGGTGCGCATAGGGGCAACGAACACAGTAATCACACTCTATTTAACCTGTAAAACCTGGGGCAACCCAACTAACAGGCAAGATCTCGAACAAGCTCATCTGTGCAAACGCTCTGATATTTTGTAAGATCAATGTTTTCGAAAAGTTCCACCAGCGGTTGGTATAACTTGTACTTCTGAAGAATGAATAGTTTCATGCCGCTGAGACAATGTAAACACAAACAGTCTCGGTGTTTGAGAATGCATTCTCTTTAAAATCACAAGGCTTTCACGATCACTAGAGAATGAACAGTTAGGTCTCTAAAGTTATCGATATTTCAGGAAGTAAACGGGCTTCCAAGTGACCTACGGATCCGAAACAACTGGCACACAGAATGTTGCACGGGAAGTCCGACAAGTACCAAATGCCTAGCTCACAGTGTACCTTGAAACGTTGCCAACCAGCTGTGTGAACGAAATGGGCACATTAGCCACGCGCCCCTGGATCGTGAAACGTGGCGGAAGCCAACCGCGCCAGGTGTTTGGTTCGCTCACAAAGACACGGTGCCGCCGGAAGCGTCCTCAGCATTCGGTGGAACACGTCCAGCAGGTTTCGGGACGGAATAATTCATAGTGGCTCACACGGCTACAGCAAGTGACTGCCGATTCCGGTTACGTAACGTCTAGATGGCACTGGCCTACTGAGGAACTGCGATGTGGAAAACATGTTGCTGGTTTTACGATTGTGTGGGACACGTTTCTGTACAACAGTCCGGTACTTCAGAGCGCCATCATCAGGTCTTAGCTGATGCAGAGAGAGCTAACACCATCCGTATACACGATTTATCACTGGCCAACACCTGTAACTGGTTTCCTTAGACTTTCTGTAACCGCAGTGCTGTCTCTCCAACAGGAAGTCCGAGGAAACCAGTTACAGATGTTGTCCACTGATGCATCGTGTATACGGATGGTGTTAGCCCCTTCTGCGTCACCTAAGGCCTGAAGAGCGTGCGCTTGAGAGGGGGCATGAGCCCCCTCTCATATTTCTATCTTACTCTGAGTAATTCGATTTTCCTCTCTAATTGCATGCTGTGAAAAGTTGCTATTCCTTCACACGCGGACTTCCCACGCAGCGTCTCTCGTCCCCCGGGTGGTCCGGTGACAGGCGGGAACTGCTGATCTTAAAAGGGTTAAGCTGACGGGTGTGAGGGAGTCGAGTGGATGCTTTCCAGACGCCGATATCGTCATAAGAGCGGGAGCGACACGCCCAGATGGGCCGAAAGGGGTGGCTGGGCTAGAGATTCCGTTACTTCGCAGAAACTTAGTGAAAACCGTTTCTGGCGGGCTACCAGCAAGGCGTGGGAATGACTTGTCTTCCCAGGCAGACTTGGCGGGCAAATTCCCGCGTTTTCTGCAAAATCGTAACGGCGATTGGCTTGCTCAGGGCATAGCTCCGTGGCGTAGCAAAATCGGCGCAGAAATTGGCGCCAAGGATCTCCATTGGCGGAATTGTAGTGCTTCGGCATAGAGTGGAATTTTCCTCCGGTTTTCGAGTTGCTGATTGGAACGTTTAACCACGGCCACTGTCGTGGGGGCGAGAATGCTCTGTGTTCGGTTTGTACGGGTGCTCTTGAGAGAGGCGACTCTCGCCTTTCGGACGGAGTAGGTTACAAGACTGAGCTCTCGCTGCTCTGGACAGCCTGCCTTCCGTTGGCTGTCTAATATACTTTCATTTAATTGTAACTGTTTGACGAAGTTGCTGAAGTTTCGACTTCAACGTAACTTTCCGAGTACAGTTGGCAATTGAGCGTTCTGCGTACAAGCGACCTATGATGTCCGTCTTGAGTTTTGGCTAAAGTTGACTGTATCGGAGTTACTGTGTGACTTCGCTTGTTAGAATCACTCACTGTACCGTCAGTGATTGTGTAGCGAGCCTTCTTCGTCTCCCCCAGAGGCGCATTTGTGTTGCTAGGAAGTCTTCGGCCTGGAACAACCAGACCACGATAATTTGTTTCGGGCTATACTCACGACATTATCATCACCACGACGGGACATCGAAGCAACCAGTCATCGCCTCCGGTATGCCAGATCGTGTCCTTGCAGTTAAGAAGACAGCTTGGTAATGTATGTCCGCAGCACCGGCAGATTAGGGCATTTTACTAGGCGATGATCAGAGCTCAGCAGAACGCGCCTGTTCGTCTTTTCTAACTTTGTTCTGTCTTGGGTGTTCATTGAGTTCTCCCTACTGCAGCAGCAATTAAAGTTGGGTTGGCTGGGTGTTTCTCTGAAGATTTGAGTTGCAAAGAATTGGCTCCACATACCACTTGATCATAAATGTCACAATCTAGTTTATGGGCAACTTCACCTTCACAGCATTTATTTGAGTATCCAATTTGACGTATTGTAAATGTTTCATGTGTTTTGTTTATTATTTTGAGTTTAGTCATAATAAATCAAATTATTTTGGACAGAACTTTCATTCTGTTAATCGACAGAGCAACCCTTTCATTTCTCACTACGTTAATGAAACTGTCCTTTACCAAGTAATTTCTATCCAATTAAATTATTGCACGTGCCCAACTCTTTTCTACTCCACTTGCAGGGTCGATTACAGTCAGTTCGCGTTTCCTCTTAATCCGTGTGCAACAGCAAAAGTCGGAGTTAGAAAAGGGGGGGAGGGCGGGCACTTAGAGCATCATTTCCATATGAAGAAGATTCGAGAAGAATTTAGTGTTAAATACACTGCTAGCCCCGGCAACTCACACACTAAAGCACCGAAACTGGTAGCCGTACAATGAATGATACGGGGTGACAATTATTGAACTAAATGAAATAAAATCGACAGAACTCCTCAATGGTTTGCGTTAGGACGTCGCTAAACCAAACCATGCCTATACTAATTCCCGTCATGCCTCGCGGTCATGATCAGAGTTCTAGAAAGGGATGATGTTCATGCGTTGTAAAGAGGCGATACACAAGGAATTTCATTTCACAATGACATTAAAATCTCAAAAACATGTATCAGTTATGTCAATCTACACTTTACGGCTAATATTGTGTTCATACAGACGGAATGTAAATAGTCAAGAAAGCGGGCAGTTTTGAAACAGAATTATTTGTTACAATATAACATTATCATCAAACAAAATTTCGCGTACGAAAGCTAAACTACATACGTAACGTAGGTCTTGCCAGTGACCTATTTTATATCGTATACGAATGCTATTATCCTCCCGCCCAAAGCGTGTATTTCATTGTATTGTAATAAGGACAAAGCTGACGTTACAACCACCTGAAGGTGAAATAACTAGCAATTTTTTTTTATTGACTCAGGAAAGATTAAAGTTATACTGCTGAAAAGCCTACAAATCTGTGAGACACCTACGCGATCTACTGCACTGAGAACGTCCCTTTATGCGGTTCCCACGTTAGAACAGTTTTTCGTTTGCAGTTCTAAAAAACTACACCGCAACGATGCGTTATACCTGTCCCCACAGACTGCAGGAATGTGCACAAGCTCGTAAATGGTTTCGCGAACAAGAGTAGTTCTCCGAAGCAGGCGAGGCGTCCAGACATGAAACGTTGTAGCAAACTGAGTCCAGGAAGCTCGTATCTACCCGTGCTACACAGAAATGGTACAAAAATTGCGGACGTACGGCTTGCAACGTGAAAACGACGGCGTTCACTTGGCTTTCTAGCTGTGGCAGCCCTACAGGTATCAGCAGACTAACTCTACAAGGAAGTCCGTAGTTTGTCCCCACTGGTTGTCACAGCTGACCGTCCAATGCTGACATGAACCGACGAAGGAATGTCGTGACATAAGGAGTTGTGCCACACCAAAGGTATCTAACACGGGCTTGTGGAGATAGTGTCGATAAGCGTGTGAAATAAAGAAAAACTAACAAAAATATTGAGACAAGTGTGGTGGTTTTAGTTCTCTTTAGTCCTACGACTGGTTTGATGCTGCTAGTCTAACCCATTCAAGCCTAATCATCTCAAAACAACTACTGCATTCCAATCGATTTCAACATGCTTACTGTATCGGTCTCTTTATCTCCCTTGACATCCCCCCCCCACCCCCCACCCACCAAACTTCCCTGTAACACTGAACTGTCGATTCCTTGATGTCTAGGAATATGTCCTGTCAACCAGTCCCTTCTTTTAATCAAGCTATGTCACAAATTTCTTTTCTCACCTATTCTACTTACAAGGGGAGGCCACCAATTGTGAAATTCAGATTCGATTCATACTGCGCATAATAAAAGCTCATGGCCAGAGGTGTAATGTGGCAAAGCACCAAGATGCACTTCTCAGCCGTTGTCGAGAAAATCGACAGTTAAAAGAAACCGTTGCCGTGAAATACTCGCGCCATGCAACTTTTTTTATTATTAGTTTTTTGTAATTCAAATAAATAAATAAATAAATAAATATATATATATATATATATATATATATATATATATATATATATATATTATATTAATGAATTGCTTATGCATTTTGGTGAAGGCGGATCGCTCTCCAATTGTACCGCCTCCATTTTTCCGTTTTTTTAACAGGGTGTACCAAAGCTCTCCCGTCCGCACTGATTTTCGACGATGTTACAAGTTGCGCTAGGGACCGCATCTACCTTCTTTCGAAGTTAGCAGGCAACTACGCTGTTATGCGCCGGCTCGTTTCGGCCCAATCAACATCTGTCCTTCAAGTGTAACGACCGAGTAACGGAGTTTATATTTCATACCTGCCACAGCGAATTTGTGTTCGTGGGGTCTCTATTCTAATTCGAACGTTTGACTTACGCTATACGTATTCGTTTCGGAATATCGTTTCTACGTCTTCCGCTATCTATACGTGGTTAACATTATGAAGACAATGAATAACATTTTTGAAATACAACTTTGTTTGCGGATAACATAATGATGTTCGAAGTTGCCAGTTTTTCCACGACAAACGACTTCCAACAACTTATTATATGCATAATTGTTGCAACTGATTGCCGGGATTCGATTCGGCGACCTTCGGATTACAAACGCGAGCGCTTACCGCTGCGCCACGACGCTGTAGAAAACTATTAATCGTAGAGAGTATTTCACCGCAACGGTTTCTTTTAACTGTCGATTTTCTCGACAACGGCTGAGAAGTGCATCTTGGTGCTTTGCCACATTACACCTCTGGCCATGAGCTTTTATTATGCGCAGTATGAATCGAATCCCCTCCCCTTGTTAGTACCTCCTCAGTAGTTACGCTATCTGTCCATATACTCTTCACTCTCACTTGATTTTATATTTGAGGTTAACAAATGTCCTTTCTTCAGAACAGATTTTCTGCCACCGAGTCTATATTTCATATCCACTCTACTTTGACTATCATTAGTTATTTTGCTGCTCAAACAGCGAAACTCATTTGCTGCTTTTAGCGTCTCATTTCTGTACGTCTACAAAAGATATAAACATAGGTTTGCCTTTCTTTAATCTATCTTAAGTTATAGGGCCAGCCAGTATTGCCTTGCATGTTCCTACCAATCTTCCGCGAGGTTGCCTTCTACAGTGTTTTTCACGAGTATATTATGTTGAAAGAAGCGGTACTTGTTTCACTCAAAACAACAGTTGATCTTTTTGTATTATTCGAAGAATATCGGTGTATGCCACGTATGATCCGTATTGTGGACAAACAGAAGGCAGTAGTTCCCAGCGGCAACCTACTTGCAGCCACAAAAAAGCCTCACTCACCCATTACGGGAGCGCAGAGCGTAGTTCTGGATACTCACCTGAAAATGGAAAATGCTGTATTTTAGAGAAAGGAAACACACAAAGCAGAAATAATATATACAACACATATTTCAACAACTGACAGTAGAAAATAGAATCCAGTACCATGAGGTTACAGAAGAGAGAGTTGACTTTTTGAAGACGTTGACACACACAAACACACACACACACACACACACACACACACACACACACACAGATCATGACAGAACAATGACCACAGCGCCACAAAATGAAATACTTTACATGGAGTCCGTGTCTTTGTATTACCGACACTGGGATGTAGCCGTGGCAACTGTGAAACGAAAGTTCCGAGAAGTAGGTTCCACCCAAAGAGGGTGGACTGCGAGGGAGGAAAAGAGGGTGGGGAGGTGATGAAGCAGTGTTTCTTCCTTGTCACAGAATGCGTCTCCTGCATTACTGTGTGTCTAATAGTCTCCGTGATAATACAGTCAAAAATCGGCCAAACCACAGCAGGGCTAACGCATATCTCAGAGAATCACACAGCAATGGCGATAATCAATTTCACTACTGTCTAAGGAAACGAGGTAATCCTCTAAACTGAATTTTCGTTTACAGCTAACGGGACTGGTGCACGGAGATTCTTATTTTTTGTGTGTTTGTGTGTAAAATTAAATAAAATATACGACTTGCTGAAAGAAAACAGATGCCCAGGTCTATGCAATGGTTTGTTTATGAAAGTAACTACTAACTACGAAATGTGTGAGAGCTGTTACAAGCTTACGATGGAAGTGCATTCCCACTCTTTTCCAAACTGGCACTTATCTTTTAATTTATTAAGTACTGATCGAAGCAATCACGTGCCTTTATTATTACAGTATTGTCAACTAAGATGATCAGGGAAGTTGAAAGCTACTGTTCATAACTAGCTAAATTTTTTTCTGAAGGCAAGATGTTCTTTTACGAATCTCCAAAGTATTTGAACATAATGTTCTCGAAGCTGTTGGATAAAACAGGTCACTTACCTTTTTCTTAGCTTGTGAATGAATCTGGTTAGACACGATTACTATTTGCTCTCCAAAACCAGGAAAAAAAATCATGGAACTGGCTTCGCTGCAGAAACTTGCTGTGTGATGAAAATTATGACTTTTTCGGGTTTTAAACATCTTTTCTCCTCAATTCTCAGATTTGTCCTCTCTAAACTTTATAAGCAGACTACTTACTAGAACTCTGAATAATCTTTAGTGGATAAAATTTGAAACATAAATAAATGTGAGAATAATTTAAAGTAGTTGTATTGAATGGAAACACGGAGGCACTAATGGAGGCTATCAGACATCTGCAGGAAAGCAGTATAGCGAATATGTTTGGGAAAATGAGCGTTCTGTACGTACAACTGTATCTCTAGGAATTCTTACAACAAAACGAGCGTGACGCCACAGACTGGTGATTTTTAAGAAACCTCTCGATCGTTGCTTTATGGTCTACTTTTCACTGCTCTTATATGAGAAGTCAACCGCTAATAACAGCAGAAATGGCTGCTGTATTCAACCGCCGATTGAAGAAAGTGGTTGAACATTATTTCAGTTAACAGTGCTGAATTTCTCATGATCCCTCCTCAGAATACGCAGGAAAAATCATCAGCATGTGATGATGGTTCGAAGAAACAGAGGTCCGGTCATCACGACCGGAACACATGGTCGGAATGGCATAGGGTGGGGAAGAAAGTGCATTTTTTTCTTTTTTTGTAAGTAAATCGTGTTAATCGTGGGACAGTATCGTCAGACGGGGATCGTAAGAGGATGGTTCCTAGTAATGGGAGTTCAAAATATTAGATTTCTTTTACAGAGCGGGATCCGTTACGTAGGTGAAAGTGAACTAGGTGAAACAATTTGCGTCATAACATGCAACATTTATAAAATACTTGAATACGAATGGTTTAAATCTTAACCCAAACATTAAATGCTGATACAAACAATCAAAAATGGTTCAAATGGCTCTGAGTACTATGAGACTTAACTTCTGAGGTCATCAGTCCGCTAGAACTTAGAACTACTTAAACCTAACTAACCTAAGAACATCACACACATCCATGCCCGAGGCAGGATTCGAACCTGCGACCGTAGCAGTCGCGCAGTTTTTAGACTGTAGCGCCTAGAACCGCTCGGCCACCCCGACCGGCTAAAAACAATCAAGTGCCTTTAGTATTTGAACTAAGATGATTTGGAAAGTCTCAAAATATTGTTCATGATCATCAAAACATCCTTCTTCTAAACACAAGATGTTCTTTTACGGATCTTCTACGTAATTAAACACGTTTACGAGTAGCTGACTGGACTGTGCGTCTGCTAATCTCCTGCTAATAGTGGCTTGACAGGTTGGTGTCTTTTCGATAAGTGTAAATTATCTAGTCTAATTCCAGACAGGAAAATCGGGCAAATTTGACGAGGTACATACCGCAGCACAAGTCATCTGCGAAGAGTCAAAGACTGGTACGCGCCTACCCGGACCCACATGGAAAACTTCCAGAGCTGGTCTCTTGTGCGTAAAAGGCTGGTACGCATCGACTACGGCGTACGCACGTCGCGGTCGAAAACCGTGTTTACCTTCAGCTACGTTCTTCGTCTGGAAGCGAAGGGGGGAGACAGATTTACATGTAAAGCAGCGCCTGCTAACATCACGTCCTTGCAGCCACCTGACGGTTCGCTCCAAAATACGCAGACTCCGCTGTCTTCAAGGTTTCACTCTGCTCTCGCACCAAGTTTTCCTTCCAATGGGATAACACTGAGTTTTTTTATGCGCCTAGTAATAACGGCTACTCGCGGACGTAGTTCCAGTCCCTCCCACGCATGCGACTAGAGGCAGCAAATACTAATTTCTACTCCAACCATGAGTACAACATTCTTCTCCGGTATAACTGTTCTGAGGTAGGACGTACTAGTATGTTGCGTGATTTAAGGGTCCAACACGATCGCGGATCTATTAAATACGGCACTCTACCCCTGTGCAACTTACTTTTCTTCGTCTGTTGCCTATCAATGAATGCTGGCAACCAAACGATGCGTCTTTACTGTATGGACCGCAGTAAGTTGCTGTTGGTCTGCATTTTGTAATCCTGTCCACTGTTTTAGTTACATAACAAAGACTTTCTTCTTCGTCCTTTTCTTCTTTTAGCCTCGATCTCCCCTTCTTTTATCAACTATATATGTACGAGTCGTGTTTTTTAAGTAAGGTCCGTCTGAACATAAGTACACAACGAAAGGTTATTTCAATAAAGTATATTTATTTCAGAAAGTATATACTTCACTATTTTTCGAAACAGTTGCCAAGTTTGTTGAAACACGCATCATACCTCTCAACCAATTTTAAAATACCCTCTTCATAAAAACTTGCCGTCTGCTCCGATAACCTCGAGTTCACTGCCGTTTCACGTCGTCGTCATCATTGTAACGGTTGCCACTGAGGTATTGTTTGAGGTGGAGGAACAGTTGGAAAGATCGGCGCAAGATCAGGACTTTAGGGTGGGTGGTCTGAAACATTCCAGCCAAAAGTGTCCAATAAATCGCGGGTGTGACCTGCAGTGTGAGGTCTTGCATTGCCATGGAGGAGGACAATTCCCTTTGTCAGCATGCTGCGTCTTTTCTTTTGAATCGCTCTGCGTAGCTTTCTCAGGGTTTGGCAGTATGCTTCTTCCTCGTTGCATTAAGTCAACCAACAAAACACCATGCCTATCCCAAAACACCGACGCCATGATTTTGCGCTGGGACAGAGTCTGTTTGGCCTTCACCTTTACAGGCGATTATGTGTGTCTCCATTCCATGATCTATTGCTTCGAATCGGGCGTGATATGCGAAACCCATGTTTAGTCTCCAGTTACTATCTGACTCAAGAAGACGTCATCTTCTTCAAGAACTTCATCGCACACTCACATCTCTGGGTTTTTGTGGTCCTCTGTTAGGAGTTTCGGGACTCGATGGGAGCACAGTTTCCTAAACTTTAGGTGTTCAGAAACAATGTTGTAAAGTACACCGACGCCATGATTTTGCGCTGGGACAGAGTCTGTTTGGCCTTCACCTTTACAGGCGATTATGTGTGTCTCCATTCCATGATCTATTGCTTCGAATCGGGCGTGATATGCGAAACCCATGTTTAGTCTCCAGTTACTATCTGAGTCAAGAAGACGTCATCTTCTTCAAGAACTTCATCGCACACTCACATCTCTGGGTTTTTGTGGTCCTCTGTTAGGAGTTTCGGGACTCAATGGGAGCACAGTTTCCTAAACTTTAGGTGTTCAGAAACAATGTTGTAAAGTACTGATCTCGACACGTCAGGAAATTCGTTTGAGAGACCTGTTATTCTGAAGCGCCTGTTCTCACTAATCCTCGCTTCAACTGAAGACACCAAATCGTCTATAACCAAAGAAGTGCGATCAGAGCGGTCCTCATCATGGACGTTGTCACTGCCATCTTTGAATTCTCGTACCCACTCACCCATTTTGCTTTCACTCTTAACAGTATTACCGTACACTTCGCAAATCTGTTGATGAATTTCTGCAGCAGACAGGTTCCTTGCTGACAAAAACCGTATCACTGAGCGATCCTCACACGCGGCAGGCGAGTTGATAGTCTTAAATATTTTGAAAACACAGAACAGAACCGCACAGTTTAGCTACAGAGATGAAACTGAGCACAGTTGCTCCTCTCATCTGGCGCCACTCCTGTGACCTGTGTCTCAGTTACATGCGCCACTGTCGTCGCGTCTCTGTATTCCGACTCGTCATGTACGGTTGCGAGGAAATGCTTTAACAGTTTATTTATCTGAGCATATAGAACAATACATGTCAGTTTAAAGTATGGCGCGTGTCACCTACATGTTTTTACAATTTTAATGTATCGGGTGGTTCGGTGATGGTATTACCAAATTTGAGGGAGGATGATGAAGGTTAGATGGCCGGCCGGGGTGGCCGAGCGTCTCCAGGCGCTACAGTCTGGAACCGCGCGACCGCTACGGTCGCAGGTTCGAATCCTGCCTCGGGCATGGCTGTGTGTGATGTCCTTAGGTTGGTTAGGTTTAAGTAGTTCTAAGTTCTAGGGGACTGATGACCTCAGCAGTTAAGTCTCATAGTGCACAGAGCCATTAGAACCATTTTTGAAGGTTAGATGTTATTAACTTGAGGTTAGCGACCCTCGTCCGGAAGCGACTTTGTCGAAATTTATAAGCAAATATCATTGTTGATACCTCTGACAGTGGAATACAGGTAGGTACCAGCGCTGTTTTTGCTGAGACTGAAAGGTATGCAATCCCGAGGAGCACTTGTTATTCGTCAACTGATATGGTTTCAACACGATTGAACTGACGGTTCATGAACACCTGGATCAGACATTACCAAGTGGGTAGCCATAAGAGGTCCTGATCTCACCCCACTTCTTCTTGTGGGACCATGTGAGAAGTCCTGTGTGAGACGCCTGTACAGACTGAAGAGGAACTCCTGACAAGAATTGCCGCTGCTGCGGCCTTTGACTCTGCTCTGGTCAGGCGACACTGGGTATATTAGCACGGGTACGTCAGAACTTTGTGCGACGATGCCATGCCTGCACTGACGCTGCGGAACGCCATTTTCAGTAACTGCTGTAGATGTAGCAGCTTTTGAAATTGTTGCAAGTACATGGAATTCGTCATTACTCTACCCCAAGCTAAGGATCTTCGGTCTCTCTGACTTCAAGTTACGTGAGCCGTTACTGGTCCAACATCTGAGGATACTGGGGAGTATTCAGCAGGAATTCTGGACATCGGGCGCTCCGCGAGGCTAAGGCGGAATCTGACCCAGATTTTCGCTTTTACCTTTCGACTTGGTCGTTTCCGGACTAGGGCCCTTACCTGAAACTGACACGTTTACCCTTCTCCATGATCTCTGAAAGATGATGAAAACTTCATTACGGAATCACCCTGTATACAAATTAAATACAAATGGCGACAATGATCAAACGTTTCGTGGATCTCCCCTAATTTTGGCCCCTTTTACCATTCCATCAGTCTCAGCTGCTCCAGTCTGGTTTAAATAAAGGGTGTTTCAAAAAGAAAGTACCAATTCGTATATATTTATTCAACTGTAAGACACAGAAGTATGAAACTTGGGACACACGTTTACAAGTCTACATCTACATCCATACTCCGCAAGCCACCTGACGGTGTGTGGCGGAGGGTACCTTGAGTACCTCTATCGGTTCTCCCTTCTATTCCAGTCTCGTTCGTGGAAAGAAGGATTGTCGGTATGCTTCTGTGTGGGCTCTAATCTCTCTCATTTTATCCTCATGGTCTCTTCGCGAGATATACGTAGGTGGGAGCAATATACTGCTTGACTCTTCGGTGAAGGTGTGTTCTCGAAACTTTAACAAAAGCCCGTACCGAGCTACTGAGCGTCTCTCCTGCAGTCTTCCACTGGAGTTTATCTATCATCTCCGTAACGCTTTCGCGATTACTAAATGATCCTGTAACGAAGCGCGCTGCTCTCCGTTGGATCTTCTCTATCTCTTCTATAAACCCTATCTGGTACGGATCCCACACTGCTGAGCAGTATTCAAGCAGTGGGCGAACAAGCGTACTGTAACCTACTTCCTTTGTTTTCGGACTGCATTTCCTTAGGATTCTTCCAATGAATCTCAGTCTGGCTTCTGCTTTACCGACGGTCAACTTTATATGATCATTCCATTTTACATCATTCCTAATGCGTACTCCCAGATAATTTATGGGATTAACTGCTTCCAGTTGCTGACCTGCTATTTTGTAGCTAGATGATAAGGGATCTTTCTTTCTTTCTTTCTATGTATTCGCAGCACATTACACTTGTCTACATTGAGATTCAATTGCCACTCCCTGCACCACGCGTCATCACGCTGCAGATCCTCCTGCATTTCAGTACAATTTTCCATTGTTACAACCTCTCGATACACCACAGCATCATCTGCAAAAAGCCTCAATGAACTTCCGATGTCATCCACAAGGTCATTTATGTATATTGTGAACAGCAGCGGTCCTACGACACTCCCCTGTGGCACACCTAAAATCACTCTTACTTCGGAAGAATTCTCTAGATTGAGAATGAAATGCTGCGTTCTGTTATCTAGGAACTCTTCAATCCAAGCACACAATTGGTCTCATAGTCCATATGCTCTTACTTTGTTCATTAAACGACTGTGGGGAACTGTATCGAACGCCTTGCGGAAGTCAAGGTTCTCTCAGGTTTAGATTACGAATGTTCAATATGTCCTCCACCGGCGGCAGAACAAATATCACATCGATACTCTAACCCCTACCACACTGGGGTCAACATGTCCATGATCAATGATGTTAAGGTTATACGGATCCGGTTCTTCAGCTCTTCATGGTTCTATGGTAGTGATGGTACACAAACGTTGCCGTTAATGAAACCCAACAATAGGAAGAATTCACAGGGCGTCCAACCGGTGACAGTGGAGGCCAGCTGAGAAGTGCCAAGTCGCGGCTGTTTGACAACCAATCCAGTGGCTCGTTAACAGTGTTTCCACCACATAAGAATGGACCGTAACAGACGAGTCGGACATCGCACAAAACACACTTACATTGGGTGAATTTCGTACGTGTTCAGTGTGGACATGTTGGGTTTGTAGGTCCCTAATTCGAACACTATGTTGGTATTCCCTCTACGGTGAAAAGTCGCTTCGACACTGAAAACGATGCGTTGCGCGAAAGTGCTACCAGCTGAAGCTTGTATGGACTCTCCTTTACATAAACATCGTGTTCCACCCATTCGGGGGAGCAGTCAGGCACCCAAATCTGAATAAAACATCTTTGCACTGTAATCACGGAATTACATTTCGCAAACTCGAGGGAAAAAAATAAAGATTTCTGGAGCGGAGTAGCCACTTCCAGGCATGTGACAGTAACCACGGTAACAGAAGACAACCGGTATCTAGCGGCAATGAAGATAAACTAGAGGGTGTATTCCTTCCTCCAATAACCGAGCCGTGGCACAGCGATCGATATTATTGACAACATAATACTTTGTAATATGTACATTATTTTTGAAACACATTGTGTTTTTAATAAATGAAAAGCACCAGTTTGCTTTTGTTCTACAATATTACTTTTATTGTTAAACGGTTTTCGGCTTACAAGGCCATCTTCAGACATGTCAGTAAATGTCTGAAGATGGCCATGTAAGCCGAAAACCGGTTAACAATAAAAGTAATATTGTAGAACAAAAGCAAACTGGTGCTTTTCATTTATTATAATGTTGTTCTACCAAGAACCGACGGAAGATTCTGTTAATATATTGTGTTTTTCTTTAACTGGCGTCGCCCCGTATAAGAATAGGGAATATTTTGCTCGGATCACCATCATCTTTTCCCTTTTGCCCTCAAGAGTCGGAATTTTATTTGGGTTGAGGCAATGTTAGCGGCGTGTGGTGGCTGGTTGCCCTTCCTGACGCCACCGCAGTCCCTGGAATGGAATCTCGTGTACCCCTTCTGTCTGTGTCTAGGAGTAGATGAGAACGTTTCCCAAATGTCTGAGTAGCCTGTATCTGAGGTCCGGTACTCACCTAGTTGGGTGTGGACAACCGCCTAAAAACCACCCTGCCCTCGTCATTAATCCGCGAAGTGGATTCGATTTAGGACAGGTTCATCTCTCCGCATCCCGAAAGCGGTGCGTTTACGCGCTCCGCTAAAAGGGCGGGCGCACATTTAGAGCCTTTGACAGCGAGGAATCCCGTGCGCGCTGGGGCCTGGCAGGCGGTCCGCGGCCAGCTGTGGGAGATGGGAGCGCGGGACCGCCACAAGTGTGCCGGCGCTATGTTTAGCGCTGCACCGGCCAGTACGCTTCCCGGGGCGACTGACCCTGCGGCGAGCGCGCGACAGGCCGCCGGATAACCCTTCCGTGTGGGTGGGCGTCTGGCAAGCTGCACACTCTCCCAACAAGGTGGGGCCACACGTACGAGCGCCTACTAATTACACGTTATTCGCTCTCTTTCTGTAGTCACACCCTGTAAGCCAAATTCGAAAGGATGGGATTGGCGGTGATTCAAGTGAATGTAGTTCCGGAGCAGGTTTATGAAGGTGCTCGTACTGCATCACGAAGAGAGGGCGGGAAAGAGTAAAGACAGGAGAGAAGGGCGCGCGCGCGAGAGAGAGAGAGAGAGAGAGAGAGAGAGAGAGAGAGAGAGAGAGGACGCGCGAGAGAAAGAGAGAGAGGACGCGCGCGAGAGAGAGAGAGAGAGAGAGAGAGAGAGAGAGAGAGAGAGAGGACGCGCGAGAGAGAGAGAGAGAGGGAGAGAAGGGAGAGGGAGGGGGAGAGAGAGAGAGGGAGGGGGAGAGAGAGAGAGAGAGAGAGAGAGAGAGAGAGAGAGAGAGAGAGAGAGAGAGAGAGAGAGAGGGGGGGGGAGAAAGGAAAGAAGGGGGAGGGAGAAAGGAAAGAAGGGAGAGGGAGAAAGGAAAGAAGGGAGAGGGAGAAAGGAAAGAAGGGAGAGGGAGAAAGGAAAGAAGGGGGAGGGAGAAAGGAAAGAAGGGGGAGGGAGAAAGGAAAGAAGGGAGAGGGAGAAAGGAAAGAAGGGAGAGGGAGAAAGGAAAGAAGGGAGAGGAAGGCAAGAGGACGACGTGGACGATGTGGAAGAGGAATTTACAATACTATGGAAAATCTTAATGCGGATCATCATCATACAATGGCGGCTTTCACTGCCGGTTGTCTAAGTTGCTGGTGAATCTTCTGGGTTGTACGGTCCTGGCTCATGGAGTGTTTGTTCCTGATGTTTCGTCCACGGCTACGTCAAACATCTTCAGAGACGCTCCTGGTTCCGCCGAGTCTTGCCGAGTGACGAGTCGGGCGTCTGAAGGTGGCATAAATTCTGGGAAAAGGGGGCGTGATAAAAGTTGACTCAGTGTAGATACTGGCGGGCTCAGGTATGGCGTCGTGTGATGAAACGTTCCCGCGTAGCTCGTTTCTGAAAGCAGTGATCCTGTTTCGAGTTGCGGACCAGTACAGTCACCGTCTCTCACGAACTTTCTTGTTTTGAACCTCTGCACTCACACAAAGGCGTAAACTTTACCTAGCAGTAAGCGCTCCTAGTATGTCGTAGACAGAACGCAGCTGCTAATATCATCATCTTGCTCCTCTGACTGCAGCCCTTTGTCAGCGGCAGGACTAGCTGCGTGCGCCTCAGACCACGGACCGCGGGTTCTGAGGACCTCCTTCCGCGACTTTCCCGATCGCAGTGGCCTTCGGGCCTGCAGTGGGCGCAGTGACTCACGGGAGCGCCTCGCCAGCACTTCCGCTGGTCGCGTGCTTGCAGTCAGAAACGCCTGGCCCGTCGAGCATTCCTACAGGCAGGTACCGCATCCTCTCCGCTTCGAACGCGTACCCGTTAAAGAAGCCACTCTGAATGCGGCTGAAGTGGGAATATTCCACCACCCACGTCAAATTCCGCATTTTTCCCACCAAAACCGGCCGAGCAAAAAATATGTTTCATTACCTATTGAAAGCCCCTCGTACAATTGACAAATATCTCATTATTCATCTCTAAATCTGTAGAAACACCGAAGTATGCTACTGAAAGGCACTTTTCAACCATACATTGGAAGTAAGTGCGTAGACAGTCGAAACGTTGGTGTAGTCTACGTAGCTGTTTCGCTGTTACAAAATTTTATGGATTAAAATCCAAAAAGGATTTTATTTATATATTGGAACTTTTTAGATTATGTGACCGCGTCGCAGTGTTGTGATATTTGCCCTCTTATTGCAAGTGATCTTAACCAGGCTAAAATATTGGATGGTCTCACTCTCTGTACCACAATTCTGCTTCGCTAGCGTCAGTTTCCCCATATTTCCGAAAATTTCCCACGTGTAGTTCTTATTCTGTTCTGCGTAGTAAAACAAACACCACGAGAATCACAGTTACACATCCCGATTGTATAGATCCTTCACATTCCCTTAGACAGCGCATTCTGGGAAGAAATTGTTGGAACAAATAAATTCATTACGAGTATTCTTCAATAGCTGGGTGTTGTGTTCTGTCCTTAGGTTAGTTAGGTTTAATTAGTTCTAAGTTCTAGGCGACTGATAACCTCAGCAGTTGAGTCGCATAGTGCTCAGAGCCATTTGAACCATTTATTCTTCAATATCGCTAGTCGTATACAGCGTTCAGCTCCTGCCTTCAGTCGCTGACCCCAGAGAGCAAATAAATCTCTCTATATCAAGATGGTTACACCTGCATTACTCACTAATATACGTAAGGCTCTTTAGTAATCCATCTGAGTATCTACTGAGACGAGAGTGAGAAAAACGATAAAGAAGAAAGAGAAAACCCCACATGTGCATATTACATGTATTTGTCCATATATTCAGGAATATTACGTATATCTCACAGTAAATCTGCACACTGAAGAAACTTGTTATTAAGAATCCAGCAGAATTTGAGATTAACAGTGATATTCGCAAATTCAATAACAAAAGTCAAAATGATAACTGCTTCCTTCCGTAGTCTAACATTCGACACAGAACGAAGTGCTCTGTACATCTGTAAGCATTTTTAACAAACTACCCACATAAATAAGAACAACAGGCTGTAGTAGAGTTTTTTCAATGCAGATTGAAGTTATTGCTTCATCACAAGTCATACAGGTAAAAGGAATTCTTTGATAGAAATTAGCGATCAGTTAAAAACCTGTAAATGACTCGCAAGCAGCAAAGA
This sequence comes from Schistocerca americana, assembly GCF_021461395.2. Lineage (NCBI taxonomy): Eukaryota > Metazoa > Arthropoda > Insecta > Orthoptera > Acrididae > Schistocerca > Schistocerca americana. The sequence goes on along the minus strand of NC_060119.1, from coordinate 927,872,115 downwards.
GTACATTTCTTAAAAGGAAACGTATGCAACTGACGTTTATTTAACACATTCTCCACTCACGTTTATAATGAATATGTAAGCATGGAAATCTACCTAACTATGCACTAGACATCGCAGAATGGGAAATAGTATAGCAGTAATTGAAAAAGAAGTATCAATGTGTTCCGAATTACCTGAAATTGTTAATAAATTATTATCTTTGTTTTGCTTTAATGTCCGTATATTGAGGATTGTTTAGAGGTGGAGCCACTCCATGCACATTTAGGACAGAAATCTTGGAACATCACAGGAAAGTACTTCTGCTCAGATAAATTAAGGGTCGTAAAAGACAGCAATACATCAATGACGCATGGATGGCGCATTTAAGGAGTCCACAGCAAACAATAAGTCAGTGAAATGGGAGTATTTAAACTCAACAGTACTGGGACGATTAGGGAAAGTGCTGCTGAAAATGACGAAAAGTGACATTTACGCTCTAAACCTATAACGCCATAAAACTGAAAAGGAGCAAAACTGTGACGGACGGAGCACAAAGAAATTATGACACTTCGAAGATAAGGTAGTCTGAGAAATGCTTAAAAGCATAAGGCAGGAGAAGACGAAAAGATGATGAGCGTAGAGACCACGCGTTTAACGGTTACGCGAAGACGCAGAGCATGGCTCAGCTTCCCACAGCTTAGCGGTATTCTGCGTGGTACGGCGGACTGGATTCCGACCACTCAGTTTCGTCAGTCACCTGAGGAACCGCTTGAATAAAATAGCGGTATCATGAATCGCTACTGATACACAAGCTGAGGCAACGCAATACCTGTATTTCAATTCACTAATCAACGGTCTTTTGGAGAACAGTTAAGCGGGCTCGTAACGACGTTCCACAGGGTGTAACAGGAAAAACCGCCCCAAATACAGACTGCCCGCCAAGAGCAGACACAGCAAGTAGATAAACATGCAATAATTAGATGAAGACCTACATTTAATGAACTGATCTTTTCTTTTACAATGCATTAGGCGCTGGAAATTTCCTCCTTGTGCTTCAATGCAATTTTGCGCAACATGCTAACATACACTTTGCACAACTCTGCCGCGACAGTTCTCAAAATTTCGTTACGAATATCGTCTTTTATGTCTTCTGAAGTTCCTGGGTTATTTGCGTGCACTCTTCCCTTTATACTGCCCCACAGATAAGAGTGAGGCATAATTAAGTACGGTGAACGCGGAGGACACAACCCTTTGTTGACAGAGCTTTCATCTGTTAATCTAGATCGCCCAAACTGTAGAAAGACAGCATACGTACGTTCCTGGGGAAGTTAATACTGCATAAAATTCCTGAAAGATTCGCACAGCACAGCAATGTTTACTGTATCAAAAAATGTTGGACCCACAACGCAACCTGCTGACACGGCACACCACACTCCACTTTTTTCACCGTGAAGACGTTCCTCATTAATTGTATAAGATTTATTTGTTGACCGGTGTCTGGTGTTTTGGGAGTCTACACGTCCAGCCAGATGGAACCAGACCTCATCAGTCATGAAATACAGCAGAGGATCCAGCACTCCACTCTCAACTGTTTACACAGCCACGTGCATTAATACACACGTTTTGCCTATCTTCCTTCTTCAGTTATTGGACACATGTCATTTTGCTGGGCTACACCTCTACACGATGTAAAAGACGTTGACAGACCATCGCGAAACGTTCACATGTTGCAAAAATTCACGTGTCGATTTCTTTGGATTCAGGACCATTCGAGCTCTAACATCCGCTATCACAGTACTTATACGAACGAACGAACGGGGTTCGATTCTTTTTGCGCTTGCTACTGACCTTATAGTACGCCACCAGATTCTGTATACTGTTCTTTGCTGGTATGGATAAGTCGGGAAACTTGTTTGAAAAAATATCCCGCGTATCCGTAAATGATCTCCGTGGCCGAGCGGTTCTAGGCGCTTCAGTCTGGAACCGCACGCGACTGCTACGGTCGCAGGTTCGAATCCTGCCTCGGGCATGGATGTGTGTGATGTCCTCAGGTTAAATAGGTTTACGTACACTCCTGGAAATTGAAATAAGAACACCGTGAATTCATTGTCCCAGGAAGGGGAAACTTTATTGACACATTCCTGGGGTCCGATACATCACATGATCACACTGACAGAACCACAGGCACATAGACACAGGCAACAGAGCATGCACAATGTCGGCACTAGTACAGTGTATATCCACCTTTCGCAGCAATGCAGGCTGCTATTCTCCCATGGAGACGATCGTAGAGATGCTGGATATAGTCCTGTGGAACGGCTTGCCATGCCATTTCCACCTGGCGCCTCAGTTGGACCAGCGTTCGTGCTGGACGTGCAGACCGCGTGAGACAACGCTTCATCCAGTCCCAAACATGCTCAATGGGGGACAGATCCGGAGATCTTGCTGGCCAGGGTAGTTGACTTACACCTTCTAGAGCACGTTGGGTGGCACGGGATACATGCGGACGTGCATTGTCCTGTTGGAACAGCAAGTTCCCTTGCCGGTCTAGGAATGGTAGAACGATGGGTTCGATGACGGTTTGGATGTACCGTGCACTATTCAGTGTCCCCTCGACGATCACCAGTGGTGTACGGCCAGTGTAGGAGATCGCTCCCCACACCATGATGCCGGGTGTTGGCCCTGTGTGCCTCGGTCGTATGCAGTCCTGATTGTGGCGCTCACCTGCACGGCGCCAAGCACGCATACGACCATCATTGGCACCAAGGCAGAAGCGACTCTCATCGCTGAAGACGACACGTCTCCATTCGTCCCTCCATTCACGCCTGTCGCGACACCACTGGAGGCGGGCTGCACGATGTTGGGGCGTGAGCGGAAGACGGCCTAACGGTGTGCGGGACCATAGCCCATCTTCATGGAGACGGTTGCGAATGTTCCTCGCCGATACCCCAGGAGCAACAGTGTCCCTAATTTGCTGGGAAGTGGCGGTGCGGTCCCCTACGGCACTGCGTAGGATCCTACGGTCTTGGCGTGCATCCGTGCGTCGCTGCGGTCCGGTCCCAGGTCGACGGGCACGTGCACCTTCCGCCGACCACTGGCGACAACATCGATGTACTGTGGAGACCTCACGCCCCACGTGTTGAGCAATTCGGCGGTACGTCCACCCGGCCTCCCGCATGCCCACTATACGCCCTCGCTCAAAGTCCGTCAACTGCACATACGGTTCACGTCCACGCTGTCGCGGCATGCTACCAGTGTTAAAGACTGCGATGGAGCTCCGTATGCCACGGCAAACTGGCTGACACTGACGGCGGCGGTGCACAAATGCTGCGCAGCTAGCGCCATTCGACGGCCAACACCGCGGTTCCTGGTGTGTGTGCTGTGCCGTGCTTGTGATCATTGCTTGTACAGCCCTCTCGCAGTGTCCGGAGCAAGTATGGCGGGTCTGACACACCGGTGTCAATGTGTTCTTTTTTCCATTTCCAGGAGTGTAGTTCTAAGTTCTAGGAGACTGATGACCTCAGATGTTAAATCCCATAGTGCTCAGAGCCATTTGAACCATTTTATCCGTAAATGAGCCTATACACCTCCACTACCACGATTCTTTCTCTAAGAGCATACACCTCACTGAGATATTTACTGCACCCGTCTTTGCCAAGTCGCAACGGCTTTCGTACTGACAATACAAAACACAGTCTCAACAACAGATGACAATTGGCGGGTGACAATGAGCAGTCTCGTACTCGAGGCCGGCTTTTCGTGCGCCACCCTGTAATATCTGTACGTTAGTTGTTACTGCTACTGTTCTTGTTTGATTTTAAAGGGTGTTTGCATCTAGCGCAAAACAATAACGGTGATAAGAACGGAAGACAGGTAAGAGATAAAGGCACTGTACACATCGAGGGGGAGAGAGAGGAACCTCAGGGTGCAACGTCTCGTCGACAACGAGGTCGTTACAGACCGAGCACCTGATCGGACTGGGAAGGGTGGGGAAGGAAACTGGCCTTTTAAAGGATGAATCCCAACATTGGTCTCAAGCGATTTCGCGAAATCTGGATAGCCGGACTGGAATATGGACCTCCGTCCTACATACGAGTCCAATACCTATCACTACGTCGTGGCCGCGCAGTTTGAGGCGCCATGTCACGGATTGCAAGGCACATCCCGCCGCAGGTTAGAATCCTCCATCGGGTAAGGCTGAGCGTTGTTCTTAGCCTAAGTTAGTGTAAGTAGTGTGTAAGTCTAGGGACCGATGACCTCAGTAGTTTGGTCCCTCGAACATTTTGAACTACGCAAAAACAGACATAATGTCTTATGGGATAACAGCAATCAGTGATTTTATAATGTTACTTTAAATCCGTCTTGATTGCAAATTTTTTTATTATTCATATGACCGGTTTCGATTCATTCAGAACGATCTTCAGATCTGATATTTAAGTTACAGGAGTAACCCGTCCAATTCAGCAACTTTCACATGCTACGTCACAATATCAGATCTGAAGATGGTTCTGAATGAACCGAAACCGGTCATATGAATAATAAAAAAAATTGCAATCAAGACGGATTTAAAGTAACATTTTGAACTACGTCGTCTGAGTCGGTTGAGGTCGGACATCCCGTTCCGATTGGACTAGGATAGGAAAAGAAATAGGCTGTCACATTGTTGAAGAAAACATTAAAGGATTAACCACAGGTGATTTCGGGAGACCAGAAAGCTTAGATCGGATCGAATGGTTGGAAATTTGAATCCTACCATTCGCGAAAACACTTCACAGTTCGACATCACATCTTTCCACAGTTAAGATATAAGTCACATAAGGAAAGAAACCTGCAAAAATCTGCTGTTACAAAAAAGCCCTGACTAAAGGTCACAATACTGATTGTACTACGAATGGCGATAACTTCAATAAATAAAACAGCCAGCTGTGGAGCTCCGCTTTGAAACAATGGACGTGGAACGGTAAGCAAGAATAGCTGATCCATACCTTATGGGAACGTTTAAACATGGCTGAGGTACCGACCCTGCCATCATCAAAAATGAAACTGACATGGAGGGAGGGAATCGATGCCTGTATGTGCCATACATGATAGCCCCGTCGTGTCCGTGACTTCATGTTCGTCAGTCAGTGGGAACGGAGTTGGCGTATAATTAAAGAAGAGCACAGAAAGGCAGCGTTACTAGTTTTGATCCAGACGAAGAGGAAGGAGGAACATGTGGAACAACAACTGAAAAATAAGGAGGGTGGGGTGGAGGGGGGGGGGCTTGATAACTTCGAAAGCTCTTTCTTCTTATCTGTCAGATGAACTGAGAACCGAGAGCAAAAGCAAATTATCGCAGGAATTCGGACGAAGGCAAACAAAAGCGAGAAACATATTTAAGAACGGCAGGGACTGAACGAACAATTGCAGGAGAGGAGAAGAAATGGCTAATTATGAAGCAAAATTATACAAGTAATCCTTTGCCAAAGGAGGTATGCGAATCACACAATTACGAATCATTCCTTCAACAAAATAAATCTGCTGGTGTTATATAATTTAAACGACATGATGACAGAGTAATGTGAAATTGTGAATTTCTCTTCTACGTGGTAATGAAACACAGCTGGTCAAAGTTGACGAAACAGACTCCAAGCATTTCGCTCTACGACGATTTTATGAACTGACTGCACTCGAAATTATGAGGGAAAAAGTGATGCACAAAGGGTTATGGAAAAACAAACTGGTGACCTGAGAGAGAGAGAGAGAGAGAGAGAGAGAGAGAGAGAGAGAGAGAGAGAGAGAGAGACCGACTGGCTGACAGAAAACGTAAAAAGCCACTAAATAATGGCAATTTTTGTAGCATAATTAGTAGTGATTGCAAGAGGTGTATAGAAAGAAATTAACAAACACAACAAGGACACTTTCTGTAATGACACGGATTTGGTCTTCATTATCAGGTAACAGCTGATTGTCTTAATCACGGACAAAACAAAACATAGGACAGAGATAGTAGAAATCAAAGAAAGTTATATTTTCACAAAAGATTTAATACAAGCATATATTGATACGTTATGATTTTCCTTATATACTCATAAACGCAAGTCAATAGAGGGAAAATTAAAATTTATCAATAAGTTGGGCATGTGTTTCATTTTTATTAATATATATGTCATACAGTAACATCATGAATTAAATTGCTGTACGCAGATCGCAGTGTAAATAATAATTATGCACTGATTGACTGCTCCGTCGGTTACCGGAAAATACTTTGTACATCACGAATGAAAACACACACAACACTGGTGTAATATTATGCAATATTTAGTGTTTATTTCACAAACAAGGTAAGTACTTCAATGAGAATTTCACTCTGCAGTTTCAAGGTAAGTACTTATCTTTGCACCTGACGATGGCGTAACAGTCGAAAACCGGTATATGAAATAATTAATTTATAATGTAGAATTACACCAGTGCTGCGTGTGTTTCAATTCATAATGTATAATATAATATAGAGAAGTCCAGCAAAAAAGCTTAATTACTTTTGTATAGTTCCTCTTATGTTCAGCCTACGTAACTTGCAAAGCTCTGAACGACTAACCTACGTGTATTTTTCTACAGAGTTTTATATTGGGCTTTCAAACGTTATTTTGTTCGGAAGGTTTACTGTTGACTGAACAGCATATTTGTTGTCACCCCTATCGAATGCAGGTTTACAATGAAGTATTTGAGCTTTTTGGCAAGAATATTCGAAATTTTATCCACATGTAGAGCAGTGTATTTTTAATTATTATTTTAAAAGAACTGATAATTTCGTGTTGATGTACCTCGGGAAATGGTGTAATTTTATGTATTTTTTTGCGTAAGTGTAATTGACGAAGTCAGAGTTGTACTCACTGAAGAGGGCGATGCGTTTGATTCATTGCCTGTAATGCTTCTGCTAGAACTTCCGGGCTGAGATGCCGTGGTCAACGCACAGAGTTATTAAATTTTCGTTCCTGTCTGCAAGGGCACCTTCAGAAATTGAACACTGGTAACTGCGTAGAAATGCTAGGAGGTTCCTAGTTTTTGGTGGTACTATGGGGTGTGTAGATGGCAACCCAATTCGTCAAGTGATAAAGATGTATATGATTGTCTCTAACAGGTGCCACCGTTCTCAATTACAAATAATCTATCGTTACAATACCTCCCCCAACCTACTTGGATTATAGTTTTATTCCTCGACCACTGCCTCTCAGCCATGGAAAGGTAACGGACGTAAACGCCAGCAGAGAAGGTCTCCGTTGCATTGCCTGTAATTATGTTTGAAAGTTAAGTTTATATTATGCAGGAGGTAAGAAGCGATGCACCGTAGAGGAGAAAGTAGCTCGTTTGTGGGTTAACGGAGTGAAGGCCGATGACGCAAACGAGAGTAAACAAAGGAAAATGTGCCGCCAGGCGACCTCAACTCTGAGCACAGGTTCGGGCCCCGAGACCTGGAGTGTATGTAAGCTTGCTGCGGTCAGCACTTCGCATGCACTCGCGAGGCCGCGCGGTCACTGCGCAGTTTATCGCCGTTACGGCGCTTTCACTGACGTGCGCTCCTCAGCTAGCTGTACGTTGGCCGTGGGTGCGCAGGAACTGAACTGAGGTCTCTAGGAGGCGGACCCACTCGCAGGATGCGACGCACAAGGCGACTCATCCCCTTTTTCTGGAGGGTCTCCGGTCGGGCTTGGAGCCTGCACAGCGGTACGACAGGCTGAGCCTTGCAGTCGCTGCCACCTTGCTTGCGTCATTTATATAATTTCCCGCGTTGGTCTTCGAGAAGGCTGGTCTGGCGCCTTGGCCACCTGCTTGTCAGTTCAGTTTACACGCACCGGTACCAAGGTAACGCCACAGCTGGTGTTCCGCAGTAACAGCAAACGCGGTTCCACTCGCCTCTATCCGACAGTCTACATTGCAAGCGGCTGTTCTGCCCTGCACACACCAGCGTGTTACGCGCAAACAAGTGAGAGTACTGCTCAATGTAAGACCCGCCGCCTAATTTTTACTGTCGGTCGTTTTTGGCCTCTTAGTCGCTGCGTCTGCCCACCGAACTTTGAGGGCGCCTTCGTTCAAAGGCACCGTTGTGCCTGTGTCCACCACGCGGACGCTGGCCATTTCTTTTACCCTTGTTTCTATTTTTTAAACAGCTTTTTACTTATTAAAACAAAATAACAGTTTCCTGAAATAGAAATATAAACAAGGTGTTTGATAATTTAGAAGGAAAAAAAAAAGATAGCGTAGATAATGGAACCACCACCACCACCACACTGAGGTCTGTGGGTGAATACGACGGTGTTTGTCATCGTGCTGCTGATCCCCAGACGTCATCCTACGTGGGCAGGATCGAAGAGGATCCAGTCATGAACATTTGCGGTAATACATGCGATAAATACTCTTTTTAAACTTTCAAGTTTGATATACACAAAAGTGTGCAGCCAGTTCCTGGAAAAAAAAAGGCCTCTGCACGAGAATTACACGGTACCAAAATCCACGAACTTTAACATAGAAGACTAGCTTCTCCACAATGCGCATGCTTTGAAGAATGCAGCGTTATGAGCCGTGATTTCGTCGGTTTTAAAAAAGAGATACGGTTCACGTAATTCGAGATATTAGGTTCTTTGATGTAAACCGGAAAACATGAGAACGGAAACGTTTCACGCATCGCCGCCAGCTCGTTCCTGACCATTCACGCCCATAATCTGGACCACAAAAAGACAGGAACAAACGGCTCTGAGCACTATGGGACTGAACTTCTGAGGTCATCAGTCCCTTAGAACTTAGAACTACTTAAACCTAACTAACCTAAGGACATCACACACATCCATGCCCGAGGCACGATTCGAACCTGCGACCGTAGCGGTCGCGCGGTTCCAGACTGTAGCGCCTAGAACCGCTCGGCCAAAGACAGGAACACCAAAAGTAAACAGACCAAAAGTAAACAGACCAAAAGTAAACAGACCAAAAGTAAACAGACCAAAAGTAAACAGGGCAAAAGTAAACAGGGCAAAAGTAAACAGGGCAAAAGTAAACAGGGCAAAAGTAAACAGGGCAAAAGTAAACAGGGCAAAAGTAAACAGGGCAAAAGTAAACAGGGCAAAAGTAAACAGGGCAAAAGTAAACAGGGCAAAAGTAAACAGGGCAAAAGTAAACAGGGCAAAAGTAAACAGGGCAAAAGTAAACAGGGCAAAAGTAAACAGGGCAAAAGTAAACAGGGCAAAAGTAAACAGGGCAAAAGTAAACAGGGCAAAAGTCACAAAAATCACTACAGCAAATTTGCACGGAAACAAATGAAATTTATTGGTGTCTATCAATTAGGCAAGTCCTCACTTTCATTAAACAACTTCTTACCAAACAAGTCCATCCTCACTATTCCTGAAAGGAATTTAAAAAAAAAAAAGGGTGATGTGGGTAAGCAGAATTAGACGCCCCTGCTCGGTAATACACCCTGCCCTGCCAGTGAACCATCCCGGCACTTGCTTGCAGCGATTTAGGAAAATAACGGAGAACCCAAATACGGATGGTCGGACAAGGATCTGCACCGCCGTCCTCCCGAATGGAGTCCAGCGTGTTGACCACTGCGTCGCCTCGCTCTCAACGTTACGATGGCTGCCGGCAGACTCCGATTTCGCGAGCTCCAGGCTGCCCCACGAAATTATTTAACACTGCCTCTATATCCGTGCTTCGCAATGGAAGTTAAAGAACATCCTTTGCACACAGTTGCTTTTTAGTGCTGCGTATCTCAGTCGATAAAAACTCAACACTTATAGGATCAATTCGTCAATAAATTAGTTTTCTTTCTAGCTAAGACGTCAAGTACAAATGAAACCTATAGAACGAAGCAAAGCAATTTCGTTAAATTTTTAATACTCAAAGCGAAATCATCAAATCCGTACATTTTAGCCAAGTAAAGTTATGTTTGTTTGTATACGTAAAGGTAAGACTGCGCCGCGTTTGTCACTGACCTAAACTTCCGGAAATGCTGATGTCACTTAAAAAAGCCAGCGCCATTTATTGGTTCTTTGGTGTACTGTGAAACTTGTAAGAGGTCCATGACTAAGGAATTTATTGCTAGCGCACTCGAGCAGATGTAATTTCGATGGATTGCTCACGCGCTGCCTGCGATATGTAAGCTGTAAGAGAATCTCAGACCAGAGAGCAGTGTTGGCTGCAGTAAGAGCAGTGTCAGTAGGAGTAAGTAGTAGCTAGCAGTCGGGTGTATGGAGTTGGCTGGACCGGTCGTGGGGAGCAATGGCGGTGCCTGAGCTATGTAATATAAGGTAAAAGCAGCCGCGCGCATATGTAGTTTGTTACAACAAAATTTGTACTACTGTTGTATCAAGTTCCATTTAAATGTTTTAAAAATCTTTTAATAATAATAATCATTTTTATAAAATTAACTTTTTGACAATCATTCATCTGAATTTAAAGAATTTACTAACTTCTCCAGTCCATGGTCATCCCGATTATCGTAAAGAAAAATCAGTTGTTTCTTTTTATACATGACAAATATAGTGGCCAGCATTGCACTAGGCTGTGCAAGAAAAATTTCTTGTAGGAGCAGATATATACGCGTTATCCGGCGACTTCATTGAGGTAAGAATTTTCAATTTATTCAGAATAATCTTTCAGGGCCATGACGCAGCACTGCTGACGTCCAAATTTACCAATTTAGATTCACAGTCAGTAAATTATTGAAAGGTTACACATGAGTCAAATTTTTATTGGGAGGTCAGTCACATTATTGTGAGGTTACACTAAATGTGAATGTTATAAAAAATATAATTATATACATATTTTTTCTGTTGGGAGATTACAAACTGACAGCTCCACCGGTTCATTCTTTGATGTAGTACACCGTCATTAGGATTAACAACTACGCATAAAGCTGAGCAGGCTCCTGAAACTCTAAATCCTCATTTTTCCGTGAATCGACTCCGATGAAATAAAGCCTATCGTTGCCTCAACCCACGCTCAAATTACCTCCGAAAATCCCATGAAAATTCGTCAAGTATTTCTGGACATTAGCGTGTTCAGACGAACAGACATGATGGTTATACAGTTTTATTATTGGTACAGATTCAGGCCTTCCAGCCAATCAAAATCACGAGCACAATGCAGGCTCTCTCGTTGGCCGTTTCCTGCCCCTGCTTCAGCTCTTCTACAATGTGCTGCCTTCTGACAGGAGTTTAAAAACTTTTCCTGCAACGGATGTTGGAGACGCGGACTGTCATGGAGAAATTATTCTACCTATAAGCCAACCATGTAGGCTCCGCCCACAATCCATTTAAGACGAATAGGGTCGAAGAAACCCGCCTCCTCCAGAGCCCGACATTCTCGTAGGTAACAGGAATAGCACGCACGCACGCACGGACGGACGGACGGACGGTCAGGGAATGAGATGTTACTTCGTGATATCTACATTTTTCATACGATCTGATTTATATTCTTGCACTGTCGATTTCAACTGCATGGATCGGTTATCTGCGACTAATCTGCAGTAATGTGTCCTGGAGGCTGTGTGTTCCACAACGACGGTAAGACCGCAACGCTGCACATTGTTCTACAAATCCTTGTGTCATCTTACGTATGGGGTATTAATTTTATTTATATTTCAACTCTTGAGCCCGATATCCTTCCTGAACCCACATTCATCTGTTTACGTAAGCAAGGAAAGTCATGAAAATGGGGATCGTGTGAGATTTGCCCCGAGTGTTACCTGTTCGTATATCCTATTTTCTGAAGTGTACCAGCCCAGCATTTACCTGAACGATCGTGGAAAATCTCTTTACCCGCACCCTCTCTGGTCGGCTTAAGTAATTAAGAGCACACCTCATGATTAAAGATCGAAAAGTCTATTACTACTTCTGGTTCCAACTTTCCAGTTACTGCCTACAGTTTTTGACTTTCCGAGTGGAGTTAATCGTCAAGACGACGAGTTAGGTACAGTAAAGTGCAATTTCGCCATATCTGTGTTGCAGCAAAAGCGAGTTTTGTGCCAAGGTCGAGACACTTATAACTTGAGACTGCGTTACGCACGTGGTACTCATTAACATGCGGAGGATAGCTGTCTGGGACTCTTGCGTTTACCTTTATGTCCGGCGGTGTGCCTTGAAGTCTGAGATTTGGTCCAATTTCCCATTCTTGCATTTAGGGCAGTGAAAGCGCGTAAGATATGGGACAGGTTCGTGGTATAATTTCCGATTGGAGGAATCTAGACATTACTGTAAAATCTCGCTTGATGGCCATCAGTAAGTTTATTTTTGGAAGGACACGCAATAGGGAAAAATAGGAGTAGTGATGATGACCGTTGTAACGATAGAAGCGCAGTCAGAAAAATTGTTTTAAATAGCAGAAATGGGAAAGGCATTTTAGCAACTTCTTGCTCATGCTTTCTAAACATAAAAGCAACGAACTCTCCAGACTGAAGAGATGATGAAACAGATCAAGAAAAAGACGTCGTGAGGTGGAGCAAATAATGGGAACACAAGCGTTCCACACACGCTTCTTAATCCGTAGGGTATGAGACCAGTTCGTGGTTTTTATTAGAGTTTCAACTTACTTCTTGAGAGATTCGTGTAAGCCAACAGTTTTCTTCATTAATGAATACGTCATGATTAAGGAAAATTTTTTGCCAGGTTGGAATCGAACTCGGATTTTCTGCTTCTAGGCGAGCGGTCACAACCATTAGGGTACCTGTAGACGGCTCCAGATCATACTCAGTCACTGCTGTTTCCACATGGCAGTTTCTGAACATCATCTACCAAGGTTCTTCCACGGAATATTTGGAAACAGCACTACTGGATTAGTGGTGTCAGGGGGAGAGGTGGGACATGTGCTCGGCCGAAGTCCGTAGAGGGAGTTACAAGGGATATACGCACGTGGAATGAATTAAATGTACTGCAATGAACTGAATGGACTGACGAAGACGATATAAATGAAGATTAAGTAATACGAAATGTCATCGAAAGTCGCCAGAAATCTTCAACCCACAAAGTAGCCAGTCAGCCGCTACTAATAAGAAACCTCATTTCAATAAGTCTGAGCCCCTGGCGTCATGTTCGGGCTCCTTGCTGTAGTTCAGACAGAGGCCTGCAGTCACCCACATGATACAGCAACGCTTCAACCAGATAAACGAACATCGTAAACGACAGAGCAGTGTGGGTTCCACACACTGTACTTAGTACTGAACGTACTGGCGAAAGATTCAGCCCATTTACTGTTGCCCACTTGCAGCATAGTTTCCACACTCACGACGATTGGGAAGAAAAACTGTCACTTGTCACATTATCAAAATATCTAAGGTAGGAGGAAGGGCAGCATAGGTCATAAATTTTTAATCGTTTTATTGCAAATCGGTTTCAGCTGCTGTGTACCTATTTTCAGTGCAATTATATCATAGTCATGAAAAAGGGTACATCTAGCTGAAATCGATCTGCAACAGCTAGATTAAAAATTTACGAGCGATGCTGTGCCCTTCCTCCTGTCTTGAATCTCATTAATACGGCCGTGGAGCACGCTTTTCCTGGTGGAATCAAACTTTAACTATTAAAATATTTCCGGTTATTGAGATAACACACTATATTCAGTTCTATGTAACAAATAGAGGCGTATCAATAACTGACTTATTATACGAACACAAGTCAGTAAACAGGATACTATGCTGCCAATTATGGGTGTACGTACTGATAATAACCTTAACCGGAAGGAACTATAGAGGCCGTTCAAAAAGAAACGAACCGGAGGCAAAATTAGAGAAACCAGTACCTGCATGTTAGAAGTATTGACCCTGGCTGTTGAGACACTTGCTCCACTGTGACACAAGGCGGTGAATAGCTGTCTCATAGAATTCCCGAGGCTGCGATATTAACCAGTTCCGAACATACAGCTGGACGTCGTCGTCCCGGGTGAATCGTTTGTCCCTATGCTGGCGTTCTTCGTCTTCTTCCAAGATGGCCCCTCTTATGACAAAAGTGAATGCCCAGCACTACTCGCAAACCTTGTCCACCCTTCACCAAGCGATGAAATCAAAACGACCAGGCAATCTCACCCGTGGGGTCATTCTGCTCCACGACAATGCGAAACCTCATACGCCCAACACAATCGCGGCACTCCTGCAGAAATTCAAATGGTTCTCGGCCACCCTCCACACAGTCCGGACCTCTCCCCCTGTGATTACGCCATTTCTGGTTCCCTTATAAAGCCTCTGAAGGGCAAACGATTCACCTTGGACGACATCCAGCTGCACGTGCGGAAGTGGTCAACATCGCAACCCCGGGAATTTTATGAGACAGCCGTTCACCGCCTTGTGTCTCAGTGGGACAAGTGTCTCAGCAGCCAGGGTCAATACTTCTTACATACAGGTACTGCGCCAGCCGTTGTGGCCGAGTGATTCTAGGCGCTTTAGTCTGAAACTGCGCTGCTGCTTCGGTCGCATGTTCGAAACCTGCCTCGGGCATGGATGTGTGTGAGGTCTTTAGGTTGGTTAGGTTTCAGTAGTTCTAAGTCCAGGGGACTGATGACCTCAGCTGTTAAGTCCCATAGTGGTCAGAGTCATTTGAACCCTTTCTATGAAATAACAAAAGAGGCAGAAAATCATGGTAACAGTAATAAATTAAAAACTTGACGTTTCATTCACAGTATACAATAAAAATAGAAATTAGCTGATCTGCTGCAGCATCTACATAATATCCCTTTATCTTACTGTAGCCCGTGGAAACGGACAAATTAACACGAAAACTAGTTCAACGTCAGTTTTTACCCTTAGGCACTAAGTAGTCGTAATGCTCAAATAATCCTATGATCTCAGATTGCAACATGATTTTTAAACAGGGTTTCAAAAAATTGCAATTAATAGGAGAGCACTGGTGATTTTCTGCAGTATTCAACCGCTCATCTCTTTTCGAGAAAATAGCAGCGAAGGCGGACGATTTTCTTTTATTTGTCTAAGTCCCCTTTTTCCCATGCCTTCGTCCTGTTTTCTAGCAGGGTCGGCGTGGTTACGGTCGGATTTGTCACGGTTAATATTAGGGGTGGCCGGATGCACTTCCTGTCGCGACCCCCTTATATGAGATGATGATGAATACAACACGACAGCCAGTCCCTGAACGAAAAAAAAAACTCAGACCCAGCCGGGAATCGAGCCCGCTCCCCTTTGCATGGCCGTCCGTCGCGCTGACCACTTAACTACCGAGGCGGACTCTTATTAGTGAAAGTAATAGGAACAAAAAAAAACGAAAATCGCTTATTTCGGAAACCTGTTATTTTGAGCAGTTTTAGCGGCCAGGTCAAACTGGCGTGGCAAAAAATACCGATATAACCGAAAACCGGTTGCTTCAGCGATAACAGCCACCCCTGCGTCACGCCACCGGTCGGCACGTGAGCGGCCGACGAGGAGTGGCGCAGTGGGGCGGACGGAGGCCTAGCGCCAGGCGGCTCAGGTTGCGGCGGCGCTGCACGCCTGCCGCGGGTCAAGGACGGCCCGGCAGCGACACGTGCCGACCCGCCGCGCCGCGCCCCGCCCAGGCCCTCGAGACGCCGACGCCGACGCCGCACGTGCACTCTGCGTGCGTCGCACGTGCCGCGAAACGGCCCGCTAAACACCCACGCCCTTTCCAGGCGACCAGTTTCCCGTTACTGCGCGTCTCTCGGGAAACTCCCTCGGCTCTTACAGCGCCATGTAGAGCTGTTGTAAGATACTGGACTTGGGGTCTTTTCGCGAGAGACAAGTGGGATGGAGTAATGCGTTGCCAGACTCTCCTCCAACAGTAGCTGTCTCCGTGGTACACTACTTTGTATGAAGCACAAGCCTTCATTAAAGAAAAAGATAGTGGTAATGTTCCTCTGAAGCAAAGAACTCAAGAATCAGTGATTGTACGAAAACTGAAAAGAACACAATCAGTGTCTGGAGTATGGTGTTAGGGTGCTGAAAATCAAGTCGACTTCCAAGCTATGACTAAGTTCTCCGCAGTAACGGCGAGCAAAGGAACACGTGTGACTACGAGAAGAGACAGGGTGTTAGGCCAAGTGTAAGAAATCAGGGAATAACTGTCACGTTAACAGAGAGGCGTAGAGGGCAAAGGCTGTAGGCCATGGATGTCTAGCCCGCGGCCCGCATACGGTCCAAAACCAGTATCAGTGCGGCCCACGAAGAAAAATCCACAAAATTTCGTTTGTGTAAAGTTCTGATAATTGAAAATATTCGATTTCAAACTCCGTTAAACGATGCCTGCCCCTCTCTCTCTCTCTCTCTCTCTCTCTCTCTCTCTCTCTCTCTCTCTCTCTCTCTCTCTCTCTCACTCACTGGTCCACCGTGCCCCTGTCCCCCCCCCCCCTCCCGCTCAACCCTAGCGGTTATTGTTAGTGTTAAGCATATTATGTGCAGCCCCCAAAAATAGTCGTCTTCTGAGATTAGCATGTACGACTGATAGAAAGGTAGGTGTGTGTGTGTGTGTGAGAGAGAGAGAGAGAGAGAGAGAGAGAGAGAGAGAGAGAGAGAGAGAGAGAGAGAGAGAGAGAGAGAGAGAGAGAGAGAGAGAGAGAGAGAGGGGGGGGGGGGAGGAGGAGGAGGAGGAGGAGGAGGAGGAAATCCAACAAAGAGCAGCGCGTTTCGTCACGGGATCGTTTAGTTGTCTCGAGAGCGTTACAGAGATGCTCAACGAACTCGAGTGGCAGACGTTACAAGAGAGGTGCTGTGCATCACCGAGAGGTTAATAACTGGAATTCAGAGAGTGCACTCTCCGAGAAGACTAGGACAACATATTACTTTCATTTACAGAGCGACCCAAAACTCCGTTAGAATTTGAAAATTCAGCACTTCACGGAACTATAAAGTTAGGGGTAAAAATACACATGCTTATAATGATATAGGGTTTTACTGAAACAAATTACGTCCATCAAATGACCAACGGATGGAGCTTCATGTGATACAAAAGCTGTAATGAACATAATAACTTTGTATCAAAGGCGATGTTCTTTGAAACAACTGCTCGGTCGTCAACAATACCTGTAGTCGAGGGTTGTCGTGAACAGCACTACACAGCATATCAGTAGGTATGGTGAGAAATTTCCGTCGGATGTTGTCTTTTAGTATCCGTAATGTGGTCGGGCGATGGCGATGGACATGCAACTTGACGTAACCCCAGAACCAGTCACCACACTGTTGAGGCCTGGGGACGTGGGAAGCCAAGCGTAACTGACGTGACAGCTCAGCACGCAAACCTAACCAAACGATGTGCGGATGGGAGACTTTACACATACAGCATTATGGGGTGGAGCGCCGTCCCGCACAAGAGTCGTTCCTTATACCAGGGATGATCTGACTCCCCTCTCTCAGTACTGCTCATTTTGTACACGATTCTTATGTTGGATCACTGACGTGTTGTTGTCCAGCGCCACTGTTGGCCATCTTTTGCACTCGCTTTTGGTTTCAATAAAAAACGCATGTCATTTCAGGCATGTGTATCAATTTTTACATCTTTACCTACATTATTCGGTGAATTAGTGCATTTGCAAATGTTAACGAACTTTTGGGTAACCCATTACATCTCGCGAAATGATCACGACGAGAAAATTAGAGAATTTAATACAGGTGCTCTGTACGTCCATCTTTTCAGAGATGGGACTTGGCTGTTACATGCAGGATGTCAAATGAAACACCTTTCAGCCGTCTCGTTTGCAAACTTATTTTATTTGGCTACTAGTTTCGGCGATTTACTATGCCATCTTCAGGCCACTGATTGACGTGTAGGAAGACAAAAACGTTTCTCTAACAACCGGCAGATGATCGTTTAAGTGATCGCTGTAGCAAGCAGAAATCTACTAATACCAGTATTGTTGGTCCCTATTTTGACCAGAATCGAGGTGGAATCTTCCTAAACGTCGATCAGGGACCTGAAGATGGCGTAGTAAATCGCCGAAACTGGCAGTCAAATGCAATAAATTTGCGAACTAGACGGCTGAAAGGTGTTTCATTTGACATCCTAATACAGATGCTTTCCGACAATCGTTCATCCCATAGGCCATTCGCCAGTCGAAGAGGGAAGGGGGGATGGGACCAGTTACTGGTACCAGTGGTACGCTCTGCCACACACCGTTAGGTGGCTTGCAGAGTATGATGTAGATAAAGATAAAAACGTTTATCTAACAACCGGCAGATGATCGTTGAAGACGCAGAGTTTGGCACAGGAGAGGAAGTTGTGGTGGGTAGCATCAAAACAGTCTGAAGACCGAGGACTCTAAAAACACCCTTTCCCAATCCGACTTTGTGTTAGGTTCCTAATGACTTCGTCGTAGACGGGACTTAGACCCATATCTTCCTTTCTTTATCATTTGGCAGTTGCGGTGAGCTATATAGATGGTAGCCGACCTGTCACATTGTTTCGGCACGAGAATTCCGAGGGTCTGATAGCGTCAACGACGCTCTCAGCGGTTCCTCTG
Organism: Schistocerca americana; assembly: GCF_021461395.2. Classification (NCBI taxonomy): domain Eukaryota; kingdom Metazoa; phylum Arthropoda; class Insecta; order Orthoptera; family Acrididae; genus Schistocerca; species Schistocerca americana. Next base: position 927,853,701 of record NC_060119.1, on the reverse strand, counting down.
GCGCCACACAACACAGTAAAGGACGAAGGCGAAGTTCACACGAGCGTCAGAAACGCATGCCCTAGTTCACACGCACGGTGCATTCCGCAGTGTCACCGTGGGTTTTGCGGCACAACAGCGCGCTGTTGTCTGCGGCCAGTTCACACGCTCATTTATTGTCCACAAAATGGACTGCGACACTCGTATTGAGCTGTTTGTTGATAACAGTAAGAAGAGTACATTGCACTGAGAGGTTAGTTGGGGCAGGGCAGAAGTTACTTCGTAGCGCCCCCCCCCCCCCTTCCTCTCCCGCACCGACACATACGGAAAAAAAAAAATTATTTTCACTATCCGAACTTTTCTCACCGCGCGTACAGACTTCGCTTTTCTGAGCCACTCGGCGTAGGCAGCACACAGTTTACGATCACTAGCATTGGCAGTGACGCAGAGACTGGTGGAACGAACAAGCGGTTCGCGTGGTTGATTACGGCGAGTTCACGAGGTGAATAGCAAGCCAGAAACAAACTCCAGAGAGCAGCCAAAGTCATCGTAAGCGTTCGCCAACTGAAGATGAAATAGACCGAATCGAAAAAAGAAAACATAGGCGAAATCAATCTGGCGCATATCGAAGGGTTCACAGAACAGCGAGAACTGCCGAGTAAGTGCATGGCCTCCGTATTTACTAACCGACCACAATATTATTGCAGCGCGATAGTACATGCACATCTGACATGTAAGCACTGACACTGCGCTGAGTTCATGTTAGTCACCTCTGTATTTGTTTACTGTATCATCAGCACGTGTTTCCGATAACAGCCACGTGCAACAGTATCGGTACAAACACAGTCGTGGCAGTGATTGTGGCCTTTCCTCCATGTCGATTCCGTGCTTTGGGCGGGGAATCCGAATCACTGTCTGATACTGAAGTAGGAACTCAGTATCAGTATGAATAAATCCGAAACATGTCGCTGATATTCACTCCCAGGCATTAGCCATTTCTCATGAAATCTCGAAATTATTTTGCCTTTCACCACTTTTCCCCTTGCAGCTTCCAGTATTTTTGAATAATCAGTACGCAAACAGTTGTCTCGCGTTACCAGCCGATAGAAAAAAACTATTAAAACGAGAATATTGGAAGTATTTGCATGTAACTGAACACACCAGTCTGCCACAAAAATATGAACAAATTTCGTATCAACCTAACTCTCCCAATTACGAATACTGTAGGTAGGGCCGGCCGCTGTGGCCGAGCGGCTCTAGGCGCTGCAGTCTGGAACCGCGCTGCTGCTTCGGTCGCAGGTTCGAATCCTGCCTCGGGCACGGATGTCTGTGATGTCGTTAGGCCTAAGTGGTTCTTAGTCTAGGGGACTGATGACCTCAGATGTTAGCCGGCCGCTGGTGGCCGAGCGGTTCTGGCGCTGCAGTCTGGAACCGCGCGACCGCTACGGTCGCAGGTTCGAATCCTGCCTCGGGCATGGATGTGTGTGTGTTGTCCTTAGGTTAGTTAGGTTTAAGTAGTTCTAAGTTCTAGGGGACTTATGACCTCAGCAGTTGAGTCCCATAGTGCTCAGAGCCATTTGAACCATTTGAACCTCAGATGTTAAGTCCCATAGTGCTGAGAGCCATTTGAACCATTTGAATTGTAGTTAGTAGGTATCTGTTTTAAATCACAAGCGTTAGCATGTTTGGTGACTAATAAATACAGTGAAGGCATCGCCATGGGTAGTCCACTCAGTCCAGTGATGGCCAACTCCTTCATGCAACATTTCGAAACACAGGCGCTGGACTTGGCATCTTGTAAACTTACGTTAGGGTATAGATATATCGATGATACCTTCGTTGTGTGGAGCCATGGTGAGGAACAGCTCTTTGACCTCTTGAGACCTCTGAACAGTCTCCAGGCCAACGTAAAATTTGCGATAGAGGTTAGCCAGTGTTCAAATGGCTCTGAGCACTATGAAACTTAACATCTGAGGTCATCAGTCCCCTAGAACTTAGAACTACTTAAACCTGACTCACATACGGACATCACACACATCCATGCCCGAGACAGGATTCGAACCTGTGGCCGTAGCGGTTCCAGACTGTAGCGCCTAGAACCGCTCTGCCACTCCGGCCGGCGATTAGCTAGTGGCCAACAGCACCTCCCTAGACGTGCTCGTCACGAGGGATGGTGAAAACCTAGGATGGAGTGTGTATAGAAAACGGACACACACAGATCGGTATCTGCACAAACTGTCAAATCACCAACCGACCCAGAAAAGTGGGATGATTAATACGCTTGTAAAGCGCGCCAGGCGAATTGCGAGCCACGCTACGTGAAAAGTCTACGTTGGAATGAATGAACGATCAATCAACACTAGGATCAACGAAAATAACCGACATTGCCGGTTGAGACAGATGGAGAAATCGGCCGTCGGCCGTGGCTGCGCATGCGCTGTGCGAGACCGATCACGTAATGAAATTCGCCGACACGGTTCTTGTTGTGCAGAAGAGCTACCACATCCGCTTGTTCAGGGTCGCTATAGAAATCCACCATCATGACAATAGCTTCAACAAGAAAGCGAAAAGCCTCGAGGTGAACGCATTCTGGACTCCCGTGCTGCAGCGAACGACCGTTGCAGGTAGAAAGGTGAGAACCACAGCGGCAATGACCAGGGGAAAGCCCTCGGACGTTAGCGCGACACGTACATATTATGATCTCTGGTCGCGGGATTGACTGCAGTCCACCGCTAGCATATCGATCGCACTTTAGTCTGAGTCTGCTTTTTTAAATCACGCAGTCTCTCAAGGAATTTCAAACTCCAGCTGTAGAAAACTACAACGCCAGCCCGTGGCTATACGGATGCGAAATTTTTAAGTGTCTGGAATAAATACTTCTCGTTTTCCGAGCAATGTCCACAAGCTTCAAAGAAGTGCTGACAGCAGTTACATTATTACAGAGACCTCTTGCAACGCGCCGGCAACTTCAAGGACGGCACCAAAAGGCAGGTTTTTTTTCCCTTCAAATTAATACAACACGTTCACTCTCTTCGTCTAATGTTGCTGGTAATCAGTGCAAGTTAACATCTGTTTGATCAACATACTTTTGCCCGTCCACTTCATCAGAAAGAATCCTTTTACAGTAGTTTAAGGTAAATATTGTAAGGGGGCAATAAAATGCAAACCAAACACCCGTCACAACGGGGCCATGGAATAGCACCATTCATTTGTAATCGCCATACGCTTTAGGACATTTGTGTGTTTTTCGCGAATGGAGCCTTATTTCGCTCTGTGATGCAGGCAGTGCTTCCATTATTTGTTCTAGAAATCTAACATTTTAAACAGAAGACGGCCTCCGTGTTAATTTTATCCACGAGAGGAGAACATAAAATTTTGGGTTATTTACGTAGAGGTTTTTCGGCAATGTCCAAACAAATAATTCTAAAATACGTCAACTACTACCTTAACTCCCAATACCACCACAGACGAAAACCGACATTTTTGTAATGCCAGAAATGTCCGTCGATTCACACGAGTTGCACTTTGATGTAACTCACGTCTTTACAGAACCAAAGACACGGTTACACTGCTAACTTCTTCATGCTATATATGTGACATTAGATGGCATCCAATAGCTCGAGGGATCACTATTAAAGGAAACCGACAATGAAAACTTACTAATATCCATGGAATTGTACGTTGAGGAAATGTGGAACAAACACAGTAAAATTTGTTGACCGGTACCACGAACCTGACAACAATGAACGCAGCTTTGTCAGACTCTAAGAGCTCGAAATCACAATCATCAGATAGCCTTTGCATGCGGGGATACAGCGTATTCGCAAACGCTAAGAGCAAACACTGCTGCAAGGTCGCAGCGACGGGCTCGTGGCGGGGTCGAAAACAGCCACTGTTTATCCCACACCCACAGAGGCTGCTGGCTGGATAATACGGCACTGCCTATCTCGATCGCTAGCAGAAGCCGCCCACGCAAACAGTTTGGTGCACGTGGATCACAGCACGTGTCTCTCCCCCCCCCCCCCCCTCCCGTCCTCCCCCATCCCACCAACCCCCCCCCCCCCTCTCTCTCTCTCTCTCTCTCTCTCTCTCTCTCTCTCTCTCTCTCTCTCTCTCACACACTCACACTCACACACACACTAGGCATGAGAATCTAGTCGTCATCTAGCGCTCGTCACAGTCACTTAAAATCGACTAATGTCAACTCGTTGTAGTCGAAACCACTATCAGAAATCCACCAGATAGATTTCTGTAAAAATCACGCGAATCACTTAATTACACAAGAAGTTTTGCCGTCTAATTAGAAAATAAAGGCTCTAACGTGCAGTCTACGACGAAGTTCAAGATGACGGAGTACAAGCTCTGATGGTACAAACATGGTGAACAAGATTAGCCGTGGACCTTTCAAAGAAACCGGGTCGCCATTCGCGTTAATTGATTTATATAAATTACGGAGCAACGTAAATCTGGATGATTGGTCGAGGATTTGACCCTTGCACCTCCCGAATGTGCTAACCACTGCTTCATCTCGTTCGGTCCTCTATTTTAAAGCAGGGGTGTCCAGCCCTTTGGCTTATTTGGAGGAAGAAGATTTTTGGGTCGGACACAACGTACTTAACACCAACAATAACCGCATAACGACAGAGAGAGAGAGAGAGAGAGAGAGAGAGAGAGAGAGAGAGAGAGAGAGAGAGAGAGAGAGATACCAACGAGGGGATAGCATCGTGTGGCGGGAGGAAAATTTTGCTTATTGTAACTTTACATACAGGGATTTATTTTTTAAGCGATCGAGTGAAAGATGCTCACTTCTTAGACAGGACTGATACTTGCTTTGGGTCGCATTCGGTCCGAGAGCCACGGGCTGGACACCCCTTTTTAAACAGATGCGTTGTTGTCGTTGTGGTCTTCAGTCCTGAGACTGGTTTGCTGCAGTTCTCCATGCTACTCTATCCTGTGCAAGCTTTTTCATCTCCCAGTACCAACTGCAACCTACATCCTTCTGAATCTGTTTAGTGTATTCATCTCTTGGTCTCCCTCTACGATTTTTACCCCCCACGCCGCCCTCCAATACTAAATTAGTGATCCCTTGATGCCTCAGAATATGTCCTACCAACCGATCCCTTCTTCTAGTCAAGTTGTGCCACAAACGTCTCTTCTCCCCAATCCTATTCAATACCTCCTCATTAGTTATATGAACTACCCATCTAATCTTCAGCATTCTTCTGTAGCACCCCATTTCGAAAGCTTCTATTCTCTTCTTGTCCAAACTAGTTATCGTCCATGTTTCACTTCCATACATGGCTACGCTCCATACAAATACTTTCAGAAACGACTTCCTGACAAATCAATACTCGATGTTAACAAATTTCTCTTCTTCAGAAACGCTTTCCCTGCCATTGCCAGTCTGTAGATTACAGATGCGTAAGCTGCAATAAAATATGAATCGCGAGTTGGAGGAAGGCCATACGTAACAATGACCTAAGCGTGGACTCTTTCAGCAGACTCTGATGATGTTATGGACAATTTCTCGTCCCCCCGTCCGCCTCCGGAGGGGGGCAGCACTTGATGAATGTTGACCATTGCTCCCTGACGCCGCAGTTTCACTTAATCTGAAACGAGGAATGCCGCTTTGTCCCTGAGTCCGCACTACGTGCACAATTCAGAGGCAACTGGTGTTAGTCTACAAGGTGCTCTCGACTGAAAATGTCGGAATGCTCCAAACACGACGCAATGTTACTTACAGGGACAGGAGGTATACTGCACTACGCAAACATACTTTACAAGGAAGCCTCTATGAGGGAACAGACTGAACAGTGACTTCTATACGGCTGGGAAATTCGCGTGATACCTTGCTGGCACTGCAGTTGTAAGGCAGCATCACTTTCCAGGGTGGATTCTGCCGAAAGGCGCCGAAGAGCTGTTGCTGATCTGTGCGGTGCGCGACGGGAGAGCGAGACAGAGTTCTCTTGTCGCATTGTCGAGGATTATACGCTTTGACTGCAAGCCAGCCACCAGCCAGACACAGCAACAGGTTGCCCGTGCTTAGCCAGTCTTCGCGGCGCAACACAAATGCGCACAGCGTTCATCGAACGCGGCTTTTGAGTTCGTCCGCTCTAAAGCCCTTGACCAGAGAGGAAAATTCATGTTTAAGTGAACCGCAGCGTAACTCTTATTGCTTCTTTTTTCCCTTTTATCCACGGGAGGGCACTTTTGTACCCAGATGGGTAGAAAGCACGTAATTTGAACACGCGAAATAGTAAAACGGCACTATTAAAGCTAGACCGAGCCATGAGGCTCGGTTGTTACCTCGTGTCTGTGGGAACCGCGTTGAAATTCCGTCCGGTCGTCGAGATTTAGCCTTCTGTCCCTTGCCTAAACTGCTCAAAGAAAATGTAAGCATGGTCCATTTGGAAAGGACACTACGAAGTTCCCTTCGCATCCTTCCCAGTCCGAGCTTGTGGTCTGCCTCTGCTAACCTCCTCGTCGATTTTTTTCTTCCTCCTTTCCCTACTGTTAACTATAGTAATGGCATCAAAATTAGCAGCACAGAAAATTAAAAAATCAATCACATCTGTTTCCACCAAACCCATTAGCGCCGTATTTTGCCATATGGCAACGTTTGTAACACTTTTTCAAAATCGTTGATTCCACGATACCAACGAAGCGAGAGTGTTGGCAGCACTGGATTCCGTTCCGCAAGACTGTAAAGATCACTACAATGCAACAGTTTTAACATTAAATTCTGCGGCGTATGCAGTGTTGGAAGTCGTCGTTTGCTGAATGACTAAGAAAAATGGGGTATAAGTTCGAGTAAGTATGTTTTACGCAGTAACTTACGATATATAATTCGGTTTTTTAGTATGGTTGTGCTTTAAATACTCAAATATATGTAGTTTGGAGGTTACTGCTTGCTGTGAAATAAATTACGTTCATTTAGGCAGTTTGAACGTCGGTGTTGCCATACGGCAACGCTAGGCGCTTGTACTCAGTAAAAGCATGATTTTTTTCTTGTTTGTTTTAGAAGAGGTTTCTCGCTTGCTGAGGCGCTGGAGATTCTTTATAATGACGATATTTAAGGTGATGTGTTTGTTGAGCCACCAGATCCGAACGTAGACACAGATGAAGATTCGGGAAATGAACATGCTGGCGGGTAAGTATGCCTATCATTGGTTTGTAATTGTTTGTATACTGATGGAGAGTTTATTATAATTTGCTATTTCATTTCTTATTCTTACAGATTATTAGACAACCTGTCCTCTCGTCAACTACGAGCTAATGCTGAAATAAGGATGCCAAATAACGGAAGGATCGGTGTTGATTATGAGCACTGTAATCCGTCAGCACCATCAATGTGCACTGCACAAGATCCAATTGTACCTGAAACAGCTACACAACGTCCAAATATACCAGACCCATCTGTATCTGAGGGAAGAAACCAAACTATTTCTCATCTTGATTTCAAGAGAGAAGTAGCAACTTGCAAAGACACCAACCTTTACCAAAAGGAGCCGGGAGACCATCTGCATCAAGGGCATGTTCAGATAGCCGCATATCAGATTCAGTTAGGTTTGATAAGACTGACCACCTCGCCCAGCACACAGAAGGGAAGAAGGAGAGAAGGTGTGCACACATGGACTGTAAATATATTGTGAGAACAATGTGTTCAAAGTGTAATGTGGGCTTGTGTATTGACTGTTTTATTCCATTTCATGTAAAATAATGCCGAGTTCAAGGTTTGATTTTTGATTATTAATTGTACTGTGTTATAAAGTATCAATTGTATGATGAAGACTGAATAATAAATTTGCACAAAACTTGTGTATGTAATAAGAAATTTGAATAACCTACTTATTTTAGTTGAAGTTGTAATCGATATAAATTTAGGTAGTGAAAGCGCCTAGCGTTTCCATATGGCAACATCAAATATCTCGCTAATGGCGGTAATGACTTTCGTCGAAACAACTCTTGTGTAATTTATGCCTTTTACAGACATAACAACTCATTTGAAAAAAAAAAAAAAAAAAAAAAATCACAAAAATTAATTCCGGCGCTAATGGGTTTTTGACAAAAGCAAAACAGAACACATACGAGGGAGTGCTCGCAAATAATTCCGCCGAATTTTTATGTGAAATCTCAGACACCTTTTAAATAAAACAAACGTCATTAACATTCTACAGCTTTATTCTTCATGTCTACATAGTCATTCTTCATGTCTCAACAAAGTCACCGTGGTGACGAACATTTTTTCGCCAACGAGAGACCAGTTTGTTGCTACCGTCACTGTAGAACGTTTGACTTTGTTGACGGAGCCACAGCCTCACTTCCGCTTGCACCGCTTCATCACTATCAGAGTGAAGTCCTCGAAGGTCTTTTTTAAGTTTTGGAAAGAGATGAAAACCGGATGGGGCCAAGTCGGGGCTGCATTGGAGGATGATCGATGGCAGTGAACCGAAGGCGTCGGATTGTTGGAGATGTCGCAGCACTCGTGTGTGGTCCGGCATTGTCATCCTGAAGGAGCGGGTGCTCCACGTGTGGACGAACTCTTCGAAACTCCGTTACAGCACGCTGTTTCTCACGCACCGCCACGTTATACGCTACAGTTCGAAGCTCTCTAGCCGTAGAGATTACAACTTCCGTCTGTGATGCGCCAAAGTCGACCTAGTAATATATGTGTCATGTAAATACCTCAACCGATGCTGAGAACAGAGAAAAAAATCTGAGGCATTTTTCTGCAAGCCTTCATATATCTGATCAAGTAAAGTACTGTCGTTACTGCATTAGTCCCATCTAGCGAATTTTCTTCATCTTTCTCTTCATCACCAACGAGTTAGGTCCTCAGAATGTTACGATAAATCCTACCATATTCATGTATTTCACGGACTGGACACATTCTTATTGACTTACTGACACGTGTTTGTAAATTACGAGTTTTTTCGGTGTTCAGTAGCTTTCCATTCTTATCTTTTGTCTTTCTACAGTCATAGAGCATCGTTTGTATTTTCAGTGGTGCTAAGTAGTTAAAACTTTTGTGTCTATTTTGCTTGGTACCTTTACAATCCTTTGCATGATTGCAGAGATTTCAGATTGACGGATATTTTCGTTCACACGTCTCACTTTGTTCTTATTTCAAGATGGTTAAAGGTTTCAGCAATTACTGCAACCAATCGCCGTTTTTTCTTCAATTTTTATTTATTCATGACCGGTTTCCAATCGCCTGGCGGTTCATCATCAGATGATACAATACATCTGTGGCAAATATAGAGACGAAAAAGTGAGCACTGTATGTGGGAAGAATATTAAGATTGTGAGACTAATTTGATGGTACTGCTCACTGTTTTTATTCTTGTGGCAGGCACTGCTCTGGAAAATGTAATGTATAATTTCCAGTATTGTTAAATGTCAAGTGAAACAGGCACGTTTCCACCGATGGCGACTCCCACATACTTTACAAAATATAAACAAACCAAAGAGTGTGGCTGTTGTTGTCGGCAAAGGGTCTTGTGGAGGCAGAGATTTTGTTTGTTAATTTTCTCTGTCGATATCGGTGGGGCTTGGATATATGGAATTCTTTTGATAACGTGCTTTTCTGTTGGACGCGTTGTCGTGTACGACTGCCGACCTTCAAACTGGATTTTCCAAATTTCACTGCAGCATGCAAAGCATGAGCTGTAGCCTCTCGGAGATACGGTTAACTTGAAATGAGCTTCCAAAGAACTGTCGGGATCTGTAGCAACATTCAAAATAGGATATAACGCCAAGCCCCGTACTAGTTAATGAGCTCTGGTGGCAGTAAATGGTTCAAGGTATGTTGAAGTACTGGTGGAGAGGATTTCTTATCGCCTTCCTTCCAGTACCCTTACCGTTGGTCGGCTGCCACAGAGGTCGACCTCAGCAGGCGCTCTGGGTGCGGGCAGGCCGCTTCCTCCGTGGCGTGCTGTCTGACCAGCACATGTCTACCTGCAATCAGTCATCTATTCACGCAACCAGCGAACGACCCTGGCCGTCAGTGTCCAACTAGCACGGCCGCTAAAGGCATTTGTTTCACATTACCGTTTCTTGCACAATCCATCTCATTTTCTCTTACATTTACAGAGTCATTTCCGGTCTTCCCTAAACACTGCATGTATTATTATCTCCGATTTCATATTGATCGAAATATCAGTTCATTTATCCGGTTATACTCTTTATCTTCCCCTAACCTGTAATTCCAGAGAACAGCAACATTGCTGAATAAAATTGTCGACTCCAAAACTGTCTGTGCCGGCCGGAGTGGCCGAGCGGTTAAAGGCGCTACAGTCTGGAACCGCACGACCACTACGGTCGCAGGTTCGAATCCTGCCTCGGGCATGGATGTGTGTGATGTCCTTAGGTTAGTTACGTTTAAGTAGTTCTAAGTTCTAGGGGACTTATGACCACAGCAGTTGAGTCCCATAGTGCTCAGAGCCATTTGAACCATTTTTGAAAACTGTCTGTTTCTGACAGGATACAGCAGTCCTCCAGCCTATGGATATGTAAACGGTGTAACCGTATCGTGCAAATGATTGCGCTGTGTGGTTCTAAAGAGTATTTTTTACGCTGATACGTGTACCTGGTGCATATCCTACGGTAAGATGAGATATGCTATTTGCGAAATAAGCGACCGGTGTTCGTTTTGCTGATGTCGGACACTTTTTTTGCCTTATCGGAGTGCTGTCTGTTGTAAGTACCTGTCCATTCTGACGGGGTGACGTGGCAAGAGACGTCCCACAGGTGGACGGGCGGCTGGCAATTTGCGCTGCGGGGTGTCGAGTGCAGCGTGCGGCGAACGTAATGACCCCTGCTTTGCCTGCCAGTGCTATTACCTCGTTCTCAACGATTATATTCACAGCAAGGCGATGTGAGCCGTGTTACGGCTCCATTACAAGTAATCCTAGCAATAATAGCGATAACACGTTGTAAATAACCGGACTGCGAAGTCTTGCTATCCCGGATAAAGTAAGGACACCAACGTGACAGTCATGATCAGTTCAGTAACAACTTCATCCACCGTGAGTGCGATGTTTTGCCGTGCGGTTTCGCTCGTCATCTTGCTATGAATTACGACCGCGAGATTCTTATGAAGCACGAACTTCACCTTGCTGAGTTTGCGAGCCGGCCGGTGTGGCCGAGCGGTTCTAGGTGCTTCAGTCTAACACCGCGCGACCGCTACAATCGCGGGTTCGAATCCTGCCTAGGCCATGGATGTGTGTGATGTCCTTAGGTTAGTTAGGTTTAAGTAGTTCTAAGCTCTAGGGGACTGATGACATCAGATGTTAAGTCCCATAGTGCTCAGAGCCCTTTGAACCTTTTTTGTTTGTTTGTTGAGTTTACGAGTACTCTACATCCGATGCAGTGATTCACTTACTATACAGTGAAATGGATGCTAATACATTTTTATACCAAACTCTACGAGGTATTTCTCCTGAACCCCAACTTCGTCATTGCAAACACGTAAATAAGCATACGGGTGTAACTATTCAGTATAATTTATTTTTCGGAAGGACGTTATTACATTTGTACTTAATTGTGCGCATGCAGTGTGTTCGGATATTTCAGTCACAAACTTCTAGGACTTGCAGAGGGGAGTGAGGACACAATATTTTGAATAGGAGCCCATGTCTGCAAACGTAACGTTTCCGTCTACGACGGTTTCAATTCAGATGTTTAACTCGTCCACTTCTGCCTGAGGAATTGAATTAGGCGTGACGTAGTACAACTATTAGGTAACAATTCGAAAAGAAACGTAATGGGACATCCCTTTATCTCTTAAGCACATCTGTATTAACACTTAGAACACTACGGGTCTACATTGTTCCAAAACAAAGAAGAACCCAGCACACCGTATGTACAGAACAGTACTGACGGATGGCAGACGTTAAGTGACATCAGGTGACCGTCTGAAGAAGTGCATGTCGTCCTGCCTACCCTATTGCATAACCAGGACAAGCACCTCTGACACTTTTCTCTTTCTGTCAGCAGACAGAGACACGTCACACATTTGAACTGAAACGGTCGCAGAACGAAAACGGTACGATTCCGACATGGATTCCTATTTAAAATGCTTAAGTCCTAGAAGTTTGTAACGGGAATTTGCTACCGCCTTGTATGCATTAACCTTTTGATTTTACGGGCTTACAATTACTATTAATAATTATACGCTCAACGGCAGAAATGGTTGCCTACCAGCAATGAACTTTGGTAGAAACCGGGAAATTCCTCTCTGCATTGTTAAAAAGTTCACAGAGAAAGTAATGTGCTGTTATCTTCCTCCAGATAACTCCAATCAACTGTGTTCACATAGACGATAGAGTTGATTGTTTATGATCGCAACTAGCAATATTCTATTACTAATTCATGTTGTCATTAGCTGCACTAGGCGTTTCGGGTTTTCACATGTCCACGACACATTCACGAGACAAGGTTTTAGGTTTCGCTTAAAGACACATGTAAGTCAAACCAAAAATATTCACTAAGGGTGATCTATGCAAACTACCTTAATCAAAACAATGAACTGATTGCAAAGATGTCCGAGTTTACTACCGCATGACGCCACAATACGTTTACCCCATGGAAGGTCCTGCTTGCTTTTTAACTGCGCACGACATGAAAGTATCCAGCTAATTTATATATAAGAGACAAGCAACAGGAAGGTACAAAGTGTTAAGAAGTATTTCATTTTATTTTATAGTGTATACGAGTGTTTTGTGTCAGTCAAGAGCCAATTCAGTTCAATTTATAGTGCGAATTTAGACCCGTTAGCTGGAACTCTAAACAGATCGTACATATTCAACAATCATGGTAACATACAACATTTTAAATTATGTATACGGCAAAGAGGTATGTTAACAGCAACTGATGGTAACATTGTTGTAAAAATAGAATACTGAAAACAAGAACCAATTAAAAAACATAAATAAAAGGAATTAGCTCAAGTTCCGAATGAATAGCTTCCGCTTATATTACAAGACATGTTACTGGCAGCCTCGGTCAGGTATAGTAAGTGACGTGTAGTAAATGGCTGTAAAACAATAAAAACACGTGAATTAATAACGTTATGTAACTAATTGTGGCCATAAGGATACAGCTACGTTTTGGTAACAGTGAAAGACAATCTACAGTCAGTACGACATAAAGATTAGTTTGCTTTCTAAAGGAAATTAGTGTTCTCGCGTTATGTGCGAAAAGGGAACAGAGGAGTAAGTGGGACGTGCTACTGTCACGCACCGTTTTACTCTCCAACAGCAGTACGAGTTTCGACGAGTACACCAATGCATCCCTATACTCTCATACGATCCCTTACACTGCGGTGTAACACGCAGAACTCTCTAAAGTTAAACATAGAATATCAGCGCACTGTCCGGCGACAAAAACTGCGCACAGCCAACTCTGTTACTGCTGGCCAATTTCTGTAAGAGGAAATACTCCTCCCATTACCAGGATTCGAACCACCTGCTTCAGGGTCCAACTTCAATGTATAACTAACGATTCAGCGACATCGAACACGGAGACGACTCGTTTAAATAATAACTTCCCGCTTAAGGGAAGGCGTCTCCCGCTGTGTTCCTGTCCCTTTCAGTCCGCAGTAGGCTACTAATGAATCTCGGAGCCTGTGGTTCACAAGACGAATCGTGATGCTAACAGTGTAGTACTAACGTGCTACACACGCGTGCTGCTGAAACAATGTCAATGCACTACTTGCCGTGCTCTCCGCCACCCACCACTACACGCTGTAGGTCATAACCCCGTCTGAGCGAGAAACAGGTTCCCGTGGCCCACACCGCCAATACTACCGTAAAACCTTTAGATCTCTAAGTTCCGCCTCAATAATAGTGAAATCCTTGCAGGGACGTCTCCTCTATGCTCTCTTTCCTTTTCCTCCCATTCGTTTAGTTCGTGCTGCGTCCATTATCCCTGACTGACTTTTATATTGATCTCTCTAGTTTGTTCATTCACCAGTTGCTGGCTATCGTGTCCGCAGATCTGACAGTTTTGTATTGGCAGCACAATAGGACCGTGCTGTCTCCCGAAACTCTCCCTGAAGGAGGAAACGCCTTTGTTTTACTGTAGTTGAGCCGAGAGAAGTCCCGTGGAAGACGCCTTCCTTATTACGCCTCTTGCCGCTCACTTCAACCATTTCCGTACAATACGCAAACAGAAGCCCGCTTTGCCAAAAAATCGTGGAACTGCTGACGATGCATGATGCCTATTGAATCCTAAAATCTCTCTTTCAACCAACTTACGTCAATTTCACATGCAATGCCCCCCGCACTAACATGGGGTAATGAAGCTATAATAATTTCGCTATTTGTGATAATGTGGAGTTTTTCTCGTATGCATGTAGTACAATTACGATTCTAGTTCCAACTGCAATGGTATTTAAGCCACCTTTGAACGGCTGCTCCACGTGAATATCACCAACACTGGTTGCAAGTTATACAGTCTTCGATATGTGAACAACGACAACAACAAAATTTCCGAATTTTATTTATCGTTCAACCTTGTCGAGGTATGAGACTATTCGTCTCAGTGCAGCTCTAAATGATTTCCACATTTGTGCTACTACTAAACACCGATTGGAAATGACAGTATATAGTCAGCTCAAAAATGCTTAAAGCTTTTGTATAAGTAATGCTTTCCTTCATCCAGCGAAACATTATTTTTCGTGTGTACTAACAATATTGTACTACCTACTTAGGCAAATATATTTACAAAAATGGTTCAAATTGCTCTGAGCATTATGGGACTTAACTTCTGAGGTCATCAGTCCCCTAGACTTAGAACTACTTAAACCTAACTAACTAAAGAACATCACACACATCCATGCCCGAGGCGTGATTCGAACCTGCGACCGTAGAAGGGCGGTTGCGGACTGAAGCGCCTAGAACCGCTCGACCACCGCGGCTGGAAATATTTTCACAGCATGATATACAACAAAAACGGCGTCAAAGGTGATCTTGCATTGAATTATGGGATGCCTAACTGTGAATGCTAAAGAAACCAGTGCTTTGTGGTTACCAGCCTGGTACAATGCTTTTCAACTCGACACTGCTTCCATATATTACGAGCCAGTGCACCTGCTTATGCCATCAACGAGCTTCTCAATTTAGGCTGAGCGGACAGAGCTTTCCGCCCCAAAAATGGATGCGGTTTTGACCCTAGTATCAAACCTTGGACGTCTGAGTCACTGACCCAGCGAAGGCATGGTTTCTCAAAATCTGAAATGCAAAACTTAGAAAAGCTCGAGTTATCTTAACACAGAGCTGTGTCGTATCAAGTACCTAATATAAACTCCCAACCAGGCTGCAAACGGAATTGTTCAAGTACAAAAAAGATTGCCAGAAGAAATCCTAAGGTAGGTCGGGTATCAAAGTCACCAAGTTTGTAACCGTGGTCTGACATTTTGTGAGCGACAAAGGTACATTATGAATTCTTGCAAACTGTAGCAGGCGGCGCTGCCCTCGGGTCCGCATGGAGGTCGTGGTTAACCATAAACAACTGACGATTTCAAGAGGCACTTCGCATGATAAAATGGTATTTCCTCCTCTTCAGAAGCCACAACTACTAAGCAGCCGACACCTCTTTATCAGTAAAGCGAGCGTGTAGAGTTGGTGACGAGGGCGGCTTTGCACGCGGACGTAATGTTGTGGTCTGCGGGAAGCCGTGCGGCGTCTGTTTGTGGGCGCAGGTGGCGCGGCGCGGCGCGGCGTGGCGTGACCGGTGACCTTTGCACCGCGCCAGTAGCCCGACTCTCGCCAGGGCACCGCAGCGTCTCAAGGGCAGCCTTCCAAGTGACCTGTCTCCACACCCTCTGTTCAGGTTTCGCTCTCTGCCTGTCGTCTGGCGGCTCATTATCGGTCAGTTTTTTCCTTCACGTTCTTTGTGCATGCTCCGACTTGAGTCAGGGAGTAGGCGCAGTGGTAAAACACTGGACTCGAATACGGAAGGTTGGTGGTCCGAATCACCATTCACTCATCCAGGCTCTGGGTTTTCTCGGTTTCCCTACATTCTGGGATGGTTCCTTTTTTCTTCATCTTTCTCCCTCACTCCGAGCTTGCGTAAGTCCTAATTTTACTTATTTTCTTCGACATGGCTATTAATCTTAAGAAGAGGTAGCCTTGTTATACAAGGTGGAATCCAAAATTTTCGGGACTGGTGCTGTAGAGATGGGTAGTTCGCGAACGAACGGGTGCAAAGGAACGGTTCACCAAGAAGAAACGAAAGGACCGAGGAACGAATTCCAAGGAACGATCGGTTCATAGTTCACTTCGGTCGCGGCAGTCACTTCGGCAGTTCTCGTTCCAGCCTCGGTCGCGTGCTCGTCTCGGTCTAGGTCTCCCTCGGCCGCACTCGTCGTTCTTCGCATGACTACCTGCCTCAGTTCCATTGCCGACTGCTCCTAGTGAGTTCAGTATCCAGTTGTTCGTTTCGTTCACTGCGCTCGCCTATTTTACACGTGTTCCAAACTGTTCTTGCACTTGATTCTGGCTGTTCAGCGTCCACGACCGGTAATAAAAAAGTATTTTATAGTTACGTAAATTACATAAAAATTACGTTGTATGTAATAGGTACGTCTTTTCAGGTAACAAAAGGGCGTATCAGCTCACTTCATTATATCGATGAACAACAGAAGACATATTTATAACAAGGCAAGGTTTTTTTTTTGTTATTCATATATTTTTTGGTTTCATCGACTTGATTTAGCAGCTAACTTTCAATAATTTGCTCAATTTTTAGTGTAAGAAAATTCATATAAAACGATTTTCGTGTATCTTTCATATACAAACATTACATTTAGGAAGGCTCTAATTATTTTTTAAGTGTGGTTGTTTCCAATTTCCATACCTGCTAGTTTGGCTTCTCTGAGAAAAAAAAGTGGGTTGTGGGTCATTTTGGCTCAGTAGGAAAAGCGGTGCCTCTCCATTTGAAAAGACAGACTGCCACAAAATCGTATTTACTTATTATCTGAAAAACATTTGTTCAGAAGAAGCTTTCAAACCAAAAATTTTATTACTGTGAATTTAATTATTATTATTATAATTATTATTATTATTGCTGCATTAACTTTAATAATGCAACATAAAACCTAATTTTTACTAAGCGTGTGACGCAAGTATGAGAAAACCACATTTTATTTTACGCTTCCATAAAGTCTCTACTTCGCCTATGAACTCAGAGACAACGTGAAGTATATATAGGGTGTAAACGATTACTGTTTACAACATAGCATAGCTATGTAGTGGAAGTCGAAACGAAGAATTTTATGCTAGACACTTGTGTTCTATTAAGTTGGGAAACAGCCACCAACAGGTTTTGTTTCGCAATTGTTGCTTGCATTAGCTTGTTATTTCTTCACTGCCTAATTATTACATGTTTCTCTGTTTGTTGTATCTGCTCCTAACGGGCAACACACCGTCCGAAATTTGCGAGCAGTCTGTACTCGGGGCCGGTTTTCCGTGCGCCACCCTATATTATTTCCCTGCGATGAGCCACATAAGGCTACGGTTGGTTAAACGAGAGGCTCTGCAGGATCACAAAAATTACTTCTGAAAGTGTGTAAGAATTCTGTAATGAATAAAAACTCTATGCTCCATGGGGGAGGCAAGTGCCCCCTCTTGGAGCCCTCCATCCTTCAGTCACCTACGCTACTACTTTTCAGTTTTTCATAAGAACCATATACCAAGCACAAATGAACGGTGAACGAGTAAAAATGAACGGTTCCCAAAAAAGAACGATCAGCAGTGAACTAGTTCCCAAGGATGAACGAGTTTGCCCATCTCTATGGTGCTGCCATCTGGGAAGTAGGAGTAATAGATCTTTGCACTGCTAGGTGGCGAGAGCTGTATATCTGATGAGCCAGTGTGGGAGTGCCATTCAGCGTGTTGCGTGTCCACAGTGATTTCCGTAATACTACTTGTTTGGTGTGTGGCGATTTTACGATGGATCCGCGAACACAACAGCGCGTGTGTATCAAATTCTATGTGAATCTCGGTAATAGTGCTACGGAGACCCTTGCAATGATTCAATACGTGTTTGGGGGACAGAGCATAAGCCGTACGCGCGTGTCTGAGTTGCATGCTCGGTTAAGGGCCGCCCGTACAGACGTCGAAGATAATGCTCACACTGCAAGGCCCATTAGCTGCACAACACATTGTTGCCAAACTTCGACAATTGTTTCGTGCAGATCGACGTCGAACCATTCAGGACCTTGCGGATGAAGTGGGTATTGGTCATGGGACATGTCAACGAATGTTGACTGATGAACTGGGGCATGCATCGTGTCGCCGCAAAGTTTGTGCCAAGGATCTTGACTGCCGATCAGAAGGCACAGCTTGTTGAAATGTGCACGGACCTTCGTCAGAGGGCATCTGATGATCCAAGCTTCTTGTCACGGGTTATCACCGGCGACGAGGGCTGGATTTACGGTTATGACCCTGAGACAAAGCAACAATCGTCCCAGTGGAAGAGCCCAGGCTCTCCAAGACCCAAAAAAGCGAGACAAAAAAATGGTTCAAATGGCTCTGAGCACTATGGGACTCAACTGCTGAGGTCATTAGTCCCCTAGAACTTAGAACTAGTTAAACCTAACTAACCTAAGGACATCACAAACATCCATGCCCGAGGCAGGATTCGAACCTGCGACCGTAGCGGTCTTGCGGTTCCAGACTGCAGCGCCTTTAACCGCATGGCCACTTCGGCCGGCAAAGCGAGACAGGTGACGAGCAAAATGAAGGACATGATCATCGTTTTCTTTGATACCAAGGGAATTGTGCACACAGAATTCGTTCCATCCAACCAAACAGTTAATTCCACGTACTACTGTGAAATTTTGTGACGGCTCCGTGAAAACGTGCGGCGAGGACGCCCCAAACTTTGGCGTCAAGGGAACACTGGCTGCTGCATCACGGCAACGCGCCCTGTCACACGTCCTTGCTCACCAGTACCTTTTTGGCAAAAAACAACATGGCGGTTGTACCCCACTCACCGTACTCGCCAGATTTGGCACCTTGCCACTTCGCGCCATTCTCAAACCCGAAACTCAAGTTGAAAGGCCGTCGGTTCGACACTCTAGAGAGGATTCAAGAAGCATCGCTGGCGGTGATAAACGCCCTCAAAGAACAGGACTTCCAGAAAACGTTTGACCAGTGGCAGAAGCGCTGGGACCGGTGTTTACGTGCGAATGGTAACTACTTCGAGGGTGATGGTGACCATTAGCCCAACGGTAAGGATTTCAACAGATGTCAGCACCAGTCCCGAAAATTTTGGATAGTACCTCGTATATGATCTGCCAGATTTTCGCGGTGCAGTTGAGTATCGGTGTGCTTCTGGATGTTCCACACAAAATGGAGAAAACAAATCGGCAGTACACATGAACGCAGATTATTAGCTTAGCTGTAAGTCTCGGAATGTTTTGAATATCTCTTAGCGCATTATATAATGCTTTCTGTAGAATGTGGTACACGTATTCAGTCGGTTGAAGAACGGCATCGCTGGGCCATCAAAAACTGTTGTAATGATTAAATGACCACCTTCACGTTGAAAATGGTCACTTAACTGTAACTAGTTATCTGCCAATATCAATTACAACAGTTTTTGATGGTCCCTTGATGCCGTTCTTTAGCAAACTGAATCCGTGTACCACTCTGTCTACGGGGAACATTATACAGGGCCAACATTAATAAAACGGACGAACTGCAGGGACGGATTCCTGATTGTAAACGGAGGAAAACAAGCCCTATGAACATGTGTCCGGAAACAGTGTGCCTACAACGACAACAAACAGTCCCGGGAAGCACTACAGACCTGCATCGCATCGACGTCATAACAGATGACGATTATGCAGCTTGATGATGCCAATCCTGGTAAAGGTTGCGTCGTCGCTAAAGAGGACTGATGACAGAAATCACATAATTGTGATGGACTGGTGCAAAAACCATCGGCAAAATCCTTTCCGTATATAATCCTCGGACTCGTTGCAGATGATAGTGATATTAGCGGCTGTCACACAGGAGACATACAATCTTCCTTTGGCTTACACCAGCTTGCCGGGACACTTGCCTGGAATTTGTACTAGGGTTCGTCTCGATATCCTGTAGAATCCGGTCAGCCAGATGATGTGTACGCGCAGTCTTCGCCTCCCTGCACTTCCGTTATCTGAAAGGACCCATGATCTCACCAACGCCCACAAAGGGTTTGAAATGTGTGATGGGGTGGGTGTCTGTGAGGGTACTTGTTCTGGTAAATCCGCGCTCCTTCTCGACCGCTTCCTTCTGTTTGGCCGCACACGAACACATCTGTTTGGCCGCACACGAACACCAGTTCGGCGTGTTCCCGACACGAATACCGAACCATTCTGCTGCTTACAGTATGCTGCGTCAATCCACAGCGTGCAACACACGAGGCACACACGGCGCGTGGTTAGAGGAACACTCATTTGTTAGCGCCATTTTTCCGGACGCATGTTCGTAGGACCTTTTCTTCCTACACTCCCAGTAGGGAACAGTCCATGCAGTTCATGGGTTTTATTTATATTCGCCCTGTATAAACGTGGTTTGTCCGTGCGTGCGGCTATCTCAGCAGCGCACCTCCACTGCCCCATGGCCGTTATATGCGATTGGCAGCCCTCTATCCCTCAGCCACGAAGGTTGTTTCGGTTTGGATCTGCAGGGGTCGGATTTGAAGCTATTGGTGTCAAAAGAAGGCAGTGCACCAGTGGATTTTTCATGGGAAGTCGGTGAAGCAGCTGGGAATAACGTGCCGAATGGGCCGAAGTTGACCAAAAAGTTCCTTCTAAAATGTTGGACAAGATTCCTGAATTTTGGAGAATGTTGCACAGTCCTCCAGTCATCGTAAATCTTCCAGAATATTCCATTATCCAGCTGTGGTTGGGATATGTTACAGTTCAGAGGAGTATATTATAGGCGATGGCGAGATGCAAGTGTTTTTATACATCTTTGGAAATCTGTGTGAATGGATGAAGGAAAAGTAAAAGTGATAGTGAAAAAAATTTAAGCGAAAGTCAATTGATTAAGGCACTGAGCAGCGTATTAAGTCGAATATTACTGTGTAAGGTAATATTAAGATTTAACAGGATGGAGAAACGTAGCAGAGAATATCTTGCCAGTGATGAATTAGGAAGTACGAGGGTCATTCAATAATTAAACAGACAAACTGGTCTGGAGAAAAAAAGAGTTTATTTTTACAGAACAATATTTTATGCTTTTCAGCATAATACCCTTGAACATTTATGCACTTGTTCCGACGGGCTACAAGGTTTTTTTTATTCCGGCTGCAAAGAACTCTTTATCTCGATGTTTGAATCAATTTCCCACAAACGTTTTCACATCCTCATCCTGGAACCTCTTCCAACGTAATGCCTCATTCAGTGCACCAAACAAATGGAACTCACTAGGTGTTAAATCAGGACTTTAAGGGGGACGAGGCAGTATTTTCCAGCCCATTTTGTCGATGGTCTCAAGGGTTAGTTGAGCAATATGAGGACGTGGGTCTTGCTGGAGAATCACACCTCTCCTCCGAGATCCACGACGTCTCTCTCTCTCACGGCTGGCTGCACCTTGTTTAAAAGCAAATCCGAGTAGTATTGTCTGTTCATTGTACGCTGCCCTGCGAGATAATCACAAAAAAATGGACCTTCCAGCATCCCAAAACACCGTCAACTTGACTTTTCCTGCTAATGCTTGGGTTTCGAGTTTTTTCTTGACGGGTGAGTTGGTGTGCTTCCACTCCATGCTTTGTCTTTTTAATTCAGGCTCATAATAGTGAACCCCAGTTTCATCAAAAGTTAAAATTTTTCTGAGGAAGTGCTCTCCTCCTCTTACATAACCTTCTTTAGCTCTGTGCACACTCTCAATCCTGTTTCCTTGTGTAGCCGTGTCAACTCCTCTGGCACCCAACTTGCACATGTTCTGCGGTACTTCAGCTTGTTACAGATAATGTTACGAACTGTACCAGTACTAACATGAACCTTACCGACTATCATGTCCACAGTCAGACGGCGGTCGGCACGAATAATGTCATCAATTCGACTTTCAAGCGAGGGAGTTGAAACTGCAGCTGGTCGGCCAGAACGGTGTTCGTCATTCACTGAGTCGCGACCATTTTTGAACAACTCTACCCACTTGTAAAAATTTGCAAGATTCATACAACCTTCACCATAAACTTTAGGCATTCTACACTATATATTCACTGCTTTCTAGCCTTCAGCAAGTAAAAAACGAATAACAGAACGTTGCTCAACTAATGTAGACGTTTCACAGGGATTCGCCATCTTGAAATGTATTTTTGAGGTTATAAACAAAACAATGTTGATACATCAGTTGATTAGGGATTATCCCAGTGATGCCAACTTAAAGCCATAAAAGTACCAATCTTGCCCTAATAACAATTTTTTCCCCAGAGCAATCTGTCTTTAATTATTGAATGACCCTCGTACAAAACAAAGAACAGCGAAGAAACTCTACTGACGAGGCGCGACTAACACGTTTCGTTTCACAACGGAAGAGAATGTGTAGATTGAGTGAAAACTTAGCAAATTGACGACGAGTTGAAATCAGACAAGAGGATCAATTGAGACACTCATCAAGCAGACAGAGAAGATACTGAAGTAACAATATCATGAAATAAACAAAGCAGACTTACAGTGAGTGAAGGTCGTGAAGAGAACGATCGCAAGTTCATGAACAAAGATTAGCGTTCGGAGCATTTCGCAGGCGAAGCATTTCATCATAATCCCACCAAACACGAACACGTTGTCATTTAGGTCAATTATATAAGTTTTGCGGTGCCCAGACGTTCTGCAGAGAAACACCAGGAATTTGTTGCATGAGCGGAAATATTAGATTAGCACCTTTGGAAGTGCCTGCAGCAGAATTATTTCAATACACGATTCGAGGAATTCCGGAATTAATAGTTTTCTTCTTTTCTTTTTTTTTTTCAAAATATGAGAGCGCGTAATGCTTGCTTTAAGATGACGTCATGGAGTTGTAGTTTGTGTCCGTCGACGACGGGGTCATGAATTTGTAGATCCAGCTCGGAAGAAGCCACGATGGCAGAAGAATGGATCGTGGCATCATTGAAGGAAGCATGCCGGCATTTGCATCTAATGATTTAGGTATGATGCCATTTCTCTCGTTACAATTTTCGACTCTCGACTTTTACCCACGCCTTTCATACACTGAATATTCGGGGAAAAGCGAAGTTGATATAGCAGTTTGACCAACCTCCATGTAGAAACTATAACAAATCGTTAACTTTGCAGCACAGCTCTGAAACTACTTAGCAGATTCAAGCTGTTTGCCTATCTCCAAGTAACTTACGGCGAAGGTCGACATGTTTCCTTTCTCATGGCCATGGCTCATCGTTCCCCTTTCCTTCACCAATTGGATGATTGCTCCATCTTTAATGACGTCAACGTGGACGGAGCGTTGAACTGTACCTTTCCTGACTTCTTCCTTTGGTTGCTAACAAACTGCCTTCATGGAGCCTTCCAGCATTTTCAGAAGAGAACATTGTTTCTTGTTGTCTATTCCAAGTGGAATTAAAGCTGTGTACAGCGTGTCCCAGGAGTAACGGTCAGTGTTCAGAGAATGACACGAACGATAATTTGAATTAAAAAAAGTGTAGTAAACATAGGCTCTAAAATTCATGCCTTAAGAGCTATGAGCACTTTTTCATCTTCGCTGCTGTGAAATATTTCTCTTGTACTGAACACGTGCTCATAGCTCTTAAGGGTTGCATTTTTATGTTTACTTTTCCGTAATACTAGCCATTACTCTTGGGACACACTGTATACAATTTACTATACTGGAAGGAAGATTACAATTTGCGTACCATTGAAGATGATACCGTTAGAGACGGAGCACGAGCTCGGATAGACACTGATGGAGGAAGGACATTTTTTTTTCCTTCAAAGGAATCATCCCGGCATCCTCTTCAAGCGATTTATGGAAAGCCTACAAATCTGAAAGTAGAGGACTGTGTGGGGATTTGAACACATCTTCCTGAATGTGAAGTCATTTTGCTAGTCGACATAGCGCGGACGATGTAGCTAGTCGTGCAATGAATGACTTTTCTCGAGTCGCAGGGGAGCCGCCAATTTCACGTGAGTAGATAGTGTCCGAAGTTCCATGCGGCTTTTCGCGGATGATGCTGTAATATACAGAGAAGTTGCAGCATTAGAAAATTGTAGCGAAATGCAGGAAGATCTGCAGCTGATAGGCACTTGGTGCGGGGAGTGGCAACTGACCCTTAACACAGACAAATGTAATGTATTGCGAATACATAGAAAGAAGGATCCTTTATTGTATGATTATATGATAGCGGAACAAACACTGGTAGCAGTTACTTCTGTAAAATATCCGGCAGTATGCGAGCGAAACGATTTGAAGTGGAATGATCATATAAAATTAATTGTTGGTAAGGCGGGTACCAGGTTGAGATTCATTGGGAGAGTCCTTAGAAAATGTAGTCGATCAACAAAGGAGGTGGGTTACAAAACACTCGTTCGACGTATACTTCAGTATTGCTCATCAGTGTGGGATCCGTACCAGGTTGGGTTGACAGAGCGCGCACGGAGGCTTTCCGGCAGTCGTTCTTCCCGTGAACCATACGCGACCGGAACAGGAAAGGGAGGTAATGACAGTGGCACGTAAAGTGCCCTCCGCCTCACACGGTTGGGTAGCTTGCGGAGTATAAATGTAGATGTAGACTCGGAAGCTTGGCTAAAGCTTTCATGTCCATTGAAGCGAATAGGTGCAAAACGCTGCTACTATCTTTCGTTGTAACGCTTATCAGTCTCGTATGCGTACAGAAATAATGTGCCCACCTAGTCGATTAGGGTACACTCCCCTTTACCATAAACATGCCTCGACAACATCACTTAATACTGAAATGTAACACCTAGACAAGCTATCGCAGAAACGGCAAGTAATAAATATAACATGACAAATCACCGTGTTGGTGGCTTCCAGTCTGTAACATCGATTATAAGGTCGTCAAAAGCCCTCGATAATGTCTGTACTCCACTTAATACGGAAGGAGGGTCATGAATCTATCCTTTTGCGTGAGCTGTTCGGGTCTGAACGCTTCGTTATGGATGACGGAAGGGAGAACGTGGTTGAACATGCTCCTACGGTGAGGTCATAACAGGCGGTTGGTTGGTTGATTGATTTATTTGGCAGGAGGAGACCAAACAACGAGGTCATCGGTCCCATCGGTATAGGGAAGGGAAGTTGGCCTTGTTCTTTCATCATCCCGGTATTTTCCTGGAGCGATTTCGGGAATCAGGGAAAACCTGAATCAGGCTGAAAGGACGCGGGTTTGAACCGTCGTCCTTCCGAGTGCGAGTCCAGTATGTTAACTACTGCGCCACGTCGCTCGGTCGTAAGAGACGGGAAGGCGATTGAGGACAGTCGTGTGATACACCGTATCACTTTCGCAAATTTCTCGATAGCTGTGACAGGTTGAGACAGCTCCGATTTGTAGGTCTGGTGGTGTCACCAGGTGACGAGAACAGGCATCAGTCTTTGGCGCACGTGAAATATGGCACAAGATAATGCCAGCGTTTATTGTGTCAGTTTGGCTCTATAAGGGTGACGTGTTCGAGAATAACGACGGTGGAGATAAAGAGAAAAGTGCTCTTATTAAGACGATAAAACTGAAAGCATGAAGCCTTTATGGGTTCTTTCAACCGTATTCGGTATCTCCATTCTGGCCTTCATTTTGGTGTTGTAGAGACAGCACTGAAATTTATTTGTAGTTCAGTTTATTCTAGTATCTCCGAAATAGCGTTTTAGCACGTTCTAAGTGATAGTGTTGGCCACACCGTTGATTCAGCAGTTTTATTTTCCAATGAATTTAACTTAATTCCAGAAAAAGAAAATAATTCGTTATACAGTAGATGTTCGTGACTGCTAAAACTAGATGGGCTTTCTCGTGAGTGTGGGTGATTCGAAAACGCGCCATCAATCGACACAGAATTCCAGACGTCTGTTGCCGTTGCTGCACTTACGAATTTGACAGAAGGTTCCGCGATACACATTATAGATTATCCGAGGTAAAATACCTGTTCTGGAGGATGTAAGCTCAACTGTGTACCTTCTCGTACAACAGACGGACAACATTAGTTCTCCTCAAAAGTCAGAGTTGTAGCGGTTTTGGGAAAATACTGCAATTGGAGTTGGTTCAAATGGCTGTGAGCACTATGGGACTTAACTTCTTTGGTCATCAGTCCCCTAGAACTTAGAACTACTTAAACCTAACTAAACTAAGGACATCACAAACATCCATGTCCGAGGCAGGATTTGAACCTGCGACCGTAGCGGTCGCGCGGTTCCAGACTGTAGCGCCTAGAACCGCTTGGCCACTGCGGCCGGCGCAATTGGAGTTTTGCGTTAATATGCAGAGCAGAGCCGCTACTGCCAGCCATTTAGGTGATCGCTTAATGATACAACCCAGCTTACGTAATTAGTTGTACGCAGCAGGATGCGTGGGCAGGATATAGCGCACGTTGGCTTTGCATTGGTGGCCCTTTGACCTTCTCCATTTTGACATTTAGAGTGATATGTCGTACCGGTATAGCTGCGTGAGCTATGTTACTGTGTACCATTTAATGACGATCCAAATTTGAATGTATCTTGTAGTGAATGCCCTTCTTATGTGACATCGCGTGACCGTTTGTATGGCCCATAATGCTACTGTCTAAGTCTAGTCGAGCCGAGCCGGGAAAGTAATTTTCTGAGATACGACACTGCGTCTCTATATATATGACGCTTTTTATGGAGGCGGGAGAGCGAGCATGTATACAAGTCGAGTCTAAAAGGGCTTTACAACTTTGGAATGATACAGAAACTTATTGACGTAGGTTACAGAATCGGTAAATGTGTCACTTTGTAGCACGCAACCTAAAGTTTGATTCAGGTCACCAGGAGCGCCAGCTTAGTGTAAAATTAAATCGCTCCTTTCACTGGAGCGGAGCGTGCTCGCTGCGTGTCTTGTTTTTATGAAAAGAATTCTGTTTGGCGTAAATTTCGCACCGAATTCACTAAAGAACCTTCACACAGGCCTACGATTTACTTTTTGTACAAGAACTATGTTGAGACGGATTGTTTACTGCAACATGATAAATCACCAGGTCGTCCGCGTGTTAATGATTATGTCTAACAGGTTAGGGAGGGCTTTGCCCGCAGTCCACAGAAATCAACGCGACGTGCGTCTCGCGAGACTGGCATTCCACAAGACGGTGCACCACCTCATTTCCTCACAGAAAATTCGGTATTTCTTCGATAATCGTTTCCCAGGTCGATGGATTGGCCATGGAGGAAAAATCGCATGGCCACCTAGCTCCCAGACTTGACACCGATGAATTTCTCTCTCTCGGGTTTCATTACGCCCGATTTGCTGCGACGAATTTGGGAAGAAATTTATTACCGGCAGGGTGTTTGCCGCAACACGAATAACATCGAACCGGAACGACACTTAACACTTTTATGTGAAACTTTATGTTTTTCCGCTACAAAAAGACATCTACCGATTCTGTATGTTATCTCAAATTTCTATATCATCCCAAAATTGTAAAGTCTCTTTCGATTCATCTTGTGTGGGTATTGTCCACAACAACTCCGCAATATAGCGGCAGTAGAATGATTGCCGGAATAAGTTTCTTTGTTTTATGTTACATATAGGCTAACCACAGAATTTAATTTTGCTTACGAGGAGAACATGGTAAGTTTCATAAATCGATTTCCTAGAAACTTCGCTCAATGGAAGAGGAGTCCAAATACGCGACCAGGGTCTCTAGATATTCTACCGTTTCTGAGAAAACGACAGGCAAAGTTCTCTCGGTAATTTAGATGCCTCTCAAGGTGCGATAATCTCTGCCGAAATGGTGGCATAGTGGCTACCGTCGTGGCCTCTCAGTTTTTCGCGCTGTGATCGAAACGCGATTATGTTTTTTTTTTTTTTTTTTTTTTTTTTTTTTTTTTTTTTTTTTTATCTACCTATGTCCGTAGAAGGTTGTCGCACACGACTGTTGCTGATCGAGTTAGGAAATACAAGGGTTCTTACATTAATTGTAAAATTATAACTGAGTTTCACACTGTCATATGTTTATTATGTAATACATGTCTGAATGGTATGTTCAAGGGTTACTATCTCTTTATTCTCATATTTAATTCTTATATCAATTCTTATACTATTTATTGTATTTTATTTTCATGTTTATTTTACAGTAGGATTTGGTGCATTCCCTTGGATGATACCGACCTTATAAACATTCGAAACATAGAAATCTCTAACACCAGGAGCTTCGCGCGAAGGCAGCTTTGCCGCAGTGACGTGGCTTCGTATGAATCTCACTCTGGAAAGAAACGTCGCTAATACTGCTGAAGATTTCTCACGTTACCAATTATTTCACAGCAAACCACGCACAAAGCATCACTTTACAGAAATCTGGCGCTTGTAACTGATTATAAGTCAAGATGCACTACCGGAATTTCACCGAACACAATTTCAAACAATTACCTCATTAATTCATTTTCTAATTCATTGACTAGAAATACAATTAGTAGACGAATAAGGACAACGTTGTTTCAATATACATTGGAAAACATCTACGTAGTAATCTTCTACGGACATGGGAAGAAAAATGACCAAAAAAAATCTTCTTTCGAAAACGGGGCGCAAAAGTATAATGCCGCTACTCTAGCCAACCGCGCCGCCGCTACAGCTGAACTACTGTATTTTTTTCGCTACAGCGCACATGAAGTACCTATAAAACTTTGGCCGTCGTTTTCTCAGAAGCGGTAGAGTTCCACGTGTAAGCCGAAATACGTGTTCCTTATTTTGACCCCCTCTTCCACTGGGCGAAGTTTCTGGGAAATCTAGTTATGGCACTTGCCGTGTTCTCCTCGTTAGTGCGAAAGTTTGTCCTGAATACCAGCATCAGACAATCCGATATCGATTGTACCCCTATGCGAACTCCATTAAGACCTGACATCTTACACCCGTGTACAGCTGTTTCCGGGAACAATGTTTGCAATGGCAAAGCTGCAGGAATACGTCAATCGCCTTTCATCTTAACAGCAGGAGTGTGATGCTTTGAGGTTTCTGTTCTTATGAAATCAGTTACATACAGATTATTCCCCTTAGCGTTTACCCTGCTTAGAAGAAGAGTATGTGTGCGGACAATGAAACACTGGATTGGAACATAGGCGTCTTATCGCACCACCAACTCGCCGCAAACTTCTCTTTTTAGCGAAATTCTCTGTAGAGCATGTGAAGACTGTGCACTTGTCTGCATTATTTAGCTTTCTGAAGTTTCTCTCTAGGGAGGGGAAAACCGATCGGTTAACACCGATAATACTATATTAGTTCTGAATAACCGGTATTTTTCAGCATTTATTTTATTTATTTGGTTTGGTATTTTACAAATAAGCGAAAAAAGGCCGAAGTATCAATCAGTCATAGAAGCAGTGCTAAAATTTTTCGTTTTTTAAAAATTAATTTATATTTGTACTTCCACCAGTAAAGCTGTGAGGACAGGGCGTGAGTCGTGCTTGGGTAGCTCAGTTGGTAGAGCACTTGCCCGCGAAAGGCAAAGGTCCCGAGTTCGAGTCTCGATCCTGCACACAGTTCTAATCTGACAGTAAGTTTGTATGGTCTCTGATTACACCATGATTTTTGAGCGGAGTTACAAGATATTAGAATCAATGAGAGAATGCTTATGATTTTTGTACTATTCAACCAGCGAACGGTGGACAGTTTAAGTTTTCTTTTATTTGCCTATTTAGCATAATATTTGAGAGCATGAAATGTTTTCAATCCTTGTTGGACTTCTTCGTTTACTACGAGAAGTAATACGAATAATAAAAAGAATCTCTTCCTTCGGAAACTGGTAATTTTGAGCCGTCTTAACGGTGTGTTTAAACTGGCGTGTAAATATCGCGTATAACCGAGAATCAGTTGTTTCAGCGATAACCGCCATCCCTGTTTCTCTCTAGCAACCCCCGTAGCCGCTCTATCGGTTTCTGATGGTATTAAATACGACTCGATAACGTCGATCGATCTATGGAGAAACGTTCTTCGGAACAGTTTATACATGAAGATGAGGTCCCATACTCCGAGGAGCGTAGAGGACGATGCGGGAGACCCGCACCGCTGACTGCATCTACATCCATACTCCACAAGCCACCTGACTGTGTGTGGTGGAGGGTACCCTGAGTACCTCTATCGGTTCTGCCTTCTATTCCAGTCTCGTATTGTTCGTGGAAAGAAGGATTGTCAGTATGCCTCTGTGTGAGCTCTTAATCTCTCTGATTTTATCCTCATGGTCTCTTCGCGAGATATACGTACGATGGAGCAATATACTACTTGACTCCTCGGTGAAGATATGTTCTCGAAACTTTAACAAAAGCCCGTACCGAGCTACGGGGCGTCTCTCCTGCAGAGCCTTCCACTGGAGTTCATGTATCATCTCCGTAACGCTTTCGCGATTACTAAATGATCCTATAACGAAGCGCGCTGCTCTCCGTTGGATCTTCTCTATCTCTTCTATCAGCCCTATCTGGTACGGATCCCACACTGCTGAGCAGTATTCAAGCAGTGGGCGAACAAGCGTACTGTAGCCTACTTCCTTTATTTTCGGATTGCATTTCTTTAGGATTCTTCCGATGAATCTCAGTCTGGCATCTGCTTTACCGACGATCACCTTTATATGATCATTCCATTTTAAATCACTCCTAATGCCTACTCCCAGATAATTTATGGAATTAACTGCTTCAAATTGCTGGCCTGCTATATTGTAGCTATATGATAAGGGATCTTTCTTTCTATGTATTCGCAGCACATTACACTTGTCTACACTAGGCAAGGTCCTAGGGGAGGTGGTTTACCATTGCCTTACTCCGACCGTAATGGGGATGGATGATGATGAAGCCGACACGATAACACCTAGTCATCTCGAGGCAGGGAAAATCCCTGACCTCGCCGGGAATCGAACCCGGGATCCCGTGCGCGGGAAGCGAGAAAGCTACCGCAAGACGACGAGCTGCGGACAGTTTATACATATGGAAGAGCACTGATAGGGGTCTGTAATACTTTGGATCACCCTAACTTCGTAATTTGCATAGTTTCGCGCAGTAGTTCAAGAACACTAGCCGTTTTCTTGCTGCAAAGGTCACGGACGAGGCGAAGATAGAATTGTGTCGAATTATGACCCGGAAGGTATTATGCCGCAACGTGTTGTGAGCAGGGATTCACCGCGAGCGACTCGTGAGAAACGAGGTCGCGCAAGTCAGAGGCACAGCCGTTGGCGTGAGGCAGGGCAGACGGCGGCGTATAGAGTACGCCGTATAGGAAGGCTGGGGAAGTGGGTGGGATGGCCGATAGGCGGCCACGCCGACTGCCGAATTGAGGCCGAATGACGCAAACCCGGCTCCCGACACGCTGCGCCTGCGACGGCGACGGCGGCAGCCCGCCAAACATCCGCGAAGCGGCCCACTGCGCAACGCGCCGCTGGTTCCCCTAGACCAGTCTACAGCACACTGTGACACCCACTCTGCCAGCACGGTCTACTCTGCGGTCGAGGATGCCCGGGAAGCAGCGAGCACTTTAGTTCCACTTAAGGGGGCGATGTACGTAAAATACTAATAATACTGTACCAACAGCCGTTATATTTGTCAAACTGTTTCGACGTTCAAATCACATCTTCAGGACTGTCGCATGTATCACACAAAGTTCCACTTGTGCTTGTATACTAATGGCCATTAAAATTGCTACACCTACAACGTGCAGACATGAGGAAAGTTTCCAACCGATTTCTCATACACAAACAGCAGTTGACCGGCGTTGCCTGGTGAAACGTTGTTGTGGTGCCTCGTGTAAGGAGGGGAAATGCGTACCATCACGTTTCCGACTTTGATAAAGGTCGGATTGTAGCCTGTCCACTTGCGGTTTATCGTATCGCGACATTGCTGCTCGCGTTGGTCGAGATCCAATGACTGTTAGCAGAGGCAGGAGTGTAATACGGAACGCCGTGCTGGATCCCAACGGCCTCGTATCACTAGCAGTCAAGATGACAGGCATCTTACCCACATGGCTCTAACGGATCGTGCAGCCACGTCTCGATCCCTGAGTCAACAGATGGGGACGTTTGCAAGACAACAACCATCTGCACGAACAGTTCGACGACGTTTGCGGCAGCATGGACCATCAGCACGGAGACCATGGCTGTGGTTATCCTTGACGCTGCATCACAGACACGAGCGCCTGCGATGGTGTACTCAACGACGAACCTGGGTGCACGAATGGCAAAACGTCATTTTTTCGGATGAATCCAGGTTCTGTTTACAGCATCATGATGGTCGCATCCGTGTTTGGCGACATCGCGGTGAACGCACATTGGAAGCGTGTATTCGTCATCGCCATACTGGCATATCACCCGGCGTGATGGTATGGGGTGCCACTGGTTACACGTCTCGGTCACCTCTTGTTCGCATTGACGGCGCTTTGAACATTGGATGTTACATTTCAGATGTGTTACGACCCGTGGCTCTACCATTTATTCGATCCTTGCGAAATCCTACATTTCAGCAGGATAATGCACGACCGCATGTTGCAGGTCCTGAACGAGCCTTTCTGGATACAGAAAATGTTCGACTGCTGCCCTGGCCAGCACATTCTCCAGGTCTCTCACCAACTGAAAACGTCTGGTCAATGGTGGCCGAGCAACTGGCTCGTCACAATACGCCAGTCAGTATTCTTGATGAACTGTGGTATCGCGTTGAAGTTGCATGGGCAGCTGTACCTGTACACGGCATCCAAGCTCTGTTTGACTCAATGCCCAGGCGTATCAAGGCCGTTATTACGGCTAGAGGTGGTTGTTCTGGGTACTGATTTCTATGCACCCAAATTGCGAGAAAATGTAATCACATGTCAGTTCTAGTATAATATATTTGCCCAATGAATACCCGTTTATCATCTGCATTTCTTCTTGGTGTAGCAATTTTAATGGCCAGTAGTGTATAAGAGAAGGCACCAATAATCTTATCTGGTTCCGTAGATACCCAAACTTCGTCAGCACATCTGCTCTTTACATACGTGACATCAACTGTCAATCCAAATGGAACTTCGTTTGACAGCTGCTGTCACATGTGCTAAGAGTTTACGATGCTTATGAATTCGGATCTCTACGGATTCACATATTATTGTTGGTACCTTCTTTTATACAAGCACGAATGGTACTTTGTATCACTCATGCAACAGGCCCGAAGGTGACGTGACTGGAACGCCGAAACTGGCCGCAAAATAGAACATAGAAATAATGGCTGTTGGTACAGTACTACTACATTTCATCGACCGGCCGCTGTCCCATGCTCCTGAACCCGAGATGGAGTTACATCTACTGCACGTAAAACTAGTAAAAATCTTGAAAATTTTTTGCTGCCATTGAGTTATGTAGCATGTTAAATATTATGTCTCCGATTTTGAGAGTTTAATTCGTACTGCAAATGACATAAAATCCACCTTGGTTAAACCAGTCCGTAGTATCACGCCCCCCTTGTCTACACGACTATCTTGTTTGCGATGCTTTATATTTCCTGCCATCAGGGAAGCACCTGAAGACTATAGAAGCCAGTGAGCCAGTTTACGATGCGTTATCTTTGCCTGCTGTTACTGTCTGTGGTGTA
Organism: Schistocerca americana; assembly: GCF_021461395.2. Taxonomy (NCBI): domain Eukaryota; kingdom Metazoa; phylum Arthropoda; class Insecta; order Orthoptera; family Acrididae; genus Schistocerca; species Schistocerca americana. The sequence continues at coordinate 927,820,003 of NC_060119.1, read as the reverse complement.
CGAATCAAACGTTTACTGTTCTGCTGTTACTACAAGAAGCACCAATGTCTAAAACGCCTGGCAGTAAAGTTTTTAAGGAAGTGACGAAGTCGTTTTTTACATTTAAATAAAGTTTCAGAAGCTATTAAAGAAGGTTGATAATATGCGTATTGCTAGCTCTGAAATGTCAATGAGCGTAACTGCCAAAAGGGCTCGCCTGAAGAATGAGACTAGAAGACGAGAGCTACATGTGAATCAAGAAGCTCGAACGTATGGTTATAGCCAACATTAAGTTACTTGGCTATCGCTTGAATCCTAACAAAATCTTCTTTTTGCGTTTCCCGTAACTTACATTTTTTAGTGTATAAGGAACATTTTCTGCTTAACTATTGCATATAGAAAGGTGAAATTTCCTACAGACTTTGTAAGTACTGTTACACAATTTTCTTAGCGAAAGTTTTCCAAAGTGTATTACTGCCAAATTTATTTAAAACTTTGTGAAATACAAAGTGGCTTGTATCATACACACAAATTTAAAAAAAATGATTGTGAGAGTTCTAAGAAAGATATTAAAAGCTGGTCCACAGATCTGCTTATCTAATCAGTAAGAATAACCTATCACATTGTGAGAATGGTAAGTAAAGTAATCTTTGAGAAAATGCTCCTCATGCATGTGTTCTACAAATATCCAGCATAGTCATGATCAAATTATCCGATAAAAAAATTGTAGATTATAGCGAATACCCTAATAACAATATGTGCAATATTTGGTTCCAGTATCTATCAAACAGCAGAAGTTACATTACTTTATGCCTACCCGTGCACTTCCTCATACGCCCCCTTCCTCAAGCTAGTTGGTATTTGGCAGCTGCTGAACTTCTGCCACGATTACACCAACGGCATTCCACAGCTGCTGAAGGCGATTCTAAAATATTTTGCTGAACTAAGAGGCAAAAAAAGAACACTAGACCTCGAGGTCACTCGAGGTTAACGACTTCACCTATCCATAAATTACGCGGAGGAATTAGTGTGTAAGCCCGCGTCTCGTGGTCGTGCGGTAGCGTTCTCGCTTCCCACGCCCGGGTTCCCGGGTTCGATTCCCGGCGGTGTCAGGGATTTTCTCTGCCTCGTGATGGCTGAGTGTTGTGTGCTGTCCTTAGGTTAGTTAGGTTTAAGTAGTTCTAAGTTCTAGGGGACTTATGACCACAGCAGTTGAGTCCCATAGTGCTCAGAGCCATTTGAACCATTTGAATTAGTGTGTAAGCTGGCAGCTGATAGTGAACCATCCAGTTCTGGAGGTAATTTGATCTCCCATTCTTCAGTCTCACGATCCTCTTTATGCAATTACTTCTAGTGCAGGAAATGCAGACATGTAGACATGTAGTAATAATATTTTTATTTTATGCGCCTCGACCACCTTTTGTCCATGCTAAAATATTGTATTTTCGGTTTCACATGAAAAGTCGATTTTGGAAGGTCTTCAGCGACCTCCAGCTGTCTTAAAATTCTAGAATCATGCCGTCACTGTTATAATATCGACATCTGTGAACTATGTTGATAATTATTTTTTAATATTTACATTAGAAGCTTAAAAAAGTCAGCTGCACATCGGAGGTTATTCTGAGGACTGCGGGAAGGATTGCAGGATTGTTTCATCCCGAGAAAGATCACCAAAAACGCTGAAAACCTCGGCTGTTAGACCAAGAAATCGAGAACTAGTTTCGAAGCAGAATCTGCTGATAATCTTCATATCCATAAGTACTGCTCACGTAGAGACCGTGAAACTAATAATGTAACACGTCCAGCAATCATTGTTTTCACGTTCCATTCGTGGGCATGAAGAAAGCCTAACACAGAAAGTACCCCTCAGCCAGTAACTTTGCAGATGTTCGCGGAGTGTATGTAGATTTGTAAAGTTACCTCTATGTATTATTTTATGTGTTTATAACTACTGATACAGGTAGCTGATACGTTTACGTATGTAGTGCAGTGTAGTGTAGTCAATGTAAAGTAGTCTGTTTTTGATAGCGAGCGAGGTGGTCTGCTCCCTTCCAGCTCGTAAGAATTATTTGATTACACTTGACCTCCCAACTTGCCTCACACGTAAAAATATCAGAAAGAGAGAGATCAGGCGATGGATGTGACCCGGAGTTGCGTTCCGTCTGCTGATAAACCTTTCCTCATAGAACACCCTGTTTTGCTTGTCTGAAGGACACTGCAGAGTACGTCGAACTAACACGGGCACTGCAGTATTATGAGAATTGTTTGTTTATTCGTTTAAGCCGGAAAGACGTTTCGGTCGTGTGTGCGTCTTTTTGGTATATTGTACAAGCACTCCGTCTTCAGGCCACATGTGGCCCACCAGTGCCTCAGCTGAGGATGCGGGTAGGAGGGGCGTGTGGTCAGCACACCGCACTCCAGGTCGTTATGATGGTTTTCTTTGACCCGGAGCCTCTACTATTCGATCGAGGAGCTCCACAATTGGCATCACAAGGCTGAGTGCACCCCGAGAAATGGCAACAGTGCATGGCGGCCCGGATTGTCACCCATCCAAGTGACGGCCACGCCCGGCAGCGCTTAACTTCGGTGATCTGACGGGAACCGGCGTATCCACTGTGGCAAGGCCGTTGCCTCTCTTGTACAAGGGTATTATTATATTCGGTTCAGAGTCAAGGATGTAAGAGGGATTTCGTCTATTCTGAGTCATTCTTTTTTGGTATGTTGTCTGTCATAAATAGAAACTCTTCGTTTGCGCATTGCGTTGTTAAACTTTTCGAATTTATTGTACAGTTTACTGATTCCAACCGGTCAACTAGAAAAGCCTGAAGAGACGCAGTATATGCCGTGTTTCTATTTTTTGTTTTGCTGGGGCCTGTCTATGCACATCTTTATATTTTTCCACATAATCGTCATCCCGTTCAATGCATTTGGTAAGTCGTGGCACGAGTTTCTTTATGCTCCACCTGCTTATCAGTCGAAAATTTCATTCCACTCATGTGTGCCTCTAGAGAGGTGGAACGATGATAATCTGAAGGCGCCAAATCAGAGGAATACATGGAAGGGGGGGGGGAATCAAAACATGCCAAACAAATGAGACCAAGAGCACCTAGGCTGTGTGAGCACGGGCGTTGTCGTGTAACAAGCACACTCCTCTAGTCAGCATTCCACTCCTTTTGTTTTGAATGCTCATTTTGACTTTTTTCAGAATCTCGCAATTCCATTGTGAATTGATGGTCTCCCGCTGAGACAGGATGTCGACAAAAGGCTGTCTTTTCGGCTCCAAAACACTGACAGCATGAGATTTTTTTCCCGAAATTGTAGATTTGAATTTTTTGCCAGATGGGGAATTACTGTGACGCTGCTATGTCGACAGTCTTGTCTCAGGCGTGTAATGAACCAACTGCGTTTCATCTCTAGTCACAGCAGACCTCAGAAAACCCTCACCATCCAATTGAAGTAGCTCAAGAAACTCACGGGCGCTAGTGATCCGACTTTTTTCTTTGCTGTTCTGTCAGCTGTTTTGGGACCCATCTTGCGCCCCGTTTCCGGTGTACCAATTTTTCTGAGAGCGTCTCGTATAAGAAGTACTGCAAACATAGCAGAAGTTTCATACATTGTCAATCGGCAGTCTTCACGATTTTTTGGACCAACTCATCAGTCAAAGCCGGCCGCTGTGGGCGAGCGGTTCTAGGCGCTACAGTCTGGAATCGCGCGACCGATACGGTCGTAGGTTCGAATCGTGCCTCGGGCATGGATGTGTGTGATGTCCTTAGGTTAGTTAGGTTTAATTAGTTCTAAGTTCTAGGCCACTGATGACCTCAGAAGTTAAGTCCCATAGTGCTCAGAGCCATTTGAACCATCATCAGTCAAAACTGAAGGTGATCCACTCCTATGTTCGTCATGAACATTTGTTTTGCCTCCACTAAACACCCTTACACCACCTAAACAAACTAGTTCTGTTCTAACACCGTCGCCGTGAACCGTTTGGATTCGTGAAGAAAAAAAAAAAACAAAAAAAATTCGTTCCGCGAGTAGGAAGTGGATCACGGCACGGAGATCTCACTTGGCGGGATTTCTTACCGACATATTTCGCGCAACTGGACACTACAACCTGAGTTTACGTACTACCGTCTTCCGGCGATGCTCGCTCCGGTGTGGCTATCCCCTTCTGCCACTGATTGTTGCCAACAATCAAAAAACAAAAAACCACAGCCCGTTGTGATCACACTACACTTCTTCTTCTTCTATTATTATTTCTTTACTTTCTCAGACGTTGGTTAAAAATGGGACGTGACGCGGACCTTGATCAAGCGTCACTTCCTTTTAACTGTACGGTATATGTTATATTGCATTTAGGAACTTTCGGGTAATTGAACATGTATCAATAATTAAGGATTTCTGTAATTGTATATATAAGTTTGGATGTAGCTGTATTGTATTGATGTAATGGTGGATATTGTGTGGTATGACTCCTGTAGTTGATAGTATAATTGGTATGATGTCAACTTTATTCTGATGCCACATGTCCTTGACTTCCTCAGCCAGTTGGATGTATTTTTCAATTTTTTCTCCTGTTTTCTTTTGTATATTTGTTGTATTGGGTATGGATATTTCCATTAGTTGTGTTAATTTCTTCTTTTTATTGGTGAGTATGATGTCAGATTTGTTATGGGGTGTTGTTTTATCTGTTGTAATGGTTCTGTTCCAGTATAATTTGTATTCATCATTCTCCAGTACATTTTGTGGTGCATACTTGTATGTGGGAACGTGTTGTTTTATAAGTTTATGTTGTAAGGCAAGCTGTTGATGTATTATTTTTGCTACATTGTCATGTCTTCTGGGGTATTCTGTATTTGCTACTATTGTACATCCACTTGTGATGTGATCTACTGTTTCTATTTGTTGTTTGCAAAGTCTGCATTTATCTGTTGTGGTATTGGGATCTTTAATCATATGCTTGCTGTAATACCTGGTGTTTATTGTTTGATCCTGTATTGCAATCATGAATCCTTCCGTCTCACTGTATATATTGCCTTTTCTTAGCCATGTGTTGGATGCGTCTTGATCGATGTGTGGCTGTGTTAGATGATACGGGTGCTTGCCATGTAGTGTTTTCTTTTTCCAATTTACTTTCTTCGTATCTGTTGATGTTATGTTATCTAAAGGGTTGTAGAAGTGGTTATGAAATTGCAGTGGTGTAGCCGATGTATTTATATGAGTGATTGCTTTGTGTATTTTGCTAGTTTCTGCTTGTTCTAGAAAGAATTTTCTTAAATTGTCTATCTGTCCATAATGTAGGTTTTTTATGTTGATAAATCCCCTTTTTCCTTCCTTTCTGCTTAATGTGAATCTTTCTGTTGCTGAATGTATGTGATGTATTCTATATTTGTGGCATTGTGAACGTGTAAGTGTATTGAGTGCTTCTAGGTCTGTGTTACTCCATTTCACTACTCCAAATGAGTAGGTCAATATTGGTATAGCAGAAGTATTTATAGCTTTCGTCTTGTTTCTTGCTGTCAATTCTGTTTTCAGTATTTTTGTTAGCCTTTGTCTATATTTTTCTTTTAGTTCTTCTTTAATATTTGTATTATCTATTCCTATTTTTTGTCTGTATCCTAGATATTTATCGGCATCTGTTTTTCCCATCGCTTCTATGGAGTCACTGTGGTTATTCAATATATAATCTTCTTGTTTAGTGTGTTTTCCCTTGACTATGCTATTTTTCTTACATTTGTCTGTTCCAAAAGCCATATTTACATCATTGCTGAATACTTCTGTTATCTTTAGTAATTGGTTGAGTTGTTGATTTGTTGCTGCCAGTAGTTTTAGATCATCCATGTATAGCAAATGTGTGATTTTGTGTGGGTATGTTCCAGTAATATTATATCCATAATTTGTATTATTTAGCATGTTGGATAGTGGGTTCAGAGCAAGGCAGAACCAGAAAGGACTTAATGAGTCTCCTTGGTATATTCCACGCTTAATCTGTATTGGCTGTGATGTGATGTTATCTGAATTTGTTTGAATATTAAGTGTGGTTTTCCAGTTTTTCATTACTATGTTTAGAAACTGTATCAATTTAGGATCTACTTTGTATATTTCCAATATCTGTAGTAACCATGAGTGGGGTACACTATCAAAGGCTTTTTGGTAATCAATGTATGCGTAGTGTAGCGACCTTTGTTTAATTTTAGCTTGATATGTCACCTCTGTATCTATTATCAGTTGCTCTTTACATCCTCGTGCTTCTTTGCAACAGCCTTTTTGTTCTTCATTTATAATTTTGTTCTGTGTTCTATGTGTCATTAATTTCTGTGTAATGACTGAAGTTAATATTTTGTAGATTGTCGGTAGGCATGTTATGGGGCGATATTTAGCTGGGTTTGCTGTGTCTGCTTGATCTTTAGGTTTCAGATAGGTTATTCCATGTGCAAGTGTATCAGGGAATGTGTATGGGTCTGCAATGTAACTGTTAAATAATTTAGTTAGATGTTAATGTGTTGAGGTGAACTTCTTTAGCCAGTAATTTGCTATTTTATCATTTCCAGGGGCTTTCCAATTGTGTGTAGAATTAATTGCTCGGGTGACTTCATGTTGCAAAATTATCACTTCAGGCATTTGTGGTATCATCTTGTATGGGTCTGTTTCTGCTTGTATCCACCGTGCATGCCTGTTATGTTGTACCGGGTTTGACCATATGTTGCTCCAGAAGTGTTCCATGTCTGTTATGTTTGGTGGATTGTCTATTTTAATGTGTGTGTTATCTATTGTTTGGTGAAATCTCTTTTGGTTTGTGTTGAATGTTTGGTTTGTGTTGAATGTTTGGTTTTGTTTCCTTCTATTTTCACTTTTTTTGTATCTTCTGAGTCGTTTGGCTAATGCTTGCAATTTCTGCTTCTTTTCATCTAATTGCTCTATTGCTTCTTGTTGTGAGATTTTACCTAACCTTTTTCGTTTTTTGTCTGATATTTCATTTCTTATAAATTGTGTTAGCTGTCTGATGTCTTTTCTCAGTTTTTCTATTCTGATCTGTAGCCTGTGTTGCCACGCTGGTTTTGTGGGTTTCTTCTGTGTATTGGTTTGTTCTGATCTCTGCCTAGTGTGTATATTTAGTGTAGTGAGTGCTCCTATATAAACCAGTAGTTGTAACTCTTCCATAGTTGTGTTTTCATTTATTTTGTTGTGTATGATTGTGTTGATAGTTTTTATTGTTGTTTCGACTTGTGGGTTATTTGGCGGTCTATGCAAGAATGGTCTGATGTCTGTATTTGTGTCTTTGTATTCTATATATGTCAGCTGAAATTTCTCGTCTATATCTAACACGTGTGTCTCTTCGTGTTCTATTTGTGCTTGTTCTGGTGGCTGCCTTAAGATTTCGTTTTCCTCTGATTGTTTAATTGATGCGTGTTGGTCTTTGTTTGTTTGCTCTGGGATGTTTGAGTCCATTACTGTATTTTCTTCTTCTTCTGATTGCACATTATTTTGTTCCAGTATTTGTTGTACTTGTTGTTTGATGTTTTCTAATTCTGACTGGAGTATCCTGTTATTTTTTATTATTACACGGATCTGATCAGCTAGTCGTTGTTCTGTTAAAAATTTTAATTCTGGGTATCTGGTAATAAATGTTGTGTATACTTGTGATCTGTATCCAGTTGTGTTGGTTCCTAGGTTTGTTGCTTGGTAATAACAGAACATGAGGTGTCGATTAACTTCATCTGACCATCTCATCCTCTGTCTTTGTTTTCCTTCTAGGGTGGTTGCAGGAAGGATATCCTGCAAAACACCTCTATTTGGATTTAAATCATTTTCCAGTTGGCTAGCAGTGTCGTTACCATTGTGAACGGGCATAGGGTTCAAGCGTCGTCCCCGACCATGACGGCGCTTGTCCGAGGCTTCTTTAGTTCTGTCCTGAACCAACTAATCACACTAAAAGGGGGGTTAGCCCTATCAGTGGTTTGTTCTTTTCGTCGCCTTTTACGACTGGCAGAACATACCGGAGGCCTATTCTTTTCCCGGGCCTCCACGGGGTCTATTATTATTATTATTATTATTATTATTATTATTATTATTATTATTATTATTATTATTATTTAGAAAACTATTAGAACCCCTTCGGCGTCGTATTTGTTGCCGGTCGATGTTGTCTCTGAGTGGCTTTTACTATGGTCAGTTCTTTTTATTACACTATTGGCCATTAAAATTGCTACACCACGAAGATGACATGCTACAAAGGCGAAATTTAACCGACAGGAAGAAGATGCCGTGATATGCAAATGATTAGCTTTTCAGAGCATTCACACAAGGTTGGCGCCGGTGGCAACACCTACAACGTGCTGACATGAGGAAAGTTTCCAACCGATTTCTCATACACAAACAGCAGTTGACCGGCGTTGCCTGGTGAAACGTTATGATGCCTCGTCTAAGGAGGAGAAATGCGTACCTCACGTTTCCGACTTTGATAAAGGTCGGATTGTAGCCTTGCGCGATTGCGGTTTGTCGTATCGCGACACTGCTGCTCGAGTTGGTCGAGATCCAATGACTGTTAGCAAAATACGGGATCGGTAGGTTTAGGAGGGTAATACGGAACGCCGTGCTGGATCCCAACGGCCTCGTATCACTAGCAGTCGAGATGACAGGCATCTTATCCCCATGGCTGTAACGGATCGTGCAGCCATGTCTCGATCCCTGAGTTAACACATGGGGACGTTTGCAATACAACAATCATCTGCACGAACAGTTCGACGACGTTTGCGGCAGCATGGACCATCAGCACGGAGACCATGGTTGCGGTTACGCTTGACGCTGCATCACAGACAGGAGCGCCTGCGATGGTGTACTAAACGACGAACCTGGGTGCACGAATGGCGAAACATAATTTTTTCGGATTAATCCAGGTTGTGTTTACACCATCATGATGGTCACATCCGTGTTTGGCGATATCGCGGTGAACACACATTGGAAGCGTGTATTTGTCATCGCCATCACCCGGCACGATGGTATGGGGTGCCATTGGTTACACGTCTCGGTCACCTCTTGTTCGCATTGACGGCACTTTGAACAGTGGACGTTACATTTCAGATGTGTTACAACCCGTGGCTGTACCCTTCATTCGATCCCTGCCAAACACAACATTTCAGCAGGATAATGCACGACCGCATGTTGCAGGTCCTGAACGGTCCTTTCTGGATACAGAAAATTTTCCACTGCTGCCCTGGCCAGCACATTCTCTCACCAATTGAAAACGTCTGGTCAAGATGATTTTGTCGCTCCCTAGGCAACCTTTATCTGGCAACATGAACACGGGCTGGGCTGGGCTGGGCGCCTGGTACTGCAGATGAGCAGCGAGCGGTACGTGTTGGTGGCGGAACGCCGGCCGGGTTCGGCAGCGCCAGACCCCGCCGCGAGGCTGTTGACCCGCGCGCTCGGGCCGCCGCTGGCCCTGTTTCCTGCGCAGACACTGTGTGTGTCAACGACCCGCGCGCCGCGCCAAGCGCCGCCTCCCACAACCCGCGGGGCCAACGACCTCCTCGCTCGTCGCTCGCACAATGCGCCCCAAACGGATAATTGCGTTACGTCAACGGTCCGGCCTCAACAACGTTTCGCACGACCCTTCCTCGTCCCGGCACACTGCCCCCCCACACAAAATCGGACGAGCATCTAAAATGGGCTCCGTATCCTGCTCATCGTGCACTACCTCAGTGTGGCACAGTGGGTTAGATCCCCGCGACATCCACACAGCATGCTGCCAGCTACTTAGAACCTTCAATTCGTGCTCTGCCCATGCTATCCCATTTTGATACCCTCACGTGTCATTTAAAGGAGCCAATTACAATCTGATTATAATTACGTTACAGCTGACGTTTCTCACTTGCCGCTACAGTGCTGCCACATCGTTTATACGTGACACTCAAACACTTGACGGATACTGTTCATGAGTAACGCGATGCAATATGGGAAACGGCCGCCGCGAAGTATGAGGGGGGAAACGCGAGATTCTCTGTTGACAGCTGATGTTAGGTTCAAATGGCTCTCAGCACTATGGGACTTGACTTCTGAGATCATGAGTCCCCTAGAACTTAGAAATACTTAAAACCTAACTAACCTAAGGAAACACACACATCCATGCCCGAGGCAGGATTCGAACCTGCGACCGTAGCAGTCGCGCGGTTCCGGACTGAGCGCCTAGAACCGCTCGGTCACCACGGCCGGCAACACACCCAACAATATCCGCCTACAGCATTAATGCTCAACTACTGAAGTCTGTGGCTGGGTATATATAAATGGGAGTAATACTAAAAAGCGATACAAAGTGGAACGAGTACGTAAAATCAGTTGTTGTAATGCAAAATCGAAGAAATAGATTTGGAGGGAGGGTTATGACTACGCGCAGTGCACCTGTACTGGAAACGGCAAGCAAGCTGCTAGCTTGAATAGTTTTAAAGTTCCGCTGAACTATACTATCATGTTGAGCACCACAGCTGACGCTAATGTTAATGAAAACTACCTCATCTGTATTATTACACATTTGGTGTGTTAAGACCGGTTTCGCTTATTCAAAATCTTCAGGTCGACGAGTTGTGTTAATTTCATTACAACAAAACCATGTGTGTCACGAGCTTTGCACAACTCGGCGACCTGAAGATGTTCAAGGAACCAAACCGGTCGTAACGCAGTAACACATACAGGGTGATATTACTGAACTATACAAAAAGATGTAAATTAGTGCACACACTTCATTCAATAATTTAACGCCACTACAGATATTCCGATTTAGGTTATGACATTTTCAATATGCCTGCCATCATTGGCGACGATGTGCCGCAAACAAATAGCGAAATTCTGCATGACCCGCTGATGTGTCTGAACATCGAAGCTGTCTATGACCTCCTGAATGGCTGCTTTCAGCTGAGCAATGGTCTTGGTATTATTGCTGTACACCTTGTCTTTAACATAGCCCCACAAAAAGGAGTCGCATGTGTTCAGATCCGGAGAATATGGCGGCCAATCGAGGCAAATATAAGTGGCCTGTGGGTACCCCAGAGCGAGAGGCCGGTCCCCAAAGTGCTCCTCCACGACATCAAACACTCTCCTGCTCCGATGGAGTCGAGCTGTGTCTTGCTGGAACCACAATTTGTCGAAATCAGGGTCACTATGGATAATGGAGAGGAAATCATCTTCCAAATCTTCACGTAACGTTCGGCAGACATCGTCCCAACAAGGAATATCGCATCGATTATTAAATGACTGGACATTGCACACCACACAGACGGCTGTTGAGGGTGAAGAGACTTCTCGATCGCGAAATGCGGATTCTCAGTCCCCCAAATGCGCCAGTTTTGCTTGTTGACGAACCCATCCCCTGAGCGTGGGCTTCGTTGATAAACCAAACCACACAGTGCATTCTAATTCCCATCATGCCCCGCGGCCAACCGCGAAGTTTGAACGTCCTAACGCAAACCGTTCAGACGTTATGACGATTTTATTTCATACAGTTCAATAATTGCCACCCTGTATATGTAATAACACTTCGTTAATCATCAAGAATACTGCTGATGTGCTTGGAGTAGTCATCGGGTAGGCATGAAGGCCGACATCGAACGAATTTAAAAACGCGCTTCCAGGATAGTAACAGGTTGGATGGTCTTAACGAAAGTGTGGCAGATACGCCCAGGGAATGCATCGCTCTTCCGAAGAATGTCTACTGTTTTCGGGAAAATCTATTTTGGAGACTTAGAGAACCGTTGTTCGAGGAAGAATGATAATGGGTGCGCAGAGCATACAAACTTCAGCCTTACCTTAACAAAAGATCTTGCCGAGAATCAGAAATTCTGGTCCTACGTGAAATCGGCAACTATTCAATTACTCGTCGCAGGTAACTCGTCTTTACACGGTGTCCCAGAAATGTTGCGACAAACTTTCTAGTGATTATACTTGGTGTCTTGAGGAACAAATCGAAGATAGGAACCCGCGTCCGGAAACGTGTTACAGAACGTCGAAGACATAGGTGCCGCCGCCTGCCATTCGGCCACTCGTTCGGAGGAGGAGGAGGAGGAGATTAGTGATTAACGTCCCGTCGACAACGAGGTCATTAGAGACGGAGCGCAAGCTCTGGTGAGGGAAGGATGGGGGAGGAAATCGGCCGTGCCCTTTCCAAGGAACCATCCCGGCATTTGCCTGAAGCGATTTAGGGAAATCACGGAAAACCTAAATCAGGATGGCCGGAGACGGGATTGAACCGTCGTCCTCCCGAATGCGAGTCCAGTGTGCTAACCACTGCGCCACCTCGCTCGGTCACTCGTTCGGCAGGAAACCTGACTTTGTATGCTGATGGACCGTTTCGCAATGTTGTTTGTTGTTCAGTGATGGCGACTGATTGCCACGATCGCCAGTGGAGAAGATGGGACTAGCGGCAGCGAAAAAAGACCTTGTCTCCTATGAGTGCGATTCTCGGTTGCCTTTGAGGATAACAGTTTTGGACACTGATTTCCATCTGCAGTTTCTTTTTCTCGTGAAACCCTCTGAAACAGAGGTAGTCAAACTGCTGCCCGCAGGCCACACGCAGACCGAATCAAGCGTTATGCGCTACCGCGACTCTCAGCTGTATTTGGTAATGGTAAGCTTCTACCAACTACCTGTAATAGCTAACGTTAAGACTGTATGTTTCCTGTTCAGTAACAAACAAAAATACTTACAGGGAGAGTGATATTTTAAGATCAAAATAAATTTTAACTGACATCGGCGAATTCGGCCATGACCTTACGTCAGTGGCAGATTTGTATGGTAGCGCGGTCACTGCAGGGTTAACAGAAATGAGAGGGAGAAAATTTAGTTGTCTTCTAACGTCGACAACTCACGAGTGTGTGCAAATAGCACCAATCACTACTGACGTATAAATTGAAATGTTTGTAGCAAATAATGTCAAATCAAATTAAATTAAGGCTGTTGTAATAAAATGCTATCTGTAAAAAGAAAAATTACGTTCAACGTATTGAGTAAATACCTGTGATCGTGTCATATTGCTATTTATGTTATTAATTAATACATCGTACTAATTTATGTATGTTACAAATTAATATTAAAATCGGTAGGGGAAGGTGTGATAAAGCAGCCACGACGGGAAAAGTGGCCATTGGGTATCTTTCGATCTGAACAGCGCCGCTGCTTGCCGAGAAGTTGTCAGACGAGTTCTAATACACCTCGCTATTGCTGTCAGTGAGACTGACAGGGCAAGCTTGTTGCTTATTTTTTAGTGAAATCATCTTTGTTTTTGAGTAAGATAAGCCATTTATATTATTCTTGGTGTAGCAGTTGTACGAGGAGTAAGAATTTGTTGAAGATCAACAACATCTTATGGCCTACCGTTGTTATACATTTCAGTTTGATAGTTTCTTCTGTGGGTTACTAATGCCTATATGGCGTCCGATCTGCAACAACGGCCACACTATTCGTCGTAAAAAGTGACAAAGGTGTTCACTCCAATAACAGTTACTTACTTTCGTATATCACGTAAAACATTACAGATCAGACTGACTTTTACATCGTTTTATTTACGCAAAGATATCATCCGGCGTTCCATCCCTTCGTGATTATATGAAATTAATAAAGTTATTTTACTTAAATAGTCTGTATTCTGTTATACTTGGCCTAACACAAAATTCCGATTCAAAATGGCGTGCTGCAGTCGCTAGATATCTTTCAGGTAGTAGGGCGCGAAGATGCTTAGAAAATGTGCCCGGAAGTCACAACCACCAACATGGGGTCCTGTTGCGATGGCACTGGCCACAGTACCCACTTTGTATGGAAAACTGGTCACTATGTAAGCCTGCAGAAAGTAGTAAACTATCAGCAACGATCGTTTGGTGGAAACAATTTCTGAAGAGTTGTCACTTTATCAACCCCCCCCCCCCCCTCCCACTTTCCGATGCGGCGCGTGGATTCGCCCTAAAACGCCAGTACTGGCTCTTAAAGAAAAACGTTTGACGGCCACTACTCTATTATCTTCAGAATATCGCAGAAAAATAAACTCCGGATGGAGACTGGTGTCCAAAACAGTCATCGACATTCACAGGATACAAGATAGGGGCAATTAGCCGCGATCACTGAATAACAAACAACAGCTAGTATAAAATGCACGATACACTAATGCTGACTTTATTTACATTTTATTCCTGGCGGTTTCAGTCGTAAACCATGTTCTGTACGAAATACAAAACAAAATCATGTCAAATGCAGAAAGGAAATCTCCGACAGGGTCACAAGATTGTTTGGATTGTAACAGAAAAATTACTTACGTCGAAAAACTAGTCTGCAGCCAACATTCCAGGTCAAAAATAAAATCGACGTTCATTTCGTATTTCGTACAGCTGAGGACTTCCTCAACAAGACGTTTAACATAACGAGATGGTCTGCCAGCGTATAGAGTCAAGTTGGTGCCAATGGGGTGACGTAGGACCAGGCGCCGGCACTTGTTATCTTCGACGCTCTGAACCGTCGTTTGATGACGTTGCCGGACACGGGTTCCTATCCTCGACTTGTTCCTCGAGACACCCTTTACAACCCCTCTTAGGTCGTTGCGAAATTTCTAGGACAGCGTGTATAAGAAGAGTAAAAGAACGGATCCACAAAATTATAACAAATGTAACATATTTTTGCTGCAGAATACTTGGGACTTATTCTCAACTCGAATATAATAAAATTCCTTGAGTCAGGGAAGCTTCTGTTCACAAACAAGCGCGGCTTAAGAAAGCAAAGCACGTGCTAAACCCAGCTTGCCCTTTTCTCACATGTTATCCTGTGAACCATGGATAAAGGGCAACAGGCAAGTTCCATATTCCTAGATTTCCGAGAAGAGTTGGCACGGTGCCGCACCGCAGGCTTAATGGAGGTAAGAGCAGTCGGGATAGGTTCCCAGGTAACAGAACCCAGTACGCTGTCCTCGACGGCGAGCGTTCTTCAGGAACAAGGGTATTGTCACGAGTGCCGAAGCGAAGTCTCATACGACTGCTCTTTATCCTCCATAAACAGGAATGATTTGACGGACACGTGAGCAACAATTTGCGGTTTTTTGCTGATTATGCTGTCTGTATTGGACGGGAAGGTGTCATCGAAGAATGACTCTAGAAGGAGAAAAAGCCTCGACAGACATAACTTCTAGGCAATGTCATGGCTGGTAGCTTGCTCTAAATAGAGAGTCCGCAGCTCTTGGTCTAGCTGCTGACGTTGCTGTCTCTGGATCAGGGTGTCCCGTGTTCGATTCCCGGCCAGGTCGGGGATTTTCTCCGCCCGGGGACTGGGTGCTTGTGTTATCATCCCATCATCATTCTGGAAGTGCCGCGACTGGAAATGGAAAGATTTGGAACTTGTACGGGCGCTGATGACCACGATGTTCAGCGCCCCACAAATCATCATCATCATCATCTAAATCATCTAAATGTACAAAAACGTAAGCGAACGCAAATGAGTTGGAAAAACAATCCCTTAATGTTCGAATACAGCATTGGTAGTGTGCTGCTTGGCATACTAACGTCGATTAAAAATCTAGGCGTAAAGATGCACAGCAATACGAAATGAAACTAGCACGTAAGGATGGCAGTAGTGACAGACTTCGATTTACTGGAAAAATTCTAGGATAGTGTGGGTCATTTGTAAAGACCACCGTGTGCATAACAGTGCGACACATTCTTTAGCACCACTCGAGTGTTTGGGATCCCTACCAGGTCGGAAGCAATTTAGTGTAATTGCGTCTCTTTCCGGTTATTCATCACGGTTTCATCTTTTATTTTCGCCACAACGAATAGTAGAATGCACCAGCAACAGAATGCACGCAAAGTTGCATCGAGTGTCTTCCTCAGAACACAATAACAAACAAGCTCATACAAAACATAGCTATTACATGTGGCAGCTCTGATAAACACGGCACCCCACTGTGAAAGCTGTACAATATACGTCCACTTCGAAGTGATGCCCTGTCACACCATACTGTCAGGTTGTGACTCGTACTTACTGTACTTGACACATTGCGATAAGACAGTAAAATACCTGAAACGAGCGAAATGAATGCCGTCTGGAGGTGAATGCCTGAACTTATCGTTAGTGAACAACCAGCGCTGCCTCATACCCGACTCGCTGCCCGCATTATTTACTGCTGGTTGACAAGTAGCAACGATGGCGTGGAATGTCACTGCAAAGGAGAAAGGAAAGTCCACTCCCACATGGTGATCATCCCACCATTTCGCGCACACCATATTGACTAGGATTTGAAGCGAAGCTGTCGACTGATGCTCTAACTTACGTTGCGCAGACGAAAGGGGTGAACAGATTTACTACGAACTTCTAGGAACTATTGATTGTACCTGCTGCTCTTGACAAATTGAAAACAAAAGCAATACTGCATACACAAGGTTAATTCTCAATGACGCGAAACTACTTAAACAATACAGGGTGAATCATCCAAAACTTGCACCGTAAATATTGCGGAAATGGAAAGTGGTGGTGACGGACGATTTTTACAGAAAGGACTGGTAATTAGGGGCTCGTATTGCTGGACACTTGCCGGCCGCGGTGGTCTCGCGATTCTAGGCGCGCAGTCCGGAACCGCGCGACTGCTACGGTCGCAGGTTCGAATCCTGCCTCGGGCATGGATGTGTGTGATGTCCTTAGGTTAGTTAGGTTTAAGTAGTTCTAAGTTCTAGGGGACATGACCACAGCTGTTAAGTCCCATAGTGCTCAGAGCCATTTGAACCATTTTTGCTAGCCACTTAACAGACTGTAATAATACTTTTGTATTTTTCGCGCAAACATACACATTTTTAAACCGAAAAATGCCTATTGACATTAACAAACTAAAAGTAGGGTAAATTAGAGTGTCAGCAGTGTTCGTTACCGAATTATAGTGCGAGTCTTTTACGAGGGATCATATTTTGAAGAGTTCCTGTACTGACACTTGCACAATGCCCGTGATAGCACACACTAAAGAAGAACGTAAGTGCACACACTAGTTATGTGGATTCTGACCAGTAACGAGACAACTGACCATCACAGATTGTTTTCAAAATGACAACCGGAAGCGGCAATACACGCTTCTAGTCTGATATGGAACGACTGCTGCATACGTGCTAGCATTGCAGCGGAGGTGTCGAGACAAGCTGCAGTAATACTCAGTTGCATATCATCGGTTGAAGTTTTTAAGTCTCTGAATACAGCGTCTTTCAGCCTTCCCCACAGAAAATAGTCTACGGGCGTCAAATCCGGGGAATGGGCCGGCCAATCCAATGATTTGGGAACAATTCGTGGAGATACGCCGTAATACTTCGTGCACTATGGACTGGACAGCCATCATGTTGGTGCCACGAGTTTCTCCTTATCTACAGAGGAACGTCTTGTAGAAGCCGTGGAAGATGGCCTGTTAGGAGGCTGCGATACTTATGCGCTTCCAGTACTGAGTCTATGAAAAACGGGCCTAAGAGCTACTCCCATATCACGCCACGCCACACGTCAACATTCCATGGACGCCAACGGGAATTGTCAATAGACCAATAGTGCACATTTAGGCGGTTTACATGGCAGTGATCTGTACATATGGCTTCATCACTAGGCAAGATATATGATACTTCTGAAGACTCTCGTCTTACAACCCATGTACAGAAGTTAACACGATTCATAATTATTTTTTATACATAGTTCTTGCTGGAGAGAGATGTGATAGGGATGGAACCTATGTCGGCGGAGAACGCCTGACCCACGCCACTTCCTCGTGTGATTGCGCGGGACATACCGTGCGGATGAACTGCAACAGCACGAAGAACGTTGAGTCCCCCTTCTTCTGCCGTCACTTTTTTTCTTCTGTTACGCTGTTTACGTGTTACACCACCACCTTCAAGTAGCTGATTGAAGAAGCTAATGAATAATTCCCGAGATGGTTGAGTCAGTTGGGATACGTTGCCGCATACACCGTACAAGAACGGACTGCATTCTGCCTTCATACTCCACACACAACGAGCATGCCGGCTTTTTCTGACCTAGTAAATCCCATCGTCCAGTCATGATCTACCTGTTGGACTGTCACACACACTAACTGATTAGGAAGTCGTAATGCACTCAAGCAACACATATGCACACTGTAAGCAAACATAAGAATATCGTTCCTAGTAACTACGCGGATTGAATGGCACAAACAAGTTTCGGTGTGGAAACTTTTCAGAATACTGTATCTCGTAAACGACTTGCACAATAATCCTGCAACAAACAGCACTTTCATTCCAATTTATACTACTTTTAGTTTGTGAATGTCAATAGGCATTTTTCAGTTTAAAAAAGTGGGTGTTTACACATAAAAATACACTTTCTAAGTATTATTGCAATTTGTTTATTGGCTTACAATATGAGCCCCTGTATACCAATCCACCCTGAAAACCGCACATCAATAGCACTTTCAATTTCTGCAGTATCTGTAGTGCAAGTTTTAGGTTATTCACCCTGTATAAGTAACTCAATCCTGTGACACCTGACATGTGGAAAGAGCGAGAAAATTGCCGAAGTCATTACACTGTATGTTTTACTGAAGTGAGGAAATTAATTCCAGACGAAGCTTCTAGAGATGTGATGATAAACCACTTTCAAGTTAGGACACTTTTCACCATTTACTACGTTGCATTATTTTCATATTAAACAGATTTTTGTAAGTAACACTCAACACTGATGCCAATAAAGTGTAACAATAAACAAAAAAAGGTCACGTACTTACAACCTGGCAGTTTCTTTCACAGGACCACTTCGGATGAGATTGTATATGAATGAAATCACAATTACTCACCTGAAAAAGAAGAAAAAACTATTTTATATTCAGTTTATTTTAAAACAAATTGCAATACAAAGAAATACTGAATTTCGTGGGGGTAACATTAAAGAATGAAGATAGCTCACACTAATGGCTTCTGGGACAGTATAATTATTAAAGCTACCGAAATCAAAAATCACTGTTAACACCCATCGCGGCATGGAACCCAGTGATCGCGAAGCTGAAGAGAGTGCATCGAACACGGAGACAACGTATGCCCATGTACGACGATAACATGAGTGACGTAACACCCAGCAGGTGGGGTACGTGTGGGCGTATCAGCAGACCATCGGCAGTCATTCCACTTGTCAATGGCCAAGGAGTCCTTGGTTGGAAGTTCATGGCATTTTAACAACTTTACGAAATGGAAGCCCGAGAACATTTTATTCAACTTATAATTTTAAAAAATATATTATATCGAAGCATTTAAGTTCATTTAATGAGAGAGTAAGTAACCACTGGCTGACTTGGGAAAACAAGTGCGTCAAATCGCAAATATTTTGCATACAAAAATAATTAGTTTTCTCACACCCTGTGAGAATATAACAGATCCGCTTACAGCAGGTACCCTCAATTACAAACATTGTGTGATACCACCTCCAGGATCATTTGCATGCATCACGCCTTCTAGTTCCGGGGTGCACAGTGTGCTAGTGTCTTTGTCCTCCCATCCTACTCAGTCATCGGCACGTGCGCGAGAGACCAAGGGCTATCAGCCCTGTTTTGTAATTTTCGGGAATGGGAGGAAATAATTTTGGTACTTGTACATCACAACTACCACCGTGCTGGATTGACTCTACCCATGTTAACAGCACTGAAATTTTTCAAGGTGTTCGGGGACCTGTGGTTATACTGCTGTATCTCCCAAGGCTTGCGTCTCGCTTTGATTGTAAAAGTTTTTCTGCTTTCACCTGCCTCCGTTCGCAAAAATTTATTTTGAATCCACGGAAAAGCAGTATAATCGTAAAAAACGATCGTAACGTGTTTTATCTTCTGGAGGTGGAGGAGGAGAAGGAGATTAGTCTTAAACGTCTTGTCGACAACAAGGTCATTAGAGACTGAGCACCAGCTCTGATTAGGGAAGGATGGATGAAGAAAGTGGCCGTGGCCTTTCGAAGGAACCATACCGGCATTTGCCTTAAGCTATTTAGGGAAATCGCGGAAAACCAAAATCAAGATGGCCGGATGCGGGTTTGAACCGTCATCCTCCAGGACACAAATCCACTGTGCTGACCGCCGCGCCACCCCTCTCTGTCTGCCTTCTGGCGCCAGGACGAGAGACACAGGAAGTGACTCACAAGTACGTACGTGGAACATAGTGTTCATGACGCAGACCGCTGCAGCTAATCGCCAGTTGTTTTCTCTAAGTTACTAGCCTGATTACGATGTAACGGGTGTGCTGTAACCACCCGCCTTTCTAAACTAGCCGCTGTTGATGTGAGCGGAGCTGGGAAGATATATTAGAGAAAATGGCGAAGTGCAGTCTTACTTCAGTTCTGCTCTAAGTAGGTGCTATAACACAACGAGTACAGAATTAGTTGCGAATATTAGTGGCAAACTGGACAACAGGATCGCGGCAAAATCATATGGGAAAGACCAATACGCGAGGAAAATTACGGATAACACTGATCTTTTCTGGAATGATATTTACAGCGCGATGACTTGCCGAATTTCACAAAGATTTTTTAAAAAAATGTCTTATTAGCTAAAACTTACAAGTGTATCTGACTAGCCACTCGTTGCCTGCGAAGATGCAGCGGAAGTTCTGCCGAATAGGGAAAACGGAAGCAGGATCCATGTTTCTCCCCGGCTATCCTGATTAATATTTTCCCGATAATTCTTCACTTCAGAGGAATAATGTGTTGATTATACCAACAGTGCTGGCAACTGCTACGTTTATAAGGACCTCTATGTCGATAGGAGTTTAGTCCTTACATTCCGTCGTCACATTCGCCAAACAGGAGACGGACAACAAACGAAATACGTTATTTTTTTTTTTTTTTAAATGAAGTGGAACACACCTAGCTCACTTTCTGTTCCCTGCATTAACGACAAAAATTTACAGCTAATCAACCTGGAAACCTAGTATTTCTTGCAGAAAAGCCACAAAGTTTTAAAAGCTACAGTTATGAATGCTATATGAAATACACTCTTATGTGCGCAAGAATGCTGGGATATGATAAATAATAGGAGACAAGCGTCTAATTCCTTTCACGAACGATGTTGCCGGCCGGTGCGGCCGAGCGATTCTAGGCGCTTCAGTCTGAAACCGCGCTGCTGCTACGGTCGCAGGTTCGAATCCTGCCTCGGGCATGGATGTGTGTGATGTCCTTAGGTTAGTTAGGTTTAAGTAGTTCTAAGTCTAGGGGACTGATGACGTCAGATGTTAAATCCCATAGTGCTCAGAGACATTTCAACCATTTTTGAACGATGTCGCTACAGATACGAAACAAATGATTGCGTAGGAAAATCGGCCGTGATGAGAGGAAGCGTCCCGGTATTTGTTTTAAGTGACATCCATATCGCGCGCGCGACGAATCGGCCATACGTGGCAATATGCCTGCCTGGCTGCAACTAGTTTGTCAAGTTATTAATCGTGGTTCTGTAATTTTTTTTTTCGTTTCGTTATGCTCATGCGGAGTAAGGACTTTACGTTAATTTATGGTTACTCGGGGTGCACGAACCTCTCTGAAACGCGTAACTGTAGACCGAGTTGGCACTGGTATTGAGAACGAATAAAAATCCAACACAGTGATGTTCTTGCGTTTTGCACTGATCAGGATTTTTAATCTTGTGCCTTGTGAACCAATATCCGTGGAAAATTATACTAGGTTCCAGCTTTGCTACATACAAATTACAACAGTCGCGCTACCGCTGATAACATTTCTTTAGATACATCGAGATCGCGCAGCCATTGTGTAAGTACTTTCAGAAAAACTACAAGACTAATAAACGAAAAAGGAATTGAGCACTTTATGGATTAATTGCGGAATGCACACTGTAAATATGTGCTTTACGTAAACGAAAAATGTCACGGCCTCCAGATCAAAAGAAAGCATTTCAGAAGAAGTTTCAGACATCCGAGTAACAGTTTTTTTGAATTAGTTTACAAACTGAGCTCAACTACAGCTGCTGCTAAAAATATCAATTCATTTTCTACAGAAGAACATTACAGCACAGTGGAGTTAGAAAGATTGGTGAAATTGTTTGATACAATGTTCGTGTGTGGCGGCAAAGGAGCGAGCGACCTATAGCGATTTTTCACTCCTGTGTGTCGATCTCTTAATAGTCGGAGTGCAGTGCTATTGGCATGACCAGCAGCGCTCACTGTATGAACAATTAGGGACGCTGCAAAAACGGATCGACAAACCTTTCGTTCCCCCGCGGAAGGTGCGCCGGTGAAGTCAGTTTCTGGGAAAAAGACATTTACAGCTTCCGCCGGCGTCCAGGTCGCCGCGTAGTTCCTCCGGCGTCCGCAGGAGCGCGCCGTGGTTCCACGTAGATAGCTTGTCACCCGTGTCACCCTTTTTAGCGAAGCGGACGCACTACTCGTTGCTGTGAGCGTCCGAAGTACCAGATGCGTATTCCAATTTCTATTCAGAGCTCACGCAGCGTTACTGACATACTATACAGTTCCTGAACTGCTGGCTCCGAACTTCGTTAATAGCGCGTGACGAATCTGTTATTCACATCAAACTATTACACAATTCGATATTGCAGTGTCTGTCTTCTTAAGAAGAACGACGAAATGTGTTCGCAGTTGCGAATAAGAACAACCATCAGCTGTACAATGGAATGACGTCAATGAAAAGTTACATCGGGCCAGAACGCGAACCCAGATTCCTCGGTTTACGCGTGCGGGCGCATTAATCGCTTTGGTAATCTGTGCACGCCGGTCGCAGTGACCGACCGGTTCTAGGCGCTTCAGTCTGGAACCGCGCGACCGCTACGGTCGCAGGTTGGAATACTGCCTCAGGCATGGATGTGTGATGTCCTTAGATTATTTAGGTCTAAGTAGTTCTAAGTTCTGGGGGACTGATGACCTCAGATGTTAAGTCCCATAGTTCTCAGAACCATTTGAACCATATCTGCGCACGACTCAAGGCCAAACCCAAACTTCCATATGTCTTCGTTTCTGCGTGACAGCCTGTACTCGTACAGAGATTATGTGATTCCCGTATATGGGAGGACTTTTAGTCTACCTGGTATCGGCGGGTACATACAATATTGCAGTGCCTGTGTTATTAAGAAGAACGAGGCAATGTTCTTCCGGACATGCATGCAGAGAGAGAGAGAGAGAGAGAGAGAGAGAGAGAGAGAGAGAGAGAGAGAGAGAGATAAGGTTGGGTGATAGGGGTGTGAGTGGGGGGAAGGGAGATTAAAATTTTAACTTCCTGGCAGATTAAAACTGTGAGCCGGACCGAGACTCGAATTCGGGACCTTTGCCTTTCGCGGGCAAGTGCTCTACAGTTTCATATCAGCGCACACTCCGCTGTAGAGTGAAAATTTCATTCGAGATTAAAATTGTTGAGGAAAGCCGGGACTTGAATACAGGATCTGATTGAAGTGGAGAGCATTTCATTACTTGTGCGCGGATGAAGAGGTTGCACAGGACAGGGTAGAGCCGTGTGAAACACGTGTTCGGGTTGAACAGCACTTCGTCAGTTTCTGCTACTACCGGTATTTCCACTAATTACAGTAGTACAACCGGATGCATATGACTTACAATGAGACTCTGGCCACGGAGTAAGCTTTCGGTCACAGTGGAAGCGAGCCAGAGGTACCGCGCTACACGTGTCGCGGGCACTTTGGTAGGGAGCGACAGGCAGGAAGCGGCGGTCCACGTGGAGACCACGTGCAGGTGGCCGCTGCGGATGTGGTGAAGCCTCGCGCACAGCTTCAAAGCTCCACCTTTCCCACAACATCAGCCAGGCCGCACACCGGATGATTATGAGCAGGAGGAATACGAGTTTTACGTATATTATGCACGGTTGCATTTATTGCTTAGTTTTCACCGTGGTTTAACGCTGAGCTACCGCTTGTTGAAGTCCAGAAAGAACGGCAAGTCTCAAGTTACAAGATGTTATTGTGCTGCTATCAATAGTTACGCATCGTCAACAGATGAAACAAAATTCGAGGTCTTGCGCTTTTTTTAACGCCTTGGGGCGTGATACGGACATTCGACATTTTAAGAGAATCTGCAGCAAGAGAATCACCAACTAGCTACGAACGAACTTATCTGAAAACAACGAAATTAAATATGAAACAGCACCCCGTAACTCCTCCTGTGAACCAACAAACCATCAACGCAAGAAAAATACATAAAGCTACACGATCGAAGAATTATTTTATTGTTTTTACGTTTATAAAACATTAACTCATATGCAGGGCCCTCCCTGTTCGGGTATTACACGAACACGTTCACTTAATACACCAATCAGCCATTTTCATCCTAACAAGGTGACACATCCACCCCCTTTTGCCAAACCCTCTCGAAAGATTGTTTGAGAACTCATTGTAATAAGAGTATGGAGAGAGACGTACTGTGAAGTTCATTACCACCACCCATTAGTAACATGCACATTATTAGAAACGTACGCTGACGTACAAAAGCACGGAAGCGATGATAATCACATTTTTTAAGGAACGTTAGGCTGTCCCTGAAGTGGATGTCGTTAAGGAACGCCTGTACGGCAGGAATCAACTTTGAGATACCAGGTTCTAATCCTGCCGGTATAACAAATTTTTCCAGTTAGTATTTGGCATGGGGAGCAGAGGAGCTGGTGTTAAGTTCCTGATCGCTACACTTTGCGCCACTGACGTGAAATCAATTCCGAATATCTCCGAAGTATCTCATGAAGTGAGTGCATGTGACATTTGTGATCAATCTGTCACATGCTATGGTGCTGGCATCGGGTATCATCCTCTCCCTTCCTTCATTATCATAAAACAAACATGGCACCACAGTATATTCACACGCCCATTACAGTTGCCTACCCTCAACATGTATACTTCAGATGTAACTCTCACAGATAGGAAAAGACGTCAGTGTTCGCGGGGAAACACTTCACGATTAGGCGGCTGAAGAATTCTTCGGGGTCACCCAGGAAATCACGTCATGTGATATTTGTTTTCTTCACGAACTTTATATCAAATCGTGTATCGTGCAGAGCTGCAGGTGATGGAAAACTGAAGCCTGCGTTGGAACAACACACCTAAGTGATGCAACAAAGCAATTGTGAATACTGAAAGTAAAAATTAAGTTAAATAACAACACTGGTATTATAAAGTGAAACTTTACATGAACAATACGTGTGTGTCAGTGCTCCGCATTTGATGAAGACTAATCGTCCACAAAACACGTTTACTGGTACACGATTGGATCAGACTCGCCGCGCGGGATTAGCCCAGCGGTCTAGGGCGCTGCAGTCATGGACTGTGCGGCTGGTCCCGGCGGAGGTTCGAGTCCTCCCTCGTGTGTGTGTGTGTGTGTGTGTGTGTGTGTGTGTGTGTGTGTGTGTGTGTGTGTGTGTGTGTGTGGCGTGCGTGTCCGTCCTTAGGATAATTTAGGTTAAGTAGTGTGTAAGCTTAGGGACTGATGACCTTAGCAGGTAAGTCCCATAAGATTTCACACACATTTGAACAGTTTTGGATCCGACTCGCATCCCTATTTTGCACGCTGGTGTACTACGCGTTACGTAACACGGATCGGTCAGTGCAGCCAAACTTTTATTCCTTACAAAAATGGTTGGACAGTAAATGCAGGTCGCTTCGCACAGTCGCCCCGACACATGAGGCGTCACGCACATGTTAAGAGGCAAGATACCTCCAAGAGCGAGAGCAGTACGCTCGATTTTCCTCATACCACAGTGACTTGTTAGGTAAACAGACGCATTACTTAATATTGTGCAAAATACACGATCAGTGTTTCCATTTCATCATTGTACTTCCCATCTGTTAGGACGTTGCCTCATATCAAATTCCTGCAGAGCAAAATATTTTCTTTATTTGCAACCTTTGGACACTTTTTCTTTGCGAAATGTTGGAATTATGTGGCTGATGAGGACGTCTAGACTGTAGCATCGTTTTTGATTTGTTAATGACATCGATAAAGGACGGGGTCTCACATGACAATGGATACAGTCCATTCCTTTCAAATACCACAAAAGTATACATCAGCGTCGAACGCCGGAGTACCAGCCTGCATTAGCAACCACCTCGCCTATGGCGACCTGTTATACACACACTGTAAACTGCCGCACGAGACGTCTAGTAGAAAAATGCAGCGTACGCTGATTTACGTAGATTCTGTTCGTGAGCCTTTTTTGGTTTTGTTTCATTCAGTACTAACAGTACATTCCGTTAAATTTAAGGCATTTAGTGAGAAACAAAAACTCTCTAGACCTGTTGATGCATTTAGTCGCTAGTGATTATGAGGCGTGCTGTGGAAGGGAAGGTGTAACACTGGGAAACAGCCCACGTGATCCTTGTGAAGAAGATGAGTACGAAATGTGTGGACTCAAATGCTCAGTCTTTAGTCTGCAGGCAAACTGTATCGTGTCGGATGGCATTGTTCTAAATATGTTTGTAGTGGCACCCTGAATGAGCTGCACTAATCTACTTTGTGAATCCCCTGGATCTAGTTTATATCAGTGCGTGATCAATAAGCACCGTAGTTAAGCTTTTCAAGTTCTAAAACCAAAATCAAGTAAATCTGAAACGCTCTCGTCAAGTAGCAACACAGACAAGAAACAGCGCTCCCCGCGGCCGGTGACCTTTGCTGCCTTAAGAGCCTGACTCAAGATATTATTAGAGGCGAAAAACGTGCGAGACACAGCTGCAAGGAACGTCCAGCTGTGTCGACTGGAGAGTTAATGCAGTATTTGAACAGGTCGGGTGCTGCGGTGGCTTCCGTAGCCAGCCAGCCAGATAATGAATCAAGTTCTGTGCACGCTGCCAGAGGACGGTGCCCATACCCGCTCACTCTCAGACACATGCAATGTCATACGCCTGTTTAACCGTTATCCTAGACACCGCAACGGCGGCAGTTGCTTCTTTATGTCTCCTGCAAGCAATACTTACGCAAAGTTGTTACCGATCATTGCGTATTCCTGACGACATTTAACCTGTAGGTTTGGAGGAGGCGAGTGGAATGAGCGACACAAAAACACAACTATGGGACGCTTGGAGCGATTTGAAATAACTCTGCAAGGCACGAAGCCGTACTAACCAAATTAGGTAAGAACATGACTTACATTCTGGAAAAAAATACGAGATGGCGGGGGGTGGAGCTGGGAGGTACAGGGCGCTAAGATACCCTTTAGGTTAGTGTTGGTGGTGATGGTGATACATTAAAATAATCGGGAACGACCGATACTAGTTTCGAATAAACAGCTTTCATTGTAACTGTGCTGACTGTTGAGAGTTTGGATGACGTTCCATCCCTGCGGCTTCGTGGGGTGGAGAGTGAGAGGAGGTAGATAGCTTAGCGGGAGTCGAGAATTAGGACTAAGTAGGCCGAATGGTAATAGTCCTGACGACAATTAACCCTTGGTTGTGGAAGTGGAGGTAGAGGTGAAGGCGTGAAGTTGGAATGACCAAAGTTTCGGATGTTAGTATCACGTCCACAAGCCTTCGGCGTCGTTGGCTGATGGGCAACATTCCCGAAAGCATTTCGCCAATATGGACGGGGTAAGGGTCGCAGTGGGTAACAAAAGCACATGTCGATCCTGAAGATACAGATTCGATACAAATATAGTTCGTTTTTAATTTTTTATACTTCCCCCCCATCTTCAAACACTCATATCGACCGTAATAGCGCTAACAATACATAAGCGAAAAGTATAGTTTTGCAGATAGTAAGTCATATGTACCAAGTTAGGTTGAAATCATACACTACGAACCTAGAATCGATTTCCTGTGCGAGATACGAATGCAGTCACAGGAAGCCAATTCAAATGTACTGGTTTCAGTCTTAAGAAACATTACATTTCTATGTCCTGCGAGTGACAAAATCAGTAAAGCTCGGGCTTGGCAGGAAAGAACACATTGCCATTCGAAGGTAACATGCATCTGAAACTTCCTGGCAGATTAAAACTGTGTGCCCGACCGAGACTCGAACTCGGGACCTTTGCCTTTCGCGCTCAAGTGCTCTACCATCTGAGCTACCGAAGCACGACTCACGCCCGGTACCCACAGCTTTACTTCTGCCAGTACCTCGTCTCCTACCTTCCAAACTTTACAGAAGCTCAGATGGTAGAGCACTTGCGCGCGAAAGGCAAAGGTCCCGAGTTCGAGTCTCGGTCGGGCACACAGTTTTAATCTGCCAGGAAGTTTCATATCAGCGCACACTCCGCTGCAGAGTGAAAATCTCATTCTGGAAACATGCATCTGTTTGCATTAAGTCAGTCAGTAAAACCACGATAAAATTTCTACATCTACATGGATACTCTGCAAATCACATTTAAGTGCCTGGCAGAGGGTCATCGAAGCACCTTCACAATTCTCTATTATTCCAATCTCGTATAGCGCGCGGAAAGAATGAACACCTATATCGTTCTGTACGCGCTCTGATTTCCCTTATTTTACCGTGGTGATCGTTGCTCCCTATGTAGGTTGGTGTCAACAAAATATTTTCGCATTCGGAGGAGAAAGTTGGTGATTGGAATTTCGTGAGAAGATTCCGTCGCAACGAAAACCGCCTTTCTTTTAATGATGTCCAGCCCAAA
Source organism: Schistocerca americana (assembly GCF_021461395.2). Classification (NCBI taxonomy): domain Eukaryota; kingdom Metazoa; phylum Arthropoda; class Insecta; order Orthoptera; family Acrididae; genus Schistocerca; species Schistocerca americana. The sequence continues at coordinate 927,791,461 of NC_060119.1, read as the reverse complement.
TCCCGTACCATTTCTGTGACACTCTCTCCCATATTTCACGATAATACAACACGTGCTGCCTTTGTTTGAACTGTTTCGATGTACTCCGTCAGTCCTACCTGGTAAGGATCCCACACCGCGCAGCAGTATTCTAAAAAGAGGACAAACAAGCGTAGTGTAGGCAGTCTCCTTAGTAGGTCTGTTACATTTTCTAAGGGTCCTGTCAATAAAACGCAGCCTTTGGTTAGCCTTCCCCACAACATTTTCTGTGTGTTATTTCCAATTTAACTTGTTCGTAATTGTGATACCTAGGCATTTAGTTGAATTTACGGCTTTTAGATTAGACTGATTTATCGTGTAACCGAAGTTTAACGAGTTCCTTTTAGCAGTCATGTGGATGACCTCACACTTTTCGTTATTTAGGGTCAACTGCAATTTTTCTCACCATTCAGATATCTTTTCTAAATCTGTTTTGTAGTCTGTTTTGATCTGCTCGTGACTTTATTTGTTGATAAACGACAGTGTCATCTGCAAACAACCGGAGACGGCTGCTCAGATTGTCTCCCGAATCGTTTATATAGACAAGGAACAGCAAAGGGCCTATAACACTACCTTGGGGAACGCCAGAAACCACTTCTGTTTTACTCGATGACTTTACGTCAATTACTACGAACTGTGGCCTATCTGACAGGAAATCACAAATCCAGTCACTTAACTGAGATGATATTCCATCTGCACGCAATTTCAGTACAAGCCGCTTGCGTGGTACAGTGTTAAAAGCCTTCCGGAAATCCAGAAATACGGAATCAATCTGAATTCCCTTGTAAATAGCACTCAACACTTCATGCGAATTAAGAGTTAAATCCATGTTGATTGTGTGTCAATAGACCGTTCTCTTCGAGGTAATTCATGATGTTCGAACACAATATATGTTCCAAAATCTTGCTGCGTATCGACGTTAAAGAAATGGGCTTGTAATTTAGTGGATTACTCCTACTACCTTTCTTGAATATTTGTGTGACCTGTGCAACTTTCCAATCTTTGGGTACGGATATTTCGTCGAGTGAACGGTTGTAAATGATTGTTAAGTATGGAGCTAATGCATCAGCATACTCCGAAAGGAACCTAACTGGTATACAGTCTGGACCAGAAGACTTGCTTTTATTAAGTGATTTAAGTTGCTTCACTACTCTGAGGATATTTACTTCTATGTTACTGATGTTGGCAGCTGTTCTAGATTTGTGAAAGAGATTTGAAGGTCACTTCTAATGCTTTAGGCACACCGTCACGAATCTGTACAATTTTTGGGGCAAAACTAACATCTGTACGTCTGTCGGAACCCCTACACAGGCGTTCTCGTTTACGCCGGTGCATTGGTCTCTCTACGCAGTTCACTGGCGCTGCCATGCTGTTTGGAACGGAGAGCGGGGGAATGATCCAGCGCCCCCGGGAGTGGAGCTGAGGCGGACACGCTAGCGTGGTGTCCACGCTTGCGCTGTAAACACGCAGTTTTAAGCACAGCTAAGTGCACATTAGAGCAACAGGTAGCACAGCCCCGGAACAACTACAGCTGTGCATTCCACTTGCTTATTCCACGTGACCACGCTTAAAGACCAGTCCCCACGTTTCTCAATAACGATGATACACAATGCAATGAACGGGTTACAAGACAAAAAGCTGCAAATGTTATTTTTTTATGTTTCTCGTCTGCAATAACACACTGGTGCTTATATCTTACCTTCTTGCCTTCGTTGGCTGTTATTTGTCCTCCAGTACACCTGCTTTTCGTGCATGCCCGACCAGTTTTGGTGTAAACGTGCGAAAACAATTTGTGCGCTACAGGGTGTACACGATAACTGTTTACAGCGTACCACAGTAGTGTAGTGGACGTCGAGACGAAAAGTATGGATACTGGACACTTCGGTGTGGTAAAGTACCCCAAATTGCTCTCTAAAGCAGCTACAGTGCATGCACGTTACGCATTTTATTATTCTCTCGCTCCTGAAAAATTTTTGTAGAAAATTTAACGTAGTTTTGTAGTCTGGTACGTCCTCGCTAGAGGCCGCGGATTTAGATTTACTCGAGAAAAATGTGCAAAACGGCCACTTCGAACATACCCACTTCTTCCCCCCCCCCCCCCCCCCCTTCCCTCTCCCCGCCACTGATCAGGATTTTCAATAAGTCATTCCATGCCACTCCCTCCTACCCTTACACAAAATTTTCCGACTACAAGAATTATTTCCCATATGGGACATTTTTTTCCTTCACTGCATGGTCTATTACACCACCGACCTAGGTCCGGTATTTCGTTAACATTACATAATTGAACTTTCCCTTCAGAGTAATGAAAGAAGATCGGATTTTTGTAAGAAAAACGCAGAAACGCATAAAATTCCATGTAAATTTAATTCTTACATGCACAGTAGTTTCACAGTATAAAGGCCAGGGGAACAAACATTTATCTGTTAATTTTGTGCTGTTAAAAATTCACAACACTGTGTGCTAAAATATACAAAAACGTCAATTTTAAAACTTTTAAGTGCGCGAATAAGCCGGTGTCTTAACAGCCCAGTCACTAAAGACTAAAAAAGATTGAATATATAAAATAATTCGTGGAGGCGATAATTTTTGTGCAAGGGTAGAGAGTGTGCCACACTGAAAAATCAAGATTGGTGGGTGGGAACTCTATCTTCTATCTCTATCTCTATCTGTGTCTCTATCTGTGTGTGTGTGTGTGTGTGTGTGTGTGTGTGTGTGTGTGTGTGTGTGTGTGTGTGTGTGTGTAGATCTTACTTTTGTACGCTTCTCTTGAGTATCTCTGAAACAGTGGTCTCTAGCGAAAAGTACCACAGTACGAAAGTACATTGAATTTCCTACAAAAAGATTCAATTAATTTCTTCTGTAGGACTAAACGTTTACGAGAAGAGAGCGAGAGACTCTGCGAATGTCGCCTGATGCGCATGCGCTGTGAATTAGGTGCTTTTTGTATCCCAATCTGAGGCTGTTTCTCTACTTGATGGACCACATGAGTCCTGCATCAAATTGTCAGTCACAGATTCCACCACACCACTGTGGTACGCTGTAAACAATTATCGTTTACGCCGTGTATATGTGATATAGACGCTGTTTTTCTTTGCCCCTTCAATTAGCAACGCTAGGTTAATGCACTGAAAACATCTGCTGAGTACTGGAAGAAGTGCACCAAGGAGGGAAAATCGTTTTATTAATTGCAGTAGCCGCGCGGGATTAGCCGAGCTGTCTGAGGCGCTGCAGTCATGGCTTGTGCGGCTGGTCCCGGCGGAGGTTTGAGTCCTCCCTCGGGCATGAGTGTGTGTGTTTGTCCTTACAATAATTTAGGTTAAGTAGTGAGTAAGCTTAGGGACTGATGACCTTAGCAGTTATGTCCCACAAGATTTCACACACACACACACACACACACACACACACACACACACACACACACACACACAATTGCAGTAGTTTAAAAGAAAAACGCGTTCTGCATGCTGCACGAAGTTACTTTATTTAAGCTGTGCACTCACACGCGTTTCGCCTTAGTCAAAAGCCAGCCTCAGTGGGTTCCTGAAACATTAGACGGCTTTTTCTTTCGCACATTTAGGCCACCGTTTGGACATACCAGGTTATAGATTTAGAATAGTTCTTTAAAGTTCTTACAATAAAATTGGAAGGTACTTACAGACCAGCGCTTAAATCATTTGTAATTCAAACGGGTTTCTCTCATGCGGTGAACTGGTTGAAAGCTTTGCAAGCAAGCGAGAAGGCTACACAGAATATACAAGATAAATACCTTATTCCTTTTCAAACAGCTATTTTTCACCACATTGCAGTAATTCGCCTCGTCTCGGTGTTTTGTCGTATCCAAATTACACCACAGTATCACTCTGCTGTCCGCTGACGAACTGAAATAATTGAATTTAACGAGTAAAAAAACACCGTTAAGAGGTTGCTGTCCACCACGGAAGAATCCTACCCGAAGATTACGTGGGTCTTTCAAGTGACGGAGTCCATGATACAACACACAACAGGACCACTTTCTAAGCGCTGCAGTCCTGGACTGTGCGGCTGGTCCCGGCGGAGATTCGAGTCCTCCCTCGGGCGTGTGTGTGTGTGTGTGTGTGTGTGTGTGTGTGTGTGTGTGTGTGTGTGTGTTTTTGTCCTTAGGATAATTTAGGTTAAGTGGTGTATAAGCTTAGGGACTGATGACCATAGCATTTAATTAAGTCCCATAAGATTTCACACACATTTTTGAACCACTTTCTAAGATGGCAGTGCATAATTCCCACGGTTAAATTTAGTCAAAATTCATATGGCGAACGTGCAGCTGAACGTCGAAAGAGTTAACTCGCTGGAAAAAAATTTGCGAGGTCCTCCATCCATTCCGTGCTGACGTGCAGCCGTGTATGGAGTTATCAATTAGTTACTTGACGGAAGTCCTGTCATTACGATGACTACTCGTGGGCGGTTTGGACGTGTCAACGCCAGTGAAGGAGAGGTGGCGGTCGGCAGCGCTTCTGGCTACGGCGACAGCCGCACAGGAAGCGAGGCCGGAGGACGTGCCGGCCGCGAAGGCCAGACCCGGGCCATCGTCCTTGTGTGTCCTGCAGCGGACGCGGCGGCGGCGGCGGCGGCGGCTCACACGCCAGACCAGGGACACAGCCACGGGCAGTCGCGTGGGACAAGCAGGCCTCTCTGGCCCGACACCCGTGCTAACTGCCTGTGCTGCCGAGACGATGACAGGCAGAGGAGAGGGTTGTAGAAGACATTCTAAACACCCACAAAAGATTTTAAACGAACGGACATACTTAGAAAATGATATTGCTGTACCACTGCTGAAGGAACTTTGGAGAACTGGAATTTGAATTGGATTGTTTGTGGGAAAAAACAAACGGCGAGGTCATCGGTCTCATCAGATTAGGGAAGGACAGGGAAGTCGGCCGTGCCCTTTCAAAGGAACCATCCCGGCATCTGCCTGGAGCGATTTAGGGAAATCACAGAACACCTAAATCAGGATGGCCGGATGAGGGTTTGAACCGCCGTCCTCCCGAATGCGAGTCCAGTGTGCTAGCCACTGCGCCACCTCGCTCTGTCTGGAATTTGAAGTTGACTGCAGAAAGATTCTACTGCCACTAACGTACATTTCGCGTAAGGACCAGGAAGATAAGAGAAATTAGGACTCGTTCGGAAGCACACAGACATTCGTTTTTCCTAGCAGTATTTACGAGTAGAACAGGAAACGAAATGAGTACCGATGGGACAAGGTACGCAACGCCATACACCATACGATTGCTAGCGGAGTGTCTATGCACGAGGGGGAGGGGGGGGGGGTGCTGGGGGGGGGGGGGGGGGCGGGGGTTCGAAAAGTTTGCAACCTAATAAATAAAGAATGACAGAAATTTCTCATAATACCAATTTACTTTTCTATGTAATACCCGTGTAAACTATTACAATTGCGGGTGCTCTTTGTAGGCTTCTGCAAACCATTCAAATGAAAGATCTTCCATTTCGAGTCCAACCAAGCGTTTGCAGCATAGATCACTGCATAGTCATTGTCAAATCGTCGTCCTTTGAGGTCTTTTTTAGGTCTGGGAAAACAAAGTCTGATGGCGTCAAATCTGGCTCTGAGCACTATGGGACTTAACATCTGAGGTCATCAGTTCCCTAGAACTGAGAGCTACTTAAACCTAAGGAACCTAAGGACATCACACACACCCATGCTCGAGGCAGGATTCGAACCTGCGACCGTATCACGAGCGCGGTTCCGGACTGAAGCGCCTAGAACCGCTCGGCCACCGCGGCCGGCGTCAAATCTGGAGAACATGGCGAATGATGTAACAAATCGAATTCGCAGTCACAACAGTTTCAAGTATTGCGAGTGCTTTGTGCGCCGACGCGCTGTCCAGATGCAAAAGAACTCCGCGCGCCAATTTTGCGCCCCTTCTTTTTTCTTTATCTCTTCTCTCAAACGGCACAGAATGGTGCAATAGTATGACGCATTGATAGTTACGTCGTTTTGTAAGTAATTCACCATAATTACCTCTTCTGCATCCCGGAAGACCGATGCCATCACTTTACCGGCTGATTTTTGGTTACGGGATAAAGGACGTTCCCGTTAATGTGACTTGTTTTGCCTCAGGATCAAAGTGATGAACCCACGTTCCGTCCACTGTCACATATCTTACAAGAAAGCCGCCCTCATCCGGTTCAAATTGGCGGGCGATTTCTTCACAACACTGCACACGTTCCCCACCTCTGATCTGCATTCAAGTCTTTCGGGACGCACCGAGATGAAACTTCCCGTATACCCAAATTATCCACAACAATGTCATGATCACTCCGATGAGAGATCCCAAATGTGGTTTCAATGTGCTGCAACGTTGTTCGACGATCCTGCAAAACCGTATCGTGAATTCATCAGTCGCAACGGCGGCACGCCTTCGTCCCTCGTACAGGCAGATATTCTCCCAAGTCGTAAGACCGTTTCATATAGACGCCCCATTGTTATCTTGCGAATTAAGATCTCTCTAAAAATGTAGCGCACTTGAAAAGGACGAGTACTCAAACAAAAATTCAAGTGTTAAAACAGTGCAGTTATATCAGCGCACACTCCGCTGCAGAGTGAAAATCTCATTCTGGAAACATCCCCCAGGCTGTGGCTAAGCCATGTCTCCGCAATATCCTTTCTTTCAGGAGTGCTAGTTCTGCAAGTTTCGCAGGAGAGCTTCTGTAAAGTTTGGACGGTAGGAGACGAGGTACTGGCAGAAGTAAAGCTGTGAGTACCGGCCGTGAGTCGTGCTTCGGTAGCTCAGTTGGTAGAGCACTTGCCCGCGAAAGGCAAAGGTCCCGAGTTCGAGTCTCGGTCGGGCACACAGTTTTAATCTGCCAGGAAGTTTCAGTGCAGTTATAGTTAAATGTAGAAGACAATAAAAACGGCAACCAGTACTATTTGTGGCCGGAAGGTCCGCTTCAAACACAAGGGAAAGAACCAGGATATAAGTTATAATTCTTTCTATGTGGTATACGTTACCTAAATACATTTACATACTCCCCAGCCTCTGTACAAACCAAAATTTCTCTTATCTTTGTGGGCTTTATACGAAATGTACGTTAACAGCAGTGGAATCGTTCTGCAGTGAATTTCAAATGCCGGTTCTCCACATTTTCTCAACATTGTTTCGCGAAAAGAACGTCCCCTTCCCTCCGGGGATTCCCATTTGAGTTCACGAAGCATCTCCGTAGCACTCGTGTAGATCGAACCAACGTAACAGATCTAGCAGAACGCCTCAGAATTTCTTCTACGTCTTCCGTTAACCCGACGCGATAGGAATCCCAAACACTGTGACAGTACTCCAGAACGGGTTGCACTAGAGTGCTAAACGCGGTCTCATTTAAATATGAGCTATACTTTCCCAAAATTCTCTCAATAAACCGAAGTCGATCATTCGCCTTATCCACCGCAATCGTTACATGTTTGTTCCATTCCACACCACTTTGCGGCGTTACGCATAGGTATCGGAACGACCTGGTTGTGCCAAGCAGCACACTGCTAATACCGTATTCGACCAATACGCTATTACTTTTTCTACTTATCTGAATTAATTCAAATTGTTCTACTTTCAGGGCAAACTGCCATTGATCACACAAACTACAAAATTTTTTCTAAGTCATCTTGTATCCTCTTACAGTCACTCAACTTCGACACCTTACCATAGACGACAGCATCGTCAGCAAAAAACCGAAGATTGCTGTTCACCCTGTCTGTCGGATGAGTTATGTTCTTATACATACAGAATAAGAGCGGCCCCGCCGATTCCCTGGTGCACTCCTGACAATACCCTTATCTATGACGAACTTTAGCCATGAAGGACAACATACTTGTTTCTAGTACTTAAGAAGTCAGAGTCACACGTCTGAGAACCTATTCGCTATGTTCGTATCTTCGTTAACAGTTTGTAGTTCGCAGGATACTGTTCGACAAAAAGAGCTGAGCTTCACACGAGCGTTAGTCTCTAAAGCTGTGGTGACTTGTGGACGGAAACTTTTTCCATCTCGAGGAAAGAGAGCTATGTTCCATACCATTCCCAGTCGCTCGTCGAGCCTGCAGAAGAGACATACCTTCGTTCCGTACGAGTATAAAAACTTTGTGACCGAGCCACGCTCTCGCATCTTGTTATCCGAAAGCCTTTATTGTAATTTAGCTGGCTATCTGCTACTCATACACGTAATAAAGAAGTTGTTCTCTCCAATCCATATTTTTGAAGTCCTATAACCGTGATTTTGCTCCAACGAGTTTCCATCTGTACTGTCATCTGAACAAATTCCCATGCAGTCAAGATTCTCTAAATATTGTAAAAGGTATAGGCGACTTGACACACTTCTCTCTCTCATATATATAATTCCTTTATACTCTTATGAGAATTATATGGAAGGTTACGTGTAAATTTGAGTGTCTCAGACTGCTGAGAAGAAAAAATCCTCCTTCGCTTCCTTATGTAGCATGTGACCTGTGGAGCGCTGGAAGAAGTATATTTGCGAGCCGAAAGAACTCGATAAACCACTTACCATGTCTCGCGATGGCTTTATGGCACATTACATGACAAAACACTCAAGCCCGCTGGCCGTGACCGCCATAATCTGTCTTCTCGACCACCTCCACCCCCCCCCCCCCCCACACACACACACACACACACACACACACACACACACACACACACAGTGCTGAGTTCTGCGGCTCCTACGGTGGAGCCAGAGTGCAGCATTAATCTTGAGTATTGAGGTTAAAATGCTCTTCCCGTCCTACTGCAGGATACGTTTACACTTGTTTCAAAACCGCCATTAGCTGTACGTACTGTAGTTATTAAAGAAGCAGGATAACAAAAAGGTCTAAAAAATACATATTTAAGGAATTTACAGATTCAGCTCAAGACTGGTGCCTTCAGCGAAAGCTATTGAGTATCAGTACCTCAAAACGATTGCGTGATACTCAGTGATATACGATATAACGGTTTGCATTGTGCTTTTTTGCCGGGAACATCGAAATAAAGTGTAAGGCAGAGAACTGGCTACATCCAGGAAAATAAATCTTCATTTAAACCTCTGGCACATCTGGAGATGAGGTTGTGTTACTGAAACGCGTCGTGGAAGAACGTAACTGAAATCCTTCCAGCAGCAGCAGCAGCAGCAGCAAGACTCACCAGTCGTCTTTCCTGTCCTGACCCGAGGTGTTTTCGCTCTGCAATAGCCTAAGCAGGACTGTACTTTAAATAAGGTGAAAGAAAGCCTTTGAAAACGCCTTTTATATTATGAAAAGTCGACGAATTTTAATCACAGCCCTATAAGCACTAAATAAGTTCATTTATATACAGGGTTGCTCGAAAGGAAGGCACAACTTCCATGAATTATACACTCCTGGAAATTGAAATAAGAACACCGTGAATTCATTGTCCCAGGAAGGGGAAACTTTATTGACACATTCCTGGGGTCAGATACATCACATGATCACACTGACAGAACCACAGGCACATAGACACAGGCAACAGAGCATGCACAATGTCGGCACTAGTACAGTGTATATCCACCTTTCGCAGCAATGCAGGCTGCTATTCTCCCATGGAGACGATCGTAGAGATGCTGGATGTAGTCCTGTGGAACGGCTTGCCATGCCATTTCCACCTGGCGCCTCAGTTGGACCGGCGTTCGTGCTGGACGTGCAGACCGCGTGAGACGACGCTTCATCCAGTCCCAAACATGCTCAATGGGGGACAGATCCGGAGATCTTGCTGGCCAGGGTAGTTGACTTACACCTTCTAGAGCACGTTGGGTGGCACGGCATACATGCGGACGTGCATTGTCCTGTTGGAACAGCAAGTTCCCTTGCCGGTCTAGGAATGGTAGAACGATGGGTTCGATGACGGTTTGGATGTACCGTGCACTATTCAGTGTCCCCTCGACGATCACCAGTGGTGTACGGCCAGTGTAGGAGATCGCTCCCCACACCATGTTGCCGGGTGTTGGCCCTGTGTGCCTCGGTCGTATGCAGTCCTGATTGTGGCGCTCACCTGCACGGCGCCAAACACGCATACGACCATCATTGGCACCAAGGCAGAAGCGACTCTCATCGCTGAAGACGACACGTCTCCATTCGTCCCTCCATTCACGCCTGTCGCGACACCACTGGAGGCGGGCTGCACGATGTTGGGGCGTGAGCGGAAGACGGCCTAACGGTGTGCGGGACCGTAGCCCAGCTTCATGGAGACGGTTGCGAATGGTCCTCGCCGATAGCCCAGGAGCAACAGTGTCCCTAATTTGCTGGGAAGTGGCGGTGCGGTCCCCTACGGCACTGCGTAGGTTCCTACGGTCTTGGCATGCATCCGTGCGTCGCTGCGGTCCGGTCCCAGGTCGACGGGCACGTGCACCTTCCGCCGACCACTGGCGACAACATCGATGTACTGTGCAGACCTCACGCCCCACGTGTTGAGCAATTCGGCGGTACGTCCACCCGGCCTCCCGCATGCCCACTATACGCCCTCGCTCAAAGTCCGTCAACTGCACATACGGTTCACGTCCACGCTGTCGCGGCATGCTACCAGTGTTAAAGACTGCGATGGAGCTCCGTATGCCACGGCAAACTGGCTGACACTGACGGCGGCGGTGCACAAATGCTGCGCAGCTAGCGCCATTCGACGGCCAACACCGCGGTTCCTGGTGTGTCCGCTGTGCCGTGCGTGTGATCATTGCTTGTACAGCCCTCTCGCAGTGTCCGGAGCAAGTATGGTGGGTCTGACACACCGGTGTCAATGTGTTCTTTTTTCCATTTCCAGGAGTGTATATACAGGGTTGCTCGAAAGGAAGGCACAACTTCCATGAATTATAGTATCCAAACTAATTAAGATATTCGCACCACATTTGGCTTATGTGGCACACTGTGCCACCACCTTCTTATACCGTTCAATTAATTTCAAGATGTGCGCCTTTGGTGGCCCGCACAATATCCAGTCTATATGCAACATATGCAAGCTCTGTCCACACTCGACGCAACATATTCGCATTAATTGTAGCTATGGCAGCAACGATTCGGTTGCTTAAGTCATTGATGTTGTTGACAGGCGTTTGGCAGACTGTTTTCGACACACCCCCATGGAAGAAGTCCGTCTGTTTAACCTCAGGCGACTTAGGAGGCTAGGGAATCGAACCAACCACGCCAATATAGCGATCTGTAAACACCGAGTCTAGGACTCGCACAGTCTGAGCCCATTGTGGTGATGCACCTTTTTCCTGGAACACGATTATATTTGGCGGTCAGCCAGTTACGGTAACGCAAAAAGCTTCAGCTTATCAGGGAATCTGTTAGCATTAACTGTTTTTTCTGATAAATGCAATCAACCATCAAACACCACCACATTCACTTTCGTCTGTCACGTATCCCTTCCGTCGCAGTATGCGGACTAGTTGTGCCCCAGAAGAGAACACTGTGTTTGTTGATCTTACCACAACCGGCGAATGTTGCTTCGTCAGAAAACGAATGCTGCTTCGTGAGGAAATGCTAAGTTGTTTAGAACACTTCCGTCCTCATCTAAACGGCGAAGAACGTCCACAAGGAATGGTATACGTTGTGGACTGTCTGGTTTCAATGCGCGCAGAAGTTGCAACAGGTGTGGATGAATCTGTGAGCGTTTCTGAAGGCCCAGGTGCACGGTCACCGTAGTAATTTGAAGTCGTGCTACGCCCTTCGAACGTATTTCTGCGGTGAACGTTGAAAAGCCAACCGTATACGTTCTGTGTCGGCCTCACCTGTTCCATGTCGCCTAGTATGAGCTTGATGCCGACATAAAATTCCTTTACCACCGTCGTATCGACCTCTGCAACGGTGAATGCTTTCTATACCGTGTCTGAAGGTTCCTTTGAACGTGTGCGTCCTATTTGGTCTAATACACCATTCCACACACTCAGCATTTTCTTGAACAGTCGTCATTATGCTTCACTCTCAACAATCTGGAACACTCACAAACGAAACTTTGTCAGTTTGCTAACATAATCCGAACACGGTGTGAATGTTTCAATTAGATTGGGTGCTACAACAAGCTGAACTTGTGGCGTACCTTTGAGACACACTCATACTGTAAACAAGTACAGGGTTACAACACTGCCTTGGATACACTTTAATTAGCTTTACATCTGCCTCTTTCATCCCGTTAAGAATGATGCGCAGCGTTCTACTTGCAAGGAAATCCAGAATCCGATCATAAATCTGATTCAGTGCTGTGAAAGCTCGTCCACGAAAAGACAGCATGGCACTGTTAGGGCACACGCTACCTACCGTTTAATTACATGGATCCCACTGACGGATAGAGCCAACTGCGTTTCGCAAGATTTGTGTTTCTGTAATTCATGTTAATTAGGATTCCGCACCTCAATCGGTGAAAGCCGTTTGTCTCGCCGTCCGCCTATTAACACATCAACCCTATCCTGAGAAAACGTGGTCTAAGTTCCTAAGCGGGTAAAAAATTTAAGCTTCCGCATCAGTACAGTCAAAAGATACGGCCGTGCGTCACATTTTAATAGCTTGGAAGTATCGATATCGATAACAGGCAAAAATTCTCGATTGCCCGGACGGATGAACTATCATATACGTAATTAACTTTGTGCGGAACGTCCGGTGTGCGAATTTTACTCGCACTTACGCGATTTTTTTAATTAGTATTACAGAGTCTCTACGCGCGTACGATACGCATATGGACCAGGAAAGTAGGCACATCATTGTGGTGAACACAGTGTAACGCGGCATTTTGCGTATATAGGTGTCAAACAGTCCTTGAAAAGCACTAATTTTTTTTAAGAAGACAACCGTGTTAAAACAAAAAGTAACGTTTTTTAAGGAATGTCGGCATATAGAGCTTATAAACTCGTAGGTTAAGGGCAGCAAAAGAAACGTTCGAGATATGCCAGCAGAGAGCGCTGAAGACACTGTGACCGAAACGAGAGAGAAGCAGCCCACTTAAAAAGACTTGCCGCTGGAAGAACGGCCTACTCAGCTATTTATTACGCCATCCCAGGCAGTTTATACCCTGACTGATAGAATGATGGATGAAAAGGGGGGGGGGGGGAAGGTGCAGTAAAACAAGACCACGAGAGGAGAACACGGACAGCATCCACAGGGTGGCGCACGATAACTCACCCGATTGAATTTTGATCCTACAAGTATACTGTTGGGACAATAGCTTTCAAATTGTACGCTCAACTTCGTGCCGTTCATGGAAATTACGCTAGATGTCGTTGCGAGTTCATTACTTCCGTTGCGAGTCCGGCATTTCAGTTTGCCCCGATGGCGGACAAAGGACGGTTGACTTTCACACAAAAGACGAAGACTGTGTTATTGTTCATGGCGACGAACAGCGTTACATTGACATTTCAGCACACAGTGGGCTCCCAGTCCATAGATAACACGAAGATTACATCAAAAATTCGAAGGTACTGGATCTGTTTTGGAGTATCTGTGGCCACATCCACGTACCGTACGTTTGCCGCAAAATATTGAAGCAGTTCGAGTGGCTTTGACTCTTAGTCCGAGTAAATCAACGAGAAGAGCCAGTGCCGAGTTGGGAATTTCACACCGATCTGCACAGAATTATTCAGTCCGACTTTCGCTTGTATCCATACAGGTTGACTATGGTGCATAAGCTTACTGCTAGAGATAAGGAGCAGAGACTGCAGTTTGCAAGGTGGGCAACCGAACAAGATCAAGAGGCAGTGCTACACAACTCATGGTTTTCTGACGAAGCTTATTTTTACGTGAACAGTGTTGTGAACAAACAGAACGTTCGATTCTGGGCACGTGAACCTCCGCGAATAATCCACACGAAAGACGCCTACGGGGAGAAGTGTGCGTGTGGGTCGCGATGTCAAGCCATTGAATCGTCGGTCCGTTCTTCTTCGATGCTACAGTAGCCGGTGAATGCTATTTACACATGCTGCGAAACCAGTACTTCCCTCAACTCACGACTTCATGTCTTACATTGCAGACACAGTGGTTCATGTAGGGTGGAGCAAGCCCCCATGCTGCCAACGTTGTGCTCGATTTCCTACACAAAAGACTTGGCCTTAGGATATTGTCAAACATATTTCCAGAATGTTATGCAGGATGGGGAATGTGGCTGCCCTACAGCCAGGACGTTAATCTATGTGACTTCCTCCTTTGGGGTTCCTTAGAGAGGTGTATCACAGAAAACTCGAAAACGCAGTACAACTTAGGGCCATCATTGTGGAGTTATGCCGCGCCATTCAAGAAGATTTGTGTCGAAGAGTCGTCACAAATGCACGTGTGCGACTTGAAGTTGCAAACTAAAACGGCAGTCATATTGAACATGTGATTCATTAGGTTGTATTTCCAAGCTGTATTCTTTACTTCTACATCAATAAATTACAAATCTTGTTGACAACAAGTGTGTTATTCATTAAACGAATGGGGCGTCTTATCGTGCGCCATGCTGTATAATGCGGTAAGGGATGTGGAGAGGCAATCACCCTTCGAGTTGAGCAGCAGGAGGAGAATGAGGAGTACAAAGTGGAGAGGATGGAATCTTACAGCGGGGAAATGTGTCGTCATAGGAACTGGTTGACCACGCTCACGTCTTCCCCCACTCTTCTCTCCTCTACCCCTCCTCCCCCCTCCCCCCTGGGGAAGCTGCAGAGCGCCGTGCTACTGCCTCGCGACCTTGGCCCAGTGCAGCGGGTGGCGCGTGTCACGTTAAAAATAAACGTCTTGTTGGACTTGCGGGCCGCAACCTCTGCCGCCCCCAGACTTGCCTGCTCAGTAATTATTGCCGCTGCAGTACCAGGCGACAGCACGGCAGTAACGCGTCAGCCCTCATCCGCCGTCGAGTGCTGGAACATTACTATACGGGAGTCATCGAAGGCTGGAGACAGCGAGCGTATATAAAGAACGGGAGCGAGAATGGTCGCGATCTTTCCTAAAGGTCTCTGTGCATCCATCTTCCGACTGATCATGGAACGACAGCTGTTACTACCATATATGCAGTATTACAGACCATACTTTCAGTTGTGTTTATAGGTCTTATATTATTTGCAATCGATTTCGGTGTTACATTATGGTACTCCACTACAAGTGCCTAAGTGATACCAGGTGATCGTGTGGATATCGAGTAATGACCATTATAAGAGGGTCTTTCAATACATAACGGGCCACAATTTCGTCCTCAGTACAAATTTATTCTTAAGTGTTAGCATTTTGTGAAAATATGAGACATTTATTTTACATGTACGGGATAGTCAGAAACGATTTCCCAACCTCCTAAGGGTGTTGCAGGGTACACACTGACGAAAAATAATAATTGCAAGAAAAAAAAATTCGAGCGTTTGCGAGTTAATTCGGACTGAAGTCAGCCAATCAAAAATGGTTCAAATGGCTCTGAGCACTATGGGACTTAACATCTGAGGTCATCAGTCCCCTAGAACTTAGAACTACTTAAACCTAACTAACCTAAGGAGATCACACACATCCATGCCCGAGGCAGGATTCGAACCTGCGACCGTAGCGGTCGCGCGGTTCCAGACTGTAGCGCCTAGAACCGCTCGTCCACCAGCGCCGGCTGTTAGCCAATCAGGCAGCTGAGCGCTCCAACTCAAAAAGCCCGCCAGGTCCAATTAGTGACAGTTGTTCTCATAGCGTAGATGACAGGGCACGAGACCGCTCAGCCTTTGGATCGGGTTCGATCCTTATTGCCGTCCCATGACCAATTTTTGCATCGCTTTCTTGTTCGGGTTTAGGAAATCAAACCAGGAACACGTTTGGCGACACCGTATCTGGCGGGCCGCTTGAATTGGCACGCTTGACTGGCTGACTTCAATACTAACTTACTAGAAGACGGTGCAACGAATCGACCAACATCCTTTACAAGCTTTTAAGACAGTTTTTGACTGTCCTGCATAAGGGGCGTTAGGAAACTGTCCAGTCCAGAATCGGTTTGACAATTAGATAAAATCTCCATGAGCACTGCTGCTGACATCGCACCGATGCATTCTGTTGAAGACACCAGTTTTGTAAACCATCGTGTCGAGCTGCGTAAATAAGTCCCTAACAGCATGCTGTACATCATCGTCGGATAGGAATCATCGGCCTTTCAAGTCCTCCTTTTAAGGGACCGAAGGCGTGACAGTCGCATGGAAAGAGATTACGATTACAAGGAGGGTGAGGGGTGCTCGAGTGTGTCCCATTTGAATTGGAGCAACTTCTGCGTTACGACTTTTGCGACATGGGGACGTGAACTATCACACATTCTTCACTATCCGATAGATGTCTACCGGGGTTTGTCCTTTGGCGGCCAAGGAAAGTGTAACAAAAATGGTTCAAATGGCTCTGACCACTATGGGACTTTACTGCTGAGGTCATCAGTCCATTAGAACTTAGAACTACTTAAATCTAAGGACATCACACACATCCATGCCCGAGGCAGGATTCGAAAGTATAACAGAATAAGAATTGAGGTAATGACAGTGGCACGTAAAGCGCCCTCCGCCAAACACCGTTGGGTGGCTTGCGGAGTATAAATGTAGATGTAGATGAACAGCACAATGATTGTGTTTGGATGCATTTGGTAATCACGTCACCATAGTTCTCCCTTCCTCATTTACCGCACGCCAGTAGGAAAGATACGAATGCCACACTAATGCCTTGCCTACATATCGGTGCTTAAAACATACGCAACGTAGTCGCGTTACATCGCATATACGTTCAATCACGTTCTACGGTCTTACGCCAGCACTGTGTGACAGCACGTATTCTCTGTTGGTAAAAGCTTTTGTCTTGTGCTAGTAGACATTCACACACCGTGATTTTCGCTAGCGTTATCTTCAAATGGCGTACCACGGTGAGAATCCTTGGGTGGCCTAAACAGACGAAAGTTCGAGGGCGCCAGTTCTGGGCTACAGGGAGGATGAGACAATTATGTCGAACCCAATTTGGTGAGCAGTTCCAGGGTTTTGCAGCTGTATAGGGGCGAGCATTGTCCTATTAGAGCGAGATTTCATTTGGATTCTTGTCAGATCGAACAAGTCTGAAACGGTTCTTCAGTTTGTTCAGTCTTCACATAGCGCGCTACACTGATGGTTGACCAATTTATCAACACGGTCCCTGACAGGAAGACTTCTCCGTTGCTTATTTGCATGTCGAAATACATAAGTAGTTGAACAACAACCATTCGAAAAACAATCGCTGACCGCGAATTTCTTAGCTTCAGCTGCCGTACGTATAGGCTAAATAACGATTAGTGACGTGACAATGTATGCTGTACCAAAACTCCAACCAGCATTTGCCGCTTATCGCGTGCGCTCGCCTTTACCACTTCGGCTATCCGTCCATGTTACTTGCAAACATTACGTGATGATTATAGTGAACTATTACATAAGAATATAGACCAGTGGTTCCCAACCTGCGGTTAATTACCCCCCCTGAGGGGTAAAATGAACTTTTTTCAGGTTAAAAAATATATTCACTAGTGTTTGGATCTCGAAACTGAACTATTCTCAAAATATCATTAGTATCAGCACCACTATTTCGTAAAACTGTAAGTTAACAATAATTACATTTTTTATTTCAAATACCAGCATTAACACGCGAGACAATGTGGTAGAGGTTACAGCTGTGAAATGAAGGTGTGATCATCTTCCTTGTTCCTCATATAGTCCACCTACTGCACATATACTTTGTGTTATCCATCTCTAACAGCAAAACCTATACATACATGCTTAAATATTCCCATGAAAATGTCTTCTCCGAGTTATATGTAGTTCCCACAATGGACCAGAAACTGGCCCATTATTCACTTCACTACGATAACCGATCTATTTGAGATCACAACACAGCGGTAATAGCTAGCACATTGCTGTGCGGCAGTTGTCATTCGCAAAGGATTGACAGCCAAAAGTCTTCCAATTTCTACCATTTTAGGGGCAAGGAGTCCAGGAATGTACTAGTACACATGCAGAAGGTATAGTGTACGCTCTTTGACTTGATTGGTTTTAAAATGGAGTTGTAGGGAGTAAGTGAAGCAAGTGTCACTAGGGAAAGAAGTGGTGCAGAGGAAGCACATTTTGTAATGTATCTATCATCAATGTGGATGATTAACTTTCTTTTCTGAGGACGAATTGTACATAAACTCGCGATGCACCGAGAATTATTTCATCTTTCTAAAAATGTAAATAAAATGCTTTTAGAATTAAGCGGTATCAGTTGTCTCATTATTTCGGGGTTTAGTAAAACACCTACGAAAATTAAATATCATTTATCTTCCATCATTTAAAATATAAAAGCATTGAAAGAAATTTTTTGCATTCTGAAGTTTAGTTAGGCGCTAAAGTAGTTGTTGATGGGGGGTGGGGAGGTCGGGGTACTACCCTGTATGTGATTGCACGCAAGGGTAACAGTCTCAGAAAGTTTGGCAACCACTGATGTCAACTGTGTGACATGTGGAAGTTTGGGGCGATCCGGGGAGCGTGCACGGATAGACGAAATTGTAAGGCGACCGCTCGCAGTAAGCGGGAAATCCGGTTTCGAATACCGGTCCCGCATACGTTTTAACGTTTCACTAATGGGTAGAACATCTGAACATAATACAAATGCTGCAACGGAAGCCGCAGTTAGCGGATATATTTCCAACTACTTCATTGGCCTCAAACTGTTCGAACAGTTCAGACGAATGGCTTTTCTTTGAATTTGTGGTGCGTTGTGAGCATTCGTGGAAGCCATCTTGTGCAGACCTTTGAATATCAGAGTCTCTATCACTGTACGCCGGTCGCTGTAGAGACAAATGTCGAATATGAAGCACCGGTCTGTACGAACAACAGCATCCTTGCCATTCACTATCTAGGGAGCTGTGGCAAGACGTCCCGAACGTGGGGGGTTTACACAGCTCAGTTTCTGAACTTCCTGGAGCTTTAAGCCTCTTCACCTATCGCTCAGCCGTACTCCTATCAAGTTATTCATTACCATACATTATACACAAACGTTTTTTGGTTATTTACCATTGTTTCTTTTTCCGCAGCGAAGAATTCAGTTCCAGAACGTTTTTTGTAACGAGCGTCTGGCTCGACGCCATTCTGATGGTTCACTATTGCTCTGCTGTCTGCCGGAATTGTACGAAATTTTGCGCAAGTGCAGAAGCAGCATCGAATCTGAAGTACCTATAAGGACTTTTCTGTGTATATTAATGGCTGCAATTAATTTCGAGCATCATTTAATTTAACGATCGTCGTATATTTCACTGAGGGTGCCCCCCCCCCCCAAAAGGGAGGGAGGGAGGGGGGGAGAGAGAGAGAGAGAGAGAGAGAGAGAGAGAGAGAGAGAGAGAGAGAGAGAGAGAGAGGCCGGCTATGTTAAACAGTGGTTCCTGCTTATTTTGTGAACGAAAGAGGAAGGATGGCTCAGCACACTCAGATGTACACAACTGTTGTTCAGTACGCAATGTTCCAATTATTATTATTATTATTATTGTGCTCTATGAGACGTACCACGATAACTACCCGGTAGCCACATCAGCTGGTATCATAAAGAAGTCTAAAGACTATGTAATGTAACACCGACATCGATTGCAAATAAAACAAAACCTATAAACACAGCTGAAGGTGTCATCCCTACTACACTGTGTGTCTCCGAGGCGCAGTTCCCACTGCTGCGATACAACGATACGTACTGCGACTCGCGACACGACGCAGAAGCAACCAGCGTAGATGGAGCGCGTGGAAACATCAGGTGGCATGACCGGGAAGACAGTAATACGATTCTCCGTCGTGTCAACCGGCGCAACGCGAGGTACTGGTTGGTCCACACAGCTGTATCGTACCGTGCACGGTCAGGGAAGTTTGAAGTCTTCTAAACCACTCCGTCTACAGGCCACAAGTGGCCCATCGGGACGATCCGACCGCCGTGTCATCCTCAGAGGAGGATACGGATAGGAGGGGCGTAGGGTCAGCACACCGCTCTCCTGGTCGTTATGATGGTAGTCTTGACCGGAGCCGCTACTATTAGGTCTAGTAGCTCCTCAATTGGCATCACGAGGCTGAGTGCACCCCGAAAAATGACAACAGCGCATGGCGGCCCGGACGGTCACCCATCCAAATGCCGGCTACGCCCGACAGCGCTTAACTTCGGTGATCTGACGGGAACCGGTGTATCCACTGCGGCAAGGCCGTTGCCTTGAAGTCGTATAACACGCCTAAAGAAAAAAGAATTGTTTCGTGTAGATGAAGCAGTGCTACATCCGCCTCTGCAGCTAGTTTCTCACTGAAGCTTTTACTTTTCGCGCAAAACACCAAAAACTCCTGTTCTGGAATTCGCGCAAGTTCTCCGCTATATAATCTCCCTCATTCGATTTTGAGGAGACTATTCTGTAAAATAAATTAATTTTTCCACATCTTGTAGTTGATACAGTTCGATAGTGATTTTTTTTTTTCCTTTTCGCTGTTTTCCAATACTTATTGCGATACTTCGAAATTAGTAAACAGACAGTGCGTGTTAAGTTTGCAGCAAAGAATGTGGTCTCTGGCCAGTTGACATGTTGTCCATTCTAGGTCATACAATGCAGTGTCCCATTTGTAGGTAACATACACAAACCATATTCAACGTTGGAAGACGAGCCATATTTCTTTCAAGTCTTGAGTAAACAGATGAGAGTTTGGAAGTTGTTCGGTACGACGCTGGCACCGGCGCGCCATACACGAAGATACTGTCGTATCGCCACAGCGACAACCGCATCTGACAGTGTTCCTCGCTTGTAGAAAAATGTGAACTGACCAACAGTCAAAAATATGTGTAATACATCCTAAAATCCGTTTACAGCCGCCCGGTGTGGCTGTGAGGTTCTAGGCGCTTCAGTCTGGAACCGCGTGACCGCTACGGTCGCAGGTTCGAATCCTGCCTCGGGCATGGATGTGTGTGATGTCCTTAGGTTAGTTAGGTTTAAGTCGTTCTAAGTTCTAGGGGACTGATGACCACAGATGTTCAGTCCCATAGTGCTCAGAGCCAATCCGTTTAGAATTTCCGGTGACCAGTTTTCAATGCGAAATTTACGATCATCATCCTACCTACAAGATTTCGCTCAGGTGGTTCGGAGAGGATTAATTTTAGAGCAACGAAAGGTTGCACAGAAGCGAACCTGTAAAAAACAGCTGTAAGTAAAATACACTGAAACGCCGAAGAAACTGGTATGGGCACGCGTATTCAAATACAGAGATAAGTAAACAGGCAGAATACGGCGCTGCGGTCGGCAACGCCTATATGACACAGCAAGTGACTGGTAAGATGTTAGATTGGTTACTGCTGATACAGTAGCAGGTTATCAAGATTTAAGTGAGTTTGAACGTGGTGTTATAGTCGGCGCACGAGCGATGGGACACAGCATCTCTGAGGTTGCCATGAAGTGGGGATGTTCCTGTACCACCATTTCACGAGTGTATCGTGAATACCAGGAATCCGGTAATCGAATCTCCGGCATCGTTGCGCCAGGAAAAAGATCCTGCAAAAACGGGACCAACAACGACTGACGAGAATACATTACGTGTATTCCAGTACATGCATGCATGTCGGAAGGAACTTTGTATCGTAATTCGGAGTAACACGGCCACTGCAATAGCCGTGTTATCCCCAGTACTGTCAATGGTTCCCCGCGCACAATCCCTCTGTTTCTAAGTGTGCTGCCAATATTCTGAAATAGCAAGGTTAAACGGAACATCACGAAGTCAAGCACTTGCTTATAATTCTGTTGCTGTTAATGTGATACACACGCTAGTTCAAGTGAAAGCTGCAGTACCGAGGCAAAGAAAGTGCAGTGGTTTTCAGTAAGGAGCCATCTCAATAGTCTTCTGTGGTGATTTATTGAGACCAAAATGAATCTAAATGGGGTTAGCCGAACCTACGCTTGAAATCATTTCTTCCAGAAAATAAGTCCACGGTAGCCCTTTACTTACACTCTTTAGGTGAAACTGAAGTGAATGAAGAAATTGTGTTGTATGTTTATGCAGCTGAACTTTTTCTCTATTACACCGCTGATTTCGGTCAGCATATACAAGCGTAATTAGCTAACCATCAGAGATGAAATTCTTTTACAAAGTGTTCGTCAAACCATGGCATTAAAAGTACAAAATCCGACAGTGTAATGCAAATGTCGCGTCATCACCTATTACAGACTCCTCTATTGTGCATGCAGTCATTTAAAATTCGCTGTAATAGCTGCACTATAAAAATGGCAACATTTTGTGATATTGTATTACTTTCAATTATCCCTGATATATGCATTCTACACGAAAGCTTTCCGAAATGTTATACTAATCAGTGCCTGATACTCGTTGAAGCTATACAAGCACGCCGATAATCTAATAGCATGGAGCCTAATGGCAATTGCCTTTAACGGCATCATCATTATCACACAATTATTTACCGTTATCACACGCCCAAGCGTCAGTTTCCCAAGCCATACACTGGTGAATAAAAATCTGTAAATCTTTTTATCATTTAGCTACTGGCGTCACGTAGCACTTAGTAGTGTTGTTGTTGTTGTTGTTGTTGGTGGTGGTGGTAGAATCGCGGCGTCCAAGACGGAAGAAACAAACACAAATTGTTACATTTTTCTGTGCTACATAACATGATTATATTGATATTAGTGTCTGTTGTATGTTCTGTACATATAACGTGATCCTTACTGCTGCTTATACAACAGCCTAAACATTCTTAGTGCTCGAAAGTGCTGTCACATCGCGATTAAGAGTGAATTATTCTCAGCGAGCCTAAAAATTAAGCTATTTTTAGGTTTTTTTAAAAACTAATTAAGCAATCACCGTCAATCTTTTTGCCCTTAATCACTGATTCTTCGAAAACATTTTCTGATTTTTTAAAGAAATTCAGTCATTATTAAACCCTTCACCCGAGGATTTAAAACTGCTCTGTCCAAAATGTGATGTGTCCGTGATAGAAGTCCTGCAGTCACCAAACGTTATGTGAAATCGAAACCAAAAACAATTTTCTTAATCTACATGATACTGCGCACGGAGTAGTGGCACAGTTTTTTTTTAATTTGACAATAATTAAGTGGCGGACGTTTGAAATAAAATAATAGTTCTGTCGTGTGTTTTTGGTCACGTTTGTTTCAATAACTAATGAATTAATTAAAACAAAAAAATATTCTATTACTCCTTGCGGAGATGTCCGAGGCGTAATTCAGCCTGGTTTCAGAAAGACATTACCAGTGTGCTTGCACTGTGTCTCAAGTTGACGGAATGGATTGCGGGTAGACTAAGAAAGAGTGTTTTGACAAATTTCAGAAAGATATGTGTCATTACTCCGTGGGCAATAATCAATTGCTTAAGAAAACTGTTGGTTTTTTTAAATTTCAGTTAAGACTTGCAGGACTTCCGTCAGGGACACGTCTCATTTTGGACAGATCAACTTTAACGCCTCGGATGGGGGCTTAGTGATAACAGAATTACTTTAAAAAAAAAAAAAAAAACAGAAAATGTTGTCCAAGAATCAATAATGTGCAGAAATATTTTCCAAAAAAAATCGTAAAAATAACATGTTTTATAAAATACATCATCTTTACGCCAGTGACTGTTATAAGTTTTTATTACACTATTGCAATTTCGGCTTTAGGCGAGTATCAAGTGCTGATATTACAGCTAAGGCATGTCAACGTAATATAAGTGTGTCGTTGCCAGTCCTATTAAATACATTCGCGTCGTCGTAACACAGTGCGAGCACACGTATACAAACATCGTAAATGGTTCAAATGGCTCTGAGCACTATGGGACTTAACATCTATGGTCATCAGTCCCCTAGAACTTAGAACTACTTAAACCTAACTAACCTAAGGACATCACACACATCCATGCCCGAGGCAGGATTCGAACCTGCGACCGTAGCAGTCCAAACATCGTAAAACAACGTAATCTGTAAATGCACATGCTCATTAACCCATCACTAGTCACACATGCATTAGACAACAGTTGTGGTGCATTTACAGATTACGTTGTTTTACGATGTCTTACGATGTTTGTATACGTGTGCTCGCACTGTGTAACAACGACACGAATGTATTTAACAGGACTGACAACGACACACTTGTGTGTTAGCTTACATTATGTTGACATGGCTTAAAGCCATAATATCAGCACTTGATACTGGCCTAAGTTGAAACTGCAATAGTGTAATAAAAACGTACAACAGTCACTGGCGTAAAGATGATGTCCTTCAAAAAATTTATTATGACTGTGCATCCCAGGTAAAAATTTATTATGACTGTGCATCCCAGGTACAACAAGTGTATTCACTTGTTTTATAGGTTGACAAAGGAGACTGAGTCCTTAACCACAACGACAACACAGGATAACAGTTCGTACATTTCCCTTACTGTCTTTGCCAATAATGTTCAGTTTATCAAAGACAAAGTGTTGTGCGGGTGCATCATCTATAACCCGCCACTGCAGAGAAATGGAGAGAGATTCTAAGAGCCACCCTGATACCAGCTGTACGTAACACTATTCCGTTTTCGACAGCGCGACTCCACGGGTCACGGCCAATACATCAGACGGAGATGGCAGTCGGGAAACAAGTGTCAGGTTCAGCCGGAGGATTGCCAGTATGTTTTTCGTCACTGAAGCCTTCGTCATACCGATTCTCGAGTACATGTCGCTTTTCTACACCTGGACTTCGATCTGGAATTCGATGCGTGAAGGCGATTCTGACTTTTGTCCATCGTACTGATTTGGACTGAAGTTACTCTTAACCGACGCGCTCTATAGCAGTTGCTGGCAGCAGCCAAGCGTTGACTCTGGTTTCCACATTTTACGCGGTTCATGTCAGTGCCTGCTCAGCTAGGACCAGGCAACGGCGTACATTGTCTTATTGGTTTGATCTACAGCCAACGAATTTGATACGGACTCCCGGGATCTATCTGGAGACTGCAGGTTACAATACTGAAAGTAGAGGAAATTTCATCATTATTACGCCGAGAAGGAGAAGGGAGATTATGACGTACAGCTTTTCAACGCCGTACTCTTGGGAATCGTCCTTTGCTGGATTTTAAACCTTGGTTGCACCTAGACTGTTCTTGCTACTCAAAATGCTAAGTTATAACTTATTTATTGTTTGTAACAACTACTGGCTGTTGTCCGCATTGTGAGCTAACATTACTTCGCTCCTTTCTTTCAAAATGGCTCTGAGCACTATGCGACTTAACTTCTGAGGTGATCAGTCGCCTAGAACTTAGAACTAATTAAACCTAACTAAGGTAAGGACATCACACACATCCGTGCCCGAGGCAGGATTCGAACCTGCGACCGTACCAGTCGCTCGGTTCCAGACTGTAGCGCCTAGAACCGCACGGCCACTACGGCCGGTCCCTTTCTTTCTACAGTTACTTAAATACGCTCAGATTAAATCATAATGAAGCCGGCCGAAGTGGCCGTGCGGTTCTAGGCGCTGCAGTCTAGAACCGCGAGACCGCTACGGTCGCAGGTTCGAATCCTGCCTCGGGCATGGATGTGTGTGATGTCTTTAGGTTAGTTAGGTTTAACTAGTTCTAAATTCTAGGGGACTAATGACCTCAGAAGTTTAGTCCCATAGTGCTCAGAGCCATTTGAACGATCATAATGAAAAAACATGTACCGGTACGCGTCAAACTGTGAACCAGTTCACATACAGAGACGATCCAACAAACAATTATTGCATGCCAGTATTTTCGTTCTAATATTTTTTCTGAACAATTACAATCGACCCTATTAGGGCCTCATAGCCGATACAATTAGTTTCTTGTTGTTTATATCCATTCCCTTACCAAGTGGGCAACTCAAAACGTTCTCAAATTTGATGCCTTGTTTTCTCAGCCAAATCTCTTTGGACGGAAGTAGGGTAAAGGGATTTCCAACTGAAATTATTTGAAACAGGATTAATAGATCCGGAATAGACGACCAAGAGATGCGTCCCGAAAAAGTTTGTGGAAGCCGGAATAACGCAGCTATTTTAAATTTGCTGCCGGCACGAAAATTGCTGTTCTTGTTGTTGTTGTTGTTGTTGCTGTTGTGGTCTTCAGTCCTGAGACTGGTTTTATGCAGCTCTCCATGCTACTGTATCCTGTGCAAGC
This sequence comes from Schistocerca americana, assembly GCF_021461395.2. NCBI lineage: Eukaryota > Metazoa > Arthropoda > Insecta > Orthoptera > Acrididae > Schistocerca > Schistocerca americana. The sequence continues at coordinate 927,765,323 of NC_060119.1, read as the reverse complement.
TTCTTCATCTCCCAGTACCTACTGTAACCCACATCCTTCTGAATCTGCTTAGTGTATTCATCTCTTGGTCTCCCTCTACGATTTTTACCCTCCACGCTGCCCTCCAGCTACATTCCATTATCCTCGTTTTGCTTTTGTTGATGTTCATCTTATATCCTCCTTTCAAGACACTGTCCATTCCATTCAACTGCTCTTGCAAGTAATTTGCTGTCTTTGACAGAAATACAATGTCATCGGCGAACCTCAAAGTTTTTATTTCTTCTCCATGGATTTTAATGCCTACTCCGAACTTTTCTTTTGTTCCAAATGTGTGTCTTTTGTGTGTGTTTACACGAACTTGTTCGAAACATGAATGCGTTTTGTACAGCAAGGCAATCGAGTCTTAAGGACTTCCTTGTCAGCTTTTCCAGTGAAAACGGCTGCAGGTGATGACGGATAAAATTACGTCATAGCTGTGACGTAGAAAGGTAACCGCTGCAGGAAAACACTGCCCTGTCCAAAGCGTTCGAAGAAGCGCAGGGCAATAGGCGTTACCGCGAACCACGGCACGTCGCAGATATGTCCGACTGCTTTCTGGTAACCAACGCAGTACTCGGGATCACTGTGTCGCATGACGTGGCGATCTCGCCTACACACGCCGCGCCTCACCGTACAGGGGTGGTCAACTCACCGACCGCGATCAACTGGTCAATCGCCATGACTTCACTGGTCGATCTGTCAACACACTTGTCCGAAATCTGTTTAAACGAGTTGTTTTGTTAAAATACCGGTTTTCCGATCACGAGTATTTGCACGGTATTTGTTGGCGGTAAATTGACAATGTCTCCGTTTCTTTCGTGTCCATCTGTATTTCACTGCCTTTTGCGCTCGTGCCAAGGAGCAGTCTTTCCCTCCTGCATGCTGAGGTTACTGCTTGCTGCGTTGTGAGCTTCCTAGCGTGTCAGCATCATTGCTCTCCCCCCCCCCTCCCCTCCCCCGCCACCTTTACAGAGTGGTGCACAGAGTTTACGACTGAGGGTGGGTTCTTCTCTGTGAGTCTGAATGCCTATTCATTTCGTTATGTTTATATGTTGTTGTCTTCAGTCCGAAGACTGTTTTTGATACAGCTCTCCATGCTACTCTATCTTGCGCGAATCTCTCGATCTCCGAATAACTACTACAAGCTACATCTTTCTGAATCTGCTTACTGTATTCATCTCTGTCTCCCGCTACGATTTTTACCACCCACATTTCCCTGGAATAGTAAAATGGTGATCCCTTTATGTCTCAGAACGTGTCCAATCCACCGATTCCTTCTTTCGGGCAAATTGTGCCACAAATTCTTTGTCTTCTCAATTCTATTCAGTACCACCTCATCAGTTACATGATTTACTCATCCTATCTTCAACATTCTTTTCAAAAGCTTCTGATTTCTTCTTGTCTAAACAGTTTATCGTCTACGTTACACTTCCATACATAGCTACACTCCATACATATACTTCAACACAATGCCTGACACTTAAATCTATATTGGATGTTAACAAAAATGGCTCTGAGCACTATGGGACTTAACATCTATGGTCATCAGTCCCCTACAACTTAGAACTACTTAAACCTAACTAACCTAAGGACATCGCACACATCCATGCCCGAGGCAGGATTCGAACCTGCAACCGTAGCAGTCGCGCGGTTCCGGACTGAGCGCCTAGAACCGCTAGACCACCGCGGCCGGCGCTTCTTTTGGAATTTGTGTGTTAGGTAATAATAAATTCTTCGACGCCTTCCTATGGATGGCAGCTCGTTTACCATCACGATCCACAGGAATTCATTAAGCATACCCGTGACATATACTCTGATTCAGATAAACCTCTGATCTTTTCTACATCTTCAGTTAAATCTGTCTAAGAGGAATATAAACAGAGTAACAATATTATGAAATGCTTAAGACAAGAGTTTTATAGGTATCCTCTATCGCAAAGATCATTTTCGACAAATTCCTTCAATGAATCTTAGACCGGCACCAGTTTTTCCCCCACAACTACATTACGTAGTCCTTCCACGACGCCGACATCAAGATCTATGTAGTTTTCCATTGCGTTCTAACGATTTATTGCATGTGAGGCAGCTAAGGAATGTAAGTTTTTTGCGGCATACTCACGCTCTTCAAATTGCTTTTCCAAATTATGATCATTTCCACCAAGCGTTGATAACCTGCAATTATTCCTGCATTTTGCAACTCCATTCTGCTGATGCAGTCTCATCTTTCATGGAAGACAACGTTACAGCGATACACCATTCTTGCGACGAGTAATCGCTTATCCTTTGCCGCATTCTCAGAAAACAGTGTGCTGGAAAAATCGTTCGTTTCTTCCTATAGGTTGCGGGAAGCAGTTAAACTGTAGGGCAACGCTGCAAGCAGTCGTTACAAGAACTCGAGGTGGCTCATACGGTAGTGCGAAGAGGCGGAATCCGAAGGTGGGCGATTCGAGTACAGAATGTGAAATAAATGTTCCTTTTTAGTATTTTGTCGATGAGAGGAAAAAGGCCAGGAATAAATGAGAATTAAATTTAACGTCTCGATACTCTTAAGTAATTACAAACGGGGAAGTAGTTTAGTTGGAGAAGGATGCGGGAAGAATCCTACCTTAGTGTCTTTAAAGGAAGGAACCCAGCATGTGCCTTTGATGATTCAGGAACCATTAGGAAAACGACGAAACATGACGATCAGAATTCGAAATGGCTCCTGCTGAATGCGAGGACAGTGAGTAAAGGCAAGAGGAGTAGAGATGACCGTCCTTTTGACGCAACAGTGCTATAATATCCTGTAAGTCACTACCCAGAAGGCTCTCGCGATCTCTCACTGAGCGGATGTGGTACGTTCGTCTTAAGGGAACATTCGGCTAGGGGGGGTACCATGGTTCGCCGATGACACTGTAATCCTGCTGCAGATGGCTTGCTGAATTCTTACGCTTCAGCCTTATTTTATTTCTTGTGTACATGCAGGCATTACGAGCAGTAGAATGTTAAAATGTATTTGGTGGCCAAGAGGGCACACATTTACACCTACTTTCCAAAATTCGCTTGGTGTACCTCTGTTACTTCCATCTTCTCGTCTCTCATTTAATTCCACTCCTACATGTGAGCTCGAATCTGTACAATTTTACCTTCATGGTCTTTTCGCGAGACACACGTGCGAGGAAAGCAATACACAAGTCGACTCTTCCGTAAACGCAAGCTCTCGGAACTTCAACAGCAAATCACACCATAAGAGCATGACGCCTCTCTTGCAACGTCTGCCACTGAAGCTGGCTGAACATCTTCCGTTAAGTTTCCGCGCTTACTAAATTAACATTTAACGAAACACACTGCTCTTCGTTGGATCTTCTCTATTTCTTAGCTTTCAGTCCTATATCGTATGGATCCCAGATTGACGAGCAGAATTCAAGTATTGGTCGAACGAGGGTTTTGCAAGCTATCTCGTTTGCGGGCGGACTACATTTCCTAAGGAATCTCAGTCTGGCGTCCGCCTTACCTTCGATTACTTCCGTGTGATCGTTCCACTTTAAATCACTCAGTACGCATACCGCAAGGTATTCTACGGAGGTAATTGCTTCCAGTTACTCCTCTGAAATCGTATAATCATACAATAAAGGCACTTTCTCCATATTTGCTTGCCATTTGTTTTCAGATTAGTGTCGACTGCCAATCCCTGAACTGATTGCATATCTTCAGCTGGTCTCTCTGCATTTCGCTACAGTTTCCTAGCGTTGCGACTTCAGTGTATACAACACCAACATACGCGAAAGCAAACAGAACACAACATGTTGTTATCAATGGAGAGACGTCTACAGACGTTGAAGTAACCTCTGGCGTGCCACAAGGGAGTGTTATGGGACCATTGCTTTTCGCAACATATATAAATGACCTAGTAGATAGTGTCGGAAGTTCCATGCGGCTTTTCGCGGATGATGCTGTAGTATACAGAGAAGTTGCAGCATTAGAAAATTGCAGCGAAATGCAGTAAGATCTGCAACGGATAGGCACTTGGTGCAGGGAGTGGCAACTGACCCTTAACATAGACAAATGTAATGTATTGCGAATACATAGAAAGAAGGATCCTTTATTGTATGATTATTTGATAGCGGAACAAACACTGGTAGCAGTTACTTCTGTAAAATATCTGGGAGTATGCGTGCGGAACGATTTGAAGTGGAATGATCATATAAAATTAATTGTTGGTAAGGCGGGTACCAGGTTGAGATTCATTGGGAGAGTACTTAGAAAATGTAGTCCATCAACAAAGGAGGTGGCTTACAAAACACTCGTTCGACCTATATTTGAGTATTGCCCATCAGTGTGCGATCCGTACCAGATCGGATTGACGGAGGAGATAGAGAAGATCCCAAGAAGAGCGACGCGTTTCGTCACAGGGTTATTTGGTAACCGTGATAGCGTTACGGAAATGTTTAACAAACTCAAGTGGCAGACTCTGCAAGAGAGGCGCTCTGCATCGCGGTGTAGCTTGCTGTCCAGGTTTCGAGAGGGTGCGCTTCTGGATGAGTATCGAATACATTGCTTCCCCCTACTTATACCTCCCGAGGAGGTCACGAATGTAAAATTAGAGAAATTCGAGCGCGCACGGAGGCTTTCAGACAGTCGTTCTTCCCGCCAACCATACGCGACTGGAACAGGAAAGGGAGGTAATGACAGTGGCACGTAAAGTGCCCTCCGCCACACACCGTTGGGTGGCTTGCGGAGTATAAATGTAGATGTAGAACTCAAAACTTGCTACGTTATCTACTAGGTCATTATATACATCGTGAAAAGTAACGGTCGTATACAGTACCTTGGAGCACACATTGAATTACTTTTATGCCTGAAGACTTTTCTCCTTTCAGAATGACTTGCTGTGCTAGTTGGCTAGAGACTCTTCAGTCCAGTCAAACAGTTTGTCTGGTATTCCGAACGGTAGTATTTTGTTCACTAGGCAGCCGTGCTGAATGCTATCGAACGCCTTCCGGAAGTCTAGAGACACGGCATCTACCTGGGGGGACTGTATCTACTGCTTCCTGGATCTCGTGGACGGAGAGACGGAGATGGGTCTCGCACGATCCTTTTTTTTCGGAAACAGTGTTCCCACAAACAAGATTTTCGGTCTTCACTAACGTCATAATACGCGAGCATACAACATATTCCAAATTCTATGGCAGACCGACATCACAGACGTAGAGCTACACTTCCGTGCGTCTGCTCGACGGTCTTCCTTGAACACGGGAATGGACGGCATTTTTTCCAACCATTAGGAACGTTTCGCTCCTCCAGCAACGTGTAAAACGCAGACTGGCAACAGCGAAATGAAAGTGGGATGTAAGTCAAACTGCCTATTGGCTTATGTCTCACGTTGCAGGTGGTGGAGCTTTGACAATTGCAGCCACTTCTGCTGGCGAAACGTCAGTAAAATCATCTGACGAACGTCGGCCGAAGAATCCGTGACAGAAGCCAATACGCAATTTGCCAACAAGTGTACACGAAAGCCTTAATTTTGTGATGTAAGTGTTAGGGAGTCTTTTTCTGGCAGTGTTTGGACTGTAGTCTCTTATGGAAGCGGAACATAGAAGACGAACAGTGTAGATAAGAGGAGAACTGGAACTTTCGTGATGTGGTCCTACAGGAGAATATTAAAGATTGGGTGGGTAGATGGAACAATCAATGACGACGCGCTGATCTCTACAGTTTCGTGGCACATGCAGTTTAAGTAAAAGAAAATGCTAGACGGTCGGGAGGAGGGTGGGGGGTGTTAAAATTGTGGACAAGCACTAAATGTTGACTACAGGGAGCTGTTTCGATTGGATGCAGGTTGCAGCATTTAGAGAGATGAAGAAGGTTGCACAGGGCAGACTACATCTACATATATACTCCACTAGCCAGCAAGTGGTGTGTGACGGAGGGCACAATTCGCGCCAAAGTCATATTTCCCCCCGTCTGTTCCAGTGGCGGATCGCGCGAGGGAAAACGACTGTCTGAACGCCTCAGTACGAGCTCTAATTTCCCTTATCTTTGAATGGTGATCACTTCGCAATCTAAAAGTTGGTCGTAATAATATATGCTCTACATCCTCGGCGAAGATGGGATTTCGGAATTTAGTGAGCAGCCCCATCCGTTTATCGCGCCGTCTATCTGCAAGTGTGTTCCACTTCAAACTTTCTATGAGATTTGTAATGTTCTCGCGATGGCTAAATATACCAATCAGGAATCTTGCCGC